>NC_134365.1:4005942-5373034 GCF_035582795.1 Mycteria americana
TGGGGGAGGATGGGGACGGGGATGGACAACAGCATCCCTGGCGATGGGGCGGGATGCTCCTCAGCAGTCCCCGGGTAGGAGGACGGTGCTGAGCCCCTGCTCTCACTGCAGGCCGAGTGGAGGACTGCCAGCATCAACGTCTCCTTCTTCGAGAGCTTGTGCTCGACAGGCCAGCACGCTTTCAACGCCAGCAGGGAAACGTGCACGGTGATGCTGACTTCCCACGAGCCCCGCTCCCAGCACTGGGCCGTGCGGGCGGTCGTGCACCGTGAGTATGATCCCACCATCCTGCTCCAAGGGGGGTGGGATAGGACTGGTGTCAGGGACCCTGGCACGGGGATGCAGCCTGAGGCTTGGCAGAGCCCTTGGGGTCTGCTAGAGCTTGGCCAAGGGGCTCCTTTCCTTGGGTTGCCCCATCGCAGAGGCTTGGGAGAAGCAAAACGACCCCAGAAATGAGCTTTGCTCCCCAATGAATGCACCAGATCACTCTCCCATCCATGATAAGTCAAGGCAGGGACCAGGCTCCAGGAGGAAAAATTCCTCCCAAGTTGTTAAAACCCAGTGGCCAGCTCAAATCCTTCCCCAAAGGACCACAGAGGGGAGTTTCTTGCCCACATCGGAGCCCTTTGGGGAAGTCCCACTCAGCCCAGGGGTGCTCAAACGTTGCTTTAGCACCGGAGTACCAGCAGGATGGAGGCATCACGCTGGCTTAGTGCCAGGGGGAGGAAGGACTGAGCCCCATCCTCCTCCTCTTTGTCATCAGGGCAGGGGCTGGATGAGGGGTCCAGCCTCCAGCATCCGACCATGGGCAGGGCAGCCGGGCCCTGGGGACTAATCCTGCACCGCTCCGGCATGGCCTGGAGTAGCTGGTTACAGCTCCTCACTGGTCCCACTCACAACTTGCCCACCGAAGCGGAGACCCCCACCAGGGTGTGCACAGCACAGGGCTGGGGGCTGGTGGGGACTGGGGGTCTCCAGGGCTGTCCCCCTGCCAGGAGAAGAGGTCCCGGCTCCTTGTCTGGCTGTGGAGGCATCTGCAAGGGTTGGCTCCATGCCTGCATATCTCCTTCCACCTCCTCCAGAAAGGGGGTCACCCCATTGACAGGGAGATGGTGGCACAACCTACCTCCCCCACCCCTGTGCTCATTGCAGCCTCTTTCTTCCCCCAGTCCCTTTAGACCCTGAAAAAGTCCTCGAGGAGCTGAAGGAGAAGAAGGACAAGTTAGAGGAGGTAAGTGGGTCCCCAGGCACAGTGCAGCTTCCCCACAGATGTCCCCCAAGGTGGGTGGCACAGGAAGCCCTCCTCGGGGCCTGACCCATCCCTTCTGTGGCAGCTTGGCATCGCCAACATCACCTATGACAAAATGGAGAGGGAGATGATAATCAACGATGAGTTCAGCACACCCCTGATCATCACCATTGTCACCCTGGCCGGCTCCCTGCTGCTGATCGCAGCCATCTACGGCTGCTGCCACCAGCGCTTCTCCCAAAAGAAGGACCAGGTAAGGTGGGAGGGGGGTGGGACAGGTACCCCGAGACCTTTTTGTCCCAGAGGCATCTTCAGGAGATGAAGATCATCAATGTTGCCATCTCTTGCTGGTGGAGACATCCTGGCTTGCCCAGCAGGCACCACCCTTGCGTGTTGCTCAAGGGGTGCCCAAGTGCTGTGGATGCTCCGGAGGGGCAGGAGCTGCCCTTTGGGAGTGTCGGGGGGGGGACAGCCAGGATGAAATCCAGGGAAACGAGGGGCTGGTGGTGGTGGGGTACAGCGACAAGCAGCACCCATCCCCGCTGCCACCCAGGGCACAGGGCAGCTGAGCAGCATCCTTGGGTCATAATTTTAGCAAGAAAGGCTTTCTCAACCCAAAACTCCCCTCCAAACACATCTAGACCCCCACTCTTCCCCCCAGAAATTCTCAAAATACTTTTACGAGTAGAGGAGCAGGGTTGGGTGCCCAGCATCACCCCAATGCCTTCCCGGGGGTGCCAGGGGCTGCGGGGAGCCCACGGCTGTTTGCAGGGTGGGAGGACAGCAGGAGGATGGCTGCAGGAGGGCATCGATGCCCTACGCCGCACGGCTCAACCTTTAGGAGAGCTGGGCCAGGGCCAAATATCAGAGCAGCAGCAGCAGGATTTAAGGAAGAACAGACATGGGAAAACAATTAATATAATTTTTATCTCCGGAAGCAATTCTGGGTGATTTTAGTGTAGCATCCACCTGCAAGGACAGGCCGTTCCCATGCCCTGCGGCACTGATGGGGAGAGCTCTGCCACGTACCCAAGGTTTGCATCAGCCCCTGCTGCTCCTGTTGAGGATTTAGCTCTGGAGAAGGGACTGCAACAGAAAGAGGAAAAAAAATTAGGCCAAATGATGCAATTAGGGTAAACCACCCTCCCGATGGAGAAGCAAACCCCTGGGTCCTACTTCGAGTCATTTCCCCCAAAACCAACTCCTTCTTCCCAGAGGACCCCACGTGCCCATAGCTGCGTGAAGGTGAGGGATAAGGCAGCCTGTGCTTTAAATGTTTGCAGTCTATCGGAGATGAACACAGGAGGCAGGGAAGAGCAAACCAATGCTGGCATCAGACTTGTTTTTATTTTTCGGGAGGGAAGGGGGGAGGATGCAAGACCTTGATAGATATTTGACCTCTGCTGTGGTCCCCTTGGAGCTTACGGAGTTTCGCAGCCGGGCCATCCCTTGGCTGAAATCTCCCTGGTCAAGGTGAAAAACATCCCAGCAGGGACAGGGAGCAGCGTAACACTCTTGCCCCATATTGTTCAGAAAACAGATAGAAATAGGGTATTTTTAGCAATGGGAATGCGTGTCCCTCAAGTAACATGGTGCAGAGGAACAGGTACCAGCCTTGGCTGGATGCTCTGGAGGTAAATACCCACCAGCCACAGGGTAAGGTAGCAAAACCAAAGCTGGGGATGCCAGTTCCTCGGTACAGCTCTTGCTCAGAGCACGGGAAAAGATCTTTTTCCAAGCGACTGCAATAGGTTTTTAGGAAATCAAACACATTTCTCCTTTTTGGAGTTGTTTTTGGGTGGTTTCTTTTGTTTTCCTCCTGCTTCATTTCCAAAAATGACTTGAAAGTTTTTTTTTATTTTTATTTTTCTCCAACCCTCCCTCCCCCTTTTTAAACCCTTCTGTTGTTTTACCTTGGAAATAACCAGCACATCCACCCTGATCTCCCCGGGTTTGATGATGGACATGTGGCCCTGATCTTTAATGTGAGTTCCAACACAGGGATCGGAGGGGTGGGCGCCGCATCCGTAACACCCCCAGCTCTCACGCCCGGTGCTTGGTAGGGTTCAGTAGCTTTTAACAGGACTAAAGCCTACTAAAGCCCAGCTTTAAAGACCCCTTCCCCTTAATGCACAGTGGGGGGGTGCCTTGCTGCAGCGGGGAGAAAGCACTGCCCGAGCATCCATCCATCCATCCGGGGGTTGTATCAGCAACCCCATGGGGGGAAAACAGCCCCTGTGAGAGCCCAGGTGCCTCCTCAGCTTTCAAGCATCCTGCCATCCCTGCCCGCATCCCCCCCGCCACATGCAACCCAGGGGACGCCCCAGCAGTGCCTTCGCAGCCCCCCTGCTAGCGCCAAGCCCTGCAGTTTCACTTCTCCATCCCTTTCCTTCTCCATGGATTCCCTCCCACGCCTGTCTCCTGACATTTATTAGGAGCACTGTAATAAATCAAGCTGAAAATCCAGGCGGATTTTAACAGGGGTGCCTACTGAGAGCCCTGCGCTCCCCAAAAAAGGGCTGACCGAGGACTGCAGCTCCCCGGTGAACCCCTCCGGGGCGGGAGATGGGGATGAAGGAGCTGCCATGGTGAATGCAAAATTGGGATGGGCTGGGGGTCTGCCAGGGGATGAAGGGCTGGGTCGGAGCCTGGAGTACCACGTACCCAAGCACTAGGGTGATGCAGTGCCTGATTCATCCATGAATCAGCCAAAACCACGCATGGCTGAAGGAAAAGGGGCTGGAGGGGCTGTTCTTTCCCTGCCTGGTTTCCACGGAGAGCTCCAGGATGAGGGGCAAACGGGCTGGCAGCATCTGCAAGGTGGGAGCTGCCCCCCAGGTCGAGGTGGAGAATAACAATAAAGCAGCTAAAAAGGGACAAGGGAACAGAAAAGGAAAGGAAGAACGGAGGCAAGTTGGGGAGATAGGAGTTGGGATGCAGGGTCAGGGTACGGCAACAATGCTCGGCCTCTTCCTGAGGTCCCGAGGGGAAGGAGCTGCAGGTCCACGGCCAGGCTGAAGCTGGCAGCTGCTCCTGGAGGTTTTCCACATGTCTCTGGCTGCTCTTTCCTCCCTCCCACATTAGCAGAGTCTCTCTCTCGCCAGCTCCATGCTATCCCCTCACTGCACTGGCACTGACTGCAGCCCCCAGCCTCAATCTCACCGTGAAAGTTTCTCTATGTAGTTATATACATCTATACGGGGCAGCGGCCATGGCTGGCTGGGAGGTGACGGCCCCAAGGTGGCACGCACAGCATGGCCGAGCTGTTTTTCACCAGGTTTTCTGGGTTTTCTTTCCTCGCAGCAGCGCCTGACAGAGGAGCTGCAGACGATGGAGAATGGCTACCATGATAACCCCACGCTGGAGGTGATGGAGACCTCCTCTGAAATGCAGGAGAAGAAGGTGAACCTCAATGGTGAGCTGGGAGACAGCTGGATCGTTCCTCTCGACACCCTCATGAAGGAAGACCTGGAGGAAGAGGAGGACACGCATTTATAGGATACAGAACTCGATCAAGCAAAAAACGACCACCCCACCCCCAAAAAAATGCCACCTATAATCCCTACGTACACACGCACACAATTCCAAAACAAGGCGAAATTCCCAACAAACCCTAGAAAATCCCTTAATGAACTAATCACGGCCCCTCATGCCACCACGTGGGGTGCAGGATGGAAGAAGAAGGGACATGAGAGGACACCTCCGGGGCACGTTGTCAACACAAGCCACCATAGCGGCTGCATCTGGACAAGCATCCTCCATCACCCGCGGGTGCTCAGCAGGACCTACCATGCCAGACCTGACCGGCCATGGGCGAACGGGGTGGCTTTGCTCCCGAAGAGCTGCTGGTGTCTCCTCCCAGTGCGTCCCCTCCTGTCCCGCATCCAACCGCAGCCTCCAGCTGTCGAGCAACTCAAAAAATAGAAAGAAAGAAACGTAAATAGGATGGGAGAGGGAGCACAACACCCGACAGCAAACCAACACCTGGCAATTAGAGCGAGAAAAATCCTCTGGCCCACACGGTTTAGTCATCGCTCTGCCCTCCCCGACATGAAACGCCCAGGTATCGAGCGGAAAAAACTGGGACAGCCTGTTCCTTTTTAATCCAGTTTCCATCCTCGCCCCATAAACTGCCGGCTAAAACGCACAAGAGCCCCACGTTGTGCCAGAGGCAAAGGAACGCACCCAGCCCCGGCTGGACGGGGGGGATGCGGCAGTGCCGAGCGATGCTCAGTCCCGCGCCCCCGCCAGCTGTGCCGCGAAGGGCTGCAGGAGGGATCCCGCAGCCGGTTGGAGACCAGGAGAGGCACAGGAGCTTCTTGTATTGATGCAAAGGGGAGGGAGAGGAAACAGAGTAGTTCCTTGAGTTCACCCCTCCTAGGAAGGGTGTAATGAGACCAAGAGCGATGCCCGGTCGCTAGCCCAGGCGCAAGGTTGGGGTTTTCGTGGTGCAGGAGCCCAGCTCCAGCGCAGACCAGCTCTGCCACTACGTTTCCCTACAGAAGTGTTGATTGCCTTCCAGCAATTATGCAGCAGCATCTCACGGCCCACGTTCATCCTCCCCCGAGACCGTGGGTTACACGCACCGTGATGGTTTGCGATTTTTGTGGTCATGTTTTTCCTGCGTGAGCAGCAGAAGAGATAAAAGAGCAACAGAAGCACGATCCAGGTAGCTCGGTGGTATTCAGGGTTTTCCATTGGTACAGCCCTTGGTGTTTCCCCCCCCTGAGGTTTATAAGCTCAGCCCACGCTCTCAAGCTCTTCTTCAAAAGCCTGCAAAGAAACTCCCATCTCAGCAGTGAAGCTGGGACTGAGCTTTGTGCTGCAGCCCTTGGTCTCTTGTCCAGGTCTCCCTTTGCCACAAGTCTTTAGAAGGGAAAAGAAAAATACGCAGGAGCAGAAAGTGGCTGGACTGAGGCCATTTCTGATTTTCCACCCCCCATGACAGCTCCTAAATGGCTCTAAAAGGATGGGGAGAGTTTCACATCAGGCACCTTTGCTCTGGCTTCGGTGAAGCAGCTCAGCCCCAGCAGAGGCAGGGATCAGAGCAGGGCTCCATCCTCCAGCACATGGGAAAGAGAGGAGAGGACCAGAAGGCCACTTGGGCGAGTGCATCTCCCAACACATGAGGATGGTGGTGGTCCCAAGTGCTCTGCAAGCCAGAGGAGCTGCAGATGAAGAGCAGTGGGCAAGCACAGCCCTTCCTCTCCCCTGCTTGCCATAAACCGTGCATTCACCGACACACAACGGGGTGATTTCCTTGCTGCTCTGCCACCAAGTCAACACCATGGGGATCCGCTCCCATGCCTGCCCTGAACAACGGGAAAAGCGGAGCTGAGCAATGGAAAGCTTGGAGAAACCCAGGTCGAGTCAGTCCTCGAAGTGCTCACGAAGGAGAGGGTTGGGGCGGTTTGCTTGGCCCCAGGACAGAAGCTGGCAGAAGATACAGCTTCTCAAAGGGACTGGCTCTTCCCCCTTCTCTCCTGCACTGAAGGGCAGAGTTTGAAGTGTTCAAACCTATATATTTTTGTATGTAAATATTCCTGCTATTCATTAGCAATGTATTCAGCACACTTCACTTACTTGTGCACTGCACTATGGGGAAGTAATTTTGGAGGGGGGGGAAATTAAGGAAAAAAAAAAAAAAGAAAAAGCTAAAGGCTAGTCTGGTAGGGGATCAAAATTCGACAGGAAGCAGGAAAATGCCTCCCATCCGGATAACCCTGCGCCGCGGCTTTGTCCCCACTTTAACATTGCAGCAAGGCTCAGAGAACCGGTGTCGGCGTTCGCAATTGCTTTCATCAGCATGTTGCTTCCCAGTTGCCCCAAGAGACGAGCGGCGGGTCGGTGACCTCGCGTTTCTGTCCTTTGCAGAAAATAAATGCAGCAAAAACACGGGGCAGGAGCGAGGCTTTGGCCGCTGGGGCTGCCGTTGCCGTGCCCTGGCAGAGCATCTCCAGGCAGTCGGGTTTGGGCATGTGCCTAAGATCCCCCTTCCCAGCGAAGAGATGCCAAAGTGCTTTAATGAATCAGGTCCAAAGACTTTCCAAGAGAACCCTACAAAGGCTTGAGATCAAGCAACCTTAAATCCTTCTGAGCAGAGACCAGTGAAGATAGTAACTGCTCAACAAGTGCTTACAGTGATTTATATCTGAATAGGAATTGTACATTTATTTATTTTTCCAGACACCATATTTTTAAACCACTAATATTTTATAGTACATTTTCCTTCCCCTATTTAAAGAACTATTTCCACGGAAAAAACAGTACATTTTTTATGTTGAGAACATTCTTTTTGGAAAAAAAAAAAATCAGGTAGGAAATGCAGTGATGAGCATCTTTGGCCTTAATCCTTCCCTTTGTAGACTGTAGCCATAATTGTTAGACCAAAAATAAATTAAAAAAAAAAACCTACCCAGGCATTTCCTCCCTCCCTGCCCCTCCTCCCTTCCCCACGCTCCTCTTCTCTCCCCCAAAACAGCTTTAACATCCAACACCTTGTACAAAGAGATTACTGCTCTTACCTTTCGGTGAGAGTTTTACAAGCAGCTCAGATGTCCTTGCAAGAGACTTTTCTATTTTCAGATTCACAAGGAACGTGTAAATATTTTAGGACCATTTATCTCCCACTCACAGTGCCATGACCCAACTGATGAGGTTGATACTGTGACTGTTGCCTACAGAAGACGTACAGGAGAAGACGTAATCCATAAGGGACTGCGGAAGGAGAACCTATTTCCCAAGGCAGCTGCCTGTTGAACCTTGCACATATAATAGAGCTCTTACGTACTGTATAGCAGCATCTCTCACGGGGACAGGAGTCTGATTTACACTGGAATTTACTGAGGAACTGGATTGTAGAGATTATTCTTGCATTTTCCTACAAATATATTTTGAAAGCATCATGTATTTCTGTCAATAAACATTCTTATGTAAAAGACTTGTTGCTTGGCCGAGTGAAAAGGGGTGGGGGGAGCAGAGCTTGTGCTCAAGAGCCACAGCTATCCATTACGTAGATGTTACAACCGGCTGTGGTTTGAGCTTGTTTGGAAACCCAGCACAGGCTCTGCGTGGTCCTGCTAGCAAGAACATGTGAAAACATTGGACGAGCAGGAGCAAAACCAACCCAGACCTTCAGAGGTAGCCAGCCGTGGAAGAGCTTGTATTTTTCCTATGCAGAAGAAAGTAGGATAGCGGTGAAAAAACTTCCCGTAATTAAAAAAAAAAATAGATAACCCAGAGGGGTAGGATGCTCAGTTGATGTGGGTGAGGGCAGCCCCACCACAGCCAGAGCACTTGTTTGCACCGTTAGTGTCTTTAGGCTCACGTTGGAGGGAAGCGAGAGGGAGCTTGCCCTTGTTTCTGCATTTCATCCGAACTCGCTCCTAGCCTGCAAGCCCTCCTCACGCTTAGGTCAGGTGGTGGAGGAGGGAATCAAACCTCACACCCCTAAGCCAAAACGCCCCGATGAGAGAGGGCCATCACGCAAGGGCAACAGCAGGGTCAGCAGCAGCGTGGGCAGTTCAGCATCTCCATTTGCCCTCAAGTGCCCAAAATAAAACGTTTTGTTCCCGGTTAAGTTTCCACTTACGCAAAGGGGGGGAAAAAAAAAAAGGGAATTATTTGATTTAAATATTATAAGTTGGTTGTTTGCATTAGCCTATGCTCTACCTCCGTGTTCCTCCCCAGTAAAAGTTTTTGCCACTGCTAAGCACGCACTGGATTTACGGGATATGGGATAATAATCACTGATTTCAGGGAACAGGGTATTTTCGCTGCTGTTCTGCAGTGCAGAGGGACACGGCAGGCTCCTCCAGCAGGAACAGTGCCTGCCGCACCGCCGGTTTCACAATTTCTGCACCACTGCTATGAGGCCTTCACAGACATTTTTCCATTCTCAGAACCAAGCGATGTTAGAACGAACAGATCTTAAATACACGCCCTTGCTAGCATATACATTTTTATTAAGAAAAAAAAAATGAACAAAATACATTCTCTCCTTATGTACATTACATACAACATAACTACATTTGTAGATATTCCTCATATCACTCATTCATTTATGTACAGCATGGGGCTTCTGTATCAACCCAGAAATTATCAAAGATGACTTAGGCCAAGGAAGAACATTAACACTCCAGGCTGAACAAAGATCATCCGGTTATCTGTAAAGAAAAGGGCAGGATAGGGAATCACCAGAGTCCAGGAACGATGCCTGTAACCACCGCAGGCTCAACACAGGACTAGTCAGTATTTGACTTGCTTGTTAGAACACGTGCGCAGTTCACAGCGTTCATCACCCCACGGACGCTCCTTTCCAGCCCGGGGCTGTCTGCACCTCTTGGTTCAGCTCTCCTGTGGTCAGGTGTCCGAGACAACAACTGCAGGACAGACACCAAAGGGAATTCAGACGGACACCGGAGCCTGCGGGATTGCTGTAGAGATGCAAATGCTTCAAGTCGGATGCCAAAACAGAAAAAAGGGTCAAATTCTGGATAGGGAGCGGACACTCACAACTCCAAGCACTACACAGGGAATAACCAGCTTTTGGGGACCACATGAGGGTGTAGAGGACGAGATAACGAAGATCGAAGGTCCAGACAAACAAACCACCACACTGTATAGCACTACGCTAAGAGTCAGGGCAACAGCGCAAAGAAACAGCTTGAAAAAGCACCCCTAACCAGGTGATGGTGTCCAGCCAGCCAGCCCAGCAGTGTTTAACCCCATGTTATCAATGCACCTAGGAGAGGTTTCTCCAGCACTTTCAAAGTACAACGTTCAAAGGGAAAATGTTTACCGAGACTAGATACTTCTAAAATGAGGCATGTTGCATCTCAACATCTGAATGTACAAGATGCACGTGGCCACCAGCCCACAAGGATGGGAACGTCGTCTCCCATTAACTAAGAGTGAATGAGCCAACGGGCTTTACTTTTCTGCCCTAAGCAAAGTGGTCTGCAAGGCTCAGGGTCCCCAAGACTCGAGACTCCCACGAACACATTTGTTTGTACAATTAAGCTCTTTTCTCTTGCTTTTGGTCTCCTCAGCATCCCCTCATTTCCTGCTGTGGAGGAGGGTATGCTGGAAGACATAGCAGAAAAAAAATATAGCTTTGGTAAATAGTAACAGCTACTAATAACTAGGGGTTTGTTTTCTTTTCCACTACCCAGCACAGCAGCTTCTGAAGTGAAAAGTGTTTTGCACATCAAAACATCAACGGGAGGGAGAGAGGGGAGGAAGGGTAGGAATGATGAGGAAGAAATGAAGGAAATATTCAGCCTCCGCTGCTAGTTTGCCTTCCCAATTACCACAGCAGACGAGAGGGGAAAACAAGTCAGCAGCACAATAGTTATCTCCTCCATGGCTGGATGAAAGTCTCCTCCAGTACAGCAGTTCTCCGCACTGCCTGGGGAAGGAAATGGGGCTGTCACCTTCTGAATAGCGCGTATTACTGCAGCGCAAGCAGAGGTAGAAGGATCAGCCGATGTTCAGACCGGACTATTTGCAGTGAAGTCACTGACTTGCAACTGAGAAAGCACAGGTTGCTAAGAGCCATCTTCCCCTTTTAAGAGCTGAGGTTTTTGTCAAGGCTTCAAAAAAAAAAAAAAAAAAAAATCACTTTTCAGCCTCAAAGTGGCTTCTTCAATGAGCAGACCCTGTTCACACACTGTAGCACTCTTCTATTTAGTGAAACATGAAGTAATTGATTCAGTCCCTTGGGCAGCTAGTTACAAAGTCAGGATATTTAAAGTGTATTTTCTCATCATTGGGGAGAAACACACATCCATTGGTATTTGGGAAGTGGAGAAGACTGCAACCACTGGAGCTCCTGTTGTGGGCTAGCCTTCTCACCATCATATTAATTAAAAAGCAGCTTATCTCCCTTAATTTCACCAGCAGCTTTCATCAGAAAGCTCAGAACATTTTTAGGTTTTAACAATCTCTTTAGACTGCCAGACCTGGTCTAAGAGCTGATTGTGCTGCACAACCTCCAGTATGTTTGAACAGTGTTAAGCCCAGCTGGCTTCCTTGCAATCGCTGCAGAGGGACTGGGGAGGGAAAAAAAAAAAAATTGTATTAGTTTCTCTGGCGTCTTTGGGGTGGAGAGGGCCAAAGCTCGAAGTGAAGCTCCAGGACTAGAAGATCCTGGTATTGCATCACTTCCATTTGAAACACAGCCAGAGAATCCAGCTCCCATGAAAAAAAACCAGCTCTAAATAGCAGACATACTTGTTAAGAGAGTCTTCAAAGTCCTTCCACAAAAGACAAACCACATCTTAAACATATACTCACATGAGCCACCACTATGTTATCCCCAAGCCCATTTCTCTCCCATTCCCTCTGCCCCGCTACGCTGCAGAAACAAGTTAAACACCTCAACTACTAGTTGTTCGCTTCGGCTGGTGAAAGACTTGGGATGATGAAAGCAAGTGGCAGAAACCTAGGACAACCTGAGGGTTGGTATCATCACCTTTTTCTTCTTTCAAACAGCTATCGCACTCCTGGGGCCATGCAAACTAAACCCTGCTGAGACAGGAGGGAAGGCTGAACGTTGGGTCATGGAGAGGCACAAGTCAATAGGTGTATGCTGCAGTGTCAGGCTGACAGCACACTGTGCTGCTGCTGGGAAATCAGCTTCCACACTTCCCCGTCCTTACCCCAGAAGAGGAACAGCCCTTGGGGAGAACAACGTAAATCACAAGGATCCTCCCTGACCGTTTCAGAGGCAGCAGTAAGGAGTTTGGCAAAGGAAGCAACTAGAGCTTGATGACGTGACACGGAGAAACCGATCCCTCATAACCACCACACAGCTCTAACCTTTAATTCTTCAGTAGGTGCTCCATTGAACTTGGGGAAGTCTGAAGGCACAGCATTTTAACAGCAGCGAACAGTAACACAGGGAACGAAAAAGTCAGAAGAAATGGGGGAATACCCAAGGGACCATGCTTTGACCATCATGCTGGACAGCATATATGCTAGTGATAGATTTTTCCTTTCTAATTAGTAGCAAAACCAAAAATCCTAACCTGGTAGAGCCAGTTTTGAGCTATTCACTCACCCCACTTTTTCCAGGAATGAACTGCGATGCCACACTAAAGCTGAAAAGAGTCAACTGATTTCTGACAGCACTCAAATGCTTACAGTCTCCAGGTCGTCAGTAAAAGCTGTGCTGACTTTTAGCAAACAGCTGAAAGCCAAGACAACATGTACCATTGTCTGCACCAAGTATAAATTAAGATTTCAGGGTACTGAAGTGATACACTGTCGGCAGCTTAAGCAAGTCTGTGGCTGTAGATATTCGGAAGCAGAGCGCTGAATTTGGGTCACAGCAAGTATCTGGAGTTCATCACTAACAAATCAAGTTCAAATATATGAAAGCAAAGGAGACAGCAGCAATATGTTAGCTTTCTGATCTGTGCTTGGGGAAGATGCTGCCTTGCAGACCTCTACACCTAAGCCATACAAGCTGGCGTTATATACAACTCCTGCAACCACTGTCCTCTTCAGAGGTTTACGTATACCAAAGCATACGTGGATAATCCAAAACTCCATCCAGTGCTGTGACCTCTGCCAGGAACACCAGAAGTATACCTGCTGGCATCAACTGTGACATTTTCTTGTGCGACTCTCAAACGGCAATAAGCAAGTCATTAGCTGGCTTCCACTCTAAAACCGCGTTTGGATCCATTGCCTACAGATAAAAGCATCTGGAGTCAATTTATCCAAGTGCTGAGCCATGTACTATTATAATGGTTCCAGTACAGTAAACCTACTTTTTCCACTCCAACTTTTCATTATAATAGAGGCTTTCAGTAGAACAGGGATTTTGCCTATAAGTCATTACCACAACTTGAATAATTTCCAGCATAACCTCTTCCATGACAGGATATGATCAGGTCTACCATACCCATAGGCGTTTAGAGACACTAACAAGCTTCTGACAGTACATTTACATGTCAACACTATTTACAGCTTATATACTACTATCAATCTATATCAAGAACAAGTCATAGTTGTTCTTAAACTCTCCTTTCACAAAACAAGACCCGTCTCCAAATTATCATGTGTACTTAGTAAAATTGGCCAAGCTCATAGAGTTTCTACAATTTTTTCCCCTAATCAGAACAGGAATATTTTTTTATTTTAACTGGGCCCACCTCTGTTTCTGTAAGAACTACAGCTATAAAACAACACAAGCACTTCCAGAGACGTACATGAATTGCTTTTACTGTCAGGACTTCACTTGACAATAGCCAAACATTCCTTAACTCCGAGCCAACCACAACTAATAAGCTAAAATTCAAAGCATATACCAGGACGCAAGGTTTCACAAGACATTTTTCCGCTTCTAAAAACAAAGGTACCGAATGGAAATGTATCTAATAATTTTTGCCATTTGCCCCAGAAGCAGCACAGCATTACATTAACAGAATTACTGCGTGTACAGAGATGCAGGAGCATTCAAGTTTAAGGTTGCACAGTGCTAATTCATACTAAAAGTTTCATTCCATAAGCTCTACAGAAGTATTTCCTTCTCAGTTCTGAAATACAGGAGGCAGCAAGAGAATTAATAGTATTAGCATTACAGGTACCTGCCACCCTCCTGCATTTGAAACAAGCAGCATTAATGCTAATCTTTCTTACAGTAAGAGCAGCAAACAAGCTTCAAGTGTTTCTCAGAACACTGCTCTGAATTTATCACTCCTTGCCTGCACCACAAGCGCACGTTTGCACAGCAGGACAAGAGTGGTGTACAATTTTGTGACAAAGAAAACTCCCTTCTACAAATTTGCACGCATCAGGAAAGTGATTCAGAAAACAGCTGCTCCACAAAGCCCTACGGAAAACACTCTTCCAGAGTCATTACTCTGCTTTGGAAGGAGTCTCTTCTGGAAGAAAAAACAGCTAATGGAGACCCTGAGACACTCGTGGCTGCTGATTAAAGAAGAACACAGATAAAGCTATCACAATCCCTTGCCACTAGCTCCAATGCCTCTACAAAGAGCCCACTCTCCTCCAAATAAGCAGTCCAATTCATTTGCTGACTCCTCAGTCATTAGATTTTCAGGCTAGGCTATTACAATAAATGATCAAAAGATATCAGCCATCTAATTTAACCCTCTCACTGCATCCTTACTCCAGTACCATCTTCATACAGGCAAGCTTTAGGACATTCTTTGGGAAAGTTTCCTAATTTCACTCTAGTTGCCACTGCACAAGGCAAACACCTCAGAAAAGCCTTTCCAATTGGGTCATCACAGATGGATTTTCCAAAATGAGAGCACGATTTTGCTAACTGATCTTCTGGTAGGAACCTCCAGCTTGACCCCTGAGCTAGCGTGTACCAGGTGTGCACACACAGAGCCATCCCAGGCAAACAGAACCAAATCCCAGACATTTATTTACACGACTGGATGTCCCTACCTTAACAGCACATACGGGATGTTATCCAGAAAAAGGGCAAACTAAACTTTTCTGAGACCAAGTTGTCCTTCCTCATTATACTCAGCAAAAGGAAGAGATGTTTAAGAATAAATTTGTCACAAGTGTTATCTTTCAAAAAGCCAGAAGATAAAAGCTACAATTAATTTCAATAACTACTTCGCATCACCCTTCAAGGTCTCCCCAGGAGCAATATTTAATTAATCAGACCCTCAAAAAAAACAAGGGCAAGGAGGTGGCTACAGTCTCCTCATTTGTAACAACAACATCTAAGTAGGTCCTTCTGCCACGTGCCACATGAAAATGTGTTAGGTCCCACTGCAATAGCAGTACTTGCTTGGAGAAGTCATTTTGGAAGAACTCTTAAGGACTTCTGCCTCATGACTACTATGAGGGGTTGTACAAGACAAACATTAAGAAACTCACTTAATTCTGCCTAATCCAAGTGACCAAAAATCAAATCCAAATAATTTTATTTCTCTAGGAAAACATGTCACTTGATAGGAACAACTTTGCATAAAGAATAGTTTCATGTTTTCCAAAGAGATGATCTACTAAATAATATTGTAAGGGCAACTATGCTGAAGGCCAGTGTCAGTGAAGAACCAAACTCATGGATCTCAAAAGGATTTAAAAAAAAAAAAAAAGCTAAATCAGGACTGAATTCTTGATGTCTGTATCTAGTTTATTCCACCCTGACTTCCTACAGCTTTAAAAAACATACCAGAACCTTGTAACTTCAGCTTTAAAGACTTCAGTCATCATAAATGAGTCCCTCTCTGACAAATAATGATGCTTTCTTTTGCAATACCTTATTTACAAGTTAACATAATTTAGAGATAAACTACTGTAGTGCAAAGATAATGCGGTGCTAAATCCGTACACAAAGTCTCCTTATAATATAAGGTAAAGGCATATATAGTATGTTTGTCTTGTCTAAGCTAAAAAGCAGTCTCTGCTACAGCCTGCAAGCAGTAAGGGTGAGGCTCGAAGACTTCTCACGTACAGCTTGTATATTTATAACATTGCATGCACTGTGCTGCAAGACATTTTCAGGTAGCTGTTCTCAGAGCAAGTGGGTGTCTCTTCTGTTTGTACTTCAGTATTTCTGTAATGCTCACATCTAATGCTTTCCTGGAATATCACCACTATCTTTAAAGATCTGCATGTAATTAAATTCAAACTCTCCCTGTAACTGCTTGTCAATAACTGGCTTATTTTGAAAGGAAATTTGTACTTCACTGCTCAGAATTTTTAATTAGTTTTTAAATCAGGTAGCGTAGCATACACCAATGCAAAGAAATCATTTAATTTTGATGCCTAGCTTTAAGGACGCAGAACCAGGAAAGACTCTTGGCAAAGCCACAAGAAACCTTCGCTTTGGATTAACCTCTCTGGCCACAGGGTGCCTCTGCTGCTCAACAAATACTCCGAGGCTGAGCAAATAGTTTCTGCTAGTTAATCACCAGCTGTAATCCATAAACTGTACTCGTGCGAGCTGACATCGATCTGCTCAGGATAAAGTTAGGTCAATATTTGATCATCCTGAAGTGCTCTCATTAGCTGGGATTGTCAGTCCTGCAGCAGCAATGTTCACCTCGCTCAGACAAATCATTCATTTACACTATGCTACAAAAAAAAAAAAGAAATGAGCTAGGCTGTCAAGCTTTGCATGCACCCCCAACGCAAAGGACAATGAGTTTTCATCGAATTTCTATAACACAAACCAAGCCTGACATGATGCACTGCTCACCAGCAACACCATTCACAAAGCTTTTGGCATTCCTAAGCTTCCACTGTGTGCTCCCCGGGGCTCCTCAGTCTAGTTGTATCTTTTGGGTTCAGCCTCACACGTAGTCATCGAAGGTGTACGCATAAAAGTTTACAAAGACCTTGGCTGATTAGAAAACTGCCACAAAAAGCAATTAATCATCTGACTGAAGTAGGAGAATACACAGGCAATGAGATCAAGTGATAAGGGAGCACACAACAGCACTACAATTTTAAGTACCAGAGGGCTGCAGCATTTTGGCTGGTTGCATTAAAAAAGTGCTCAGTTCAAACTCAATGGAAATACCACCTCAATTGGAATATTCCCCCGGTATAGCACTGTCGGTATCTACACTCGTACCCTTATAAGCTCTGCTTTAACTAGTTAACAAAGCATCAGCAAAGGTAGCACACCGTAAAGCCTAGCAGTGACGTAAAACTTTCATTGTCACTGAAAAAAAGAAATGCAATGTTTCAAAGAGAAAACTTCATCAGATTTCATTTACCACACTACGTACTGAGTGGATTCTTCCACAGACATCTGATTTGCCATCCACTGAAGTATACAATGTCTAAACAGTCTCAAGTTACAGGTTACTTAAAAACACTGGGTTTGTATAGTTCTCCCTGAAGACAAAGCAAAGCCCAGCCTCTAACATATTGTTCCTTTCTAAGTGATTAAACACTAGTATGAGTTTTTAAATTTATTTCTAACGTACCAGGACTACAAAAGTCACACAAAGAACATGATAAAGAGGCAATACAATGCAATCAAAGCAAGCAGACACTCGAGCTCTGAAAAAGACACTTCACTAACTCTTTATTTCAAGAGTTTAGATCATCTTTGCACACACAAGACTTCCATCAAGTTAACAGGAGTCGTGTAGCCACAGTGGGTGCAGCAATGATACTCTACTGGCATGAACATTTCTGGACATAAAGCTTTGCAGTCTCATATAAATATTTACATCTGCCAGTTTGTACTGAATGCTCACTGACACTGAATGCGAAAAGTTTCTAATGCTGGGTACGCATATCCTTCATTCCGCTTCGTAGTGCAGCACCAAGCCCTTACCTTATTTATAAAGAAGGCTTTCAGCAAGGAAGCATATATTTTCTATACATATGCATCAGCTTGCTTTCAAAGATTTATGCTAAAAAGGCCTCCCTCACATTCAGATCTAGGTCTAAAATGCATTTAAAAGTGAATGAGCTGCACTACATAGGAAGGAGACAAGCTGTTTGGAGCAATCCTCTTTACATTTACACATTGACAAACACACACAGAAGCATAGGTGCATGTAAACGAAGACAATCTGCTTCAGAAATCCTACACCCAACCTGGAGTCAGGTTGCAGAGGTTGGGTGTGCGTGTGGTGGAAGACCCAGTTCTGCTGGGCTCTGCGAGGACCTGCATGGTTTCCTCGTCGGAAGAGAGAGTGTTCTCATGGCAGTGAGAACAGAACAAACCCTGAAAAGGGGCCTGTGAGGACGATGACTGCGCTCCCATTTTCCAGCGGTTTCTCTGAGGTTCCCACTTGCCTGTCAGGTCTAAGTGGAAGGCTCCAGAGAACAAAAGATAGGTATTTAGGTTTAGACCAGATATCAGATGCAGTTAGACACTACTGTCAGCCCAGTTCTGGGGCGAGGAGACAGATAATTTGTAACACGTGCTCCCCTTCACATGACACACTGCGATTACAAAACTCAAGACACATACATTATTACCTCAACACATGTCAGTGTCCTGCCGCCATGTTATTCAGCTGCTGAGGATGGAGTCGTAGGATAACGCAATATGTCATGACTAGCTACAAATGAGCAAATAACAACCTCCCCCCCACCTTTCTCACAAAACCCAAAATAAAACCCATCATCTTTAATTCCAGACGACCCACAAATCTCAGTTTTCCCCTACAGGCAAAAACGATCACTGCATGATTGGGTTTTATTTTTTTTTTTCTTTCCCCCCATCTTTTCATCTTACATTTGCTAACTCAAAAACCAAAGTCAGAAAAAATATATATATTTAGTCAGAAGTATGTCAGTTACATTTTATTAACCTACTCCAAGGGAAAAGCTTCAGGGATTCACCATACAAGTATAAAACCCCTTTCAAACACCTAGGGGTTACTATATTACTTCATCCCAGCAGTCAATCAATGCAGTAAAAAAATTAAAATACTGAAAATGGATGCTTTTCCCTTCTTCCACATGTCCAGTGATTGCTCCGTTACAGCGTGATGAGGTCTACCAGGTTGCCTTTAGGAGGGGTCATGTTGTCTGGAAAGAAGTTGACTAGTGTATCAAACAGCTGAGTTCTCTGCGCGTACGTGTGGTCAACATCTGAAAATCCTGGGGAAGGAAGAAAAGGGGAACGCAAGTCAGTGCTCGCTACTTTAAATGCTCAGTTTAGCTGTGGAGTATGCCAGTTGTCCATTTTGGATGGATGTTTAACTATTTGCTACTTCTGCCTCAACTAACTTAACAAGGCTGCCAGCTCTCTGTCCCACTACTATGTGCTTATACACACAGAGATCACGTCACCCCAAGCCAACACTGCAATCAAAATGCCATAAAAAGTAATACGCAAATGGCTGTCAAGCTCATGGACAGTCCTGAAGAAATGGGGGAAGCAAGAGTCCTCAGGGGACTGCTCTGATGTCCCAGAAAACAAAATCTGTGTAGCTATTTTTATTTGGTGCCTCATTTCTTCTGTCCTCAGGCTTTCCTCATTATCTTTACTACTATCTTAACCAGAACTGGTGCTTGTATTGCTTGCAGTTTTTCCTGAGACAAGCTCTGCTGATGGTAGGAGTCCCAAGTCAGAGTTGCTATTTAATCACTGGACTTATACCGAGGACCCAGGCTGCATCTTGACACCAGGGTGCTTTGCAAACTAGTTTTGTGAAGTGCCGCCTCCCAACAGGGGAGAGTTTAGTCTGCAGCAGAAGCATTGTTTATCCAAATCCCCATACTTAAACCATCAACAGCAAGAACAATAGAGCGGGCATACAACGATTTCCTCTGCTTTCTATTACTTCAATCTCTGGTATCTCAAAGGAATGCTTTTTAATTCAGTGAACTCACTCTTCAGTTAATCAAAGTTAACCAAGTTAATCAAGTCAGGGAGGGCTTGTTTTTTTTGTTTTCTTTTAGAAGCACTACTTGACATATGTATCCTCCTATCTGTAAAGCCAACCTCTGAATAAAGTACTGTATTGTGTCAAGAACTAATTCATCTTTTAGAACACTTAAAACTAGGGAAAAAACAGCTTTCTGAAACTTGGGTTTTCTTCCTTTAAAAAAAAAATTCATCTTACAGCACCAACTAGATAACGTCTTCCAAACCACACAAGCTCAGCAGAGCTTCCTCATCCAGCAGGGCAGAGAGTGCAGGGGGCTTTTTCCTTCCCTCAAGTCCTTAGATTGGGAATTATGCATTCATCAAAACCTGAAGTCATCCATACTGCTAGCAAGAGCTTGGTAACTTGAGGACAACACATCATTGCAAGAATGTAAGTTATGCCTATAACCTTCCTATAGCTTGCCCAGGATTAATCTCTCAACTGTTTAAAAGAGTTAACTGGACAGAATAGCGAAACAAATTATGGCTTTGGCTCAGACCTCCTGTTTCCAGCCCTACACGCCACTGTTTTCTTCGCTCTTGACACTCTGCCCAAAGAACTCGTTTTGCAAAGAACAGAGCGAACCACATTACTCCAGGAATTGCAGTTATCACAGCAAACAGAGCTGTAGCCATGCTGTGAGATTCCAAAGTGACATGACAGGAGGTGCTTTATTCTGACCAAAGCTTCTGTTTATTTAGGTAACAGTGAAGCATCAGATGTAATAAGAGACAGAAAATGATCCTGGGAGGCATGGGTTTAAACCACTGGTGACAGATGTTTTAAATATGGGCTTGAGGCATTGGACACTGGTCATTATAAATAATCTCTCAAATGTCTAAGAAGTGGCACTTTACAGATTCAATCTGAAAAGGGCCTACAATAGTCATATGAACTATAACATTTGATATAAAAAACCCAGTAGAAACTAACCGTAATGATCTTTATCAGAGGCAACATACATAGTATAATTCTTCTGATACGCAATACTCACCAAGAGTGGTGAAATCCGATCCAGACTTAAATAGTGCTGAGGCAAGAAGCTGAAACTGCAGAAGAGGAGGTGGAGGGACAAAGAAAGAAAGAAAGAAAAGTGTTATTAACCGCACAGGAAAAAACCCAAAAGGTTCACAGAAGTCCAAGTGGCTTTAGAGTTGCTGGGTAGTCTTTGTACAATCCTTAGCACTACTGTGACATACATATGAATAACAGCAGTAGACACTTTCATATGAGCAATACCATTTGTCACCTTGGCAGAGCAAGTTGGATAGTTTTTCCTAGAATTAGAGCAGCGTTGATGCAATGAAAGGTACTTAACTGGGAGCCCTAAAACCTAATTTTTTGTATATACTTTTTGCCTCTCTGGCAGATATCACAGTGCAGAAGTAAGGTAGAGCCTCTGCCACACAACAACATTCCCAGGGATGAACGTGGTACAATCTCAGCGAGCAAGGATTAGATGGCGTGAAAACAGGGTAACTGCTACAGTGCAGCGTGAACTTCTTGAACACAGAGAAAGCTTTAAATGGCAACAACCTTTCTGAACTGCCAGAGAAGCTCATATTACACGTTTAAGGCAATGTCTTCTTAACTAAAAAAAAGTTATTTGCTTGGGAACATCAGAATCATGAGTAAAAACGTTTGAAGTAACACATTCACGGTTTTATTCTCCCTTAATGTGTTACTGATAGACAGTGAACACAGTATCTTCCTCTGCTCCCAGCTGCTGTTTTCAGTTACCGACGTTGTAGCAAAGCTTAGTGCTTTGTCATGTTTCCTTAAAGAATTAACCAATCCCTTAAAGGCTTGTAATCTTTTGTCTCCTGTCTGTGTGTCTTTACAGCACACAGCCTGAAGGAAAGAAGGAGGAGAAAAAAAAAAAAACAGAAGAGAAACAAGTATGTTCAGGAAAGGAGTGGGAAGAACAGCCAGGAATTACATATCCATCAGTTTTATTTCAATTTCAAGGGAAAAATGGGAACACAATTCGCAGGCATCTAGGAGTGGAGAAGGTGACGAGTAGCAGCCAATGTGGATTTGACAACAACAAGTTGTATCACATCAATCTGACTTATTCCACAACAGGGTAGCTGGCCCTTACAGATGGGACTTGGCAACAGACATTGTCCATTTCGACTTTCAAAGGACTTCTCATACTTTTATATAGTATTTAAGGCAAATTATCGAGGCATCACCTAGATTAAGCTAACAGGGAATGGCAAATAGGTCAAACAACTTCAGTGTGGGTAGCCGTCAATGGTTTGACATCAAAATGGAGCCATGAATCAGAAATGATTCATCTGTGCCCCAGGTCAGCATCATTCTGGGTTTTCAGTGATAACCTGCTTGACAGAACAGGACACGTTTACTGAGTCCACAGACCTTATTACACCACGCTCAGACAGACTGCCAGCATGGCAGCAGACAGGCTTCAGACTGTTTTTCCATTTCATCCAGTTTACAATGATGGATCAAGGTGCAATTCACTAGGGCCAAGTGCAAATCAACATCAACAGGCAAAATCAGCTATACAAAACAGGTCAGGGTACATCAGTTCTGTGAAAACACATTTAGGAGCTATAATAGATCCGTATCATCCTATTGCAAAAATGACAAATGCTTAGAAAATGCATGAAAAAGAGTAGGATCTTCAAATAAATCAAGTACTCCTGCTGTTAACAAGGCTCGTAAGTCTCATCTACAATAAGGCAACCACTTTTGGATGCCCTGTATCAATTAGCAACATATGAGGAAAGCACTAGAAAAAAAAAATCAAGTGGTCTGAAAATCAAGCTCTATAAAGAAAATTCAAAGGAGTCAAGGTTGCAGAGCCTTCACAGAAGAATGCCCAAGGATGAAACTGCAAAGTCACAAATGTAAAAGGCTGCTACAAAAAGGTAAATCTACAGCTAAGTGCAAGAAGCCACAAAGACACTTCAGCAAGATTAGTTTCAACGTGACATCAAGAAAAAAAAAAACAATCTAAAATAAGGACCATACTGCACCAGAATAAGTTTGCATCTTTTGGGGAGGCTATCACGAGAAGCTAGCACTGGAGGTATTTAAGAACAGGTTAGAAAGATACAGGACTGAGACTGCAGAACAGGGGTTAATTAAATACCCTCTTGAGTGAGAGGTCTGGTTATGTGAAATTAAAAGGGACTGCAATGCTACATGCCTATTTCCCTGCTAGCGTAACTTGTAAGAGTTGTTTGGCTCCGAATCAGTAACGTACTTAAACAGATGCCCAGTACAAATAGCTCCAAAAGTTCCAATAAAACTAGTGGCTAAATCTGTGTTGCTTCTGATAGCGAATGCCATGTCTTGGCCATCTTTCCCTCGCGCACAATTGCCTTACGGGCCTGCTGCCAACTGCCTGGTAACCCATGAAGCCAGCTATGCTGGGACAAAGCAGATGCCACATGCTTCGAGGGGTTCCCTTGCCTCCTTCAGCAACGCCGGCAGCCATCCTGCTGTAAACAGAAAGCAAGCTGTGCTTGAGGCTGGGTCTCAGGATGCTCAACTAAGAGACCATATAAGCAGGATCCAGCTAGCAACTTGCTGAACTGAAACCAAAAATGCATTGAAAAGACCCTCTGCCAAGTACTCCAGCCTCATCTGCACTACGCATGATGGATTTTCATGGCTGCCAAGTTTCTTTCCAACTTTGTGGGGAAGGAGTATCTTGTCTCCTTCTTCACTGACGACACTGCACCTCAGTTAACCTTGAGGTTTGTTGTTTTGAAATTATATTTTATGTAATATTCCACATGTAAAAAACACTTTCTGATAGAAAAGTCAAGCACATCAGTTACGGACAGCACTGAGCCTAAGCTGGTTCACTCTGCATTTGCATTACAATGCCAGCTAACCATATGATGGTCTCCCAAAGGACCCCTACTTTTTTCCCCAATGCATAGGACAGTTACTGCTTACTCAAGACCAGGTCTCCTACACGCCATTCACAGCACATATCCAATGCAGTATTTTCTTCATTAAGTTCAAACTCTGCTCTAAAGAAGGAATTAATTTCTTCATCAGTTTTTCTACCATATTAATTGATATCATAACACATAGCACTTCAAATTCTGATTAATTTTGGGTCCCCTATTTGAAACTACCAGAACCTGATCCTTCAAAATACTTGGTATTACGCAGCTGCTTCTGAATTCACTTGCAGCCAGAAAAACAAAGCCCTCACTTTGCTGTGTAAGTTGGAGGAAGAAGGAAGCGGTTTCCAACACTGTTTGAAAAATATAACTATGGCCTTCACAGATGATTTGGTACTGTTGAGTAGATCATGGGAAGGAATGCAAAAAACCATCGAAATTTTGGAGGTCTTTTGCAAACTAACTGGCCTCAAGACACATGGGGAGAAGTGCCACGGCTTTTACATCCAGCCATTGAAAGACTCATATACGATCGATGACTGTCCTCCATGGACAACTAACAGCACCCCCTCAATATGATTGAACCCGGTAGCTCCAAGAAGTACCTGGGCTGATGTGTTGACCCACGGACTGGAATATCAAAACTGGAACTACTGGAGAAAGTGAACAGATGGTTACAATGAATTGGGAAGGCTGCACTAAAGCCATTTCACAAAGGTGACATCTTGAAAGGATATACTATTCTGCAACTGACCTACTCAGCAGACCAGGCTGATGTGAAGGTAACATACCTAGGAACCCTTAAGGCTGATGTGAAAGCATCATACCTAGAAACCCTTGACTTCACAAATCGAACAGCCATCAAGGTCTGGTTACATCTTCCAGCAAGTACTTGTGATGCCATCCTATATTCTGGCACTCGGGATGGAGGTCTAGGTATTACCAGGCTCTTGGGTTTGATTCCCGGTGTACAAGCTCGAAGACTACACAGAATCACGCAGTCTTTGGATGAGACAGTAAGAGCAGTGCTTCATCAGGAAGGTACGTATTGAGAAATACTTTGAAAG
Organism: Mycteria americana; assembly: GCF_035582795.1. Classification (NCBI taxonomy): domain Eukaryota; kingdom Metazoa; phylum Chordata; class Aves; order Ciconiiformes; family Ciconiidae; genus Mycteria; species Mycteria americana. The sequence continues at coordinate 4,030,493 of NC_134365.1, forward strand.
ATTGTGGATTGCAGCAGGAGGAGACAAGGATAAAATTCCATCTATATGGGACCCAAAAGTGGTTATGCTGATAGCAGAGGGACTAGGCGGTGAGGAATCAGTCTCGGAATGGGAGATGCCTGCTCCAAAAGTCATCTTTCCGAGACCCTGTAACTGGCGAAGACAGGAATTTCTGAACTGGACCAAGTTGGTTCCCCAGGGCCGTGGAATTTCCAACTTTGAGAAGGATAAGATCAGTAACAACAGGCTGGGATTTTACAGATGCGTTCCCCACAGAAAGCTCATCACAGCATTACAGCTGAGAGCTAATGTCTACCCCACAAGAGAATTTTTGGCAAGGGGAAGACAAGAGACTAACATTAAATCGTGCCGACATTGTCAGGCAGAGAATGAGACCTGTCCACACATTACTGGATATTGTCTGATGGTACCAGACGCTAGGATTAAAAGACATAATCAATTATGTGAACTAGTGGCAGATGAGGCCAAAAAGAAGGAATGGATTGTATTCCAGGAGCTGGTGTTGAAAGATGAACAAAATGAATTATATAAGCCGGACTTGGTATTTGTTAAGGAGGATCAGGCCCTAGTCATTGACGTCACAGTGAGGTATGAGAGTAAACTAACATCGTTGGCTGATGCAGCGGCAGAGAAAGCTAAGAAATATCAACACAATATAAAAGATCAAATTCAAGAATTGATGAATAGCAATACTATTAAATATATAGGATTTCTGTTAGGGGCACGTGGAAAATGGTATCAAGGCAATTATTAGATGTGAACAGAATTGGGACTCTCCACTTCCCAACAGGAAAAAGTCACTCATCATTTATCTAATTGGGCGCTATTTTCTTCAGTGGACATTTTACATATATTTGTTAGTCAAGCACGGACTATTATAAGATCTTAATGAATTCTTGAATTGTAACTATCATTTAATAAATTGTTAATAAACTGATTCTAAGGCAGGAGCCAGACCCCCCAGGAGTGCCAATGGCAACAAAAATGGTGACAAAAGCTGCCAAGGGTGACACAGCTTCTTCTGAATTCACTTGCAGCCAGAAGAACAAAGCCCCCAAGCAAATCACACCTCAGATCTCTCCTACCAGGCACCAGAATGAAAGACCCAATTAATGACCACCTAGGAAAAACTATTTGCTTAATGTTACATAGCAACTCTGTTACAGAGGCAGGACCAGAATTCAATTATCCAGCAGAAGCTCCCAACTGCTTTAATCACACCACCACCACCCATTTTCTTCTGACAATCCCTCTGGCTCACTGGCTTCATCCACTCCAAATTAAGGCTCCATTCAAAAGACAACAGTTCCCTTCATTACAAATTAACTTCTCTCTGAGATCCAGGCCACCTTCTGAACTGAGGCAGGGGTTCCTTACAGATAAATATATCTGGTTAACTAATATAAGGCTATATTAGTTATCTATCTGGTGCATTAGTTACATATATCTGGCTAACTAACATAAGGTTAACTAATATAATCAACCACATTCAGAGAGAGGCCAAATTAAGACTACATGGGTAATATTACTTCTGGCATTTTCCAACTTATGACCTTCATGTTTCCAACATCATTGTTCTTTTATCAGTTGTGTGTACTTTATCTAGGTTTCTACCTACAGCAAAAAAGCAATTCTGCCACGTGGCAACCCATGCAAGTTTTAGTATATTTGCTGCACGCCTCTGCCTTTTGCACAAATGAAATGGTTAACACAAAGGGGGAATGAGTAGCTCCTGTTTGGGATACCCGGCAGGTTGTATGAATCGGACATGATTCCTCCTCTGTAACGTCTGTACAGCGAGTACTCAGGTCACAGCATAAAACAGTTTCTCAGCTTTGACCAGATCTGTTGGGATGGTGCCTCATAGCCAAGGCTCAAATAAGCAATGAGAAGCTCAAATTCTTTGAGGACAGAGCCGTCACTAGCTGAAGTTGGGAAGGCTGAACACTGTTTTTCTAAAGGCTCCTCCTGCAGCACTCAGACTCTGAGGCTTTACAAAGAATCACAGCAGGACACAAAGAAGAGAATCATGCTTTTCTTACATCCTTCCTAGAACTATTTTTCCCATTTGGGCTTCAATTTTCCCAGAAATATCAGTCTAATGCAGACTCAAACAATACTTTTGGGCCCCGCTGGCTTTATCTGGCAAATTTATTAAAGACAAGGTCTTAAGAATGGAAAGTATGAAGCAGCCTTGAACAGGGGCCTCCAGACTCAATCTATAAGCTAGTCAGGCCTCAAACTGGCCTCCAGGTCCTTGCTCTTTCTCCTACGATGCTCCAAGAAAAAACATACTGCAAGTCTTACTTGCACTTTATTTTACAGCAGTCATGGGATTGAGCTTCACCAGTAGTTGAATCTCAATCTCAATGTACAAAATCATCTTCCTCTCCTTTACTTGGGCAGCACTGGCTGTTTTTTGTATCGTCTTGGTTTCTTCTATAGCCCACTAAGCAGATGCAAAGTTCTAGGCATGATTACTCCAGTGTTCAAAGAACACCACCTTTAGCCTTGTAGGTGATCTACTGATGTTTTTGTGCTTTAGTAGCACCTGTTTTTAACTTGACCTAGGTACAAAACTTAGAATTCATTTTGATTTTCTTTTTTGACCATCCTTTTACCTTTAAAAGCCTCTACTTCCAAACTACCACCAAATGCACATCTGTGTGTAAGTGACATAGAACACCCGTGTCACCAGAAATTTTTACACCAACAAATGCCAGTCTTTTATACAGCTTTCATCTCTTCAAGAACTAGAATACATGGACAAACTTCCATGTGTTTGAGGGATCTACCTTCCTTTACATACAGTGTCAGAGCTATTAATCCACAGACAGTAAAAAAAAAAGATTCACTGATCTGAAAACACTGAACTAACTGAAGAGGTTTAAGCGATTTCAAGCAGAATCAGTTAAAGAGAACTGGATCTGCATTTGTGGGCAACAGCAGACAGAGCTGGCATATAGCCTGTGGCTACTAAAACAAGCATAAGATACAAGATAGCTGTTACTTGCAGGCATCTACTTCACTTTAGAATAATAAAAAAAAGAATTAAAACTCTAACCTTATTAACATCCCTAAAATTCACAACAAAGGAACAAAAATCTGGGGGTATGTTCCTACTGTCAATCCTTCATGCTACTTTAAACAAAATTGGTTACTAACCACAAAGTAAGTTTCAAGAACAGTCTGTTTATTTTCTTTGGCATGCAACTCAAAACAGCTGAAGAGACTTGCCTAACAAAGTTAGAAGAAATTACTTCTATTATAAAGCAAGTAAGCCTTACCTCGAAGTGAAATTGTGCTTGTAATATTATATAACACTACCCATATCTCAATCCATAAAACATGAAACCATATAGACTAGTCTCTAAGAGAACTGTAGCACAAGGCTTCTCAGTGTGGCTGTAGCCAGCTTCTCGATGTAGTGGCTTCTCGATGGCTGTAGCCAGCACAGAGCACACCGATCAGGTATACAGCCTTTGATATTAATTAAGACAAAGTCGGTGATAAACCTATTCAGCCTGGTCCTTCCCAAATTTAACGGTTGCCCTGGGGAGAGGGAAAAGAACAGGGAAAAACCCATTCCCTTGAGATTTGCCACACTGAGAAGCCTTACAACGCTCGATGGCTGTAGCCAGCACAGAGCATACCGATCAGGTATATAGCCTTTGATATTAATTAAGACGATCTTAACTACAAATAAAGACAGTATGTAGGTGTCTGGGCTGAGATACACAATCAAACTGGTGGTTGAAATTTGATATGGAATGCAAAAAGCCTGCGTCAGTCCTTTGGAAAGCACAAGAGCTATTTGAAGATGTAATGCCAGAGCAAAAAGCCAACTCAATGTAATAACCAGAAGGTAAATTGACGTCAACTGGAAATACACCCAGTCGGTACCAGCGCAGTAGCTGGCTCTGTGCCATATACCTGGCAGATCTGTTCCAGTGTAAAAAGCTTTGGAAGTTAAAGCTTTTTGACCAGCACAATTTGGGGGGGGGATGGGGACGGGGGGGTGGGACCAACAACAAACCCCACCCAACAAAAAAACCCAAAGCAAACAAAACAACCCACAAACAAAAAGCCTCCCAGAAATTGTTAAATGATTGTAGGAGACCACTGGAACCAAAGCTTTAATTCTGCTGAACGGTATGTGTTGATCTGATGGACCAGCAAGACAGACAGAAGCTACTGAATTTTGTTCAGATCAGGCATTAGGCCTGCAGAGAAAGGATTCACAATATATTCACTCAGTTGGATTGAGCCTACCTAAGCTCATACACTACATCATTAACTCGCAGAACATTAGTACTCTCTCTGAAAAGGGCTTTTTTTAAAAAAAAAAAAAGTTTTATTCTATTTCTACCTTGTATGATAAAGCTACTACTTTTCCCCAAAATCTTAGGAGTCCATGCAGTCAGGTAAATTCTTCATTCTTACAAGGCAGACAAGTTAAACACTACACACTGAACTGGGAATATCAAATGTAGAATATTAAATTATTTCCTATGACAGATGTGCACAATGCGCGGCCTTTACGGCAGTTCCTTTGGTCTGCTGGTGACAGGAGGCAGCAAGAACTAAAAGGAGAGGAGCTTGCTGATCACACCACAAATGTTTTCTGTTCAAGCAATAAACACGCATAGCCAGTCATGAGATGCAGGATTTCTTTAGCGGTAACTGGGCAAAGAGAGATATGGCCTCCTGGTTTCAGCTAGGACAGAGTTAATTTTCTTCCTAGTAGCTGGTATAAGTGCTGTGTTTTGGATTTTAGTATGAGAATAATATTGATAACACACTGATGTTTTAGTTGTTGCTAAGTAATGTTTACACTAGTCAAGGACTTTTCAGCTTCCCATGCTCTGCCAGGCACACAAGAAACTGGGAGGGGGCACAGCCAAGATAGTTGATCCAGACTGGCCAAAGGGCTATTCCATAGCATATGACATCATGCCCAGTATATAAACTGGGGGGAGTTGGCCGGGGGGTAGCGATCACTGCTCGGGGACTGGCTGGGCATTGGTCAGCGGGTGGTGAGCAGTCGTATCCCTTAGTTTTTTTCCCGGGTTTTGTTCCTCTCTCGCTCTCTTGTTGTTTTCCTTTTCATTACAATCCCCCCCCTCCAATTATTAAACTGTTCTTATCTCAACAACAAGTTTTCTTACTTTTGCTCTTCTGATTCTCTCCCCCATCCCACCGCGGAGGGAGGGTGAGAAGCGGCTGTGTGGTGCTTAATTGCCGACTGGGGCTGAACCACAACACTTTCACAGGCATGATAGGGCTACCAGCACACAGGTTTGACAAAGAAAAAGGGAGATCAGAGAACCCAGAACACAGTCTTACAGTAGGTGGAAAGGAGAAGGGGAGAAGAGAGCATCAGAATGGTTGTTGTACGTTATAGGTTATTACACGTTCAGTTCAGAAGAGAAAAGTGCTACCACACTGGTAAGATGGGGCATAATTGGGCTGAGCCCCCTTGAAGCATGCTGCATGGGAGAAATCTCCTTTTCCAGCTGAAGAAAAGCAGGATTATCTGTTATTTGTCTTTCCTATGCTAGAAATGGCTAGAAAAGACATGGAAGTACTTGATAGGGGACAATTTCCGTAACAAACCATCTAAGAGAACTACAGGTACAGCATATAAATGTTTTATTGGACCAGATGTTTATAAAAGGCTAACCAGAATTTATGACAAATGTGATCAGTTCCAAGATCCTGATACTAGTAAATATTTTTTCTTAATTTTGCTAACCCTACAATTCTGTAACCGTGCATATGCAAGAAGGATGTTCCCCCCCCCAAGTTTTTAGATAAAGACAAGGTAATTATACAGGCACTGTATATTATACAGGATCATTATAAAAGGAGGTGTCGAATCACTTCGAAAAGTCATTAACTCAAGAAGAGAGTAAGAACCATGGTCTCCTCTTCCTCATCTACCCATCAGGAGCTGAACGCTTGTACATCCAGCTGGCTGCCCCAAGTTCCATGTGGAAATTAACGGCAGAGTCAAGTCAAACACCTTATCTGACACTTTTCACTATTTCTTTAATCTTTTTTGTAAAGTGACACGTACTGCGTAACGTGTCACTGGTAATGGAATCAAAACAGGAAATGGGAACAAATTCCTGGAACAAATAAAAGAACATGCCTACTAGATAATATTCAGAAGGCAGAGGAAATAAGAGTTTAAGGTTAGTGAGCAATGTATATATACAATCTACTTCCACAAATACTTATCATCTAGAGAAAAACCTCTTTCCCTCCCCCAAAGCTATTTAATATTGACAAGCCAAAAGGCAACATGAATAAGAGTTTCTATTCACTTTCTACCACACAACCAACTACAGACTCATGACATTTCAGAGAGTTTACATTTCAATTAAAGCTCCCAAAATACACACCAGTACGCTGGAATTAAAACAAAGGCCTAGTCTTCACTATTATGAGCAAAAAAGCTATTTTATCTGGAACTGCAGTTGTAAAACAACTGTTTCTAAAGCAGTATGATCTTTAGTGTGGAGAAATATATAATATAGCCAAGTGTCATGCACCTTTAGAGCTTTTTCAAACTGAATAAAAACCAAGGTTTAAGAGGCTTAAAGCTTCCACGTGAGAACACAGTTTACATTTCTTTATAAGTAAGAGAAAGATCATTCATCGCTACCTCTTTTGTCTCCTCGGGGTCCGAGTGATCCACAGTTATATACAAATCATTCTGCAGGTACTTCAGTGCACTAAGAGGGTCAGTCTGAGCTTTTTCTTCAAACCTTCAAAGAAGAGACACAAACCATGAGCACAACCATTTTCTTCAGGACTTAGTACTATTTCTACGAAGAGCAAAACTTATCAAACAAAACTTTCAGCCAAATATTTCCAAATAAAACAATGTTAACGGCAGCTTAGCCTCATATTTCCTGGAGTATGTGCTTTCAAACCAGACTGAAACACAGAGGAGGGGTTTTTTGGGGGTGTACAGGAGTTACAAGAGCAAAGTATTATACTTTTACTAAAAATGTTTAAAAGCGTTATTTACAGCAACTTAATACATAAATATAAAACATTTAGGACAGTTTGTTTTCCACAAATAAAGGTATGAGTAGCACCTCATGTGAGGAGCACAGTTCAGATACAGGCAAGCCTTGAGCACTCCATTCCCAGGGATATTTATATTTCTGACTGTGCAGAAGCATAACTGGAACTACAGGGATGGAGAAGGCTCCCTGCTTCTGCCAGACAACAGAAAAAAGGACGATGGGGGTTAAAACACCTGGATTGAATGAATAACGCACCTTAATATCCCACCTTTGGAAAGAGCACATGTACATAAAAATCCTGTGTGCCACACCACCATTATTTTCTCATTTTCTTTTAATGAATGGAAACTGTAACTTCTGTGAATTCTCTGAAGAAGTTAATATAGGCCTCAGAAAATGATTCTGGGCTCAGCATCCTCGGTGAGCAGAGCTACTTCCCTGCAGCACTGAGTGGGGTGCATAAGCCTAGAAAGGATGAGGTTTAAAACTTTCTATTTTTTTATCCTATGACCTATCTGCTGAGTGCAGTATCGCACTCTGTCATTTTCTGAATCACCAATAGACAGTATTAAGCCTCCCCATGAAAACAGCTCAGACAATTCTGGATTCCAGAGATGAGGACCCTAAAAACCACATTCTCAGTTACTTAACTGCCTTGTATCAACTGCCTTACAGGAATGCAAGATATTTTATTCATAATATATTTCAGTTACCTTTAACAAGGTATAGCTTGTCAAACTGAAAGAAGTCACACTGAATAGATTTAATCATATTGTTATCTTTTGTTTGGATCATCTACTTGGCCATTTATACTGTAGTGGACCACTGTAACCGAAATTTTGAAATTGTCTAAAGATACAAGTCATTGAGCCAGCGCATGGAGCACAAAAACTATGTCTGTTACCTGATGTACACAACATTTTGGTAATTAAACGTGATTTATTCCAAACATTCACATAGGTTTTTCTTAGATGATATTGCCACAGTCCAGAGAGCTGAAGTACCTTAAATAAGTGACACCATCGACACCTTGCTCTTCTGTGCTTGGCCAGCTTGGCTCTGCTATGGTTGACTGGTACTAAACAACTTAATAGGCCAAACAGGACTCCAGCTGATGCAGTGGATTCGCTGTGTACGCAAGCCAAGTACCTGTTCTGGTACCTAGAGCTGGAGGGAGTGCAGATAACGGGCAGCCAAGTGACTCCGCAGCAGTTCAGCTCCAGCCCCGAGAGGCATGTAAACTCCAGCAAAGCACCCATGATACCAGTCCCTGGCTGGGCATGTTCAGCTCCTTAAAATGGACCCCAATAAATGGAGCATGGTGCATAAACCCCAAACTTCTGCAACATTTCCTTTGAGTGCAATTTAAGCAAGTATAAACAAGTAATCCAGAGCTGTCTCTGGAGGCTGTACAGCTGCATTTGCATACAACCACACATGGGTTTAATAAACCTCCCAGATTACTGGGCAAGACCTTTATTCATTCTTGTAGGCATTCACATCTATTGCATGCCTAATCTGCAAAAGGCCTCATCCAGCCACAGTGATTGTAAGCTGAGCATAGCAATTTGTTTGCTGCCTCAGAAGTAAAATACTGTCAGTAAAAAAACAGCCTCCAACTCTTGGCAGAACCTGGTAACAAAGTATTCTCACCAAGAATGCAGAAATATTTACTGGCTTCAAATAGTTCGATGGGTCTTGAAAGGCTGGCTCGCTGCTGCTATTTCTTGCCTAAGGCAATACCATAAGCTTGATTTTGAAAAGCCGTTGCTCTAAGTAGCAAATATAAGGCAGCTCTGAAACATCCAGAGTGCAAGAAGCATCACAGTGTAGCTGAATTCTGCATAAGTGAGATCTTTCAAGCGATTCTGAATGAGAAACTCTGATGACCTCACCATGGTTGAGTCTCAGATGTGCAAAGGAATCCAGCCCCCAGACTTCATTAGCATCCTTGCGAGCTGTTACTAGCTCCTAGCACAGTGTTTCCGAAACATACTCCATTTCCTTGGGAGGTGACAGTACCAAAACACATGTTGATGAGCAGCAGAGTGAAAAGGGAATCTAAAAATTCCCCACGACTCCCCACACAATAGCCAGATTTTTCTAGTTTTAGTAAAACCAGTAAAAAAAAGCCATAGGAAAACCAGAATGAAGTTCATTTTATAGTTTAGCCCTGCCTCACTGCTTTTTATTATTAAATTTGTAAAAAATTAAAAATGCTCAAGAAACCTGCAGACCATCATGTAACCAAAGCGACATTTCCCAAAACAGTTTACAAGATAATAAAGTTTTAGCAACTTAAAAAAAAAAAGACACTTTGGAAAAGAAAATTGCAAAACATCTTTTGTTTCTATACCTGTGCTTTCTTATGAGGTATTTGCAGTGTCTTAGCAGGTATTCCTTTGAAGGTCGACAGAGCTTCAGAGACCAGAAATCATCTAATCTCATCTTTGGAGAGCAGGACTTACCAGGATTCCCTCCAAATAAGTAATGAACCTAAGCAAATGAGAAGCAGATCAAAAAGTTGATTGTTTGTGTACATCCGTTAAACTAAGACTATTTACTGTGTCAGCATCTTTGGAGAGGTTTATTCTGGAGGGAGAAAACTCTGCATTTTAGACAAGCTGCTCCATCTTATTATTAGCCTTTCTTAATCTCCTAGGGGACAAAGTAAGTTCCCTTAAACTGCTTACATTTTAAGATAATAAAAAAAAGCTGCACTGTTAGAACCTCCCTTTAGCAGATTCCTGAGATATTTATGAACAAACATCCACAAACCATGTGATCTCTTTCTTTAGGAAAAACCTGTGAGCATGGTAAATCCTTAAGTACATAAGATACGAGCAGAAAAGAAAGATCTGAGCCAACACCCTTGTTGCCCTGTTCAAAATACTTGATACAAACATTACTCAAACTGATGGATTACCAACCTCTTCTCCAATCTTGTCCTCAAAGACTCCAAATTCTCATCGTCATGAGAAGGGCTAAATTAAGGCACCTGTATTAAGCCCTCGTGTAATTTGGGGATGAGCATATAATTGTGAGATTACTCCAGCAATCACACATTTTCTTAGAAGAAGAAACATTTATGCTTGTAAGAAAGACTCAGAGAAAAGGGACTTTGTAGACTAATGCTCTGGCTCCAGCCAAAGCACTGTTCGTGAAGCTGCACTACTGAAGCACCACAGTTCAGATGAGCAGCCTTTTCCTTGAGTCAGCGAAGACCATTATCTTCCCCAAAGACAAGGGCCACTGGTAAAGTGAGTGGGAAGTCTTAAAGATGCTCAAAGTGCCAACAAGCTGTCCAGTCCAGCATCATCTTGGGAGATGACCAACAGGCCTGTCTCCCCACATGTCCCATAAACTCTACAGAGCCTTAATTTGACTTGCAGAGAAAAGTATTTTCATGGTGTCTGGAAGGGCAGATTTGTCTCACCTCAATAAAGCAGCCTAGCTGCAAGACACTCAATACACTACCTGGGCACAAAAGAAAGAGCTAACTGAATAAAGAGTAAAACAAAAAGCCAAAACTGTAATCCTAAGAAGAACTGAGGACGAAAACACCAATGTTATTTAGAATCAGAAGTCACAACCGCTACTGTGATTGTCTTCAAAAAAACGTTCTAGCAATCCTGAGATGCCAGTCATGGAAATACTAAATATACCTGTATGCAAAATACATTTTTTTGTTCAAGGTAGCTCAAATGAAGTAGTCTAACAGCCACTCTGATAATTTCAGGATAAAACACCTTTGAAATGCAAGGCTAGACTTACAGAGAGAGGCAAATCTCAAGAAAAGTGGAAATGTTAAAAAAGGACTGTTTATTTCTTCACTTTTTTTTTTCTTCACATCATTTAGCATTTCAGACTCTGGACTGTTGATATTAAACATGTCACAAAGGGTCTTCAAATACTGAGGTTCAAGAAGTCCAACAGGCTACCTTTCTGCACAGCTTTAAAAATAATCACTCAAAACAATGTATTCTGCATCCCACTGATGTAGACTCTCCTTATTTATATCAGAGGAGTTTAGAAAGGTCATTTGAACAGAGGTTTCTAAAAATAAGACTCTTCAAAACAAGTACTTCAAACAGCTCTTCAGATAAAGCTGGGCAACTGCCATGATTTAGCAACCTTCACAGTAACTTATAAAATACTACTCTCAATCTCATGGTACCCTATACTTAGATGTAAGCCATTAAAGGCAGAACAGCATTTACTGTCCGACATTAATGTCCGTGATGAAGACAAACCACACAAGTTCTCCATACAGAAGTTACACCTATTCCTCCTTAAAATCCCCCTTATCCCCAAACTTTTGGGCTAGTTAGGTTTCCCAAATTTGATTAACATCCCATGGAATTATAAGACTAAACTATGTCCTATTCAGTTCAGATTGTTTCAGACTAAAAAAATTTTTAGAAAAAGTTTACTTCAATTGCAAAATATCTGTGAACGGTTAAGTGTGTCACAGGAATTGAAATTCATACATTAATGCAGTTACGGTAACCTAATCCGTGGGTTTGTGCTTTATTGGTTAATATGCACAAAGCCCTAAGTTTACTGAGCAGTCATGTACGCTACAAACAATTTTAAGTATATTTAAGCATGAATGTGTCCATTAAAGTCAGATAGTGCTAAAGAATAACAGTTGCTTCTGACATGCAGGGCAAAGGAAGGCACCTCTGTTAGAGCACATTCTTAACAGTGATTAGTTCATTCAAACGTACTTTCTCCTAGAAGTGTTGGTAACTATCTGTGACCATTTAGTCACTAACAAGTTGTGGGATTAAGTCCCTGAAGATAATGAACGAAGCTTCAAGTGTTCTCAAGTATGGGAACAGCTAGGAGCTAGCCACTTAACAACTTTGTAGAGGTTTAGTATATCCCCCTGTCTGCATTTTGATTTCATCTGGGAGCTATCATGTCTACTTCACATTGACATAAAAAGTAGCTTCGCACCTTATTTCAAAAGGTGATAATAAGTTAAAAGAAAGTTACGCACCACATTAACCCAAACATTAACACTATACAAAAAGCTATATTCATTGTACCATCTTCAAAGAAGCAACTACACCGGAGAGCAGTAAGACTTAAAACCAAAATCACCATATATGTATCTGGACCCTCATACCTTGTGCAACTCATCATAGACCAGTTGATGAGCAAACCTTGGGCAGGGCTCCTCTTCCTGAAGGCTTTTACCTGGATTCTCTTTTGCTGCTTGGTCATTCTTATAGACACAAGACCTGAAATACAAAGCAGTAAGTAATGACTAGTAGTACCTACAGGAAGCAGGAAAACGTTACTGAAAGGCTATAAGGTACAAATTATGTCAATGTGAACTGCTTAGCATATAACACCAAGGATTTTCTTACTTCTCTATATATTGTCCTCTTTTACCCCATCCCCATTCTTAGCTCTACACAGAAACCCATCCAACAATCAGAGAAGGTCACCTTGGCTGAACACAGTCCTCAATCACAAGCCAAACAGGGGAAAAAAAAAAAATCTAGAAAATGTTATGTCATGAGCTTTGGAGGTATCTTTAGATGTTGCATTATTTGCTAGCAGAATTGTCAGCACGAAGTATTTCTCATTATGGAGAATAGCTCTATGGTGTCCAAGATGGTATTAGACCAGAAGCTTCAAAGGTAGCATTTCAATCACTGATTTCCAAGCAGACTTAAGTTGTTTTTTCCAACTGAAACCCCGTTTTGAAAAAACAGCATTCACACCCTTCAAAGCGATTGGCCCCACATTAGAAGAGACCTTGAACACAAAAACGCTGCCAGGTCTGGAAAGGGGCATTGGCAACCAACTACCAAATACCATACAGCAAATAGACAAGGAGATATTTTCTCAGAATACTGGCTCTAGCAGCTACCTGAAGTACCACTGCATGCAGCCTGCAAAGAGCTGATAGATCTAGCATAAAGACTTCTCCATCACCAGTCATACAGCAGACCGGTTTCCTTAGTTTCTAATAACTAGTACCACGTACGCTGCTATTAACAACTGACATTTGACTGAATTTGCTGCACTGACGATGAATCCTGGCCTTGACTTCCTACAGGAAAAACTTCTTATAATGGCTTACTTCCCCCCATCCCCTCCACCTGCCTCCAATAAAGAAGTTCACATGATTTCTCTCCCTCATTTGGCTTATTGCCATGGTGTCTCTAAAGACTGCGGGCAAAAGAGGTGACTCAAGGGAACTCAGTTGTCTTCAACATTACCATTCCATGGTTATAAGAGGTTAGAGTGTTACCTGGGAGACAGGATCATGTAGGATTGCTTTCTAAAATGTCAGTGTAGATGTTTGAAAAGGGTGCTACTTCTTCAACTTACCAGCTGTTCCTCACAATGTCATAAATCCAGAAGGAATTCCTTACATTCTCTTCCCGCTTCTCCTTGTCTTTACTGAGCCCTGACAAGACATGGATTTCATTCAGTTCTGGATCAATTGTAGCCCTTTGAGTGAAACCTGTCATTGGAACTGACAAAAAACCAAAAAGTTACACACTGTAAACAACAGAGGATACATGAACGGATCCCAGCATCAGACAAATGCATTTCCCTCCTCCTGCAATTCAGCAGATTTTCTAATATCCATGGTACAAGCATGAGATTTCACAAAACTACCTCCTCAGTGTTCTGGGATAAAGAGCATCTTAAGTTTAACATCACTACCTAGTTTTCCCATTTTCTTCCTTTTAATTACTTTCACCTCTTCATCTTTCACATAAACCCAAAACTTGGGACTGTGTGATCCCAAGCTGGTATTTTCTATGACCTCTCCCCTCCACAGTGATCTCGTTATTTACCACAACTTAAAACTGAAATCGCACATCTCAAAATAGGAGGCATGCAGAAGTCACCAAGCAAACAATTTGCTTCTTGCACGTGCCCTCCAAAGCAGGGACAGAGGGAGAAGGAGAAGAAACATCGCCCAGAGGCGGATTCCTTCCCTGCTAAGGCCAAGTCCAATGCAAATTCTCTTCTTCCCTTCCTATTTGTGACTCCTGGAAAGCACAAAAAACATTCTAAGCACCACTGTTTCCTAGGGAAAGGCATGGGCAGAGCTATTTGACGGACCACCAGCTCAGAAACGAGGATTAAACTGCCTCAAGATAGAGCTAGATGATCCTTGTAGATATGAATGGAGTGCTTTTGTTGTTATCTCATCCACGAAAGGAAGCACTGATTCCAGAAAGCTTAATTGCAAAAGCTGGGAAACTCAAAAAATTCAAGATGAACTCAAGACTACACAGCTCGCAACCTTGCATTGCTTCCTCTAGGACAAAGACGTCAAGGAATTTTTTTGTATTTTCTAAGTAGTTGTGGTATAATTACCAAGCGCTTCTTCTGTTCCACCTTCAGATTTAGAAATATGGCGAAATACTGAGGATTCCAGCAGTTTTCATCATAATTCCCCGAAAAAAGGTCAGCAAATTTGTTTGGCAGTCCTTTTTGTTTGTTGTATAATTCCCCATTTCCTGTTTCCCTAGGCAACCATCCTTCCAAAATGTATTTGTGAAGAGCACGTGATCTTTGTTTACAGATCCTGTTTGTCTCATTTCTCTTTCTGGGTCAGTTTACAAAGGCTGGTAAAGGTTCCTGGCCTTCGATCAAGATTGTGGCATGAAAAATTCTCAGAACTCTTCTATTTTGCAAATTCTTCCCTGCAATTAACTATGAACTGCACACACGGCCTAGAAAACAAGCCCTACACTAATAAACCATTTAATATTGCTGTTTAAGAACACACAAAACAGTATTTTTGCAAGCCCATTCTGTAATAGGTTTCAGGTTCATACTTCAGTCTCCTCATTTGGTAGGCCAGGAAAGAAACAGACAACAATTAAAAAATTCTGAGCAGCATTTGGTTTTCTACAGTTTAAGCCCCTACAAAAATGTTTAGCAAAGCCAAAAAAACCAAACCTTTCTCAAAAAAATAAATGCTTAATTCTTACATAAACTTAAGTAGAAACTGAAATATATTCAGATAATTCATTCTCAGAGTCCTGTCGACAAAAATTATGGTTTTATGGAAAAGCAGGAGGCATAGCCTTTGGAGCCCTCATCAGCATAAGCCTATTTTGACCTCCAGTTTTGCCACAAAGTTTCAAATGAAAATTAATCCAGTTTATAATCAAATGAGTGGCAGAGCAGAGGAAAAAAAGCAGGGAACAATGCTGGCACAACAACAGCTACATACCTTGTCTTAGCTGCAAACCACAAGGAAGTTTTTAAATAAGACTAATGAGTACTGTGAAAGTCACCCAATAAGGAAATTGAGAACAAAAAGACAATTATAGACTAAATATCATTAATTTTTGAAAAGTATCATGTAATGTGTTTGCTTGCATAGTCAGGCACTGAATCATTGACCCAAAAGGATTAAATTCAAGGCATATTTGAAACTTTTCTGCAGGAGAGCCATCTAATCAGCAGTTCTAATGTACATGGAAATTGTCTTTGCAACTCTATCTGCTGCTTTGAACATATGAGACCAAGCTGGGTTTTTAGAAAAAAGCATGCAAATCTTCAGAGCATTAATACCTCAGGCTCATTGAAATGAAAATTATTATAATCATGAGGAATATAGTTGCTATATTACCATTGATACAGAAAGCGCATGAAACTTGTCTGTGGAAGTCCCATCCCTCCTCCTGAAATGTTGTTAAATAAATGAATTTTGTAGCTAGTTTATGCTCGATTTTCTGAAGCTGAAATTATTATTTAAATAATGAAGGAGGGAAAAGCTGCCAAAGTTCAGTGCCTCTGTGTTTTTCTCTTGATAGTAAGAATAGGATTTATCCGCAGCAACTGCAATCAAAACCAAATTCAAGTCAAGTAATTTCAGGCTTCCTTCAGTTGTACATCAATCTCTTCTTGAGACTGTTTGAAATGCAGAATGCCTAGAGAAATAATATAGCCAAAAATACGTATCCCTACATTTAATAGGGGCCTAAGACAAGGAGCAACTTACATAACCTCTTTGACCTAACTAAGCAACTGTGTAGAAAGCATATTTAAGTAGCACCTCAGGCTAGACAAAGTTGACATCTAGTCTTTTGCAGAGGAAGCCCGAACTAGAAAGTTAGATATAATATGTTTAAAAAATACAAGACAACACAAATTTGGTAAACAACTCCCTGAAAAAAAACCAATGAGGAAATAAGGCAAGCTACTACAGAGTAAGAGGGAGATGCTGTGATATTTTAAACAAAACAGAAACGTCAAACAAGATGTTTACGAAAGAAGTCTGATCCTTGGCAGAGCAAAAGGGCTACAAAAAATCCTCATGATTGACAAACACTTCCACTAGGGGGTAAGAGAGCTTCATCATCTGCAAGTGCAGCGGACTTGCAGTAAATACTGGATATAATTCAAATTATTGTGGTCAGCATATTAGAGGGGGACACGGGCTGTAAACCTGTGAAAAGTACTTGTGATATTTAGCTAACAAAGTGTACATTGGGAAGGAAATTTAATTCTCCATGGGAGACAAAATTCAACCTGTGACAGTAATGGATTGCTTAGGTTATATTTCTTTAAATTTTAAGACTCAAAGTAAAAAGTCATAAACAACAAGGGGTGAGAATCAGACACGGTAATGCCAGTGCAGTGCAAGAGCTATTATCTGCAATGTACTAGATCCAAGGGGTGCATAAAGTATTAAGAATGGCTCCATGGAAGTTCCCTCGCTTTTCTGCTTCTTCACGTAAATGTAGATGTAAGTCAGCTTTGGAGCACATCTCCACCGATTTCACACCATTCAGAGTGCCTCTCAGGCCAGCAATCACTCAGGTCAGCTGTGGGCAGACAGCTTGAAGGACATAAAGCAGTGACTCAGGACTTAGCCCTGGTTGTTTTGAACACAGCACTGACCTGTCGCTATGCGATATTAACTTGGCTCCTATGACAATACATTACTGATTGAAGAGGAAAAGCTGTACGGAGAAATTACTAAACACAACACGATCCCAAAAAGTCTAGTAGATGGTGAATGCTTTTCTTGTGCCACGGCAGTTTTTTCCCCATAATCTCATTAACCAGTCCAGGGTAGAAGGGCAGTAACTAACTGAAAATGAGAGGCCCGTATCCTCTCTCCAGAACTTAATATTTTCATTTATTTTTATACAGCACAAATTAAAAGCTCATGGCCTCAATATCTGAAAACAACATTCAGCCACACAGGCCTTGAGTTAGCAGCCAGTTGCATAAACAAGTAGTAATTCCTGAGAAAGCTTCGATAAGATGCTGTGTCACCCTGTACAGCGTAATTTCCATTTAAATATAATGCATGGGAAAGGCTCTTCTACAAAAGTGACACCTAATTGTGAAACAGGTACGTTCCCACTACCACAGTCCCTACCTACAGGCGCTCATTTGATCATAGTGATCATTTCAGCAAGCTGAATATTTTTTGGCTTGTACGTGCAAACAGCTACAGTTGTTTCAAGCGCAATGTTGGCTGCTGCCAGTATCTAAGCAAGAAAACAGAGCTTTTACCCAGAGGCAGAATTTGCAAAGCAGTAAATCAGGAGTTCACAGATGTGGTTCTCATAGTAATAGACAGAAGTTTGGAAGTAAAACCTCATCTCTCTCATCTGAGAGGATACTATAGCATGTTTAAAAACATGCTTTGAAACACAGCATTGGCTAAACAATGATGAAACTTGTAGTCTGCAGACCACTTCTGAAGGATTCGTGAAGGATAATTAAGGGAAGCAAGTTCATCGACAGCCTTTTAGTGCCACCTAAGTTACGAAACCCTCAGAACACATTACTGCTAATCCCTCTACAAGTGACTTGCAAGTATCCTCCCTCCTTGTGATGCCTCGTGATTAAAAAAAATAGGAGAAAGCTACATCACATGGGTATTACTCTTCACCGGAACCTGGCCCCTCCCCAGTGGATTAATTTTAAAAAAGTGGTAGGTTGGGAAGTTACTCCTTATCACTACTTGTAAGCCATATAAAACTGAAGCAGCACCTCCCCTGAACTTTAATGGAGCAAACCCTGATGAGTGATAAAGATAGCGTGCAGGCCAGCTGTTGACACAGCAAGATAATGATTATCCTTTTGGGTTTTTCATGATGAGACTGCATCTGGAAGTCAGCCAAGGAGCAACTAAGGAGACCATTTGCACAGTTTGGTTGTCATGTTGAAAAAGCAACAACGCAATGTCCAACGCTTGGTTTTCTCCCAAGCAACATGAGATTTTGGCAAAAACAGGTCAGTTAGTATATTTGAATGGAATTTTGCTGCTATGACATCTCTGTAAAGCATCCTTAGGATTTGGTGACTGCCTGCTCTCCTCCTCACCTTCACAGTACGAGGAATGTATTCTGAGATTGGTTCAGAGAAGCACCTCACAAGATGAGGAGCACTTAAGGTCCTTCACAAAACAAAGTGCTTCCATGACAAGAGACACACTGGCCACTGGCAAGGTAGACCTTAAACTGAACAAGGGCAGAACATGTCAGGTGTCACAAACAGATGATCAAAATGGGATATTCAGACTGCTTGTCTGAGTTGGATCCTGGCCATGTTGGGCTAGCTGTGCTTTTTATTTTGATTACTGTTTTTCTGATATCATCTTGTTTCAAGTCAGGATTTCCCGGACTGGGCTGTGTCGCCTCTGTCCGTGGTACTTATCCATGAAACCTCCCATCTGTCAGGTGCACAGTTCTGTTTCTGGAATGAGCACCTGCCCCAGCAAGAGACCTGGGAACTTCACTGGTAGCTAAAAAAAAAAATAATGATATTTGCCATTTGCCCATAATGACCACTTCACCATTAAAAGGAGCCACAGGAACATTTAAGGCTTCTTCTCATTTGACTTTGGAAGTTACTTGATGCCAAGGGATAGGAGATGATCTTGATTCTCTTGCAGAAGGAAATTCTCCCTCTGACCAACAGCTCTGACACACCACCTGAGTCAGGGCCAAAAAGGATTATCAAAGGAACCTTGACCACTAGTGTTTCTATTAGGTCCCTTAGACCTGACATGACTGCACATGATTAGTCATGGATTGTGGGCTAAGCAAGTCAAGCAAGCTGTCAGTATAGCCTTTGGAAGACACCTGATACTGGTGGCACCTCTAGACCACATGTATGCTTCAGAGATACACTCTGGCATATGCATGTTAGGTTTGGGGTTTGTTATTGTTGTTGTTGTGTTGTCGTTTTTATAAAAGTAATTAAAAGTATACGACTGCTCTAAAAGGGTATGATCACCACCATACACACTTCTGCCTCTCCTCCAACCACGGGCTCTATTCAACTGTACTACACTTCCTCCTGTTTGTACCACTACCGCCTTTTTTGATATTGGCTCATTATCACAGTTGCATTCTCTTTTCCTCAGTTCCATTTTGTCCATTCTCTAGCTGAACTAACAAATTTCTTGCTCCTAATAGTTATCATTCAGCAGAAAGACAACCATCCCTAATGGCCTAATTTCACTGTAGGGCCCTCCTTTGACAGCAAAGAGAAAGCACCGGGTTTTGATGCAATGAGCTGGAGAAAGCACCCATGCTCACTGGCAAATGGCATTTGCCAGACGTGAAGAGCTGCAAGGCTTACCTATGTTCAAAGCAGATTGAGTCAGGAGACATTTTTAGTAGGCAAAGCTGTGTGCAAACCCGTCTTTTAGAGAGTGTACCTTGATTAAATTGGAACTTTTCCCAGGAATGAAAAAAGCCCATCTAAACTTGCTACAATTATTGTCCTTTACTCCAAATTAAGAAAATTTAAGTGATGCTTATCACCCAATATTCTCTCAAACACATCACCTATACAAGGAACTGGTTCCAGGATCAACAGCAAAAGCACAACTAAGAGCAAAGAAACACTAAACAGCATAAATATCTCACCCAGAAGATGACAGCAGCAAAACCAACATATCATTACCATAGTTTTCTAGCATTGCAACAACTCCATATTACTGATAATCCTTAACTATCAGTTTTACTACTGTTTTTAAAATCTTCTCACTACTCCAACAGAAATTTTGAACAAATGCACAATTAAGTTCTTTTAGAAAGGGTAAAAATCAAAATAGCTCAACTAAGAATAGAACTGAATGCCACATGCGAGCCAGGAACAAAATGTAATCATGGGACTTTATAGGAACATTTAGGTCAGGCATCCTCAACTTGACTCATCACACCAAGCAGCTTAAAACTTCACAGCGACCAGTCAGGGAATCACTTTGTTCATACAGATCAAAATGGTATATCACTACCTAACAAGAGCACAATAAAAGATTTGCTTTTTTGGGTGCAAATAGTGCTGTCAGCATTTGCTGTCTGAACGTAACAAGCATTTTATTCTCTTCCTGTTAAAATGCAAATAATCCTAGCATTTTCTTTCAAAAGCAAGGGAAATGTTCAAATCTGTTTGTTTACTTTCTACACACAGGAGAAAAGTAAACTGAAAATCTACTCATGAATTATTTCCAGTGAGTCATTTTCTTACAAAGTCTACTATTCACCACTTTGGGGCCTGTGGGAATGGGGAGGAGGGCTAAACATTATAGTCTCATTTGCTTAACCGAACCTCGCAGTTAATGGACTTGCTGAGAAGAGGAGCTCAGTGTCTTCTCCAGCCATAAGGCAAACTCAGTATCTTTAGATCTGAAGTAGACACAGGTGTCAGCTTAAAGCCACGTGTTTTAAAGCTTCTGGCTATAAACAAATGTAGCTTTAAAAAAACAAAATGGCAGAATGCAAGCAATTTCATGGAAAAAAAAAATCAATTCTGAAAAATTCTAAGGACAACA
Organism: Mycteria americana; assembly: GCF_035582795.1. Lineage (NCBI taxonomy): Eukaryota > Metazoa > Chordata > Aves > Ciconiiformes > Ciconiidae > Mycteria > Mycteria americana. The sequence goes on from NC_134365.1 coordinate 4,051,352, forward strand.
AACGGTGTGTAGGTGTGTGTAGAGCAGCATCAGACAACAATGCAGGCACCTTAATAAAGGATATTGTCAACAATACAAGCTGGTTCTTTCTTGGAAGCACTCAAGTAAATAAATGACTCCAGAGAATAAGAGCTTGGGTACTCTTCTCCCTCATTGGCATAACTTAATTAGTGAGCAAACAATAACTCATAACCATCAATAATTCACTTCAAAACTTCAGCAAAATTACTTGCTAAAAATTTAAGCCTGATCAAAATAAGGAGGGCAGCCTAAATTCAAGATGAATTAGCTTCCTGGGATTTTTGGTAACTGGAAGAAGAGAAAACAAGATTGGGACTAAATATACATAATATAAGAAATATTCATAACTTTTCTCCTATAGTAGTACACACTGCAACACTAATTTCCACTTCTGAGCTGTATGCTGAAAATCAGGATATTTGCAACGCAGGAAAATGATGTGCTTATACATGCAGAAATCCTTTTTGGAAAAAAAGAACATTCTTCTCAATGTCATTTGAAGAGAAGAGGTATAAAATCCGTTCTTTATGGTTGTGTTACAATGCCTTTTGGGTGGTTTTAAAGGTTTCTGGTATACAGAACTATGCCTTTTGTATATAGCTCCAGTGGTATGAACCAAACAGGACTGAAGCCTTGCTCCCTCTTCCTAACTTTTTTTCCACTCCCTGATAATTTAGTACAAGAATAACAGGACAACAGGTCTCATCTTTCTAGTCAGCTCCTGCCAGGCAAAATAACCTCTGTCCCTCTACTCCAATTCTCTGTCTCTGAGCATCTTACCTGCCTTTCTGCATCTCAAACCAAGCAGATTATTTCTATTTTATAGCATCTTTCACTTAGTGAAAACTAGAAAAAAAAAATTGCTTTCTCCTTTCCTGGTTTAAAGAAAATTTTTTTTCAGCCTTTTTTTTTTTCCTTGGTCTTTGCTGGAGTTTCAAAGGACATCTTTTTAGTTCTTATTTTGCTGATTTTTTTTTTTCTTTTGAGGTGCTATGCAGTTTCATGCATCAATTATTTGTATTGTGCTGAAGATGGCGAGTGTCAAATGACAGGAAGGACAAAAGAGCTGGCATAAGTTTAACCTATATACTGTGGAGTTTACTTGGGTACATAGGGCTAGTTAAGGATGCTAACCTGATACGACAGAACACTGAAGCTGGCCTTTCACCTACTTAACAATATATTTCTCATTTGTACAAACGGGAAGAAATTAGTATGTAGTTCTACACTTACCCATCCCTGAATCTTTCTTAGTGCCATCTGATATGATATCCACATGATCGCTGTCTACATCATAACTGAAGAAGTCATTCAAATAAGTCTTCGATCTCTGGCCACCAAATACATATAAACAGCGATTTTTCTAGAATGGAAAAAACAAGTATGTCTTTACCAAGCTCAAGAAAGTATGTTGGACAACTGTGACTATTAACAAAAACATGAATGAATCAAAGAGTAACAGATATGTTTCTTCTAAGTTTAAAATCATGCCTTAACTATCAGGTCCACCAATCTTTATTTGGTAAATATCTTACCTCCATCTCCGCAGAGATTCACAGGGAAGAATTATGCAGAACAGTTTATTATTCTCAAACTCAGTAAAAACTTCAGAATTCTTCATTGGATTCTTGATTCTTGAATTCATGATTTCTCAGTTTTGAGGGCTAAACCATTAAGGGTTCACAGCCTCTCCACCCCAAAAAGCTTCTTACGAATGTAATTTTAAAGATTTCTTTTTCATTATCTATATGAGACCACAAACCTGGATCCAACACAGAATTTCAGCTTGAGAGTGACCAGGCAGATTTTACATAGTTAACTACTGTAGCCTTGCCTGATCAAACTATAACTTCAGAACATTAAAACAGCAATTCATTTTTCAAATTTAATATTAAAAAATTAACAGTCTCCATGTCTAAAACCCATTAGAAAAACTTAGTTTTTAAATTAAAAAAACCAACACAAAAACAAAACAGGAACAAAAGACGGACTGTAAGAGAAACCATCCAGGTACCAGCACATTACTAAATTCAGAACAGGCAAATGGCAAGCAGCAAGCCAAGAATAACAGGTTTATTTCTTCTTTCAAGTTTGCCAAGTGGAAAGTCCGTAAGAGGCAAATGATTTTTCTTTCAAATGGTTGAGAAAACAGCAAAGGACCTAAACTTCCATGACCTGTGGTGCTTACAGAAAACTGCATTCTTATGTTTACCATGGACACATAATTGAATAATCCTCTGGTACCTGTGCAGAATTTTGTGTGGCAATATGTTTTTGACCAGATTGGAGAGCGCCATTCAAAACAAAAATGAAACTGAAGGCTCTGAAAGCACAGTATTCGCTATAAAAATTCTGATCTTTCATTTGAAAGGGAAAGAGAAAAACTCGGTAAACTGTTCAAACTGGTCAGTTTTCAATTGGTGGTAGCAATACACACTTGAATGCCACAATATTAATTTTAATTCTCTTCCTTCCCACCCTCAAGTCAGAGTTTAATGTCACCAAAACTCTACAAACTTCACTGACTACCACTAAGAAGCTGCCATGTAAATTCAGTGCAGAACTGCCACTGCACCACACCTACCTATGCAAGAGTTCCTACTTGATGCTAATCCCCTCTATACTGTGCTATTCCACTGAACACACCTACGTGGAAAGCTGGTCCAGAACATATATGACACTAAGTATCCTGCCTTTACCACCTTCACCCTGCAGTTCCCATGTTCTGCACTTAAGCAAACGTGGTTGATGAGCACCACTGGAAAGGCAATGGGAGGCAGTTTTTTAATACCTAATACTAAATAAAATGCTACACACACCCCACCCCCCATCCCTCTGCCTTTCCATCAGTCTCTGGATGAAGTGCCTATAATGCCATCTGTGCCCAACCATTAACAGCTGCTCAAAGACAAGCAGCAGCTAGGTGCTCAGCACAGAGGAATATGAGGCCTGTGCATCTCAATACACACCCAGTAAGCCCCTGCACTAGCCAAAATCACCTTTCCAGTAACCACAGAGGACACTTACTAGACCAGAAGCTTCTAAGATGCTCTACCAACTCTTAAAGAAAAACTTTTTAGATCAAATTGTAACATGGCCTCTATTTACCATTACTTGATTAAAATCAACTATTGAAAATTCACCTTGCTTTTTACTTCAAATTTTATTCAGTTGAAGACATAAAAGCTCCAAGACTTGAATTAATACCACCTGCTCTTACCAAAGCAGCATCAGAATGTCAGCGAACATAAAATCAAGTGAGACAACACACCACTTGGAAGATTAAAGAGCTTCAAACTTGCAAAAAAAAAAATCAAAACCAGATGCTCTCCTTTAAGTCAGGCATCATGAATCAAAGTATGGCACAGATACTTACAGAATGGAACAACATACAGTGTCCTATTCGGGACTGGATATCCTCAGGTCCAGCGTTACAGGAATCCTCTCTCAAAAGTTTCCATGTCTGACATTGGCAGTCAAAAGCAAACAATCCACTGAACTGCGGTTCACTGGCTCTACTGTCATCAACACTGCCATTGCAGGTCAGAATTCTGCCTCCGAAGGTATATATCATGTGTTTTTCAGAATCCATACACATCTGTAAGAACGAGAGAAGTAGTTTTAAGCCAGCACATTAAGACTTGAACACACTAAGATTTAAGATTAAACATCCCTCCCCTGCAAGTGATATCTAGTAAGACAGTACTCTGCACATCTCCTGAACATCTAATGAACAGAAACAAATACATGTGTCTTCACAGTTGACAGGTATGAATCTCAGAGACTTACATTTTAAATAAAGGACTTCATTTTAACTTGCTTATTTAATAAGAAAAAAAAAGAGCCTACATGCACCCTTCATCACGTAAAAAACTTGCCTCTAGCTGCTGATTTTAGGGAAAAACATTTTAGAGTTTTTCATCAGGATCCATAGCCAGCTCTGTCAAAGTTAACAGGATATCGCCTTTGACAATGGCTGTACAAGGGAAAAATTCAAAATCACTGCTAGTTTACTGACCTCCACTCAACCAATCCAAAACCAGCCTGTGATTTGTTACTCAGATTCCATCCCAAGCATATATTTACCGTTACCCCCATTACTTCAACATAAAGTAAGGCCATAACCTGGCCAAGGATTTCTGATGAGGCTGCCGTGGAAATATGTTTATCCCCAAAGCCTGAATTCAGGTTATGGCACAAGAGATGCATGGCAGTACAAATCAAACAAAACTCCCTGACTCCAGGTGATGTTTTTAGACACAGTGCAACACAGAGGGTTACAAAATACTGGGCAGGGGGAGACAAGATTACAGTAAGATAGACATGCTACTCAGCAAAACCTACAAACACTTCTAGTGCAGCACATCTTTGTGAAGGTTAAACAAAAACCGCTATCGCAGTAGGTACTGAGGGAGAGAAAAGAAAGAGCTGCAGATTGATAAAGAATTCAGGGAGGACATTCTTTCCTAGGAGACAGCAGGGGAAAAAAGAAACAATTTCAGAAGCAGGCAAACAAGGTACCCAGAGTAGCCTTGCCAGCTGACAATTTACTTTTGCCTTTTCCCCAACACCTGGGAGACTGGCATTCACTATTAATAGAACAGAAAGACCGATTGGCTTTTGTTCTGCAGACAACACGTATCTTTAATTTTCAGTGTCAGCAGAAACACGTATTGTGCTGGCAAACAACAGCTTTAGTTACAAAACAGCTAGTACCAATAAAAGCAGTTCTTGGGCTGCTTCAAAAAAAGAGTACTGATATGCTGGTTCTTGGCCACACTTCATGAAAATCTATTAGGAACAAAATACCTTTTTCAAGCACACAAAAGCAATTACACAACATAAGTAAAAAAGTTTTCAGTTTGAACACATGGACAGGTGTGGTTTTTTAAAATATTAGTAGCCATTCCTCTAAGGTGTTTCAATCTCTACTACGCAAGCACATTCTACAAATTTTAAAAGACAACAATTTTGAGAGAATCTTGATCCTGTTGGCCTCATTTCAGCGGCTTGCTTACAGTATTCTTCTCAAGGTACCATACACAGCTTTGCAAGTTGTTCCCCAGCACCCTCTGAGTAGGCAGATCTGCAAACCCAGCTCAACAAGACTGGTCAAAAACAGATGAACTATGCTTTGGGTTTTAATAAAATGAATTACTTTGCAAAGGTTTTTATGATTCTTCTGCTTCAATTTGATTAGAATATCGGTAGTCAGTGGCATTAGACAAAAAGGCTATCAGAATTTAACTGAGTGCAGATCACAGCCTTCCTCATCACTGCTCTGTTACCTGGTACAGCACTTCTAAATCGCAGGAGGCTATGACCAAAATCAATTCACAAACATTGAGAACTTGCACTAAGAGTATCAGTGTAGCTGACCTGATGATCAAACACCAGCTTTGGACCTCCATCCGCCGCAGTGTCTTCACTTAGTAACATCCATGTGTTTGTGTCAATGTCATAGCGATAGAAGTCACTTTTCAGAGATTTGCTGTTCCTCACAGAGGAATCCAGATAGCGTCCCAGTGTGTAGATCTGCCTTCGTTGAATGTCAATGCACATCTTGTGACAAGATCTGGCACTAGGACCACTCTAATAAAGAAAATGACCACAAAAACAGAGAACAAGACATTTAATATTGCTCCAGGTACGTCATTGCACACTTGCTAAAGACAAATAAGTACTATCAGCAACTGGAAATCCTTTGAGAATGAGAAAAACGTGCTTGTAATCAGACAAATACAGGATTAATATAGAAATATCTATATAACAGGACATTCCATAACTTCTTTGTCCTTTAAAAAGACACCAGCAAAAACCTTAACACTTTTTTTTTCTTACAACAAACTTATGACTTGAAGACTTTTTGTAAGATTCCTTAGAAAACAGACTTTCCTCCAGAAGTGATTCTGAGAGGCATGTGAAAGCTACTTGATCTTTTAAAATAACAGAAGTTGATGCACATAAGAGGCAAATTAAGATGTCACAGCCTATAAATAACTACATAGGAAGAAGATTAAGAAGTGCTCTATTACAAGAGCCTCTGTTTTATTAATAGGCTGTTTTCTAACAGATCATAACCAGACACTCCCACAAGCAATCATATCCCGTAATGGGTCTTTGAAGGTAACAAAAGCACTCCCTTGTCCTTCACAAATAGATATGGCCATTCCAGGCTCCAACTACAAGAAAGTTTCCCACGGTAAGCAAAACTGCCATGAGTTATGATCTTCAAGAGAGACACAGAGGGCCCCGTCAAATTATTATGTGCTTATCCATCACAGAATGCTCAACTTAAACCATAGAGCAATTTATTCAATGACATTACAATGATGCTACGCAGTACTGGGCAGCATCCTTTCTGCTTCCCAAATCTAATTTTGAGAGCCTTCATACACTCATCTTGAAGCATGAGAGTGATATTCCTGTACTTCAAAATACTAGAAATCAAGAAGTGCAAAGCCTTATTTGCAAAAGATCGGACAAAAGAAAAAGAGAAAACTAGCATCGTGCTTATCGATTAATTATATAGTTTATTTGGCCTTAGTTTGTAGAATTTTGGCACTTTATAAATGAGGATGCCAGAACAAGGCTGGCTAGCTAACTTTGAGAGTCTGGAAACGAACATGAAAACTGGTAAGATTTCAAGTGACAAAAAAGGTTAAGATGTACAGAAGACTGAAGTATGAAATACAAAAAAATCTATCCAGATCTGTTGAAAAATAAAGATTATGCAATTAGGAAGAGATGTACCAAATCACCATCTATTAGAAGACTTACAGGTAAAGAAAAGTAGTCATGCCACACCAAATAATCAGCACAGTATTTGCTCCACGTCCTACCAAATACCCCCTTTACAGAAAACAAATCTTCATAATTGTACCATTTCAAGTAAAAAATTATAATGATATTCTTACTGAAACTTGGAATACATTTCACTAAGTTGGATAAAATATGAAAGGAAACATTACGTTTTTGTAGTCAAAACTTTACTACTCATAGAATTCAATTGCTTTAATCAAGAACAGTTACAGGAAACTGTTTACAGTAACTCAAACAACAACCTGAAGAGGTGAACTGCATTGTTCATGTTTTGCAAATATGAAGCATTATGTCAGCAATGATTACAGCTTTGAGGATTAGTTACTTCATGGTAATTAAGATAATTTTCTTTTCTGAAAAAAATACTGATAGAAGTGAAACATTAGCATAAAATCCTGAAATGCAGCAGAAGTTCATTCATTGTCTTTGGTCACATGGAAGAAGCTGACAGAAGATGGCAACATACTTTTATCTTGTTCCTAGAAAGTACAAATCATTATCTTCCAAAGGACCCTGTTCCAAACACAAAGGGTAGTTTCTTTGCATGAAAGTACCGATTCGAGCATTGGCAAAGGTTGCCCCTGATTCAGAAGAAAATAACCCCAGTAGACAAAATCCATCTCTAGTTATGCAGCTGGGACATTTAAGGATATCCCATTGTTCCCCTGCCAAAGAGCACATACTTGCTTTGGCACAGCTGTCATGTACATGAAATGTTAAGACCTACCTGTGCTTTCTGACTCTCCCCTCTTCATCAGGTCATTGCAGTTTCTTAATTGAACCTGCCAATTTAAGCATTTTCCCCCACTCCCACACCTCTATATGCTCTATGGGTTAAAGTAAATCCTACCAAATTTGCTCAAATAATGTCTTTGGCACCTTCAAGACTAAATCTCCAATGTAGCAATTTCCAGACCTGCCTTGCCTTGAAGAGCTGCATCATCAACTGAAATTTATCTGAGTACAGACATGAGGCTGAGACACATAGCACCTACAACACCAGTTTCAAGCCACTGGCATCAACAGCACAGGTATTACACTGGCTAAGTATACAACATACAAATTTCAAATCTTAAGACTATGTTAAAATGAGAAAATAATTCAGGAAAAATATCTTCCTTCTTGAATTATATACTGGTCACATCTCACACAGTAATATCTGCCTTTTTAAAGAGGTACTAAAGGTGTTAAGTTTGACCATTTCATCTCTACAGACCACAAGGACAAACTTCATCACCTCAAGTTTACTTAAGAACTTTAACTTCATCAATTTGCAGAACGTGCCACGGCACAGGCTCTCTCTTTCAATAAAGAAAACTTCATCCAATTCATAAGCTTTTCTTGAAGAAAGCCAGAGTTATTCCTGCATATCGCTTACAAGGTCACATGGAACCTGCCAGAAGTTTCCAATTTAGTCTACATGATTGCCAATATGGGTAAATAATGCCATTAATCAGTGGTACATATTGGTTTGACATTTGAGGCAGAAGAGGGGAAAGGCCTAAATCTGCGTTTGAGAGCTACTCAATTTGACTACAAAAGTCCCTGTAGTATGTATATACTTCAAAAGGGGGACACAAAGTCCATTTACAAAGGCAGATATGGGCAGACACTGAAAATGAATAAAACACTTCAAGGCACATGTGGTTAAGTGAATCAAGAGCCCGTGGGCGGTTGTGAATGTTCATCCAAAGACGTGTACTTGATGCGGTTACAATAGCAAGCCTGTTGTTCAGACAAAGAACACACTACCACAGCTTGTCATGGAGAAAGTGACCCACCAAATTCAAAAGGCAAAGAGTTTGTTGATTCCAGAAGCGTTCAAAGAACTTGACCTCTTACAAGCAAGAAGTGAGAAAAACTGACCATAATAAACTTGACTCTTTTTAACCTACAGTTGAAGAGATCAAGTATGGTTAGAGAGCAGAAGAACAACCTTTTGTCCCCTCCTGCCAGGATGTAGGCTGGTTGACAATCCATGAGTTTATGTCCTAAGGTGAGTGGATCTCACTAGAGATCTCTGGACACTTACTCAAATCAGGGCCTTATCACCAAAGATAAACTGCAGACACACAAAAAGTATCTATTGTACTTGCTACTCCTCTAAACGTAGTAACTGCCATTCCCAAACATATCTGCAGCTAATGAAGGTAGTTTCACCTGCACACTGATAACCACAAAAGAAGATTAAACAAGCCCAAGTCTTCTTGAGCAGAGGAGAAGGCAAATAACAGTTTTGACTAGTTTGCATTCACCTCCTCCTGTGGTTATCCCAAGTCATAACAAATCAATGCACGACTTCTCAATAAGTACTTGTTCTTTAGGTCTAGTTTCATTGAACTGTCTTCAGAGTTCTTAGCACGTGGGATCTACATTTTTGCACATGAAGCTTCAAGAACTGATTGACTGATTTAGTAGAGGTATTACTTCCTAAACAGAGCACATCTTAGTTAAAACAGACTCTAGTAAGTCACATCCAGCAACCGCCCAAACGATCTGAACAAACACCGGCTTTGGGGACTCTTTCCAATTCTCATCAGGAAGCTCCTGGCACGCACACTGCAGAAACCGCACGTGAAAGAAGCTTGTGACTAGGCTAAGTTCTTATTCAGATGGCAAGCAATGCGTTACGCTGCTTTGGCCAGTCCCTCCACTTATGCCAAGGCTGCGGTGGCAATAGTAAAGCATTAGCATATCGCATTTCTAACCTACAGGACACCAAACAATACCAAAGATTACTAAGCATGGGCACTGTTCCGTTTCTGTGGAACTCAATAAGTGCCCACACGGAACGAAGACTAACCTGAAGAAAATGGCTCTCTGCCACCCAGCACCGCCGTACAATTAGCACAGCATAATAAAGACTAAGACAGATTAAACAGTATGTGCCATGGCCCTGTTTTAGAGTGCTACAAAATACCAGGCTTCTATGCCTTATTTGAACATCCTTCCTCAAACAAGTTGGTCTTGATGCAACTCTGCTGGTCTCTAAAATACAGATAAATGCCCTGATGAGGGTGGGATGATAGGGAAAGGAAGAGAGTATATACAGCTAGGAGTACCTAAGACAGGCTTTCAATCCTTTAAGCGCCCAGGAGCAACCAAGGCCAAATCGGATTTTTTTGTTTCGTCAGTGCTACACGAAATTCAATTGTGCAACGCCAAGTGAATACACAGTATACTTTATGAAAAGCCTTCTCAACATGCTAAGCCACTTCATAAAATCTAATTAGAGTTTTCTTCATTTAACTTGCAAATGCCGAAAGCAATTATCCCACTTAAGGACTAACTTACAAAACGTTTTCAAAAAGCAACACAACAGCACCAAGAGACAACACTGCCTCCTTAGAATAATTGATTTGTTCCTATACAGGAGAGAAAGGATTGGGACTCAACTCCTTAGGGTAGGGTCTGCTCGAATAACTATTTATGCCAGAATCAGCATGCATCATCTTAGCAACAGCATGCTGGCATGCTCTGCTAAGGCACAAACATGATAGCTTTCTTTTTTTTTTTTTTTTTCTGTTTTTAAATAAATGCCCTATGAACCCGCTTTAATGCGAACAGGACTGCTGGAAGCTAGTTCCACTCCCCATCCCACCCCCAAAACAAAAACTGGGGGAGCTTGGCTTCTTTTGGTTATCATAACCTTTTGCAAATAAAGGGGTTTCAGTTGCAAGAAAATCTGTTTTATTCAGACTGATCCAGATGAAAAACTTCAGGAGCAAGCCTGGACCCTGTTCAAGAGTCAGGGAAATAAAAACAAAGAACAGCTGACTAATTCTCCCTTCTTAGTGCTGTAAAAGACTGAATGGAATGTGAACACTGCCTCCAGTATAAAGTTCAAAAATAAGCATCATGAGGTAAATGCTCTTGTCCTAAAGCAAACTAGGACGAGGACATAAAAAGACACAAACAACCTACTTTGTTTCTAGTTCTGAGAGCAGGCTGTCATGCAACAAATAGTCCCTCCTGCCTACACACAACTGCAGAGATTAATTGCTCTCATTTCCCAGTTTCAGAGTATAATTCATTTCCTCCTCCCCCCCCACCCAAAAAAGGAAAGTTCTCCACAATCTTGAAAATGAAAGGAAATGCATATTATTCTTAGCATTTATTCAAGCCTATACACTTTTTAAGATCACAGCTCGTTAGTGCTTTATCAATGCCAGTCTTCAGCTAATGCGTACTCCCAAAATGTTTAATCTAAACTGTAGCTCAAAACAATTTGCTTTACTCTAGATGAGTACTAAATTCAGCAAGAGAAACAACTACAGCCATACACAAAATAAAACACTTTCATGCCATACAAGTTGCTCACAGAAGGCATTTCAACTCTCTCATAACCTACGGGTGCCAGAAGCCTAACTAAAGAATTTAACCTATTGGTTTTTACGGTAGCATAGGGCATTTTGTATTGCCCATCAGCCCAAAACAAAGCAAAATGAGCAGAGGCTGATGTATTGCTTCTAACGCCCATGCAATCACTGACCACGTGCCAGGAGCACCAAGTCACGAGAGGGAGCATTCAGTCACATTCAGTCACACAACAGGAGCATCACGACAGCGCTCGCGGCCAGAGCAGCCCAGCACAGGCACACGGCTGGGGTGTGCACCATCTATAAGGGTTTCTTAAGCATGCAAGACCCTCCCATAAATAGCATACCCCAGCTACTTTTCCCTACTCTGTATGATGGCAGAAATCGGTGCTACACGTGTCATTTGACGTCCAAGACTTGACAGATCTAGCACTAGACTTAAAAACCTTTGAATGTCACATGGGGTAGACACAGTAAAGGATTAGACTGGGATCTCAAATATTTCTAGGAGCAAAGATGGGAGTCTCACTCCAATAACCATATTCTGGATGTTCAACGTACACTCTATTCATTCATTCACTCTGCAAGTTTGCCTTAAGTAAAAGCTTGAAGCAGCATATGAAGCTAACAGTTACACTAGGTCAGCAGCCACGCATTTCCACTCGTAGATATTCTTGCCGCTATTTATGGAAGATAACAGATATTCTAACTTACTTTTACAGCTGCTGTTACAGCTATAAAGAATATTCTTTGAGAGTATAAAAGTAAAATATGTTCTTCCAATAAATATTTTGGGAAACCTATTAAATAGGTCAGAACCTGGCTAAGAATCACGACGCTTAAAAGTCCCCAGGACCAGTACTGGAAAGCCATCGGTCTACACAATTTTTCACACAAAACAGTTGAATGTCTTACAACAAATGTTAGGGTTCAGATATCGAAAAGTTTCTGACAAGTATTTGCAAATAATTGACTATCAAGAAGCCTAGCTACAGCTAAGAGAAGGAAGATACCCTTCGGTCAGGCAGTTGACAGTATTTGAGCTATGGCTAATCTGCTTACAAGTACTCTCCTATAGCAATGCAACTAAATAGATTTAGGTGCAAAGTCCTTTCTGGGCATCTGACTCAGACATGATGGAGCAGATTAAAGTCAGAGGCAGCTTTTAGCACATAGTTGTGATTCATCTGTTTAAGGTGGGAAAACAAAAAAAAAAAACTAAACAGGATGAAGCTTTTTCTTCCTTCCTAAAAGGATGCACACATTTGGGATAGTCCTAATTTCTCACTGTTGATACTTCAAGGCCTCAGGGTGAGCCTTCCACAAAGAGACGTTCCCTGCTTAGACTACAAGTAAAAAATAAATGGCCCGGTGTTCTACTTTTGAAAGACAGTTCAATGAGCTTATAAATCAAACGATTAAGCTCAGAGATCATACGCCATGATCCTTATGATAGCAGTGGACTGGATTTGATGACTGGAAGGGTCCCATCCCTTCCAGTCCTACGTAAGGCTTTACTCAGACTGTTTGCCCCATCCTTTAGGAATCAGTGCAGGGTCATCACAGCACAGATGAGCACAGACTCAGTACAGCACATGAACACTGATATGAAAACGAATAGGTGCTTACTGTTCTATTCCCATGAGATTACCTGTTAAAAACTAGTCTCCCAGCAGGCTTGCTTGCAGAAACAACTAATTCCAGAGTATTTTCATAACTGAATGAACTCACACAATCTATTGGCTTCTGATGAAACCTTAACAACTCACCTCTAAAGAAATAAAGTGTGCCCTATGAATTGACTCATGAACTTTCCAAAGCACCAATATTCTGCTTTTGACAGCTGTGTTGCATGAGTTTACCTACCGTGCAGAAACAGCTTTGGCAACCGATGCCTGCATTACTGCCAGTGCAGAGAGCCACATTCCTGGGTCATTTCTGAGCTATGTGCTCTCAACTTGGCTTGCTCTCATACCAAGGTATCATCAAGGCCTTCCAGCAATGCATAACACCGTGGATCTCATGTTGCAGTAAACCAAGGCATGCTATGATCAAGAGAATTTCTAGACAAGCAAGTGGAATAGTGGAAAGGGGAAAAAAAACTCACAGAGCTTCAAGCGTGCAAACAGCACCAAATAATTCTTTCATTTATGTGAAGCAGGTTGCAGGAATGCATATGAAGGTCTTGTTTAGGCTTTAGTTTACAGTCAAAAATAAGTCATCCACCCTACGTGATTCAGCTTACAAACGCAAACAAGAGAAGCACTGAAGTAATACCCTAGTACAAGACAACCTTGAAGTGAAAGGACATCAATACTGTGCTATTTCTAACAGAAGGCACAATTTACCTGCAAACTGAGCGCTACTCACACTGATAAAACGTGAATAAAGTCATAGCTTCTTAAATTTTAGGAAGTAAATTGTTGCTTTGGTACTCATCAACTGCTCAGCTTTGCTTTCAGTAACACTGATGAAATGTAACAGACAACCCACCACAGAACCAGAGCTTTCACCAGCTCTGAGAGATGGGCCCTCAGGACAACATCCCTCATGTGTCAAATTTAACTAACCCCATTAACAATTGCAGGATGTTGAATAAGGTCATTTTTGCATGCATCATAAGTTCATGCTGTCCTCTCGTTACCAGTAACAATGGCTAGCGAAGGTCCAGCCAAGAGAGATTTTTCCATAGATGCAAACTACTCAGCTTCGCTACAGTCACACCTGCAGACCAACAGGCTAGCGAGGCTGAAAAAAAAAAATTAACTAGTCATTTATGGACTGTTTAGCCACAAAGATGAGGATGCAGCAAAGCTAGAATTTTTGGAGGTTTTTTTTTTACTTAATTGTCCTTGAAAAGCTGATGATAGATAAACATGAAATAAGTCTAAATACTTTGACAGCTGCAGGCTTTCAGATGTTTCTGAGAAAGTGAAGATAGTCTTAAACAGATGACAAAGGAGTAGTTTGTACCCAGAGGTGTTAGAAAGTCATAAAAGTGGCTGTATAATTTTTCCCCTCGGGCTAACCCATGGCTATGAAATTGCCATCTCAGGGATACAGATACTAAGTACAGTTTAATGCAGGCTTCCTCTGTTAGCTGTTATGGCAACATGGCAAGAGAAAGAAAAAAATACGTATCAGAACAGAGTATTTTTGGCATTGAAAAAAACAGAACTGTAGAGACTGCCATGCCTTCTTTTGAACTAAGTGACAGATGAGGAAAGATGCAGCTTCTGAATTTTTTGTTTATATCACCTTTCAGCTATTCTCAGAACATAATTTAGTTATCCAGCTACAGGAACTGCATCAATTACCACTGGAAGTGCAGCACACAGCTAGTCTCTGCTGTGTCATTTTCAGAAACAAGGCATCTTCATTTTTGCAATAACCTACACAGAGGAAAATCAGCCAAGGAACAGCGCAAGTATTTTCACTAGAGGTCTGTGAAGCACCATGGTAAACCCTTCTCTCCCATATATTAAGAAGCATAAGCATAACGCATGGCAGCAAGCACAGATATAGGAGCTTTTAAAGACAGAGCACTGAAAGCAAAGCATGCACGGGGCAATGCAAGGGCTAGAACCCGACAGTTCCTCATTCCAGCATCAATAACATCTCCACCACATACATGCTCTGGAAAATTCATGGATTCAGTCCTATTAAACATACTAAGCTCGCTCAGGTCTGAAAACTCAACACATCAATGCACTATCCATTCTGCCAGTACATGCTCAAGACAGTCCAGAAAGCTTAAGTCCTAATTACCTCCAAAACCCAGTGGCAGAAATACATTATTAGCAGCAAGGTCCACAAAAACTTACTATATTTTCAAGCCTGTAATTATCCAGACAATTTAGCTAAGGATTTGTCTATGATAGTACTTGAGAATGCTTCCCCTATGTTACCATATTGGGATAACTGATATTTCTTTAGGGATTTCTGTATTTGTACAGCTTGAGGAGCATTAACGTAACTGAAGTCTTTCACAGTCTAGCTGAAATAAGAGACTACTCTACTCCCAAGGCAAAGTTGACTGGTGTGTGAAGCTACTTTCACCTTGCTGGCAAGAGAATAAACTCTCCTTCTACCCCCCACATACTCTCCTGTTCCTTTAAAATCCATTTTCCCCATCCATTCAGTGTGAAATGCAGGGTTCCAGGGATTCCAGCTGGTTCTTGTCTTACAGGTATGTATTTCTGTGTCTTTAAAACCCAAAAGTATATAAATCAGCGTTCCTTATACCAATATCCATTGCTTCACTAAATCCTTACCTGAAAATTCTGTAATACTTCAAGCAGTTGAATAATGTGTCATCTTCCCTGAGATGCATTCACAGCCACCCTAGCGTGTCCCTGTATACTGCCTCATCTGCAATTTACAGGGAACCAGATGATGCAATAACTTCCTAATAAAGTCATATCAGTAAAATAAAGCTGCATTCCAGATCAGAGATCAGAGCAGTAAACTCATCATAAGCTAGAGCTGAAGTGGTGATTTTTATCGGAACATAAACACCACAAATCAACTATGCATGATGCATTACTTCAAGGCGTAAAAGTAGTTTACAAGCTGTACCCTTTGCAACTGAAGGCTTTATGATGGTTTGGAAATCCATATATATCTGAAGACTGGCACACACAAGCTCCAGGACTGCCAAAGTTCTACAGCCTTCAGAACACTGTGCATAACGCATTTATTTAAGTACTCCCTTCTCTATGAGACTGACTTCAATATCAATGTGTGGAGGAAAGGGAACGCCACACGTGGAAACATCTGGTGTTAGGAATAACTGAAGTTTGGCTGGTTTTCTGTGCTTTTTTTCATGCTGGAAAGCAAGAACTACAGGCACCTAGTGATGGAACTGAAAAACATAAGACCCAGAGCTGTTTTAAAATATGGATGCTCTTTTCTTTAAAAAAAAGTCAAAGTTAAAGACGACAAATAAACAAGGGTTAAGAGGACAGAGCTCCTTAGGCACACAAAGTAGCATAAGCAAATAAGAAGGTATCTCTAAAAGCTGAAAACCTTTTCAAAAAAGTTTATTAAAAAAAAAAATGAGGTACCCTTCCCTCAGTAGGGTCTTTTTGGTTTAGGCTGCCTATGTGGAAATCACTGGCGAAGTTAGTCAGATATATCTGAAAGTCTCTCTCTAACATTTTGGAGAAAGAATACTAGCTAGAACATTTTAAAACCATTATGCTGCTAAGCAGGGAGGAAAACAAAACATTAACATGCGATATTTAGGATCAGCCTAGAATACACTTTTCATTTGGTTCACTTCAGCATCTGCCTTCTTTGTCCCTACTTTTGTAGGCATTTACACTATTTAGGAAGTTGGCTCAGAGATATATCTGCAGTATCCAAGTTTCTACCACAGGCTTTTGGGGACAGCTGCTGTCTCCCTATGTGCTTTTGTGGCACCAGGCATCTCGTACAACTGAGCATCTGTACAACTGCAACTACTCAAGTAAGACATGGCAGATTCAGTATATTAGATCAAGTCCATAAACATCACAGTATTATGAAACAAAACCCCTTCAAGTTACTTAAAGCGTCTTCCAAACTATATCACCATCTGTGGGAAGGAGTCAATATTTGAGACTAGTTCAGTTCTTACACTTAAAACAGCATAGGGTAAAAGCTTTACACAGATAAGCTTACGTATTTCTGCATCACACCCAAAAAAAAAGAAGTCAGTCATAGGTGTCACAAACACTTATAAATGCATAAAATGCTTGTGTGATAATATGCCATTGGAAGCTTTGGGTAAATTCATCCATGTCAACAAATGTAAGAGCAATGCATGCAGACACTGTAGAAAATCTAACTGGAAATACAACAGCAGATGAAATTCACCCTGGCTCTCGCTATTGTGAGATCTTTCTACACTTGTCAGCTTTTACTTTCAGTAACCTGGAAAAGCACTCGGTGTTAGCAGCAAACTGTCACCTTACAATACACCGATTTTCTAGATCATTTTGAACCTACTGAACAGTAGGCACTTGTTGACCTACACTTTCATTCATTGTGAGAAATTATTTATCCTTTCAAACAGTTAACCCATGACAAGACCTTCACTTCTACCTTAGAAGGCTAGAAACACTTAAAAAGTTTGAGAAACACAGCATCACCTAAACCTAACCCATTTACACAATTTCCACATCCTTCACAGAGCTGATCTGTGAGCAGAATTTTCCTCTAAAAAAGCCAGAATGAGGATGAGTCAACATAGCATATTTACAAATATGCACTACAGAAGCTACCAATTCATGAAGTAACACTCTGAAGGGAGATCCTGTATCTCTTCTCATGTATCTAGGAAATACTGAAACAAGGTACAGGAATACTAGTGGCATACAAAATGTCAACTATCACGATTCTTTATTCTCATTTATCAAATCTCCAGAGACATCAACATCCTTCAGCATTTTGATCCTATTTAAAAAATCCACATAACTATCAATTTAGACCAAGCAAAGTATTTCCTACAGTTGACTTAAACTGTCCTCCTGTACTGAATTTCACTAAATTGGCCTTCAAAAGAGAAAGTTGCTGCTTGGAAACTGGAAATATTAGACACCAAAACATACACATTAAGTTTCTCTAATTGACACTGGCCTAGGATCAAAATGCCCAAGGAATGACAAGGTTTGTTTTTTCAAAACTATTTATTCCCAAATCCTGAAAAGGTCTACTGATCTGCAACCACTAATAAACCCTGGAGACAACAGCACGTCAGAACATTCCACTTGGTTCAGAGTAAAAACCCTTAAAGGCTCTTAGACTTCACATGTCTTGGCTGTGCCTCATGCCAACTGATTCGTAAAGCTGTTGCATACTGGAGCACTGCACAGAGGAGACAGGAGGACAGAAGTTGTAGGTACAGTTGAGAGGTCATGAGCTGCTCCATGGCATCTCCTTGGAAGAGGATGATTTGACAAGGACTGCAGGAACCTTGCCAGATCCATACACTGAAGGGACGGCGGGGAAGTTCTAATTCAGGTCTGTTTGTCCATCAGCAGCTGTGGTACATACACTGGAGGTTCACCCCAACACTGCAAGCAGGTCCTCTAGACCCTCTTTTTAAGACTAAGTCATCAGCTACTCCAGCAGTGCTGTGAGCATTTTTTCCTTTATCCCGAAAGCATTATTGTGTGTTACCCATATGATAATACAGGATAAGATGCAACTTTTACCATACTACGCTCTTGTCCAAGCTTAATTATTGAGTGGCTAATTTAACCACTGTCACTGATTAATTAGAACAAAAGAGCTAGAAGTAGAACAAGCACAATACAACACAAAACCAAGAATAAATTCTATTGGAATCTACTCTGTTTTTTAAAATTCCATGTCAACAGACATTTCCTTTTAGCAAATTGTTTGTGAACATTTGGTGTCCCTATTAGAGAAACATCTGGAGTCTTTGTTTTTTAATTTACTTCTCAACATTTGAGATTGACCTTTTCATTTCTAAATCAGGTTTTATCCAGATCCCTTTAGAAGAAAAAAAAAAAAAAAACAACCACCACCACACCACTGCTGGTTTGCAAGTACAGCAGCCGCCAGTTCACTTGTACCTCAATAAGTCACCAAAATCCTAGACTATGCCTCAGCAGGCCTTCTTCTGAACTCCTCTGTAGATTATATCCACGCAGGGAGTCCTTCTAGAACTCCATTTCTAAAGCCACACACGTTTCTTTGCACTTTTCTCTCTTAAGTAGGTCTCCTCTTCAAAATTCCCCATACGTTCAACTCCTCCTCCATTTTTTTTTTTTTTAATTCCCCTATCTTGCTTCCTCTCAGCCCAAGACCCTTCCTACTTTCCATTTGACTTTCCTGACCTTCCATCGCACCCTGTATGGTTTTTTTCCTCCCAAATCCCTTTATAGCCACTTTATTGTATCAACTCATCTCTTCTACTGTCTCTCCTACACAGCCGTCCTCTGCATATCCCTTCTTTCTCCCATCCCAGCGTTACCCTGCTAGAGTCAGGCATGAGGAACTTGAAGAGAAAACATACGCTGCTCTTGGCACTGCTGACACCTTGCATCCCAGCCAGGCCTCCCAAGCTCTACGGAAGCTCAACTGGATGAGGCAGGATCCCAGCAAGAAAGGAAATTAATCCCTTAAACATCAGAACTACCCACACTGGTTTGTGCAGGAAGAAAACACGGTAACTCCTTTTTGACAGGAAGGCCCTACTTCACTGCATCCTGAGCTAGACAAACATACACACTAAGCGGCTACAAAGCAAGAAGAAAAGTGAAAGAAGAGACAATTAAAATTGTTGCACCTTCTTTTCTACCGCTGTTCTTCACTTTCCCAACCTCCCTATAAAGGGAGACAAAGGAAAGGAAGGTCTAGCTGTTTATCTTTACTATACGGTCCATAAAAGAGATGAGTCCCAGTTTGCCCTGGGTATTATGTCACGCACCCCTCCTTATCTTAAGGAGGTTACCTGCTGGGTAAACAGTGAGAAAAATAGTAAAACCCATGGTTCAAGTCAAACAGAAGCAACACTAACCCAGCCTACAGGACTGGACCCTGGAAGACTAAATCCTGCTTCAGCATCATACCAGTAAACAGAAGAGCAGCCATGTGCAGTGATGAAAGGACTAAGAGTAAAAAAAATAACTTATGATACAGCTAAGAAAAAAACCCAAAAACTTACAAGGATATAAAATGTAAGGACAATTTTACCTTTATACAGCTCTATTATGACAGAAACCGGAATATCATGTTCAGTTTTGTTATTGCCCATTTTGCAAAGGATGTTAGAAACAGTAAGTGCACGACACGCACAGAGGTTTGAAGGCTACGGGAAGCGCCTTACTGTGAGGTTTTTTTTTTTTCAGCTCAGGCTATTTGTCCTACTTGATTACAACCTCTAAACACCTTTGCCAGGAAAAAATGTCAATATTAAAGTGTTATTTAATCTGCTACGGAAGCTCACAAAATAAGCTATGACAAGAAAGTGGAAAAATACAAGTGGGAAATTAGACTTTTTATACTTTTTTCAAATAGTTGGAGAAATCAACTCCTGAATTTGTCAAAAAGTGGTGGAATCTCAAACTTTTCATACCTTCATGAATTTCCTGAAGTTATGCTCTGACAAACAAGTAACAAACTCAAAACACAATAACCACATGGAACTTTAACATTTCACAGTATACAGTAAAATGAATTACACAAGCCAAAGGTCTTGGACTTTTTTTTTTGTTACCTCCTATAACCCAAGCTACATTCATTTCAGAGGTTTCATACCTCAAATACCGAGAAAAACAGGCCAAGGAAAATGGCTCAAATATCACAAAAGCTCTCAGGATTGCATGGCCTCTGGCAGTCACCCCTGTCCTCTAGATTTCTGTCTGTTAGTTCTCCATTTCTACTCACATTTTTGACAGAAGCTAAAAAAATTAACAATTTGTTTCTGAAGCTCAACACCAGCATCAGGTCTGAAATGTTTCTTAGTCTGGTTGTTCAGTCCTATCAAATTATTTAAGTCATGTTCTACTCACTGAACTGATTTTTGGCTGATCAGCCTGCTCTTGAGAAATAAACCTTTCCCCTCCAGTAATCTTAACACTTCGAATTCAACTCCGTCTCACATTTTCCCAACGTAAGCGCTTCAAAAGTCTTCAGAACTTGAAGGTCTGAATTTTGTGGCTCTCACTGCGCGTTGTATATCAATACAAGCACTTCAAAAGCATGGAATTTTTCTGTGCAACAATTCATATATTATTAACAACACGGATGTTTGCAGAACTTACCTCTTTCTCAGTATCCCTGGATATACAGGTCCATTGGTTTTCCTTCACACTGTATGCCCAGAAATCAGCCAGATCCTGAGTTCCATCCCAGCCACCAAACAAATAAACAGTTTCTATTAAAAAAAAGGAAGAATGTGTTAATTTTATTTTAAAAAGAGAATGCCTTTAAACAAGCTAATACCTACAAAACACCTGTGACAAACAGACTATCAGAAAAGAAACTGAAACCTGTTCTTACTTAAAGCACCACTCCTCTTCGAATGGAACCAGTCACCAAAACAAAGAAATGTGGTTTGGTTTAGTAATGGAAGATTTTAGGATTGGTAGACAGCCAATTCTCAAGGAGTCATTTTCTATTTCTACATTTACATAAGAGGCAATCAAGTCCACAGCCTTCTGATTAAAATTCAAGAAAGACAAATGAACAATATTTAACATTTTGGATTCTGTGCATTTTAGTCTATCAATGACATCTCAGCTTGTGTCCCATTTGGTGCAAGATCTATAGATTAGAAAGACTTCTGAGACAGCAGCGGCAAAGCTTTTCTGTTTAGTCCATCCCTTACAAAGGAAAATTTACTTCAACAATGAAATCCTCTTTAAGGGAAATTACTTGCATAAATGCTGCAAAAGCAAATAAGTAGAAGAGTTACACATTTAAGTCAGCGTTTCAGGCCCATCTTTAGAGCCTGTTACCTTCAACCCACAACCACTCCGTGCACAGCATGTTCAAAGGCTTCTCAGACTTGCTGATAAAACTAGATGAAGCCTCTGAACATGGGAAGCATTCAAGGAAGAAGTCTCTGTTCTGACATGGAGAGATAACTAAGTTGCTCCCATTATAGAAACATCACTATCTGGTCTCATATGCTAAAAATACTTCATTTTTAGACTGCATTAAAACACAACACAAAGCCAAGTCCTAGAAGAACAAGCCACTGAAGACTTGCAGAGCTTTGAAAAACTCCTTTAAAATCCACAAACCAGTTCTATTATGGGGGTAATGGCCAATTTTTAATCCAACACCAATTAAAGAGCAGAGTTAGAAGCGTGATTATAAAATGGGAATAGTCCCTGACCCTTACCTACCATCAGGATAGTGGTCATCACCATGGAAAGGTTACCCTGGTTCATTAACTTTAATTACCCTTCCTCCTGGACTCAGGGCTCCCAGTGTTCCCTGCAAAGAGCAGGTCCCTTTGTGCACATAAATTCTCACAGCTCACAAAACCCACATTACCACAACAGCTTCATTGATAGCCGAGAAAAATAAAAGATCTGGCACCAGCTAAGTATCCTATTGGGGCCTTGCCAAAACGTCATGCCTGCCTGTAAAGGCTTTGTTGTCTCAGATGAAATTTAATAGCAAACCTGAATGAATCTGATGAAAACTCAGATTTTGAAAGTTACCTAAATCAAGCTGACAGAATTAAATGGCATGTAAGCACTGAAAGAGGGGTACAATCATACAGCTAGTGCAAACTGTGAGCATCCCCAGAGTCGAGAGCAACTGTGATAACACAAGCATACATGAACAGTTTGCCAAACTTATTTTTCATCTCGAGGTTAAACTGTAGCTTGGATGAAAGAAAGGCTCCATTACTATCTAGACTCAGAATGACTATCATTTTTTAGTCTTATGACTTATTACAGAACTACACACATTTTTAGAGGCGGCTTCTGTATTTTTAAAGGAACATTTCTTAACGCTTACGGCGTTATGTATCTGTTGCTGGTAATGTCAAGAAAATAATTTTTCATAGTTCTTCTAAAGTTTGCAATTGTTCTCCCATGGTATAAGGAAAAATTAGTTGTTTGGTGTTTTGGCGGAGTTTTTTGTGTTTGGTCATGTTGTTTGGGGTTTTTGGGGGGTTTTGGTTTTTGTTTGTTTGTTTAAGTCAAACTTCATTCTGTTCTCCAACCAGTGTCACACCGCCTGCTCTATCTGTCAATTCAGATTTTGTGGGGAGGGTTATTCTTTTGCCCTGCATGCAAAGATCCAACCAGGAGAGTCCCAGGATGCATGCCCAGCACTCCCAGGCATTGCCACCCAAACTACGTATCGGCAAGTACTCAAAGAGGGCAGACACAGGGAAGAGACCACAAACTTCCAAGCAGCAGGAGTGGGGAAGCTTGAGGGGAGCACAGCAGTCTCACATCAATATAACTATTTCTACTTTAGTAGCACTAGGGAACTCAAGATGCAAGCACGGCATCTTGCTCTGGCACAGGGAAGGATTCTTCCTTTGTATCCGAGCAATATGTAACACGGCAATATTGATGCTGCTTTATTAAAGCAAGCCTCTATTCTGCTTTAGGGACAGAGCAGAAGAATTTTCAAACCTACCTGCAAGGCAACAAGAAAAACATGAAAGCTGTTATATTTACCCAAAGCTTTTACCAGCTACATTTAGGAAGTCTAATTTCTCCTCCAGCATCTGAACCTTATCTCCTCTACGTTTATTTCTGAATGCAAATTCAACACTTTGAATTAAATATGTTCTGTGAATATTTCTAAACTGCTTGCTCAGTCAAAAATGTTTCTATAATGTCTGAATTCTTTTCTTGCCTTACTCTCTGGAAGACTAGAAAGTGCCAGAGCACTCCTCAAATTATTAGAGAACGTACGTTCCCAAAAATTAACATATTTCCTGTCAACTTCTCCTTAAGTTCTATTTTTCAGAAGAGTATGCAAAGCAGCCTTCTCCAATCCCAGTCAAATACCAAAAATCCTGGAGTAGTTTCAGTCTAGATTCACATGTTCTCCAAGTGAGCTTTTCTAACGTCTGTTAACTCCACCTTCTCTGCATGGTGAAATACTTGGTGGGATTCTGGTACAGCGGGTCTTCCTCATTCAATCAGGATGTTACATGGAAAATTGCTAAAGCCAAGCTGATAAAAGATGCTTGGTATGCCTGAGCATCCCTGTTTTTACCTTCTAATAAATAGGCACAATGAATACATTCCAATCCTGGTGACATATTTAACGAACACTTTGGTCACATGGTATTTTCATGTCTCTGCTAGAACAGTTCTCCATAGAATATGAAAGAATTAGGGACCTAAAACACCTCTGCAAGTCATCCGGTCCATCAGTCATCACCCAAACCCCCCATAGTAGGGCTAACTTCAGCAACAGACCAGGCTGCACAAAGTATTCGGTTACACTTTGAGTATCTCCAAAGATGGATATTTTAGACTGTCTGGACCCCTGCTCCAATGACTGATCATCTTCATTACAATTTTTTTTTTCCTAATATCTAACTGGAATTTCCCTTGCTGCAATGTGTCCCTTGCCCTTCATCCTATCCCTCTACACCTCCCAAAATGAGTCTGGCCATCTCCTCCATGCTCTCCTACCGGCTAGTTCAAGACAGCTCTAAGATCCTCCCATGAGCCTTTTCTTCTGCAAGCTGAACAAAACCAGCTCCCTACGCATCTCCTCATGTATCATGTGCTCCAACTCCCAACAACCTTGTCGGCCCTTCACCGGGCTCACTTTCAGATTGTCACCACCCTTATTGCACCAGAGAGCCCAAACTGGGCACAGTACTCCGGATGTGGCCTCAAATACCAAAGACAGGAACATCATCCCTCCCTTTAACCTGCTGGTCATAATTCTGCTAATATGGCCTAGCATGATGTTGGCCTCCATCGCCCCAAGGACACATTGCTGATGCACATTCAGCTGTCTGCCACCTTGCAAATCTTCCTTCCATGCAGTCAGTCCCCAGCCTGTACTACTGCACACAGCTGTTATATCCCAGGTTCAGGACTCTACATTTCTTTTGGCTGAATCTCACAACGCTCTCCCTGCAGCCTGTCAGGGTCCCTTTGACTCACAGCCCTATTCTCTAGTTCATCAACCACTGCCCTCCCAATTTACTACCAGCCCAAACTTGCTGAGGGTGTATTTGAGAATCAGTGTCTCTAGAACTAAGGAGTACTCACCTCAGAAGTAAAAAATCTAGGCATAAGATATCTCAAAAGCCTTCTATGAAAGGATGTCACTTCCCTATGTAGTAACCGTAGATTTAGTTATCTGCAAGCAGCACTGTTGACTTTATAAGGAGCACTCAGAGCACAAGTATAAAGCCAGACCTTAAGTTTTCTGAAAGTATCACACCACTCAGTTTCTGAATCACAGTTCAGTGTAAACGGTGGCTGGATGTAAGTTTTTTCAGGCTCGGGCTGGTCTGGGTAGGCATACAGTCTTCCTCTCAAATGTGAAAGCACCGTGAAGTTGAGTAACCTCCAGGATTCAGCAGCTGTTTGTGTTTCGGAGCTTAGAAGCCATCTGTGTTTTGTTTTAGAGATCTCTTCATCTTGTACACAAGTCCTGTCTTTAAATATCTTATGGATAGCAATGTTTTCCTCAGGCAAAACAGCATCCTTCATGTCTGCTGCTCTCACTTCATCTTTTTCATCTTTCCATGCTGCTTTTGAACCAGCCTCATAATTTCCACTGTTGCCCACATATGCTATGGGCACACTATGCCCACTGCTCTGAATAATCTCCCACTGTTCCCAACCTACAGATTTGTTCTCACTTATCTAATAGAATGAAGTAAGCAGATTTCCTTCCTAGGAAAAGAAAAGCCAAATAATGTACAACCAAAAGTACAGAGCAGTTTCACTTCGGTGAGTGAACAGAGTTAACACATCAATAAAGACCATTTCACTAATATCTTCCTTAAAAAATGTTTCACTTGCCGAAGAGAAGAAATGCAGAAAAAAAATCATCCTTGTTGCTTAGCTATTATTTCTAAAACAGGCTCATCAGAAAACTTCAGAAGGCCTTATCTAAATGAAATCAGAGATGAACATTTAAACAAACAGGTTATATCACAAAAGATTTTTTTTTTAACCGAATGATTCCTATACAGTCTATAATTCTGTTAGCAAAATAAATTATATGGCTTTATGGACTACACTGTCGTTCACATAAAATTGGGTCTGCCCTATAAGAGCAGAGAAGATCAATTCCACCTTAACTATGGAATTATAAACCAAATCTCCAAAACACAGTACAAGTATTCCTCTAGAGTACTGAATGTTATTCCTTAAAACTTGAATTTGGCAATCCACTTACCCGTTCCCACTTTATTCCAGAAATGAGCATTGGTATTTCAAAATGCAAGCCATATCTGAATTATAAAAAGGCCTGAGAGGGCATAATCAAAGTACCTGTGCCAGATGCCTACATCCTCATCCAAAACTGCATTAGGGCTTAATGCATCTGGGAATACAGTACTCTATACAAGTCTACGTTGTACTGCTTGAATATTTAACCAGGGCCTACATAAATAGCAGTATAGCTTCTCATGACTGACATTCAGCGCACTTAACACGGTATGCTCTTGTGTAGTTTTGGGGTTGTTTTCACTTTTGGTGTTTTGGGGATACTTTTTTTTAATCTGTGCACCTGGGTTGTGACTACCCAAATACTTCGCCTTCCTTGTAGAAAAGTGCAGAAAACTCTCCAGCCTCCCATATGGAGAACTACATAAGACATGCACCTTGCAGGAAAAAGCAGAAATAACATAAGCCTTCTGTTTTCATTTACAGTCTAAAGCTTTAAAGTACCTAACAGTGGTTTCCAACTATAACAAGGAATGCCTCTTACTAAATGTTTCTGCATATGCATACCAAAACCAACTTCCTAATTTTGCCATCCAGAGTCATTCCAGTCTGAGTGTTAATATGATTAAAAGCATGGAAGACATTGTAAGAATCAGTAACTCTCAAGTTGTTTTTTTATACAGGAAGATATCAGGCTGTATTCTGAGTTCTGTATCCCAAAATGCCTACACTTTCATTTCAAACTGCTTTAGAAGTTTTTCAAAGCACAAAGAACACTACACTTATTTTAAGACAGCTGCAGCAGGTATTAAGAGTGTGAACATCAAATGGAAATGAGCTACACGCAAGTTGCTGGTTGCCAGCAGATTCCAGAATTGCTCTTTCAGTGACTTTCAGCCTACCCTAACTGGATGATAAAACATGCTAAAAAGGCAGTTTAGACCAAGTTAAACTATATTCTACCTGAAACTTGGAGCATAAACAGAGTCTCAGAGACCCAACTCACTATTAGTAACTTGTCTAGCTCAACTGCTTACCAACCCATATCCTCTATCCTAACACTAACACACATGCATCCAGCAGGCTCGGTACTATTTCAAAACTTATTAAAAATAAACTTATATTTTTGTAGTCAGTAATAACTGGTTAATATTTATTTGAGGTTAATCAAAAAGCAGAACCATTTCTAGTTCAGTTATAGCTATAGCAGGTCTGGACATCAGAGATTAAAATTTGCTTGCAACACCTATGTCATATGAAACTTCAGAACCTCCTTGTATGTACGATTTTGGTGTTTCACTTCATTTCTAAAAGATTAAAGTTGAAGAAATTTTTTTTTTTAAAAGGACCTCACCTCTAACAAGGAGTGCAAAGTGAGCTTTTTCTTCTTCAGTTGCCAAAGACTTCTGAAAAAAACCACCAGTGTGTGGGTAAAGAAGGGAGGATGTCTTAAGGAAACAGTACGCCACTGCTCCTTTTTCCATTAACACTACATTTGCTCAAGGTTAGCCAGGGAGCTTTACAGCTCCAGTCTGTAAAACACATCCTGACATAACTGGCTAAATTCCCACAGTCCCATTAAACACTACCTATATTCAAAAGGAAAACTCAAGCAATCAGCAACAGCTGGTTTTAAGAATAACAGCACCAAGAACTTCCCCTGGCCTGCTCATGAGCCAAATGAAACGGCAAAACTGATAATCTCAAAAACATTTAGCCTTTTACCAGCCTCAGTGGGCCTGGAAGCAAAACTAAGGGCAACTTCCCAAATATCCCACAGAGAAACTTTCTGCAGGTATCCCAGCACCACTGGATAGAGCTGCAGCAAGAAAGGACTCACATGACAGAGGGAGATCTAGTTCTCCCACATTGGGACTCTACCTCCATAGGTGCTCCCCAGTCAGTTTTGTGCAAGTAAAAAAAGGTATTGATGCTTTTTACTGCCTTGTTAAAGCAGAGTGAAAACTTAAGTCAAAGGCAGAGATAAGCAGCTTACTAGGACTTAAGAAAGCCAATAGGAATGGAAATGAAGACTCACATTACCATGAATATATTATTTTCAGGAGGTCTAAAGGACTATCATTTCCAAGTTGACAAGCCTCATGTTTCTTCGGCAGGCTTGTGAAATAGTCACTGTCTACTTATTCACCGAGGCCACTAGGGAGCGTTCACAGCTTCTTTTGTAGGCAAACACCAGCAATCCTCCAGCAGCATTTTATTCTAATGAACCTCGAACCCTCTTCCGCCAAAAAAAAAAG
Source organism: Mycteria americana (assembly GCF_035582795.1). Taxonomy (NCBI): domain Eukaryota; kingdom Metazoa; phylum Chordata; class Aves; order Ciconiiformes; family Ciconiidae; genus Mycteria; species Mycteria americana. The sequence continues at coordinate 4,079,630 of NC_134365.1, forward strand.
TTTGCTTTCATATACAAAATAACTCGAGTGCTTCCTCTAGAGCAGTAACTACACTCGGAGTAAAAGCCAAAGACTGCAGCTACTGCTGCATTTTTGCTTGTTCACTATGACTTAGCAAATTACTCTTGAAGGTACTATCCTGTCACATGCTTCAGTCCCCGTCCATATGACCACAACAGATATGGCCATGGTAATTTTTTGCCGACTCTCTCAATGCCACCCTATATTCCTCTCTGTTACTCACACCCCGATCTTGCCCCTTTTCCTAAAAACCAATACTTTTACTCATAAAAATCATTTACTTAACAAAGATGCAGGCAGATGCATCCCTTATTTTAGTAAGGAATGACGTACCATAGAAATCTCATTAAAGAAAAGCAAGACAAAGATATAGAAAATCATAGTGAACAACCACCACCGGAACTGTTACTTATCCCCTGGCTCTTTGAAACAGAGACTGAACCATTCTTTAAACTGCTACGGGAAACATTTTTGTAAAAAACGTCTAACATTTTATTTAACAGGAGTTTCTTACACACTGTGGAAATTAGAAGCCACTCCAACCAAAATACAAGGAATGTTTCAACACAGCAGATCTATTGCTTGAGCACTATTCCAAAAAGCATAATATGTAGTAGATAAGGGAAATTATTATCCTTAATTTCTCTTCTCTTGTTTAAGCTCCTGCTCAATGAGGGTAGGAGGGACAAAAAATTCAAAACAATTGTTCTTGGTTTCTTAGTGAAGACAAGACAACGACTAAGGCGTAACAGAGAACTAATAGGGAAGAAGGGGGGTGGGAAAGGCAGTTGGAGTATATCTCCAGAATGAAAGCAGAGTATTTAATCCAACTATTAGAAAGTGCAATTTTTTCCTCAAAACCTGAACCTAAGACAGTCTCTGGAGAAAAACACATTTGCATATTTATCTGAAAAATATCTTATTAAATAATTAAGTTAGTTAAGAAATTTAGCAACTACTCACCTGTCTGAACATCTATAACCATCTGATGGCCACCTCTCATCCCTGGTCGGCTGTCTTCTCCATCACCTTTAAAAAAAGAGGGAGAGGAGATTTAAACATTAGCACAACACTTTTTCCAGGTAGTATTCTTCTGTGCGTTACAGAACCATACGAAGTTTTATACTGAATTATCTGGTGACCGATAGTACAGATGACTTAAGTGAATACAGTACCCTACTGCAATTCTGAGAGCCTTGAACAGAGCTTGAGAGTTCCTGAAGCATGCAGGTCCATACAAACGAGGTCTGAGCTATCTTTGCAGCTCTCCAGCCGTGAGGACACAGACAACCTTTTGCTTCGCTTCCATCTCTCCCTACCTGAGAGCTGCCTGAAGGCTAAGCAGTGAGAACAGATACTCAAATGACAGGGCAATGTACCCATGGGATGGAAGCAAAGAGATATAGCATAGCTAGCTTTGCACTAATTACTTATTCTCACATGTAAGGGAATTCCAACTGTCCAATTAAAGCAGCTTTCCAACCACTTTAGGTATCTTAAGCGTTCAAGACAGGTGTCATCTATGGGAAGCAACATTAGAAAGGTAACCCACATTCTGCTAGAAGAGAAATCTGCTTGTATTCATAGATAACCCTTCCCAAGAGGTTTGTGTACGGTGCTCCACATCTGGCGATTGTCACCCTGAATCCTACATTTGCTGTACAACAGTGATTTTTGTACTCTGTAGTCAAGGCTGCTACTACAAGTCTCCTCTCAACGCAGAAAGCAATGGAAAAAGATTCTGTAGTTTAGATTTACTGTATAAGAGACCAAGACTTCAAAAGGTGCATCTCAAATTTAAAATACTCCCTGTTAAGACAATGTGTTTATTTGCCACTCTTTTCTGTACATTTAAGTTGACTCCATGCGTTAAATCCAGTCATACAGGTAACTGCTCTCATGCTTAACGTACATTCTGAGGTTTGTTTCTCAACTGATTAGCTATCCTTGAACTTACAGCTAGTGTTCCCGTAGTGTTCCTTACTCAACCAGAAACCAGTCCACATTTCCCTGACTTTGCGGGAAAATGCAAATTTTTCATAGGCGAAACCATTCCCTAGAACAACTGTTCTAGGGGAGGCTTTCTGGTATCAGTTTCTTGCTCAATATCCTCAAAGAAACAAGATACAACTGGCAGTACATGGGTTGTATCTTAAGAAATGTCCTTACCTTTGGTGCTTTTGGGGATGATCTGCCCCCAGCGAGGTTTGTATTCTTGTTGACTGATATACTGATTGAATAAGCCATCTGCAAAACAAAAATTTTGCTGTATAAAACGTTTATACTTCCATTATAGCAAAATCACTTTTAATGCAGGTAACTTCAGCCTAACTCAATCCAATATGCTACTCCAAAGCCTTCATTTTAAGTAAATTATCTATATATGTCACATAGTTTGTTAAACTTGTTACTGAACTAAATTTTTAACCACTAAAACAAAAAGAATACTCATTACTAGATCAATCAAGAATTACCCAGTTTTCCTGCCAGGTCATGCCAATTGTCTATAAATCTATAAATGTGGTGTATTTAATTAAGAATAGAATCCCTCTCCCTTATTTAAGCAAAAGGAAAGTTGCCAGTGCATGTAAAATTCAACCATTTTAGTACATGTTAAGTTAAAACTAGGTCAGGCAGCATCTCTGGGAGCTTCATCTAAGAAGAAAAGGGAAGAAAAGCAGATTGTTTAAATGCTATGATATGGGACAACCAAGCACTGGATGAAAAAAAAAATAAATAGTTTACATTCTCTTCAGAGAGTTAAGCAAGAAGAGAAACAGAAGACTCATTAGATCACTGGCCAGATATGCCAACTGCAGCATTTCTGTAAGAAGCATTAACTCCAGCACTCTATCCAAGCTCCCCTTGTGCCTTCTCCTCTCTCCCTCTGTGCACCTACCACACTTCACCTCTTCAATGTCGAGAGGCTAGTTCCTAATTCTGGTTACATGTTATCAGTCTGTCACATAAACGTTAATTTTTTGAAAAGGAGATTCATAACACCCACGCTCTCTGGGACTGCTCTTCAGTCTGGAAAGGGCTTAGCAGGCGTTTGGGGAACTTGTTGCTATTGTTCTTCAAATGTCTTCTCTAAAAAACCTACCTTACCTTCTGCAGGCACAACAAACTATTAGACCACTAATGGCCAGCCTCTTGACCACTGCTCACCTGGTTATATCCCACCCATCACCCCACCACCTCAAGACACAAGCTCTTCATGACAGGCATTTGTTCCACTTTTATGCATTACCTGAAAAAAAAATGGGAGTTCAAACACCCAGTTTACATCACTAGTACAGTGATAACTACCACAGGCAGATTGAGGACTCGGATGATAGATTTACATGGTTTTACATTGAAACAGTACATTGCACATACACCACCCAGATGTAGGATGCATTCGGGGTCCTTAATCACATAAACCCAACAGCTATGCTCTTTGCTAGAATGGTGCCTGGCAAACTTGCTCAGGAATCAGTTTTACATTCCCCAGCAGAGAAAGGAAAAATGAAATTACTAAATTGCATCTAATACTTTTTAGTTCTCCGACCCCAGTAATTGTGGCTTTGAGGGAAGAATTTAACAGATTATTAACGCCTCCATTTATTTATAGAAAATCCCTTGATAGGCATACAGACAAAAAAGAATAATCCTTATTGCACACATCCCTATTTATTTACAAAAAGGTAAAAATCTTTAAGCACGACACAATGTTCAGAGAATATTTTAAAGCATTTCCTGGCATCCTGTAGTTTGTCGTGACTGAAATCCAGGTTTTAATTTAAACCCAAGCCAGCAAGTACTTCCTGGGAGAAGACAAATACTCTATTTAGAGATCACCTAATAGGAAAATAAGGGCACTCAAGAGCTCCTGAAAGGTGCTGAATATGGTCTTAAAATACAAAACTGCTTTCAATTTTCATATTTCAATTTTCATGCTTTCAAATTTCAACACAGCTCTGCAAGTTTTTCAAATTAAGTACTGTGTGAAAGCAGGGCAGATTTTACTTTCACCGACCTTAGAGCCAAAAACATCAGCTCTCTCCTACCATTAGGTAATCGAGGAAAGCCAAAAGTTTGCTCAACATATGTAGAAAAGTGGTTTATTTTGATTTTAAGAGTAAGGTTCCTAACTCCCACTTCTTCAGCGTTTATGAAGTTGGGACAAGACGTGAGAGACTCTAAGCTTGAGATTTCATGAATTCTGATTCAGAAAAGCCAACTTCCAACAGAACAAATGCATGCGCTGTACAAAATCCCATACTGACTCAGACAGATTTTTCTAGCCACAAACCTAGACAGAAATCCAGCCTTTTGGTTATCATTAGAGCATTCGGTCTTCAAGACCGAATGCAAAACCATATTTATCCCTATGGCAGCCAAGAGATAATTGGACATAAATAGCTCAAGAGGATGAATTACACCACATACGATCTGAAAGGGTGATTTAACCTCTCTCCCATGCTCAACACCCACAGGCTGCACTTGTCAAGATATGACACTTCTCCCCTACTGTGCCTTCAGCCTCTTTTAATAATGCTTCTTGTCTTCCATGGGACACTGGTTTGGAAATACTCCAGCTTGCTTCCCAGAAATGTTTCTTTCTGCTGGGAGCAGTTCAACATTCATTCTACTTGCACTGCAAACCAGCAGCAGCTTGTTTTGGAAGCTGAATCACCACCTGTCTGATACCACCAGGAAAAAAAGGAGGATTTCTAGGTGGATTCTGTATCCGATGCCAGACCTATTCTAGCACAATCCTTGTTTCTTGCCAGGATAGCACTATTAACAAAAAGGTCTCCAAAGCTTCTGCACAGCACTGAAGATCACATCTAGGCCTGCTCAGGTTTGTCAGCTGTTTCCAATGAATCAGTAGTTTAAAATAAATTTCAAGACTCCTGTAGAAAAAAAAGTGTTAAGTGCAAGTTTTTAAAGAAGTCTTTTCCTTCGCTCTGGAGGCCTCTCATTTCAACGTCCACGTTTACTCTCTAAAATTACGACCAGAACTAGTACTTTTGTTTTGTACTATTTTCAAACCCTTTGCAGCAAGTTGTGACGCATTTCAGATGTAACAACATGAAGTTCGCAGTAGTTAAAGCTTAGTAAATTCTACCTCCCTGATAACTGAAGCATTTATTTTGTCAGCCAATTACAGGTTACCTAGAAAGGATTAGGACAAACATTGCAGACAAAAATATTTAACTTGCTGAAGCCAATCAGGAACAAGTTGTCTTAAGCTGCTTTTTAGACAATGTACATCTCTAGATGGGATTTCTAATACCTATTCACTTCACTGCCAATGGCTGAAAAAACTTCAGAGTGGCATTTAGCCCATAATTTCTGGGCATTGGGTTTGGTTTTTTAAGATTTCTCTTGAATCAAAGAAAAATACCCAAAACACCTAAACAGATTGAGGTTTTTGTAGTCACAAAAATCCTTCTAAAGAAAAGCTGAATACAAAGATGACACCAGATAAAAACCCAGCCATTACTCAACCATTCCCTCAAGACGTGGGAGCAACAAGGAAATGCACAAATTTTTTCCAGCCTCGAAGTTGTAATATTCTCTTGCACCTTCTTCTTAACAAAAATGAAACAAGTTCTGCTTTCAAATCCCTACAAGATACACTACTTCTACACAAACCCTACCATCTACTTACCATAGGCCTTGGATCCCTAGCAAGCCTCTCTCCTCCATATATCCCAGTACTACAGAGCAGCAAGCTAGCATCCATACTTTCTCAGAACTGAATCGAAATATATTTGATGGCAAAATTAAGGTATACGTGTCTGTCTAGAGCTTCCAGGAGAATACAACTGTTCCTGTGCATCCCAAGTTTTAGGAGGCATTCGAGCCTGCAGGCTGTGCATCACAACTTCTTGTTTGTCATATGGGGCTGACTTGTCAACAGATAAACACATATCACATACTGACACAAGAGCTGCCAGAAGGAACATCTCGGTCCCCAGAATGCTAATACAAAACTAGCAGATCCTCAATCCATTTCAAGCAGCTTTCTATGTCTACAGTAGCTGTAAACAGTTCAACTAAGTAATTTGCACTCCGCATACTCTCTGTAGGAATATTAAGCAGATTTTTTCTTCAATAATATAGGCCGTCTGAAAGCTATAGGAATGAATCCAAATGTGAAGCATTTGAACCAAGTCTGTGAACCAGCTGAGATTTAGGGAACCTTTTATTTTTGAGAGGAAGTCAGGCAGCTGCCAGAGTTTCCATTTGCCCATTTTCTAAGTGTAATGCACAAGTCAAAAGAATCTGCGGGAAAAGTGTGGCTGCCTGCCACTGAGCTCTCAAAAGAAATCATCTGGTGATGTGAGGTGGAAGACAGCGTTCATCATTAGCAATGCAAAAGAACAAGAGTTAGCTCTGCTAGCACTAATTCTTGACCACCTACTCTTTTTCTACATGACTAAGCCTATGGAAATAGCCTGCGAGAGATGCATCGCATTTCACTTTTTAAATACCTACCGCTGCAAATATTAGCCTCTACAGAAGACATTTTAGGCTGAACTGAGTGTGCAGTATCTCTGTCAACCTCATTGCACTTCTACTTGTTCCTTTAAGGCAACGAACTCTCAGATCAGCAAGAGGTCAGAAATTCACATATTCATGTCCACTCTGTTACAGAACAGTTCGCTCTTTGAACCATTTCAGGGATAATTTAAGGATCTGTGTATCTCAATTAACTCTACGCTTCAACTACACTACACGGACCATACACAGGACTAAAGTTAATCTGCTTTTATTTGGAAAAACAACACATCAGAGAGGAGTTCAGTTGTAAGAACACCCACACCTTAGAGACTAAGCAGCAAGCTATGGAGACTTCACAACAAAGCTGCTAAGAAAGTAAAATGGTAAAATGCTGGGTGCTAACGAGCTTCTTTCAAACAGAGGAGCTTGAAAGAGATGCTGAACTGAGTAAGGACAGGTAACTGTGGAGGACCACAGGGAACAGATGGTAGCAATACTATAGGAGAACGTGTTGAGGGCTGAAAACATCTATTCCCATCCTACCAAGAAGGAGGATCCAGCTGTTAAATACCAGCTACATTGAACACCTTGACTTGACTGTCACCTTGTACAACTCCAGACAAAACTATTCCAGCTGCAGTTTCAGGTTTTTCGTGGCTATCAAAAGAGGTTTGTCCTATCCTCGCCCCCATCGTAGTCCAATTAGCTCCCTGACCCGGTTTGCCACGTGCCACCACGAGCACCAGTGCCAGCAAGCAAGAGAGGGGCCAGGGGACGCACTGTCCTGAGTAAGGGCAGGACTGACCCAGTTAGTAAAACCTGCAGTTGTGTTGGCTTAAAGCAAATATGGGATACAGCCTCAGTGTCTCAGGATAGATGGCACTTCTCTCCAAAGGGTGCTAGGAGGCTAGAGAGCTTTAAATGGGCACAAAAGCTGAAGACAGCATAAAGAATTGCAGAAGGATGGGGGAAGGAAGATTAATGTATTCAAAGACAAGCAAAATCATTAAGGATGAGCAATGGAGCAACGGGAGATGCGTACACTTACATTTAACTTCAGCTAGCCAGGTGCGGGATTAAAAGGAAGCAATATAAACATCCTCATGCATATTATTCTGTCCCTCAGAAGCAGTGACAGAACTTAATGATGCTACTTGAAGACTCTCCTGCTAAGTTATCCACAGCCTGTTACTAGAAATACCTGCTTCTGTATTTGCTGGAACAAAAAAGAAGGACTGATAAAACAAGCTCCAGCATATTTCTCTAGTTTGCTTAAGCGATGCTGAGTTCCCCAGACTCTAAAAAGGGACACAATTACAAGAACCAGGGAAGCAGGATTATTCACATCAAATCTGACAAGAAGCAAGTGTCCGCTTGTCAGACAGTACAAGACCCACAGTTTTCTACCAGGCAAGTCCTTTGCCAGTACTTCCACACCTGGAAAAGCTGAGCACTGCAGACGGCAACACGACTCTCAACGTACAAGGGGAAACAGAAGCACCACCTCAGCTCAAGTCTTAGGGGAAAACTGCTGGATAGAACAAATGTGGTATGTTAAATATTTAAGTAGTAAAAGAAATCAACATACAGCAGCTCAAAAAATGAGGCCAAACACATTCACTTCATTAGTGCCCAAGAAAAAAAAGTCCATTTTTGAGAGAACTTATTCAGCACATTCTAGACCTCTGGTGAAATTTCATTCAAGAAAATTTCTACTATAGTCTGCAATGAAGTGGAAGGAGGACGGCCTCTAGGTATCGACGAGATTAAGCCACAACCAAGGCAGCAGACCAATGCATTGACAAAATCATCACCATCAGCATATAGCACCCCTCTGGCTCTCAGCAGATCCTGCCCCATATCGGTGGGCTCATCAGCTCCCCCCAGGCACTCATATCTCTGAGAAACACTGCAAAGACAGTAACACCAACCACAGCTCCCTGCTGCTTTCTCATCCTGCAGCCCTCACCTGCCCTTAAGATTCAGGGGGAAGCCGCCAGTTGCAAAATGCCCCTGCATTGCAGGAAGCTGTTCACGCTCCCATCCCAGCCAACAACACTACATTGTCTCAGGAGGGCAGGCAACACTCAGGAGGGCAAAGATGAACACTGGCACTTCTCAGTCTCAACACTTGTAGCTGCTCAGGGTGCTCAGCGCAGGGCAGAGCTCAGCTGTTCTATCTATATAGTTGAGAAACCTTGAGCCAAAACCCACAGAAAGCCATTTACTGCAGTTTTTGATGACCTGTTGCAATAAGCTCCCTAACATTGGGCTTAGTTGAACAGCTTACTCACTAAAAGATGATGGATTTTCATGGAAAACAAACCTTGATTTTAAAAGCTATCATTTCTATCGTATCCTGAGAACCACTTCCAACTTTAGTGGTACAAACCACACTGATGGAGTCAAGCAGGTATGCCGGCATTTATCCAAAAGGTATTACAAAATGACTGATTAGCCCAGAATTAGAAAAAACATCTCTGGTGCCAGATATCCATGAAATTGGTCCACTAAGCCCCTAACTCTACTGGCATCAGACACACGGTTCTCTTCTTATGCCAGTACAAGTTTCCCATAAAGAGTGACTGCACATAGTCAAAAAGCACTACACTCACAGCCAAGAGCACCTGTTTTGTCAGATTGTGGTCCAAAACTACTGCACAGGTCGTGGGAGACACTTGAGTGCAACAGCCCAATTCTTTCTGTATCCCATTCTATCAACAGAAAGTACATCTCTCCCATTTTAGGAGTTGAGAGCTGTTTACATGCAGTGCTTGTAAGGCAAGTTTCCAAGTAGAAAATTAATAGTAGTTACAATGAAAGCAGCTGCCAATGTCCTGCTCTGCAAGGGAAGACAGCCTCTGCCTCCAGTCACTGTGACAACTTCTAAATCATTCTCCAAGGACTACTTACCCCGTAGGCAAAGACAGCATTCGCAATTCAAATACAGCTGAGAACTTCTGCTGAAACACCAACTAGGTGGTAAGCTCTAACCAGAAGATACAGATCATTACTGAGAATTCAAGTTCTATGCTTCCCTGCTCACCACTCCAGTGACTTTTCTGGTAGTTATGCCCACCTTCAGCTTGCCAGCCACTTACATGAAAAACTTGTCTTTACCCAATCTTAAGTACACCACGTTATCTCTGGGGTAAAGAAACTCCAGAAGTAGCAGTGATAATAGATTTCATGACTTAATTTTCAGCCTTCATCATACACATACTCACAAGTCCAAAAGTTGACAGTACACTACGCTAGATATAAATAGCGCATGGACTAGCCAATTCTACTACTAAGTACATTAACATTCAAAGCAATAACATTTCAATGCTTTTTTTTTAAATTAATACACCAGCCCCTTCTGATTCTCTTACCATTCACAGCTTTTTCTATCAGTTCTTCACAAGCATCAAAGTCTCCCTTCAATACCAGTTTGTCATGCAGGTCTGTCAACATAGGGTGCTCCAGAGCAATCTTGGTTTTCTTCTGCAGCGACTCAAAAGCTTCGGTGTAGTTGTGCTGACGAAAATGCTTTAGGCAAAGGCGAATGGCTTCCTGTTCACGGTACTACTGGAACACAAGAAAACCTATGAGACATGTAGATTTTTCTTTTACCAGCACTGCTGGGAACTACCTCTGAACCTGCTTGGAGACAGAAGCAGGATCTCTTACACACGCTGCACATAAATTGCTCACAAGCTTACAGAGGAACGCTATATGAAAGACGTTACAAGCTGTGCAGGCATTTACTTTCCAACAGTATAGAAATTATACAACTTGATATCATCCAATTTAGTAAGCATACAAGAAGAGAGCGCACAGTATCCCAGATCTCTGGAGTGACCATTACTTCCCCCCCATCTGCTTGGCCCTGCTGTTCGAGGCCTACACAAAGTACAGAGCAGGAAAAAGCCTTCGCTATCAGCGTTACATAATTTGATTGTGTGACTCTTATATAACAAAATAATTTAGAAGAGTAAGTAGGTCACAGCTTTTCTAGAAGCAGAAGAAAAAAAAACACATGAGAATAGGAATACTTGCAATGACCACTGCTCCTGCAACAAAAAGGCAGAAGGCAGGGCTGACCCCCAAATCCTGCAGGTTTGCGAGGGTTTCGGATCAATGGCAGCAAGAATTTACATGCACGCCAGAGTTACATCTTCAAAATATTCCCATGCATCTTGAAGCAGAAGCCCTGCTTTCATACCGCAGATGAGCCAAAGCTGCTTATTTCCCACTCAGTGATGGGAAGGAGCGAGAAAGGCTACAGAAACCCACGCTGGGTCAAACATCCAGGCACAGAAACGTGAGGGAATAGTAAACTCTGAGTAAGAGCTACAGCTTGTGCTGTTAACCTACCAAATCATGCACTGCGTTTTCAAAGCTGCTAACAATATGCATAAGTAACACAGATTTTTAAGTTGGTAAGTAGCAGAACCACTTATTCTAAATAGACTCTTTAAACCTAAATTCTAAGGCATTCGAGAAAAAAAACCCCTCAATTTCCATCTTGAACACACATCTACTGTGGTAAAAAGCAAATTTAACTTAAGCATCTATAAGACTGATCTAATTACAGACAAAAGATTTTACTCCTAAATGGACACCACTGCTAAAAGTGAAGTTTATGGTATTTAAATGAACAGAATCTTTCTGAAAACCTGGAACTAACACTAACATTCAACAAAAATTAGTGCTCTCGAAATAATGGCTCTATAGCAAGAATCTCATAAACTGAAGCAGCTAAAAAGAAACACGGCCATGTGCTATATTTTTAGTTCTTAATCCATCAGTATTTCACAGCTGCAAATAGCCAGAACTATGCATTTTTAGAAAATCAGTTCCCAGCCCACATGAAAAAGGCCAAGGACACGTACCAATAAAAATGCAAGACTGTGGCAAAGGAATATTAAAGCTAAAACAAAGTTTTACAGCACAACTGGAAAAAAACTCTTTTTTTTTTTTTCCAAAGAGATACCTAAGACACTGTCTTTCAGCAAATGTTCACTTACATCAGTCAAGGCCAAAACCACATTAGATTCTTTGTTGCTCAAAGGGATAGCAAGCAAAAGGATAGCTGCACACCAGTAATAACCAGCTTCCACACTTCCAGCTCCTCTAGTTTAGACATTAGACAAAATTCAGACTTGGCTTATTTCCATTGAGCCTCTCATGACTGATAGACTTGGCTTGTAACAGATCGTAGAATCTTCATGAGTGGCTTTGTGCTCTGAGTCAGCGTGAGGACTATTTCTGGTTACGGAGCACACAAATGACAGTGTGGATGCAGGTTGGCCACTCGATGCAATATAAAAGTTTGTATTTAAGTGACATCATAGTAGTACTTCAGAAGTTAAATGTTAAAAACTTTTTTTATACAAAAGCATGTATAAAAAGTATATAAAAGGTTCCTTTTTAAATGCCATCATACAGGTTTAAAGACATCACAACCTAAATAGCAGCTTTGATCTGAAGCTGTAAATAATTCCTATGGTTAAAAACGTAACAAGAGCATGAGACTAAGATACTAACACTGTCAAATACACCAGTAGAATTAAAAATATCTAAGTGTTCATTATCAAAACCAAAAGTGATAGCCATCAATAAACTGCCACTTCTTAGTTAGAATCACAGAATCTTTTAGGTTGGAAAAGACCTTTAAGATCATCAAGTCCAAGCATAAACCTAGCACTGCCAAGTCCACCGCTAAACCATGTCCCTAAGCACCACATCTACACGTCTTTTAAATTCCTCCAGGGACGGTGACTCCACCACTTCCCTGGGCAGCCCATCCCAATGCTTGGACTAGTTGAAGTATGCCCAGTCTTCAGTAAAAGCAACGTGATAAGGCTTTCAGGCAGCAGTAGGCTGAGGTGAACAGCAAGGAGAAAGCAGTAGGGAGGGAACTGAGGATTGTGCTTGCTGCTTTGAGTCCTGATCTGTTACCTCCAACTACACTCCCTTCAGGAAAGGGACATTTTGTTGGTTGAAGCACACACAACAAAAAAAGGATGGGCAACTTCGTGTAGAACCTTCCTCTCATCTGATGTCTCAGGCAGTAAAGAATTATTACATTTCAAAGCTTTTGAGACTTCCAAGAACATGCATGAAAATATTCACACCATTCTCAAAGAACTGGAAGAAACAGGTCAACCTTTCTACCCTTCCACAAATATGGGTCAGCACATATATCATCCTATGAGGATCCAGCAACAGCGGCCTCTCAGGACTGTGAGAGAAGAACATCAGTGAGACATGCCCTCATCACCAAAATCTTGGCAACTGATCCTAGTAGAGCCCAAACAATCATGACTAAATTTCTGCCTTGCTGCTTTAGGGCTCTAAGCTTTAGAAGAACAATGCTGGCACCCCTTGAAGAAGCTGTCACTACACACACGCTGACCACGAAAAGTGTCGATTCCATGGGTAAGATGGAACAAAACAGATGCTGACATCATCATCAGATGGCTCCTGACCAAAAAAAAAAAAAAAAAAAATCAGACCTTCCTGATTGCAGCAACTGGTCAAAAATGCCAGAGACACCACCATGTGCACAGGCAGCAGAAAGAAGTACCAAAAACCATCAGCAGCCTCTGTCAACCAGACTTATCAGAATGGGACATCAGTAATCAGCAGACTAATGACCACAATACCACTTTAATTATAAAGCAGCTACAGACAACTTCCACTGTGACTGTTAATGCTGTTTTTAAATGCTTCACGAAGAAGCTTGCGATGTTGGTATAAACATGTATGAGCCAGATAGCATGGCCACAGGGTTTCTTTACCATACTGGCAACACCATAAACTGGTGAGGGAGCCTTAGTACTATCACTCACAATCTTTATCTCCTTTTAAGTTTTCCTTTCTGGAAGCAGGGATACGCTGCTCCACTACCCAGTCTTATTCAGCTGGGAAGGACGTCTTCTCTGTAACACAATATGAATTTCATGAATTGTTCCAGAAGATCTATGCATAAAAAGCAGCAACAAAATGAATTCTGCTTGTCAATGTGCACTTTCCTCCCACAGGAGAGGCATCTGTTGTACTCAATTAAATACGGTTTATACAAATAATGTTTAAAACCCTTTGAACTTTCTGTCTATCAAAGTGACAAATGGTATAAATCATCTCATCTCACAGTCCAGTGGCATCAGCTCCCCTCTGTTCCAGAGTATTCAGCAAAATGACAGTAAGAGGGAAACAGCAGAAATGCAAGGAGCTGCAACAGGAAACACACCGATGTGTATTCTCTTTAAAAGAAGCTCATTTTTACACCCTGTAACAAAAGCTGCATATGTAACCCAAAAGGCTCTAGGCTCACATACAGCTCTACAGAAGGACTGGTATGGTAAAAGAATGACTAATCAAAAGGCAAGAAGAAGGAGAAATAGAATCTGGCTTTGTTAAGATTCATTTCCCTTCCAATACAAATACCATTTTACTAATACTGTCCTCTTTGACTCAGTGTTCCTTTCTTCTATGTTTTTCTTGTGATGTCTACCTAGCAAGTTTTTTTTGTAGGGTTGGGGTTTTTTTTGTGTTGGTGGTGGTTTGGGGTTTTTTTGGGGGTGTGTGTTTGTTTGTTTGTTTTGGGGTTTTTTGTTTGCCTTTTTTTTTTTTTAAGAGAACAAGCAGATACAATTCAAAAAGATTCACTTCGAGTCAGTCAGCCACGTGGTTTGTTTTAACGATGTGTGTTTGGTGTTTTAACATCTGATATCCAAGGAATGAAAAGGTCACATAATTGCAGTAAGAGAAGTTTCACAAGACTCTGAGACTACAAATCTTCAAACAAACAGGCACCTAAAATTCAGGCCTACCTTGCTGTACCAGTTGAGGCACGGTTGGACCACATCTGGATCATCAATGCCATTAAGTTCAACATACCAGATACTAAAATTGAAGCTAGGTCCCCAGGATAAGAGAGGAACTGGAGAAGAAAGGAAAAGGAGAAAAAGGATGCATAAACATCAAACAACCACTGCATTAGTCTCATTAGGCTATACATAGTACTATTTCAACAGAATGTTTTTAAAGGTTACACAAAATTCAGTATTTCTGATTTGACATAAGTTCTAGTTCGTTTAAGTAAGCTTAGGAAAATTACCATATACGTCATGTTAAAGTTGTCATTTAAAGCAACCTGTGCCGAGCAACATTAACACAGCAGATCATTACAAAGCAGAAGCTTGCTTTAAGCAAAAGAGCAAAAATACTATCATTTAAAACAGCTCAAAGAGGCAACAAGCTTTGACATGGATGGGAATCACGAGCATACTAACGACAGTATTTGCTCCTCATAGTACATTTATTTCCACATTTGTCAGCAACAATTATTTTTCCTAATGGTGAAGACAAGAAGCTTGGGTATTTTAAATTTTACAAAATTAGTAACATCTGCAAGTTGTGGAGGAGGGAGGGAGGGAAAACTGTCAGTTTCCAGTTTAAAACTGTATCTGATTTTTTTTTTTTAAGCATAAATCTGTACCGCTTTGGGGCTAATACTGTTTTATCTGTGTATTGGAACAAACAAAATATTAAATGACCTGTGAAACACACTTCAGCCTCTCACCTAAGGCTTCTCTACCACTCTGTTAACATCTATGGTCTTGCACTGATCTACTGATTAACCTGCAGGTTAAGACCTGGTTTTCCTTTTCAGAGCAACTCCAATCCCCAGAAAATTTTTGTGTGAACTCTGACTCCTTAAAACTGCAGTGAACTCAAGTGGTTTCATTTCAAATACTTTTGCTTCCTTTTTATTTGACCATAACTGATAAACTGGAAAATATAGTATTAGAGATGAATGAGTAGTTACCAGCAACAGCATGGAGTCCACTACTTCCTCCCTTCCACAGAAACTATTTTTGCCACAGAGAAATTGCTTGTTGTCTTTCAAACCACTATGAAATACCATTGAGATTAACTTGTTGAACTGAGGGTTTTCTGACCGACTCCTTGAGGAAATAAAAACCAAAATTTGTCTTAAAGTTGTTCCTGAGCTCTTAAAGGTTCTTAAGTATTTATATTTCAAAAAAGCTAGATCTATTATTTTCTGCAATGTGTTTGGGTGCAAAGCATATGTTCAAACACATGATTTTCTAAATTTTAAAGGGTGTGTCTACAAATCTATTGCTGAAGGCTCATGACAACTTCTGGGAACAGTAATCAAGAGGAGATTTTTAGAAAAGACCCAAAGAGACTTTGAATATGCAATTCTTAACTGATTTTAATATCCGTAAGTAGGTACTTCACGTTACAGCTCTCAAATCATCCTGTTCAAACAATTTCTTTCTACTTGATTGTTCAGCATACAAAGCAAGACGCTTTCAGAGCAGTTCCTAGTAGGTGCATATTTGTGGAGACAGGAGAGAAGTGAACTGGTCAGAAAAACCAAGAGTCACCTGTCTTCCGTCCACATTGCATAGCTCTGCCCAAGAAACTTCTTTCTTGCTTAGTTTTGTCCTCCAGACAAGATGAGTGCTGCCAATATAGTACCGTAATACCATAAAACATTACTACTTTTAAATCTAAGTACACAGATAAATTTAATCCCGGATATCCCACCTATTAAGGCAGCAGACTGACAAAATACATGTAAGGGTAACACCTTTGATCTGTCTTCAGACCTGACTACACAGACCAAGACCAAACTGAAGTTAAATTTGGTATTTGCTCAGCTATTAAAAAAATCAAAACCTATCTATCAGCTTCTTGCACTGAAACACTGACCCAAACCACAGACCATCTCAAAGGGACCAAGACCATAAATTTCCTTATGGTGAACCTGAGGCCAATTTCATAACACTGGGTAAAAAACCAAACCCAGGTATTGCCACCTTCCCACCTCATTCCAGAAAAAAAGTAGAGGTGTCCACCTCTATTTCTTTTCAGCAGTTCTTCTCAGAACTTATACCAACTTCTCCTAGAAAAATGTAACAATTCACCCTCTTATCTTGGTAGCCAACTACAGCCTGAACATGCATAATAATCCTGGATAGCTATCACCACAAAAAAATGCAAAGCCATCAACTTGCTAACACTTCCCCCCCTTCATTAACTCAGAGCTTTCAACAATCTTGTTTACAAGAAGGAAACAAAATTCCAGAAATGGTGATTTAAACATCAAGATTCTCACGGTGCAATCACCTTCTTTAAGGAAAACACAGACCTTAAGTTGTATAGGGAATGCAGTGCTGCACAGGCATAGAAAACTGAATTTCATCTTTTTAAACTACTCCACAGGAGTAGGAAAAGAAACAAAGTTTAAGAGTTGAAACTGTAATGTGATTTCTATTCCCTTAGCAAAGGCCAAGTGTTCTGCTGGATCATCTCCCCATTTTTGAACCTCTTCCCTGGTTCCCAGGCTATACGAAGGAGATAGCTATCATCCCTTCCTTTGTCCTCTCCTTTTTGAGGCCTCCATAGGTATGTGCTTAGCTCTTTAAACAAAACTCCTTTTAGAGCAGCCAGAATCTAACTTAGACCTGGAACAAGGAGACACTAAGTGCAGCATGGAAATAGAAATAGTCACACTAACAGTGATAAGCATCATTTGTCAGTGTGACATGCAAATCTCATTTTTATCTTTGCACAAGGTTTGGAGGTAACAGCACTCTAGGATGCTGGGCACGGATATAAGCCCTCCTGGGTCCAACTCTGTTTCTTTTCTCACATCTCCCAATGGCTGGTTTTCATTTCTCCTCCCCTTCACTCACTTTAGATTTCACACCGCAGCCTAGGTAGACACAACCCTACCAGAGCTTCTGCAATAGCAGAGAAACATCCTCCTCTAAAAGTCAGTAAATACCCTACCCTGCAATACAGCTGCATAGGCCACATCTTACGTTATCCACCGTTTGCTATATTGCTTTTCTCCCCACACACATACCTTTGAGGTGGAAATACACTATGATTAAAGGCGTTGAATCTGAAGCCTAAAGCCACAGTTACTTCTCCAGTTTTTACGATAGCCACCTCAGCATGCTTTTTTGCTGCACATACTAAAGCAATCCACCCTGAAACGCATGTAACTGTTCAGACCAGCTGAACTGTCACTCCACAGTGAGGTGCCCCGCAGAAGAAAAAAAAATAATAATAAAAAAATCAATAAACCTCCAACAGAAGCAGAAGGTATTTAGGTCACTTAAACAGTTCTTTACCCACACAAGGACAATTTTAGGGGATATTTCTCAATAATCAGAAGCTATGCCTAGACAAGGACTGCAACCCTGTATACTAGACAGGACAGTAGCAGAGGCATTAAACACAGTACAATAATTTCAAATACCTCTCTCAAGCTAATTTCCGTGTCCCTCATCTAAAGGCAGTACACACACAAGCAGCATATGTTTGGAAAAATGCAGGTAAATATGTAGTCAATACATTTAACACAGGAAGCATCCATAAAGAAAGTATGCTCATTTCTATTACACCAAAGCTTAAAAATCTAGTTAGTAACTCCCATGCTAGTAACAAACTGGCATGAGAATTACACCCAGCGTTTCTTCAAGCTCTTTCATGGCAATCAGCCTTTACAACACCTTCTGCTTTCAAGAAGACAGTACAAAAAAATCTCTGCCTGGAGTAACCACAAAAACAGAGCCAGAAACAAAAGATCACAGACATTAGAAAGATTATTCTTCAATATTTTGTCTGCATAAATATCTTATTCCCCCTCCCAAGTTCTTTAATGAGGTGCTACACAAAATGTAAAAATTACTTGTCAAGTAGGTCAAAAGCCTGCACAACTGGGCATTTCAGTGCTAAGGAACTGAAGTTGAACTAATTAAACTAAGAGAAGTGCAAGTCTTTTCTTGACAAAAGGAGAATTTATTTTTTCTGCTTTCTACGAGTCTGAAATTTCCTATAATACGTGAGCAATGGAAGTTTTAGGAATTATTTTCCCCTCTCACAGATCTATCCATGTCGCGTTCCTCCTGCCCTGCCCTCCCACATAAACCTCTCACTGTTGTGTTATTAACAGTGGTGTATAGGTCAGTATCCTTATCTGCAGAATTATAAGGCAAATGCCTGATGCAAGTCACTGCCGAACTAATGCCTTCCCCAAATACGCAAACCTCACTGATAACAGTAAATTTTGCGGTGTCAGTCTCTAAGAGTCCAAAAGGGCAGATTTTGGCTTCATGTTTACTGGCAGCATTACAAGCAACACAGCACGGTATTTCGAATTTTGAGTTACTTTGGCTAGCAGCTTGGAAATTTTAACAAACTGAAAACATAGTCAAGCTGTGAATCTGAAAAATAACAGAATTCCACAATATCATTTTGCAGTTGTTTCACAGTAAAAAACACTCACAACTTCATAAACAAAATTACACTAGCCATCAACTAGCAGTTTTAATAGGTTCCGGTGAAAAGATCATTTTAATTTCTGTCCTAGCATAAGACTTTCCTCAGAGAAGACAGCTTCAAGAAACAAAAGGCTACAGATATAGCTAAAAAGGAAAACTCATCTCAAACCGTAACTAGTGAGCACATGACAGTTAAATAAATATCTAATATTAATGTATATAACACAGAATGCTTATTGCTACAAGGAACCCATCCCAACAAAACAAGCATGTAACTATTAATACTATTCATGGCATGTCAGAAAAAATCCTGGTAGTAGAAATTAATCAGCATTTCACTTTCCTAACAGGTTTCAACTTAACTGCTACACTTCATAACATCAGAACACATTTGCTGGAATACAATTCACACATCCAGAGAAGTAGCTAGTAATCTTTCCATTCACCCCTTTAGCCCACCAGTAACTACTTGCTGTTTTTTAGCCACTGAAAAATAACATTTCCCAAAAACCTAATGCGGGAAGCTTCAGAATGCATTAAAAAAAAAAAAAAAAAATCAATTTAACTTTCCTGATGTAGTCAACCTTTAACTCTAACTATTCCTCTGCTCCTCTTGAGGTTTCCTAAAGCCAAGCATTACAGATGCTTCCAAAAGTAGCAGCCAAAAACAAACCCAATGAACAATCAATTCCTCTACTTCTCTAAGAATGGGAAACACCACTATTTATGGCACACAAATGGTTACTTGATTCCCAGCCTGAAGCTTTCAATTCCTCAGGCAAACATGAGAGGAGATTCAGAAAGCTGTGTAGAAGACACTAGAGCAAAGGACTCTGAAGGGAGCCCCTACACAGCCATTATCATCCAAGTCTTGGCAAAGGAATTACCCAATACTTCAAAACACTCTTAAATTCATCTAAATTAGCCAACAAGATCTTATCTCATTTTTCAGCAACTACCTCCCTTGCTCTATTTTTAACCTTAAACAGCTAGCTTAAAACCAGTCATTCTTTTACTGTCTTAGTAGGTAGGAAGGGGAAGATAAACTTATTGAGCTATGAAAAGCTGAAAGACTAAATTCTTGGATTAAGTCCAGCCAATATCACTGACGGCCACTATAAGACACTTGCTCTCTCTGGCCTGCATGAAGCAAGGAAGAGAGATCCTCACCTGCTCCCAACACAAGTCACAGTAACCGGCCTTTGTTAGCACCCCCTTTAGCAAGCTTCACCAGAGAAACAAGACCAGACATCACAGGGTATAATTCTTCTTTGCCCATGGATGTCACCTTTAGCCGGAGATGAGACGTGATTAGAGTAGCAGGAAGAGAACAAGGAAGGCTTCTGCTGTTGCTCTCTGTGTTGCGAGCGTGTTTGAGAACAAAAGACTTCAACCTCTTTCAAACTCTAGGGTTGTCAACGCTGAAACTTTTACCAGTATTTAGCGTAATGATTTTTTTTAAAGCTCTATATAGCAATTTATAGTAGGACAGTAAGCAGCTTCTCCAGCAATTAGTTGACTCAACAACTGTATTTCTGAAAATTACTGTATTTCGCTTTCATTCCCCAGGATTTAAGTTATGAAGCTATTATTTCTTAGTAACAGGACTTCACTGTGTTCCAATCTAACCAGCCTAAAAGATCATGAAATGGAACAGCTATTGTGGATACTTTGCCTGAGTACAATGAAGTCACAAGTGCCAAGACTGGCACAAGTATAAGAAGAGATTATTTTCTACTCAGAATGCTGAAAAAATGCATTTACCTATCTTAATGAATCGACAGGGGAACATCTGTTCATCAATTTTATGCTTCAAGGTGAATGTTTCTTTGTTATAATCATTCTTTAAGCCACTGTGGGAAAAAATAAATAAGGTTACTAAATCTTACCTTGTATTTTAGGACTAGCTAATAAACGCAATCTAGGTCATGCCTGAAATGCGAAGCTTGTTTCATATTACTATGAATCATAAGTATGCATGCTGGACCAATGCCTGGACTGCTATCCACCATCTTGTATCTCCCTGGGAGGCAGCACTGGCTAGTGGTTTCAGGAGGGAACTGACATTGGATCAACGCTGCTCGTCTGTGCTTGTAACCCTGCGACTTCAGCAAGCGATCTGCCTGAACCGCACTTTTCCATTTTTAAGAGGGAGATAGACCAGCTGTCAGAATTATCACACTGCCAAAGTGCTTTGTGATCCATTTATGGGCATTACTTTATAAAAATATCAATTATTTAGTATAATTTATCAAAAATCTTAAGTCCATTTTTACTGAAGATGCAAGTACAGGTCCCAAAATAAAGATTTTTATTAAACTTCAGTACAAGTGAAATGACATTAGATATCAATAATTACTATACTACTAAAACTTCTTCCCCTGCAATTCCAGCAGCAATAATGTCAAATTGCAAGACTGGTCTATCTAAAGAGGGCCAAAGGGCAGGAAGGGTTGTGGCTAGTTTCTACATGGTCTTGAAGGATACCTGCAACAAAGAACTTCCCACGTTTCTCCATGGCTATTCTGCTTGACTACAGATGATGTACACCCATACGTTCCCCAGAGGTGGACTTTCCTTCAGTAGGCCTCCAAAAATAGACTAGTTCTTGCTACTGATTTCTCTTGTACTCCTAGATATTTAAATATCATTTCCCTTTCTGAAACAGAATACTCCCTAAAAGGCCCTTGCAAATTTACATTAGCAACTGCTCAGAAGCTCTGGATAGCTTGAATAGCCAAAAGGTTCGTTCTTTAGTCCCTATCAGCACAACTACTAAATCAAACTAAACAAAGGAAAACACGGGTTATCTATTTGCTTATTTGATTTATTTACCCATTTGAAGAAAGGCAGAGCAGCTGACCAGTCCAGACTTTTACAGCTGCAACAAGGTTCTTGACATAGGCAGGTTACTTGGGCTTTTAAAAGCT
Organism: Mycteria americana; assembly: GCF_035582795.1. Taxonomy (NCBI): domain Eukaryota; kingdom Metazoa; phylum Chordata; class Aves; order Ciconiiformes; family Ciconiidae; genus Mycteria; species Mycteria americana. Next base: position 4,101,393 of record NC_134365.1, read on the forward strand.
ACTTTGAGTTAACCATAGCCAGGGAATCATTTCTCCTGTGTCTCAAGCACACAGAAGAAAGGAATCTCAATCCAGCACCATTGCACCCTGCTCTCAGCTCTTCCAAATCTCCAAGAGTTTGCTCTCCACAAATCCTCTGTGGTTAGAGCAGAATAAAGAAGGCTTCCTGAAGCGAGTGTTGGGATTGCTTCTCTCTGACCTGACCATAAACACATGGGCAGCTAATTGCAGGACCACAACCACAGCTCTATTACACTGTTAGCCATGTGTCTGCTTGGGAGTGAAGGGGAAGAGCATTTTGGTCCAGCCTTTATGACTACCATAGCTGACAAAAATCACATCTTACCTGGATAAGAGATCTGTCATGTTCTCCTCATTCATCCCACCAAAGACTTTAAACTTCTTTAAATTGCAGACATGCGTTTTCTCATATTTGCCAAATGTGATACTCTGGACTATGGCAGGTCTTTCAAGTTTCAGAATCAAATACTGTGGAAGAGAGAACAGTGAATTTTAATATTAAAGCCAAAGCTGCAAAGTATACTAAGGGAGAAGCATTACAGCCTTCAAAAATTCAGTTTACAAAGCCAGAGAATAAAAGTTAAAATGATCCCTCCTCATTATTATATTTTCTCCTTTGTTCCTGGAATGAAGCAAAGGTTTTTTAGGAATATTACTTTAAAAGCAGTTTGTCCAGGAAAAAGATTTGGTTGAATTACCTATTCCTAGCATTGCTATTCAGGGCTTACATACATTCCTTCAAGTTGGATGCAAGACTTCCTGAAATCTGGCAAATAGGATCAAACTAAGGAGAGAAATGATTCAAACGCCCACTACAGCCTGAAACGAAACCTAAACTGAATACAGAATTAGATAAATACAGTATGTTCCACATGCTAAGAGAACATCAAATTACTTTTCCTCTCTGGGCTGACACTATTTAACCACTGAACACAGACTAAGTTTCATGTGTGGCTAATGTAGAAACCAACTGTTTATTAACCATACCAAATAAACCCAAGCCACTTAACTGACAATAAAGGGGCTTTACACATAAAACAATGAAAATGTTCTCCCTTGTGAACATGTACTCCCCCCTTACACAGATGTCCCCCCCACAGTGTATGAATAGTCAGATTATTTATATTCAGGACCCAGCTACCAGCTTCACCAGCACTGCTGGAAGAAAAGATCTGTTCCACTGGAAAAGCATATGCAGAGAAGCACTTGCACCTTTTATTGGTGACCACTGAGCATCAAGTTTATTTAATCTTCCCCTACAAAACAGGTCTTGGAGAGAGTCTGGAGACATCCTGTTTTGCAGAATACGTGGAGTTTATACCTGAAAACAATGTGTTTAATTCTCTTCCCTAACTTCTCAGAAATAAGCAGTACACAACAGAGAAACAAGATGAAGCGCTGAATCAAAATTACTCATCATGCTGGATTTTGTTACAAAACCCTGTGATCAAGGCTACAGTACAAGCAGATCAGTAAGGCGTTGTAGGACACCTCCCACTGCAGGCACTGCTGGTGGCCCTTTCCTCCAAGAAGCAGCACTGCCAAACCAGACATGACGCAGTATTTTGAGCCTTTCATCAACATCAAGTAGAGTATTTGCATGCATGTGGCTGCTTTCTATGATACCTGAGCAGAGACTAGTACCTCTCCATAAAGTGTTGTGGGCATCACTCTGCTTGTTCCTATACAGCTCTACCTATGGGACAATCTTACTCTAGAAGTTCAGCTTATCACCCAAAAGATGCACAAAATTTCCCCTTTCATTTAGTTATCAGTCTTTCTGTCATAGCCCTATAAAGTAACTAATTCCGCATCTAGGAGCAGTACTGATATCGTCTTAGAGAGCGTCAGGATTAATGTGTAATCTCAACAGCTGTTTCTCATTACATTTACAAAAAGCTTAGCTTAAAAGAAATACTCGTACATGTAGCGGTTACAGTTGATAATGCAGACTGGATAGGTACCTATTTAGAATAAGGAGGATTTACTGCCAAAGATGTTTCCAGCAATTCAAAATTTTTCAGAATGAAAAATTTCCCAGATTTTTCTTTTTTTTTTTTTTGGGGGGGGGGAGGGATGAAAAATTTCTAGTTTTGTGAAGAACACCATCCACCTTCATGTCAGAACTCACTGTTAGTTTAACTAGCAGTAAGCCATGCTTTTGTTTCAAAGTACTTCCCAAACTTCAGAAAAAATTAAGTTCTAAACAGAAAACAGATTTTCTAAAACAGAGAAAAGGAAGGGATGAGCGAAAGGATGGTCCTGTAATGAGCAAGGCAGTACTTGATACATGGCACAGCCCGCTGCCAAAATTCCCATGCAGAACAGACAGTACACAACAACGTCTAAGAACTCCTCCTACACCATCAGATCTTCCCTGCAGATTTCTCCCAAAACTGAAAAAGTGAAGCTAGCACTACCAGCACCAGCAACTGCAATGCTTAATCTTGCTAGAATCACAAACCTAATGCTTGGGTCATGAAGACATACTTTCTCAAGTACCACGCAAGATTTGCAAAAGCTTGGCACAAACTTCATCCCGCATTATTCAATTCTTACCCTAAATTAAGGGAGAGAAATCTAGTACTGCAGTTAAATCCTTTCTCTTGGCATACATGCCTAGAAGGGAGCAAGGCATGGCAATTACTCCACATGGCTAGCAGTGATTTCTTAAGCCTACGGACAGGGAAGGAACTCTGCAGCCCTCCTTCCTGCTTCCACACATCCCATCACCTGCTGAGTCAGGCAGACATTACAGAAGACATAAGCACAAAAGCTGAAAACAACCTTTTTATGAATTTATCCACTGACTGAAACAAAAGACAAGTTTGTTTTAAAGCCTGTGGCCCAATACCTCTATCTATGTATGCATTTTTATATTTAATACATATACACACACATATATACACATACATAGATGTACTTTTTGTTTTTATGTATAAACACACGCTGCTGCCACTGTGGGTACAGGCTACAAATCTCACTGATGTCAAAAAAATATGTTGCCTCAAGAGCTGCAAACAGCTGGCTGCATGGATATTTTTGGACTGCTACCAGGATTTTAGTTGTGACAGACTATTCTCTATAGCTTTGAAAGTTGTGATAAAAGCATACGTAAGATCACCTGATTTATTAAACCCAGAGAGAACAAGTCTAGGAGATTTCAGACAAACACATATACCGAGATATTGGACACTTTTCTGTCCTATTGCTATAAGCAACATCAGTACATTTAATGTACAAGTATTCATGAATTATTCCAAAAATCCAAATTATAAACTGAAGTGTTTGTTCATTAGAGGCATAGCACAGAGACACTAATTGGAATAACTGCAAAAACCTCAGCCTAATTGTTAAGCCTCAAGTTACAACACTTACAAAAAAGATGCTACAAAACATTAGAAGAGTAAAACTTCTGGTTTATGATTAAACACATTTGTAAGCAAAGATGCACAAAGAGCAGAGTTACTCTAGTCATGTATGACACTTCAACACCTAAACAGCTTGTTACTGTACACCCAAAAAAGCAAATCCAGTCCTGTCACGCTGGGAGCTGCAGCAAAATTCCAAACTTTTTTGAAGCTCTGGTCTGTGCTACCATTTGATGACAACCATATGCATGCTTCTGCATCACACAACTGAGTGTAAATTTTATTAATGTACTTTAAATTAGTTCCTGATATGATCTACACAGCAGGATGGAAATCAAGCTAGGAAAACTGGTCTTCTCAGATGCAAGACTGAAACCAATTGTTTGCACAGTGCCACTAACTTTATACATATGGTCTTTCACTGTTCAAAATTTACATCTCCACATCAAATATGCTGAACCAGATTCTGAACTGCACTACGCAAGCTGCCTGCGCAATTAAGAGTCACAATGTATTTTATTAATTTCCTTCTCTTTAACCACTTCTGTTCAAACATTTTTTTATTAGAGAGTAATGAAACTCGTATTGTCTGTGAAAATAAAAACACAAAATAACCAAGATATTCAACAGGGGCTGCCCTTGCCCACTACACAAACCTTCCCACTGCTTTTACAATTAAACTTGTGGCTAAATAAAAATCTATCCTTTTGTTCTACACATTGTTAATGAAGCCACTCAGGGGAATTAAATGTTCTTCTGCACGCAGTCTTCCCAGTCAGACCATCACGGGAGCCATCAGGATGAGCATTTATGACAGGGCCATGGTCTTCAGCATTACCAGCCTTACTGCTTCACACTTCCTATGTAAGCCTAGAACTAGTTTAAAAATAGAATGATCAGCCCCCTTCTGCCTGAATAGGTTACTACATAACAGGTTTGTTATTGAATATATAATTTCTGGGTCATTCTATTTCAAGACTCAAGACAGATATCTAGTTTAATAAACAGAAAAACAGTTGTCATATGTATTTCCTTTCACTGGCACTCATTCATAATCAACTGGTGGCTTTCACGGCCACAAGAATTATTTAACTCTACCATACCCATAAAGCTAGGAAAACCCTTTACTAAATCTAGTCACGTGGCAGCACTTCAAGTGTCTAGACTTCCACTTTCATTTTCTTTCCCTTTTCAAAAAGGTTTAATACGGACTCCAGCACATTTACTGCAACGCATGGATCTTCGCTGAGCTACTGAACACATTCTCAGATTTTTACCTATATTCTTCTGATTCACACTTATTCTACTGAGAGGAAAGCTCTGAAAGAAAAGGTGCCTGGAGAGGTTTTTTGTTTCACTCAACAAGGGAAGGGAATACATCAGTGTCTATAGACTCCCTCATATTTTTACCTCTAAGCCAGCACAGCACCACCACCTCAGCAGGGAATTACTAAACCCTAACATTAAGGCGAGACACTCCAATGAGACAAACACCAGCGATCAGGGCTGCAGAGCTTATTAAAATACCGCATGGCACGTTCCAGTGAGCATGACTGATATTAGTCCTTGTGTTGTGTCTTAGCCCTAGTTTCAGCTAGCGAAGCTTGAAACAAGGAAAGCTTTATTTTACCGAGGTTTAGTTCGCTTCCTGTCCCTGACTATTATGGCCACCCACACAGTTTAACAAGTGCGTCACCGCAAAAGCGACCAATTTTTAAATGAAGCGATGCCAACACACAAGCCATAAAATGCTCTGCAACTTCACTTTCCATAGGATACATGATGTTTATTTCGGGGATTAAAAGTCATGCATACATATCATCATTCTTCGGAATATGAAATACCCAACTTCTACCTCTAACATAAAGCAGCTAATTTCCCCCCAACATCTCTCCCCACCACACTTATAATTTGGTCAATCACTATTTCGACTGAAGTTTTCCAAGCTAAGAGTCTGCCTTAAGAACTTCAGTCATCTGCAAGAACAAGGAAGCAGAAAACCTGTATAAAAGCTTCACCTGCATTAAAATGTGGCAGTCTTTCAACAGGCAAGGTGCAAGAACTAGCTATTTTAAGCAAAATGCAACCAAATCTGAAGTTGTTTTGTCAAGTATGAGACAACACAATTTGAAACTGTTTCTCTCTATACACACAGAAATAAAAAAAACTGCATTCTTTGCACACAGACCTCTTCTGCAAATTTTAATTCCCCATTCCTTCTTTCCAGTTAATTTTTCAACAGAGAAGTTACGCTGTAAAAAATGCTCTACGTGAATAATTAAACACTTGGGTTAGAAGCATCAGAATTAGCTAAAGTACATATTAGAGACTGCAAATACATTATCTCTCTCACTCAGCGCTCAGGATTGGGCTTGCTGAATACATGAGCCACTGTGCAGCATTTTATTTTCTCACTATTGGATACAGAGATTCAAGTACGAGGAATCCAGCAGGATGGCCTTTTCCACTCAGACAGACAGGTTTTCTGTTGGTTTTGTCTTTAAATAACACAGAATAAAACTCAAATACTACGTTGCCAATCTCAGTTACCACTACGAAGATGAAATTTTTGTAAGTCAGATCAAAGGACCTCAAATCTGGATACCTCAGACATATGAGAGCTATGGAGCGCACTATGAGAGCAAGTGCAAGATACAGGAGAGCAAGCACGAGATATGCTAAGGTACATGGAAAATAAGGAGGTGATTGGTGACAGCCAACATGGCTTCACTAAGGGCAAATCATGCCTGACAATTTGGTGGCCTTCTACGATAGGGTTACACCATTGGTGGTTAAGGGAAGAGCAACTGACATCATCTACCTGGATCTGTGCAAAGCATTTGACACTGTCCCGCACGACATCCTTGTCTCCAAATTGGAGAGATGTGGATTTAACAGATGGACCACTTGGTGTATACGGAATTGGCTGAATGGTTGTACTCAAAGAGTTGTGGTCAACAGTTCGATGCCCGACTGGAGACCAGTGACGAGTGGCGTTCCTCAGGGGTCGGTATCAGGACCAGCGCCGTTTAACAGCTTTGTCGGCAACAGGGACAGTGGGATTGAGTGCACCCTCAGCAATTCTGCCGACAACACCAAGCTGTGTGGTGCGGTCGGCACACTGGAGGGAAGGGATGCCATCCAGAGGGACCTTGACAGGCTTGAGCGGTGGGCCCATGCAAACCTCATGAAATTCAAAAAGGCCAAGTGCAAGGCCCTGCACACGGGGCAGGGCAATCCCAAGCACAAACACAGGCTGGGTGGAGAATGGACTGAGAGCAGCCTTGAGGAGAAGTACTTGGGGGCGTTGCTTGATGAGAAGCTCAACATGACCCGGCAATGTGCGCTTGCAGCCCAGAAAGCCAACTGTAACTTGGGCTGCATGAAAAGAAGCATGACCAGCAGGTCGAGGGAGGGGATTCTGCCCCTCTGCTCCACACTTGTGAGACCTCACCTGCAGTACTGTGTTCAGCTCTGGGGCCCCCAACATAAGAAGGACATGGACCTGTTGGAGACGGTCCAGAGGAGGGCTGCAAAAATGATCAGAGAGATGGAACACCTCTCCTATGAGGACAGGCTGAGAGGGTTGGGGTTGTTCAGCCTGGAGAAGAGAAGGCTCCAGGCAGACCTTACAGCAGCCTTCCAGTACCTGAAGGGGGCCTACAAGAAAGCTGGAGAGGGACTTTTTACAAGGGCATGTAGTGATAGGACAAGGGGTCATGGCTTTAAACTGAAAGAGGCTAGATTGAGATTAGGTATAAGGAAGAAATTCTTCACTATGAGGGTGTTGAGGCACTGGAACAGGCTGCCCAGAGAAAGCATGCACACCCCGTCCCTGGAAGTGTTCAAGGCCAGGTTGGATGGGGCTCTAAGCAACCTGGTCTAGTGGAAGGTGTCCCTGCCCATGGCAGGGGGGTTGGAACTAGATGATCTTTAAGGTCCCTTCCAACCTAAACCATTCTATGATTCTATGATGTAGGAGAGAGAGCGAGAGATGTAGGAGAGTGCATGCAATACACGAGAGCACGATGCGAGATGCGCGCGATACACAAGAGTGAGAGGTGCAAGAGCACGCCCGAGAGATGTAAGAGCACACCCGAGAGATGTAAGAGCAACAGATGAGAGCGTGAGATGGGAGCACAGGAGCGCAGAGCACGCGAGCACAATATCAGAGAGAGCTGAGAGAGCGTGAGAGATCAGAGGGCATAGGGCGAGATGAGGGGGGGAGCACGCAAGATGAGACAGAGATATATATAGATATAGATATATATACATATATGATAATGTTAATTCATCTCTCTCCTATCAAAAGTTTGGTTTAAGTGACTTGCTTACCATGTGGGGCGGTGCCCCATTCTCCACAGTTAGATTCAGTAGTTCTGCAACAGCATCTTCATTTAGGCCATGATCAATACACATAAAATTGTTGGAAGATACCTCTTTAACAACTTTGTGGTTTGCACAGAAGTCACTCTAATTATTCCCTGCTTAATCTACATGCTTGAATATAACTTGTATCACTGTTTGTCAGCTTTAAGCATAGGTTGGGAATATTTTAAAGCATCCAGTTACAAGAGATGTATCCCAATTCCAGAGTCAGGTTTGTAGAAGCACAAAATATTCAGGATGGATCAGAAAATGAAAGAGCAACTTCTAGCAACAACTACGAGCACCTCAGGTGAAAAACTCAGTCCAAAGCTACACCATGAGCCAACCCTGCCCTGTGAACAAGAGATCCCTAAGAAAAACACGTGCTTCCTGCATGAAAGGGAGTCAAGGACGGCACAGACTGGGATACAATACGTGCTCAATACCCATTACCCTGCAATCAATAGTTCCTAGATAGACTAAAACTGCTTCAGGCTACGGATTAAATTCCTGTGCTGTTTATCAAAATATATATATGTAAAAAATCAAATTAAAAGAGCAGTAGATACACAGAAGCATCAAGGGGATCAAAATTATTAGTCTTCACAAGCAGGTTTATGAAACACATTAATGGTATTAACAGAGTACTGTTCCCTCTCCTCCTAAAAAAAAAACCCCACTTTCAGACACACAACAGTATAGACACTTTATCATAAAAATCAAGTTGAAAGCCTTTCAGCTGGATGGGATGACCCGCTGCTATAGGGAGCCGCCTGTCTAGACTATAGATTTTTAACACACTTTCAAAGCTAAGTAGCAAGATTTACCTAGAGAAAAATTGTGAGACTTAACTCATGAGGAATACTTGGATTAAATAAGCAGATAAGCAGAAGAACTTCGCATGAGAGAGATACTGTGCAACACACTCTGCTGTGCATCGGTGTTTTAAACAAAAGAATTTAAAACAACCAGCATAAGAGATATAGAAGCTGATCAAACAGTACCAGAGTAATAAGGTACAGATCTAACATAAAGAGAAGGATAACACATTTATTGGAGAAAAAAATTAAGTAAAAGGATAACCATATTTTTTCTGGATAATCTAACAATCTAATTAATAGTGAAAAAGCAAATTAGATGCTAAAATCAATACAAATCTTATTTTAATAAGGTGATTGACCAGCAGAAGAGGTGACATTCATATCTCTTTAAACAGAGTCTACATTTCTAAATGCGCTATTAGGAGAAACAAATACAAGCTCCTTAGATCTAGGATTCAAGGCCGGCAATCTACAACAGTTTCCAGTAGTGCTGACAAAGGGGGACCTGCATGCCTCATTAGCAGCTTAATCTAGCCATAAGGTTAGACTATTTCCAGTACGACCATGATTGTCAAGGATGAAACACCAAACTTCCCCTGCAAAAAAGCATTTCTTGAAAGATAGCAAATAAATTGCTGGAAACGTAAATACCTAGCATACCAACACAACAACCCGCATTTCAGTGAGAGAAGGTAGCCTATAAAGGCTGTCAATATAAATAGTAGCAGCCTACATTTAAAAGAAAAACTCCAGTATTATATATTAAGTTGTACAACACGGCTATACAGTAGCAGAGATTCAGATGCTTACCTGGGGAGGATAATTGCTTTCTGAAGACCATCTTGAGGACTGATCATTGGGCTTGTCCACCAAGATATTTCTAAAAAATGAGAAACCAGAAGTAATTTAAATAACAGCCACATTGTATTTTACCTCTCCAATAAGATCTGTCATACACACAGAACACTAACATTCTCATGCAACTACCCAAATCACTAGACAGAGACTAAGGTTCCCCCATCTCTTATTAAAAGTTTTCTACATCGCTATTTTACAGGACCCATCAAAATAGGCCTCCAAGCCCTGTGGTTGTGAAATGGAGCTCCAAGTTGCGAAATGAAAAAATCCAAATTGTGAAATAAATGTAAACCAGATGAATTTACGTAGGCCCAAGTCCACAATCAAGTGGAAAAAACAGTCTCATTCACCTCAATGGGGTAGGAACTTTTCAATAAGGTTAAAATGACAAGCAGTAAAACAGTTAGCAAGCTAAAAAACTGTCCTTTACTATACAGGCAATACTGGAACAGAGAGCACAAGCTGCTAACCTACTTAAGCTTTCCTGGAATGTGGAAGATGACCACCTAACTCATGCCAAATTTTAACAAGTATTTTTCATATGAACTACAAGCCTAGAACACCACACAGGAAAGCAGAAGTTCAGTTCTTCAACTGGCAAAATTACCTCTGCGTTGCTTTCTTACAGTTTGGAATAGCAGAGCATTTAGGTAATTAACATAAATTCAGAATAGTTTTTTGGCTAAAATGTAACAGATTCATCATGATAATCATATGAAGGATCTGCCTTCCCCTCTCCTATAACCATATGGTAAAGCTCACCTCCCAGATTAAGTTAAAAACAAACAAAAATCCCTAAAATATATATAATTATTGGTGAGGTAACGATGCACCACCTGCTGGACAGGGCTTACGACCAACTAACAAACTCACCAGCTCATAAAAGTTATGTAAAAAGAAGGAAGCAGTCATCAAAAAGCTTATGCCATCTCCATCTGCTGTGTAGGAGGAAAAGAACACGAGCATCTGGATTACTACAAAGGACTGGAGGAAAAAGCACTCATATAAAAGCTCGGAAGGGAAAGAGGTTAAGTCAGAGGTTGAGCATTAACAGAGAAATTAGCTCGCTCTTTCCACATTGGGCAGACCAAAATCACCACACTAGCAACGGTATCCAAGCAGTCCTGCGCTGTGACAAGGGAGACAGCAAGGAGCTAGACCAGGGTGGCCCCTTAAAACACGTACAATTTAGAGAGGTGGACTAGTGGCTGTTCATCTGCAGGCTTTCCAAGAGACACGTCATGATCTTTACATGGCGTAGGAGCAAAACTCAGGTTCCCTCTCCCTTTAGCTAGTTTCCATCATAGCATGGCATTTATTAACACAGCAATGCCAGCACCGGCCCAGGCCTGCAGCTGGTTTATTCACTCATTCCCCAATGGGGAAAATGGGTTTGAAAAGCACGTGGACAGGCACTACCCTCCTGCTCTAACCCCATCAAAACAGGAAAGGACAAGCCGTTGGTCTGCATAATTAAACATCCAACTAAGTACATCTAGTTTGCAGTGCGAAGAGGCTCAACTCCAAGAGAAAACCTAGCTCTCATCTGTCTCATTTACAACAGGGACAAAATGAACCAACCAAACCAAAAGGGAGAATTTGGGAACTGGTAAGACACAGATTTCTAATACAAGTTGCCGGTCTCAAAGCTAAGTCACCACTAGAAACGTAACCACACTTGTTTTGAGAAGCATCGTAACTGCAGTCTCCTATACCACACCACAGGCAAGACAAAAGGATATTTAGGAATTTGTTAATACTTTTTAATACCGAGAGAGAGAAAAACCCTGCTAAATTTGAAGGCTCTCTCTATCTTATATTAAATACTTAAGGAACACTAAGGCAGATAAAACCAGATAACACTGTATGGCTTTTCTCCCTTATGGAACTTTATCCTAGCATGCAAGAAGACAATTTACCCTACAGAATAAATTTTATTTATGATGCTATTACATTTGTTTAAACATTAGACGATAAGCCCTTCATATGTTGAGCAACATTTGCAGGAATTGGCACTGTTACGTGGTCAGATAATGCCCTGCTGGAAAGAGGTATTTTATAACTGGGACAGATCCCAAAGATCATATTTTTAGTAGATTTGTTTGCTTCTCCAGGTCAAAGATCAGTTTGCCACAACCAAAGAGGACCTCAATCAGTACAGCTAGACAAGACAAAAATCCTTCTGCAGAGACAGAGAAAAAGGACAACCAGCTCACACAAAATTAAGTCTAAAAAGAAATTTAAAAGATAAAAGATAGTAGTGTCAATGGAGTCATAAATATGTTTAAAAATACATGGGTTATTAATTTATTAAGATTAAACAAACATTGAAGACAGAAGTCTGTAGGTACAAAGTCAATTTACTGTAATGGTTTAGGAATATTTATGGGCTTAGAGGAATTCAAGCATTCTAGCAGTCACAAGACAGTAAGAAACAAATACATATCCTAACGACAGATGCCTCTTTCCATGTAAAGCCCTTTTTCTGGACATCACAAAACTCTTACACAGTACTTGGAGGCAGGTTTTTCAGATATGACACCTAGATCAAAATCTGAGAAACTTTAGAAGTGAAAATTCCATTAACTCAATGACTTTCCACGTAATTTTCACAAGGCATTAAAAAAAGGTATTTGTAAGGCCTTGAGCTACCACAAGTACGAAATAGTTTTACGCAAGCTTTTCTTGTGAAAAAAAGCAACCCATTAAATGCGGTTTGAGATAACTCATAATCATAAACTGTAGATACAAGATCTAGTCTAGCATAAATCTACAACACTGCCAAGAGGGACCATTCCACCCACTCGCGCCTGATCCTCCCCCTCCCTACACCAGCAGCTATAATAAAGATTAGCATAAATAACTTCTTTAGTCAGATCAGTTCTCCAATTCAGCTTACTACTAGTGCCAGCACAAAAGGAGAAAAAAAGATGAGCAGCTGGGTCCAGACAAGGGGTTCATACTGGAGTGAACTCCCCATACCACTCTCCCGCTGGCAGTAGTTACCACTAGGTAACTACTAAAAAAATATATGTCGTTATACCTCTGCTACTTTGTGGGCAATCCTACCCCACACTAAAAGCTAAGCAGAAGGAGCCATTTTATTTGCACCACAAACAATAACATGTCCAGAGGCAGTACCGGTGTGCCTTAAATTCATAACCTAGCTTCCTTCACAGCTATTAGCATCTAAGACTTTATTGTAAGCATTCCCATCGCTAAATAAGAGAAGTGGATCGTTCTGGCTGCTTTACGTAGAAAGCCCTCTTGGCAGAACACAGTGGAAGTTTCTTTTTATTACCCATGCAGACGCTGGTCTTGCAACTGCTGGAAGTAGATAATTTTTCCTTTTACCAACCCAGAAACTGTCACATCCGTTGTACCAACTGCTGGTTGATCTCTGCTGGAATTAGAGATGTCACCACACTTGGTATTACCAAAGGTCTTCTCTGTGCAAAAAGCTCTGTGGTTTCAGGCATTACAATCACTAAGGGAGAATTTTCCTTTGTTTCGGGGGGAGGAAGGGAAAAATAAGATGACTTTGCAGAATATACTGCAAATTAGGTTTAAGGCTGCTATAATTTGCATCTAACCTAAATATTTTCATGAAGCTGCTATTAAAGAAATCCATGACTTTAGGAACAAGTCCTTAAGAACAAACAAATCCAAAACACTAGCTTTGCTTGGCACATTCAAATTGGTCTTCAGAGAGCAGCTGTGCAGAAAAGGGCACACGCGTCTCCAAGAGCACTTGGAACTCAGACACAGCTCTTCTAGAAAACCGCTGAGGTACCACACCATTACACTGCAAAAAGCATTTGGAGTGCTACAAAAATACAGCCTAACTGAAAATGGACAAAATACTTTCTTCAGGGTTGTCCATGTAATAATTTTTTCCTACAACCATCCCGAAACAGATTAGCAAGAATACAGCAACTAGAATATACGGACTAAAATTTCAACTATGTCCACTTCACAGAGGATTGTTAGACATGGTGGACCAACTATTTCAAACATGTGGAATCATCACACCAGTCAGTACAAAGCATCAACGGAGATATTCTTGCCCAGCCTAGACACTGGAATGTACACACAGTCTTAACCAAGAAAAATGGCAAAAACACCCACCACCAAAAACCCTACAGCATGGATCTGGAAAGAACTAGAAAAATTTTTCTGCTGCAACTCCCAGAAACTCACTGCAACTAATGCTGATTTCAAACCACCTGACTGTGATGTTTAAAAAGCTGTATATACCTATTGCTCTCCCCTGAAGCAGTTCAAAACAGAGCTTTTTAGATTTTGTTATAAAGTTTCTCTCCTTTCTATTGGAAAAGTCCTCTGCTTAAAACGGCATAAGGACATGAAGACTTGAAAATTTCTTGGTTGAAACACAGTAAAACATGCACGATTATTAAGCAATATGCAGATACATTCAATAAACAAGTGTGTTTGGGTGTTGTTTTTTGATTTTGCATTTTTTAAAACACAGGACTCCTTAACCCCATTAAGAAGTACAGGAGGACCTCTGGCATAGTAAAACAAAGTTTGAGTTAAACATGTACACGAGAGTATGGTACTTAAAATTGTGCTGTCAAGAGATTTGCCAACTTACTGCTCAAATTTGCTTTCATCTCCTCAGCAACAGTTTCACACAAACATCCAGTATATTATAAATTTACTTCTATCAAAACTAAAATAGCTAAGCAAGTATAGCATACAAAAATAAACTGATGAATTTAGAAATCACTTTACAGAAATATTAGATCACAGCTGACTATACTGGACAACAAAACAGGTATCACTTAGCTCTGGCCTAGAAATAGTTCCATTAAAATCAGTTTCTCAATTATTTCTTTCAATGAACAGTTTCTTTTTTTAAGCTGCCTCTCATCACTGCCAGCCCAATGATACACAAAAGCCTTAACTAAAAAACAAACTGCTCCTTAAACATGAAATGACACTGTTGCAGACATTTCCAGTAACACAAGTTAGAGAGTACTCCTTTCCACTCCCCCCATCTAGTTAAGACTTCTTTAAACAAGATATTTTTCATTCATCAGTGCTTCCTCCTGACACGCCAGGAAGTAAATGTTACCAATAGTGACTAAAACTGCAGCACTATAGTGAATTCCCAGCAAGTTATCAGAGCCTGGTAAATAACTTCTATTCCGGTGACACTCAACAACCCTAAATCACGGATTAAACTTTTGACTGTATCACAGTACTGAGCAACCCAAATCCTTAGCAGCAAGAGCTCCCAGCTCCAGGTTGGCAATATCAGTATTAGCACAGCAGAAAAACAAATTAGAGAAAAAAATAAAATAGTCAGGCTTTTTCACATATGTTGGTAACCACAGTAACTTCACACATCACAGATTATTACCAGCCTAACTGTCCCAATGTTTAGGGATTATAGTTTAGATGCAGTTTAACTGGTAAGTGATGCTGGACATTTAAGCTTAAAAATTATCAAGGTTTACCCTCTCCTCGCACTAGCTTTGGTTTTAAATTTAAGAACTGTTAGATCACTGAAACAACAGATCTTTTCCATGTACTTAAAGTCTATCTACTTTTTGAAAAGAAAATAACTTAAAATGCTGAAGAAATCAGCAATTATAAAGACTGCTTCACCTAATCATCTTGGTCAACTGATATTAGTGAATATAAGATTAGCTGGAACCATTTCTTTTGCCGATTTCTTCTCATACTCAGTGTTCATTTCTACATGTCTAAGCCACAAAGATATTTGAAATCCAGCCTTTTAAGTGATCCACAAATTAGTAGCACAAGCGACACAGCATGCGTGCAACCTAGCCTAGGTGAGGTTCCACGAGGTTCCCCGAGTAGAAATAAATCTCTGGCTGGATAAAAAGACCAAGAATAGCAGGAATTCTACCCTTCAATATTCAAGGGAAAAGATGAAGATATTAGATTCTTCAGCTCACTGGATTTGTAGCCAATAAATAAAATACTGTAGTAAAATTTGCCAGAGTTTAAGACATCACCAGCCACAGCCACTTTATAACAAAGTTCAGTTTTCATTTAAAAATAAAAAAAAAAAACACCTCACATCTTGCTGGGAACATAGCTTAGACAGTGTGTGAACATAGGGATTTCTACTGCCAGCAATCACCAGAAAAGCCACTGAACTTAGACTTCCCAAATCTTCCACAATACTGGTGGAGTAGCACACTTCAGTACTGTATTGCTCTCACTTCTCATTTCCAAAGGCATTTTCTTGGAAAGACCCTTTACAAGAAGATTAGAGGAAAGCAATGTCTAGCACACATCTATGTAAATCCTCTATGCTGTATTTTGGAAGCATCACAAACTTGGTGGAGTATTTTTGTTTGACTAACACACATATGGAAAAAATTTACGAAGGCCAGGAAGTAGATTTAGGTCTTCCGTGATTTCACAGCATTGCAACAATGCTCTTGCATGCCACAATATTAGTAATATTTCCACTCAACAGAGGAATCCACAAAGCCAGACTAAGTGATTACATGTAAAGATATAAATTCCTAATGTAAGCCATAAACACATCTTTAATATTCTTTAGCACTGTAACTTCACACTTAGTAAAAAGTTCACCCAAAAAACTGATGCCTGTAAAAGCATTTAAAGCAGACTACGTTCAACAAAACAGACTGAAGCCCCCTCATGCCCAGACTAACGTCAGGTATTGAGCTTTTTCACCAAAACGCTACAGAAAATGCCTCCTGGTTCCAGGTGGGACCACCTTCATTGCATTAGCTTTCCTTTCAAAATGAAGGTTCTCTCACTAACAATGCAACTCTACTCGGGGAATCCAGAAGACAAAATATTGACCTGGGAAAATAAAGAAATATCAGCCTGTCGTTAAGTACTGGTTATTTGCGGAACTGAGTTACAAGTCAGAAACATTTGCCCCTAGAGCTACATTATGGAATAATTCCTTATTTTGGGGCAATATAAATCATTCATGCTAAAGGATACACAGGTTCCCAAGCTAACATTACTTTCATATTCAGCAGTTTCCAAACCCTGTACCAGAAAGCAGGTTTTTTAGAAGACAAAATGTGAAAGTTAGCAATAGCACGCCGTCATGAAAGAGCAGGGTGGGAACTCATTCAGCAATTCCTTACTCGCAGGTCAATTTATCTAATCCAAATTTTTTTCTTCCATTTTAACACTGTGTGAAGAGCACCTCTTCACTAATACAACTTTCAAATGTAGAACAGGCTAGGAAATCAGTATTTAAACAGTTATCATAAGAGCCAAATGCTGCTTAAAGTATATACCTACAGAAAAGCATTCAACAAAAATACAGATAATACCTAAGCAGTTTCAGTGTTTTTTCAGGCACCTTTCCAGAGCTTGAGAGTGACATTATGAACCCAGCAGCCAGTCTGGGGAGAAAAGGCAGAGAGGAGTGAGGAAAACACCACCGAACTCACAATGACCAGTGCGCAATTTTTCTCCATTATCAAGATCATGTCATTTTCCAGGAACTGCAGAACACACCAGCAGAGGAGGAGCAAGCGCTATTAACCAGTTTGCTTTTGCAGTTTAAATTCAGACAAGCAGGCTGCTATCCTCAACTTAAATATATGGTTGTGTTCCTTGATTTAAATTGATCCAGGAAATAATTTCTCAAAGATTATGCATACTGAGTTTCAAGTAATGACTAAAATAGCAACTACCTAAGGTAACAAACCACTCTACATCTTCAGCGCTCCTTCCTCCCCTTCCAGAAACTACTATATTATTGAATTCAAACCCAGCTGAACTTACAGTCCACTGTTCCTAAAAAATTCAACAGGCCGTAGTCAAAAAAGTAAAACTACATTTGGTTTTAGAGGTTTATATTAACATGCAATTAAAGTAAGTCAAGCACTGCCTTGTTTTGGAAGTTTGGAGCATGTTGACCTCTAGATAGCTGACTGAATCAATGCTGCACACACCACTTAACCTCAACAGAACAATCTTGATCACATCATAAAATCAATGGTGGTGATAAACCTAACCGTGCATTCTAACATCAATCTGCTAACAAGACGACGAATGTGCAGAATAAGAAACTATATTCTTTGCCATGTAAAAAAATCAAACAGATTGTACATGCTGTCTCAGCAATAACAGTTATCCCAAGGAAAATGTGCTCTGTTCGAAATAGTGTTTAAGTCTTTAAGCAAGTAATTAGTAATCAGGAGCTAGAAAACCTTTATTAAGCTTGCAGGATATAAAGCCACATACAGAACAAATGACCCATGATCTGATGATGTTAACACCTCTTATGAAAATTTTACATTCTTAACATTCCCCAAAAATGTCATCCCAGAAAAGGTTGAACATCGGAGTAATACAGGTTCTGCCAGGTTAGTCACACCAGGGAATTAAATCAATTAGCATTTCACCTTCATTCTTCTGCCAGTGAATAAAACCCTGTCTGGTCTCCTACATAATGGCTATGTTTTAACTGAAGCTTAAAGAAATTTCTACAGCATTTGTGCTTTTACCTGGGAAGCCAGAGCTATCAGACTTCTAATGCCAATGTAAGGCATGAGCAACTTCATAATTTCGTGATTTTTCCACTAACTCCACCTCTCTGACCTTTTTCTTTCTCACCACTTCACCTTATCAGACACTAGAGAAGCACCTAATACTTATGTATTCAATCTGTAGGTAACTTCATTTGCTACAGAAATATTTTGGTTTTGAAGTACTCAATTTCAGCTTTCAGGGAAAAATCCTAGGCTATAGAAGTGATGTAAGAAAGGGGGAAAATGCCTGTCAGAACAGGAGATTGTCTAGAAACATCTAGAAAATCCACACAAACAAGTGGAAAAAAAAATACTTTCCACTGGACACTGAAAAGGGCGAGAAGCAGAACTGAGAACGTTTCTATATACAGAGCTCTCCAGAGGGGAACAGAGTCAGACAGCTCGCTTCATTAGTCAGTGCTGGCATTCCTAGCTCATTTTAGTAAATGTTAAAAGTATCGATCAATATTGCAAAGACATCACGAGCACGTAATTACAGATAGCCAGCAAGCACGCCTATTCATCTTCCCGTATCTAAAGGCAAAGCAGTTAGAACAAGGAAAGTGAATTGGCTACATTAAAATATTCAAGTAAAGCTATAAATGCTGACAGTTTAAATTGAAAAAACTACATTCATGCTTATAGGTGCAAAAGAACCCCAAAGTCACAGTTCTACTAGAATGGAAATCATCACTGCTACACAACTGAAGTTATTTAAGAAACCATGAGACATATGCAGTATCATTAAGACTGCTAGCGAATGGACAATGAGCACAGTTCACCCTCCCAGAAAAGCTCTAAAGCGCGCTTTGCAAGTCCACCGTTTTGTTCTGGTTTAGATAGCTTTAAACTGCTGAGACCTCAAGAGAAGGTATCTTCACCTTGTCAAGGAAGCAGAGCTCAGTATCAGAAAACAGAAAAAAACAAACCTTTTCATTAGTCATGACTGATCTCAACTTGAACATGATATTCTTCAAGACCTGGATGCATCTATAACAAGATTTATGAACCTATAAGGTACAGATCTGAATCATCGGTTTCACATGATAGGAGGAGAAACTGAGAATCACATTTCACTAGCCACAAATACATGTTTTTTCCTGTTACAGAAATCTCAGAGAACAGGGTAGCTGGAATTCAGGTTATTTTCCAGCTGGTTTTTGTTGGGTTTTGTTTTGTTTGTTTTTGTTTTTTTTTTTTTTTGTTTTGGTTTTTTTTTTTAAATCTTTATTGACTTTACCCCCAAAAGTTTGTTACACATGTTCTCAGTACCTTCTTGCTAATGCTTTGCAATACCCTAAATTTGAAAACACAGGAGAGTATATCTCTGTTTCAGAGTGAACACAATACAGCAGTAGATGTTCGGTTAGAGTGGGCAGGAACTTACTGTCACATCCTCTTAACTAAAAAGCAAAAAAATTTGCATTCTCTCTTTGGAAGGCTATGAGTCAGTCACAGTTTACTATCAAAGTATTTCTATTACACTTAGTTTACTTCCCCTGGTTTGATGGAAATACAGAAAAACAGCAAAAATGCACACAATAATTTTAAGTGTATTGTAACAAATCAGCTGGATCTTTCTCTGTTGCAGTATGCTTTCTAGGAAAGAGACAACAGAGCCGTCCAGCCTTCAGCATTTGATGCAGTACCACATAAGGTGTAAAACTGGAAAAGACTGGAATTATCAGAATAACCGAAGTCCACAGTGAAACAGATAAAAATGGGTTGCAATGAAAAAGTGACTACCAATTAGGAGGAGGTTGCTAATGGCATTTAATTATCAGCTGAGAAACCAATCTTATTTTATATTCTTAATAAGAACCTTAGCACAAGAAATAATTGAACAAAATACCAATAAAAATCCTAAAGTCAAATCTAGGAAATGTAGGAAATCTTCCCATACAGAGATACCATACAGGAAAACCTGAATGACTCTGAAGATCTGAACAATCGAAATGGGATGAAACTGCCTCATGAAGGTACAT
The DNA here is from genome assembly GCF_035582795.1 of Mycteria americana. NCBI lineage: Eukaryota > Metazoa > Chordata > Aves > Ciconiiformes > Ciconiidae > Mycteria > Mycteria americana. The sequence goes on from NC_134365.1 coordinate 4,121,345, forward strand.
GACTAGCATAACAGCGTCAAAAGCTCTTGTTAGTCTCTGAAGTGGGATTTCAGCCGTATAAAACAGTGACAGAAGGACCTGAGTGCATTAGCCAACTACAAGATATCATCAGTCACGAGTCTGATGCAACCACTAGAAACCATGGTCCTAGGATACAGTAATTTAGCATTTAGCAATAGAAAAGGGTACATGACTGCCATCGCACAGAGCACAGTACTTCACCTCTTATTCACCTTAGCAGGCAGTTCAAAGTAGAGCAGGCACAAAAACGGGCTATTAAAAAAATCAGGATATGAAGTGCTTCTCTCAGAATACAGAGCAATAGCTTTTGGTTCTCTTCCTTACCAAAAAAAACCCCAAGTTTGAACAAGGGTTACAGTACCTTTTATAAATGGTTTATTCCCTCCTTGACCAAAAAGAGAAGTGACTGAGCTCATCACTTTCTGCAGAAGGCAGAGGAGAGAGGGGAATAAAGCCCAGGTCTCTCTCTCTCACAGCATATGTCAAAAGACACCAGTATTCGTTTCTGCAGCTCATGTGAGGTGACTGTTGGTGGTGGGAAAATCCCTAGGCTGGTCCCTTGTGAGACATTAGGGAGCAGCCTTCCAGCTCCCTGATGTCTCCCTGAAAGCTTCATTCCTTCAGGGAGAAACCAGAGAGGCAAGGAAGGGATCTGATGCAGGACTTTCAGGCGACGTGCTGGGTTGAACATTTTCCAAGTTGGACAAGCTGAAGCCTCTCAACGCACTGTTGCTTCTGCACAGGCAGAGTGTCTCTGGAAACACCAGATGTTTCAAGAACAAATTTCCTCTTGGATCAATTTTCTTCCCAAACGCACAACCTCCCCTACAACACAGACTGAACTAGACACTATTACTAGACTAGCTCTTACACTTCTACCCACAGAGTTTTTAAAATAAATATCCAAGTCAGTCTTCCTGCTGGTAGCTACAAGCCAATAGAGGACAACTCCAGAAGTTTGAAAAACAGTAGAACTATTCTTTGGCAGACTCGAGAAGGACAATCTTCATTTAATGTTTGGAAGGGTTTTTGCAAACATGCAGGTAGCTGCAGTGCTGGTAAAACAGCCAGAAATTAGATCCAGCGCTAGCTAATCCCCTAGTACCACCACCAAACACAACAGGAAAGATGCTGGCATTCACCAGAAGAAACTTAAAACTTCTCTGTCATTGAAAGAAAACTGGTGTTTTTCAATAGACTACTGATCCTAAACTAGAACATGACCAGAAAGGTCTTTGAAAAACACTTTTGGGTTTATTTTAACTAAAAAGAATAGTTATCAGGTGATTTCAGTGTTCTGAAAAGTTTCAGTATCAGTTCAGCACCACATAAGCAGATGCGATGTACCTTACTAGACATCTAATTTCTTCCCTGGACAGCGGTGACAGAAGTTGCCTATTTCATAGCTCCGTTTTACATTTAAAACCATACAACTACTTAAGAAGTGTGTTTAAATCATATTTAGGCGACACAGAACGTGGGTAATCTACTCTGTTCCTCTTCCACAAGCACTTTGCTTGCAATAGCACAGCTCCCAATGACAAGCAACATTATTAAAGAAGTAGTGTATTCCTACATACATTATGGCAGAGTCCCTCTTCAAGGTTAAAGTAGTTTCTTCCTAGTTATGCTAACAAACTGATTTCAACTACAGTATAACCAGAATTCCCAATATCCTTCCAGAAAAGCATCATTCTGTTCCACATAAGACAACTTTTAGCTCTGTCCATGTGTTCATCCCACAGTATGTTATGTTCCTGTCCCAGCAATTTCAAAGCTTTCCATCTTTACTCCATCCCCAAAAATCCACCCTCCCATATGTTTCTTTATAATTTTTTTTCCTTTCAAGAATCTCATCTTAAATCACAGGTCAAAGCCTCCCCTTTCCACTTCAGATCACATTTAAGCTCTCTTCCAGAGCATGGGAATCAAAAGTTAGCAGACAGAAAGTAAAAAACAAAACTTCCATAGAAGACAGTACACAAGCTTTAGGACCAGTGTCCCTCAGACCAAGGTCAGCATGCTGGAGAATTACACCATTGCTGGGATTATTGAACAGTGCTTAAAAGCCGTTAAAATTGTTTTTACTGATGATAAGCACATTTAAACAACATCTTAAAAAACAGCCAAATGCAGGGTCGTGCATTTGTAAAACACCAGCCCTACTATAGCAAAGAGAATTGTATCACAGGAGGCAATGACGTTAAGGACTTTGGGCAGCACTGCAGATACCACGTGAACATTAATTCCTGTCTGTAGCAAAAAGGACTAACGGGAGCCTTGGAAAAGAATATCAAGGAGAAAGACAGTATTATCTCTTTATATCGCATCACTGAGATCAATAATGGACTGTCACCCTTCTATTCAGGGCCCAACACCTTAATATGATGTTGAAAGCCAGAAATGCTTGTAGCTACAAGCATGATCACCAACCTGAAAGAAACACCTTAAGGTCAAGTCTTTTTAACAAGAAAGGTAAAGGGATTACTCAATTATCACCAAAGATAAGCAATTAGAAAAGAATCCCATTCTTTTGAATATCTAGCAAAGCAAATATAAAGAAAGATACAATAACTAGGAGTTTAGTCAGAAAAACTTTTTTTTTAAAGGTTCACTTTGTTTTGGAAAGCAGAGATAATTCATGACATTAATAATTAACAAATAAGGCAACCCTATCACTTGTTGATAGTCGGTGACAAAGATATTTCAATCAAAGGTTATTAAATTCAGCACAATCAATGATTAGACAAGACTCTACAGCCTGCAATGACGAAGGTGTCCAAGCGCTGCGCTCCTAACTGTCCTCCTGACCTCCAACGCTGAAGCTAACTTATCAAAAAGGTGTGTTGAAAATAGCACACCTAGACCACATTATAGTCACTCCAAATTTTACTTCCAGCAACTAAAGGAATTTAGCAGGCCATAGCTGGCCTGCCATAAGGCTGAGTCTCCCATTCAGGACAGGTTCACATTAGTACAGCAGCACAAACTGATGACTGTAAAACACAGCTCCAGTCTCCTTTTTCCAAACCCAAAGCTAGGGTTTTTTAGTTTAAAAGTTAGGTATTTTAGTTAAAAAGCGAAACGCGAGGGCAGCAGATGACCCCCTTCCTCCAAAACCACACACAACAGGTAACGGTAGCCCAGCGAGCCTCCAGCGTTTCAGAGGTCAGGGGCAGGAGAGGAAGCCCGGCTGCCAAAAAACACACTGCCCACAGGCACCTGACATACCCGAACCTACAGGGCGGGGGGAACGTTTACTTATCCTTCTCCTCACTTCACCTGGTAACCTCACACACACAGGGCCCATTTTTCCCCTCAAATCTGGGGCCAGTTTCTCCTCCTTTCGCGCATCCCCCCCTTGCCCGTACCCGGTGATCACCCCCCCTCCCATCCACACTGCCCTGCCTCCTCAAGCCTGGTGCTCACCCCCCCCGCCCCCAGCCTGACGGCCAGGCCCTCCCCACCTATCACCCCCCAAACCTGCAGCCGCGACCCTCCACCACCCCCCCCCACCCCCCCCAAATCTGTTGATCACCACTCCCCCAAACACACCCCCCGACCAATGCTGGTGCTCAACCCCCTCCCCACACCCCCACCGAGCCCTGCTGACCACCCCCTCCCCCCCCACAACCCCCAAATCCTGCTGACCAGCCCCTCCCCCACACACAGACACCCCTCACACCCCCGCCGCGCCTGGCGGACGGGCCTTCCCTCCCCAGCCGGGGCTCAGGCCAGCCCGGGCCGCCCCAGCACCCCCCGCCAGAAGTAGCCGGGCCCGGGCCCGCACCCCCCCCGCCGCGGCCGCCACCGCAGCGCCGCCCGCCGCGGCCTCCCCGCGCAGGCCACGGCAAGGGCCCGGCGTAGGCCCGGCAACCCGCCGCGGGGCGGCCCGGAGCCAAGGCCGGGACCGAGACCAGGACCGGGACCGGGACTCACTCGGGCAGGTAGGTGGAGGAGAAGCTGCTCCAGCGGTGCAGGGTGTAGCCCAATACCCGGCTCTCGGGGCCCGCCGGCCCCGCCGCCGCCATCTTGTTGTCAGCAGCGGCAGCCGCGGCCCCGGCAGCGACCGCGGGGGGCGGGACCGCGCTCTTAAAGGGGCCGCGCGGGCGGGGGGCGGCGGCGGCGAGGCCTGTGGGGTGCGGTGGGCCCTGCGTGGGAGGACGGGCCGTGAGGCTGCAGTGGGCTGTGGGGCCTAGAGGGTGACAATCCCTGGAGCTGGGGGGGGTTGAGCCATGGGGCTGCATTGGGCCGAGGGGCTCAGGGAGATGTCCCGTGGGGCTGCCGTGGGGCTCAGAGGGATGCCCCGTGGGACTGAGGTGGGCTGTGGGGCTCAGGGAGGTGTCCCGTGGAGCTGAGGTGGGGCTCAGAGGGATGCCCCGTGGGGCTGAGGTGGGCTGTGGGGCTCAGGCGATGCCCCATGGAGCTGCTGTGGGGCTCGGGGGGATGCCCTGTGGGGCTGAGGTGGGCTGTGGGGCTCAGGGAGATGCCCCATGGAAATGAGGTGGGGCTCATGGGGAAGCACCGTGGGACTGGAGTGGGGTGTTGATTGCCAAAGGGGATGTCTCCTTTCCCGGCCCCACAGCAGCCCTGGCCACGGGTGGGTGCTTGGGAAAAGGATCTAAGAAAACCCCATGGGATTTGATCCTGTGCCGGCTCCCGCACCGATCCCTGTCGTGGGTAGCACAGTTATCCTCCCTCGCTCCATTTTATCAGCTGAATATTTGACCATGTATTCTTACACTTCCCAAGAAGCTTGTTTTGACATTTCTGCCAATTTTTAAATACTGGGTGTATTTTTTTTTTCCCCAAGAAGGAGTTAAAGCTATTAAAGTCACCATAAATAAAGGTAAATAGATAAATCAAATAACGAGTAAAATGACAATGCAGATGATCGAGTAGTGCCCAGATTTAGTATTTGACCAACAGTCCTGTTTGAAAGCAATTGCAAATTGAGCGCTGAGTGCCAGAATTAATCAGAGTTTTTTCCTTGGATCATTTTTTTCATCCATACAATGGCTCGTCTACATGCTTCATGGAGAGGCAACCTGGAGGTCCAGGCTGTGGGAAGGAACCCAAGTGGTTTCCCGTGTCTTGTGCGCTGTTGAATTTAATACCTTCTTTTTTTCTTTTGCTGTGGATTCTAGGGAATAACTTGTATTTGATCACTTCCTTTTCTGCTGGTGATGCTGCTGAATAATTCACCGGCAGGACTGGCACGTCTCCGGGTCTCCAGTGCCATGCTCGGTTTGGAGGGGAGCTCCCATCAGGATCTCCAGACCTGCACCAGGTTGTTTTTCAATGCTTTGGCCTGCTGCATGCCAGGAGGATGGCTCTGAAACCCCAAACACCTACGGGACCAGCATGTACATTGGATATTCTTTGACACGTTTCTTTGTCTGAGGTTGTTGTAGGGTTTTTCCTGGAGAAGGGAAACGTTTTCACCCAGACCCCCCACCAAAGCAAAGGGGAGGCTTGGGACATGCCTGGGGCAGGTCTGGGCTGCTTGAGAAAGCAGAGGAGATATTTCAAGACCAGGGGAAAAAAAAACCAAACAAATAAACAGCTGTCTGTTGGAAATGACAGATTGGAGAGATATTATCAGGCAGGACAGCAAGATGCCTAGCTAGATTAAATTAGCACAAGGATTTTTTTTTTCCCCTTTTATTTTAGGAAAGTGAGTGAGAATGTGGCAGCAAAATCTGCCTGCGGATGAAAAACTTGTTCAGCAGCCTTGGAGGCTGAACATCAACTGGGTATTTTAAAAGTGAGGGGGAGCAGCAAGCACTTCATCTTAAGACCCCTTCCCAGGAGGGGGGTTCGCAGAATTTTCACTGGTATCAAAGCCACGCAGGCTTTGCAACAGCGCAACAAAGTCTGTGCACGAGGCGCAAACATCCACACCTTCCTCCACTGCTGCAGTAACAAGGCTTTTTCAAGTTTGTGGCCTTCCCATGGCATTTCAGACTTCGCTTATCCAAACCTCTGCCTGTGGGCATCCCCCTCCCAAAATTACCACTGGAGTATTAAAAGAAATAGTTTACTAAGGATCTCACTAATGATATACTCCCAGCCCCAGAGGAAGAGATGCTACCTCAGCATTTGGAGCCTCACTAACAACCAGCCCAAGAGGAGTGATGTCATGTGAAACCTATGACCTTCAACTATGAAATTTAGGGGATTGCGAGCGAGCGGTGCGTGACAGCCCTGCAGCAGTCAGGAGGAAGAGGAGGAGGAGGGAAAGCCAGCAGCCCCCTGCTCACTGCTGCACAGTGCAAACCACCCCAGGAGTTTCTCTGCCCAGTATCCTGTTACCACTTGAATCAAGACCTGGATGCCAAGCCAGCTTATTTTTAGTGCATTTTGGACTTAAAGTGAAACGAATGCTGGTGAAATACGCAGTAGTGACAGCCCTGGAAAATCTTTATTCATCTGCGGCATAGGCAGCAGGGAAGGCTGTGAGGAAGCAAAGCAATCCTGAGCTGCAAACCGAGTCCCCGGTTTGTCGGGCTCAGCCTGCCCAGCGCTATGCAGTTACTGGCAGTCGCTGGGAGAATGTTTTTCCACGCTCTAAGTGGACCGAGCACGGCGGGGAGGAGCACGATGTGCATGGGAGCGGCGTGCTGCAGATTTGGACAGCCTGCAAGCCTCCAGCTGAGCTCTCTGCGTCCCGATCAGGGCGGCTGCCGGAGCTCAACTGCGGTGGCGGTGAGGCCATAAAAATGGGAGAGACTCGGAAAACATGAGTATCTGAACCTCGCTTTGCTAGTCCAGGGCCATGCTGCGTTTGCTGTGCTAATGCAGCGCTGGATCCTTGCAACCTGGGGAGCCCAATGGCACCGACATTGCCCCGTGCTGTCTCCAGCAGCGACTCAAACCCACTGCTTTAGGGAAAAACCCCAAAGAGGGCACTTAGGAAGCAAACAGCCTGTTTCTGATCCCCTCGCTTGGGACCTTGCTGAAACCCTCCAGCCTGACTTGGTGCCTGCCAGATCTGAGCTGGCTGGGTAGATCCACGCTGCCTGTGGCTGGCTGCTTTGTGAGGATGGGGCTGCGGAGGGGAAGCAAGAGCTTTCCTAGCAGCAAAAATGGGTCCCTTTGGCGTTCAGGGCACAGTCTGCCAGAGAACCAGGAGGTCCCTGGATGGGTGCCTTGGACAGTAGCTGGAGTTGCTGGGAGAGGCCAGGGTGACCACAAAAGATGTCCCCCACATCTCTTTGCCAGGAGGATGCGTGCATAGCATTCACATGCTTGTTGTCAGTAAGCTTGAAGTACAACCACGGGCAGCTCGGGGATTTAACAATTGTTTGTGTCTGCCTCAAGACAAATATCTCATTCCCCTGTCACAAACTTGCTCCTCTACTGCGCGTGTGTTTCGAGTTTCCTCATGCAAAACCTGCGTGGGTGTTTGGATACGTAATGAGCACATAGTTCAGGATGAAAACAAGTTGCATGGAAGAGCCAAGTAACGCCAAAAAAATGAAAGCAATACAAACAACAACATGGCACGCAGCCATACCAGCTAGATCATGGGCCAGCCGGATCTCACGTACTCCCCGGAGCTGCAGAGCCGATCAGCTGTTGGAAAAAGAGACCTTTAAAGACAAGCGAGAGGAAATAGCATTGGCAGCGCGGGCCACAGCATGTTTCCTTCCAAAGCAGGACAGAGCCAAGGACATTAGGCAGAGCTGTAACATTTGGGGTCTTGTCGCTCAGCCATGAAGTAAGGCAAAAACCTCAAGTGGGCTGCTGTTGTGTAAACTCCTATTGTTTTCTGAGCGGAAGTGGAGGGCTGGCCTGATGGGGTATTGTCGTACCAGATTTTGGCGATGCTCGCTCACCTAACCGAGCTCCCTCTGCGAAGCCAGGGCTTCATTTTAACTCAGTACATGGTGCAGGGGGAATAAACCTGCCTGTCTGCTCTGGACCCAGGCTGGAGAGCATCTTCTCAAGCCAAACGTGCTCCCTCCCATAGCGTCTTCAAAGAAAATTACCTCTAACCTGTGGGCAAGGCTGGAGCAGGACTAGAGACAATTCCAAATAACTCCCCAAACTGGCCTCACTCATCATCATCTCTCATTTTAATGTCATGATGGGGAAAAAAGTGGCAAAGCTGATTACAAGACCCATTTTCTGTGGGGCCTCCATGCATTTCCACACTGAAAAGGGGTAGGAGCAGGCCTCCAAGGTTATTTCATTTTTCCCCCACTTGGGGAGAGGCATCATCTGTGCCTCCTTACAACGTAGTAAAACAATACATCCTTCAACATAATAAAATACCTCTCTTGATCTAGGCCCTGATCCAAGCATCTGCTCCTAGGCCACGCACTTAAATACCTGCTTGAGTCCTCTTCACCACCTCTTGCAGCATCCGTCCTTTGATTAAAGGCTTAAATCAGTAAAAGAGCTCACTGGCAATCCAGAAGATTGAAAGGGGCCTGAAATACCAGCGCCTCCATACACACATTGGCATAATTCTTTGCATAAAAGCCAGCTTTAAAAGGCTTGTTTTACAAAGCACAAGCGTGCATTTTTTTCAAATCAAGGTCAGTAACTCAGCTTCATTCACCAGTCTCCAGCTGCAAAACAACATGCCCCAGACAATGGAGGAGAGTGTATCTGAGTCAGAAGATGCCTTTTAAGGGATGCAAGTGGCTCTGAGCCACGCCGAGGAAAGAAGATCTCCTTGGTACCCTTGTGTGCTCGGCCCCATCTGAACTGAAACGGGGCACCCGAGGGCAGGAAAAGCTGGTGAGATGGGAACAGCGGCACAAATGGTACTCGCACCCTCCGTGGTTTGGTAAAATGTGCTTTTCTGATGTCATCCCCGTGCCACCTTCTCCATGCCCAGCAGTGTGATGCGCCCCCGCACTCAGCACCCCTCCACGAGCGCTCGTAGGAAGCTGACGAGATGTTCGCAGCTGTGCTGCAGGCTAAAAATACTTGCTCTTCTCTTTCCCCCCAGGCAGGTGTGCTCATCCTGGGCAGGGCTGCTCCCACGGGGATGGCGCTTGCACGCCAGGCGCGCGCTGCTTATCGTACACTGCAGTTTGGTACTTCTGCCTTTTCTACGTGGAGCGCATGGGTGTTCTGATTATTTCTCTGAATCACCCAAAGAAGATGCTCTGTCCTGTGTTTCAGATGCGAAATGTGCCTTGGAATTAAATAGTTGCTATAGTGCCGTAATTACACATTTTATGGAGAACTTAGTCACAACGGCTAGAGCTCTTGTTATTAGGTTTGGACTAGGTTTGGACCTGTTATTAGGTTTCTGTTGCTTTATTTTAAATACCTTTCTGCTAAACACTTTCTCTCTGCATTAAAAATAGTTTATTTCAGCATTTGCTCCAGCCAAAGATAGCCCCAGCTTGTGGTTGCGATGGAGCACTGGTCACCAAATTGATGGTAGGAAGGATGGAGCTTGCAGCCAGCTTTCTGTCGCGGTGCTCCAAGATGCACATCAAAGTTGGCTTAAATGACACCAGCAAAACATTTCCCAGGATCCAGGAGCTCATGAGCACTGATCCTGGCAACAGTGCTGTCTGTGGTTTGGAAATGACTCACACTGTCTGCTTGGGGCACCTACACCTTCCCAGGTGTTCCCCTTCCCCTTGGCAGTATGGAGAAGGTGCACTCCTTGGGTGGTCTTCCCAGAGGATGATTCAGCCCATCTCAATGGGACACATCTTGGGCGAGGATGAATCACTCTCCCAAGGTGCTGGTCTTTTTATGCCAACTCTAGAAGAAGCTCAGCTGTAGTGCAGACAGCTGAGATGGATAAGACAAGCCTCATGCTCAACACTGCTCTTCCGAACGGCAGGGATGCTCTCCACCCTACACAGTAGGATTGGCCTTTCCCCTATTAACCTCTTTTTGTCCCTGGGTTTTCCCGTCTTCAGAATGGAGCTAAATACTTAATTGCCTACTTTCTAAGGAGTCAGGCAGGATAATTAGCTAATGTTTGGGTAATGTGTCATAGGGTAGGAGTGCTAAGCAGTATTGCTGTCAGCAGCACAGTGGGAAGTGAAGGACTCAATCTTGTTTTTCAATCAGGAATGTAACGGTCTCCCCTAAGTTCATTGTTCCCATTGACTAGTTTGCTGAGGGCAGGGGACTTGTGCAAAGTGTTTAAAGGAAGAGGATACCAGGGACAGCGGAGAGCTGTTTGCGATCCAGGAGAAGAGCTGTGAGAATAACTGGGTGGATTTCGGAAAGAGAAAACTGCCAATGCAGACAAAAGTAGGGAATATGCCTGGGGCTGCATAGAAAGGGCTTACGTCTGTAACTGTAGTGTAAATATTCGGTAGCAACATCGTCTGAGTAACAAAAGTGCATCAGGGAAACTTTTCTTGCACTGCATTTATTGCATGCATGCAGGACAGTGGGAAGCATGATACTGAGACCCATCTAACTCACCCTGGGGACTGAAGTAGACTCGACCTAAAAGAGATTTCACATCTTTAATTTTTATTATTCTGCAAATTACGTTATGGATGAACTTCAGCCCTTCTCACGTCCACTGATCATAACTGATGAGATTTCAATCGTGCCTCCTTGAAGTTAAACATCTGAGAGACACTTTGGTTAATAGTTTGTCTTTCAGAGCAGTGCATTAGCTCTCTGGTGCTCCTGTCTGCTTAATTTAGAGCAAGTGCCCGAGAGTGGTGCAATTAAGGAAGGAATCTTGGGCTGAAGCTCTCGACGCTTTCAAATGACCAGCAGACCCTTCAGCGCCAGCTTGTTTTTACAGTAGCTGGAACAACACTTTCCGTGACTCAGTACTAATTACGCTCTGGGTTCACAAACAAATGTTTTTTACTTCTTCTTATTGTATCTGAAAATTATTAACCATCAGTGCTGTCCCAGTGCCCTCCTGGTAGTGCTGCTGTTATCTGCCATCCCACCTCTGCAAGTCTGGCTCTTTTGCTTTCCTGCCATGCCAGCACATTCTCCCTTTGCCTTTTTTCTAAATGAGCCGACATTTCTCACACTCTCTATTTATTTTCTCGTCCTGGAGACAGTCTCATGCTTTGATCCATGCAAAAGATGACTTTTCCAGTGAGGTTGCTGGGCTCTCCCTGTTTCCTGTTGAGTGTCCAGCCACAGGCCATGTGGAGATGATGCCAACTCCCTTCTCTTTTCCCCAGCAGCGGTTAGCGAGCCACAGACCATTTCAGCAGCTTCTGCCAAGTGCTCTGCACCCTGCATGGGCATCTCGCTCAGGATCTCTGCAGCCAGGAGCCAGGAGAGGAGGAACACAGATGTCCTGGAACTGATCCTCTCCATCATGTGCATTCCCCGATCTTTGCAGAGAGGTCCATAAGGAGGAGTGATGCCTGACCTCTGGAAAAGGAGAGCATCCTTTCACTTGTGGGGCCTGATGAAATGAAAATCCATGGACACACTTCCACAGTGCATTGCCCGCTGTAAGACAGCCACGTGCCAAACCCACCGCCCCATCCCAGCACTCCCCGGGGAGGGGTTGCGCCCGATCTCTGAAGTCTCGGAAAGGCTGCTTTATTCTAGAGAATTGCTTCCTGTTGTGTCTATTGCTGGGTTTGTACTAAGTCGGTGGAAATACTGGGAGAAGTTCTGGGAAGGGCAGGGCCTGGGGAAGGATATATCTATTCATCAAGATCACCCTCCACACCATGGCTAGATGCTCCACTTAAGACCCTCAGGCTCAAGTGGAAAATAAGTGGGACCCACTGCTCCCATGAAGAAGGAGGAATTTTCACTCCACCAAAGAGAAAAATAATATTACTTGAAAGAATAAGCGTCTTCTCTCAGTGCAGGTTATTTGGTGGGTCTCAGATTGCATTTTTTTTCTCCAGAGGTTGCCCCAGCAGCAAGTCCACCCAAATGGCCTCCTCTGTTGCTGTCCAGAACCTGATTGTAAGGGCTGCCCCCCCCCCCCCCAAAGGCTCTTTGGGGGAACTGGGGGGATGACACATGGGACAGGGCTATTTTTTCCGATAGATCCAGGAGTTTTCAGTCCGTTGCAGGACAGCTTTTCCATTTTCTGTGGAGACAGGAGAGCTGCCTGCCCACCAGGAGGCTTCATTTCTCACCACGCTCAGCTTCTCCTGCCTGTAGGAAGCAATTTCCCAGGAGCCACAGATGGGCATGGACTGATGCCTGAGCCTGTTCAGACACTGCTAGTCTCTGCGGTTACATAGTTTTGCAATCTGCTTCCTGGGAAGAGGAGGGAGACAACAGTCCTGTGACTGCTGAAGGCTTGGGATGGACTAGTGCTTACGGGCAGTTATCTGTGTGGGCTTGGCAGCCAGACCTCAGAGGTTTGTGGGCTGCATGAGTTCCATCCGTGCTGCTTTCCCGACCTGCTCTCACATCCAAGGATTGGCTGTGGGACTCAGGGGCCTCCCCACATAGCTGAGAATGAGGAGTCCCGCTCCAGATGTGCCAGAGCAGGAGGATACCCTACCCAAAGGCAGAAGAGAAGACAGACAGGAGAATGACCCAAGTCACTATGTCCTTCAACACGGGCTCCTGGAAAAGCACTGTCCAGAGAGTATCAGCCCAATACGTGCTGGAATAAAACAAGCTCCCTCCTAACCCCATCCAGCACAGGTTTTCCCTTGCTGGTTTAGACTGGGACACAGGACAACGTTCAAATCATGTCCTGAAGTGGTGCTACATGCCACAAGCCAAGCAGATCCCAGTTTCTCCAGGTCCTGCATGTAGCAGGATGGATGCCCCAAAAGGCAGCTTGCCCTTCTCCAGTCTGGACACCTAGCAAGGGACTTTGCTTCCTGCACAGGTCATCCCACATGACCTGCTGATGTATTCGTGTTCGTCCAGACTTACGTGCAGGGAATTCAAGGTCCTTGGTTGCTGCAGGGAGAGAAGGAGTTTGCTTTGCATAAGCCCCAGGGTAATAGCCTTTATGCGGGCACTTTGTTCCTGGGATTTGTCTCAATGGGGCCTAAGGCTGCCTGTGCCCTTCTGCAAGGTGAAGCTCTGAGCCCGTGGAAGCCCTCCAGTTCACCCTCTTATCTTCCCCGAGACCCTTATTTCTGCCCTTTGCTGTGAATCCAGTCATCTTTGTCAAAGATGGGGAATCTGGCTCCATGCAAAACTGGAAGACGCTTGAGGGCATGCCATAACCTCACCGAATATGTCCCTACACGTACCCCAAAGCTATGGATTTGCTCGCAGTTCCCAACTCCCTGCTTGCCCTGGATGTCTGGGGAGCACCTACCACCTATGTCTGCTGCAGAGTCCTAAAAATGACCCCAGGGGAGGCAGAACAGCCCTGCCTCCTCCGGCAGGGCAGCAGCAGGAGACACGGCTCCCTCCAGGAATACACAGCACCGAGGATAAAAATAACTTGTTCTGGAAATGGAAAAGGGCAAAGCAAGCAAAGAACAAAGCATGAGTCAAGCCAGGTTTGCATGGGAAAAGGGAAGGTGGGGGAAGAGCAAAAACAAAATACTGAGCTGCGGGATCAATGCTACAGAACAGTTACAGGGGGTGAAGGGCTTGCAAAAATGCCAGCCCAAGAAGTACCAGAGAGACAGGTCTGTCTGTCTCTGGAGGACAAAGGCTACAAGTTGTATACGTGCTCTGCCTGACATCACCTGGGCAATGCTGGAGGGGATGGCCACAAAAAGCACATCCCCAGGCATGCTCTGAGCCCTGTGCAAGGCTTTCCCCTCGCAGCACCAGCCCCACCGAGCTCCTCCATCCTGAGCACCTGCCCAGCTCCCCATGCAGCTCCTTCACTGCTGACCCCATGGCCGTGAAGAAGGGTTTCCTCCTAATCTGACTGAGTTGCCAGTGTCCAGCCAATGGAGAAAGTGGCTGGGTAATGTCAGGAACCAAATGAGATGACAGCCACAGGCAGACTGGAGGTGCCAAACCTGCTCACGGTGACTGCTGGGGTGTCTCATGTCAAGAGTAATTCAAGCCACCCACTGCTCCTGCCCGCTTAGACCTTGGCTTCCCCTGCTGCCAGCAAGAAGCAGTCACGTCTCACTGTGTAGGCATCTAGAGTACATGACTGAATGCGAAACCAGCTAGCGATTAAAAAGAAGGTAATTCCAAGAAAATGCTTGCATGTATTAGGCAAGGACAGCATGTACTCCAGACTGCTGAGGGAAGAAAAGAAGCAACAGCGGTGACCTTTTTTAAGTGATGGAAAACTGGGGAGATAGCTGGGAACTTGGAAAAGAGGTCAGGAAATGGAAAGAAGAGCAATCTTGGAAATTTTTACCTGGCACTTATGACTTCAGTCCCAAATACAGCAAGGGGAAAGACAGCGTGCGACATAAATCTCTGACCATCTAAAGGATGATGGAATAATGAAAGTTAAGCCATGGGGTTATCAAGAACACATAGATGGAGAGATTTCTTATGAGTCTACAAAACAAGTGGATATGGGAACATCATAAGGCAATATATCAACTCATTTGTGAAGTTTGATGCAGTGTCTAACAAAGCCCTTTTTTTCCTTAATTAATTTCTCTTGGCTCGGATCTGAACATTGACACACAGGCTGAACATTGCAATTTAAAGGTCCACACAGTATCTTGATTCCTCCTAGATAAAGTTTAAGCGTCTCTGTTAATGACCCCATCCCTCTGTTGAAGCCGTCACTCTGCAGACATGAAACCACTGCATTCATCTGCCTCCTCCAACCTCAATGCAGATGGCAAAACACCGCATCCTCCAGGATGGAGGCGGGGAAGTAAGAAAGCCAGCAAATGAGTCATCCGAGCCTTACGGGCAAGATTTGCCTGGCATCTGCACCGTGCAGGAGGAGAAGAGCCATGCACGGGGCTTGCAGGAAGATGATGCTGGTCCTGCAGGGACCCTGGACCCTGCCCAAGGACCACCCTGTGTTATATCGCTCATTATCAAGACCTTAATGAAAGTCTGCACCAGCCCCCGACATGTCCTTGTCTCCCTCTCTTGTCCTGCGGGTCCAGGAGCCATCTCTGCTGGCTTTCCGTCAGTGGAGAAGTGCCTTCTGAGAGGATGCAGCACTGGTTTGTGGCGAAAATCCTAAGGGATGTAAATGTAGGCCACGATGCAAGAGAAACTGGCTTTCCGACTGTGCGTGGCAAGAATGGCCCCTCATTAAGGAACTGAAACATGATCCATCGAGGCCATCTCTTGCAACATGCCGAAGACCTGATTATGGTCATTTTCCTCCCTGCTTCCACTGCATGCCTGGGAAAGGGACGCAGTGATTAAAGTTTGAATCTCATTAAAACCCAGAAAGTGCTTGGCTTTCTGAGAATCCAATTATCACAAATGCTACGTAATGCCAGTCAGGGCACGGCTCGTTTTTAGTGTTTGGAATTATTTTTGTTAAACATACAAATACGGTGTAAAATCAAATTTTCCAGAAGATGCTGAAAATCCGAAGAGGGCACAGTTACAAAAGCAATTCAAGGCCTGGAGAAAACACCTTGGAGAGGGAGGGAGAGGCTGCAAGGACTCCGCTCCCCAGAAAGAGGAAGGGGGGGAACACAGGGGTGCTGCAAAAGAGCAGGGGTGCCCAGGCAGCAGGGATGATGCTCATCCTGCCCAAAGCCCTCCAGGTCCAATCTGGCTGGGCCTGGACCAGCATCCCATCGATGCAGCAAGTCCCAGCTCCTGGCTGGTGACCTTAGGCACAGAGCAGTGGCCTGCTGTGGCTCAACCACGTCCCGACCTGTGCTGGCTCACTGCATGGCTGCTTGGGTTTCACAGGTGGAAAGTCCTCGAGTTAACGGGCAGCTTGGCCCAGTGCGTATCCATGGGATGGGCGTGAGCTGGAAAATTATGTGAGCCCGGCAGCTGCTCTTCCTCTCCCTCCTCAATGTAGCAAGCCCTACAAAAATGCATTGCTGGAAGCAGAAGCCTGCCACCTTCAAAGGAAATTGATCTTTCTCACAAGGGGTTGACCATGGAGAGGGAAGACATGGGCTCTCCGTCCTTTCGTTTTTTCCACGTCCAGGCTGGGAGCATTTCTGAGGACACAAACCACTCGTCTCAGCACACCTACAACCGGCCCCCACGGCCGTGCACCAACCCAGCAGTCCCTTCCCCGCGCGCTAGCAGGCTGCGATGTCTGCAGAGCCCATCTGAAACATCCTCCCCCTCTTCAATTGCTCCCAGCTTGTCCCCAGGCTGTGACCCCAGGGTTTTGCCGATGGTGAGCGCGGCAGGAGCCACGCAGCCGGGGTTACGGAGCCCCAGCTCCTGGCAGGGAGTGTCACCTCTAACGGTGGTGAGCCCGCGGTGGGACTCGGGATGCCTGGCTTTGCTGTGCCATTCGGCTGCTGACTCACCAGGGGAATGGGGACAAGGCACTTAACTGCTCTGTGCCTCAGTTTTCTCAGCTGTAAACGCATATTAAAACAATAACCTAATTTGCCGGGGTGCTGACAACCTCCAGCAGCGATAGTGAGGAGCTCTGCCAACCTGGGGTAAAAGGTGCTAGTTAAGTGCAAAATAGTATTATGCTTTTTGTGGCACAGTGTGTCTGCCATACATTACGCTTATGTAACATTACTTAGCACTTAGTCGGCACTTCACATCTTTAACTAATTACACACAATCGAGCCATTTACCAGCATGAACAGAAAAACATCCAGTAATGACTGATCTGGAAGCGTTGGACTGATTTCCAGACTCCTCCAAGAGTGAGAATTGCAGAAGATGGGAAATAGGATTTTGAAAAAGAAAGGCCAAACAAACAAACAAACAGATGCGTTAAAAGAGGAAAAAAAAAATCAAACCGTGTGTCTGCAGCAAAGGATTTGCAGGGTGGAAAAGCCCACTGCATTTTCTCATGGAAACAACCAGCCAGAGCTCAGACTGCAGCATCTCCAAAGTACATTTAAAATTCACCTCCTCCTCCTCCTTTTTGCAATTAAACACATATTCTTATGCACCTCGACTTTTAAAATAAATAATGACAATTTTTAGCGCTGGCAATTAAAAGTGACGCTGTTTACATTTTAATTAGCTCCTTCAATGTGACTAGCTCAGCTTCTTTCAATCAGAAATGGATGTATTTAGAAACAAGACAGCTTTAAATGCTCTTCGGTTTTCTGTAAACAGTAGCCCTGCTCCGCTTTCAGGTTCTCAGGGTAGAGGGAACAGAGAGGCAATCTGCTGGATAGAAAACTCTGCACAGCTTTTCTTCCCGGTGGCGATTCTCTGTGGGAGTGCAGAAAAGGAAGTTTATTTTGGAAGTGAGAAAAATAAAGCAAGATTTTGTTCCAGGAGAACACAAAGATAAGTAGCATCTGTGCAGCTGGAAGTGCTGTATGTGGCTGTGAAGACCATATTTACAGCTGCAAAATGCCAGGTACATTTTCACATCCTGGTAAGACTTCAGAAGGCATCAAAGTGCTTCCAAGCGAGTTTCCAAGATGCATTTTCCACCCACCTTTGGCTTGCGCTTGCAAAATCATCAATCATATTTCGGCTCGGTGCCATCTGTAGGCCTTGATTCAGCATAGTGAGAGTCGATGAAAACTTTACCACTGATTTCAGTACGAGTAACAGTGTTGTTACAGCCTGGAGCATACAGGTGGGGTACATTGGGCCCTAGGGCTCTACATATCAAAACTGTTTTGTCTGAACGTCCTTTGACAATTCACTGTCTGCAGGCAGCAGGTTGTAGCCGGCACATCTGCATGTTGGATGTGAACCTCTTGGAGAAGAGGCAGGTGTCAAAACACCACTAGGAAAGCTTTTGTTGCCAAATAATTATTCCAAATGAACAGCAACTGTGAACATGTTGATAAAGCGCGCAAAGGAGAAGCAGGTTCAGAAATCCACGGTTAATAGGAGCGTGGTAGGGTTTTAGTGCTGCTAAGCAATATTCTCCTTTCTGCACCCTCACGCTGCTAAGTGAAGAGGTGTCATTATTTCTGACTCACAAATAAACCCGGTGGCTTGCCCAGGGCAGCAGGGGGAAGTCTCTGGAGGTAGGATGAGAATTTAACACTTGTTTGGGGAAAGTTCTGTCCAAGTATCTCTGTTTCCTCTTTCCCAGCGATTTCAGCCCTGGCAGGCTGGTGGGGGAGAAGGTCCAGAGGACCCACAACTCCTGAGAGCTCTAGCACTGAAAAATGCATTTACCTCGTCTCTCTGCTTCGGTTTCCCTCTGTATAAACCACTAGAAACAGAGCTCCCTGGCATGGGGTAAATATAGGGAGAATGCCCTTTAAGGACCAACTATTGTTATGGAGTTGGGAGAGGAGAGGTAAATTGCTGTGATTTGAAAGATAATAGAGCATCCCTGCTATGGCTTAGTTTGTAAGGAGAACGGATGAAGTGTTTGAGGTTTGTCTGGGGTATTTCCATGGGAAATGACTCCCTTGTTCAGGAGAAAAAGGCTGTAGAGATCCTGCCTTGAGCGATTTCTGCCCCCAGGGATGGGGCAGTGGGGATCAAACCTCCAGGCTTGTCCCCGCCAGCCCCAGGATCCCCTAAGCCTATGACCTTCCCTCACTGCTTAGTCTCCTCTAGCTACATAATAAGCAGATAACATGGTAAGACCTTCAAGGGCTTTGCATTAGCGTGTGCATGTCGTGCACCAGGATCCGTGGGTGCACGCGGTCAAAATCACACCCAGTTTCTGAGTTGCTTTCAAAGAAATCCATTCACAGCCTAGCACTGGGGAAGAGGAAAGACCTGAAAGATAAAATACACGAAAGCCATCCTATAGGGGAATGCAGGTTTGCAGGCTGACATCACCGCTCCTGTTTGCCTCACAAAACGATGACTATCGAGTCCATGTGAGTTAGCGATTATTCCCCATGGCAGGGCTGCAGTCTGATAACTAAATCACCATGGGTTCTTGGTTTAATCATGATGGTGATTAAAGTGGGATGGTTTTCCCATTTTTTGTGCTTTCCCTGTAATGGGGGTGGTGCTTCATGCATGAGACGGGGCCCCCCCAAAATGCTTCTGCACTTGAAACGCTCCTCCTTTCCCCTTTCCACAGATGCACATCTGGACAGTGAGTGCAAGGAACACTGGCACAAAGCGCGTCCCCCACAACAAGGCCAGTGCAGGGGACGCAAAGCCCAAAGCCAGGAGCCTCCCTGCTATTTTGGGAGCAGCCCTGGCTAGCGTCTCTCGTCAGGGCACCGAGCTACAGGCAGCCCAAGGTGACGAAGCTGTCAGCAAGGGCTGATTCCTCCACGTGGTGTAGCAGAGCCTGGAGGCGGCACGGCAAGCACAGGCAAAATCAAAGCTGTCACAGCTGGTTACAGCTGCATGGCGTGAGGTTGAGTCGCCACTTCCTTGGAGCCAGAGGATGGCATGATGCTTTGAAAAGGAGCCCGTGGCTAATCAGCACCATCCGTTGCAGCGTCAGCGCTAGGCAGCTCCCACTGTAAGCCTGAAGGACCACCCCAGCCTTCCTAAAACTACTGGGTCATGCTGTCTTGCTGCTTCGAGACTGCACTGAGCTTTTATATTTTTCCAGCCAATCCTCCACCCCCTCTCTGCTTCTGTCCAACTCAGCTGCTCATCCCAATGCAAGAGTCCGCTGCATGCACTTTTGTGATGAGTTACACTTTGGAAGACCTTCCTAAACATGCTTCTTACAGACTGGGAAT
Organism: Mycteria americana; assembly: GCF_035582795.1. Lineage (NCBI taxonomy): Eukaryota > Metazoa > Chordata > Aves > Ciconiiformes > Ciconiidae > Mycteria > Mycteria americana. The sequence continues at coordinate 4,140,958 of NC_134365.1, forward strand.
GGATGGGAAACCTTGGACATGCAGCTTGTGAATGGAGTTCAGCAGGGCGAGGGATTGCATAGGGCTAGAAAGCAAGACAGGGATTTGGGGTTTTTTAAATCTATGCTTGAAGGGACAGTAAAAGCCAGTAGTGAGGGAGGAGGCTGGAAAATCCCATGCAAGGTTCTACCCAGGGCTGAAGGCCAGGAGGTTGTCCAACGTAAAAGCTGGCCAAGGCTGAGTCTCAAGAGGCTGCTCAAGGATGGGGAGCCATGGACAGATGTGTGCTCCTGGATCCAGCTGTGCCACTGGATGTGCTCCCCCTCCAGCCACTCCTCCCCACCCACCAGCTGCTCCAGCCCATTTAGCATGAAGTAGCATCGCTCGTTGGAGCAGACGTGGCGGATTTGGGGTCAGAACGATACTTGCCACTGACAGAGTGGTGCAGACCGTCCTTTCCAGCTGAGGACGGTAACAATTAGCTGGGGCACAGTGACATTTCCAGCTGGCACAGCCCTCTGCGAGGTGAACATCTGCCCGTGGCTGGAGAATAGAGGGAGGTAATCAAGCAGGAGCCTTTTGAGACAGTTAAGGATTGTTGGGAGGAGGACAGCGAGCCAGGCAGCAAAACTAGTTGGGCTTTGTTGAAGGATTAAGAAGGGCTTTTACACCCAAAAATGTAGCAGGGGGGGTGAGTGAGGAGGAAAACAACACTATGGACAAGCCAAAAGGGCCAATACTCTGACACCTCCTTAAAATCCTGTCCTCTGAGTGCAGGGAGAAAGGAAAGGAAAATGATAAAGAGGAAAAGCAGGTTCTTGAGAAATTTTACATTTAAGAAATCAATCTGTGTAGGTTGCAGGCATCATCCAGTATTCATTCTCAGCTGCTAATAACGGGATTACTTAATGAACATATTGATCCTTGGATGGCTATATTTTAAAATCTTTAGACAATATGATCCTGACAGGCAGAAGAAAGGAAATGCAGTGGTGATTTAAAACAAAAAAGGAGAGAATATAATTCTGGCACTCACCAGCCTATAAACATAACAGAATGAATATTTAAGAAAAAATCATGATGAAATATTTAGAGCTTGGTTCTGTCCACAGAACAGTGTCAATGGGGAGAAACTTTGCAGAAGCCAGATGCTGAATAAAATTACCATGAGACAAGAGTCAGACTCGAGGGATGATGGGCACAGAAAACTGCCAGATTTTCTTCTTTTCCAGCTCTTTTTGGTGCGAAGAGGAATGCTGTTAGAGAATGGCAGAGCCAGAGAATGAAGAAAGGCACAGCCTTTATGAACATGTGTTTTTATTTTGACTAATGTATTTTGCTTCTTTGTCTTAGGAAATAAAAAAATTAGAAAAAAATGCATTGGTCTGAAATGTGGTTTGTACAAACTGAAAACACATTGAAATGCAGTAAGTAATCCTGAACAAGAGTGTGCTACATTGAGCAAGGCGCATTTATCGGGGTAGAAAAAGAGTCAAGGCTAAAGATCAAGTTTCATTAACAGCTTTGCTAATGATCTGGAAGGTTGATGCCTTCCAGTATAAAATGAGATACGCAGATGATAGTAAAGTTGAAGTAGTTTGGTAAATAATAAAGAGTTTTCTCTGGTTTAGATCCACTTCTGCTCCAAACACCTGGAAATTTCCATCCAATATAAAGCGGCATTCAATACACTTGAAAGATCTCATCTTGTTGAGTGACATCTTCATTACTCACCGCTTAGCCCACTCAGTCTCTCTTTTTAACCCTCTGAATATACTTATGGGTGTCTTTCACAGGTCTTTCTGCAGACCCAGCCCTCTTCATCCTTAGCTGGTTTGGTATTTAGAGATACGTTTCTGGAGCAAACAGGGCAGCTGTGTGTCCCGGTGCACACAGCCGCCTTCTCCAGGTTTACTACCTGCCTCCTTTCCCCACCTGCAATGAAAACCACTTGAAAGGCTGGTGATGAGCACCCCAGCAGCCCATCCGAGAACAGCCTTGTGCCTTCAAACGCGTGTCCCATCTCCACGTGGCCTTCAGTGCTCCGACCCACTAGCGCGGCTTAAACTGGTTCCATTAGAAACCTCCCAGGTCTGTGCTTGCCTACATGCTCCCCTGGCATCTAAAATGCTCCCTGACCGCCTTCTCTTTACGCTACTTGGGTGATTCACGGCTGTTGCTCAAGACTTTTCTATCCGTGAGGTCTTGAGCAACAGCCGTGAATCGCTCGAGTAGCATAAGCCGTCTCCCTGGAACACTGAGCTGAGCTCTCCTGGCCGTCAGGAGAGAGGGAGCAGCAGAGGACAAAGACCTGGTAGCATTCGTGCCTTCTCTCAGCAGGCTACAAGGACACAGACTGTTGCTGGGGCTGATTCATGACTTTTTGTCTTTCCTTGCAGATAAAGCTCAATGGTGCAAGGAAATCAGGCTGGCAATGGGAAGAGCGTTACCCTCAATGAGGGAGCCAGGAGCCACCATGGGAAGGGGAGACCTTCATCTGTCAACCTTCTCAGGATCTGCTGGGGATGGAGGGTGGAGGGAGAGGAGGAAGAGCTGGAGATGGCGGGAGATGTGCTGTTTTCACCTGCGGTTTCTATGGCAGGTCCCAGCACCCCGTCCTCTCTCCTGGCCTTGTCTGCCCATAGCAGATGCCCTGCTCGGGACATCACCAGTTGTCCTTTGGGCTGCAACACCAGCACCACACTGGGAAAAGGAGGCCTGAAGAGGGGAGGTAAATACAGCGGTGACACGCAAGAGGTCTGAGGATGTGGTAGGATCCTGTCTGCAAACGGCGCATTGTGCAATTCCCAGAGCTTTTGTAAAGCCTTAAATGGGGGCTGGGGGTCGGAAACTGTAGGACCTTCCATCATCACCCACTGGAAGTCCTTCTCAGGAGGTCTAGAGTACCCCTGATGTCTGCTGGAGCAGGAAGAAACCTGGAGAGAGCAGAAAGGATGGATGCACCAACTGATGAGGGGACCAGGAGCAAAATTATCAGGGATGGGGTCTGGCTGGGTCAACCATGGAGGCCGTACACTGCGAGGGGCAGGAGCGGGCAGCGTGGGGTAAAGCCTTCCAGAGAGACAATATGTATCCGGCTTGGTTTGCAGCTGCTTGAAGCCTGCTGGAGAATTTGCTCCCAAACCACCAACCAAACAGAGGAAAAAGAAATGCATGTGAATGGATCCAAATGTCTCCTTATGGCATTTTTTTTTTTTCTTAATGAAATGTGTTGATTTTGCATTTGCAGCACACCAGGGCTAATTTTAGGAGTGTGCGATTATTTTCTTTAAAGAAAACCAAGGGGTTGCAAAAACCCCATAGAAGATAATACGTGGTCTTCAGCCCCGAACGCTGAACCTTTTGCTTTCCTGCCAGAGAAGCAGCGATCTCCGGGGTGGAAGGGCAGGCTGTCTGCAAGGCCTTTCAATCAAACCGTGATCCTCGAGCAGGGCAGGAGACCAAAGAAAACTGCTGCCTCCCAGCACGGGAAGCAAAGGCAGGGTGGCCTGCCCAGGGAAAGGAGCTCCAGGAGCGCCGGGAGCCAGCAGGACCTGCTGTCTGATACCTCCTTGTCCCTCCTAACCTCCAAGGGACCTCCTGGGTTAGGGAGGGACAGCACGAGCCACAGCTGACCCTGTTCCCTCCCTTTAAGCCGCTCTTTCAGGCCACACTGGAATTGGCCACGGCTGCCTTGTCCTCTGACTCAGCTGTTATATCTGGGGAATTTATGGCCTTTCCTTCCTGCCAGCCTTAGTAAATAACCCTGTTGTCTGACTGGGTTTTGGGAACTGACCAGGAGCGGGAGCCTCGCAGGCGGGCTGAGATGAGGAGCTGCGTCTGAGTAGCAAGCATCATCACCAGGGCCAGGGGGGTCCCCAGTGGGACCCCTGCCCACGGCACCACCGTCCCCAGTGGGATCCTCACCTGCAGCATCACCATCCCCAGTGAGACCCTTGCGCGTGGCATTTCTATCCGCAGCGGGACCCTCGCCCATGGCATTGCTATCCCCAGTGGGACGGTTGCCCACGGCATCATCAGCCCCAGCGGGACCCTCGCCCATGGCATTGCCGTCCCCAGCAGGACCATTGCCCACGGCATCATCAGCCCCAGCGGGACCTTCGCCCGTGGCATCGCCATCCCCAGCAGGACCCAGAAGCAGGACCAGGGGGGCTAAGCCAAAGCGTGTCCCCACTCAGGAAAGCAAATGCCAGGTGCAGCGACGCTCCCACACCTGTGATGCATGGCTGGGATCTGGCTTTTATTTTCCTTTTTGTTGGAAGAGCATCCATGAAACTGGGAGGGAGGTGGATTGAGGCCACCAAAACCCCAGGTCTCCATCAGCAGCGTGCTTCAGCACTGCTGTAACCTCCTCTGTTTGCTTATTTACCCAGGGGGAGATGCGCAGGTAGGGAGATGCTTTCGCCCAGGGCATCCCATAGAGCTGGGGGCTCTGGCAGGCTGAGCTGAGCAGGGAGACTCGATCTCTGCTGGGGATACCTCGCTGGTCCTGGACAGACTGAAGTCACCTATACAGCTTCCCTATAGCTAATTTAGGCATCCTGGCTTGCCCCCTGGAGGCAGCCCCACGCACCGTTGATGGAGGTAATAAAAACGATGTTAGTAGGAAGAAGTGTGAGGACGAGCTGATGGAGAAGTTTAAGCACATCTGAAGGGCTGCAGGGAGAAATCTGCCCTTTTGGGATGTTGAAGCAGGTCTTTCGGGTAGATGGGACCATGCTGGACTGGGGATGGGATGAGGCAGAGCCTAAATCCGATGTCTAAACTAAGGCACATCCCAGTCCTCCTGTGCTTGTCCATCCCGGGAACACTTTCTCCCGCTAGGCATCACTTGGGTACCACAAGGATAACGGGCTTCACGAGCAGGTAAATTAAAGAAGTATTTTAGTTCCCCGTGGTTAGAGAGGTCAGGCTGAGCCTTGGGGACTGCTGTGGAAACTGCAGCCTCTGTGCCAGGAATTATGTGCTGCATCCTCCTGGCATGGGCGCGGGGAAGTGCCTCTTCCTTCCTGGCTTTCCTCTTCCCCGTCATCACCTCTGCAGGCTTTGAGGACTGCTCCAAGGCAAGGTCTCCATTCCCATGGCGTTTATGGAGCCCGGATGCCCGCGAAATGCCATCAGGTGACAAGTGCCATCTCTGTGCCCTGCCTCCAGGAGCTTACCTTTATGAAGGGTCTTCCAAGCAGCCCCTCCTCACAAGAAGACTTTTTCCTGATGCCTCCTGCACCAGCCGGTGGCCTCAAGCCCCATCCTCACATTAGCTGTCGCTAAGGCTGCTGTTCCCTGTTTAACAGCCCCACAGCCCCCAAATCCCTCGCCTCACTGCCATGGGGCTGTGCAATCATAGAATCACAGAATGCTTTGGATTGGAAGGGACCTTTACAGGTCATCTAGTCCAACCCGCCTGCAAAAGCAGGGACATCTTTAACTAGATCAGGTTGCTCAGAGCCCCATCCAACCTGACCTTGAATGCTTCCAGGGACGGGGCCTCCACTGCCTCTCTGGGCAACCTGTGCCAGTGCCTCACCACCCTCATTGTAAAAAATTTCTTTCTTAAATCCAGTCTAAATCTGCCCTCCCTCAGTTTAAAACCATTGCTCCTTGTCCTGTCACAACAGGCCTTGCTAAAAAGTCTGTCCCTGTCTTTCCTTATAGTCCCCCTTTAAGTACATGATCCGAGCTGGGGAACTGATCCAGCATGAAATAGCCTTGCAAAGAAAAACCCTCCCCAGGTTGTGTTTGGCAGCACAGCTGCCAGAGAAACGCTCCTGAAGCCATTAAGAGTGGGGTTGATTTGGTGACCAGGCACATCCCTGCATCCATGCGTTGCTCCTAGAAGGCTTCAGCATTGGTAAATTGGAGAAGCGCTGAGGAATAGCATTAAACCACACGAGAGCCAGTCTGCAGGTTGTGGGGTACCTGCGTGTACGCGTACCCTTGGGAGCCAGGCTGCAAAAGCTGTAGGGTATCCTCTGTCCCGTGGCCAAGCATTAATTTACCTTCTCATGAATGGCTGGCTGCAGATAGTATATAATTAGTTTCGTGTCCAGTGTGCACTTATCTTGTCTGTGTGTTCGGCATATTTGGTAGCAAGTTCATAAATCAAAAGCTGTCAAGAAGTCTTCTGCCCCGAAGCATTTTTGTGGGCAAGCAATCCCCAGGCGGCCCCATAGCAGTGATTAATAACACCCATCTCTCTGTTTGGGCTGGTTAAGGGCAGCGTGAATTACCGTTGTTACTAGTTTGCTGAGAAATTTGTAGGTTGGCACAACTTCTCATCCCCAGAAAGCACAAGGCAGCAAATCCAAATCCTGAGAAACACCGGAATCAAAAATAAATGAAGAAATTAATAAATAAAAAGGGCCGCTGGAAGCCTGGCAAAGACCCCGCAAGACAAAAATCGTAAAGACAATCAGTAAATTGCCACTCCGGACAAAGATGCGGAGGCAGTCTGTAATCACCATCCTGATGCAGGGCTGCCTTAGTCATGCTTTATTGATTCCCTTTTCTGGGGACGTGAATCATCAGCTCCTCGTGGGGAAGAGCTCTCCAGCTCCCCGGCTCGGAGAGACACAAATTACCGGCATGCACATAAGCAGGCACAGGAGAGCTGAGATGCCAAAGGAGATGCTCTCGGTCACGTGCCCAGCAATTTGGAAAGGCGATTAGCACTGCTAAATAATGAGACCAGAAAAAAATAGTTGGTGGGAAAATGAGCCAGCCGAAAGGCAGCGGGGACATGGCGGAGGTTGCTGATCTTCTCCAGCAATCATAGAATCGTAGAATCATAGACTGCTTTGGGTTGGAAGGGACCTTAAAGATCATCTAGTTCCACCCCCCTGCCATGGGCAGGGAGACCTTCCACTAGACCAGGTTGCTCAAACCCCCATCCAACCTGGCCTTGAACACTTCCAGGGACGGGGTGTGCATGCTTTCTCTGGGCAGCCTGTTCCAGTGCCTCAACACCCTCATAGTGAAGAATTTCTTCCTTATACCTAATCTCAATCTAGCCTCTTTCAGTTTAAAGCCGTGACCCCTTGTCCTATCACTACATGCCCTTGTAAAAAGTCCCTCTCCAGCTTTCTTGTAGGCCCCCTTCAGGTACTGGAAGGCTGCTGTAAGGTCTGCCCGGAGCCTTCTCTTCTCCAGGCTGAACAACCCCAACCCTCTCAGCCTGTCCTCATAGGAGAGGTGTTCCATCTCTCTGATCATCTTCGTGGCCCTCCTCTGGACCTGCTCCAACAGGTTCATGTCCTTCTTATGTTGGGGGCCCCAGAGCTGAACGCAGCACTGCAGGTGAGGTCTCACAAGTGTGGAGCAGAGGGGCAGAATCCCCTCCCTCGACCTGCTGGTCATGCTTCTTTTGATGCAGCCCAGGATAAAGTCATCTCCTGTTCACCTTCAAGGGAGCAGTGGGGAAGGGGTTTCTCCCTCTGGCCGAGCACCGTCTGCTCTTATTTGATCAGGCAAAAGGCTCCTTGAGTCTTCACCCACGCTGAAGCAGCCAGGAGCATGTCAGGAGCGGTGGCTTGAGGTCACCTACGTTGCTCTGACTTGCTTTAAAACCCTTTAAACCACCCGTGCACTTTCACACCTGATCCATACCCTCTCCTGCTCCTCCCCTGAGATTGTCCGTTCAGCCACAAGAGCTGAAATTTCCTCTCCTCGCCACGTGTCCATCCCTGCTCTCACTGGGAGGTCTGTGCATGGAGCGAGGGGGAAAAAGCAGAGAAAGCAACTAATGAAGGATTTGGACCTTCTGGAGAGGACCACAAGGCGACCGGTCCTCGAGGCAGCTCTCATCGGGCTCCGCCAGCAGCCGGCTATGAGCACCACTGGCTTCAAGAGCAGCTGCAGAACGTCCTTGTCGCTTTGCAAACACAAACCGCAGCAATAACAGAGGCGGTGGGTGGAAGAACAGGGGCCGAGTGCCAGTGGAAAACCTGGGGGGCTTCCTAAATGGTCAGGGCTGCCTCCTAGCAATTAACCCCTGGGGCACGGGAAGGCATGCATGGGCTGAAAGCCATCCGCGCTCCCCTCTGATTTTATTAGCGTGCCTTAGCCGGGGAGACAGATGCCGCTGCAAGAGCAATGCAGGCGGTTCCTTTGCAATCCAGAGCAGAGCGAAGGCGAGCAGGCGCTTCCGCTGCCAGGGAACGAGCTTGAAAGGGATCCAGCGGATAAAGAGATATTCAAAGTTCAGCTAATGAGCGAGATGACTCACTGGCTCAACGAGACAAAGGTTAGGCTGGAAAATAAAAATCCTCGCTGCAAGGAGTGGGCTTGGTGGGGATGCAAAAGGCAGAGGATGAGGCGTAACTGAAGGCAGCCAACGCTGTTAGGGGCAGAGGGGCAAAGCAATGGCTGCAGCTCGGATGTGACCCCAGATTTGCCCTGGGTTTGTCCCAGGCCGGGTACATGGGGGTTGCGATGGAGGCCGTGGATGTTGGGGCACGTGGCAGCTGTACCTGCCTGCTCCCTGCGGCAGGCAGACAGCCCTTCTGCAGCCCTAACAGCCCCTTTGTTGGCTAAAGCACATTTATCCAGTGGCCCAAGTAGATGCCGCTTGCAAACGAAGGAAAATGGCCCTTCCTTCACCTCCTTCACCAACCGGCGCTGCTGCTGAGAAGGGACAGAGGATGGTCAGACCTCAAAAAACATACTAGTTAGTCACTAGGAAACATCAGCCTACTTCCAATGCTCTCGTTACCGCTACGCCCAAGGAAGAGAAATGCTGCAGTGAACGTGGGTCCTGCTCCAAAGCATCCTGAAAATGAGGGCTGGAAAACCATCACCTTCCTGCTCATCGGGAATGGTGGCTGGCTTGGGGGTACCCAAAACTTCTGTCAGAGTATCCCTGTGTCAAGGGTGAGCAAAACAGAGGAAAAAGATCTTCTCTCCCCCTGGTCTTTATAGTCCAGAAGCAGAAGGAGCTGCAGCCTGGGGGCCTATAGACAGCACAGCGTGGGCACACGTGGCACGGAGCAGGTGCAGTGTTGTTAGTTGGGGGCTTTGCTAGTGATATTGGGACTTCACTTTTGGATGTGTTTTTCTTTCCTTCACTACTGGGTTCAGCCTGGGCCAGCCAAGATGCCACCTGAACTGCTAAACTGAAAAAAAACCATTCCCCTCCTCCCTGAGAAGCTGAGAAAAAGAGAGATTGGGAGGGATGGAGCAGCTTTCGGAGAAAGCAGGGCAGGAGGTCAAAAAGGAAAGCGGGGCATGGGTGGGGAAAGGAGGGGTGCAGCAGGGCATAGCTGCACGCAGGGCTAAAGGAGCTCAGAAGTACAGATGTGGGAGCCAGTGTTGCTGCCCGGCTGACCAAGGTGGACACTACCATCCCTCAGCAGCCCCACGGGAGCTGCCACGTGCAGTTACTGGCGATGCTACGGCAGAGCAGACGATGTCTCATCACCCACACTCAAGCCAGGGTTTTAACAGCTTTGCTCCATACAGGGTGGAGATGCTCTGCAGCACTGGATGCTTATGGGTGATGGTGGGAGCATGCAAAGCAGGGGCATGGAGACAAGGAAGAAGTAAGGCAGAGGTGGAGATGTGGGGCTGGAGGACAGAAACCACCTGTCCTGTTTTTCTCAGACACATTTTTTCCTCCCGCCTTCATAGTCTCCGTGCAGCTTTATAAGCAGCAAGGTCTGTTGGTACTGGGAGACCTGCCGGGGAGCTGGAGCCTGACTTCTGAGCAAGGTGCAGGCAAGGAGGCAGCTTGACCCGAGGGAGCAGCAGGCAGGATGCTCACCCCCTCCCACAGCCCCTTTCTTTCTCTCCAGCTGCCTTTAATTTCCACAGCTGAGTGTTGGCTCCCCAGGCACAGGCAGAGGTAATGGCAAGAAAACCGAAGGCAGCATGATCGGCTAGAGATGCTGATAGAGGACACTGAGACTATTTGTTTGCTTGTTTCCCATATCCACCTTTGCATGTCCATGTTGGGAAGCGGACTTTGTTACGGTCCCCAAAATCCTCGTGCTATCCTTAAATACATTTTTTTTTGGAAGCTGCACTGGGAAATGAACAGCACAGGAGGGAAGAGAGAGGTGCAGCAGATCCCAGCCTTCTCCAGCTCCTCTCGTCCCAGGGGAGGCATGGCACAGCCCAGGCTTTCCTGAGCTGGCTGCTCCAAACCCCTGGAGTTCAGGAGCTCGGGCACAGCATCCAAGAAACAGTGTTTCCAGAGTGGACAGGATGCACTGCGTCCCGCACCTGGACCCTGTGTGCCTGCTCTGTATTTGGGTGCTAATGTCACCGTCCCCAAGGGGAGGAGGCAACAAGCCAGTTCCTAAAAGCATGAGGTTTCTTGTAGTTTATTGCAATGAGGGACAGGGATTATTTTGAGGGAAGCAAGACATCATGCAAATATTAAATTGACTGCCCTTGCGGACTTCTATGCTCTTCGACACGCTTTGCAAGCCTTAATTAATCAAATACTAGTTTTGCACATTCACACTGGCTCTGCTGTTACAGGTAGCTCTGCCAGCCGACTGGCCCTCTGTCCACCGAGACCTGTAGGACAGGCTATAAACAGCAGGACGTGCATACAAATCCTTCATCCTGGGCAGCGGTCAGCTACGACCAGACTCAGGGGACAGGATGAGACCCAGGAGGGTCTTGAGTGCTTGTGACGAGGGACATTGCCTTGTGCTGGTTTTGTGCAGCACCACGGGTGTCTTGTTCCTTTGTGCTGCTGCCTCTTCACAAATCAGAAACCAGAACAAAATGGCACGCAGGATAGCAAGGGTGGCTTTGGACGACAGAGCTGATTGCCAAGCCTGTCGTCTTCTTCGTTGAGTTGGGCTGCTGTACTGCTAATTGCTGGTGCTTGGAGCTGGAGCATTAGCGAGACTCCAGGATCCCTCCTGCCCTTTGTGCTCAGCGCTCAGGACAAATCAATACAGGAGTGCGTGCTCTTCAACAGCAACCGACTGCAAAAATTACCCAGCGCAGAAACACAGCCCGGGTTCAATGAGGCAACCTTAAATAGCAGCAGTCACCGTGAGATCGACCGACGGACTGAATATCGCTTCAGACAGAGGAACAGAGCAAACAGCCACACTGGGCCACAGGATGTCTTTCTACTCGGCTTGTGTGGCCACAGGCAAGGGCCAAAATCAGCTTGAACTTGCAAAAGGGCAGCTTTCAGTGAAGGCAGGAGAAGTTGCATGTTTGAATTGAATTTAGAGCTTGGCTGAAGAATGTAATTTCAGAGGTAAACGTGCAACCGGGGAATGAATATCTGAGCTGGGCTTCCCAAAATCCAGCGTCTGCATCGGCAGTGTTAGAAAAGCCAACTCAAAGAGGTCTACGGCCTCATCCAGCCCCAGATGCTGTTATTGCCAGGAGCTGGACCTGCTGTTGTCACCAGAGCTGACGGAAAAGACTTGCGAGATGTGAGGGAATGGGTGTGTTGAACAGAGGCAAATGGATCAAGTCATCAGTGAGTTCAAAGAAAACGGTGACAAGTCAAATTGTTTTTAAAAATTATTTCCATTTTAACGGTCGAAGACTGCCATGGATTTCTCTCAAAAGCCCTACTGAAGGAGAGTGACTCAATGCTTTCTGGTAATAAAAGCATCGGCATTTCTAAGGCTGCACGAAGAGGTCCAGCCTGCCATGAAAAGATTTTGATTAAAATAAAACAACCCCATGACTGACTGATGTTTACAAAATAGAAACACGGCTAAAAGGGAGCGGCAGGAACAGAATTAGGCTCCTCACACCAAAAACCCTCGGAGCACATTCACCCCTTCAACATCGCCAAGCGGCACACAGGGGAATCCAGCCTACAACATGGAGCAAGCCGTGTTCCACCAGGCTCAAATCCTGTCCCCACCTCTGGTCCTGTGCCCCCCGTGACTGCAGTCAAAGCCCATCTAACAGCTGTAGGCTGCAATGATTTGGCTATTTTGGTAACAGTCCTACCCAGGGCTTAAACAAAGTAGTAACTGGTAGAAATACACGTGCAGGTGGGGCTTGGAGAAAGGTTTCCGTGCAACAAAAAAGTTTTGCCTCTGCGTATATTCTTGTATGTGTTGAGCTAATGCTTTCCCAGGGTGGTGCTGTGGAGCTTATTAATTTTACAAGAGTGAAAAGCTACCAAAATATCCTATTTGCTTTCATCTATTGGCCTGAGATGCACGTCATTAAAGTGAAAGTAAAGGATCTTCTGCATGAAAGCAATGCAGCGAAGTCCTCAGCAGCTCGTGGTGCTCGAACAGCATCATCGCAGCTGCTGAAGCCAGAAGCCCCCCAGGGACACCATGAACAAAAAACATGTTATGAAAGCTTTGAATAAGATGCCACTTGTAAAGATGTGAAATACAAATGGGTTTGTGTCTGTACAGTCAGAGTAAAAATGAGATGAGAAGGCAAATGAGAATAAACAATTTGAGTTTAAGAGCGATTTATGCCCAAGGGACCTGGCCGCTGAGGTAAGGGCTTGACTTTGAGAAGTCAGCGCCATGTTTTCACCATGGGCTTCCAGGCAGTGAGCGTTTCAACAAACCTTTACCCTTTGCATGGGTTTATCGCACCTTTTTCCACCTTCAAGCCTAACCCGGAGGAGACTGGCCTCGTCCAACGATGGATGAAAACCCTACACGCGTGCCCTGGCCGAGCAGAGAGGTGTGAGGAAGGAGGGAACTTCATGCAAGGAGTCTGCTCTGCATCAGCTCAGGCACCTGGGAGCATTTAATTTACCCAGGCGATGCTCCCAGGCCAAACAGAGGTATTAGCACAGTCATCCCTTTAACGTGACATTATCTATCTCATTGCTGCTGTTAACTCCCCTGTTATTAGCTTGGAAACAAGCTTTACGATGGATTGCCGAGGGGATAAATAGGAATAAAGGGGTGAAATGAAGAGAGTAAGTGTTTAGGTTAAATGCTGAATTTTCTCCTGGTGGAAGTACTGGAAGTTGCTCGCAGCATGTATATTTGACAAGGCTGAAGACCGGTAAATGCACAGAACAACCCTATGCTGGCAGGGATGAGGGCTGTGTGACCTGTTATATCTTTCCTATCTCTACATTCAGAGCAAAGATTTTCCTTTAATTGGCTTTAAACCATCTATTTAAGTCACTTCTATGGCTCCCAGTACTCTAGGACCTGAACAACATCCAAGCTTTTAATGTACTTATCCTCATGCTGCTCTGCAGAGGTAGGAAAATACCAAGACCTGTTTTGCACACAGGAAACTGAGGCAAAGAGAGACTAAGGGCCTTAGGCACAGCTTGCAAGGTAGGACTGCTTCACCGTTGGGTGGGATAAAGTGTCCTCTCCAGAGAAATGGCAAAAACGTTTCACGCCCCTGGGAGATGGGGAAAGTGGGCAGAGGACGACACTGACTGTGCCCAATGTGAGGGAGGTGCTGGACCGCAGTGTAGCAAGGAGGAGGGGCACGCAGAGGAGGGCATTACATGCCCAACCATCCTTGGGATAGAAAACAAGGTACCCTGGTGCATTATAAAGGCAAAGCATGAGGGCACCTAACTCTGCAGGAGAGTTGGGGCTGTGAACATGGTTTGAGTGAAGCCCAAAGAGCTCCTCCTTCAAGCTAGCTGCTTGGACCCTTCTGAGATACTTTGCTCTTCCCTTTTATCATAGCAGGCTCCAAAGCATGTTTGTCAGGCTTGGAGGACCTACCGTGGGCCCAACAGCCATGATGAAGCTTGACTTTGCAGCACTGCTTGCCAGAGGGCACCCAGGCAGCCTGTAGCAGAGGAAGGAAATGAACCTGCATGTTCTCAAAGTGTGGACACAGGTGCCAACCACCAGACCAGCAGCCTCCCTCTGACCATGACTCAGCCCTGAAACAACCTTCTGCTGGGCTTATGGGCATGTTGCTTAAACGGTCTCTACCTCAAGTTCTTTATTTGTCAGTTAAGTGTGCCATGTACACCCTTGTCGCTGAGATCTGGCTGTGGTGGCCAGATCCATGTGGCCATGGTGCAGCCTCCATGCATGGCCTTGTCTCACATCTGCGACTGGTGGAGGTCACGCCTTGGTGACCTCCCTTTTTTGGAATCCGGCACATGCAAGGTTGAGCACAGTTTCTTGACCGGGCTGGGTCTAGCCTGGCCAGGTGTCAGTGGTGAATTTTAAGGTGTTGTCTACCGTGTGGGTTCACCCAAACACGCCACATGTGCAAGAGTGTTGAATCATTGCTCCAACGCCTGCATAATGCTGCCTTCGTCCAAATCCTGAAATGGGCTTGACTTCACACAATTAACCAATCATATTCTAGCACAGCAGAAAAATAATGTTGGCAACTTACATGAAATACCTTGAGCACCTGTGAGTCACTTCAGTAGCATCTCTCTCTTGGAGATACCTAGTAGCACAGTTGGATGCAGATCTATTACTGCTGGATTTCATGTCAAGTTACAGCTTGTATTATCCCCATACCCTCCTCAGCAAGCCCATCAAGGACATTGCTCTACGGCATATCCAGCAAACACCTGCCTGGAGAGCTCTGCTCCGAGCTGAGATAAATACATTCTTCAACTCCCTCAACAGAACAGCTATTCACTTGGATGTTCTGCATGACTTGTCCTGCTGCCAGATTTTGAGCTTTGGTCTTCATCCAGGAGAAACAGAGACCAAGTTTGGCGGCTTTTGCCTCAAAGTGTCCAACCGCAGATTCCAGGTGTTGTGCTGACTAACCAACAGGAGCCACATCATCCGCAGAGCCAAGGTCGGTGAAGGTCGCTCTGCCGCCGACAGCGACTCCTGAGCGATGCGTCAGCTCTTCTCGAGCCAATGCCACAGCACAGCGGCACGGGGGATGCCAGTTTTCCAGGCGCCTGCTCTATTGCGGAGCCACTGCTCCTTGCCCCCGGTGGCCTCTTCCTTTGTAGTCGCGTGAAGGCAACTTCTTGGTGAGATCCCAAGGCGATGGAGTCACACCAAGGGGGAGGACTTTACTCCTGCCCTGTCTTTGCAACTAGTCCGGGACAAGGTTCAGCGTCCAGACGTGACCGACTGGCAATGAAACAGGATTGTTCTGGGCAGTCTTTGCAAGTCAGCAGTGGCTGAGTTTTGGCAAGGACAATGGGGGCGAAGCCTGGCGCAGGAGCAGTCGGTGACGCGGTTGGTCAGCATCCGCTGCAGCCTGACGGTTGACCTTTTCCTTTGCACAATGAGGAAGCAATGTCCTTCCTCCGTCCCAGGAGGACCACACCAGACCCCAGGCAAAGGAGCAGCACTCATCTCCCCTAACTTTGGGTCTTAACAGCAGTCATCTACTGTGCTCATCACCCTCAGCTCCCTTTAGTCACCCACTAATGGAGAGATGCAGGTGCGTCTAGAGATTGGTCTGTCATTTTTGATGCCAAGCTTAAAATGAAGCAAATCAAGCCCTACTACTGCGATTGACATTTATAATGCTACAATCTCTGTTTCTTGTGAATTATAAAGGTACTTCAGCAAGACACTCCACAGCCCACCCGCGAAACCTGACCTTCTGCATAAATGGTCCTACTTGTCCTAGAAACATAGCCAGGTCTTTTAACATGTCAAAGCCTGGCATCCATTTAAGGGGTACCACGTGCCTGTCGAGTTCAAGGGATAGTACCAAGTTAATATGTACAACAGCTTTTCATTGCTGGGGGAAGTACCTCCGCTTATGTATTATAACAATGGCCAGTTCAAAATCTGTTGGTATGCTACCATAAATCAGAAAGCCCATGAGGCAGTCCTACGCTGGCTCACCAGAGAGCTCTGTGCAAAGCAAAGCTCATGGCCTCATTTATGTTTTGCCCCAAATACTTCTTCTGGATCTTGAATATCCTTCAGGGCTTTGGTTTTTGCCTCTGGCGCAGTGGACATGATGTTGGTGAACCTTCACTGTGCAGTGGAGGATAACAAAAAAAGATGGTTTTGTTGGCAGATGTTCCACTGGCATCTCTCAAGTTGGCCAAGGCATCTTCTGTATTGCAGTGATGTTGGTTCTGCATTTCCACATCACATGGGGGAGGAACAGGGTTGTGTTGAAGGAGGGAGCCCAGCAGGGCTCTCATGGGCCACATCCGACGTGCTGGGAAGTGGAAGTGTTTTATCAAGTTTTAGAGTCATCGATGATATGGCAGGATCTAATGGCTTTATTCAGGCAAGCTATAATACATCAGTTGCCCTTTTCATTCAGTTTTCTTTTTCTTAGCTAATGTCTTGATGAAAGCCTCACCCTTTGAACTAAGACCCTGCGCTGCTGGGATCATAAGGGGTATGGAAAGACACAAAGCGTTTCTGTACTTACAGTAGGTATTTCTAATTTCAGCATTTCCTCACTGTCCTTCATCTCATCAGGCTGAGGTCATAATTTATCGGTATTTTTGTAGTTATTTTCATCCCCTGAACTCTTCGGAGACCTAAAAAAAAAAAAAAGAATGCTATGATTTTCTGGTATCTTTGATGGGTTGTTTGTTTAAAAGAGCTTTTGGGGAAGAACAAGGGAAACATCCCTGAGTCTAATCTGGAAATTGGATCTTTTGAAGTATTCCCCTTTCTGTTTGGCAGTAAGCTGAGCTAAGCTGCTCTCTGGAGCAGTTAATGCTATTGAGTGATGGAGATCTATGGTTTTTAACTGCTAGGTAGAACTTCAGGATGGGTTAGTAAATCACCCAAAACTTCCTATTAGAAGATGCATCATCTTGCTTTCAATGTTGTGAACTCTGAAAAAATCGGGCAGAAGTTTTCTACACTGTTTTGTACTACTTCTGCTTAACCTTCAGCCAAAATTATTCCGCCGTTTCTAAGAACAGGGGTAGGGAAACGTCAGATGTTTCTCCTTTTCAAGAAAATATCTGTGGATTTGAGCTTTGGAGTAGGATTGTCCTTTGAATTCCTGTGAATAACTGCCTGAATGCAATAATTTCCTAAAATGGCCATTGGCCAGCGTTCAGGCGAGACGTCTTCGATGACAGCAGCTGAACCCCTCAAAGCACACCAGGTGCCCTCCCTCCACCTGGAGACAGAGCAGGACTACCCCTGTACTGTCAGGGCTGTCAGGTCCATCGGCCAGCTCTGCGGGGCTCGGCAGCAAGCAGCCAAAGAACAACACTGATTAGCTGCTCATTAACTGAGCGCTGCACATCCTGAGCACTGAACGAGGCAGCAGCTCAGTGCAAAAAATAGCATGGGAGTGCATAATTAAGGGCTATCTGGACTGATCCACGCAAGATGGATCGTTGCGGGTTGCATGGATATTTTTAAGCCAGGGTCTTCCCACCTTACGTTTGCTCATCTTTGCTTGGCTAGGGTGCTCCACCAAAAACATGCCTGGGTGCAAGCTTCTGAGTTTATCTATCTGCTGAGTTTTTCATATCGTTTTTGAAAAAAGTAGTAAAATTAAGGGAATATAGGTGTTTGTTATTAGTAAGTATCAACAGCAGTGATTTCTTCTTCCCCATGCCCCAAAAGGACCTTGCATCACCCAGACACACCGTACAGAGCATGGTAGGGCAAAGGTTTTGTGCTGTCAACCCAAGAACGACCACTTGGGTCGACAGCACAGTTGACAGCACTAGGGTTGACAACCCAAGATCCTTACTCCCAGTCTGCAGCAAGACAGAGCAAATGTCCCAGCAGCATGTCCCAAGCACCTGCCCCATCCCACCAAATATTTGTCACAGGTTCATCCGTGGGGGCAGGACTAATGTGACCCTGCCCTCACTCCCCAGGGCCCCCTGTGTCACCCCATGCCAAGCCACTGCTCCAGTTTCAGAGTGGCCACATGGTGCTTACTCAGAGGGGATGAGGTAACACCCCTGTCAGCAGTGACGCCATCACCTTCCCCACAAAGCACCCTTCTTATCGCCCTCTCCGTCATGTTTTCCTGGCAGGCAGCCCAGCCAAGGGGTATGGTCATCTCCCAAATGGTATCAGACAGGGCAATCAGCCGAGGCTGGAATATCTCACTGCAACGTTTAGGGTGATAGCATCCATCCACATGGACAGATGAAGGCCAGCAAGACAAGACAGAGATTCCTGGCTCCCTCTCCCCCTCTCCCTCTCACCTCCCCTCGTTCCCTGTCTGCTGTCCCCATGGCTCTGTCCTTGGCCAGCGGGCTCTGTCCCTGCCTGGTCTTTGGTCCCTGCCTTGGGCAGAGCCCTGCAAGGCAGCAAGTCCCTCCTGAGCTCCCTCCGCTCCTGAGGACCTGAAGAAATGCTGAGTCTCTCTTTGGATGTTTTTTGGTCTTGTGGTATTTAAAGGGAATAAAATATTGGCCAGCAATAGGAGAAAGCTTTGGGTTTGCCTTGACCAAGCCTGGATTTGATGTGGTCCCTGTCTCCCAGACCAACAGCAGCACGTGGAGGATCCTTGTTTTTAGATCTTTCAGAGTTAATGGGATCAGCTCGGTGCTCTCTGCTGGCACTTCCAGGGTGATAGAGGATACAGGTGGTCTCCATGGAGTCCTTCATCTGGAAAGGGACTGCGATCCTAGGTAGCAAGTGTGGAGGCAACATGGGGACACTGGGAGAGCAAAAATTCATCCCACAAGTCCTGCCAAGAGACCAGAGGGTTCAACGGGTCTTGCTGGGCTGCTCGACCTTCTTTAACCCAAGGCAGGAGATGGATGCTCTCTTGAGATGCGGAAGACACCAGTGCCTCTTCACCAGACATCACTGCCCCACCATGAAGACCTCCGTGGTGGGATCACGTTTCAGGTGAAATCAGCTCCCACAAAGCAGCCAGCTGTGGTGAGGCAGCACCCACCCACACTGCTGGCAGATCCTCCAACACAACAGCTGGATGGAGAAGAGGACACGGTCTGCAGCCCACCGGGCTGCCCTGGCATGGGTCTCCCCTTGCTCAGGTAGAAAGGATGGAGAGCAGACATGTTGCAGGTGAACCCCTTTTCTTCCAATACACAGCAGAACAAAATTGGGTTGTCCTAACATGCAGCCCAGCACAGCTTTTAAAAACCAGGCTTATTTTTTTCTCTGGGTGGCGTACTCATTTCTCATGGTAAGTTTCAGCGTTGCTGACTCGTGTAATTTTATTATAAATCTTGTGATATTTCATGCCGTCTTTGACGCAAGGGTGCCCAGAGTCACGTGGCTCTGTGACAAGGAGCTTTTATTAGGGGCAAAAATAGACTGGTACATTTGTGTTCCTCACACTACGAGGAAAGCAGGAAAATATGCCCCCTAAAGGTTCAGAAGGCAGGCACAGAAAGAAAAAAAAAAAACAAAACACAACTCAAATCTGTATGATCATTTTATAAAATCCCATGATTTTTAACCTGCTATGATTTTTCCTGATGCTGGTTCACATCTCCTGCTCTCCTGAGGGAAGCCGCTGCGACGGCTTCCAAGCTGTTCCCTGAAATGTGGAAATCCCCCTTACACAAACAATGGCACTGTTAGTCTTGCTGATTTTCTGGAAGCACAAAAACATGTTTGTTTTCAGCCGTGATCCACTGAGGGAATTTCCTCACTGATTTGGAGTTTGGGAATTTTTTTTATTCCTCTGAAAGCCATGTTGCCAGTTTCCAACAACCTTAATGAACTACAATTACCAAAATTAAGAACATTATATGGTTGGCATCCAACACAGAAACAGACCCTGAATTGTGATCACTTTGGTGGAAATGGGCAGAAAGGGCCGAGTGAAATGACCCCTTTTCCTGCACGGAGTCCGAGAGCGTGAAACCCATGTGCTCTTATTTGGGATAACAGGTTGTCTTTGGCAGGGGCTTTGTGTCGATGGAAGTGCAGGCAGTTGCCCGAAGTGCTACGCTGTGGCTGATGGGCAGGGGAGACCTTGCACCATAAAAAGGTGCTGCTGGGAGGTTAGCAGGTCCATGGGAAGGAGGTTCAAGGGCATTTCCCAATAGGTAAACACACCGTGAGCCCTCACACACCGGTGGGTAGAGTGGCTGAGCCTCCAAGGGTCCAGCATCTCATTTATCAGGGGGCTAAGCACGTTGGAGTCCCAACATGCCCCAGATGTTGCTGCTGGCCGTCATGACCCATGTGTCCTCTCCCCACTGCAACGCTGTGCACGGCTTTCAGCGTGAAGTCAACGGAAGGATGGGTGAAGAGGATGGGAAAGGACTCAGGTCACCACCTGGATGGATGATGGGGAGGAGCATGCTGTCCTCGCAAGGAGCATGGGAGCGTCACTCCTGGAGCTGGTGCTGGGTTTGAGGGCATGGAGTTTGTGACTCATCTGAAAGACGATCTGTCCTGGCATGTGGAGGCTGGAGGAAGAGCTGGTCCCCAGGAAGAGCATCTCCAACAGCCTTACTGGCAAATGGTCTTGTGGTTCCTGGAGCTTCCTTGTCATTCTTGCTCCAGATGCTTATGTGCCCCTGTCTGGAGAAATATGGGCAATATCGAATCACGCCCAGACCTAGCAGGGATGGCGGTGTGCCACCAGCATATGACAAATACTGACCCATCTCACTGAGACTTTTTGGAGCCAGACGAGCTGTAGCACTTGGAGCTCCCAGTGCCGCCCTTCCTTCCTTTTGTTTTACTGATGACCGCGGCCACCCTCTCCCTGTGCTCCGAGTCTCGATGGCACGTCAAACCCTTTGAGCCCCGCCACATAACCAAACAGTGTCAGCGTTTAGAGCGTGCTGTCCAGGCCATGTAGACACAGAGCAGCTGGCAAGTCGGCTTTGGGAGAGCACTGGGTGCCTCAGCAGAGGGATCTCTGAAGTGAGGTCTGATCCTCCCAGGAGCTGCAGAGGTGGGGAGTACCACGAAGGCTCCATGCACATCCCTCCCGTGGGAGGAAGAAGCTCCTCTGCCAGTTGTACATACAGATCTTCCCAGCAGGGGAGACGGCAGCTATTCAAGAAGGAAGTCTTTGAAACCATACTGTGCTGCAAGGAACTCAGAGACAACCCAAATGACCCTTGGATGAATATGTAAGGAGGTTTTTTTTCCTACAATAGGTTAAAGGACACATGGAATTTCCTAAAATCATCAGCAAGGGATACATTCATATTCATTTGTGTGACCGCGTAGCTTTGATTCCTGAGCTGCCAGGCACGTTAGCAGCTCAGCATGTCCATTGGAGGATGGCAATTGCTGCTGAGCGTGGTGGACCTTTCCACCCCAGATGCTCAGTGGAGACCCAGGAGATGCTGAAAATTCACCAACATCCATTCTCGTTCAGGCACCCACAACCATGCGGCTTTACAACAACATCCACATCCATCCTAAAAATTGTCCCAAGGGCAGTGCTCCCCTCTGGCTCTGGAGCTCCAGCCACACCAGCAGCTCGACGGTGGGATTGCAGCCAGCGCAGGAGGACGAGGAGCCCTCACCCCCTTCCTGGCCGTCTGGGCTGACCCTGAGATGTCTAGCACCCAAATACATCCTGATGGGCTCAGGAGAGCATCCCACAGACGGACACGCTGCTTTTCCCATGGCAGGTTTCCTGCAACGCTCCACCAGCACAATAACTGCTTCGCCTGCGAGGGAGGCAGGACTTAATTAGAGGAATCTGGAGAAAGGCAGATTTTGTCATGTAAATGATTCCTGTCATAGGACACGATCTAAATTTGGATTCTGAGGCTGGGGCTGAGCAGAACAATCTCTGCCGTAGCATGGCAGCTGTCAAAGGTAGGGAGAAGCTTTGAATGCCTACAGGAGTGATGGTTGGTGCCTTTTATTTCACTGTGGGGTACATTTCATCCTCTGAGCACATCGAGTGATTATATATTGCTGGACAGGAATGATCCTGTGAGACAGGCTCTATTGTCCCCACTTCTTTTAGGTAAGGTAGCCAAAAACCCAAGTGCTTGTAGGCAATAAAAGGAGTTGTTATCAGGGACATGATTTGATGCTGGGATTTCCAAAATCCCAGGCCTGTGCTCAGGCCACGAGCCAATATCACAGCCTGTTTCTGTTTAATATTTTCTTTCTCCGTTGCTCAGTACCACCCAGCATCACAACGGGAGGCAGCGCTTTCTGCTCAGCTCCACCTCGTAATGGTGTCTCTCGCTGTGTT
Source organism: Mycteria americana (assembly GCF_035582795.1). Classification (NCBI taxonomy): domain Eukaryota; kingdom Metazoa; phylum Chordata; class Aves; order Ciconiiformes; family Ciconiidae; genus Mycteria; species Mycteria americana. The sequence goes on from NC_134365.1 coordinate 4,162,936, forward strand.
TTCCTTCTGATGCTGTACTACAAGGTACCTATTCCTTTAAAATAACAACTTCTAAATAAAAAAACCCAGTAGTTCCGATAGCAACAAATAAGGTCCCCGATAAGGATGCATTTTGTGTGTGGATTCTCTGGTGCCTCATAGGGTGGAGGCTCAGGCTCACCTTGCTTGCAGGTGACAGTCTTACAAGACTTAATGTCTATCTGGATTCCCAGGGGAGTTGCGGTCAATCTGCAATTTTTCTCTTCCTTGCTGTTCCCCTTTGCCTGCTTGCTTTCATTAAACTTCCAGAAATTTTGCACTTCTGAGTTCTCCATCTCTCTGTCAAATTCAGCTGAAGGTGCCCAACAGGTTCAGCAGCTGCGACAGGCACCGGAGAGGCAGGTACATAAGCATGAACCCAAACACACGGCGCTCGAATGCATAAGCCTTGCTTCCTTGGGAAGCCAAGCTAACGGGGAACAGTGAAAATTCACTTTGGAAAATGACTGGAAAAAATCCTGTCGAATGTATAATGTGGGTAATCTTCCAGCGGCTAGGAGAAGTGCTAAGATAACCAGAGCGGAGCGATAAAGTGCATCATTCATAAGCACCGGCTTCTTTAACAAATGTGGCTCCTTATTATGCTCATGAAATATGCATGGAGAAATCACAATTTCTGATGGTGTTCAGCATTCACAATCGCTCAGTTCAACTGTTTAACTCTGCACAGACCAGGCACCGGCACCACTCTGGAGCTCATCCCATTTGGATGGGTTCATTTTGGCTGGCCAGAATGTATGGCTGCTCCTTCACTGATTATTTAAGCAGCTTCAGCCTCGATGTAAATCCCTCGACTGTGAATATTCCGGTTGTAAATTTGACATACAGTTTCTATATGCCAGTAAAACTTGACCTAGACCAGTACAACTCTTAATGAGCTAAAAAAACCCCACCCACCCAAACACAAATCTAGCAAATCTCTTGGAACATGGAAGGAAATATGGGCAATATACGGTTGGCAGCATTTGCTGAAGGTCTTTCATCAGCTTTTACTTTTGTGACCCACAGAGCACTTCCATGGCATATTAAATCAAACAAACTGTCCTAATACATCATTTTCAGGAATAAAACCACTGAGGAAGAGGTCCAAAAGTCAGACTGCTTGCTATGCCATCACGTATAGCAGCGATCCGCCCTCCCTCTGCCCTCTCCATCTGCAGCGCGCAAGAAGTAGCAATTAGCTAGCCTGGGGGACTACTCCTGCTTGGGCTGAACGACACCCCGAGCCCAAAAAGTTCAGGTGTGAGCCCCGTTTGGTAGGAAACCTGGCTTGGGTTCAGCCAGCCAGCGGTGAATTGAACTCTAAGGTCAAGCTGAGTTTGCAAAGCGGAGAAACCCGGCGAGCAGCAACGTGAAGTCACACCCCGAGTGCCCCGATGCTGAAGCAGTGGTTGAACCATGTGCAGGGCTCCAGGACACCAGGTCCTGGGCACTGGCCCATCTCCCACTCAAAGACGTGGTCCTGATTTTGGAGACCTGATCCTGAGCTTGGCTCACCTCCAGGATGGAGGAAATGACTCAAGTGACTCTTTGGCAGCCGTGGTGAAGAGGAAATAATAAAGAAATCCTTGAAAATAAAAAAGACACTATCGTTAGCAAAGGACAGTGAAAGCCCAGCAGAGTTTTTTATGGGTTTTTTTGTAAGGTCCCTATCCCAGTTGAACAATCAAACCCAGAGGGAAGCAGCACATTGTTCATATTCTTCCTGTACCTGGGGACTGTACGTATGGACCAGGACTTGGCTGTGCAAGGAGCTGTACAAATCCAGAGCAAAAGGACGGACCTTACCGCAACGGCAGCTTTTACCTTCTGTGTTTAACACAGGAGACAGCAGATGGACTCAGATTTAAGGATAGATAAATGAATACGAGATTTCAGTGACAAAGCCATCTGTCTAGCCAAAGTCACCCACTTCTGTAGTCTGTGAGGCTTGGATCCACCCACTTGTGTTGTAGAGCCAGACTCTAAGCTCAGTAATTTTACTTATGGTTGAGTGTGATGCCTGCTTTACGGGGAGAGGAATTGTGCGCTAGGGGTACGTCCTTCTCTGCATTAATTACAAATGCAGAGCAGGATTTAGTTCTGATTTTGTCATCTATAGTCAACATGTCCCAGGCAGATGCTCAACAATTTAGCTCTTGCCCCATTAGAGATAACTTGGGTTGGTGTCTTGGTTCATTTGTCTTCAGGGCTTGAGTGATGGATAAGCAAAGGGGATCTTCAGGATACACTTATGAGTTGACATGATGGCAAAAGGACTGGTCCTTCTCAGGACCTTCTGAGGTCTTACCTCTTCTTACCCACTGCCACCTGACCAGTGTCTTCTCCTAGCTTAAAAGGCCCTGTAGGAGCATGGTTAAATGAGGCCTTTAATATTTTGGTGCAACGTGCTGTTCCAGCTGGAAGAGCAGTGAAGTTCCCTGCTGTGCCACGAGTTTGCTTTTTGTGTGCTTGGACATGAAGAACAGACTGGTCCCCTGCCCATTCATCCCAGTTCAGTGTCTCCTTTGAGCTCCTGCATACTGGGAACTGGCTGAGACATCTTGAATGCACTTGGGAGCATGTGGCCAAAGGGAGGAAACACCTTTTGGGCACTAGAAACAAGCCAGCCAAGAAGCTCCCATTGCCTTTGGGTTAGGCTGGCTTTGTGGAGGTGCTTGTGTCTGTGCATCAACCCCACAAGCAAACTCTGCACCAAAGACAGAGTCCCTGGTGCGGGTCAGGCTGTCTCCCTTCCTCCCCATCCCTGCTACTCGCAAGGAGCTGGCTGACAAAATGAAGTTGCAATGGCTCCATCTCCACGAGTCCCTAATTTCTGCTTATGTAAATAAATGGTCCAGTGGGTGATAAGACCAACCACTTCTGCTGGCTTGTCCCCCTGGATGGAGGGGGCTTTGCATGCCAAGGGATATTGGGTTTTTGTTTTCACGTTATTTTGAAATGTCAAGGCCGCGTTGCATTTTGATGCTAGACGTCGGCAGAAGCGGCCCCACCATCTGTATGTGACAGGACAAGGCGCGTGCAGGGAGCCGGGTCCAATTCTGGCAGAGCCTCAGAGCCTCAGCCTGGGACCAGTTTGCAGAAGCCAACCGGGAGCCTGTGCAGCGTCTCAGTATTACATTCAGGAAAGGCGGTAGCTCTGCTTCCAATGTGTTTCCTTTGCTGTCCTCCCACCCTCGTTCCTACAAGCTCCTCATCATAATTTTTACAGCACAGCTGACAATTCCCTCCTATATTTTCTGTCCCTGAGAACTCTCTGTTCAAAGCGCCAGCAAGAACTGCCAGGTATTTAGACCGAAGGCTCACACCGGTACTTCTTAAGAGCTGTTTCTCCACTATTTACCTGCCTTTTTTGTGTGGTCTGCAAAGTATTTGAATGGGCAAAGGCATATTCACCCTCTGGGCTCCCGGGCTTTTTATGGAAAGAGCATCAAAAGCTCCAGCCTTTCAAAGCTGTGCTGCAGAGCTTCTTGCGGAGTCATCGCTGTCCTCTGCCACATTGCTGGCAGCTATCATCTCGTTAAAATACGGGTTCCCATTATCTCTGACTCGGCCAGGAGTGTTACAGGTGCCTTGCTAGTCCCGCACGTGTTTCTCCTGCAAATGCATTACTTTCGTTTGGTCTGGCTGATTTTCCAACCCTTCCCACAGTCATTCATTGATTCTTTTAAGCAAATTGCGAAGTAAACAAACAAACAGAAACAAACCAAACCACAACCCCCAAACACAACGCAAAACACAAAATAAAAACCCCAAGCTTCATCAACCTGAATAGTTTAAAGCCGGAGAATATATTAAAAATTTCCATCATGGAAATTTCCTAGCTCAGCATGGAGATTTCCCAGTATATTAGACTCTTCTGTTTTTCAAGGCTGCAAGCAAAGAATGGAAATTTCCAATTACTGCATCAAAGGCTGCTGCTCTCCTGACAGTCTGCTTAGCAGGGGTCATCTGCTCCTGTAGGACATTAAATAATTTAAGGGAGGGACAGGGAGGATTTGCTTAGCTGCACCGTTTCCTGCACGAGGCACGAGCATTTCCTCCGATGCTTGGTGCAAGGGAAGGAGCCTGGTGACCTGAGCAGGAGCTCGGGGGTCAGGACTTGGGGGGATGCTTCTCCCCCATCCCGGTAGGCTTGGTGTGCAGAGGTGGGACCCAAGGGAGCCCGGGCACCTTTGCCTTCCCTGGAGCTGTCCAGCCCTCAACCCGTTGCGCGGTTGACTTCCCACCACCGAGATGCACGTGCAGAAAGCTCCTCTCTACCGAGGGATCATCATTTTTTATTCCTCCCAGTGCACTAGACTGGGAGGAGAGGGGAGAAGGGAATATGCCAAAGCAGGGAGAAATCATACTGCTCCCCCCACTTTGTAGCTGCCCTCCACCGGTACCTTTGAACTGCAAAAAAAGCTCTGCTGGCCACTTCTAGCCAGGCTGTGCATGGAGGGAGTCAGAAAGGCAGGAGAACCAGTCCCTGCTTTCATCTCCTGACTCCACCATGGGTTTGCAGCATGGGGTGAGCAAAGCAGACCGAGCCTCTGCATGGTAGTTGGCAAAGGTGGGTGATAGCTCCTACCAGGCACCGCGTTGCGGGGCTTAATCAATTTGTGCTTGTAGATGGCGTTGGAGTTCCCAGCTGAAAGGCACTGTATAAAAGTGCAAAGTAATGCCATTACACGGTGATTTTCTTTAACAAGTCTCGGTGCTGCAACATGAGAAATGTTCAGGATGATGCCATTAACGGTAGCCAGCTCATCTACTTTGGCAAAAGCAGCGGGGAAGGAGGAAAGGGAAAGAGGGAGGAGAAATGAATACATATGAGTCCTAGGAGAATTCAGATTTGGACTCAATGTCTGATTTTTTACAGGCCATGTCTTATCTGTATTTGTAAATCTGGCTCCGGGGCATTTATGGGAGCTCTCTTGTACTAATACTTCTTCTGAACTCTGGTAGTTACAGCGTGTTTTTTGTGGGTCCCAGCTCATTACAGAGGTAATCAGGTGAGCCAGTTTATTTAAAGGGGGAACTAGATCTGAATGTTCTCCAAGCTGAAAACATCTCTTATGAGCATGAGTCTGCAGTAGTAACTGTCTGTACTTTTGCAACTTCTTGCATTCAAGAGATTCAGAACTTTTTGCAAAGCAGAGTTGATGTTGTTTCCCTTATATTGACGGGGAGGTGGAGAGAGAAAAAATGGTTTGTCTCAAGGTTTCTTTGTGAGTTATTGTGATTTTGTGAGTAAACATGATTAGAGGCTTGGTCTTAAGGCATGTTGGCCCATATACTTTCTATATCCTCTCAGTTTTAAGTAACAAGTCAGGCTGATTGTAATCAAGCTCAAGAGCCAGTATTTGTAGCATCTGAGAATCAACATGGGTCACGGAGTTACCGAACAGAGTAAAATGAGCTTTTCTGGGAGTTCATCTTCACAATATGCTTCAGAAATACAGCTGTTGTTAAGGGGAACATCAGTGTGAGTCAGGTATGTGACAAGTTTCAGGCAGCCAGCAGAAAAAACATCTGCAAACCTTCTAAAAATTAAAGGAGATCATTTCCGACACAAATGCTCTTGCACCAAATGTGAGCCAACTGGTTCAAACCTCATTATGACAGATAAAATTATATTTATCACTGGACTGGAAGCTGGTGGCTGTTCACAGACTTGTGAAGATCACCTGCGACAGCATTTGGTATGAGCTAAGAGAGAACAGACTCAAAGAGAGATGCAGCAGCTGGTAGCACAGTAGGTTTCCCAAAGCTGTGGAGAGAAATGGGATAAAACACTGAGATGAAACCCTCTGGATAGAAATGGGAGGGTTGTGAGGAAGCTTTTTTTTGGGATGTCCAAAAAACTACAGTGTTCAGCATGGTGCTCATCTTGGGTGAACAGCAAGATGAAAGCAGCAAGAAGAAATAAAAAGCAGTATATAATGAACAAAAAGCAGGGGAAAGAGGGGGTACAAATACCAGGTAGAAGGCATCATGTAGCCAATAATTAGGGAAGCTGTAGCTGTGAGAGGCAACATGGTGGTGGTTGGGCTGAGGAGGATGAGGAAGATAAGGAGACATGTTTAAGGTATATGAGGAGCAAAAGGAGTCCTTGCAATAGAGATGCTAAATCGTTACTAAAAGGGAAGAGGGCTATGAAGCATTAGTGCCTGATCCAGATAGCTATTTTGCCTTTCTAAGCAGTTGATGGAGAGAGACAGCTCTTCTGGAAGGTGATTCAGTTGCTCCAGAGATGGGTGGGATGAGTCGCTTTCTAAAAGTGCTTCCCTCCATTGACTAGAGAGGGGGAGGCTAGACATTTGGCTCACACCGAACACCTGACTTTTCGGCAGCTAAAATTAGGTGAGATAAATCTCATCTGTTGGTAGAACCAAGAAGGATATTGGATATCTACTACAGACAAATATTTTTAGATCAGTCAGCTAGGAAATTCGCATCAAGGGGTCCTTAAGAGCTGCCTCCCTAAGCCTCTGGACTGCTCGTGTTAATTTTACTGCAAGCCTTAGCATATGGAGGAGCTCCTGAAGGCCAGGAGAAGGATAATGTGTTGATGAAGAGGCAAGCAGGACAGCACAGGTAACTACAGGCATGACAACAGATCGCATGCAAAACAGTGGAAGCGCTACACACAATTCAATCCATATGGAATTAAATGACAAGAATATAATCAACGTCAGTCAAGTTGGTTTTGATAGAAAAACAGTATTTTCAAATGAGCCTGGCTGATCGTTCTTGAATGAGATTACAGATTTGTTTGATAGAGGCAATTACGACTGTACAATATGCTCAGACTTTTGTCCTCGTACCCCATACTCCATACTTAACTTGTTGGTGATACATTTCCATTAAAAAACTGGCACTCTAAATTATCAAAGAACCGTTTGTAAAATGGATTAAAAACTGGCTGCCTGGCAGACCTCAAAGACCAGCCTCAGATGGGCATTAGCACCAAATGCAGTGCTGAAGGTGAGGTGTCGCAGGGATCGGAAGGAGGTCTGACGGTAAATACGGAGTCAGTGCCGGTGATGTGCCGCTTCCAGGTGACACACGGGTGGATGAATAGTCTGACTCGGGCTCCGCGTGCAAACTGCGCTCATTCAAACACTCGCCAATGGAAAGTTCTCCACCTAGGGAGAAGGACGGCAGGTCATCCCCATCTCCTGAAGGATTATGCTCTAAAAAGATTAACTGTGGAAATCATTCAGGAGACGAGGAACTCAATATGATCTCCCAGAGTGCGACTGGTTAAAATGGCTAATGCAAGCCTTCTGTAAGAAGCACATCCTCCTCTCCGTGCATGGTGGGCAGCTCTGCCCAGCTCGTGGTTGTGAAAGGATGTTGCAAAAGGGGTAAAAGGAACGGAAGAGAAACATTGCATCCAGAGAAGGGCAACGAAGCTGGGGAAGGGTCTGGAGCACAAGGCTGATGGGGAGCGGCTGAGGGAACTGGGGTTGTTCAGCCTGGAGAAAAGGAGGCTGAGGGGAGACCTCATCGCTCTCTACAACTGCCTGAAAGGAGGCTGTAGAGAGGTGGGGGTCGGTCTCTTCTCCCAGGTAACAAGCGATAGGATGAGAGGAAATGGCCTCAAGTTGCGCCAGGGGAGGTTTAGACTGGATATTAGGAAAAAAGTCTTCACCGAAAGGGTTGTCAAGCATTGGAACAGGCTGCCCAGGGAAGTGGTGGAGTCACCATCCCTGGAGGTATTTAAAAGATGTGTAGATGTGGTAGTTAGAGACATGGTTTAGTGGTGGACTTGGCAGTGTTAGGTAATGGTTGGACTCGATGATCTTAAAGGTCTTTTTCAACCTAAATGATTCTATCATTCTGTGATCAGTGTTGCTTAGGGGCTGGAGGCAAAGCTATGGAGGGAGAGGTGCAGAAAGCTCTGGTTTTTTAGCTGGTCGGAAGCTAGGTAGAAGAAGATTGCTCTTCATGTGTACTTCCACAGCATGTGGGATCCTAGGCTCTCATGGGCTCTTTAAACATCAAAACAGTCATAGCAAGAACCAATGACTCAAAGTGGAAGCCAGACAAGCTCAAATCAGAAAAAAGCTTCAAGACCGTAGCTGGAAACCTGATCTACTACTGGAACGAGTGGTGAAGGGAATGGTGGCTACTTCCCTGCATGATGCTTTTCTGGGCTGGAGCATGTGTTTCTGCTGGGCATGCCTATGGGCCCCCACGCCAGGTGAACCAGGGAAATGCATCAGCTCTCATCTCAGAAAGGTCCAACCAGATGATCTCATGCACCATGCATGACTACAACTTTGAACTCCCCACATGCCTCCCTGGGCCAGGGTGCTTGCCAAGCCGATCTCCCCTCGAAGGGGAGTTCTTGCATCAGCAGAACGAGACGCACGGAGCCAGCAGTGCCTCCTCCGAGCCAACTGTGCACCGCTCACTTTCGGGATTTGCTCCAGTACTCTGGGCTTTTTAGCATTTTCCTGCTCTCGGTCACACGCCTCTGACAAGGACCTGACTCACGAAGGGATGCGCCTCGTGTGCATGACTCCATCTGCCTCCCTGACCAGCGTGCATCTAATGACTGCTCGGTGATTTCAGGGTTTGGACATTTTCCTTGCACCAGCTCTGGCTCCTATGACTTCAGCCGTAATATTTCCCCGAATCCCGCTGGCTGCTTTTGCCAGTGGCTGCTGCAGACATTTCAACACCGGCAGCTGTTTGGCAACGTGTTGAGCTGCTGCAGTTGGGATGAAGGATGCCGACCACACCGGCTGCGAACTTTGGGGCTGTGAACCGGCTGGGTGCTGCCAGCCCCTGTTTCGTTGCCAGCCAGACGACTCCTCGTGACTGCTTAGCTCGGGAGGGTATGAGCCGTGCCACCTCCAGTCTGAGCACAGGCTGCAGAGGGAGGATGCTTTTCAGTGGTCTACCTCAAAAAGCGCCTTCCCCTCCCAGGACTCTCCCACCACGTGAAGAACTGGATAGCTCAGAAGATGGTGGCATCACCAGGTCCATCTTACAAAGTGGGATTTAGCCTCCTCACAACTTGGAAAGGAGACCTGCAAGGAGAAGGCAGGTGCTTTGGGAAGTGCTGTGTGTCAACTGTCAGGTGAAGCTTTTCTTGTGAGGGGGAGCTTACGGAGCAGGGGTAGGGGAGGGGGATGGCATGAGGTGTAACAGCCAGGTGGAGGGAACACACTCCATTCTGGCTATGTCCAGCGCGTTGGGTGGTAGCAAATCTGTATGCTTGTCCCCTTGCGCATGCCTCAGTTTCCCTTTCTATAAAATGTGGTGCCATAACCCAAGCAGTACAGTGATCCCCAGGAAGCAGCACTAGATATAACAGCTGCATCTTACAGGTGAGGTAGGAAAGAAATGTGCTGCCCGTGGACTTCAGAAGGTCTTGTTCTTCCGAATCTTCTTGACTGGACCTGCTGTTTTCTTCAGGCATGCTTTGGATATGTGGCCACCCAGGTGCAATTTCTCTGCAGTCTCTATGAGGAAGGTAAGGGGATTTTCTCCCTGCCATGTAAAGGCAGGTTCTGTCTCATTGGAGGCACCACCCAGCACGGTGGAGGGTGGAGGCCTTCTGTGCATCAATCTAATCCTGTAATTAACCACTCTAAATAACGAAGAGATAGCTGGATAGTCTAACCTTTCACACTCGAAGGATAGCGTTTTACGGGCTGTAACACATTTTCCAGCTGGACCCTACTGCTCTCCTGGTACCACTTTGGACTTCCAGGGACTAATATAATATAATATGATATGATATAATATAAAATGCCTTCATGCCAGCCAGTTATACTTTTAAAACAGAGTAAAAGATGTGCCACGCGAGATGGCAAAAATTACTCCAGGAGCACAGGAGATGCATTGCACAAGGCTTTTTACATGGGATGCCCAAACAATGATGCAATCTGATGCCTCTTACAGCTTCACTCTCTCATGCAGAGATAGAAAGAGAAGTCTGCAGAAAGCATCCAGAAGTCCTGGGCTGAAATCCCAGAAAAGCCAGTGGCAGGATTTCCATCCATTTCAGTAGAGCCAGGACATCTCCCCTGAGAATCCCTGCTGGCTCTGCTGGGTTGTGCATCTGTCTCCAACTTCTTCTATGTTATCCATAAAAAGGACACAGGAACACCTGTTTTACTCATAGGGCTGTTGGGCAGTTTAACTCACCCATATTTGCATGGTGCATGGGAATCGTCTGTTGAAAGAGTCAAAATAACCTCGTTATTGTCTTTATTGCCTGAATATCTGCCCATGCTATAAAGGCTAGAAGCAGATTCATGCACTTGATCAGTGCTGTGCCATCAGATGTGAATCACAGAATCACAGAATCACAGAATCGTATAAGTTGAAAAAGACCTTTAAGATCATCGAGTCCAACCGTAAACCTTGATGGTGTCCTGTATCCCTCTCTTCATCCTCGTGCTTCATCTGTCACTACAGTATCCAAGCACTTTCTGTGGCCAACAAATATCAATAATGAAATCGGTGGTGGCTTTTCCTGGAGGCTCTGGTGTTTTCTCTATCCTGCCTGGGGCTCAGGTGTAGTCTAGCCCAGTGGGGATGCCTGGGCTGGAAGGGGTGCCAACCTTGTGCCATTCTCACACAGAGGTCCATCTGCCCACCCGCTAGCCCTCTGGACAACTCACGGGTTCTGCTGCTCTACATTTTCTGGTCCAAAAGCAAAGTATAAACTCCATGTATGGTTTGGTTTTTTTTTAGACCCTTTCACCATGCAAGTCACTATTGCTCTATGTTCCTCCTGGAACTTGGGTTTCTATCCTTGAAAAAGCAACAAAACCAGGACTCAGACCGTGCTGGAGGGGTTTTCTCTGGGAAAGCTTCACAGATCTTCACCGCCAATGGGCTGAGCTGAACTGTGTCTGAAAAAACATTTGCAGATCATTCCCCATTGAAACTCAAGGTGGTTGAAAATCCCCTCAAATTAAAGGATGCTGGGGGTGTCCTGCACCCTCTCAACTGGACAAGCAAGGGCAAGCTATTATCCGAACAGCGTGTGTTGGACGGGTGTACTCTTTGCTGGGTAAAAAACTGGCTGGATGGCCGGGCTCAAAGAGTGGTGGTGAATGGAGCTCAATCCAGTTGGTGGCCGGTCACAAGTGGTGTTCCCCAGGGCTCTGTGCTGGGGCCAGTTCTGTTTAATGTCTTTATCAATGATCTGGACGAGGGGATCGAGTGCACCCTCAGTAAGTTTGGAGACAACACCAAGTTGTGTGGGAGTGTTGATCTGCTGGAGAGTAGGAAGGCTCTGCAGAGGGACCTGGACAGGCTGGATCGATGGGCTGGGGCCAATTGTATGAGGTTCAACAAGGCCAAGTGCAAGGTCCTGCACTTGGGCCACAACAACCCCATGCAACGCTACAGGCTTGGGGAAGAGTGGCTGGAAAGCTGCCCAGCAGAGAAGGACCTGGGGTCACTGTTGGTTGATAGCCAGCTGAATATGAGCCAGCAGTGTGCCCAGGTGGCCACTGGCATCTTGGCTTGTATCAGAAATAGTGTGGCCAGCAGGACTAGGGAAGTGATCGTGCCCCTGTACTCGGCACTGGTGAGGCTGCACCTCGAATCCTGTGTTCAGTTTTGGGCCCCTCACTCCAAGAGAGACATTGAGGGGCTGGAGCGTGTCCAGAGAAGGGCAACGAAGCTGGGGAAGGGTCTGGAGCACAAGGCTGATGGGGAGCGGCTGAGGGAACTGGGGTTGTTCAGCCTGGAGAAAAGGAGGCTGAGGGGAGACCTCATTGCTCTCTACAACTACCTGAAAGGAGGTTGTCGAGAGGTGAGGGTTGGTCTCTTCTCCCAGGTAACAAGTGATAGGACAAGAGGAAATGGCCTCAAGTTGCGCCAGGGGAGGTTTAGACTGGATATTAGGAAATTTTTCTTCACTGAAAGGGTTGTCAAGCATTGGAACATGCTGCCCAGGGAAGTGGTGGAGTCGCCATCCCTGGAGGTATTTAAAGGACGTTTGGATGAGGTGCTCAGGGACATGGTTTAGTGGTGGACTTGGCAGTGTTAGGTTTACGGTTGGACTCGATGATCTTAAAGGTCTTTTCCAACCTATATGATTCTGTGATTCTGTGAGTATTTGGAGCAGGAGGCTGCAATCCAGCCCTGGTGGGATCTGTCCCAGCCTTACCTCTGGCATCCCGCCTGTCCTCTGGGGTCCCACGTCCAACCCTCTCAAAGCTTCAGCACCCCAGGTGAAACACGGGTGTTATTCCCCATCCTCCGCTCGTGCTGGAGCAGCATCCCAGAGCTCACGCTGCGATCCTGGAGGCCGTCGCGACAGGTCTGCGTGAATGCAGCGAACAAAAGGCAACCCTGGAGAGCTCGCGGGCGGACTCTCTGCAAATATTTCTCAGAGAACATTTTTAAGGCTTCATTAATTGCCACTTGCCAACCAAATCCTTGGCTAGGAAGGACTCAGGTAAGATGCTGCAACTCTGCCCACCGGCTTTTTGCATGCGGTAATTCAGATCCCACGTGTTATTTTAGCCTGACCGCTCCGCCTTTGTGCGGCGCGGAGGTAAACGCTGCCAGGAGTTTGTAAGTTTTTATATCACTATCTAATTGGAGCCAAGATTTTAGTAGTTCGGCATTCAGGAGTGTTAGAGGAGCCCTAAATGGCCAAGTTGTTATTTGCGCTGAAAGAAGTAGGCATGGTGTTTCCAATTATTCTTCATTTCAGACAACAGCTAGCTGTTTCGGTTTATTGGAGCAGTAGCCTGGTAGAGGAACAATATTGAGTAAACGGTGCTGAAAAAGGCTCAGTGTAAGGCAACAAATTTTTCTGACATAGACCCAACCTTACTTTGGAATATTGCTGGCAAGTCACTAATAGGTACAGCAGAAATCAATCGGTAATAATGTTGCAAATGAGGCAGGGAACACAAAAAGTCCTTTCAGCACCGTAAATAAATCTCTGTTTGCTCAAACAAGTAGCATTTATGACATGATATGGAGCTTCCAAAAGCAGAAATTGGGGCAAAGAGAGAAAAATGTTCAGTTTATTAAGCAGAGTAACTGAAAAAGAAATAGGCAACCTCTTCTTTCTTCTTTTCCTCCCCAGCACTGTAGAGATAAAATATTAGAAACAAAATGCAAGCAAAAGGCTCTGAAGCGAAAGCATCTTACAGAGAGATGCAGCTGGGGGGAGGCAGTCTCCTGCTCAGAGAAGGTGCGCTCTTGGGCATAAAATTATTTTTAGGATACAAACCTACGGTACGATCCTATAGAATTTAGCAGGAAATTATACCTTTCTGTTGAGCTCTTAGATGATATTAAATCAATGCAATAGAATTTTAGAGGTTATTAAAAACGCCGTAAAAATTAAATTATTCTCTGTTTAACTCTACAGCGTTTTAAAATAACTTCCGTAAAACTGAGTTAAATTTCTGTAGACTCCCACTGCTTTCTTTCCTTACACAGTTCTACGAGATTTTTTCCCACAAAGGTGTATTACGTAACATTAAAATTGCAGTTGATTTTCATTTGTAAGTAAGTGGACTGTCTTTCAGCTATTTTAGTCTTTATTAAAATATACAACTCGATAGTACTAAAAAATTGGTAGCATGACAGAAAAATCCTATAAAACATTCACAGATGCATATTGAAAGAAAGGCATTCTTAAAATCACTTAAAATCTTTTGAAATTGTAGGCTTTAAACCTTGGAAGGTCTGGTATAATGTGGATATTGAGAAAGCTAAGGGACAATTCAAAACGCAAAGAGGAAAGAGCATTAGAACAAATAGGAAATTTTTTAATGTATGAGAGAGAGTAAGGAAACCTCCTAGGAAACTGGTAATCTTACAGTTTCCTGTAAGATTTTCCCATCAGAGAGTAAAAGGAGCTATTAGGATGTTGCAGAGAAGAGAAATTATTTCTTTGTGTCTGTTTCCAACCCAGAGATTGTCACTGAAATACTTGTTCTGTGCTTGCTCATTGCATGTAATAAATCTGGGAATATTGTCAAAGAATTAGGCTAAGCCCATGCTTAAACATTTTGCTGGAATAACAGCGTCAGCAAAAGCCCATGTGCTTTTTATATTATACCAGCAAAAAGTCAGCATAATGCAAAAGACAGCTTATTCTGCTAGAGGAAGCTTGTTTACCCCAAATTAACAGAAACTAAAGTGTCGACAGAAGACAAGTATGTGCGATATCTCCATTGAGGCTGCACAGCCCCTGCCTTCCAGGATGGGTCATGAAAGACCTGCAGGGTTGAGTAGCTCCTTCCCCATCGGTGGCTTTTGGGTCTGCCCTGCAGAAGGGCCGGATAGCCAGGAGAGCTGGTGCTAGCCCTGAAGGATGTCCTTGATAGCAGTTGACTGAGAGGCACATAAAGAGTGAGGAGCTAGCCCAGGAGTCACAGGAGGAGCCAGCGTGAGAGCATGGGTAGGGTGTCCACACTGGCGCTACCTGATGGGGCTTGCTGTGTTATGCCTGGTCCTCTTGCTACGGGGCTTGCTGTGGTATGGTCCTGGTCCTCTCCTACCACAGAGCACGCTGCGGCTTGGGTGTCCTTTGCACAGAGGACAGGCTGGTGCATACATTGGTCTGTCTTGGATACAGATTTAGGATACAGCCAGAGATGGCTTATCTTCCTGGACCTAGGAACTGAGGAGCTGGTTTCTCAGTATGGGCACTGCTTCTGTCCTTTTTAGGCACCAGAGCATCCAAGGCTGAGACTCATTCCATATGGTGGATGGAGAGAGGCAGGCATCAGTTCAGAGCATATGCCCGTAATGCCTAGCCCCAGTACATGAAGGACATTTTTGAATGGTCTCAAGTGAACCACATCAACAGTCCCAAGAAAGAGAAGGCAAGTGCCCTGGGCTATGTCCCAGCCATGGCTTATACACGCTGGCTGTGTTGCCTGGGGCTCTGCTTTGGGAAAATCCCAACTACCGAGCATTTTCTAGTACCTCTCTCTGAGTGCTGGCAACCCTTTCTTATCTAGAGAAGACATATGAGAGCAGAAAAAGAGATGCTGGGAAAAAAGGACGAATTAAAGAACAAGAGGTCTTTAGGACTGGCTAATGTACCTCCATGTATTCTGGGGAAAATTAGCTATGAAGCATTAAGCCACTAGGAAATATATGCCTTCTTTGCATTAAAAATCTGTGACAAATCAAAGGACTGGAGTACACCTGGGTAATGCTTCTTGACAGCAACTACTATGGAAGAACAACCGAGTAACAGCCATACTGGCTGTGTTCCCTGGCCCTGAGTCCAACTGGCAGCCCCTGGCCACCAGGATAAACTCTTTTACTCGCCAAAACAGGGACCTTATAGTCAAACCGCCCATCAGGAGTGTTAAGCTCAGGACTGTGCCCAGACATGGTCTGGGAGAGCATTCCTTAGCCTCGGCCAAAACTACACCAGGGACCACACTAAAAATTTAACAGTGTGGGCAAGCTTGACCCTGTGCCCTGGCCCTACTTAGTCACTAGTGTAGACGAAGCTTTTGGATCAGACCAAGGTCCAACCAGTCCAAAAGACGACCTCCAGCGATGCCTCAAAGCGCATCCCCACACCCATGGGGCTGTTTGCAATAAGCAAGTCTCCACCCAAAGGAGAAATTTGTGACTGTGGGATCTGTCTCACGTCCTGTAGCATTGCGCAAAAACAGGAAAGCCGTGCAGTCACCGTGGCTAAAAGTAAATTCACGATTAGCTAATATGTTTTGCTGTAATAGTAACACAGTGATGTCTGGTGCTAGCTCAATAGCCAAAAATGACTGGTGATAGTTACACCCTGTGCTTTATACAGAACAATAAATAAATGATCCAACAAAAATGCCTTGCTCGGTTTGTCCCATTTCCTTGCTAAGGTGCAGGCAGAAGTGCCAGTCCCAAGCTCTTGGGGGCAGGACTTGTCATGTTTTAGGCTGAGACTTCCATCATCCTCCATTCATCACTGTCCTCAGTGGTTTTCAAAAATCTCAGCGATGAAGCAACTATCCCAAGTGAGTGCAATATAAATAGTTGTGCTGGTAAAGGCTCAGCTTGTGCCCCGCGTGGTCACTGTTTACAGCAAAAGGAGCTGCAGGGACATGCAAAGGAGACTTTTCTCAGGTGCATCATATGCCATACCTCATGTTAGGGACAGCTTGTGTCCCCCAGCGCTGCTGCTGAGTGGATGGGGAGGGTAGAGACATGGCCTTGAACTCCTTCAAGGTGCACCATGTCCCTCCACCAAGACCAGCACGATGGGATCCCGTCTCTTTCCACAAAGTAGAGTCTACAAAGGAGAACAGCAGCAAGGACCCGCTAAACCTTTTCCCCTCCTGTTTCCAGATACGGAGCACTTCCCACAGGAGCCAGGCAGAATCTGGCCCAACATGAATGATGTGGCTTTTGGCTAGCCCTTTTCACCTGTGACTCTCAAAGCATTTGGCAAGGCACTCTCCTCACTTTCCTGTAATTGCAATAATCTAACCAATGTGCATAATGATTCAGAGTTTTTATAATTACATACCTTTGTCCGAAGGACATGGTACAAAACCATCTATCTGCAACACAAATTAATTTCCCCTCATTAAGGTTGCAGTCATGAGTTAATTGCATGGAAAGAAAATGCAGAAGACTTCAGATGCTATCCCAAGAAATTGTTGCTGTCGTTCATCCAGCTGGTCAGGATGTGATGATCAGTATCAGTTACTCAGCAACTGCTCTGGCATTGGTCTCCTTTGATTTAAGGTCCCGTAGACTCACTTGAACTTGCACACAGAGATAAGTTCTCCTAAGGACAGACAGAGTCTCCTCTTGGAAATGTAGTATTTCTTGTGAATCCTGGAATTCCTTTGATTTGGAGGGAGGAGTTTTTTCCACTGGGGAGCTGACTGCTTGTGAATCAGCCTTCTGAAGAAAAATTAAATTTGCTGATAATTTAAGGTTTAGCTAATGCACAGGATGATCTTTTGGCAACCTTGTGATGCAAGCTTGATGTTTTCAGGTTATAAACCTCAAGCAAATAAAAGGAGAAAGAAGAATGGCTTCGGAAAAGTTCCATCGGGCTATAAGTCAGAGGCTGTTCCACAACATTTTATCTCTGAAATGTCATGCTGTACTGGCCTCAAAGCAAGAAGAACAGACGGTTCATCTAATACAATTATTTTAGGATCCTTTCATCATAAACAGTGTGCATGCCAAAATGAAAACGTATCATGGGAAAGCATTTCTCATTGAAGCCTGAATCTCCTCCCTAATGTTTATTCTATGTCATGGAGAACACTAGGGGCCAAATACGCTCTGGGTTAAAAACACTGGCATCAGTTCTTGCAACACAAATCTGGCAGGGGTTCAGGACGTGACAGCCGAAGGAGGCTGCAATCTCCCTTGTACCAACAAACCAGTTGATGCCTAGTGCCGGCGAGTGAGGAAAGGGGATGATGAAGAGAAATATGAAACGTGCCATGGAGGCTCGCTCCCTTCTGCAGCTGCTGGCTGGCGCCCTGGATCCCTGCTGCGGCAGTGAAGCAGTGTCCCAAGCGCCTGCAAGGTGCAGAGTAGGTGGGTAGCAGCAATATCCTACCCTTGTATTGGTATAAATCCCTGCATGCTGGTGATTTGTACCCCCTTGCAATGGCTCTTTGAATGCCATCCTGGGTAGCAAATCAATCTCTTCTACATTTTCAAGAACATCACAAAGTCTTTTTCCTGCAAAAAAAAGCTTTCAGTGCTGGTAGTTGCGTTGGGGTTGCTGCAAAATTCTCTCTATTTCTCAGCATGTTCCCATTTAGTGGATTATTTGGGCTGTTTCATTGCTCCCACATTCTGGGCCATTGTCTTCCGTCTTGCAAACATGAGCTATACTTTTAACAACAGTGACGCTGCACTTTGTTGTATTTAAATTTGCTTTATTTCCTTGCCGCCCTCCTACCGTGGGTCTGGTACGACTGACTTTCACGTCATCTGCAAGTTTATCAGTGATGATTTTTATCATTTCCTCTGGGTCAATCCTCAAGACACTGAACAATACAGGGTCCAAAATAAATAAATGGAAGACTTCAATATCTCTAGTATAATTGAATTTCAAATTACATTATAAGATCTCTTGCTGAAATAGTTTTTAATCCATTTAGTATACCAGATTAGGTTTTGTACCATTTTTCTTTAATTGGGACTGTGTTCAGGAACTGTTCAATAACTTGCAGAAATCTAAATAATTTATAACAGCCTTATCTTTATTAACCAAACTTACATTCTCATTAAAAAAACATTCATTTGTTTGACATGACAGGCTTTCCATAAAACTGCTCAGGCATATCAATCAGGTTAGCATCCTTTAATTCATTACTAATCATAGCCTATATCAGATTTTCTTTGATATTGTTTGGGACCGGTGTTAAACCAATGAATTCATAATTACCTGGGAGTTTCCTATTATATGAAGTACAGTCTTCTGGATTCTGCACAGAGTATCCTTACAAATTTATGCACGCAGAACCAACACGCTCGGGCAGTCTAGCAATTTTGTTGGCAGTCAGCTGGAATGAGCAGGACAGCAATACAACCACCCCAGAACCATCCGCACAGGATCCCGGCATCACACAACAATTTGGGGAGGGAAAGACCTCCAGGGATCTCCTGATTCCCCCCTCACAGCAGGGCTAACTTCACCCTTCAGTCAGATTTCTCAGAGCCTTGCCCAGTTGAGTTTTGCAAGAATAGAGATCCCAAAAGCTCTCTGGACTCGTGTTCCAATAGTTGACCACCTTCATTGTAAGTTTTTTTCCCCTTAATATCTACTTGTAATGTGCTTTGCTGCAACTTGGGTTGATTGCCTCTTGTTCTATCACTCCGCACCTTCAAGAAAAATCTGGTGCTGTCTTTTCAATAATCTACGGGTGGTTAAAGACAGCAGTAAGCCTTATAGTCTTAAGCAGCCTGAATAACCTCTACTCTTCTGGATGCCAACAAGTGTTCTCGGTGGGCTCAGCCTTGTAGGTACATGCTGGCTCTGATGTGGCAAAATGCTGAGCTTCACCAGTAGTCCCAGTGATGAGGACCAGACTGCTCACATACTGAGAACTACTTATTTATTGTTCTCTGCCGAAATGGAGGTGGACAGCTATATTCACCTGGCTTAAATGCTACCTAAGTCCTTGTACCTGCTCAGTGGAGAGTGTTAGTGAGTCTGGAGAGCCTAAGGAAAGCCTTGAGCAAGAGTCACCTATGTCTAGTTAACGAGAAAGAAGAGGTAGGTGGATGTAGGTTGAATTGCAGGTCTGCTGCTTATGCAAACTTGCAGGTTCGTGTTCTTCCTTGTTTAGAGATATAATCATTTTATGAAGAACAGTGACCTGAAGAGCTGGGAACTTAATTTAATACATTTCATATGGGCCTGGGTTTGTTGTCTGATTTACTAAAAGATATCAACACAATTTTTGGTGGAAAAAAAATGCCATCTGTGTGCTGGACGCTATAGATCTCAAAGGATAAAGAGAAGTTTCAATGCAGAGTACACTCAGACGTCTTAATTGCCTTTCCTAAATGCCTGCTCGGTCTCCCACTGAGCAGGAGAGGGGTGCCTCAGCATGCAGGTGACCTCTGTAATACTTGCAGGAACCATCATATTAATTTACCACCCTAAAGAGAGTTTTAAATAAAGCCTCCTTGTTACCCTTTAAATCTAGGCACTGGGGACAAGAGGGAAGGAGATGAGGATATGGGAAATGTCTTCTTTCATGCTTCTGGCTGGGAGTAAAAGTCAGGGCAAGGACTGGTATATTGCAGAGTTGAGGATGGGTTTAAGAGACAAACTGATTATTAATTAGATCTGCAATAATAGGACAAAATAAATAACGGTTTCCTATCTGGCAAATGAGCCAAGGGTGCTCTGGAAGGAGGGACTGCACAATAACTGCCTTGCAAGCCCAGCAGAAGGGCTTTAAACTATGTTTGGAGCAGGCTGGCAACAAAAGTTCAAATGATGGAGCAAAGTTCCTGTGGGAGAAGGAAATTGGTGTAGCTCCCTGAGATTAGACTCTTACTAATGGGGAGGAGATTGCTGAGAATAGGAAGGTGGAGGTTAATTAAGTTGAAAGAGATAACATAATGATGGAGCATCTTCCTCTGAGGAAAGGAAGGAGTGAAGGAAGCAGAAAAAGGAGAATGGACATTAAGCTGTACAAAGACTGGGAACAAGACTAGGAAAATTACGTCTGTAAAGGAATAGCATGACTATGGAGGACTAAACTGAGAAAGACCAGGGACAAAATGAGTTTCAATTAGGAAGGGATATAGAGGGTGATAAAAGAATGCTCTGTAAAGGTATCAGAAATAAGAGGAAGGCAACAGAAATTATACATAACTGAATTAACGGAAAATAAGAGAACAGAAATAACAGAGAAAAGACTGGACCATTCATTATTTCTTATGCTTTACCTATGGAAAACAAAAAAAAAAGAAAAGATGATGAACTGATATTTATCAGAACTGCTTTTACCAGGGGGATAAGACAATCCAAAATAGCAAAAAGAAACAGTTAAAGTAATTCAAAGAAGTTAGACAAATTCAAGTCAGCAGGACTGGATGAAGTTCCCCCCAGAGCACTTCAGGCACTAGCCAGAGCAATCTCTGACTCATTAGTAATTATCCGGGAAAGCTCAGAGAGAACATGGGAGATCCCAGAGGAGGGGAGAAGGGCAAACACAGCGCCTGTCTTTAGAGAGGGGGAAGAAGGACTTAGGGAATTATACAGCAGTCAGTTTAGCATGTAATGCAGAAAAATAATACAATAAACTGTTAAACAATCAGTTATTAAGCACTTGACTGATAATAGAAATAGACAATCAACCAGATTGGATTTGTCATAAATGAGTGATGTTAAAACCATCTAATTTCCATCTTTGAACCCAACAACTGTGTCGTAGAATAAGGGAGAGGGAGTATATGTCACGTACTTTGAAATAAGCAGGGTTTTTAGCACCGTTTCACATGACATTGCCAGAAGCTGACCGGGAACTACGATCTCTGTGAAATCATCTTAAGACATACTTGACAGAAAAAAAAGTGTACTCACACAAAAATTAGTAACTCCTTTCCTTGGAATTTAGAGGGTTTTCCAAATGGGCTCCCGCAGGGTTCACTCCTGAACCCGATTCTAATATTTTGATTATTTATTTGGATGATGAAATAAAGAATATATAATTACTTTGGAGAATGTGTTACAAAATGTTGCTGGGAAATTGGAGTAATAGTATAAAATCAACCAGATTTGGTTCAGTAAAGTCAGAAGCAACAAAATATGTCAATGCAAAGTGGCAAATCACTGGTCAAGCAACCATTCAAATGAAAAAGAGCTGTGAACAAGACACTGAACAGTACAGAGCTGTTGCAGAAAAAGGCAAATCTTATTCTGGGGTGTATGAACAAAAGTGTAATAGGTGAAACATCAGAAGCAATTATTCCACTCTAATGAGGACTCAGTTGGAATACCAGGTGTGGGTTTGGATGCCGTGCTAGGAGAAAGTAGAAGAATGATGGAGACAAACTGTAGAGGGGCTAGAGGAAAGCAACAAGGATTACAAATGGTTCAAAGACTTGGAGGATTTTCTTTGCTTTTTCCAGAAGGGAAAAAACCCCACACCTGAGAAGATGAAAACTATCTTCTAAGACATAAGAGACTTGCAAAAAGGATATTGACAATTGTTCTGGGTACAACAGAACTAAATTGGCTTGATTTCCTGCAAAGATTGTTGTTACTGGATATCTGGGAAAGAGAAAAACCCACAAATCAAACCTAAAAGCTTTCTAATTCAAAGCAAATTTATTTGAATTAAAATTAAAATTTCTAAATTAAGTCCTAGGTCTTCCTCTCTGGAAGTCGATTAGCCTCTCTCAGGGATGGCTGGATTCTGCTCAGGGCAGAGGGGGATTCACAGTCTCTCTCCAGCTCTCCTTTTCCATGACTGTCTTCTCTAGGTGTGCCAATGCTTCCATCTTCCCCATGCCCGCCTAGAATGCAAAATATTGATGCAAATCTTGTGTTTGCGCTTTAGCATAGCTTCAAACACACTGTTGGTGTTAATTAATTAAACAACAGGAGGAAGCCAGTGGTGCCAAATGAAGCACGGAGCTTTCCCTGACCAATAACAAAATCAATCCTTCCTCCTGTGTGTTGCATAGCTTCACCAATTTTCTTTTCTAATGTACTAATGAAGAGCCTCCTTTTCTGCAGATCTCCAACAGACAGCATGTGGTTGGCAGGGGGATGAATGTGGTGCTGCGGTCCTCACTTCCAAGGGCTAGGAAAATTAGTGAGCGTGCTGGAGTGCAAAGCAGTTGTGCAAAACCACACATTGCATGACAGGGAAACAGAGCGTTTCTTACTTTTCCCTAGCAAGGAACTCCTAATTTGCAAATAAAGGAATAATACATGGATAAAGTTTGCCAGAACTGTTGTTCAGGAAGGGCAGGTGACGAGGACAAAGAAGGAGGGAGTTCACAGGCTGTCTGGAAGGAATATACCTTCTCTGAACTCTAGGAAGATTATGAAACAATCTGCTGGATGTCTCTGGGTAGAGATAAAGGAAGAGAGAAAAACAAAACCAGAAGCAGTCTCATGGTACAGTCTATTGTACATCAACTAATGAAAAAAGGAGATCGAGGAAGGGTTTTTTTGAAAAATAAAGGAGTCTTGTAATGAACCTGGTGGACTTGAAGGAAAATGATACACCAAGGTCAAGGACATTGTGAATTTTAAAGTGGGAAGGACGAGAAAAATAAGGAGAGGATGAAGGAATTTAAGACTTTGACTGTTGTTCACCATAGCCCTTAGGGTCTTCGGGAATTTGCTGGTGCTCTTACAGGTATTACCTTCTCCCTTCTTAGATTAGCACCAAGTTCTGAATGATCAGACAGCATGGACAGGTTTCTATGGGCATCTTTCTTCTTGTAAAACACTTTGTTTATTCCGTACAAGTAACGTGACCATAGACTGAGGTTCTTAATGTAGATAGAATCACAGAATGGTTTGGGTTGGAAGGGACCTTTACAGGTCATCTAGTCCAACCCCCTGCAATGAGCAGGGACATCTTCAACTAGATCAGGTTGCTCAGAGCCCTGGCCAACCTGACCTTGAATGTTTCCAGGTATGGGGCATCTACAACCTCCCTGAGCAACCTGTTCCAATGTTTCACCACCCTCATGGTAAAAAATTTCTCCCTTATATATAGTCTGAATCTACCCTCCTTTAGTTTAAGACCATTACCCCTTGTCCTGTCGCTACAGGCCCTGTTAAAAAGTCTGTCCCCATCTTTCTCATAAGCCCCTGCAGCAGATCTGCAGCACGGTTTTGGGGAGGGAACGATGTGTGCCCTTACTTTTGGAAAAGGAGCAACGGAGCGCTGGTCAGCCCTAAACGTTCTTGACAGGCAGCATGGAGAGTCACTAGTACCTATGAATCTGTTGCTATATTTTACCTTGAATATTTACCAAAAGTATGATACTAAAGGTTTTCAACTTAAAAATCACTTTATGGACCTTGTATGATGCTCATAGCATCCCCACTCAGCAAATAAATCTTTCCTGTTCTCAAAAGGATGAAACAGAGGCAAAGAGTTCAATAATTTATATTTGGCAAATTTTGATAATCCTTAGGGGTGAGACCCCCTTCGTTCACGGAGAAATGAAGTGTAAAATCAATGTTTGTACGGTCTCTGCACCTCTCCGCTTGGTCGCCTGTGGGACGCTGGGGTGGCTGTAGCTAGCGCACTTCACATGTTGCAGAAAAGGTGCATGAGGAAATGATCAGAGAGGGTAGGATGTGGTTAAAGCCTCGGTTTGCAAACTGGAGCTAATGTGAGGGAAGCATATTATGTCTCACATCCATTAAAACCTCCAGCAATCACCTCCCACTAACACCAAGGAGCAGCAGAGAAGGAATTGTGACTTCCTGAGTCCCAGTAGCTCCTGGAGCTCTTCCTGTTAATATTCAATTATGTGCTGCCCTGGACTTAGAGCACTGAACTACGTCTCACTCTAGCCCCGAGGCTCAGCTGCAACAAACACAGCTGCAGAAGGCTGAGCCACAGAGAGAAACAACCCCCAAAACAGGGTTATCGCACCTCCAGCCGCCTGTGCGGAACCAGCACGTAGGAGGAACCATGCTGTCCACCCCCTACCTTTTCCATCTCCCCTCTCCAGGCTGCATGGCTTTGGGAAAGAGGCTACAGGTAGGAGCTGGTTATACTGTGAGCTGTGGGCAGGATCATCAGACTCTTTCCCCCACCTGTTTTTTTATCCTGGATGTGCTGGTTGACCATATAATGCTCTGCATGCACTTCCTCTCCATCTCATAACATGCAGCTTCTGCTATGGCTTGTCCTTCTCCTCACTCCCCAACCCTGAGTGCTCCCATCCCTGTTGACCTATCTGCCTTCTGATAAACCCCTTCCACTTCCAGATCATGGTATTAACTTGACATTTCCAAAAGGTCACCGTGTTTGTTCTGCCTCAGAGTTATATTGCTCACTCTTTTGTCTTTTTGCTTCGTAAGCCCTTCAAGGCAGAGGTTATCTCCTAGGGTATGACTATATAGTGTCCAGGAAAAAGAGGCCCCTGATCTCATTTGGTGTCTAGCAGCTGTAACAGAGATAATAGCGTGCTCCTCGATAGAGAGGCTGGCTCCAATTTTATAGATTAATCATCAGAGGTTAATGAATCTTAGCTTATATGTAAGTCTTCCTTCCAGAAGAGGTCCATACACAGCATCTCATGGTAGAACAACTAATGCCTCAGTTTCAAAGAGTACCAGATCACTCCTGTATTTCCAGGAGTCCATTCGGATCGCGTGGTGCTGCTGGAACATATGCCATTTGTGACTGCTGCAGGAACAAATATGGGACACAAGGGAGGTGGCACACAATACATATTTTGTGCATCCAGTTTATGCATATGAAGGCACGGCTTTTTTTAGCTTGCAGTTTGTCACGCTGAACCTGTTTGTTGCATCAAGCTAATTGCAATTGAGATGAGAGCGTACGTTATGTGTAGCGTTAGGATAACTATCCTGCGGTGGCTGGTCCAAGCAAGGTGCAGCTGGTAGAGAAAGGACATACAAGATAAGCCTTTGCTCTCAGGTGAGAATAGGTCTGACCCTGTCCTCCGGTCCCGACCAGACCATCATCCCTGTGTTTGCCTCCCAGCACACGCTGAGGCAGAGGTGCAGGGCTAGAGCTCTCCCATGCCATAATCTCAGTTAGGCAGTCGGGAGGGCTCCAGCCTAGGTAGGAACTCAGCACGTTTCCTTTCCATCCGTGAGAAGACACCCCAAGCTTGGCTCTTCTCAAGCATAAGCCAACTCTGAGCCTCAGCTACAGTGAGGCTACACCAGAAAGGTAGATCAGGAGAGCGGGTTTGTAGGGCTCAGCAGGCTCAAGCCTATAGTTGACACTGCTCTTCACTTAGTTATGAAGGCATCTCAGCGGCAAGACATCTACTGATCACGTTTAGAAGAGGAGCGGATGGGGGATCTTTGCCTATAGCTTTAGTGCCAAGACCAACAGAGCACTAGACTGACAAGCTGTGCTAGCTCTAAGAACAGCCCGACCTGGCTCCTCTGCCGTGGTTTGCTTCAGGAGTGACACAAAAGCTAGATCGTTCCCCAAAACTACATAGAGGCATTCCAGGTATTAACTTTTCCCTTTCCTATGATGATATTCCTTCAACTCCCCTACTGTTTTGCTTTGAAAACAGCTTGTTCCCTGAACTACCCTGGTTCCTCTGCTTTTCCATGATATCCCTTGCCTGTCAGTGAAAACTATACTAGGCAGGATACGGCAGCGCTGTGGCTCAGCGTGGCTACATATAAATTAATTGGCTGGTACGTATAGGTTGAGTGGCCGGAAGGTGGCTGCCAGCCCTCATGCGTTATGGCTAAGTTCTGCTTCAATTTCTTATCCAGGTCTCTCCCTCCTGCCTAAGTGCTGATTTTCATGCAACTTGCAGGAATATAACTGTCTTTGAAATATCTGCTTTCTCCCAAGTTCATCTGAAACTCATTAATGGGTTCAGACGCTTTTGGGAGAGGGGGATGGACACATACGTGAACAGAAAAGCAGCACAGCAGAACCTTTATTTCCTTAGGGAGGCAGCCTAAAGAAATATAAGCATTTATTCTCATCTGTTGCTGGGCTTACGACCCACACAAATAACAGGGAAAAGCGAGCAAGCAGCCGACTGCAGAATGGGAACAGGGAAAATGACTCAGCAAGCTTGGCACCGATCTGGAGAAAACGCAGGTACATTATAACCTTGCTCGAGCATCAATCTCGTCTGTGACAGGACGTAGAAACAGCAGTAGGTATTTGCATCCGACAGAAACATTCCTTCTGATAAATGATTTAGCTCTGCTGTTGCAAGTAGTTATATACAGGAGCAGAGCAGGTGAGAGGCTCCCTTTATATTTGCCAGCAAGGGAGAGAAAAAGTTCAATGAAAACCTCTCATTGCTTTTTAAATATCCTTTTTTTTTCTATTATCAGTTGACAAATAGCTGCTGAATTATAGTTCCATGCTTTGTTCGTGTCATTTTTCCTAAGAACAGTATTTCCTGCTACATCACCTTAGAAACTTGATCAACAAACACTCTGCTCTACATGTAAACAAAGCTTTATTTTACCCTATTTTTGACAGCAGCCAGTGTTTTAGAAACCAGAATATTTCAGGTTCTCTGGGCTATTTGCCTCAATTTCACAATTTGGTTTTGTTTTTGAGGGCCTGTCAGCATTGTTTATACCTAGATCTGTTTGAGTAGTAATGTTTTCATATGAGTGGCAAAGAAAATATATTACTGCAAATTGCGTTCTGGAATCAGGCTTTCTTCTCTTTTGTCGAGAGTCTAAATGAAACCGCACTTTCTAACACATGGGAACTAAAGAGTGAAATGAATTAGAAAGAGAAGTGAAACGAGAAGATTCAGTTTCAGTGGCAAAAATGAACAAAAAAAGAAGCAAAGACAACATTGATAAGTAAGCAGGACCGTCTCCAAAGCTCAAGCTCTAATAAACCCCAAGAGTGTTATCTCTAACAGAGGAATTGAAGAGCTCTGCCGAGCCCTTTAACTATTTCCTTGTGGAATAGCATCAGATCTTGTCCTGACCCCATGCCAAGGGTCTTTTTTTTATTGTGGAAAAATAGGACTGGAGCCCTATAAAGTTTTCTTACTTGCTTTCACAAGATAAGCATTTCCCAGGTAGCTGCTGTGAAAACACAAATTAATCCAACAGCAAAAGGGGGATTTTATTTGATAGTTTTAAAAACCTGCACAGGAACCCCAGCTATTGAGCCTCCTGTGATCTGCCACAACACAAAGACAGGGTCCATCAGTTAGGGATTAATTTTGAGGCAGCTATTAAAGCCTATCACATGATGAAGGATTTTCCTATATGTGAACTTCAATGGGATGCTTTAAATCCTGTGCGTGCGCGTGTATATGCATGTGTATGTGCACGCCGGTGTTTATTCAAACCTTTTTCATTCACAGGCAGACATAGCCTTAGGCTTCTTCAGGCCTTTCCAAGGAACATAAACTTGGGAGGGGAAAGAGAGAGAGAAGAGTCATCTTTAAACCTCACATTTTTGAAAGTAAGTTTTTGGAGGAAACAGGCTCAGGTGGAAGGAGCCAAGATCGTAAAGATTTTATAACTAACAATATTTTTAAGAGGAGGCTCAATCCCTGCTCTTTCTTAGTGCAAGACCTCATTGCAAGAATTTAAAGCTAATTCAGGAAAAAACGCCCTTTTTACAGAAATGCATTGTTTTGCTTTTCTGCTCGGCTGTAACCTAAAGCCTCCTGGCTTGACAAAATGAAATAAAGCTGTGTGATGATGTGCTGTCACTGCTGCTGCCGCCACTCCGCCTCCTGCAAATCTCCCAACATCGTGCACCGATCTCCCCGTCAGAGCCCGGTAAGGGAGTGATGCCTTCTCCTTCCAGCCTAAATACTGCACCAAACGAACTTACCCTTCGGCTTTGTAAAACACGGCTCGGGTTTGCAGCAAGCAGCTCTGCCTGAGGTGCCGTTTCCGAGGGCTGGTGTGGCTAGGTAACTCTCTTCCCATGACACAGCAGAACAGCAGCAGCAGCAGCAGCACCAGCAGGGTAAAACAGATCGGTTCTGGCAGTACTCCTAGAAGAATACTTTCTATCCCAGCTCCAGCCTCTTTCTCCTTTAAGGATGATCTGAAGAAGGGAATATGGAATAAAAAGAGACTTAGTGAGGTAGGGAAATAAGTCCCAGGGAGATGGAAAGTGAGGCACGCTGGAGCTAGAACCCATGGCAGTAGGACAATCTGGATAAAATGGCAGAAAGGAACCCAGAGGTAGAACCCCCCCCCAAATTGGATGAGAAAGGACAGATAAGCAAAGATGAAGTGTAGGGTGGATAGAGGGAAGACTCTGAGAAGGAGGAAGGAAAGGAGGATGAACTGTTTCTCAGTCAGTTAACTCTTTTCAGCTAAAAGCGTTAACAAATTCTACGAATCTCCTGCTTACATACTGAAAAATAGGAATAGAAGTATCTGAAACATTGATCTGTTACATATACAGCTCATTGCACGGGCGTTCAGAAATGAGTGGAGTAGAGCACAGGTACTTCAACTCCAAAAGCATTAACGGGAGAGCGAAGGGAGATTATCTGCCGTCATTGCCAGGATCGGGCCTGCACTGTCTTGCCGTCTGACCGGGCGGCTCCGGTCCCCTCCCGTGGCTGACAGAACGTGTGACGGGCATCAGCGTCAACCCCGCAGATGGGAAAAAGGTCGCTTATATGGCTCCCTTCAAGAAAACTCGGTGGGACACTGAAGAAATTAAATTCCAAACTTAAAATGTATTGCATCTGTGGGTCGTGCTTTAATCTGCCGGGGGGCTGCGATTTCCAGTGGCAGCCGTAAGGAAGAAACGAATGTGGCACGCTTTTCCTCCTTCAGTTTTTAACAGCAAATCCATCCCCCCCGCTACAAGCTAGCCCCTTGGACCTTGTACTTGACCGCCAATACCGACGTGATGCCACCGGTTCGGGCGCAGAATTTGGGGAGCTCCCACGGGAAGCGTGCACCACCTTCCACGGAGAAAACCCCGAAAGCCCCCCGCGCATCGCCAGCCTGGCAGAGGTTTGGCGGTGGGAGCACGGAGCAGGTGGGCTTTAGCTGCCTTATCCCAAATCCTGGGGGCTGGAGGAGAGCTGGGAAAAACCAAAACCACTTCAGCACCGCAGGCAGAACAGCAGCCTGAGGAACGCTGCGCTGCCCGCCCGGCCTGCCCGCACCCCCGGCCGCAGGCAGGCGGCTGAGACCGGGGACCGAGGTCTTCTCAAACGTCGGAAAATGTCTTCACCTTTCCTTTGCTCTTCTATAAGGGGTGGCTGCTTGTATACGCGGCTTGCATTATTGCAGTGGCAAGGGTACATCCCTAGAAACGGTTCCTTCCAGCATCTCGGTGTTACAACCTGCTGTAGAAAACCGACGGTGTTACAGGTTAGACCGGTAAATCGTTTCCCTACCGACTGGCAGAGTTAAACACCACGTTCGCGACCACCGCATCAACCCCGCACAGCCACACCGACGGCATCGCTCACATCTCCAGCCTCCTTAGTCTGACACAAACAAGAGGGTTTTTTTCTTTCTTTTTTTTTTTTTTTTTTTTTTTTTTTTTGCTGTCGCTTCCAGCACCGGAGACCCACCGTGGCCGCGGACGAGGACCGGATCCCGCACCCTCCAGGAGCGGGGTGCATCCCCGCTCTGCAAGGTGCCTGGCCGGTCGGGGAGCGCAGCGAGCGGTTATTTCCCTCAGCGATCGGCAGCACAGGCGGTGCAAAGAGGGGAAGGGGAAAAAAAAAACCCAACCAAACCCAACCCAACGCTAATTAATAATAATAATAATAGAACAGGCAAGCGCAGCAACTTGCTTTGACTGGCAAAACCGAGGACGGTAGGTGTGAAGAGGGCAGCCCCCCGGGGGAGGGCAGCGGGGCTGCGGAGGGCGGCAGCGGGGCTGGCAGCCCCCCGGGTCGGCCGGGGGTACCGGCGGGTCCGGCGGCGGCGGCGGCGGCGACGGCGGCGGCGGCGTCACGTGAAAGTCCCCTTTAAGTTTCCATAGAGAGGCCTCCGGGTGTCACATGATGGACATGATATAATGAAACAACATTGTGGGGAGGGAAGCATTAGGGGAGCCCGGGGCGGCTGGGAGGCGGCGGGGCAGCGGTGCCCCCCGCCCCGGCCCGCCCTGCCCGCCGCTCCGCTCCGCGCCGCCCGCCGCGCCTGCACCTGTCTCAGCGCCGGGGAGCGCGGCGGGAGCGCGGCAGATGTGGCAGCCCCGCTGCTGGGGCTGCGTGTGGCACCCTCCCCCGGGGAGGGGAGGAGGAGAGCCGGCGGGAGCAGCGGCCGCTCTCGGAGGTAAGTTACCGGCGGGACTGGGGCGGGGGGCTGCCCGCCCGCCCGGGGGGCGCGGGGTGCTGGCGGGGCGGGCGTGCGCGGCGGTCGCGCCATGTTTGCGCGGTGGCGGTGTGAGGGGGGGTGTGCGCGGTGGGGGGGCCGGGGGCGCCGCGTGTCCCCGCGGAGCGGCGGGCGTGTGCGCGCCCTCCCGCCCTCCATGTCCGCATTCCAGCTCATGTTGCGCAGATAAAATTCAAACTTGAGGTAAACACAAGCGGCGGGGGGGGGGGGTGCTGGGGGGGGGGGGACGCGGGGGAGGGAGGGCGGGAGGGAGGCTCGCTCCATCCCGGCTCCCACCGCTCCCTCCCTTCCCCGCTGCTCCCCCCCCACACCCCACCCGCGGAGCCCCCCACGCACCTGGCTGCCAGCGATGAGCCCCCGGCCGGCCGCTTCGCAGGGGCTGCCGGCTCCGCTCTCCG
Organism: Mycteria americana; assembly: GCF_035582795.1. Classification (NCBI taxonomy): domain Eukaryota; kingdom Metazoa; phylum Chordata; class Aves; order Ciconiiformes; family Ciconiidae; genus Mycteria; species Mycteria americana. The sequence continues at coordinate 4,193,830 of NC_134365.1, forward strand.
TTCCCCCTGGGGAGAGAGAAGCGGGCGTGCCCCCCCTCCCCACACCGCGCACCCCCTCGTAGGAGACGGCAAGTGTGTGTGTGTGTGGGGACGGTGCGCGGCAGGTGCGCGGGCCGCTGTCGCGACATGGGTGGGGGGATGCCTCTCGCGACGTGGGGGAAGGAGCCAAGTGACAGCCGAGCTGCGGCGGGGGGGGGGGGAAGGACGGGACTGCGCCGTGTTGTTTTCCTCACTGCGTGGGTATCCCGAATCGAGCAAAAATAACAACAATCCCCCCCAAAATACCTCCCCCCGCCCCAGCGCCCCGACGCCGGCCGGGGGGGGGGCCGGTCCGCATTTCCAAGTGCGTATGGAGAAAACAAGATGCGGCCGCGGGGGGGGGGGGGGGGGGGGAAGGGGGGGCGGGGAGGGCCGGGCCGCGCCGCCGCTCGCCAGCCCGGGTCCGTGACACAGGCGGTGCCGCCGGCAGCGGGTATATTTAGCACTTCCCCCCCCCCAGCCCTCCGCATGCTCCGCGCCCGGTGCGAGCGAGCGAGCGCTCGCTGGTTGATCGAAGCGGGGCGGACGGCGAGTGGCCGAGGGCACGGCCTGCCGCCCCACAGGTGGGTGCGTGAGGAGAGAGGGGCCCGGGGCGAAGCGTTCGCCTTGAGGGGAGCGTTGGAGCGGTCCCCCATCCCCGGGGAAGGGCGGCGGGGAGGCTCCTGAGGGGGAGCGGTGAGGCGAGGCGCTGCCAGGGCCGGGGGACCGAGGGGCAGGCGGTGGAGGAGCGGGGTCCAGGGCGCGCAGAGCGGCCGTGCGGGGAGAGGAGACGGCTGCCGCGGGCAGAGACGCTTCCTGCGTGGCGCAACTCGGGGCTGTTGCGGGAGGGCGGGTGGCCCGCGGCCTGCGGAGCTCCGGGCGGGGTGGCGGGGTGGGGGGGGCGGCTGTGGAGGCATCGCTGGTACGGGCTGAGGGCGCGGGGGCCCCGGGCCGCGGCGGGAGGCGGGTGTGAGGGCGCGGCGCGCTGCCGGCTGTGAGGGGGTCTTCGGGCCAGCGGCCTCGCTGAGGGCGGGAAGCGCGCGCGACCCCTCGACGCGCGGCAGCGGCCCCCGCCTGGCGCCTCCTCAGCACTGCACCAAGGCGGTGGGACCGGCGGCCACGCCCACCGCGCCCGGCGGCCAATCGCCGCGCCGCTGGCGGCCGCCCCCTCCTCCTCACCTCCCCCCCCCCCCTTCCCTCCGCCCGCCCTTGGCAGGGCGCGAGCGCGGCCCGCTCCCGCCCACCCGCCTGTTTGTTATGGTCGGGGCCACGTGCCGCCGGCTCAGGCGGTCACGCGGCCCGGCCTCGCGCCGCCCCCGGCCGTCGCCCGCTGCTGCCGGGGGAGCCGCGGGGCGAGGGCGCCCGCGGGGGGCTCGTCCCGTCCCGTGGGCGGGGGTCTGACAGGGACCGGGCCCGGCTGCCGTTCCCGGGGGGTCCTGAAGCCCTCCTGCCCGAGGGCAGGTGGCCGGGACCCTCTTGCCGCTGGCCGCGGGGCCGTGCCCGCCGTGCCGCTGAAGGGAGCGGCCGTTCGGGCACTGCCCCATTAAACCTCCTGAAGGGCCTGTCCCCGGCTAGCGAGTGTGTCCATGGCCGAGCCGTGACAGCCTATCTGCGGCCGGGTCTAGCCTCTGGAGAGGGAGGTTTTTCTCTCTGGAAGAGAGCTGTTTATGCCCAGTGTTTTTTTTTTTTATTTTTAAAATTTTTTTCCCCTCCCCTCCCTCCGTGCTGTCCTGCATAAGCCACAGCCACAGCTACGTATCTGCCTAGTCTGGCGTTGTTAAGGCATGCCGCTTTATGTAGGTAACAGAGGGGAATGCCGCGAGGATTGTGTTTAGCTATTGGTCTCCTGAGCCTGAAGCCTTGAGCCTATTTATAGGTAGGTTGGGCAGTCTTTAGCGTGAAGGACTTGTGCCACGTCCGAATCTGTGGCAAAGCGAGGTATCTTAAATGATGGCGTTTTGTTTTTGACAATTCTTTCTTTCTGGAAATAGGATTTTATGGAAAGTTCTGGAGGAATGGTTGTTAATAGGCTATATGGAGAAGTCGGTTTGGAGTTGAGGAATGTAATGCCATTTTAATGTAACTTCTCAGATAGCAGAACAAACAGTAAGAGGATACTCAGTTCTAGATCAGTGGCTTTCAGCTTGCAGGCAGTGGACCCCGGCCGTCTGAAAACAACTTACCCGGGGTCAGTAGGAAGCAGCAGAGGAAAGGATGTTGTTTTCTGTAGGCTTATGTTCATTATACAGTTTTCTGCACCACTAAAGATTCCGGGGCTGACTGCTATTCTAGATCACTAAAACACTGGTTTAGGATAAGTGGAGGAGGGGTCCGCTTTGTCGTGTATGTTCCTCTTGTACTGTTTAAAGATTTAAAATTCAATATACTTTTAAGAATTACATAACCATTAATAACATCGTGACTCTCAAATAGCCTTAAAGAGTTAAATAACAGCAGATGAACGAGAATAGGTCAGGAAAAGAAGAGATGGTTTTATAACTAACAGCGAGGACTGTGCACAGATATTTAAAACTGTTTCGGAGTTGCACTAGAAAGGAGTCTTCTGTTAGTAGTAGGAGGATTTTAATGCCCTATAAATACAGAACATGAGAAGGAGGACGGAAAGATAAGGTTCGCAGTTTTATGCTGTTCTAGTCCAGTAAATGGACCAGGAACGGTTTATGATGCTTTACGTGCTTTTGCTTCTCTTCCATCGTAACTTTATCGGTACAGTTTTTTGTATCTGAAATGTTGAGAGTTTCCAGATATTGACTGGTGTTGGTGAGGAGGGAATCTGGCCTTAAAATAGCAAGAAGGGTAATGGCTCTGAAACGAGTGAGGACCAGTGGAATGGTGAAAGGGCTGGGGTGGTAATCGGCCATACTTGGCATATGCTGTGGAAAGCTGATGTTTTTGTGTTGGTTACAGGGGTCATTTGAAATGGTGTTACCAACAGAAATATGTTTATTCAACCTGGGTAGTATTTACTTGCTTTATATGGGCATATCTGCATATCTTTGTATTTTTCCGGGGGGGGGGGGGGGAATATCTACTTTAAAGTAGGAAATTAATAGGGAGCAGTTGGTTTGTTAGAGATTTGAGAATACTGGAAGGTGTGCAGTAACAGAGCGTGCCAGCTTCTCTGATTTTTGAGTGTACGTGGAATTGCTGGTGGAATTGATGCACCAGGAAATTGCTTTCTCTATTTTTGTTGTTGAGACGCAGTTAACGTAAAATGAGCCCTTTGGATCCCATATCCCATTTCTCTTTAATATAACTAAGATCATTTATCTTCTCAGATGGCTAGAGGAAAAAATACTTCATTTTGTAACTTAGTTCACCTTCTCTTCAATTGCTGTCAGTTCATGACAAGGCACAATGTGTGCTGTACACTGTGTTCTACAGAGCTGTTTTGGTGACGAATACAATGTATATGAAAAAAGGGCTACAAAAAATAGGTATTGTGCCAGTTCTCTCCACTTTTTATATAAACAATACTGATTTATCTCTTAAAAGGGTACTCAAAGTTTCATTTTGGGATCTAATGCCTTGCCAAATTTCAGTGGCAAAAAGGTCACTATTTTACTGTTCATAAGTACTTAAGCATCTGAAAAGGAAATATCTAAATTGGTGTTCGTATTGGTTTTGCGATAGGAAGTAGTGAAACCTTTTTTTTCTGTTTTAGTAAAAAGGGAAATTGTGAACTTATTTTAAAAATGTTTGTTTATGCTACTAGTAGGCTCTTATATGGTTAAAGTTAAGAGGATGTCTTTAATCCAGGCTAGATTTTTTTTTTCAATTGCTGTAATCACGTGTTTACTATATTTATTTTATATTTAAAAATGAAAACATGAAGTCATTTTTTGTCCTCTCGTTTTTGTGTAGTATGACTAGCTGTAGTTGATCATGCCATATTTGCACGGTGTTTTTCCATAAACATCTTCCTGGAATTATTGGTAGTACCAGAATATGAGCTTGAAAATACCGTAACATAAAGGGTAAGAGTACCTGCAAACATGAACACTGAAATACAAAGTAAAAAAAAAAGATCTTTCCCCAGCAGTTCTTTCAAGTCAGTTTGATGATAATTTTGGATCCTGTCTCGTGGCTTTCTAAATGACTACAGATGGAATTAATGGGGCTGCAACTGTTTGTCATGAATTTAAGCATAGGTATTTTACTTTTGGCTTTGGATTTTATGAAAATACAGTATAAAATCCACCATCCTTTTTCAGTCCTTCAGGATGCTGCACCTCAGTCAGCAGATACGGCATTGTTGTCTAACAGCGAGGCTGGAAATCAGAGTTGTTTTTCTGGGTTTTACCCTTACCAAGGTCGGAGGTTTCATCCTTCCGTAGATTTCCTGATCTGGGCACTTAACGCTTGCAGAGGGTCCTAATTCATGAATTTTCATGAACTGTCTTGAGCTCTAGAAGAAACACGTTACGTGTCCCCTGTACTGTGCTTTTTCACAGACATAAGTTTGGAGCTCTCTGAAAGACTGACATCTATATAGCAAAAACATTAATTATGCTAGTAAAGCAGTCAAGCTGAAAATGTTTTACAAGTTTCTTATGTAAAGTGATGTATTTGGCAGGACAATAAAAAAATGCTAATTGTAATAATATGCTTGTTTTAAACAGTTTTAATCAATATGGACATTGAAGTTTTGCTGTTGACAATGGCTTGTTTTATGAACGCTGTAGTCTAAACATGTGGAAAGTTTTATGGACAAGGGGAGATAGTACTACTCTGGAATTGGGTTTCACAGTAAGCTGAATTTCAGTGTACTGTTACTTGAGTACTATTTTTTCATAATTGTTATGAAGCATTAATGAGGCACTGCTGATGGTGAGGGTTTGTTTTTTTTAATTCTTGCTAGGCTAGAAATTTGTTCCTGAAGTATAAACAAAAGAAATTAAGAAACAAATGGTTTAAAGGGCATTTACAACAGCATTTGTAAGCCATGATTTTACAAACACTCCTCTGAATATGTCTTATTTCAGGAGTAGGTCCTATGGAAGAAAATAAATTGTGCGATTACGTAGAAAGTAGGCAGAGTTGGTAAATACAAAGATACTAAGGCAGTTATAATATGTTTTCTGTCCTATATTTCAAATTCTTAATCTCTTGCAACCAAACCCATGATGTGCTTACATGTAAAGAGTGCTGCACCGTAGTCTAATCTTAACAGAAGACTTGCGAAGTCAGTATGCTAGTTAATACGGAGAGATTTTTTTTTTGTTGTTCCCCCCATTCGTGTCATCTCACAAACTGTCAGAAGCAGCAGTTAGTTGCCCAGGTGGGAAGCTGGGGTGAACAGAATGGGGAGAGGGAAACCTGGTAAGCATCACTCTCTACTATTACAAAATTTAGATATTTCTGACCCCACTCTTTGCATACAGGAGCATGCTGATTTGCCTGTATGCTACACCAAAATGTAGCAGTCTCAGTGCAGCTACTGTAGTGCTGAGCCTGAAGTAATCCTTATTTTTTCATAGTGCTTATTAGCTTGCATTGAATGTTGTCCTCAGAATTTCTCCTAATACAGGCGGAGTGAGTTTGGATCTCCCTGGAAAACATACCGGCAAATTTGTTTTCATCTCTGTTGTTATTGGGTATGATTTTGATAGCGTATACATTTTCAGAAAAGAAAGATGACTTTTGTATTTATTTAGTAACACTGTGTATGGAATACCCAGAAAATGTGGTAATTTGAATAATACCTATGTTATGTTCAGGTTACTGAATTTTAGAATAACTGTAGTAGCTACTTTAGGAGCTTCTACAAAAATAGACTCGTAAAATGAAGGCAGATGCTGCCTTTATAAATTCCAGCGTGCAGAGGAAATAAGGTAGAACCGAACTGATATTCACATTTTAGCCTACTCAGGAAAAAAAACAAGCATTGTATCGGTTTTATCTTGGTTACTATTTAAATCGTCAAACTAAGATGTTTTCCAGTGGCCAGATACAGGATGGTTGGTGGCAGTTCATCCAGAAGACGTGTTTGAAGTTGAACATACCGTTGTGTTTCATCATTGAGACTTGGGAGATTTCTTGCTACCCAGCTAGTGTCAGCAGCTGTGAAGGCTCCTGGGAGGGAGGAGCTGCATCTAGCCACGGTGTTTACTTTTAGCAGGAGGAGAAATGGGAGGTTTCTGGCTATTGTCTGGATGTGTTTTGTAAACTGAAAGCACTGTTAAGGCTTTTAACAAGGTGTAGTTGCTGTATCATTGTGAGTTCTGCAGTTCGGCGTTTTTAGTGTCGTTGTTCCCCCCCCCCCCGCTTTTTTTTAAACATGACTTCAGATGTTAATCTGTTAACATCTGCTGTGTATTGCTGTATCATCTGTAGTTCTTGGGAGATCTTTATATCCTCATTTCTGTGACTTCGTGGCAGTGCCTCAGGGTCCTGGAGCAATCAGGATTACGTTTATCCCATTGCTAAAGAACAGGAATCCAAATCTGTGAGAAGCAATAGATATATTTTCTTGCTGAGATGTATGTATAGAAAAGACATACGTAAGAAAAGCCTGAACGGAGAAGCCGTGTTAAAAATCCTGCAGTATTAAATACTGCTTGTGTTCCGAGGCAGATGTCGGTGATGTTTCGATGGCATGAAATATTACGTTCGTTTCTAAAAGGCTTTTAAGCGCAGCTCCGGGATGTGCGAGTGTCATTGCCCTCTGCCGGAGGATGTCAGCAGGACAGCGCTGCGTGGTGGGCCCGAACTGCCAGCGCCACCAGAAACTGCTGCGTGGGCTCTGGGACGGGGTTCCCCTCCTCGCTTGTCACTTCAGCTTCCTTGTCAGCTCAAGTTCAAAGATACGGTCTTTTTTCTAGAGCTGTAGCAGTGGTCCCTATTCAGACCAGATAGTCTGATTCCTCCTGTTTCCTTCTTAGCTGTGTCCATGGGCATCTGTTCAGTGAAGCCTGTAGTTGTTTGTACAAAGAGAAAGCCGAACGGTGGATCCAGCATTACAGGCCTGCTACTTCTCCAAAGATTGTTGTCCTGGAGCTGCAACTAATTCTGGTAGCTTCGACGGAGAGTTGCACACCCTTCCCATATAAAAGGAAATAAAACAGCTTTAATCTTTGGATTGTTAGCCCTGTCAGTTTTTGGTAATCCAAAGATACCTGTAAAACAATACTGACCTAGAAATCAGTATTTTGAATGTAAAAGACACTTAAATTTGAACAGTGTTCACACAATATGGAACAGGAATGAGGTCGGACTGACTTAATATATGTGGTTTCACTAACACCAAATGTATGTGCTGTTTTGATAAGCCTGTAGCATAGTACGACTATTTGGGTGTTTTGGGAGTTGGTTTTGTTTTTGTTTCTTTGTTTTTTTGTGGCTTAGGAAACTGCTTTCTTTCTGGTTTTCAAGAAACTTCAGTTTTCCTATATTACTGGTGTTGAGGTTAAAGGGAGTTAACAAGGGCAGGGTTCAGCTATACTACTGCAGTGGGAGCTCAGTGGGAACCTCTGTTGTCCTTGTTAATGGAATTGGTGACATTTGTGAGGAAATCCTTGCTGAATATTGGAGAGAAAAAAGTCAGAGGTGCTGACTGGGGAGAAATAACCATGAGTTGTGAATTGAAATGTTATTTACTGAGTAAAGCTGAATTACACAGAAGCAGTATTACTTCAGTAATGAATGAGTGACACCTATAAGCAGCGATAATTTGTACTGGGGACCAAAATTCCATAATATAGCAGGGAAAAAATGCTGGTAGAGATGTTTGATGGGTTAACCCAGACCCCTAGCATTGTGGTGAGAAAGAAGCATCTTTTAGAGCACTCTTTCAATTACAGAAGCATGGAAAATAGATTCTCAAGGGGCAGCCTGGATGGCAGGATCTAGCCCTCCACTACTGCAAGCAAACGTGCAGTGCGATTCCTGCAACAGTTTTCAGGCTCCAAATTAAAATCCTCATTGCTCTTCTCAAAAGGCTGTTCCACTGTCTGATTTCACTCATTTTTAGAAATGTAGTTTTCAGTTCTAGCGCAAATGTAGTTCACAGCCAGCTTACATTCATTTGTTGTGCAAACAGCGTCCTTTAGTGTAAATGCCTCTTTTCTCTCCCTTGTGTTTTGCACATGCTGCATCTGCAGATAGCAGTACGTACATTTATAGCCCTTACTTTGTTCTAAACCAGCAGTTCTTAACTTTTTCATGCCCTTCCCCCTTTTCAGGATGTATTGCATGCCCCTGTAGTTTAAAGACCACTAGTTTAAAAAGCAAGCCCTTCTAGTCTTTTCCTGTAAAGCCAACTCCGTGTTCCTGTGGGTGAAGTTACTTTTGAGAAGATTTATGTAAGATTATTCTCCTAGCTGCTGGATCAGGTAAATATTATAAATACAGTTTGTCATGTCTAATGTTATCCTGGTCATAGTCTGTGGAGGATATGACTGGTTGTATTTATCCCTTCCGTTGATGTTTTCCTTTGAAATTACAAAATGCTCCTATTATCACGAACAGGTTTAATTCTGTTCCAGATGCTATGGGCTGATACAGTAGTAATGCATCTTCTGGCAGTTTCTTACAAGATCAGTTACCATGAAAAAACTGTATTTACCCAAAGTATATGAGGTCTGCTTTGACAAACAGGTTTGTGATGTGCATGCAATTCCTAATAGACAAGGACTGTAATTTATTTTTTTCTTATTCTGCTACTTCAGAAAAATCTTCCTGGCTAGATTAAAACTGGAAGTAAGCTCTGAGACGTTCAGATGCAGTCTCTTTGGTAGCTATGTCAACATTAATTATTGTATACCTCTAAAGTTACCGTACAAACTGGCATCTATTCTGGCCTGCAAAGTTTATCCTGGGTAAACTATGCTTGGCTTATTTAATTTTGATATTTGATCCGTAAATCTTTGTGAAGACCTTAACCACTGTTGTTAACTGTTCATTGTTCTTCTTAGTAATGTGGGCAGAAATGCATGCAGCTTTTGAAAGAGGTTGCAGTGATTCTTCCTCACTTCAGGATTTTTCCATTTGTCCCATTTTTGAAATGTTCCTTTATGGTTGTGCCTGCTATCGGTGTCCGTAGTAGGTGTTGTCTTCAGTCTGCTGCTGCCTTGCAGGAAACAAAAATAGGGGTAAGTCCATCCTCTTCCTGCAGGTGGCATACATGATTCCTCTGTTTTCTTCTGTTGTTTTTCTACCTTTCCTGCAGCAGAAGGAGACTTTGCTTATTTGCTTTATGCCAGGTTATCTTTGTAGTTTGGCGGTTCTGGAAATTTAAGGAAGGACTCTGTAAGAGAGTAGAAATTTAAGCAAGGAAGGGCAGCAATAGGTAGGTCCTCTTCATCCACTCTGTCGTTGTTGTGAGTGGTGGGCCTTACATGGTGTCCTGTTCTGTTAGTATTACAACGTTTAGCCGCGATCGGACGTGAAGATTAGCTTTCAGTCGTAATGCGTGTTTTCTGTTCTTCCTGCCCCTCACTGCCACCAGGTATTCAAAGCATGAAGAGGAATGCAAAATCCATTTCATGCTCTTAGTAGTATTTAAGGAAATCCTCCTGCAGATTGCTGCTGTATGGTTCATAACTTAAAGATTTCTTGAGTGAGGAATGGGATAGTCGTATCTGTTTTTTCTGTAGACCAGGGCCTGTAAGTAAATGACTTCACATCCTGTGGTTGTAAGGTGTATGTTTCCCTGGCATCTCCACCGTGTGCACTAGATGGATGGAGCTTCTCAGGATACTTGCTTTTAAGACTGTCTTTGTAGCAGCATCTCTTGCAGATTTGACTTCAGAATCTATTTTTCCCTGCTAGCATTATCTTAGTTTAAAATGGATGAAAATCATAAAGATGTGGGGTTTTTTTCAGCTAATCGGTATGCGGCTGACCCATCTACTTTGACACTCAGTGCCTCTCAAGGGTTCTGTTAAATAATATTTATATTAATAGTACCATCTACTGCTCAATCCCTCCTGTGGCTTATAAGAGCATATTTAAGTATTACATTATGTTAACCAGCTTCACTGATAGCTCAGGATTCAAGTTGTTTGTATTTGCTGTTCTGCTGCTAAGTTCTTCATCTCCTGTGAGTGTTGTAAATAACAGAGGTTGGGACTGCAGAGAAGGAGTCTTCTAACAGCCTGGGCAGCAGGGGCTGGGATTCCCCAGCACTGCCGGGGAAGGGGCTAGCTTGAGATACATCCATAGTCAGCTTGCCTTACTGGGGCGTTTGATATATGTGGATCAGCAGCACCAGCAAAGAGGGCACAGCAGAGGAGGCAGCCAGTGAGTGGAGTGCTGTCTGTGGGCGGCAGTTCCTGAAAGAGGACTGAAAGCATAGAAGCGCAGAAACCCAGACTAGATAAGATTAAAAATCAGAGAGTGTGAAGAAGAGACAGATGACCGACACAGGGAGACCAGAATAGGTGTGGTTCTCTTTTAGCAAAGCTTAATATAAAAAGTTAAACAAAAATGTTTATTCTGTACACAAAAAATCAAATTTGAACAATTCATAGAACTTTTCTATATTTCATCTGGTTATTAGTAATTCATGTTCCTAGTACATATTATTATGCACTTTTGCTAACTTAAGAGGCCTAACAATTGAATTTCATAAGCTGTTTGTTATATTACCTACTTCTTGGGTGGGGAAGATAGCAGTGTGTCCGCATAGGAAGGTGTGCCATGCCATACTCGGCTACATGACAAGATAGCACTATCTGAGGCTCTCACCTTTGCTAGCCCATCTTCCTACATGTTGAATTCCTGCTTGGATCTTCCATAATCCTAATGACTGGCCATGCTTCCTGTTCATTTGCTTACTGCCCTTTCTTACAAACGTTTGACCCAATTGTGTAAATACAGAAGGAGTGATGCCTTTTCTTGAAAGAACCATTGAATTGATGGAGGAATTAACCTCAGAGATGTCAAATGCCTGAAGCTCTGGTGCAGAAGTTAGTTCAGGAATAAAGCAGGAATTTGAAATTTAGATTTCATGGTAAGATATGTCATTGTGCCACCACTAGATTAATGTGTTGGCCCAGGATAGTGCTGGCTTTTGAAGAGCTTATCTTCAAATGTTTAAAAATCTGTGCTTGTGTTTTACCATAAACTGATGTGGTCCAGCAGTAGTCTGGCTCACATGCTGGAAATATTTTGTTTTTCTTTTTACATGACTCATTATCATGCATTTGTAACTGTGGTTATTTTCTCTTAAAGGATTCATTCAGCCCTTTAATTATCATGGCTTGGGGCATTCAGGTTTGACTTATTAGCAATGTAGGAACTCCTTCATGACTGCTAGCTTCTAAATAAATCTTCTAGGTTGTGTGCCCGTAAAATTAGCAGTTGTCTTATTACTTCTGCATTAGTCTAAATCAGGACTTCAATGAGGTTACGTTGCCCTACTGCATGTATGAATCTTAAAACTTGTTTTAGGTGTCAAAGTGTTGCTTGTAACATGTTTGGGGCTTAGCTACTAGAGGTGCTCTGACTTGCTCAGTAGCAGTGCTGTGTACTTAGACTGATGAAATAATGAGTGAACTACCATAGCAGATGTTATTACTGCTAATTTGGACTCCATATAGCTTGAAAAAAATCCTGAAGAATCATTGCCCATGCATGCTTGTTCTCACTAAGGTATTCCATTAATAGGTTGTGATCGTTTCCCTTTCTTCTTGCATTAAGTATGTTTTTCTGTTTTCTGTAAGACATTTCTTTACAATCAGAAAGCTAGAATATCTGTTTTTGTTTAGGAGAAGATGAAACTGATGCTTTCTAAAGGATTGCGTTGCAGTTTTTGTGCATTGTTTTATTGCTGAAGGGGTCATTTTAGATAGCAGAACTTTCAGTTGGGTCAGTTTTGTTCATTATTTCTTCAGTATTTGATAATTCTTTTTTCTTACCTTGATTTCCTGGTCTAAGATACTTACTGCTGATGTTGTTTGTGATACTACTGCAGAATTACTGGTAACTTCTAGTAAGAACATTGAATTGGAAATGGCTTCCCAGGTTTTTCAGGCTTGTCACTTGGTATAGGAAACCTGATGTTGTATGATTACTGTATAATTTGTACTTTAAAGTAATCAAACTCTATCGTAAGCACAGGGGTTTTTTTTTTTTTTACTTCCATTATTAGAGTTAGAAGAAAGATTCTAGCTATCAGAGCGTCCAGGGTCTTGAAAGTCTTTGAATTGCCAGCCTAACATTTTGAAGGGCCATTTCATACCTGCTTTTTAAATGATAATTGCAGGTTTTGCCTTATGCAGCTCTGTTTGCCCATGTTTATTCCTCGAATGCTTTTATGATGAGGAATTATATCCCTTCCTACCGCTTCAGTCATTTAAGCAAAGAAAACTTCTAGTCTTTGTTCACAGTATTAATTTTTCCATTCTTCTGATCATCCTAAACTGTGTCTGCTCTGCATACTTGGCTCAGATCTGAGCAGGATTTGCACCTTAGTTTGCCTGCTGCCCACACTGTTAAAACAGCATGGGACATGATGTCCCTTAGCATCTCTTAATATCCTCCAGAATGTCTGAAGTCTGTGGTGAGTTAGCTTGCTGTGCTGGGCTTTGATGTGTAGTGCAGTTGGAATTGTTCATCAAAGCAGAAACATGGTTTAAGAAATTATTCTTCATCATCTTGCCGTTGTTAGCTGCTGCTCCGCAGCTGAGACTGCATGAAATGACTGCTTGAATCGTCCTCCATTTCCTGCCTCAGAAGCTTCATGGTCCTGCCTTTCATTTTGGAACTGGTGCTGTTGTGTCATTTCCCAGCTGAGACCAGTGTGGAGGCTGCAGGTGCTGCTTCTCTTTGCTTCATTCAGCTGATTCCTGCAGTTGATCAGTTTGGCATAGACCACTGATGGAGCAGGGAATAATAAAGCAGGAGCTCGTGCAGGCAGGCATCCATCGTTGCTGGGAGGCAGCAGGAACAAGCAACAACTTTCTCTCCATTTATACCGGTGCTTCTCTTTTGCTCTTTTCTACTGATGGTCTGGAGTGAATCCTTCGGCTGCCATCACTGGTCTTGGCTGAGAAATTGTAATTCTTTGTCTAAGACCACTGCTAGTGATCAGACAATGGCCTTTTTTCCCTTTTTTTTTTTTTTTCTTTTTTGGACTTCTGGTCTAGTGGACCAGGTCCATGCATTCTGGCAAGCACCGAACTCTCAGTCGAAAGGTAGAGGTTACCATCTGTTGCCATTTCTGCTGCCTAAAAGTGCCTCTCTTTTCATGCTCGAGTCTGAATCCATCTTTCTTCAACAGAGTACACACAATAATTAGATGAAGTTTCCAGGCAGCCGTAAACTGGGGTCACAATTGCTTTATTTCACAGATATGTCACTCTGACCCATGGTCACTTTGTAATGGGGTAGGCTTTTTCCTCCTTCGTACTTTGCAAATCTGGCAGGAATATGTATTATACCCAGGTACATGACTATGTATCTTCTGCTGTTGAAATTCATGCCACTTCTATTATTCAAGTCTGTGAGGTTATCCAGTTTGTCAACACAAGCCAGGATTACTAATGAAAAAACCCACCAAAACTAATCCCCAAATTTAACTGATAAATTTATAATTCGAAGCATTTACACCTAGCCATCAACAAAGGCCATGAACAGTTGCATGTGGAGGTCTTTAGAAAAGAGTAGTGCAGTCCATGTATTGAAAAAAGTTGCTTTTTTGTGTGTTTGCTTTTATCAAGGTCAAAAACATGTCCCAGAATATATTGGTAGATTTAGAAAAAGCAGATGGTGAGGTCCGGTTCTTCCTGAAAGCATTTCAGCTCACTCTGAGCTAGTGAACTCAGTGAAGTAAAGTGGAGAACATGCGGATTTGAGCGTAGAGAAAGGCAGGAATTTCTTTCAATCAGTGGTACAAGAGCTGATGTAAGAGTGGTTAGATTTTTGTGTTGGGTAGAAATTGTGAGGGCTTCAGATCCAAATGTGTGGATAAGTACATTAAAGAAGAAACAATAAAAGGAATGGAGAAAGGACTGAGCTGCAAAGAAAAACCCACTTTAAAAGATGAGAAGATAAACAGAACCTGCAAGCCACGTTAAGACATGTCAAACAACAACAAATAAATATCAAAAGATTCTTCAGTCATTCAAATAAAAAAACAGAAGGGAGAGGCAGAGCTGTCATTGCAGGTGATACATTGACGTGAACATTGGTTCAGCCCTTTCTAAGGATGTGGGGAAAAGGCAGGATGATTAGTGGACCTGACAGTTCAGAAACTGAGGCAGATGTAAAAGAGAAGGATGCTGAAGCACTGAAGTCCAGGTGAACTGATAAGGTCCAAAAAAGACTTGGACAGATATATAATCTTAGTATGGCTTCAGTAGACTTCTGAAATCTTTGAAGAGAGTGAGACATTGAGTACATGATAAAATAAAATACAATTAGCTTATAAAAAGTAAATTACGCTAGAGTAACCTGACACCTTCTCTGGTAAGACCTGCTTTTTCAGAAGTCAGCGTTTCCCCCGTCTTTGGTAAGGTGCCTGATAGGAATCTACATAGAAAAATTTCAGGAATCTACATAGAAAAATTTGGTTTAAGCTGTACAAGAAAAATATGTGTTATAGGAAGAGTTGTAATGGTGGTGACCAGATGGACAAGAAATAGTGACATTTTGGAAATGGAAGGAAAGCGGGGGGGGGACACACAGTTGTTAGTACAAGGTTTTTTGATGATGGGCTTAGATGTGAGGGGTGACTAATCATCTGCCTGTTAGGGCTTTACACAATAGACTTAAGATTCAAAATAAAAAAAAAAAAACACAAAACATTGAAGAGTTACGATACTACAGAGATTTAATGGTGTTTCACTGCTTGGAATGGCACAAGTGTTGCATCGATGCGTATTTTAAACCTGTAAAAACCCTGTTCCTTTCATGTAGAGTTTGGGTTTCGTCACTGGGAAGCATTGAGTTAATAGTTAACATGTGAACGTTAAAAGAAAGTGGTAGCAAGAAATACTGCTCTCTTTCATTTTGTAGTTGTGTGGTATTTGTAAGAAGCTGTGAGGTCATTGGCTTCCGGTACGAGCCACTTCCTGAAAACCTTGTTTTACATGGTAAATCTAAAAATGTATTTCTTAGAAAAACTCAGCTGTGTTTTGTTTTCTCTTCTCTTGCTTCTGACTGTCCACCTTACTTTTGTTTCTACTCCAGAGCTTATATACCACTGCAGAACAGTGATACCTTCTGATGGAGGGTAATGCTGCACAGGGCACAAACTGTGTTGGGGAAGGTACCGCAGAGAAATACTGTTCACAAAACCCAGTGCAGTCAGTGGTAGCATGGAAACAACTTACACAGTCTGACATGTAGAAAGTATTGACAGTCTCAAGCTTTAGTAAACCGTGAGTCATACATCGACAAATGATCTGATTATGTTTAAAATAATGAGGTAAAACCAGCATCGGCAAAAGTATTTTGTGTTCTTATTTTCCTGTTGAGTTCCAAATATGTAAAAGACAATTAGTTTCTTGCAGAGCTTGTTAAAATTAATTTTTTGCGTTTTTTGAATGCAAAGTTCTTGTGCTGCCAGTGGCTTCTAAACTTGCAGGTTTTAGAAGTAGCCATCAAATTTTGTAAGACATCAAGGATTTGACAGTAAAAAGAAACAAGCGTATATGTGTGTGTGAAAAAGGAAACAAGCAACCATACTTTATTACTCATTTGATCAACATAAAACATATTTTTGGATTGTATAACATTATTATTTATAATGTAAAAGAGATTATTTCAACCAAAATGTGTTCTTTAAAATGAGGAAATATATTCATTATAGAGCAGCATAAATTAATTAAACTGTGGAAGGTCAGTGTGTGTGTGGGAACCAGGGAAGATGAAGAGCACATCTGAAGGAAAAATTAGAATTCCAAGGTAGTTTAAAATTTATGGCTGTTTATTTATTTATTTATTTTAAACCATGTTGGATAAACTGAAATAACTAAAAAATGTATGTATTTTTTAAATCGCAGTGTAATCCTAAAATGTGTGGATTACATTTTTGGGTTGATTTTTTGGTTTTTTTTTTGTTTTTTTGTGTTTTCTTTTTTAATTTGTATTAATTGGCTAAAATACTAGTTAAGGCTACCATCTAGACTAGTGGAGTAAAGGCTGACTAGAACAGCTTTGTAAAGGCGTACTTTGATTTATCTGAGTTTTGCAATATATGAAGATACAGAGCTTCTGCTGTGAAAATGGGTGTTTGAATATCATGTGTCAATTTGCAGGTTGAAGATAAACATGAATATTGGGGGTTAATAATATACTCCTTTGTTTCAAATCAGGTTATTTTTGTTTGATGACCATGGAAGATATATTGAAACTTGCTAGACTTCACAGAAATAATACCAATGAGAAATTCTTAAAAATACAAATAGTTCTTAAATTTACAGTTTTATAATAATGTGGTTTTAGCCAGCCAGCATGCTGTTTTATAATAGTTATAAACTCATTCTCTCTATCTTCAGAAAGACATGCTGCTTGTCAGCCTATAGTTGGCAACATTCCTATAAATTTCCATGGTAATTTTATTGGTAATTAGCATTTGTCAATAGCTTGTCTGTCGTAACCCTTGCATGTCTCAAACCTTTTCTGCCCCTACAGGAATCAGTTTGCCGATTTCTAAAAGTACAGTTCAGACCTTGGCTTTGTGGCTTTTATCACCTCTGTATGAGGAATACAGGTTTTAAACTTAATTGAGATGCCTTTGTTCGCTGTTCTGTTGATACTCCCCCCCCCCCCCCCCCCCCCCATTTTTCTTGTCCTTGTTTAAAACTTGTGGCAACATCCTCATCAGTGTGTTCTTACTTCTGGTGTTTATTATTTAAAAATTTGTCTCTTCTTACGAATTGGAAAATAAAGACTATGTAGTAAAGTTACTGGGAACTATGGGAGTGTGCTTTTGTTTGGGATCAGGCTCTAACTTTACAATAGCAGGTTCAGTTCATGTGTCTTAATATGAGGCATTAATGTACTTGTCCCAGTATCTTAATGCAATTGCTGTGTTGCCATGACTATCACCATGTGATTTGGTTTTAACTGTGTGCTTTGATCTGTTAGTTCTGAGACACTGGTAACTGATACAAGTTACCACTTTAAAGCACTGACAGCTTTGGGACTTTAGGGGGGGAAAAAACCCTAAACTTGATAGCCCTTTTTGCTATAATGCTTCACTTTCTGATGTTCATAGTGCACGTCTGAGGATCTTAAGATACTGGGTTGAATTGAACACTGTGCTTCTGGTATCTGAGCCTCTTGTTTGGTGGTAACTAGGTAGCTTGTCATGGCACTACGTTATAATCACAGCACTCTGTGTCTTTCCTTTTATCACAGGTCTTTGGGAGAATACAGTAGCTTTCACTGCCTTCAGTGTGGTAATAAGAATTGTAGATATGAAGACAGTACTTATGCTGAAAAGCCATACTGATTGTCAGAGTTGAGGTCCAGGTGGACTTTCCTTTTGGCTCAGTCTGGTAGAGCTCTTGATGGTTTTTGCATTCCCCTGTAGCTTGGTATTGTTGTTCACCTGAGATAATCTGGAATATCTCATTGAATCAGTTTTCACCAGTTCTCGGTGCGTGGTCTAGTCACCTGCCAGGTGAAAAAAAAAATCGGGTAAAGTTCTTTTGAAGGAGCATGCAGATGAAATGCAATAACCTGTGATAGAAAAGGATTCAGATTAAGTGACCTAAAAGCCTTTGGGCTACAGAGTTGTAGTACAGCTGCTTTGTAGAAATGGACTTGGGGTTGAAGTTCACGAATCTTAGGTAATTATCATATTGAAAGAACACTGCATGTTTATTTGTATTTAAAATACCTTGTCTTTGGGTGAAACTTCGGAACATAAACTTAGCTGAAAATTGTGTTGGAGTCTGTTTGTTAGTTTTCTATGTTGCTTAAAAACCTAAACCTTGAAGTACTTTGCAAAAAGCTATTTAGCCTCTGTATGCTCTTCTGAAATGTTAAATTGCTTTATTGGTCTTACATTTGGTGTGCAATAGTTACAAGCTATCTTTACATCCTTATTATATTCCCAACTGCATAGCTAGTGTTGAGCTTGTGGAGATTTTATTTACATGAGTAAGGGTGAGCAGTATATGGCTTGACAGCTGCAATTTCCGTAAATAAAAGTAAAATTAAGTAAATAAGGAGTTAAACAAAGAACAGGAGCTCTTAACAGCATATCACTGCAGTTTCAGATACTTAGCACTAGGAGGACACATAGACCATGATATTAAGGAACAAGTTGTTTACCTTTTCATATTAACTGGTTTGGTACTAGAAAATTATGTGTTGAAAGGTTGCCATATAATCGTTAATTAAGATATTTTGTTTTACTTAAAATTAAAAAAGAGAGTGGTGTAATGGACTAAAAATTAGTATGATAACATTTGGAAATCTCACGGTGATTACTTTGTCAGTGAATCAGAAGAACGCTTATTCTTGAGGGCGTACGCCAGCCAGTAATAGGTGACATTTAGGTAGAAGTAATCCCTTTTTTTTTATCGTTTATTTTACGGTTTGGTATTGCAGGAATTCCGTACACCTTTTTCTGAAATGTTTATGGTGGCTTATGCTGGTAAGGACACTATGTGAGATGGGTCACTGGCTGGGATTTGGTACGGCATTTGCTGTCATCTTGATTCATGTTTAATCTGTTTGATCTTTTACAGTGTTTGCAAATAGCTTTTCTTTTAGTTGTCTATATGTGTTTACTTAGGTTCTGATATACAGTGTCTGTATCGGGTTGAGTAATATGGAAATTAGTCTAATTGATTTAAATAGTTTGTAGACTGCCCATGTTGCTGAGGCAAGCTGTTACCTAATAAAGATTTCAGAATCTGACTCTTTCTGTATAGAATCATTATTGATATCACACATGCAGACAAAGATGATAACTGAAGCATATGCTTTAAATAAAATGACATGAGAAAATGAAAAATGGTTTCAAATTTAAAGTTAGTGAAGGATGCACGAAAATAACACCAGATGGAGAGAAAGAGAAACTAAGACACGGATTATTAATAAGTGTGATGTGTTACTGTTGTGTAGAATAGAATCTTACAGACTTCCAGTGTGTAAAATTCATTACAACTTCTGTAAGAGTTGCTGTGTCGTGTAAAAGTGAAAATGTATCGTCTGACTCTTTCAGAGTAATGATCCCTGAGGCTACCAAAAAGAGCACTACCCAGTTTTAAGTGATTTTTGAAAACTTAGTGATTGTCTTGCCCTGGTAGATCTGGGGAAGACTGAGTGGTATCTTAACAAAAAATATTATTTGTGAAATTAATACGGTTTTACGTCTCTGGATTCATAAACTTACTTCACTGCGAGACATTTTCCACAATATTGAAGCTTGTTTCTATAGTTTCATTTTGTTAGACTGAACAACAAACCACCAAATCCCTCTTTGATACAACTTGCGGTCTGGAATTGTTGCATAGATGCTTTATTCAGATTTCTGTGTTTGAACACACTTGTTCACCTTCCCCTCATTATCTGTGTCTAACACAGTTTAATTTTTCACACATTTGCTGGTACTCGCTGTGTTGCTTTCATCCTTAGAGCAAAACCTGTTGTTTAATTTTCTTGCGGACTGTAGTTCCTGTCCATCCATTTGTATTCTCGCAGTTCAGTTGACTTTATTATTATTTGTCATGGGAATCGGTCTCTGCTTTATAACAGAAACTTGGTGTTCTGCATGAGGCCCTTAGTGTTGAAAAATGAGGACCCAGCTCGGTTCCAGACGCTGTCAATCGACTATCTGTGCTGACTCTGTGGACAGGACTGGGCGTTCTGCAGATCTCGGGCCTTAGCCCCCTGGATCATTTAATTCTTCACGATTTGAGTTGAATTACAAGTTTGTCAAGGCAACGTTTTTTTCTGAACCGTTGCTGCTAGGGACTCTGCAGAGATTTTTCTGTATTTTGCAGAACTTTCTAGAAGACTGGAGTAGGACCTGACTCAGCAAAGTACTTAAAGTTCTTTTTTTTGCCATGTCAGTGTTAACGAGTGAGGCTTTTCAGTCTGTCTTTACGATTTTTTTAAAAGACCTACTAATCACTCATCCTAAAAATAGGGTGGAATACTCTAAACAATGATTGAAGTATGAGCAGAAACACTGTATAATACTACTTGTTATGTCATTAGAGCTCTGCACTGTTTTTGTAAATGATCTAGTTAACAATTTTGAAAAGTTTTGAGTGTAGAAGGTAAAGATGGGACCCCCTGTTATTACCAGAGAAAAGACTATGATCCTTTTTACTTTAATGGGGAGAATGAGGATGAGACTGCAACGCTTAATGTTACCTGTGGAATGTTCAAAAAGAGGGTTGTTTTTTGTTGTTTTTTTTTTCTTCTTTTTTTCCCAAAGTTGGATAAAATGCTGTATACTGAAGGGTTGCACTGGATTAACGGAATGAGAGAAGCTGCTTTCAGAGTGAATAAATGCTGAAGTATAGCTCTTGTCCATACGAGAGAATGGCTGGTGGTACTATCAGAGTATTAACCCAGAGAGTAATTATAGTATCACAGAATATTTGCGGTGTTCTCAACAGGCAGTACTGCGTTGGTAGTGTAGTAAGTTTTTGATTATTCAGACCCTTTAAATTATAAAATTGCTTGCTACGTTATACTGAATTATACAAATTAATTTGATTAGGTTTTTGTTTTACAACGTAGAAATTTTTAACCTTTGACTAAAAGTGAGTGTTTTGGAAGTCATTCAAGGCGTCACATTAAGATAATGATTTAGATTTTGAGAGAGTTACCAAAACAGATCAATACTGAGATCTTGTTTTGTGAGTAAAATGAAATTAAATAATGTCTCATAAATTCAGCCATGAGACTCACAGATTGACAGCTGGTACAGACTTGGAAGAACGATCAGGGCAGGGGAAGATGGAGGAAGGCAGGAGGTTAAAGCAGGCAACCATCTGATGGGCAGACACTTTAAAAGGAAGCAGTACAGATGGCAATACTACTGTGAGTATTAGTATTTGTAGCGTAGCAAATTAGGATACTGTATGCATTTACCACTAGGAGTGTAGTCATGTGAAATCCTGATTTTTGCAGCGTTTAGACTCCATTACAACAGATTTGCTAGACTTGCATTTTGCAGCCTATGAGGTGTTACAAAGAGCAAATCAAGTATGAAGCAGCCCTCTTCCTTCAGCTTCGGAGCTGTATAATATGAACTGGAGAAAAGCATTCTTGGTTGAAATGAGGCATGGGCTGAGGGAGTTTAGATGTGCTGAAACAGAGGGTCGTTGTATATCAGCTTTTCTCAGCTGGTTGCCGAAACTGAAATGCTTCTCCGAAGTAGCTGCAGGTTTATTTCCAGAATATACTGAGGATGAAACATTCATTCTTCTATAATCAGAAGACCAAAAAAAAAAAAAGGGCAGGCAGGCTTTCTTTGTCTCCACAAATATAAGGATTTTTATGGTATCATTTCAGTGAGTAATCAGTTAGGTTTGGTACTTGTTTGCCTTGGTGTAGAACTACAGAACTCTGTGAGCACTGGTGGAAAACACTGTCTTTGCAGCAGTATGTTCCCGAAGTTAGCATCTTTTATGTGGTAAAGGCAAACAGAATCGGATCATGGTATTGTGGAGCGGTGTAGGATTTGATACAGCTTTTCTTATTGCCAATTTCTGCTAGTATAACCCTAAAAATAAGAAACCAGTTCTGTGTAATTCTAACAGAATTTCTAAGAAGTAGTCTTCATTTCTTTTTGAAAGATTCTAAGGATAAAGCAGAAATCCTAGAATTTATTTTACAATCATAACAAACACTTCATTAAAGGGATATTTCAGCTTTTTTCCAGAAGTAAATCTATCTTCATATTGCTGTACTCACTAGTTGATAATTTTTTTCCTTGTACTTGACAGTAAAGCCTTTTTTGTCTTTTTTTCCCCCTTTAGTCTTTTTAACTAAAAAAGGTTTTTGTTGCTAAATGGATTTTCTGATTTTAAGTGCCACAAGTGGCATTGGGATAATGGAAGAGTTTGGGAATGACAATTAACTGTATGTTGTGTCGTTGTCAACGTTAGAACATACTCTTTTGCTTTGACAAAAAAGGTTTGTTACAACAGGAAAGCAATTTCAAAATGGACCAATGTCTGTCATGTCTACAAAGTCATGTAAATAGTTCTGAGAGCTGGAGCAAAGAAATTAATGTTCTGCTCTAGGACACAAGCTTTACCTGAATCAATCTGCTGTTCAATTTTGATAGAGATCCAGGGTACAGGAGTTGCAAAGAGCGCCTTGGGTTGCAGAGGAGTGTTTTTATACTTGGTTTTCACATGTCTTACAGGAAATGTTAGATGCTGTAGTCCAGTGTAGTTGGTTTTTTGAAGATGAAAGGTAATTGAACCAACATGGGATTAAAGAAGGCTTTCCTATCTGTTCATGTGACCCATCTTAACAGCTTTTAACCAAACAGTGGAAAAGTACATGAGTGTGTCTGTAGACAGTTAGCAGTCATTATCTCCAGAAACCATTTCCAGGGCCTTCATTTGTTTCAGTTAATTTGCATTAGCTGGTATCAGTCTCTTGAATTTGGTAACAGTCTTGACATATTCCTCAATTTTAAATTGAAACAGAGTGGCAGAAAAGAGAGGGAGAACGAAGGAAAGGCCAGAGTATTCATCCCTGTATATTGTAAATAGAACAGAATGCTTGTCTAGAAATAAATAGAGTAAATGCATGTGTAGAAATGGGGGCTGGAGTCTGTTCAGTGTGTGAAGGTTGGTCAAGTGTTTTTTCCAACAGAAGCTGTGCGAATTGATGCACAGCGAGAGTTTTCAAACTCCATTTATTATCATTTATCTTGGAGTTGTGGGCTACTAAGGGTGAGGCTTGCACGGCTTACTTCTAACCACAGTACTGATAAGTCTTAATGGAATTATGTCTCCGTATTTCAAAAGATGCGTTGAAATTTCTTGGAAGAGGAAGGTGACTGACATAAGTGTAGCTGAATAGGAAAGGAGGGTTGTTATTCCTGGTATTGTTCCGGGTATTTTTCTCTTCTGCAGAATACTTGAGAAGCAGTTGAATCACTAACAGGAATGACAAGCTAGGAAGTTTTGAAGAGAGTGCAATGATCAGACTTGATAGCGCATACTTAAGAAGTCAAACCCCTTGCTGACACCAGATCAAAGTCAGTGAAGTGCATGTTAAAACAGCACAGGATCTTTTCTGTATCTTCATGTTTCAAATGTTCAGTGATACATAACTTTCATATCTGTTCAGTTAAGAAAACTTTGGAGTTGATTTGCGTTTGGGGTTTTTTTGAGTAGAAAGCACTGCTTTGACTGGTTAGTTTTGGGGTTTTTTGGGTTTTTTTTTGTTTTGTTTTTTTTTAAGCAAATGCTGAATAAAGTCTTTGGAAACTGATCATGAGTAGTGAAATATTTACAAGAGTAGTATTAGATGTTTTAATCTTGCACATTGTGTTACATGGGTAACAATATAGTCTAATTATAAGAAGAAAATACAAAAACGTCAAAAAAAGATCTGAGGAGGTAGAATTTTGAACTAGATTGATCTAGAGTATAATTCCTTATTTGTAAAGACAGGCCATATAATTTCAGAATGCTTTAGGCTGACCTCCCCCCCACCTGTATACTGTAGTGTGAGAGGTCACAGATAGCTTGGTTTTGAACCCCTGACATCCCATTACACTGTCTGTACAGTTTCGCTGGTCCTATGTCACTGAGCTGTCACGGATGTAAAGATTAAGTGAGGCAAACTGCTGTATATTGTGCATAAAAGAAATTATACTTTTCTACATGCATTTCATTACTTCTTTCTTCTGTATAAGGTTCTTGCCTATCTGTTGTTTCCTGGTTAGGTATAAAAGACTCAGCATTTTCAGGAAATAAAATCAGATGTGATGGTTCGTTTATCTCATGGAATGATGAAATACCATCTTTTCAAGAGAGAGAGGTTGTGGTCAGGCTAGGAGGGCAGAATGTCTTTGTCCTCGGCATCATTTCCTTGGCTGACAACCATGGGGTCAGCATGTCTTTAATAGTCTGGGCTTGTGTATATCATTTTTGATACCAGAAGTACAAATCAAATATTTCTTTTGCCAAGGTTTTCATGTTTTGGACAAGAGCATGTCTTGAAACTGCCTAGGAGAAGCCTACAGTTGCCAATGAGATTGATCCCTCCAGACTCCAGGAACAGCAGTGTAGGTGAATGACTGCATCTGAGCAGGTCACTATAGACTCTTTACTGTCAGTGGAGGGCTGCCTTAAGAATTTTAGGATGTGATTCCTCATTTTCTCATGCAGAGACTGGATTTAGTGGAATGAACCATACTGAAAACTCCACTATTTTAACTAGATCTCCTTTACCTACTGTGGGTACCTAGACAGCTGGTTTAGATGTGGACACCTATGTTACAGAAGTCAAGTGAGGTAAATCCCAATCCCAATATTGTGTGATTGAATTACTGTGCTTGTAAGAAATACGGGTTTACATAGGTGTGCTGTGGTGTTTTTCTGCAGAAATCTCTAGAATCCAGGGTCTTTTGTCTTCCAAAATGAAATCAATATAAGCCAAAATAGGCTTTTGCTGGCAGAATGGAGAATTATTAATATTGCACTTTTCCTTTTTTTTACGTGTGCATTGATCTAGGATCTTTCTTGGTTTGTATGAATTGAGCAGTTACAGGGGAATGTACTGGGCTAGAGTAAAATTAGTCTGTACTGTTAAACTCTAAATACGTAATAGCACTGTGCTGTCTACCTTGGTCGCTCTGCCGTTAAAATCTCAAAGATAATCTTGAGGAGTTTGATTCTGTTCTTGTCATCAGACTCTGCAATGCAATTGACGGCTAGTCGTAAAACACTCGTATGGATTGATGAAAGAGATGCTGAATTACAGGGCTGTGTTCTGATGTTCCCAAATGACTTCGCCATCTCTGAAAATGCTGCCTGCTGTTGAAATAATGAGAAAAAAGTTACAACTGAGTCATACTGGCAAAATTAGTGCACGCCTAAAGCTTCCTATAAAATCTGTAAGTGCCCTGTTGCAATGATTAAGTGGGATATTTCCCACTTAGTGCTTGCACCTAGGTGTAAATGTTAGAATAGAATAGACTATTTCAGTTGGAAGGGACCTACAACGATCATCTGGTCCAACTGCCTGACCACTTCGGGGCTGACCAAAAGTTAAAGCATGTTGTTACGGGCATTGTCCAAATGCCTCTTAAACACTGCCAGGCACGGGGCATCAACCACCTCTCTAGGAAGCCTCTTCTAGTGTTTGACCACTCTCTCAGCAAAGAAGTGCTTCCTAATGTCCAGTCTAAACCTCCCAACAGAGCTTTGAACCATTCCCATGCATCCTATCACTGGATCCCAGGGAGAAGAGATCAGCACCTCCCTCCTCAGGAAGCTGTAGAGGGCAATGAGGTCACCCCTCAGCCTCCTTTTCTCCAAACTAGACAAGCCCGAAGTCCTCAGCTGCTCCTCATAGGACATTCCTTCGAGCCCTTTCACCAGCTTTTGCATGCCAGTACTCAAGGTGAGGCCGCACCAATGCAGCAGGATAGTCCCCTCTCTTGACCGGCTGGTTGTGCTGTGTTTGATGCACCCCAGGATGCAGTTTGCCCTCTTGGCTGCCAGGGCACACTGCTGACTTATATTGAGCCTGCTGTCACCCAGCACCCCCAGATCCCTTTCTACAGGGCTGCTCTCCAGACGCTCCTCTCCCAGTTTATACCTTGCCTGGTGTTACTCCATTCCAGGTGCAGAATACAGCATTTGGTCTTTTAAGTTTCATCCCATTAATCATAGCACAGTGCTCCAGTCTGTCTAGGTCCCTTTGCAAGGCCTCTTGTCCCTCGAGAGAGTCAACAGCACCTCCCAGTTTGACATGGTCAGCACACTTGCTAATGGTGCATTCAACTCCTGCATCCGGATTGTTGATAAACATACTGAACTGAACAGAACTGGCCTAGAAATGAACCCTGAGGAACACCACTGGTGACCGGTCGCCAGCCAGATGTAGCCCCATTCACTACAACCCTTTGAGCTCTGCCCTTCAGCCAGCTCTTCACCCAGCGCACAGTGAACCCACTCATTCCACAGCTGGACAACTTGACCAGAAGGATGCTGTGAGGGACAGCATCAAAAGCCTTACTAAAATCCAGAAAAACTACATCCACCACCTTCCCTTCATCCACTGGGCGGGTGACCTTCTCATAGAAGGATATCGAATTAGTTAAACAGGAGTTTCCCTTGGTGAACCTGTGTTGACCATGCCTGATGATGGCATTGTTCTTTAAATGCCTTTCAGTGGTACCCAGTACGATCTTCTCCGTAATTTTTCCAGGAACTGAGGTTAGACTAACAGTTCTGTAGTTTTCTGGGTCTTCCCTCACGCCCTCTTGTAAATTAGAATAACATTGGCTAGCTTCCAGTCAGCAGGGACCTCCCCAGAGTCCCAAGATTTTTGGTAGATGATCAAGAGGTGTTGATGCAGCTATACAGTGCAAGGTGTGATTCCTCGTATCTTTTCACAGCAGAATTGATGTAGTTCTGCTGGTTGGATGGTGGGGCTTGTGCAAAGGGTCTGCTTCAGTTGTTGCCAAGAAGCGAGTGCCTCTTTGCTGCATGGTCCATCTCTGACACATGCTGATATTTCTCCTTGGTTATTGGTGTTGGTTCTTCCAGAATTGTCTTCTGCATAAGTAGATGTCTCTTGCTGATAGTTTAATTACTGTGGATTATTTTAGGTATCGTATTGATGACATGGGTGAGCAGAAGGAAACGGAATGAGGTTGTCATGACTACTGTGGGGTTTTGTTTTTGTTTTTGTTTTTTTTTTAATCTTTTTACTTCCATTTAAAAATATTTTTCTCTCTAAATTTTTAGGGATAAAAAATGTGCTTTGCCGATTGTAAATTACCAGTCATACTTCAGACTCCCCCAGTTCTAGCAGAGACAGTTTTTGAAGACATGTTTTCTGCAAATCACAAAGGGTGAAAAGAAAGAGCATTCTCTTGGCGACTTATATAAAGGAAAATTGGGTTAGTTTAATACTTATAATAGTTTAGTACAATTTATTTCGGTGCTTACACAAGGGCATGATTTGTGTCAAATCAGGTGGTTTTGCATAGAATTTCTCTAGAAATTTTTAAAATGTTGATAGTTTTTGCTTTAACTAGTAGATTTCTGTGAGCTTGCAGCTCCTACTAGCAATGATTTAATTGTTTTATTTAAATTAGTGTAATTCCTTATTTTTCCACGAGTAGATCTTGCAATACTCGTGCCTTAGTTGTGGTTAGATACGAGTTTCTCTTGTGGAACTGATTCAGGCCTGTAATTATTGTGTAGCAAAGAGAGGACTGAAGTCATTTTAAGGTATTTTCAGTCATTCAGGGGGCAGATTAATTTCTTTATGACTAATTGAGTAAACATACTACTCTAATGCATAAGAGTGGGTGTCTTTTGTTTTCTGGGTACATTCATTCTTGACCTTTGCATTACTTGGACCATAAACACGGTAGTGCAGGGACGGATGTGGTTCAGAATTCCTATACCATCAGTACGTTGTCAGCATTGATCAAACAGGAATTGTTTTACAGTGAACAACTTGGGTCTGGCTTTTAAAACAGAAGAGGAATTTTCTATTTTTTTAAATATGTCCATTTGCAAAGATTTCTTACTTTTAT
The DNA here is from genome assembly GCF_035582795.1 of Mycteria americana. NCBI lineage: Eukaryota > Metazoa > Chordata > Aves > Ciconiiformes > Ciconiidae > Mycteria > Mycteria americana. The sequence continues at coordinate 4,221,536 of NC_134365.1, forward strand.
ATATGTATATATGTTTAGGGATAAACTATGTTATTAGTACCTCCATAGTTCCCTACTGGATTTAAGTTGATTTATACCTCTGGCCTCTTTTTTATATGCTTACTCAGCAGCGACAGCAGTGTCTGCAGCACTCTGCTTTGATTCCCAAGCTAGTTTTAGCTTGTGTTGATGATATAACCAAATCAGCCCAAGCTGAAAATGGTTTAATTGGTCCTGTTTCTCAGCCTAACAAATTAGCCCTTGCTGAATTGCCTGTTACACAAGTAGACTTCCACTTGTCCCTTAGCTAGCTCAAGCTCGTTCTTAAACTGTCTGGCAATCAGTGTTGGAACTGAACAGTAGAAAAACTATTCCTCTGTTGTCCTTTGGTTGCTGGTGTACTTAATATTTTCTGTAAATTTACCGGAGGTTGATAATTCCAGGTATCCATTTTCTAAAAGTGTGAAATGTCTTTTCTTGTTCTGGATTGTTAAAAACAATGCTGAAAGAATTTTCTATGTGAAACCTAGTTAATATTATTGAACAATATAAACAATAGGAGAAGGAGTTTTGTGTAGCGTTGGATTTTGGTGCTGTACTGGTTTAAGTGTAAGCTACATGCAGTTCATTCTGCTGAGGAGCTTGTGTCTGAAGTCCCACAACTGAGCCACTTAAAAGAGCAAACCTACAACAGAGGATGTGAATTTGTAGAAAGTGTAATGGGAATTTAAAGACTCCTGATGGTTAAGATGTTTCTGTGTGGTGTCTTCATTTACAGTACGTGCTTACAGTTGGTTTTCAAGGTATATAATGCCAAACAGCAGTTAGGTGTGATAAGTGATGGTCTTGTATCTCCCAGCACTTCTTTCGCATCCTGTATATTGATGACTGTTCTTCCCACTACCTGACCACACTTCTCCAATCCATATTCTGTCTCTGCATGTTGGATTTAAAAGTGCAGTTTGCCAGCGGTGTTGATTAATTCCACTTTCCTGAAAGGTACCAGTGACACAGAAAGCAGGAGGAAAGAATTTAAAAGAATCCTGATTCCCTGCCCTATACCTGCTTGCTCCATTTCTACTTCTTGGACAGATGTTGCTGCATAAGTTAACTATCTTGTGGCTAAACGAGCATAATTGTTATTTGAAAATGAAAACAGAATTTTGGCAGAAGTTGGCAGCACTAGAAGAATGCTCCTACTTGCCCTGAGTGGATTGATTTTTTTTCCAGGGGGTGTGTGTATATGACAGAGGCTGAAAAAGAGAGAGAATAAGTATGTGTGTGCGCTGGCAGCAGGCCACACTCTTCAGGCCATGCACTGTATCATCTCTTCCTCTTCCTTCTTTCATTGCCTTGCAAAATGTATAGGCTTAGATATATAAAATAATACATTTATTTCAAACTTGTGTTAAATGAGCTCATCTTAGTCACTCAGCAGTTATGAAATGCTGCCAAGTGCTACATGTTTTGTAAATTTATAGGGTTTTTTTTTTTTTTTTTTTGCTAAGGATGAAATACTATACAGTTACTGAGGCAGAGAGAAAGCATCTTCCTTCACCCATAACATACTGAAGCATGAAGAAAGATGCTGAAAGCCAAGATTCCTAATTTGATCCTCCTGCTTAGTGCTTCTGAACGTGAAGATTCCTTGTCACTGAGGCTGTAGCAGGCAAAATTATCATTCACCGTGTTCACAGCTGAGAGTTTTGACGAGGTCGGTAACCAGCTCTAGTTCATGGCTCCTTCTTCCTTACCGCCAGCTGGGTAGCAGGAACAAGTGAGGCTTCTGCTTCTTCCCTTCTAACGAGGTACGAATTCCAGATCAAATGTTAGAGCTCCTTGTTTCTACATGAAGAAATCGGTTTCAACCCCTGGACGTGTTCCAAGCAGGGATATCATAAAATTTGACTCTGTTGCTTCCAACTGCTAAAGCATGCTGATCTGACACAACTAGGGAGAGAACTAAAATATGTATACATTTCAAAGATAGAAGGCAGAAGGAACTGTTAGATAATTTAGTCTGACTTTTAGGGTATTGCAGGTCACTATGTGTAAATGTTACTCGCTGTTTTGAGCTTAGTAGCTCGTGTTTGAAAAATTAACAGGCATTTGTTGAAAATGTTTTTCAGGAAGGCATGCTGTCTTATTTTGAAGTTACTTAGAAACGAAGTTTTCAACATCTCTTTTGGTAATTCGGTCTATTGGTTAAACAGTCTGTGCTTTCTTCGTTTTTGTTGTGTTTTACCGCATTTCTAACTTGAATATGTCTAGTTTCTAGTTTTCTGTAGTTTCAGGGGAATTTTAAGCTGGCATAAACTGGCAGAGCTGCTGAAAGAAGCAATCAGCTTCCCCTAGTCGCTTGTTCCTGCTTCAATGCCAGCTGGTGTGGCCGGAGCACTGGCCCCTGGTCCTGGCCTGATCTTTCTACAACTGTATAGTGAACCCACTGCAGAAACAGCAACAACAGCAGCAAAATCAGATTTTCCCAGGGTCAGTACCAAGATCCAGTTCATAGCACAGCTGCGTGAAGGATGCCATTACAAACGAGGAGGTGGAACAAGGACAGGAATGAACAGTCAGGGATGAGAAACGGGTGAAGGTGACTGTCCCAACAGCACACGGTGAAACCATGGAGTTACTTTCAGCTGTTAGTTCTTGGCCATTTTCTGCTGGAAATAGTCATGTTCTAACGGTGGCTTGTGTTCTGCAGCCAGCAGCATGTCTCTTGTGTCTGTGGGTTTGTCCTCATGATGTTAACATCATGACTTCACAACCAGGTGTACATCAGAACACTGGAATAAAAACTGCAGTTATTTGATATGGCAAAAGCTGTTCAGAAGCAAGTATTGTCAAGGTATTAACATTTATTTTGTTGACAAATTTTTAGTATCTGTGTTGTAGTAATTGGTAACTAATACTCAAGGGAAAAAGTCTTTGAACTGTTTTACTAGAGGACTTACATGTCTCAGTGTTAGCAGGTTGAAAGTGGAAATTCCCAGTATGTGAGGACTGTGTTCAGTAAACATTTTTTAAAAAATAAACTCATTCTTAAAGATACAAAATGGTATTTATTAGGTAATGGGATGTCTTAAGACCTAGCTGTTGAACAATGTCTAATACTAAACCAGGCGAACTTCACGGTAAATAAAACGTTGTTTTCTCTCTACTTAATGTTTGTGTCTCTCTTATGAGAGCATTTGGTAGGCAATCTCTGTGCCAGCTCTCATGTTTTGAATACTCTGGCATGCTTTTTAGTAAGAGGAGAGTATCATCAACCTTTACAAATCAGAGAGAGAGAGAGAGATGTACATTATGCTAGTTGTCTAGTCTTCCTCTGTAGTCTGACGAAGGGTGCGGTTTTCTGAGATGCAGAAGGAAAGGGATGGAGCTCTGAAGAGCGAGATCCCAGAGACAAGTCAAGCCCAGCAATACAAGATTATCAAGTCTGGGCAAGGAAATGGCTCCAGACCTACGCTATCACCACAAAACACTGTGACGTTTGTCCCTGTGCATGCATGTATAGCTATGAACTAGAAAGTCAGAATATGTACCAGTCTTCTAGGGCATCACATACTGATGTTGTTCTCTATATAAGGAGAAAAAAAATCTTCCAGATACTGCTGAAAGTGTTGACTGATTTTTAGTGTTGTCAAAATATATCTTTTTTTTTTTTTTCTCCTGCTTGCATTTAAGTTTACCAGTGACTCTTACTACTGTGAAAGTTGTTACATAAAACTGTGCTATATTTTCTTCCCAAAAGATCCCAGTATTGTTTAGGCAACAGTGCTGCTGAACGGATGAAGCGTATAGTCACTATTTCTTACTATTCAGCATGCTTCATGTCTCTTTTGGCAGCACAGTGCAAAACCTACGTTTACTTAAGACTAGGAATTATTCCCTCTTCTTTTGAGATGGATTTGGTTTTGGATACTCCGATTGTGTTTTATTTCATCAAGAGTTCATCTTCACAGGTTCTAGCTGGTACAGATCTCATTTTACACATGGGAACTGATAAAACATAGTTTAGAGGCCTGTTTTGCAAGAGGACTCGATTCTTTATCCTTCCATTTTTTGCTTAGGAGCTCCTAACAGCCTAATTCATCAGAGCTATTGCCACCACTTAGGCGGAGAGTGAAGAAACCACTTCACTTGAGATCTGACCGATTGCCAGTGTATATTCAACTCATAAACTTCTTTAAAGTGACCATCTGAGTTTGGGCTCTCTTAAATGAAGCTCATCAAAGCTGCCCAGCTGCAATTGTCCTAAGGATGTTCTACTGCTGCACCTCTTCTTCGGTTGTACTTGACTGAGCCTCCCAGCTTTGTTGCCTGTCGTCTTGTTTCCTGTCATATGGTTGCTAGTTGGCATGTGTTCTTGAGCAGTCATGTCCCAGGCAAAGTGTCTTATGTCCTCAACATTCTTTTTACATCTATTTTGTATAATTTTTCTTTGCTGAATCTGTGAAAAACTTTCTTGGCTGAAAATTTTCTGGCCACCTGTGATTTTATAGGGGAAATTCACAAATTTCTCATTTAAAACTCTCACTTTAGGTTTTTATTGAAGACAGAAAAGGGTATCTTTTCTGTTCTTTTTCATCTTTGTTTCAGTGTTCACTGTGCAGATATGTATTAGCCTGGTAAAGCTGTAAAACAGCAAAGCTGTGATGATCTTCACTGGAGGTGGAATAGTTTAAAGAAGGTTTTGCAGTCTGATTTACATGTTTGTACTTCAAAATAATTTAAGAGAAAGACACCTTTTTATTTACCAAATACTTGCAAGTAAACCTTGAAGTCCTACCACAGTAAGGAGCAAATAATTTTATTCACAACATAGGGTCTTTTCTTTCTTCAGAAGTCTGTGAAAAGATGGGATTCTTGCCAGACATGAATGTTTTCAGGAGATTGCTGCTATTTTTCCCTTATTATATTTCAAATAGTAAAACATAAAAAATTAGTGACAAGCTTTCTCAAAAAAGGATTCCAGGTTTGACACATCTTGCTAAAATACCATTTAACTTGTTTTCAGATGGAAAATAAAGGATGTAAGAAGGGGTGATCAGTAAACAGTGCTGAAATAGACTTTTTTTTTTTGTTAAGAAAGAATCTCAAATGACGAATTGTTTCTAGAACCTTACTCAACTGCCTTTGGAGTCAGTGGGAGGCTTTAACTTTATTTTCACAAGAGGGCAGTGAGGCTCGCTCTCAGTACAGTGCCTCTCTGCTATTGTATACATGAACGACAATATATGTATTTTAAAAACATTCAAAACATAAAATTAAAAGGAAGTCTTGTACTTGGTAAAAGCCGTCTGTGTGCCTCATTCAGATGCTAAAAGTACAATTATCAAGAAAACAACAGCTTTCTGGTTCACTAAGGAGTGTGGTTGTGGCTGTGTATCAGTTTTATGCATAGCAAATTTTGAAGACTTTTTTTTAAGAGAAAATAAATTGTAACTAGAGAAACTACAATTTTAAAATTAATGGTCTTGAAGTTTTTCCAAACCTGTTAATTCAGCTATGGGTGAAACCAAGAACAGAAGAAAGGACTTTGGACTAAGAAGCATGGTTGTAGCTTGAACGTACCTTACTAACATAAACTAAAGAGGCATTTCCACAGAGGAAAAAGGAAATTGAGAACTCTGATCTTGTTAATTAAGGTTTTGGCAATCTGACTTTCCTTTGTCCTTTTTGAAAACCCCCATGTAGGATGCATCACGAATGGCATTTGAATTACTTGCATCTTTGCTGCTACAATGGGAGGAAGGTTCCCTGTCGTGCTGTCCTGGTTGCTGTATTCTCCATCAGGTGCAAGTCACTGGTAGGAGGGAGATGGTTCCCCGAGAGCATCTGAGCATGCTTCTGAGGGGCAGCTTTTCTGACGATGGGGTAGAGACTGGTCAGAAAGGAGCCTGTGTCAGGAATGGAGACCGGGGAGGAGAAAACTAAGAGCTCAAACACGGAAACTAAGACTTTCCTTCAGGGGTGCATAGGTATAATGCAAAATTAGGTTATTAATGGATTGAGAACCTGAAACCTGAAAAAAAAAAATGAAACCACAGTGGACTAGAGTTACTTAGAAGTCTTTTATTCATCTTGCTTTTAGTGTTACTGTTCAAGAGTTCGTGTTTTATGTATTTTTCTAGTAACACCAAGCTCTGGAGTTTACAGTGCTTTTAGTGCTTTGATGATGCTTGTTTTGAAGAAGAGTGCAGGCAGCTCCTCCAAGTACTGGGTGACTCAGGGTCTCATAACAGTGGTGTTAGAAACAAGATGTAAATCTGAATGCAGCCCTGGGCTCAGGGCTGAAGCTGGAAGTGAGCAAAGACATATGTCCTCTCAAGACTGAGACAGAAGATTTTATTTTGTTTATATTTTGAAGAGACAGTAGCACAGAAACATCCCCTCAAGTCTAGAAAAGAGCTGCAGAGACTGTGACATCTCTTTCTTCAAAGGGATTGCCAAAAACTCAGCTGGTGGAGCTCCTTGTTGATCCAGGTGTCTTTGTAGCACCTGAGAGGGACAAACATTATAGAACCTAAAAGAAATTGAAGTCGGGCACTGGGTTAATCTCATGGCTCTGATGCATGACCTTTATCTAGACGGAGCAGCAAGACAGTCCAGGAGCCCAAGAACCAAGTCACATCACTAGATAGGCAGTGACTGAACTGGGATTAAGAAGCTTGAGCAGGAGGAACATGGCAAATATAAGCCACTGCACAGGTGGGGTTGCTCAAAGAAACAGAATATCTGAAGAGTATGTGTTAAAATGCGTATGTTTAACGTAAATGCATCTTACAAGGGTTTCCAAAACACATAGAAAAAAGCTAGCAAGACCTCTTACAGCCTTTGAAATTATTTCCTTTTTATGGGATGATGAGGATAGGAAAAAGATGCGGTAGCTCCATCACCTGCTACAGGTGAAAACTCCAGAAGTCAGCTTATTGAGACATGTCTTCAGAAGGGTGTAGGATTTAAATCAAGGTAGAAGCAGCCTTGCAACACAACTTTGAAATAATCTCGGGAAATAAACTTTGAAATAATCTCGGGAAATAAACTTTGAAATAATCTCAGGATGATACTGCTCTGAGAATAAGGCAAATGAAAATGGGAGGCATTAGTGCCTGTTGAGAACTGGATGCTCTGTTTTTTGAAACATCTCAACGGGTTAAAAGGACTAACACTGGGGAATTGGTCATGTACCAGATTTGGTCTGGAACAATGACAGATTAAGATTCCGAGTTGACGCTGTAGATAAAGTTCTTCTGTCTGCCCTATGAGAAGCAACCAAATAAGATGATGAGTACAGAGTGAGATGTGCTTGAGAGTATTGTCAAGATACCTGAGGCAGGGAAGAAAAAGCTACCTTTGCTCAAAAGAAACATAGCCATTTGTGATAAAAGGGTCATCTTGAGGCTTTGGAGACACAGTCTGTCAGAGACATTCGAGTGAACTGGGAAAGAGAAGGGCTTTCTTCTGCATTAACAGGACATGCAGGAGATTGTATCTGTAATTGTGTAGAGGAGGAACAGAGAAAATGCTCTCAATATTCCACAGTATTTTGGCATGCCACTTCTGCAGGGAGAATCCCTACAAGATGCAAAACAAACCAAAACTGATGGACTGAAAGGGAGGCAGGTTGTGTCTCCTGGAGAATGGAAGTAGATGGCAAGTGTACCCTGGGCTGGTGGGACTGGGGAGTTGAGAAAACTTGTGTTCATCCTAAGTTGCATCCAGAAATGATTAAACAGGTCTCACTTCTGGAACTGCTGGGGAACGAGGGAAAGAAAATGCCTGTTCTTATCAGTTCATCTTTTAGAAAACTTGCTCATAAAGGGGCAAGTTATGTTACTGGAAAGGATGCGCCAGAGGAAGCAAGGAGAAACTACAGAACCCACTAGGAAGGAGGCGACCTGTGTAGGACTAACATGCAACTAACAACAAACATGCTTTGGCCTTGGGATTGGATGAGGGGGGCAAGAAGGGAGAGAAGGAAAATTGTTTCTTATTCTTATTTTCAATCAAGGAAGCGATTCAAAAAGGCAAGAAAGAGGGAAGGCGGCGATACAATTTGGTGGTTATTCAGTAAGTTTAAAAGATGAGTTTTAAGTAGTTCTGAGGTTTGCTGTGACTTTGGAAGTGCCTATCAGGAGCAGAGTGCTAGAAGGGAAGACTGGGAGGGGTAGAGGAGGGAGGACTGTGCAATGGGTAGGGATAGACACATAAGCCTCCCCCCCCCTCCCCGGGACCAAAGCAGGTTATGTGGTGTTTTCTACAAGTCAGAAATGTACTGACTTGCCAAGCTGGGAGCAAGGCTGAAGGAGAGGACCTGCCCTGGAAGGACAAAGTGGGCACTGGGAGGATTGTTCATAAACCCTTTCATTTCTGTTACCTCACTTTAATTTTTTTTTTTTTTCCCTGTGAAATAAATACATAATTGCTTTAGTTCTAGTAAAACTTAACTCTAGAATTAACAAGCATATTCTTAATGGATTTAGGTATCTTGTTGTGAAAAGGTGCAGGCAAATCCACCTCCGTGGTGCTGTCTTACTTGGGGTTCTGCCAGGCCATTTGTTAATACTGCAGATCAAAGTACATACATCTTGAGTTGAGGTCTTGAGAAATGATTGTTAGCTTGGACATATTAGTAGATTCTCCCTGTCTTTCATGAGACAGCCTCTGGGTGCAGGAGTGACCATTTGCATGATTGATAGTTTTAGTGCAAATTATTTTTCTAAGGCTTACTGTTAACTTATTTTTTGTTAACAAAGAAGAAGATTTTTTGAAAAATTGAAATTCATAACTTTGACTAGTGACAAAAAACGTAATTAGGTTTTGCTTTGGTTTGGTTTTGTGGGGATTTTTTTTTGGTTTGGTTTGGGGTTTTTGTTTGTTTTTTTTTTAAGTGCAAATGGTCGGCTTTTGAAATACTGAGAAATCAGAGTGGGAAAGGAAAATTTTCTGTACTTTTAGACAAGCTAGAGAATTAGATGGTTTGCTAGACTTCTAATTGTGTTTTAAGCAAACAAAACTTCCCTAGTTTTAAAGGCTAAATGAAGTTTGAAGCAATTTGCTGTATGATACAAAATACAGTGATTCAGCATTCGTGATGAGAGCTATTTATAGTTACTCTATTTTTATTCAAAGAAAAACAATAGCACTGAATTTCAGGCAGTGTGACCATACACTTAGGAAGATCTCTACTGAAGCTGAGGAAAATCTCATATTGCTTGATCTTAAAAGCTGAACTTGTGAGCTCCTTCAGCATCAACATTTCAGTGCTGTCCTCGCGAAGGTGAAATTCAGTGCTGTGCTGGAAAGCTACTTGAGCAGTGTTTCTCTGAAGCCTAGTTTGTATCCACTGTTAAAGGGCTGTCAGCATTCATTGTATTTTATTTTTGAAGAACTAAGCGATATAATTCATCTCTGTTAATTTTAATCCTCTCTTTCAGGTTTTCACGACCGTTCTGTTACTCTGTTGCTGCAGCCAACACAGATCCAAATGCCGTGGCTACAAAGGCTTGTTACTTTCTCATGCTGGATCCCTCAAATCCAAGAGCTACTTGGCAGTTTCCAAGGCAACCACCTGTGGAATAATTAAAAAGGATGAAGTGTTAGTGTGCCAGATATAAAGAATTCTTGCCTGGAGAGAGCACTTCACTTTCATCTGTCTTGAAGAATCAAACGTGTTTCTGCCAGCAAAGTTAAGGTAGTACAATTAAAAAGTACTGATTTATTTTCTGGAGGTACTGAAAGTTTGAATAGGAGCAGCAATTCTAATATGACTGTATACTATTCACTTAAGAAAATGACCATGGATCCTTCTAGGTTAATTTTTTGGGTATATTTAAACAGAAAATCCAGGAGAAAGATAATGATGATGGAAGGGCAATGTGGGTGAACAGTATTCCATATCAGTAAAACAGTTGCATGAACTATTTTGCGCTTTATGCCGTCTTTCCTCACAGATGATTTTAAGCTGGTAAGGACTAAAATGGAGCATACATTAGTGGGAGCATAAATATAGGAAGTGCAGCCTTCATGCCAAGTACACTGAGATTTCTTTGGCATTCAGTGAAGTGATAGATATAAAAGGAATGTAGGAGTGGGCTCATTGCAAAACGACAGAATCAAGGATCGATCTTTATCCTGTAGCTTTAAGGGTATGCAGTGATTAAGTTGATGTTGAACTGAACTGATAATCAGGTTTAGCTTCCTTGGTGAAGCAGCACCTAAAAAGGTTTTGAAGACCACATTCCCAGATTCAGAGCTGAAATTGCATAGTGGAGAAACCTAAAGGTAAGCAAAAGAACTCTGTTAAAATAACAAAGAATAACAAAAATAGCGAATTTGGTTCTGAAAGTTTGAAACATTGCTACAAAAGTTTATGGTAAAGCTGTTAGGCTCTAGATAACTGGAAAAGTTCTTCTTGATGTATAATATGTTACTGGATGTATCTGCTTATTATATCTTCCTTCTCTGCCAGTCATTCAAATATATTTGAATAGAAAAATATTATTCATTTCTGACAATGAAGTTAAATGGAAAAAGCCACATTCACGTTCTTCTCATAGTCCAAATAACTGTTCAGTTAAGTCTGGTTACCTAGCTTGATGCTTTTGTATAGTTAATTTTAGGCCTGATGCTTTTGTGTAGTTTATTTTAAGCAAAAAAATTATTTCTAAATTTTGAAGTAGAAATATTTGGGATGCCATCTGGGCTTTACATAATAAATTTTTACTGCCAAAATGTTTGTGGGATTCTGTTGGGACGTGGATGGGATTTCACATTCCATCCCTTCCACAGCACAAGAGAATCATCGTTTTTAGATACGGTGGGTCCAAGAAGAAATAAGAATTGCGTGATGGCAGCTTGGTGATTGGAAGGAATACGAACAGAACCTATCCAGTAATGAGTGTTACCTTTTACAGCCGTTACAGAATTTCAGAAGCTAAAACTTGTAGGTACCAACTGAGTACAACTGCAATTTTCAACCCTAATACTTGATTTCCAGTTCATTGTCATCACAGCTTAACTGCCAGATTGCTTTTCTTTTTGAAGTAATTCCTTAGGCTGTTCAGTTCCTTTCAGTATAGAGCTGAGGAAGAGGTTTTTTGGAGACAAATACTGTTTTCACATGTGGAAGGAGTATGCTGGTGAAGTATCTGCACCAAGCTCAGTGAAGATGATACAAAATTGAGACACAGTGCAAGTAAGGGTGGTTGGGGTGTGTGTGTATCCAAATCTTCTGCTTTCCAAGAAGCATAAGGAACTCTCAAAGATGGAAGTGGATAGTTGTGAAAGAGCGTATATGTGTGTTGGTGTAAGAGTAATAGCTAGGTAGCAATCGTGAAGTAGCGCAGGATTCCCAAGAGTGTACACAGAGGAGAAGTTTTGTCTTGGACAGCCCTACAAAACATACTAAACACATGCAGTTACCTCAGTTTTTCCATTTTACCTCAAATACTGTGGGTGATATTCTTCTCATGAAACTTAGATTTGCAGGCACTGCAGAAGCAGGTGGTGAAAGTCGGGTAGGATGAAGACCTTCCTGAAGGTACCTGTTCCAGACCCCCTTGAAGGGGATGACTTGCCTCTAAAAAGGAACCTCTTGCTTCCCGTTGAGGGTTCAGCCTGGACCACTAATTTAGCCTAGGAGTCTAACATTTCAGAAAGTTTAATTGTGTAATTAGATGTATTTATGTGTTGAACTCATGTATGCTTTTTTCTCCATATTTCATTCCCAATCCACAGCTTCCCATGCTGAGTGGAGTTGCACTTGGTTACTCCTTCTCCTAACTTGGACTTTTGACCCTGGCAATTTTTCCAGACTTCATAGACAAGCCTGTGGTTCAGTATCAAGGATGCTAGAGAGCCACATGGAGTTTGTTAACGCAGTTTCTAATAGAGATAAAAAACATGCCTGCTAAATTTAGGCAGCTGGACTGTGTGAAAGAAAAGACAGTGGCTAGGCAGAATTGATTTCTAATGTTCTGTATATAGCTTCTGTTTTAATAATCTTTATCCCTGAGATGTTTTACAGGACTGAAGGGTAGTAGAAACTTAGGAGCAGTGATTTGTTCAATAACTAGTTTCTTAAAGTGATTCAGTATGTGGCAACATAGGAGTTGTTTTTGCAGCCTTGGCTATTAAGAATTAGAATTCTGTGCACCCATAAAAAGTAAGATTTTCTTTGTACTCCTCTTTCTGTAACAGAAGATTTATGTTATGCTCCATGTTGGAGTAATTTCATGTCCTTTTGAAAGAAAAAAAAAAAAGGGAAATAGTGATACGGTAATTCTCTCAAAGGTTATTTTGAGACAGTGGTTCCATTTTCCCCCCTATTTCTATACCATCAGAACAACTGTATCAAAAGAGTCAATTACAGTATGGTAGTCTAAAAGTGTCATTACAATATACATTAATTTTGTTAAGTAAATAGGAGTGTTTCCTAGAATAGATAACATTTTCCTCTTGTTGCTTGGAAATCCAGGTAATTTTTCGGGTTGGGATTTTTCAAAGGGAGTTTTTCCACCTAGCAAGAGGAGCCTAGAGTAAAAATATAGAGGAAATGTACGTAAAAGAGCGATAAGCAGCAAGTCACTTTCCAGTTAGTGGAAGAGGGAACTCAAATAACAAATGGACCCTTTTGCCTAGGCTTTATTTTGGAGACCTGATCCCTGCATCTCTGGAGGTTTTAGGGTATATCAGGCTCGGCAGACACATTGAGCATCTCGGTAAGATGTTGTAGAAAAGATTTTCACCTTCTCAGAGAACAAGAATAATAATATCTGGGAATAATAATAATAACCTCTGGGAATATCAATCACCAGGATGCTATGTAATGTCGTGTATCTGAAGGTTTTTAGGACCATCTCTTTGTTCTCTGGCTCCTTGGAGATCAGAAGAGAGTTAAAATCAGCTGGCCAAAAGTGATGATGATGAATGTTTTCCACATGCATCAATACAGGACACTATTTTTGCCTATCAGTACCTCTATAAGAATGTGAAACTCCAGTAAGATATGTTGTATTCTGCTGTGTTGTGCATAGCCTTCTGACTGACTAGCCACTGCTCTAAGAGCAGTTACAGTAACAACAATCACAACACCCTTTCAGAATGAGAGAACTATTTTGATGTACTTAGGTGGATGAATGGTTTATGGGAATCAAATCAGCATTGCAGTTTTAATGGTTTTGCAAATAGCATTATCTACTAGATGATAGACCTTATGCTTAATCATGAGATCCCTTTCTCCCCGCCAGCTATTAGTGCTGTGCGTTTTTGAAACGCTTTTTCAGCGTAGTTGAGAGGACTTTCCCTGACAAATTATGCAAACAGTCCAGAATAGAATAGAAAGGTCAGTCCACTTTGTCGTCATTCTAGGACCAGTTTCGCTCTCTTCAGAATCAATGAAATAACTAATAAAATATTTTTATAGCAGTAGAGTTGTTTGCATTAATATATATTTCCAACTCCCCCTTTGTGATTTGAATTCCTCATGTTAGGTTGTTTATCTTTTCCTTTTGCTGCTACTGAAAAAGTAAAAGAAAGACTTTAGAATTACAGAATCATAATTGGTAGGGAGGTGGAGAATGGCTTTAAATTGCTATCCACAGTGAACATTTGGGCATTTGTAACAGGCAAGAAAGAGGTGCTAACACTTGACAGTTCTTTGGGCCATTATACCTGTGCTAGACAAAATGACTTCTGGAGAGGTAATGAATGTGAGACTAGAAGAACGACTGTTCTCGTACACCCATCTAGAGCAGTATTTTGTCTCCAGCAATGGCCAAAGGTGGGTAACTGAGGAGCACAAGAACAGAACGAGAATATAGGATCCTCCTTCTGCATGCTCTTCAATCTCCAGACATCTGTAGTACAGGGATTTACTGAGTTGGATGTCTTTTTTTTACAATGTTTACTGAACTTGTCTTCAGAATTTGTTAAATCTCCCTTTCAAGCCACAAGAAGTATTACAAAGTGTATTACTCTCTGGTTCCATGGCTTAACTAACGTGGCAGCCTGTTGAGTGAAGAATCGTATTCTTTTGTTAAGTTTTGAACCTGAACTCCATTTAAAATCCACTTCTTGCACTGGAAGAGATGTAAATAATTCATCCCTATCTACTAGCTCCATGAAAATCATAATTTTCTAGACCTCAGCCTGCTCCAAGTGTTCAAGAGTCAATTCAGAGCCTGTTGACCTATACATGAAGTTAGGACCACGTTCCCACCCCCAGTTATCCTACTGCACACTTAATTTCATTGAGATAACTTTATGAATTTCACTACAGAATTTCATTGGTGTATTTTGTTGTCCAGTCAGTAATCAGCGCGCAGGCTTTTTTCAGTTTTTCCTACTCGTTTACTGTCTTTGCTACTGTGAATAACTTGGTATCATCAACAGATGTTGTCATCTCACTGTTGAGCCCTTTTCATGTCATTTATGGATTCCTTGAAGAGTGCTGGGAACAGATCCCAGCACAGATCTCCGTGGAAAGAAGAGCTGAAATTGCACCAAGTCCTGCCAAAAGCAAAAGTGGGTATGCCCGCTTTTGCACGTGGCACAGTTGAATTTGTAGTAATATCACTGTGTAGTAATATCACTGTGTGGTAATATCACAAGTTGTACACTTGTCAATATGGAATCATTGTAAAAATTTTTGTAGGAATGGATAATTTTATATGTAAGATACAGTGTCATTCTTCATCAGCTGCATATTTGTAATTTCACCTTTGAAAAAGATATGGCGGGGAAGGGATTCACCTTTTTGGATGATTGAGGATGATTGCCTTAATATTTAAAAGGGCCAGACCTGCTTTGTTCACAGCATAGCATTTTTCGTTTTCTGAGTTTTTATTCTTGAAAGCAAGTTGGTTGGAACTTGCTGGTTTATCACTCTATGCATTACCAGTATATAGAAAATAGTGTTGAATAAGGGAAATTAAGCAATTGAATGAATCTTCACAATCATAAATCTACAGTGGTTTTAGATGATTAAGTGTAGGAAACTACCTTAGCAATAGAACTGTTACTTGTTCTTGTTTTCTAATGTTAACATAGCAAAGATCTAATGCAGTAATAAGAAAACTGGGTCAGATCGAAAGAACCTGTAACATAAAATCATTTTTCTGCTGTTAGTCTGCAGCTGCAGCTTAGGGAGGTGTGCAAGAACAGGGAATGTAGTTCTGCTTCCCATGGCATAGTCATACATCCTTCCAGCAACCTGCAGTTAGGGAGCCCTGAGCTGTATCACAGCTCTATGTTTGCTTCCGTGAATTTGTCTAATGTGAACCCATTTTGTTGTCCTTCATGTCCTAGAGCTGTGAATTACATAGGTTATGTATTCACCTTGTGAAAATGGCAGCTTCTTGCTTCAAAGTGTTTGTGTGATACCCCTGTCTCTTGCTTGTGTAGTGCTTCCTTATACCCCTAACCAATCTATCCTCAGTCCTTTCTTCTGCAGGCTAAGGAATCTTGCTCGATTTCGTCTCTCCCTGTGTGCAGGCTGCTCCCTAAGTCTCATCTTTGCTGTTCTGTACACTGGTTTCCCCTTTCTAAGGTGGGGGGACCAAAACAGCGTGCCAAGATCAGGATACAAACGTACTGCAGACGAATGCAGTGTCGCAGCGTTACACTGCTGCTTTCTGTTATGGTCTCTGTTCCCTTCCTAATTACTCCTGAAGTTCTGTTTGCTTTTGCACTGCTCCTGTTATCAACCCCTGTGAAAACTGTATTTTCATAAAGCTATCTACAGTGACTTCAAGGTCTTTCCTAATCAGGAAAAACTAATTTAGAACCTGTCATTTTGTATGTGTAGTTAGCTATTTTTTTTCCAAATGCAGGGCCTTGCATTAATCTACTTGAATTTCATCTTTGGTTTTCTCTCCCAGTCACACTGTATAATAACTAGTTGGAAGAAAGGACTGAGGATAACTGCTTTGATTCACGTAATGTTTTATCTTTAATAGAGCTGTGATCTCACATTGTATCCTTTTAAGCATAATTTATAGTTAAGTTAAATGAGAGAGGTCTAACTACAGATCTGTATAGGAGTCCACTTTGTGTGTGTGTGTATGAACGGATATGTTCTTAGCATGTTAATCAACTCTTAATTAATAAGAGCTTCCTCCTTACTGCACTACAGCTGAGGTTTTTCTTTAATAGCTTTTAGAGAAGTTGGTAGTTTTTGGGGTCTCCCAGTATCAATTAATCAGAGCTCCTTCAGAGCCCTCATGTGTTTGACCTGCATATTGCAGTCCATCAGTTGGCATTTTTAGTATTTTGGTTTCCTTAAAAATCTGGCTGAGTACACGTGCTCCTGGCTGTTTTAATACTAGTAGGCTTTGTCAGTTACCAGTGCTCAACTGATGGGAGAGGATCCTTTTTCCTTGTCTGCTCTGCAGGCAAACTCCAGTGCTGGAAGTTCTCTCAGCTGTTACATACTGAGCGGTGAATTCATTTGGGTTTTCGTGTGGCAAAGAAGTAATTCTGAGGTTTTTTCCCCCTCCCCATGGCTTTGTCTTGTTGAGCGTACCTTTTACCTTTTTATCACCCCTTGGCCCAGCAGACTTTCTGATAAGCTTCATCCTTCTGGTGTATTTCATAAAATTTTCTCCTAGCACATCAGTTCTCAATATTACTTTTTTAGCTTGAAGTACATGAATTAGCATTTAGTTTGCTAAAGTTTTTATCTTTTCCTGGCATCCTAGTATGACTTCACTTTTTGAAGGGCATGCTTTTGCATGCTTTCTTAACGGTGTTTTGTTTTGTTTTTAAGTTAAACTTACCCTGTTCTTCGGTATGCAATGTGGGGTCTTTAGCAAGCTGTTGGCCCCTAAAAACATTCACGTTTTTGCCTGTTGTTTTTAGCTTTCTTTAAAGAAGCTTCCTTTTTTCTTAATCACAGAATACTTGAGGTTAGAAGGGACCTAAGAAAGGTCATCTGATCCAACTCTCCTGCTCAAGCAGGGTTTATTTTAGTTGGATAACTAAATAGAGAAAACTAATGCTTCAAATACTGAACTTGAGTGCATTGTAATCAGTAATGCAGTCACTCTTCAGCAGTGAAGGTCCTGTACACAGTTAAGGACTGGGTCAAGTCTTGCTTCTGTTGTGGGTTTTCAGAGTTGTTGAAGAAACGGTAATTAATGGTGTCTTAAAAAATGCAGTGTTTATATCATATTGACAATACTGAGAATTTATCTGCCTCTCTGAAATCCTACAGTTCGGCCACCTTAGTCTCAAGAGGTGATGTTTGTCACTGATAACTGTCAGTTTACCTTCATGGGGCCATGATTATGTCATCTTCCCCTTCAGGCTGGAACTGGGAAGCCTGTCTGTCCTGCTGAACTTGTTTTTGTATCTTTTCTTTCTTCCTGTGCTTTTGTTGGAGGGAAGAGGGTTTGAACTCCATGAACTTACACGCACTTTGAGATACTGAAGTCTGTCAGACGATGTCATGTGGTTCCTACTGGAAAATTTCTCTGTATGGGGTTGTGGCTCTAATCCTGCTGGAATATTCTACGCTATCCAGAATGGCACCAGACTAACGTTACATGGTGAATGCTGCTCCCAGCCAGTGAAGTTGAAAGAGGAGTTTGATTCATCCAACTGTAAGCCTCTCCATGCGGTCATAAGAGTTGCTGGTGTCTCTTTGGGTGAAATGAAGGTGTAGTTTAGTGGGTGACCTAAAAGGGTAAAATGAGAGTGGAATTTAAAATTAAATTTAAAGGTAACGTAAAGGTAACGCTGATTGTGAGGAACAGCTTGGTGTGACTTGAGTGGTTGGTAGTTTTGCCTATTTTTCCTCACTCATAAAAGTACATAAGTGAAAAGTCTGCAACCTAGAGGTGTAATCAGGTATTGCTTGCATTTCTAGCAATATATATTCCATTTCAGTATTGACACTGTAAGGTCTCTGGGAGGTCTGGAGAAAGTAGTAATAATGATACTTCTCAGTTTGAATTGTGTGGCTGAGGTGTGAGATGGCAGTATTGCCCACAGCTGTCAGATCCATTGATGACCAGCCAGTGCCCTGTGTAAACTCTGATTTTTGCAGTGCTTAACTGTAGCCCTCTACAAACCAGACATTTTCTTTAAAGTTGTGGAGAGGCAAGTATTGGCAGTGTAAGATAGCCATGACAGGATGGGATCAGTGGGCCTAGTTGTTCTTTGGAAGTGCCCATCTCCATGGCGGTTGTAGAAAGAGCTTAAATGTATGAGGAAACCCCTGACATTTTCAACAGAAGAAATCGGGTGAGGTGAATCTATCCTTAAAGGTCAGATTTAATTTGTATGTTACCACTTTCTGATTGTTCCGTATGGTCAGTGGCAATATATCAATTGAGCTGTTTTTGAGTTTTTAAGATGAGTTTGTGTCAGTCTGGAGTTATTCATACACTACCAAAAAGAGGGAAAAAAAAAAAAAACACCAAACCCTTTTGAGTGTATCTTTTAGCATATTAGTTGTTAGTGATTGTTCATCCAAATGACTGATCTGACTCGCTGGAAATTTTGTGGTGCTTTACCTTCAACATTATGAGGATGCATGCTCAAGCTCAGGTTTGTGTGGGTGAATGGACAATACTGCGTAAGTGTGCAAATACAGACTCGTAAGCAGCCTTTGGGCTGAGGGTAATGAACTTTTTCTGTTCCTTTTTGTTCTGTCTGTAGCTTCCTCAGTTTTGGGCTCTGCAAGAATGCAGACTGGTCTAAAAACTATGTAGATTACATAATGTAGTGCTGGGTTTTATTTCAGCTGAACGGTAGCTGATCTCAGTTTCTAGCAGGTTTGAAATGCTCTTCTGCCCTATGCCAAGGCTAGGGCTGAAAGCAGGTGGTTGCTTCAACAGGGATGTTCACTGAACTCTTGTTATTATGTTAATTTGGGGAAAGCTAGTATTTTCTGGAGGACTGTAGGATGCTGAGAGCACACTAAGCGTAGATTGAACACAAATGCTCAGGAATGGTGTCAGGACAGAGAAGACGAGGGGTGTTTTCAGTTAATGCCTGCCAAGAATTAAGAAAAATTAATGCAAAATTTTTGTGGTTTGGGAGAGTACTCACTTGGAGTTGTCTGTTCCACAGATGAGGGCTGTACAGAGTACTTGAGTTAACTGTTTTGAAATGAGGGTTAACTGTTTTGAAATGAGGGTTAACGTACAATTTGCAGGGGGATGTTTCAACTTTTTTGGGATATAGTAACTTGGTAGTTCAGTTGTTGAGCACTTCTCATGATTCTCAAGGAAACGACCCCATAATCCTTGCTCAGGCAGAAATCTTACTGAAATTAATGGTAAGGATTTGTTGTTGTTACGGAGGCCTGAAAAAAAAAAAGAGGTTTACTCTGCACTGTCTTAAGTATGAGGCAGGACTACTCAGCAATCAGTGAATAATCAGGTTTCTGTTTATTCAGAGAGTTTATTTCCTTCAAATTGTCTATTTTGACCTTCTGTAGGGTCCTAAGTTTTTTTCAGGAATGATTTTTCTAGTATTTTCTATTTTAGACACTTGATGCAGAATTTCAAATTCTGCTGATGTGTTGGCAGTAATACAATATGTGTCTTGTTTACAGTAATTCCTTTTCAGATTTGTAATGCAAATACTATCTCTGCAGATCTTCAGAGCTCTGGTTCCTCTGGAGGTGAGGGTTTCATCTCACCTAACCTGCATCGTGAAAGGTGGTATCCATCTAAGCCAACTGGATTAAGATTAATCTCATCAGGATATCTGATTTTCAGAGAGCTAAAGTGAGATGAGATTTATCCAGAGTCTCTTAATTGCTGGAATAATTTCAAATGGCAAGAAGTAAGATCATCTTCTTTTATCATCATCGTTCTAAACAGAGAACTTGGGCTTCCTTCATAGTTGTTATTTCTTGGTGTTCTGCCATAAAAAGCAGTCTAAAGATAATTGTGCAAAGGGAACTTTGTGCTCCGTGTGAAGGGGTATTTGTGTTGGTAGAAGATGATTAGCATCCTAAAGTCTTAGGTGTAACTCACTTGGAAAAAGCTTGCTTTGGTATATAAGCAATTTTTTAGAATGGTACTGCTTCTCTCCCTTGAAGCTCTTCCAGCTTAAAAAAATACATACTGCCATATGCTACTGTAATACCAGCACACAAACTGTATTAAAATATAAATGAACAGAACTGCAGTTTGAGGTTTTAATTTTGCAGAGGGATCCATTTTGGAGCCCTTTTTAACTCTACAAAAGACCTAAGTTTAGTTGTACCACATGCCTATGCAAAACATTTTGGAGGCTTTGGGTCTGAAATCAGGATGAAGAGGCTGAGAAGGAGAGAAATTTCTGCAATTCCAGTGCCTGAGAGAGTATTTGATAAGTAGACAATGAAACTGCTATTGCAGAAAATGCTTCACTGAGGTTTAAAGGCTACCTGTGTGCTGTGCACTCCACTGTGGGTATCATCTTGGACTTCATGGCAGAATCAGCCTTTCTTTGGTCATTTACCCTTTTTGTTAGGTTATAGATTGCTGTTAGGTTGTTGGTGCTCAATGTGGAAACAAGCGGTGCCTGTGCTAGTAAATGAAGCAGGGTTTAGTGGGTTTGAAGTGTCCTGTGGTGATCCACATTATTAATCTTTAGCATGCTCATTGACACTGCTTGGCCAACTAATGTTTTCCTAAGCAATGTACAGTTTGAGGACAGCAGGAGGCCGGGACTGTTCCTGGTGGGGCTGTGGGTAACACCCTGTGCTTCAGGCAAAGACAGCTCAGCTGTGTGGATGCAGCTTACGCAGTGACACTTGTCCTCAGTGCCAGAAACGGGGCCTTCTCCAATTTTTTGTCCTAATATAGGGATAGGCACAGGTGACTTGGTGCTCAGTGTTTCACCTATAGCAAATAGAGTCATAAGGCAAACATTTGTAAGCAGCTCAAGAAGTTTGGATACTGAATTGGACATCCAGCTTATCTGGTAGCTTTCAGAATTGTAGCCGTAGGTTCAGAGTAATCTTCTGCTGTTTACTTACAATAACTTTAAGACACAAATATTTAAGTGTTACATAGGATTTGGACTTTTTAATGTGTGTGTGTGTGTGTGTGTTAATCTTTTAAAATCTACTTGTGTATTTGAACAAACTTGGTGGAGTATATAAACAAGTTCTTTAGTTGTGAACAGATAGTTAAGATTCCTCCTTCTTATGTTTTACGTAGACATTTGCTAAGCAAAAATGTTAAGTCTCCCAGCTACTTCTCTCCTGAAAGTTGTTTTAGGCCAGAGTTGTAATGAACTTGAAGCAATAAATTGACAGAACTGTATGTTGCTATCATTCGTGAGGAAGTGCTCCTGCTGATTTTATTCTGTCTGCTGATCTGATAGTGGTTGATGCAGTGATCTCAGAAGGAAACGTCTTAGTTTAATTCATGTGTTTCATTAAAGCCATAGATATTTATTTTAGTAATAACATTGGGTACTTGTAATCTTGAAAAGGTTGGAAAACTGTGATGCAAAACAGAGGGTTTTTTGTGTGGTGGTTTTTTTTTTCCTTTTTTTTCCCCTTTCCCTCAGTAAAGACGACCTGACAGGAATGCATGGAAACTGTCGGCAACATTCCTGACCAAGTATTCAGGCACAATTAGACCACTAGTATTTCAATAACTGATAATTAATGAGACTTCATAAATAACATTTGAGTTCTTCTTACATGCCTTCTGGGTTTTTTTGGAGCGGGGAGGAATGTCAGCCAAATTGCAGGCATTTCTGTGCTACCTTGGAGACTAGAAAATGTTTCATTATTGGCATCTGAGATTCTTACGTAACCTGGTAATTCTGGGAACAAGAATTTTAAGAAAAATGCTGAGCAGTTCGAGCCTTCTCATAAAATTACAAGATTCAGAAACACTGTGCTAAGTACTTCTGTGATAATTTCCCCAGAAATACTAGTATGCCAGGCTCCTAGAATACATTTCTTTTGCTAGGACTGCATCCTTAAGGAGTTAAACTCCAGTCCCATGGAGTAAATGACATACTGGCAATTATTACATAAAACCAATGTACTTGGTTTTGCAGACGATTAAAACGGAATAAAATGGAGCAGAACTGGTACATATTTAGGATGTGGTTTCTATGTTGTTGTATGCGCAGCCCCCAGCACAGGCCTGTGCGAATGAGTTTGCCTTAATCTTCTTGACAGCAATAAGAGATTTTTGTTTTCTCCAAGTTCAAGGTCTGTAGTTCTAACGGGATAAGCCAGGAAGGGACTTTCCCTGCTTTTATCTCGTGTGAAACAGTGTGGCTTATCTTACCCGCTCTGTTTGTTCAAAACTCTTTATTATATTCAATAGAGAGGGCTTGATTAATTTTTTTCAGCATAAAATGAAAATGGTGACCAGTTACTGTTGCCTAATTTGTGAATTTCGTGATTCTTAAGTTGGTTAGAAATTGCCATATTCTGATACCTTCTTCAGAGTACAGATAGTCTGACACAGGAATCCGCAGGTTCAGGATGACTCAGAATTAAAAATGAGTCAGTTATGCCTTATTCGGTTTAATTTTATTTTTTAAAATACAGAATTACAAGCAAGTAAGATGGGTAGCTTATGGTGCCTTGTCCAATACTGTGTAAATACACTTGCTACGTGAGGTAGGGAAGAGTGACAGTTTCAGAGGGATATGATTTAATATCCCTGTAGCAAGAGCAGCAGAGTGAGTAAAACAGAGGAACGACCTGCACTCCTGAGCAGAGTATCACAGAAGGCAGAATCTCTTTTTTGTGGAAGAGATTTTGAAGATTTAGGACCTGGCATGAAATAATAAATATTTAAGATTGAATACCTGAAAGACATGACTTTCTCTTTAGTTTCTGAAGAACAACTTGTGAGTTTTCAATAAATACTATTACACATGCAGTTTACAGTGCAGTTTCTAGAATAATATTTTTAAGTATAGATCAAGGGTCAAATATAAGCCAGTGCTTGCTTTTTGTTTGATTTTCTTGTTTCTTGGCTTCAGAGTTCAGAATCTATATCTTTTATTTTCTTTTTTGTGTCAAGACTTCCTTTCCTACAGTATTTATTCTAGTGTTACTCATTTGTCAGGACACATTTGTGATGTTGATCAGTTTGTTCTTTTTGTTCCCTTTTCCTCTCGGTATGCTCCATGCAAAGTGTTAACTGATGGGCTCTGTGCACACTGACACAACCACGCATGGAGGTAGAGTGTGTGCTTCTAAAAGTTTTATCTTTTACTGAATTATTGAACTATGGGTACTGTCCACTTTCATTCCTCCAAGTACTATCTCAACTTTAGTCAAAAATTCAGGTTCTGGAGTGACAGAAGGGATGGCAATAAAAAGTGTTTGGATGACAGGAGGGCTGGAAAGACGGAGCTGTGTCCTGAAAGCAGCAAGCATGTCTTTATTCACTTCTGTTAATTGCTTTTTTGGCTAAACTAATGTCCTCTTTTTACATAAATTCTCATCATATTTTAATGATATGCAATTTAAGTTACCATCTATTTCTCCTGTAAATTAAGGTTTTGTATTTTCTTTCTTTTCTGTCTTTAGCTTCCATGTTACTTTTTGAAGTAATGAGGTGGAAAAAAAAAGTAAATAGGGTATTTTCCATGCTTGTATTTTTGCAGATAAGTTTACCGAGGGGAAAACCATCTTTAAAATGCTTCTTTCAAGTCAAAAGAGCACAGTTCATCTTTAGGCAGTGTACAGCAGTACGCATTACATAGCTGTAACAATAAAATTAAACATTAAAATTAACTTCAATACTAGTTTTAGGATTTCATAGCTAGCTTTTAATAAATTTTTAGATTAATGACTGTATACCAAGCCTGTAATCTAGTCTGGCTTTGTATGTAAGAAGATGAGAACTTTTCCACAGAAGTACATCTTAGAGTGCTGTTAGAAAGCTCTCTAGTCCTAACATACCAAGTAGTGGTAAATATTTAACAATCCTATTGCTAAAAAGTGACAAGTTATTTCAAATTTGAGCTTGTTTGGCTGCCAGCTGTAGTATCTTGCTGTGCCTTTCTCTCCAAGAATTGCAGGGTTGTTTGTTATTTGTCATATTTACAAAGTACCTGTAAAAACAATGTCATATACTCATCTTCGCCTTAATAAAGGAGACATTTGACCTAGCATCATGAAGTCTGTATCCCAGCCAGACTGACTATTTTCTGAGGTCTTCCTCTGATTGCTTGCCAGTACTTCAGCATCTTTGCACTGTGGATATCAGAACTGGACAAGAAGTTCTAGCTTAGAATTTAGCTTGATTTGTTTCATAAGCGCTGAAAGATGACATCATCAGCCAAGCCCTTAATATGGCTTTGCCCTGCACTGGCACTCCATACCAGCGTGATTCAGTACAATTGCTTCAGAGCCCTTTTCTGGGTAGAAAGTGTCCAAGTCGCAGAGGAGTAGCCTGTGTTCCTTCTTCAAACATGGGTGACACTGATTTGTTAGGATTAAAATCAGTTGTTGTCTTCACCAGGTTACTATGGAGTCTTAATATTTCCTCTGCCAATACCTTGGTTATCTATGAACTAACTCTCAAGTATTTTTATTATTATCTAGATTGTTTATAAAATTACCAGGGCCCTGTCCCTTTTCTGTTGTTCCTTCATGTCACCCATGCCGTAGTAGGAAAGCCTGCTATCCACTTGGTTTGCGTAAGAAAGTTACCAGCTCTGGAAAAGATGAGGGGACTTTGGTATCCCAGGTGATTATTCTTACGGACAGAATGAGTCATTTTCGTGTGGACTTCTAACATGTGGGTGAGTGAATCATCAGGTGTTGAACAGATTAATCTTTTCAATGGGACATGCACAAGATAATGTTTTCTCACTGAGACAATTCGTCCTGTCTAAAGAAAATATTATGGAGGCTGATATACAGTGACGTCGTGTGCCTTTGAACATGTTACCTTGGGAGACGATCCATGAAAGAGCCCAGTGTTGCTTTTCATATTTCTTGGTATGCGTGTGGGGTAATGGCCTTTAAAGTATTGTTAAGAGTAGAAGTTTGGGGGATGAGGGGAAGGAATATAAAAAGTTGACCAATAGTTGCATAAGAAATTGAGTATGAGTTTGACTTTATTGTGTACTCATGTTATAAAACAGTTGTAGGTAGGTTATGTCGGTCTCTTCTCCCACGTAACAAGTGATGGAACAAGAGGAAATGGCGTCAAGTTGCGCCAGGGGAAGTTTAGATTGGACCTTAGGAAGAATGCCTTCACTGAAAGGGTTGTCAAGCACTGGAACAGGCTGCCCAGGGAAGTGGTGGAGTCATCATCCCTGGAGGTATTTAAAAGACATGTAGATGTGGTGCTTAGGGACATGGTTTAGTGGTGGACTTGGCAGTGCTAGGTTAATGGTTGGACTGGATGGTCTTAAAGGTCTTTTTCCATCTAAATGATTCTGTGGTTCTGTGTAAATTTGCAGACCACATGATGACGATCCAACATGTGTCAAGAGCACATGAACCGATAAAACATGACTGCATGCGTTTGCTTCTGTCTGATGAAGGGCTGTGCCTGATGCCCATTTAGGTAGTAAAAGCAGACTAAATTTCATAGATGGTCGCAATGTTTTTTTTTCTTTTTTCAGTCCACAGCAAAGTTCCACCATCCAAAATTATGCTTAGTGTTGGGTTTGACTGAGATCTGAAAATTACAGAGCAAAACCATCTTGCTGTTACAACTGATTTGGGATAGGAAATGAAATACAAAATTTAGGTAGGGGTAGGCAGGGTTGAGGGCTTCAGTCAAAACTCACCACGGGTTTACATGAAAAAGTGGTGATCCTTTCCTAGAACTTCAGTTAAGGTTTAATTTTGTAGTAGTACTGTGAGCTCAGGTAATTTCCTTTACTGGTTTCATCATAAAGCATTTCTCAATAGGTGTCTTTTAAAGGGTTTTGAAGAGATAAAAATTATTATAGAGAGGTGTACATGGATAAAACAATTTTCTGAGCAGCGCAACTTTTTATCTTACTCAGGGCTACAGGCTGGAAATATATATCTATATTTCAGTCACCAAAGTAAATTTGAAGGGAGATGAATTCATTCATTGCAAATGAAAGTGCAGATGCTTTTAGAATCTGACCAGATATCGGTAAGTAAAAGCATCTTCTTCATCCTCACAGACTTCCGAATATGGATTTCATAGAGTGGAAGGGTTGAACACTAAAAGTGTAATAATAATAAAAAAACCCAACACCACCCCCACTCTTCACACCCACCCCTTCCCAGCTGTCTAGCTCAGTAAATTTCACACCATGGTTGCAAGGCCAGAATGATTACGAATTAGGGTTAGCACAAAATCTAGCTATTTGAAAATTTTGTAGCATTTTACTGTAATATAGAGGCTAGAATTTCTCAAAAAAACAAATCTAAAAAATACACAAGGGCAGGGAGGTCATGCTTTCAAAACCCAATTCATTGCAACAGAAAATGGGATTTCTTAACCTTGTCTTTCAAGCAAACTGAATCATGCATTGCTCCCTTGCACTTTGCCATTTCAATTGTCTTCTATTATGCGCTCCTTCATGCTAAGATCCGCGTCCTTTTCTGATATTCCATAGGTTGCAGTACATTAAAACTGTTCCATATAATCAACGTTTTTGACTACTGGATAATTTTTGACCTTTATTCTTAGTGTCCTTGGGCAAGGCCCCAGGTGGTCATGACCAAATTCACAGGAGATGCAGAATATTGTAAGCTTTTTTAAAATCTTACACTGTGCAGGGGCTCTCTGAGGGAATATCTTTATTGTGGTGAAAGTAATGTGTCTAGTTTTCACTCTGATTTCAGCTTCGACAGAGATCACTCTAATTTACTTACCCCAAGGCAATAACGTACTGCTTTTTAGGATTGTAGAGTAGCCACTAATGGAAATTTCTTGAGAGTGGGCGTGTATGCATGAAGGAAAGTGTGCATAAAAAATAAAGATGAGCCTCTGGCTTATAATGTACTTCATATGTACTGTTGTCCTTGATCTAGGTGGTACAGGTGAGAGCTGCACAGCAGTTCTCTTAAATAACAGTCACTTCAGCCTTGAAGTCTGTATTTGGTAAGCTTTCGTTGGGCTCAGTAGTGGGCAGCTAGTTCTTACAAATGAGTTTTCATCTGTATACTCAGTGATTTACAACTCTGCGTATGGATCAGTGTCTTTGCGTTAAGGATGGCAGAAGATAGGTGGCTTTCAAATATCCTTACAGATGGGTAGTATTTGATTACAGGTTTTACAGTAATCTGTGATAAAGATAACAGTCCAATTCCAGGTCTGTAGTGCTCTGGCTGGTGTCAGCCTTTACTTACATTTGCAACTTTCTTTTCATATGGAACGTTTAATAATACATTTTTTTAAAGACTCTTGTTCTTTATGGCAATATTAAGAGGTATTGTATCAAAGAACAAATTCCTTAATTGCTGCGAAGGAGTATTTATAGAAATAAGCTACATATCAGTCGCAGCCTCCCTGCTTGCTGCCCTGTTTTAAAGGAGGTGTGAGAGCTGTGAATGCATCCTTCAGGATTTCAGTAAGGCATTGATACTTCAGTTTTCTGTGCCAGAACACCTCAGTGTATATTAAGATGTAACATCCCCTAGAGATGAGTTCTATTTCCCCAAGAAATGCCAAAATGGAAATGAAGACCAGTGCACAGGCAGAAGAAATCATTATGATTGCCATCATAGATCTAACAATCTACCTTAATTTTCCCAGGGAAACTGTAGTGAGGTGGCTTAATGGCTTTTCTTCTTCCCACTCCTTTTGGTGCAACATGCGCATGCAGGATCATGGGACAGGAGAACCGCTGTGTTCTGTACAGCACTTCCACTCAGGGCTCTTTTATCCTGCTCTAATTATGCTCAGTGTGGCAGCTACTACTGTTAAGAACATACGGCACTCGTGGTATAAAAAAAAATAGTAAAATTCAGCTTTTAATTTGTCCTCTCATTTGGAGAGAACACTAATGTGATTTCATATAATAAAACCAACCATGTGAGAATCCACAGAGGTGATTTGCTAAATTTAAGATTTCCTTTGAATTTGTTTTTATCACAAATAGATTGGATTACTATAGGCTGTGTCAGTGTGAGTCACTTGTAAGTGCCTGTTAATCCAATAAACCTGAGTGGTTTCTTACGGAAATACTATTTTTTGATTTCTATTTATATGATGGTCCTGGCCTTGTTGAATCCCCACTGACTTCACTGGAAATACCTCTTTGGAAAAAACTGGTATAATTTCATGTGGTAATGGACATTACAGCAAATCGGTAAAATAAAAAAAAGGCTCAAGTAATTAGTAAATATTTTAGAAGTTATTTGTGTCAACTTTATGATGTATTTTGTAGCGTTATCGGCTGAGAATAAAAAATAATTGTCAGAGGGGTTTTTTTTGTTGGTGGTTTTTTTTTTTTTTTAGTTTGTATGGAAGGTGGAACAGCATTATTATGTTTTCACACTGTCCTACAAGTTTTAAAGGTTTTTTGCTTCTGTTGTTGCCACTGCCCTACTTTGTGGTGGTGGTTGTATCACTCTCTGCCTTAATTTCCCACCCATAACATACTCAGCTCTACTGAAAACTAAAAATCATAGATTAAAAAAAAGTAGCTATTTTATTCAGCCTTTTTTTGTTTTACTTGTGCAGCAACTGGTATTCAGTGGAAGCAGAAGGCAAAAACTTTGCGATGGTTTGGAATTTTTGCCTGAAATAAGAAGAAAAATTTGGAGAACAAATGTTTTTCCAGCCTGAGATACAGTGTACTTCTGTACCAGAGCAGAGGCAGGGTCTAATCACTCTTAAAAGATGGCTGGTAAACCTGGTCCTGTTTCGAACTAGGAAGTGGAGAATATAAAGATTTATATTACCCAAAGGGAGTTTCTAGTGCTGAGAGGAGAAAAAAATACATTTACTGGAAATAGTTTGACAAAATTCAGTGTTTGTAACACATGCAACATTGCTGCTACTGTAAGGCACCACAGTTTTCATAATCTTAAATTTACATGCATGTACCAAGTTTCCAAATATCTTCCTTCTCTCTGTCTCCACTGTTGAATTTCGTTGTGCGTGGTATGAGGGATAGGATGCTCTAAACCTCTGAATTTTTGATGCCTTAAACCAGACTTCTGTAGATGTTGACTGCCTACTTGGTGACACATACTTGCAATGATTATTGAGCCTGTGCAGTAAATGCTGCCTAGGGAATTGGATCCGTAGCGGAGGAGACGAGAAATTATAATCCTTACCGTGCGATAGGTTCTGCTGGTAAATGTTCCATGGCGTTTTGCGGAGGCAGTTCAAGACACTGTGAGGTTGAGTTTTTAGATCTGTTAGTGGTGGTAGTTTTTTGGTAGCAGCTCCAGATCCTAATGACTCGGGATTTCAGATAATTTTACCCACTAAGCATGTGATGTCTCAAGCAGATACGCAAAGGAGTAAGAAGATACATGGAGACCTGAGGGTTAACAAAGCATCTAGAATAAAAGCACAAGAGAAAAGGAAAAACAAAGCAGAGAGCTGTGCGTCATGTTCATATGTAAAATAAGTCATTTGAAAAGTAGAAACAAGGACACACAATTCAAAATTAATATAAAGGCATATCAGATAGGGTTAATATAAAATCTAAGGTACAAAGAGATGGATAACTAGCATTAATAGGTAATGTGAAAAGACCTTGTAAATACATTGGAAGTTAGAGGAGGTCAAGGGAAAAATGCAGGCCTCCTTACCAGAGTGATGATAATAAATAAGAGATACCACACTGAATAAACTGCTGAGCATAATTGTATTTAATCATGGGTCTTTTGAAGGAACCAAAACCCCCTTGGACTCGCTGGGGGAATAATTTTGGTAATTAACAGCTCTCATCTGAAAATGAAGTGTATTGTGATTTTTCCCATCTGAAAGCAGTACGGGCTCTGGCGTTTTACTTGAAAACAGTATGCATGGGCAGGCTAACTGAGAGGGTCAGAGGTAAAATTTACTCAAAACATTGATAGTTTAAAAAGTAAGAATTTACAAGTCTTTACGTAAGTATATTTGTGTTTATTGCAGTGGGTTGAACCAATTTAGGTAAGGCCAAATTGCTGCATCTGAGGCAAATGGGCTGTGTAGCAAAAAGATCAATGTACAGGCGAATATGGGGTGAAAGGTCGTGGTCTGAAACAAACCTGCTGTTTCCTCCATAAATCTGATTTCTAAAACCAGCTTTTATTTCATATAAAAGTTAATTTTAAGGTTTTTTTTTCCTAGTAGAAGCACAGAGAAAACTGTTTCAAAAAGAATGATTCTAAAGTAAGAAGGGAAGGGCACGGATGGCTCCAGGTATTGGGACATGGTAATTCATCTTGTTAAACTGGTGGCACAGTGCCTGGCACGGTTTTAGCCTGTGCCGACCAGCACTCTTCCTGACAGTGCTTGGGCATGGTCCAGGGATTAGCATGGTGCAGGGACTGTTCCCGACGGACAGCTGGGATACGGCTACCCTGTTCTGGGGCTAGGAAAGCTTGCTTAACCGTATGGGTACCAGCCATGCTGCTGTGGCTAATCTGTGGGCCAGAGGACAATATCTAACCCGGTTTATGCATTAGGTAACTGTTGCTGTAAAGTCAAGAGCTGCTGAGATTTCTGATCCCAAACAGGTTACTCCAGCTTGGTGTACAGGGCTTTCTTTTGGGAATGAGAGACAATCAAAGTTCTGCTCTTAAGACTGGGTTTTTCTTATTTGTTTGTGGCCAGCAATGCAGTAACATATTGCCAAGAACTGGGTTTGAAAGTTCTGTTCCCTTCCAAACACATACACTAACCAAAATGCCAGAAATCGGGATTTTTTTTGTTCGTTTGGGATTTTTCTGTTTTTGTGTATGTGTATGGTTTATGACTTTTTTTGCGCTCCCATAGAGGTATTCAGCTGCAAGAAAGGACTCTCACCCTGAATACTTAGGCACCTGAATAAGGCAGGCTGGATTCACTGTGTAGGTTTGCTGGCTTATATTCATTCTTCAGCAGAAGCAGCAGAAGTATTTGTCCTGTTTGTTGTCCTAGGAATCAATCTGTATGGAGTCCTTCCTGGAATTGAAAAAAGGAATTCAGTCATATTCAACAGTAAGAGGCATGCATGTTGATTGGCGTGGCTGTCAGTCACTTGGTGTTTCTGTCTCGCACACGTGGATAAGCTTTCCTATGGGCAGGCTGCCTGCAGGCAGGGATGGCGTTAACCTTTTCAGCTTCTAGTAAAATGAGGTGAGCAGGACGCTCAAGCAGACTTCTATGAGAGCGAAACAGACGGTGTTTGGGGAGGCAATAAACATTTCATTGATGGAGTATTTGGAAACGTTAATTATATTGAGGGTAGAGCTAGATCCTCAATTTCATTTTTCTGGGTGAGTTCAGCGGAAGGAAGAAGCTCGTGGTAGGTCAGGGAATAACCCATGTGTCAAGAGAGGAAGCCACACAGCAAATGTTTGCATGTACCGGGTTCCAATACATATGTGTTGAGGGCTGTTTACCAGCTACGAGTGAGGGCTGACGTGTTCCGACAGAGTATGCTGTGCTTTTTTGTGTATATGGACTGTAGTCTGAGATTTCTCACTCTGCTCCCTTGGAAGAATGTGGTGCTGTCAGATGAGCAGTTACCTCTTAGCCGCACTATCTATTCCTAAAATGAAAGGTTCAGTTTGTAGGTCATTTTAACAACAACAACAATAACAAAATTGTAATCCTTTCCAAAGGCTTCATGCAAACCTGATGTTCCTGTAAGTGCTACATACTCAAATAGAACGACATATTTTCTTCTGAGATCAAGAGATCCAATTTCTATGCCATTTTATGGGAGAGATTTGTTACTGGCTGTTCATCAAGCAGTGAGAACACTCCGGGGGGGTGGGGGGGTGGTGTTTAAAAAAAAAAAGTAGTAGCAGAAGATGTTGTAGTAGTTAAGTACTTCTTATCTTGTAGAAGAATTGTTTCCAGGACAACAAGGTTGATGATGGAGTTATAAAGTGAGTATGTGTTTCCTTTCCTCTTTCTTTATTTGTTATTAATCAGGAAAGTAGGAAGACCTCTCTTTGTACTTGAGTCATTTGCAGAGAGTTGTGTTACATCAGTTATTTTTAGTCTACACTAGGTTGTCCATGTGGCTCTTTTTAGCTATTTCGAAGATAATCCAGTATGCAAGAAATCATATTTGTGTTGGTTTTTGTTAAGATCACATGGTATCTAAACAAATTACTATCTCTGGACTGCTAACAGCTATGTTTGGTTTGTTTGTTTGTTTTAAAGGAAAACAATAGGTTTGTGCATTAAATTTCAAGCTCATCTCACTGGTGGGATGTGAGTTTCTTGAACTGTTTGCACAGAATTTTTCCTCTGTTAGTATAGTACATATTTTTTGTATATACTAATGATATACTGTCATGCAAATGAATTTGGAATAATTAAAGGAAATAATTTTCCCCTAGAGTATATTCAGCTGTAGGACTCCATTGTGAGATCTATTTTCAAGTGGAGTTTGGAATTTGGAATAAGAAGCCACTGAATTAAATGTAGTTGCCAATTTTAAAGGGGCATAGCTAGCATAAAATCACACCCATGTCCAAAATATGTTGATCTATTTAAAATCTGGAGGAGTATGATGAAATCTGTACTTGTGTGGTTTTCCTTTGTATATTTGATTGTACTCTGAGTTTAATTTTTTCTGGATTGCTTTTTCCTTCACAACAACATTTTGAGAAGAGAAATGTCATTTTTTAAAAACCACAAATATTAGCTGTGCATTTTAGAGGCAAGCATAACAAAAATAGTGGCCAGGTCATTAGTGAAAAACATGCTTCATAAAGCTCTATTGTTGTTTTGCTAAATTAAATAGCTTGACGTTTAACTGCATCCCTTTTAAAGGAGTTAAATGATTTCATACCCCCTAATGATATATGTATTAATTTCATATTGATATTTTAGAACTTCAGTTGATGAAGATTCAGAAGATGTTTCTTCTCATGCATAGTTGTCTGATGAATTAATGAGATGCTCTGTTTCCTTCTGAATGCATTGGTGTTTTTCTGATGCTCCAGGTTGGATACCATGTGCTAAGATCAGTGTGTGGTCACTGTTGTGAGCCATTAGTAGTTTTATTCTTTGGATCTGTTTTTCCATCCAATTCTACAACATGTTTATGAAGACCATACTTCCTTTAGTGATTTAGGAGAAAACAGTGTGACATAGCATGAAAACTGATGTGCTCAGGTGACTATGATGATTGCTGCACCTCTTCCATATCTCATGGCTCTTTAACTTGTTGGGAAGTGAAGTTAAGCAGGATGACAAATCCATGTTGGCATTTACTTTTTGCTTTGTTATCCCCTCCTGGCTGCAAACCATAGCCAGAGTCAGGATTCTTTCTGACTGGTGTCCTCCTCTTTCCATCTCTCTCTCTTTTTTTTTTTTTTTTTTTTCCCCCCTTGCAAATTACCATTTTCAGCAGAATAAGAGCAGTGCTAACCTTGAGTGATGAGAGGTCTCTGTACTTCATTTTCCAGTACGTCCCCTGTTATTTAGTTATTCCATTATCTGGAGCATACCAGTTCTTTATGGAGGATTGAGTAGTTCTTCCAGGTCACTGCTTGGCATAGTAAGGGAATGAGGAATTTTTTTGCTGCTTCTGCTAAAGGTTTACTAATTATGTGGCTAAATAGAGAATGTAGCATTAGAGCATTCTTTTTAAGGACAATACTCTCATAACTCTACTTAGATTTTTTTTTTGTTGTTGTTGTTTGGTTTTTTTGGTTGCTTGCTTCTTTGTTTTAATCTTGCAAAATGCTTAGGGCCAGCAGATATAACATGAGACCAAGGGAAAGTCAGCACCTTTCTGAAGTAGGTGCTGGAGGCCAACAAGAAACAGTCATAGAGTCTAACAAGACACTACATAGCTATCTTAAAGCAATTAAATTCTTTATATTTCTTCACTTTCTCTATGGCTAAGAGGAATTTCTTTGGTAAACTTTGCAGTAGGATTTGAAATTTATAGAACCACAGAATCATTTAGGTGGAGAAAGACCTTTAAGATCATCGAGTCCAACTGTTAACCTAGCACTGCCAAGTCCACCACTAAACCATGTCCCTGAGCACCACATCTGCACGTCTTTTAAATACCTCCAGGTATGGTGACTCCACCATACTGCTCCCTGGGCAGCCTGTTCCAATGCTTGACAACCCTTTCAGTGAAGTAAAATTTCCTAATATCCAGTCTAAACCTCCCCTGGCACAACTTGAGGCCATTTCCTCTTGTCCTATCATTTGTTACCTGGGAGAAGAGACCGACCCTCACCTCTCGACAACCTCCTTTCAGGCAGTTGTAGAGAGCAATAAGGTCTCCCCTCAGCCTCCTTTTCTCCAGGCTGAACAACCCCAGTTCCCTCAGCCGCTCCCCATCAGCCTTGTGCTCCAGACCCTTCCCCAGCTTCGTTGCCCTTCTCTGGACACACTCCAGCACCTCAGTGTCTCTCTTGTAGTGAGGGGCCCAAAACTGAACACAGGATTTGAGGTGTGGCCTCACCAGCGCCGAGTACAGGGGCACGATCACTTCCCTAGTCCTGCTGGCCACACTATTTCTGATACAAGCCAGGATGCCATTGGCCTTCTTGGCCACCTGGGCACACTGCTGGCTCATATTCAGGCGGCTGTCAACCAACACCCCCAGGTCCTTTTCCACCAGGCAGCTTTCCAGCCACTCTTCCCCAAGCCTGTAGTGTTGCATGGGGTTGCTGTGACCCAAGTGCAGGACCTTGCACTGAGCCTGGTTGAACCTCATACAGCTGGCCTCAGCCTGATCTTGGCCCATCGATCCAGCCCATCTAGATCCCTCTGCAGAGCCTTCCTACCCTCCAGCAGATCAACACTCCTGCCCAACTTGGTCTCATCTGCAAACTTACTGAGGGTGCACTCAATCCCCTCGTCCAGATCATTGATAAAGATGTTAAACAGAACTGGCCCCAACACAGAGCCCTGGGGAACACCACTTGTGACCGGCCACCAACTGGATTTAGCTCCGTTCACCACCACTCTTTGGGCCTGGCCATCCAGCCAGTTTTTTACCCAGCAAAGCATATGCCTGTCCAAGCCATGAGCAGCCAGTTTCTCCAGGAGAATGCTGTGGGAAACTGTGTCAAAGGCTTTACTAAAGTCTAGGTAGACAACATCCGCAGCCTTTCCCTCATCCTCTAAGTGGGTCACCTTGTCATAGAAGGAGAATTTATTTCTAGTTCTTCAGTGTTATGCTCAAATCACGAGGCAGTCTCCACAATTCATCTTGATAGAGCAGTTTCATGTAACAGAAATATTCTGGCAGTCAAATCAGAGAAACAGAAAGGAACGATGGAAATATTTTCCAGTGCTGACTAAAAGCAAACACTAAGCTTCAAGCATTAATTAACAATATAATGAGAAACTTCAGTTCAAGCAAATACTTTTTTTAACAGGATTTCTTTTCTTTGTTGTATTGCAGAAGAAGAAATGGTGACTGAGTTGTACAAGCAAACCAGGACAATTCAAAAAGTAAGTCAAAGAATGCTGATTTTCCTTTTCTGTAAGACTATAGGACAATTGTTCTAGAAGACATCCATTTAATTAAGTAGGCAATTATTTTTCCCCTCATTTCTTTGACTGTGAGTGTAAGATAGGCAGTTTGTAAAGCTGTTCCGAGTTACCTGATTTCAAGGCATGTGGTTCAGGGTGAGTTGCATTGGGTAGATTACTTTTCTCCCTTTCTCATCACTGTATCAAGGCATAAGGTAGTTCAAGACTGTGTAATGTAATGGCATTATTACTGTTGTTGTAATGGTGATGGTCCAAGGATGTGGAGAGGATTGTTTTGTAGGGAAAGGCTTTATCTCTACTTAGACTGTTTGTGATAACACTTGAAGGATGAGACCAACTTACAGGAATGCAAGAAGGGCTGGAAAGGGTTTTTGGGCTCCAAAACTTGTTAGTATTCTCCATAATATCAGCTGGTGTAAGAAGAGTTTTAACCTTACCTTAAGGCTGCTGTATTTTTGACTGAGTGTTTTTGAATATATTAAAACTATTTACTTGAGAGTACTGTCTGTGTTTCTGGTTTAGCGCAGGAGTTTTTTCCATTTTGGTCAAGAAAGCAGGATGTTTTTCAGTGGTATTTTAGATAGCAAGCCTTACAGCTCATCTTTCTGATTCACTTGTAGTAGACAATGACAATTTTTAAAGATAGATGCTTTTAACTGTCTTGAACAAAGCATGTACTATGTGTTAACAACATCTACATTGCAATTGTAATAACAAAACCTAAGATTATTCTGAATTTAGTTTCACACCAGCTAACAAGTGGACTCATTAAAAGGTTGCATGATGGTTTCTATGTATTGTTGACTCAACTTTAAAATATCTGTAAGTCTGCACAATGTTTCTCAGCTTACTAAGGGATGAGTATGTTTTTAACGCATAGGTTTTGAAATTATTGATGACTCCAGTTTATCAGCCAGCCTTTGTGTGGTGCTTATTTATAATTTTTCTATTACTTATATGAATGTCATTTTAATTTATACCTGTGTCTCTTTTTTGTCTGAAAAGCTTAAGTAATTCTACAGACTTGCTTTTTATAGACACTTTCTATTAAAAAAAAAAAAAAAAAAAAAAGTGGTAGAACATTTGTCAGGCATATGCAATTCCTTCAGCATCATGTTTTCCACACTGATTTAATAGCTATTGAGTCTCCTCAAATATTCTTGTTTCCAAGACCTGTTTTATGGTAATAAATCTTCTTGGCTGTAAAATTCTTGAAATGATTCAGTAGGATGATTGTTTCCTTAGCACATTCCCTGAGAGATCATAGTTAGAAATGGAAAACTCCTTAACCAGGTCAACTTTTTCCCTGCAATACATGTAGTCAGTGCTGGAAGTGATAATTAATGAAACCGCCAACATTTGTTGTAGTGAACTGCTATTGTCCAGTGCTCCCTACTATCCTGATTTCTCTCTTGGTAATTTACAGTAAGTTTTCTATTAGAGTGTCATGCTAAAGTACTTGAGAGATGCCTAGCCACGTAAAGAATAAAAGCTGTGGCGTGGTGTGATACAACTCTTAATTTAAAAAAAAAAAAAAAAAAAAGGTCTGTCTCGAAATTTGTATCGAAAATGTTAATGAAACGGCCAAAGACTTCCTTAATTTCCATGTCCATTTGCACATGAGGCTAGGGGATGGTGTAGCGTGCGCAGTAGGCTTTTTGGCATAAATTGTGGTACAGTAAGAAAAGATTCATTCAGGATAGTTGTTGACTCCTTCCTTCTACACATTGAGTGCTATTTGTAGTTGTTGGGTTCTCATGATATATGTAAACTGTAGCAACAGTGAGCTACTTCAGTATGTGGTCTGTTGTGTTGCCAGCTTGTACTCCTTTGGGTTTCTCATCAGAGTACCTTTCAGAAACTGCAGGACCGCATGCAGGACAAATCCAAAGTAAATGGTGCAGTCCTTGAGGTAGATCGTAATTTAATAAATTAACAGGCATGCAGGGATGATTAAGTTGTGATACCTGATCTGTCGATCTCTGGAGGGTGGCCACACATTATGTAATCCCTGTGGCTTTGTGACAACTGGAAAAGGCTGTTAAAATTGGGCATTACTGGGAGCAGGTAAGAAAGGAGTTCTGCCAAGAGCCCGAAAGGAGTTTTGTGTATTAGGTTTCCAAGGCAATCCATTAGGTAGTTCATCTAGAACATCATGTGTGCAAAGAAAAGGGAGATGTGTTTTTGCCAAAATTCTCTGCACAACTGGAGCTCCAGGTGAAAACACCAGGTTATACCGGGAGAGACGGAATCCCTTCATCTTAAAATTTGCCACTTTCTGAAATACTGTTGTTTTCTTTCTTTGATGTTTTCCTAGTTGGACATCAGATATTGGAATTGTCCTTTAGGTTGTTCTACACTGAGGGAAGCAGTAAGTTCTGGAGTTAGTTCTCCATGGGCATTTCCTTAAAATACTCAAGCTTTGGGATCTGAGATCCTTGGTCCTCTTTATTAGGAAAAGAAATAAGGCTTTGCAGTTCCCCTAGGATTTATAGCAGATTTGTGTGTTAAATCTGCTCTTACCTTTGTTTTGGAAAAGGGAACCTTGTATTCTTACTGGCCTCACTTGCCAGACAGATACTTCCATTTAAACTGTGCATTTTAATCAGGTGCTTTTACCGCAAGGCATAAACCTTACGGTTTTCAACGTTGTACTTCAAAATTATCCCAGTTAGCTTTTGTTATATTCACAGATACTGCTAGTCATGATAGAGAATAATGTCTGCACTTAGAAGGTGGGCTCAAAGATTACTTCTGCTCGGTAGGATCTTGACAGGAGTATGTTGTGTCATGTCAGCGTATTCATTCCAGTTAATGTTTTACAGAAGAAACGGTAATATTGGGGACCATTTTATATGTGTGTGTGTGCATGCACACAGACGTTTTTAGGGTTGGTAGAAGTCTTTGCTGCCATAGTCCTGTTTGAATTGTTGGTTGGTTGTGTGAAGATGGAGGGTGGTCTAATAAATGGACCAGATGATAAGAAGCTTTTTATTGGCAGTTGAAGATCTGCGAACTCATGTATCTTCCACATAGTTGCTTTGTCAGTCACTTGTACCTGTGAAGTGAGGGCACCATGTCTACTTCAGATTTCAGACACAATAATATATATTAATACTTTGACTCTTCAGCAGTAAAAAGCCTAATATCTGACCTCATGAGACAGCTTGCTCTTTGCACATGTGTGAGCAGACAGGTGTCATGGGAGCATATTGCCATTCAGTCTGATAGCTTAGGGAGGTGAATGATGAGGAAGGTTTGAAGAGAAAAGTACAGCCAGCAACGGTAAAGAAAGCCATTTGCCTCTTCAGGTATCTGTTTTCTTCTGAGAAGGTCCACTAGCATGTATGGCATAAAAGGAGACAAACCACAAAGAGGTCAGTGTTATTGGATGTGTGTGAAGTAGCCATTAACACAGGCAGTGAGTATTCAAAAAGAAACTCTCCATTTGACAGTGCTGTCTTGTAGATGACTTAGAAACATAAAAACACAACTTATTTTTAAAAGAGCACTTTTAATTTTTGTCAGATATGAAAGTACCTGTAAGTTTAATGTGTGCTTTGCAAAGAGAGGAGTGT
This sequence comes from Mycteria americana, assembly GCF_035582795.1. Classification (NCBI taxonomy): domain Eukaryota; kingdom Metazoa; phylum Chordata; class Aves; order Ciconiiformes; family Ciconiidae; genus Mycteria; species Mycteria americana. The sequence continues at coordinate 4,260,660 of NC_134365.1, forward strand.
GCTACCACTAGTTATCAGATTTCCATTTTATGATTTGTATGTGTGATATGATGGCTTCATATACGAAGTTCTGGCAGCACCATTAACACTGAGAAATTTTTATGTGCGCTTTGTAGGAGCATTCCTCTTGTGCCACATGAATAGGAGCTGTGTGCTGTAGTGATCTGTGTTGCTCACTGCACTTCACTAGGCTAAGGGATGGGCTATCAATCAGTTCTGGATTCACTGTTTGCAGCCGTATTCTAGGATACAGGAGGCCCCAGGGAGCAGGACTCTTGTATCCTCTTTTTCCCCCTTTCCATAGTAATACAGCTGCTAAAACAACTTTTCTGCAACTGTAAAAAAACATGTGATGTATCAGCCTGGAATATATGCATCTGTATTCGCAAGAGCTAGCTTATACATTCCCAAGCTAAGTGGTAAATGGTATGTGTTCCTGCCTTCCTGACCGGTGCGCGCTCCGTTAATTGGAGTCTGTCTGATACTCCAAACCTGCACTTTTCTGAAGACTTCTAATGTTTGAAATTGGAAGACACCTAGCAGCAAAATCTTCTCCTCATTTTTTTTTCTTCTTTTAGTTTCTTGCTCAAAAAGCAAGATAAAAGCACTTGCTTTCAGATCTTTTTAGATATTTAAGATCCAGAGTTTACCTAGAAATTCACCTTTCACTGATTTGCAAGCTGAAAATGTGAATTCAGAGATCAGTTAGGTATCCAGCTTGCAGTGGTGCTTACTCTGATGGCTTCCTCAGTTCTTTCAGGCAAATACATCTGCACGCAGACACGCACGGAGTAATGGAGGAATGCAGGATCTTAAATACACTGTTTCTACCTGAATAAGCTACAGCCATGTTTGTCTCTTGGTGCTGTAAAGAGTGAGCATCAGGCAGAGGGTGGGCTACTGGTCTTTTTAAACCTCTTTCTGTGGAAATGCTGGGTGAAAAAACATTATCTTGATTATATAAATATTTGTGCGTTGATAATACTTTTTCTTAACATGAAACTCTGAGACTAACAAATCATTATTAGACTCTATTTAGATTTTATTTTCCCCTAACTGAGGCTAGTTTCTATAGCTCAGGGGTGGGAGCCTATATCCTAAAAGCTATATATGACTCACAACTGTTTCATATAGCCTCCTGTCACGTCACTGTTTCACATAACTTATTCACATTAATACAGAACAGTACTGACATGTTTATTAACGCATGGACATGGCTTGCTAAATATGTTTGACAGCCTTGGCCCTTAGCTAGAAAAAATTGCTCTGATGTTGCTGTGAAGTGTTACATCACAACCCATTTTCGCTTGCAAAGACACCGAGTGTTTGTGAGTAGCCTTAGTCATCGTATAAGCCAGCATGGGATGGACAGAGATAAATCACCATTCCTAACGCTTACTCTCTGAGGGATGGAGGCAGTACAACCTGTTTACTTCCAGCTCACAAATCACTGATTCAGCCTTCTTGAGCTTGCAGTGTTATACACTGCAAGTGTTATACACTGCAGTGTTATACACTGTTAATATTACATTTATATCACACAGTTTCATTTGCTTTGGGCTTTGAGGCTTGCATGAAGGTAGTGGGGGAAAAATGTAACTTCATATGAAAAGAAAAAAAAATAAAAAGGATTTTCTTTAAAATACCAAATCATTACAGATACGTAAAAGTGATGAAGATGCCTGAAATGCACTCCATTCTAGTCTTTCAGCACCTCTTCTGTGAGACTGAAGTCTGTTTTATCTTCTGCAGAAGAAATGCTTCTTCCCTTTTTACCCTTCATCCCGGCTGCTGTGTTGTCATGAGACATGCCCTTTCTTTGATAAACATCCTTCTTAGCTCATCAGCTTGGAGGACTAGACTAACTGCTCTGGCTGGAAAATGACAAACAGCTCTGTCAGCCTTCCAGGAGGAGAGCTGTTTTCCTTTTTAGTAGGGCGATTGCTACGTGGATGGTCAATGTGGATGGCCCTCTGGGTTTCTGCCACTGATATTCCACTGTTTGCAGTGTCTTATAGTCCTTCTGGATGGGGCAAGCTCTGGATGAGACTGAGCTTGTCTGAGGCAAATGGTTTTCTCCATATGGAACCAGCCTCCCAGTGACAGGACAAGGTAGAACAGAGGATGCAGAGAGGAAGTTCACATCTTAGTGGATATATCTGTCACAAATAATCAGGGAGATTTCCAATATGTCTTATGGGTTTAGATGTATATGAGTACCTTCAGTGTAACTTAAGAGTTTAAATACCCCAGATGGCTTTGAAAATAAAGTACTTAATGTTGCCTTGCATACAAACAACTATCCAATTTAAAGCTTGCTTTAAGAAATTCTAGAGATTGTTACTCTAACTTTGGTGATGGGGGAGATGAGCTTTAGGGAGAGCACTTCATGGTGTAAAGGTACCGTGACAGCTATACAGCAGAGCAGGGACCAGAGCCCAAGGACGTTTTCAAAAGCTCTGTGGCCAAAAAAAAGCACCACAAGCTATATCATACACTTTTCAGTATGATAGGCTCTGCCCAACCTATCTAGTGTCGTTGGAAAGCCAGATATATTAGTCTGAGCAAAGCACAGTGCAGATGGCATATGTACTACTTCTAATATCCAATCTAGCTCATTTACAGCTAGCTGATGTCTCTGGATGCTACTGTATTAAGCTATGTAAATTCTCAAGAGGCCTGCCACCCACTGCTCTACTTGTAAGTGCAAAGCTGTCTGCATATAAGCTACAGAATGCATGTGTAAGAAAAGTAAATTTGTTATTAAAGAGATGCTCTTAAAAACTGTCTTCATCCTTATAGTTCACTCCAAAAGTGTAACATTTTGTGGTGGATTTGTCAGCATTTTGGATATTTGTTTGTTTCATCTCTGCCTGCAGTGAAGTGTATATACAGCTGAACAGATAATACATAAAATACACTATACGTCATATTAATGCGGGAAATCAGAACATCTTAAATATATACATTTAGTAGCATCTTGGCACTTTCAATTTTCCTACAGTTTCCAAGCAGTATTTTCTATCCTCATACAATAAAGAGTGCTAGTTCAAACCTGTGTTCAGTATGTCCATACGAAAAAGAATTTGCCTTTAGATTAAAATTTAGGACTTTTTTTTTTTCCTCTTTTATTGATTCTGAAATACTAAATCTCTTTTTATATTGTATGTGTATAGAGGAGGATATAATGGGTGAGACAATATCACATCAGAAAAAAAATCTATGGAGATGGAGCTCAGAATTAACACTTAAAACTATGTGGAAAACCTTGTTGTAGTGCAAAATAAGATTTAAGTTTTTTAAAGTAAAAGGGTAATAGGACACAGACGTGGAGTCTGGAGATGTGTATTCTGTTTGTACTTCTCATCTCTTGTGTAAGCTTGGACAAGTTGCTTTGCATTTTCCTGCTTCATTTTTCCTGTCCTGAGGAAACACCTGAGGTGTATGTTTTACTTGCTATCTGTAAAGCACTTTAAAATCTTGAATTAGTATTATTATGGACTTCCATAAGCTTACTTAAAATCCTTTTCCTCCTCATTCATGCCTCTCCAAAGACAAGAATAAATAGGATATTTTTTTTTTCCCAAGTGGTATTGATTGACTGATATTCTGCGGCTGCTTAAGGTGGGATTTAACTAATCCTTTCTGTTGTCCAAACATCCACTGAACAGCTTCAAATCGAGAGTACTGTTGGGTACATTGCATCTCTAATTCTGTTAGGGGCATGGTTTGGCAAGAGGTATGTCCTTGTTCATTTTACTTACCACGCTGGGGTTTCAAAACCTCCTGGCATAACAGACCTTCATTATTAATGCTTACAATAATATTAATGCTTTACATTAATATTGGCTAATCTTACGCATCCATCAATTAGAGCTTGGAGCATCATGTATGGGTGGCTTACCTATAGCCTGATGATGATGGAAACACAGTTTGTATCACCAGAAAACACGCCGTCAGGCTACTAAGGTATTCCGCGTCATCATCGGGTCCTGTGGCACAGCACAAAAGCAGCATTCCTGAACACCTCATCACCTTCTGGCCCTCAGATGTGAAGGGCTGATGCACCCACACCAAACTGTTGTTACCCAGCAGGAATGGATGGTTCGCCCGGGTGTGGTGCGGCACAGCAAGTTTGAATCTCTGTGCAGAGAGAAGTTCTTGTGCTGAGATGCTGCTACTGTTACGAATGCAAGGACTGAATTCAAGCAGGCATGAAACTGTGCGGGTGCAGTGGTTAACTGGGAAAATGCATCGATCTTGCACAGCCAAGTGTTGCAAAAATAGTTTAGTTCAATGGAGTTAAATCACCGTGCTTAGAAGAAACAACTATTCAATGAAACGTCCTTGCTTAGAAGCAGCCTGACACACTGATGTGCAGCTTTGCATTCTCCGTTAATGTTACTAGTGTCCTGGCAAGAATCCCACATATGGAGCTGAGGAAGTAGATAGTATAAAAGCAGAACTCTTTGGGCTTTTTGTTCTGCCTTGATCCGTCAGCCTTGCTGCATCTGTACTGTGACAGAGCATCTGTATTCCACGTCTAGAAACACAGAGAGAGTGTACTCCTGAAGGATGGCTACTGAGCATTGCTGTGTTTCCGTTCAGGGGTGTTAAAAGCCCTGCAGTATGTATACAAGCTAGCTGTAATTTATTTTAATTAAATACAAGAGCTGCATACATACTGCAGAAGGGGTAAGACAGGGATTCCCCATCTCTAATTTGTCGTCTTGCTGTTTGGATTTCTTTGCTATTGTCTTCCCTCTCACAGATTTGTGTAGAGATGTCTCATCCTCTCCCTCCTGTGCTGTTAGCAATGGCATCTGTCTTTGAAATACGACAAATTCTCTTAAACTTTTTCTGTTGTTGAGAAGCCATTCTTGCTCTATGATAGCGGAGGCATTCCTGTCCTTCCTGACACACACTCCTATACAGGATTTATTTTAATTAGAGAGCTACAGGAAGCAGAATCCCCATCCCGTGGGAGCCATTTCATATCTGACTTTTATTTTTTGAATTAGGGAGCTTGGAGTACCCACCCTAGAGCTGGCAGGCAGCCTGGCAGGAAGCTGGACAGACTGGTCTGCTGGCCAATCTTGTTGCCTTTTATAGAGCATTCTAATGAAATCAGCACATTTTCGTGCAATCAGTGTTTTGCAGTGTAAAAATTGTTACATTTGGGAGTCTTCTGAGCGGCTTTAGTTTTAGACTGCAACTTGTGACTTCTGGGAAATTGTTGACTAGTTTTAGTAATGGCTATAGATGGTTTTGTGAGAAGAGGGGTGTTGCTTTTATGGAAGAAAATCCTCTTGGAAGGATGTTCTTCAGCCGATGTGAAGGATTGCCTGATGCGTGTCATTGTTCAGGTAGGTGAGTTAGTTGGCAGGGACCTTACGTTCCCCATCCACAAGTCTCGCATAACAGCAACTGTTTCTGCTCAAATTGCTGCCAAATGTTTTCTGTTTTCTTAGAATGGCTTACCTGGGGGAAATCCAAACCATGTAGGACCTGGATCTCCCACCTTTTTTGGTAGGGCAAAGTGCTGAGGTAATAGCAGTCAGTGGCAAAGTACAACCTGGGACAAGTGACAGGAGCCTGGAGGGTCTGGAAGACAGTGTGTAACTGCGCTCCATGTACACCTACACTGTGCCTGGTGCTCAGTCAGGACATAACTGTGCTGCTGTTTCACAGGTGTCTTGCAAGTAGAGCATGTGTTTTTGAAGCAGACTGCATTGTCTCATTAAATCACGCTAGTGCTAAACTGGGCTTGACTCTTCAGGCAGTCCAGTTCGACCTCCTGCTCAAAGTAAGGCTGACTTGGAAGTTAGGTCAAGCTTCTAAGGGCCTTTACTAATTGAAAAACTCGAAGAACAGAGATTGATAACCTTTCTGTTCCCATCTTCCAGTGTTTTCATAGTTAAGATTTCTTTTTTCCTTAGGTTTAATCAGAGTTTGCCTTATTGCAGCTCGTGGCTGTTGCTGCTTGCTGTTTGTCTGTGTGCTCACGAGAGGAGTCTGGCTGTATTTTTTCAGTAGCCCCTGTAGGTAACCAGAGGGCTGATGAAGGGGTTTGGCTAATAACTAGTGTTCTGTGTGAGTTTGCAAGCTGGATCCAGGAATCTTCTTTGGATCACTCTTCGCTCTTAGGCCATGGAAGTGCTAGAAGGAAGCTGAACTTGCATTCTCAAGATACAGTACTCCTGTTGAACTATGCTGACATTTTCTGGACTTCTTTAGCATCTGATGTAAAACCCTTCAAATCCACTGGCACAACGGAACCAGGTGTCCAGCACTTTAGACAGATCAGACTTATCTTGAACATATTTTTTCTTAGTCCTTTTCAGTAAATGAATCTGCCTCCTTGGAAGATTCTTTGCATTATGAAGCATTTTGAGGTTGTGAGTTTACAATGAATCACTAATTAGCAGTTCAGTGAAAATAATTCCAGGTAAAATTATACTTTGTTTACTTAAGTAGTTGCTGCTTTCAGAGGAAACATGAATGCAGCTTTGCTTCTCAGAAGCAGCTCATGTTATAGTGGCCTTTGAGTATATCCTTAAAACGGATCTGATGTTTGCACAGACATTACAAATCATCTGTATCATTTTGAATGAGTCAGTCTTAAATGGAATTCCATCCACTAGGGAAGTATATATTTGAAAATGCAGAAGATTTTATATGTTTTTTGTTGGCTGTTGGAGCTCCAGTATTTGCACAGATGCTGTGTGAAAGCTGCGTGTGTAAATCCCATCAGAGGGGAACCTAGACTATAACCAAGACCAGCAGTAAAAGGAATAAAGAGGGGAATTTTCCCTTCATGTAATTAATTTGAACAGGTTTGGTGGTTCTTGTGTACACATAGTGTAAATTCACAGAAGCCCATCCAGATTTACAATAAGTAAGTAGTTCCTCAGAAATCAAAGGAGGCGTAATCTTATAAAACTTGCGTGATAGGGAAGTTTGGCCTTTGTATCCAGAAGCTAAACTGGCTAAGCAAACATCTGATATTGACTTGATTTCTTTGACTGCCTGTCTTCAGACTTTGTGTGTGTACCTTCTTCTGGTAGAATGAAACATACATTTCCTTACAACGTATCTAGCTTCTTCCTCAAAAAAGCATGTATGCCATGTGCTCCTGTCTTAGTAAAAGGTAACTATTTTAACTCACTTTGTGCTTACTGTTTTCTCCCTGTTTCCTGCTCCAGTGCTGAAGATGCATAGGGAACTAGGGGGTCTGGTAACATGGCTGTTGCTTAAATAAAACTACAGTGAGATTCAAGAGTTTACAGCCTGCAGGCAACTCTGCAAACTGTTTTTTCCATACCTAAGAAGCATGAGTCAGATTTTGCAAAGTGAGTCAAATCTATCCTCAGATTCATTTGAAGACACTGTAATGGATATATAATTTGAAACACTATTATGCATAGAAATGGCTTATTAAACTAATTTGGTTTGCAGTATTCCCTCTGAGTGGGAAGGGGGACAGGGCGGACAGAAGTGATGGGGAAGCTTGGACGAACAGCAGTTCAGGTGTACCTCAGTCCCCAGAAACAGCACGTAGTCCTCCTGCAGCGTGCAAGGTATAAAAAGATTATCTTCAATTCACTGCTCTTGTGGGGGTTTGCCAGGGCCTGAGAGATGGTTAACGTAAGTATGCTTATCTTTGGTGATGCTGCTAAACTGTGGTCTTCAGCCTGACAGCACCACTTAAATGAGGAAGAGGATTGTCTCTAGGCTTTCAAAACACTGTGACAGAGGCCTACTCAGCTCATCCTTTCAGATGCACGTTGGGGATCTAGACATAAGCCCTGTCCCACAAGAAGGGCAGTGTCCTCCTAATACCCGTGGAAATAAATCCCTTTGCTTTGCATTCCTTCCCTTTAGCTTCACCTGGCCAGTGTTCCTATGTGTAAAGCGGTCCACCAAGGTCAAATGTGCTGGAGCTGCAACCCTTTACCAGGATGTGACTCTTGCATGTTTTGCTGGCTGTGTCATGCAGAAACACTCCCTTTCCTCTGGAGGAATTACATGACAATTAAACTTCGAGGCACAGTCACCTTCCAAGTCTCAGTTTCTTCTCCTCTGTTCCCATGTTTAACCCTCCCTCTGAGAAATCTCTCTTTTGATTGTGAATTTTGACCAGGAAACAAATTTGATGGCTCCATTCTCAAGCGTCAGTCTTTGACTGGCTGCAGTCAACATCCTAATATTGTGCTCAGAACAGTGACTAATACCTCCTGTCTGGCGTATGTCTTGAATGAACTAGTAGACAGGCATGCATCTATTTTTTCCTATCCCTGTGTGTAATCAACCTAGAAAGAATTTTTACATTTGCTTTTCTTCCGCAATTTTTGGTGGGGTCCCTGAGGAAATGAATGATGGAATTCAAATGCAGCAGTTCAAAGAACATCTTTGCCATTACTTATTTGTGGTACAAAGATGGGTTGGCAGCATCAGATATATGGTTCCCTGACTGATATGCACCATCCCTTTGTAGGTCTCTGGCTGCTTTTAATTCTTCCCATAACTCAAAATGACTCTGAGTTGTCTTGACTCTGAATGAAGAATGTCATGGTTTTTAGAAATGTATTGGTTTTACATCATTCAGATCTTTATTATCTTTTCTAAAAGGTTTTGATTTATAAGAAGATGATTGTAGAAGACTGGGATTCAGGAGTCCAGCAGCAATTGTCACTTCTTCCCCCCCCCCCAGTTTAATTTCTGCCAAAGTTTTTTGAAACATCCAGTGTTTGAAAGGTGCTGAACAAAAACAAAAAAACCCACCCAAACAAAACACCAAACATTTTTAATAAGCCTCAAGTATTAGTGTATTTGTGCAGAATGAGATGCTTGGTTACCTTGTGTGTCAACACTGTTGTTTATCACATGTTCTACCAGGATCCTCAGGGATGACCTGAAGCACAGCTCAGTGCATCTCCAGCCAGTGTTCCTGACTGCTGCTGGTAACACACGACGTTGCACAGAGATCGGTCGTGCTCCTTATCTGCGGCCATGTTGTACAGGGACGCAGCATCTTTGCATACAACTTCTGTTCTTCAGAAGTGCTTCTCTGATTTTACTCCTTAAGGTTTTACTCTGTACTCTTTTTACTCCTTCTCTGTCTAGTTCCTCACTTGAATTCCATCTGTGTGAGTATGTGACTCCATTACCCTTCTCCATCTCCAGTCTGCCAGTAACTTCTGAGACTGAGAGCGACAGGTTTGAGATTTTTTCATGCTACGGTCTCTTTTTGGGAAACTCTGCATTCCAGCTGGAGAAAGTAGCTTTTGCCTAAGGGAATTCAGAAGTCTGCTTCACTGTCATGCTGACCTGCAAAGCTGTTTCTCTCTCTGATGTTCATGTAAATTTTTATTCCCAAGGAATTTAACAGGATTCACCATCGGCAGTTGCCTCTTTTTGACAGCTGCTCAAGAACGTAGTTTAAAGTAAGCCTGCAATTTTTTGGCACCTGTAGCTGAGTAAGATAAACCCAATCCTGATAGCAGCTAACTCACCAGTAATCTAGTCGCTTGTATGGATGCAGTCTGCCAGAAGGTGTTTTGTATACATGAATGCTATATCGTATTCACTGCATACATATGGTTAAGGATGCTTGAGTTACTCCAATGAAGACAGGTTTATAAATCAGGACTCACTTTTGTTCAGGATTTCTCAAACAGAACCACTTCCTGGACAGTATGATAAACAGTTTCTTTTTTTTTTTTTTTTTTTTTTTTTAGTTTTAAGATTATTTTTATCTTGTTTTGAATCTTTCTTGGGGTTGTTGCCACACGTGCTGGAGACAGATCTGACAGTTTTGAAGTATAGGAAAATACCTGAGGATCTGGTATTTAAAGACTATCAAAAAACACTTTATGAACCACCAGTAGTATTTTCAACTACATACATTATTGCTCAACTATTTACATGAAGCATGCCCCGTGTTCTCTTCAGACTGCGCCTTACTGTTCAGACAACACAGAGAATTCTGCTATAATTGGCTTTTTTAACATGTTATTACTTGTTTATTAGATGCCAGTGTAATAATTGGATCTGTGTGTCATTTTTAAACATACCAATAAAGTTACATTCTATTGAAGCACTTGATAGTATCACAAGAACCCATGTATAAAATTCACCCAGTTGATTCATAGTTTGCTGCTACAGTGTGTGAAATACAGATGAGGTTTCTGAAAATGAATTGCTGTTATGGTTCTACTGTCTGCACACATAATGTGTGCATTTTACCAAATGTTTGTCAAAACGGAGTAGAGTCCTTCAGTATTTAAAAGAGGGCATCGTATTAAAAGTGAGCTTGAGTCAAAAGTCATTTTTTCTCCTCTTTTCCATTTTTAGGTCAGATGATTCAGGTTTTCCTCAGTGCTTTTAACCTTTTGCCATCTGAGTGGGCTGCTCAAGGGACAGCAGTGCTTTGAGGCCATCACTGAAAAAAATGCTGCTTTTGCTAGGATAGTTCTGTTTCACTATCTTCCATAATGTTTGCTCTTAGTTTCTTACCCCTTTGTTACTTTTCCATTTTTTCTTAGCACTCAGGTAGCATCCTAATAAACATTGCTCTCTAGTTTTTCTTCCACCTCTCACACTTTCCCCTTTTTGTATAGAAGTCCATGCATGAGAGACAAAAAAAAAAAAAAAAGGCCTGTAGCTCATCTAATCTACCAGCTTTTCATGGAAATGTAGACTTAATTGCTGGCAACAGAGCAAAAAACAGAGCATTACCGTTTCTCATTCTCATTTGAACAAAAATTTCCGTAGCTTGCTGCATGTTACATCCTTGTATTTAGTTCCCCAAATAATAAAGTGAGTGTACGCTTTCATTAACTTCCTTTATGAAATGCGAAAGAGAGTTTCCAATGCACTTGCGGACTGTCCTGCTTTTTAAGTATTTACAGTAGATTTTTAAAACATTCATAGGAGTGTGTAAGTGCACAAGTGTGTAGATCAGCAATGGGTAGGTGGATTGTTTGGAGACAGAGTGATTCGAGGAGAGGTGGCAGAAACGTGTTTAAAAATACCCTACAAATAGATCTTGTCCAGTACAGAAATTCTGCATTGAACAGACCTGAAGCAATTGCTGTGTTTGAAAAGCAGAGGCTGAATTGATTGAAAAATGGCTTCACGTCTTTACAGAGACTAAATGTTTTACTCTGTTTTGAACAGAGTAAATCTGTCAAAGGCAACAAAGTTATAAGAGATCTACCTCGATGTAAATGAAAGCTGAATTTGGCCCTTCTCGTTCTGTGCTTTTTAGTCATGTGATAATCTTTCCATAAATCATGCACTTGAAAGGTTTTCTTGCTTCCTGCTTTTACCAATCAGATCATATAAAATGCAGATGAACCGAGCTTCTGGTTTATTAAGCATAAGCAGAACACCCCCTCTAAATCCCCTTTTGTCACACCAGCCCTGTTTCCCCCATTTGAAAACAAGATAGCAAGAATGACAAACTTTGACTAATATAGTGGAGGTTTTTTTGGTCTCCTCCCTTTCTTATTCTGACCTGTACTTTGCTTTCGTTATAAAGTGAACGTAGAAATTACCCTGTGGGAGTGGTGAAACTGCAGCAGAGAAACAAAAACTATTTGGGTTCATCCGAAAGCTATTCATTTGCTTGCTCTTCTTTTATTAACGGCTCGAAGCATGCAGTTTGTCTTGTTCTGACTACGTATCTTTCAGCAAGAATGGAGGTAATTCTTTGTGTTTCTCTTTCCTTTTAATAGTGCTTTAATTTTATGGTTTATATTTTAATCATAATCTGTTATTTTAACTACTTTAAATGTGTATACAGCTGCCTGATGGGCTTGTTTCTATCGATCTCGGCGAGCTCCTTTTCCAGTAACTTTATTTTTTTGAGTAGAGGAATGGAGCTTTAGATTTGGATCCAGGGTACACAGGTGAAAATCACAACTCTCTCCACGGGAGGCTGCAAAGCTGCTTCCAGCAGACATCAGCATATTTGCAGCCAAAATTTAGTCTATAGTGGGTTTTTGTTTTAATCATCCACATACACCAAGATGAACATCTCTTTGTACTGTTGATATCGCCAGCACTTTTTGTGTTGGGGAAAGTACATTACTGTAAACTGATGAGCAAGTTCTTGTTGCTATTTTCTCTGGCGGGATAAGATATTTTTAGTAAGTCATTTCAGAAGTGTAGGACTTCCTGATACTTTTATTGTTAATTCGCTGCAAACTGAAAATGCAGGATTGGCAGCATTTAATTCTGATCTCACAACGCATGAGAAGTGTTACTGGTCCCTGGCTGCAAGCGCAGGTTGTTACAGTTACGAGACGAGTGGTATGTAAACGGCAAAAGAAAAGTTTTGTTTGGCTGGTGGCTGAAGCAGCAGTGTTAAGAATGCCTCTTAAATATCGCAAAGTAATTTTATGCTCCTTAACGCTTTTGCAAGGTTTTTGCATGGGGGGAGGAAGGAAGGACAAACGGAAATCCTTTAGATTTTGCTAATATTACCTTAGATAACCACTTCTGGAACTCTTCCAGAAATCTCTTATTAGGTATATTTCTGTATTCCTCACATGAAATATTCCCAGAGCGTTAATCCTAGCAAGTCTTTGGTGGTCTTGCTTGCACAGCACCTACAAACAGGCTGTGTGTGTCTGCAAGGGGCAAGAGGAAGCGGTGGCTTTATGGGAAAGGGCAAGGTAACGAGTTTTGAAGAGATACCAGGAAAGGAGGACCCTCTGGTTACGTGTCCTGGTTTTGAAAAATATTACTAGAAGCTTAATAATATGTGTAAGTAATGGCTTCTAATGTTTGCATTAGTTTTTATCATTGAAATATAGGTCAGTTTGCCTCTGAAAAATGCAGCTTTTTCTGAATTGCTCAGTGAAAGCTGTTTGTCAGTCCTGAGTACTTTCAAGAACAGCAGTCAACTGTATTGAGCAGGGAAAATTTACATCAGAACCTTTAAGTTAAAATTACAGTTCTCTGCCTGTGATCTTGGGCATGTCATTGCATTCTTCTGTGCTGCAGTTTCCCATCTGGAAAATCAGGATTAATACTACCTACTTCTCTCGACTTTCTTCACACTACGTGAATGAAATTTAATTCATTTATTACTGCTGTTGTATTGAACATATTCTGTAAGAACTGAGAATTGCTACAGCTAGGAACTCTTCCAAGTGACTGTAAAGATTTGATAAACAATACACGATTAGTTACAAGTAACAGTTAAACTGTATTCCTATAGCGGCCAATACTCCAGTTGCTTCTGTTGAGTTGCAAGCCGATTAGAGCCTAAAACTAGGTTGGTTGGAGAACAGGAAGAGTTTACATGCAGGACAGTCATTAGCATCAGCTAAATAAGATTTGTTTAACTAAAATTGTGCAATAATACATTGCTGTATATTCTTGCATTTCTGCTGTTATATTAATTCAGAAAATTCAGTTAAATGAGCAACCGGTTGTCCAATGTCAGTAGGACTCTGACACCTTCGGTGACCAACCCAAGATGAAAAATCTCACAAACGGGTTTGCTGTCGTGGCACTTGCGTTCAATGATTAACTGCATGTTTGGGGTTTGTTTTTTTTTTTAGTGAGTATTTCTCTGGACTTAACAAATAACTTGGCTATTTAAAGGTTGGATTTCAGCCTCTTCTCAAAAGTTGTAAATGTGCTAACATACATTTACTAGATGTAAGAAGCTGACTAAGTTGAGATTCAGTGTACACTAGGTAAACAAGGTCATATTGTCTCTTTTTACCCTATTTCAGTTGGTTTTCTAAGTGATAAGTCTGTAAATTGTTTTTCAAATATTTGTATTTTCGCCTTCAATTTCCAAGTGATTAAGGGAGGAAAGATTGGCCTCATGTATGCTGAAAAAGTGGACATGAGAAGAGCAGGCAGAGTTTTCTACTCCAGTCTTTCTCCCTGGCTTGCTAGGTCATGCCTGGTACATACTTTGTGTGCCTGTTGTCAGTAGAATGAGGTTAGTATTTGGAATTGTTCGCAGAATCAGAAATTCTTTAGTGATTCTAAACCCCTATGAAAACACAAGATGGAAACTTCTGTAAAAATTTGTGCCAGTGTTTTAGACTGGCTTTTATATCTGAACTAAAGTTTTGCAATAATGAGTTGCACATACATGCAACTAAAGAACCTACCTCTTTTTTGTCCTTTCTTTCAACTCTCTCTTTAACCACAGCACACATCAAAGTATTACCAAAAGACTGAGCGTAGGAATTTATATTTGGAGAGCATTATCCATAGATGACTTCATGTTTCTTCCAGTCTTCCCTATTTTCAGGTTCTGAAATGCTTTTGTAACTTTTTCCATTCACATCCCTGCTTTGAATCGAAGCCATTTTGAAAAAGAAAATTATTTCTAATTCTTTAATGAAAACTTCCAAAATTTACCTCCAGCTTTAACAAAACTCAACTGCTGCAGCCCTTTTTTTGCTAAACTGCAGAACACAGCAAATGAAAATAAATAGAAGCTGGCATGTTTCTTCTTGTGCAGTTTTATTGGTGTGCGTGTTTGTTCATTTGTCTGTTAACTTGTAGAATTCCATGATCTTACAAAGTGGTTTGCGGTTTGGTTTGAATTGGTGAGACTTTCCTATTTTTCACATTTTAACCATTACTGACATTTTAATGCAATAGAAACAATGCGGCAGAAGAGCCACAGTTTTTTTGAAAATAGCCATTAGATGTTATGGTGCTCTGTGTCAGTGCTTTTAGAAGATTTTTAAAGAGTTTCTTGATGGATTTTTGAGCATATTTTAATGAAGCATTTCAGAAGCACATTCATTTGTATTTGCATGCCCACTTGTTAAAAGCTTGCTAACAAATGGGGTGCCAGACATATCCCAAAACGTGTATTTTATTCACAACTCTGATAGAGGTGGCTACAGCACTTACTGCTTGTTATGTATAATATCGGGGTTGCTGCTTTCAAGAGTTTACCCCTCTCCTGCAGTTGCACGGTTACACATTGCGTCTCTGTCTTTTTCATGCTTTGTATTAAAATTGAGGAGAGTTTGGCTGGTATCCTAAGCGTGGGATTGAGCAGCAACACATTGAACTTGGTTTGATCAGACCTTTGTGACTGCTGGAACATCGATTTGAGCATGGTGGCATATCGACAGCTGTATTTTCTTTTGAAAAGCAGCACTGCATGCTGTAACAACAATACCACTCTGAAGCAAGAGGTCACATTGATCTACAGGGGAGTTCACTGGTACTGAGATTTTTACTGAGGTCAGTAATGAACTGAAACAACCTTTCCAGCATTTGCTTTTCCTATTAACGGTGCCAGCGGAGGAGCTGGGAACGGCCTCCTGGAGTTTTCAGGGAAACTCATTGTTCACGTAAACCCTGAGAAGGAATTTCCCTTCCTTCTTGGCCTACTAGGTATGCAGTGAACCATTCAGTTTGCTTTAGCTACATACCATCTGCGTTTTATTTTTGTTTTGTTTACTGACTTTCCACCAGTGTATGTACTTCTTTAGAGTATTGATACGTTCTTGTATATTCCACCTTTGTCAACAGCTTGGGTTTTGCTGCTCTGAGCAGTCTGATGTTATGCAAGTTATTGGTGTTTGGAACAGAGCTAGTCATGGAAAAAAATGAAACTGGTGGAAATTTTACCTGTATTGTGTCTTCAGGAGAATGGGCATTGACCGCTTTGATTGTTTTAGGGCTGCTGCTGTTTGTCTGGCATACGTGCGGTTATGTACTTTGTACTTGCGTAGTAGCACTGTGTGCTAGGACCTGCAGTCCTTGGAACACGTTGCTCTCGTGAGGATGAAAGTGGCTTCTTTCTTCTCTATCGGCATCTGCTTTTTCTTTTTATTTTTTCTCCCCACTTCAATTTCTTGCTTGCTGGAAGAATTACTTTTTCCTGAGATGATCTTAGCCTCGAACACCACTGTTGCTGTGAAGATCTGAAGCTGATACGGCAAGAATAACCCCAGCCCCCAGGATGCCAACAGGAGTTTACGGTTGTTTAAGCTAAAGCAGTCTGGTGGGTCGTCAGGTCTGTGACGTCCATAAGCAGACTATTCAGGTGGTGACTTTACTGTGGCCAAATACCAGAACAGCGATACTGACTCTGGACTAAACAACCCTGATGTTGGAGGCTTTGTAAAGTGCTGTGCAAAGACACATAAACTGCTCTGCACGGATCCTCGAGGCTGAAGTGCTGTGTTAGAGGAACATGACCATGTTGCTTTGGGACCCAGCCTGGATCTGTGCCTTTCCGCAGTGCTGTGGCCAAGCTAATAAAACCACCCAAAGATGCCAGGAGCTGGCTTTGCAAAGAAAAGTATTGTTATTGATAGTTTTTCATTAACTAGGTTACTCCAGCTTCCTGTTATCAGAAGTGTTTGAGAGTTGACTGTGTTATATTGTATAGAGTTCCTTACTCTTGCTTCATGGTCCAGAAGTTTGACTGGCTTTTCTTTTGAGATAGCATTAAGCCATGTATTCAGTATTGCTTGTGATCCAGACATTGCCAGATTGTTCTGAGAGACAAGCCTTTAGTATAATTGCAGCCAAAATCTAAGTCACCGTGTTACTACTTCAAAGCTAGGTGAGATTGAACAATTGGTTAATGTTGACTGAGCAAAATTTCCTTTTTCTGTACAGAATTTGCATCCAACAGCAATGTGATGATAGGCCTGGATGACCACATTTAGTAAAACAGTCTCCTACCAAGAGTTCTTGCTGTTAGGTAAATCAAAACATGTTATTCAGAGGGTGACTCATGGAAAACTAAGTAAAAGTTTTATAATCGGATCCTTTGCAAATGCTAAATAGCACATCACAATAAAATCGTTAAAGTCTCCTTATATAAATAGTTTATATGCTGCTAATCCTTTTTTATGATGAAAAGAGCATTCAGTGGGTTTTTAGTACAGGAAATTCGTATAAACTTTTAGTTACCTATGCATTTCTGACTTCCGTGGTTTGGATGAATTCAAATCTACTGCCTGATTTTAAACCTGAAGATCCTACCTGAACCCAGCTGGAAGTTTCTCATGCAGAATACTTCTCAAATCTGCTGTAACAGCTGCAGAATAATCTGGATTACACTGACTCTGCAAGGGAAAGAGATGACACAAAATACATTTTGCTGTCTCTCCTTCCAGAGTGAATTTCTGTCCTTCCTTGCAGAGTGCAGTACCTTTGTCCCAAAAATTATGGTGTAATGCTAATTGATCTTCTCCTCTTTCATTTGCACGCCTTCTAAGTCCTGAATCTTCAGTCTTGAGTACTTGCACGTTGAAACCTGGGAGAGACCTTCTATAACCTTAAGTTTGACTTGCCGTGGACAACAGCTGACACAAACCAAAGAACTGGTGGAGATTCTGGTGGAGATAGCCAACCTGCTCGCAGTACGGGGAATAAAATCCCTGGGCTCAGTTGGAAAAGTTTAACCAAACAGTTTAAGATCTTGTCTCCTCTCATGTAGAGTTAAGGGTGCGAAAGAGTTTCTAGTTTTCAAAGGATTGGCAGCTTTAGGAGACATAAAGCAGATTCATTGAATTAACTTGTTAAAGTTAACTTGTACGTCTAAGTGTACACGTAAGTGTGTGGACTGGAGGAGGCTGAAGCGGAGGCTAAATTGAAATTGGGTGAAAACAGAATTGGGGCTGACCAAAAGTCTGCACTATAACTCTGGGGAATATAATGACTTATTAAGAGCAGTGCGGTTGGGAGGAAGTACATAGTCAAATTTTCCCTCATACTTAAACACTCAAATGTGGATAGTAAATAAAGAACATACTGCCTTTTTTGGGTGACCTTTCTTTAGTAGTACTTGTCTGGTTGCTCCATATCCTTACTCTTTTCAGAGAGGAATTCACGGGGAAACAAATACGGTATCACTGAGTCTGCCAGAGTGAATTTGCTTATATACATGTGAGCATAAATGGCATTATGAAATGGAACAAGTGGGGCATAGGGAATTTCCAGATCCCAAGATGAAAATAATTTCAGAGAAGTATAGACAAGTTTGAAGCATTACCAGTATAAATGAAAGTTGCTAGGTCCTTTTTTGCTGCCACCCAATTCTGTACCTTTTGGCAGAAGACTTTTTTTTTTTTTTTTTTTTTTGAGACCCAAAAAGCATGAACAAGCCTGCATGGATTTTATAACGTGATACTTGCATCATGGGATCATAGAATAATTTAGGTTGGAAGGGACCCCAGGAGGTCTCTAGTCCAGCCTCCTGCTCCGAGTAGGATCAGCTGTGTCTGGCATTTACCTGGTAACATTGCTGGAAATAAAATTTTAACAGTAGTTGTGATTATGTAGTCATTGTAGTGAAAAAATGCCTGGCAGAAGAAAGGCCACCAGTCAATGCTATGAAAATTGTTCAGTCATACTTGTCATTAAAAGTAATAAATACTTTCCAAAAGCAGGTGTGTGTTTTTGGGTGATGGAGGCAAAGAGGATAAAGGGAAGATCAGACACACTGATAATGACCTTCTTTTAACTGATCATCCTTGTATTGATTTTCATCACTTACCAAATATGCCTTAAACTAACTTGTAAGTTATTTCAATATTATGACCCCTTGCTGAGACTCCAGTTACAGCTCAAGAGTCAGTTCTCTGAAGTCCAAGGAGCCTGATGGTATGAGACTGCTGCAATTTGAATGACCAGTTTAAGCTTGGTGTATGTTCTGCCTATGTGTTTTCAACATCAGTAGGTATCACTAGTGAACCTTGTTGGAAAAATTTATACTTCCACGTATTTTTAATAGCCTTTTTTCTTTTTTTAACCTTTTAATATGATGGTGCTGCAGAGTACCCTGTCTAGGCAAGGCTGCATGTTTTACTGTGGGCTGGTGGTTGTAGGACAAGCTTGCTTTCTGTCACTGCCCTCTTCCGGACAGACTGTAGCTCATCTGGTCACATCTGTATTTCTCTGTTTGCTTCATCACCTTTCTCTTTTCTGGTTGCTTAGGCTTTATCTTCACAGTCCCCTTAATGAGGCCTAAGTCCACACAGCCACTGAAGGGGGTTGCCCCATCTTTATTCTTAACCCAGGCTTGGACTGTGCGCTGGGGGCCGGATTCGTGCAGTTGGATGGAGCAAACCAAGTGCTAGCATTGGCACAGGAGCGTGAACGGCAGGAGGACATGTGAGTTCCCCCCCTTTCAGCAGGGATGTGTTTTATACTGGACTCGGCTGGACTGCACTGGAATTGCTGGGAGCGTAGGAGATCTATTGGTAGGTCCTTATGTAGCAAAGCGTTTTAGGCATGTCAGTAATCCACATGAAATTAAGATGTTGTCCTTTGGGGCCTTAATTTTTAGTAACATTTATTTTTGAAATTCCTCTATGAACTGAAAGAATAAAATAACTATCCAAATTTTATATGCCTTTTAAAAAAATGATTTCCTGACTCCATGTTTAGACATAGTGGACTGACTTCAAAAAGCCTGAGTATCCGCAGCGAAGACTGAGGACCATTATTGCTGAATTTAAACGATACTTGAAATGAAAATAATGTAACACGAATGTTGGACTTGAGAAGGAAGCAGGAGACTGAATTTTTTGTGTAAATAATGGAGCTAAGGAGGACAGGAAAGAGTAATTCCTGAGTATCATCTGAGGCCAGTGGAGGGACATAGGTACACTTACTGAAGGAAAGAAATATATGTCAAGTCTTACAAATACCCAGCAAATTTGGAAGAAGAGGAATTCAGATAAGCCCCTTGAAAAGCAGGAAGTTGTGCTTGTTAAAATTGGTCCTTGCTGTGAGTTGCAGTTCTCAGCACTACTTGGCACTACGGCTCGGCCGAGTGGTGTCTTGGCACAGGCTGGGCTTGACCAGGAAATGGTTTTCTCTGCAGCTCAGTGCTGAGGGGAAGCAGCTTTGCTTCTCTTTGAAGGCACGCCTGGAGAAGGTGATATGAAAAATGATTCTGCTTGAGCAAGTTCATAAAAATTGGTCTGGGTGACAATGTTTTTCAGCTTTGCCCTCAGCAGCCTCTTCCTTTGAAGTTATTGTAGCTTCATTATATGATGTTTGCATTACTGGGAGAAGCATCTCAAACACAGGCAACTTCTGTTACAGAAAACTCTCAGGAGGTGAGATACGAAGTTTTATACAAAAACGGGGACCCTGCTGCCAAAACCAGCTTTACAAGATAGAATCTCATTTATCCCGATGGGTTTAGTCCGTGTTTTCCTCTGCAATCTCAGTCACTTTCCAACTTTAATCAAATCTTTGTCCCTCCTAATTCAGGCTCAACCTGCAGAGGAATTTTGCTTCTCGTTCCATCCATCCCATTGCTGGAGTGGGAAGAAAGAGGGTATCTAAAACTCTGGATTGTGACTTCGTTGTGGGGTCAGTTAGAGGTAAAAGGATGCAGCTGGGAGAATGTAAGGTTTTAATTTCACACTGATTGTAGCGGTAGCTAGTAAAAAGGGGCTACAAATCAAGGCTTCATTAAAATACATTCTCAGGTGTTGGTGTTGGTTTAAGTATGTAATACATAGCAAAACTGATTGAGGGATGAAAGTGCAGAAGAGACTTAAACTTTCAGTGTCTGAGACTTTCATAGCTGGCAGAAATACACAGGGTTTTGATAGTGGCTTTTTTCTTGGGTGGGAGGGGATCCTTTTTTTTTTTTTTTTCCCTTTTAATTGTATCTCTTTGCCAGATCTAGTTCAGGGAGATGTGTCCTGTCATGGAGTTTCATCTGCAGGACGGTGGGTTTTACATTTACTTAATCTTTCAGCATGCAGTACTTCTGATCTTTTGTGGACAGTTGATCACAACAGCTGATACCCTTGTTTCTTGGCACATAGGTACAGCAAGAATGGGGCTGGCTAAAGGGAGCATTGTTGAAGTGATGTAGAAACAGGTACCTGCCCCATAGTTAGAGCTGCTTATATTTCTAACCATGCAGTTGTAGCAGGTAGCTGCCAAAATAGTGACGGATAACAGCAATGCAGTGTTGTTAACAAGATGTTCTGCAATTAAAAGGCAAATATCCCTTCAGACCTCCACTTCTGCCCTGTGAAACAGCCGTTGCCATTACGCAGAGGAGTGTTGGGGCACAGACAGTTTATAGGAATCATCTGCGACCTCAAAACAAATGTTCAAACTGGGTGTAGTGGCATTGAGTGGATCAGGTGGAAAGCCAGCGCTCTGGCGATGTGGAGCCTGCTGTTATCTTTGAGAGTAATTTTGTTATTTCAGCACAGCACTTTATTTTCTCAGTACATGAGCCTCCTTTTCTTGCAAAGTAAATCTAAGGGCTTCAGTATCAACGTGACTGAGGAAAAAACAGCACAGGGATGTGAAAGATGGGTTCAGCTGAGCCCTGTGATACTTTTAAATACAAGAGTAGCATGAAAGATCACTCTCAGATACAAGAGGTGCTGAGGAGTCCACCAAGTCCATATGGCTGTTGGAGATTGGAATAAAACACAGCTCTCAAGCAGCTTTGACTCTAAAAAAGGAGATTTGACAGAGATATCACAGAACTGAAGTGAAAACTTCACTTTCTCCTGTGTTTGTGCAGAGGGAGATTGGATATGGCTGTAGCTATCAGCCATGGGAAATGCTGAATTAGAATTGCAGGTAGGTAGGTGGATAAACAGGGACAAAAGCTGTAATTACTGACTGCTTTTTGGAAAGCACCCTCGTGCTCTCCAGGCCTCCTGGTGCAGCAGTGTGATGCCAACCAACTGCAGAGGAGCCACAGTTGGGTGCCAGCGATTCATACCCATTTTGCGGAGTAGCTTTGAGATCTGCAGATGATATAACTGCTAAGTGTTGTTATGAATGATTCAGAGCTTCTGGCTCCTATTTCCATACATGGATCATCAGCCTGTCTTTCTCTGCCATTTTAAAATAATTGTCTGAATGACCTGAATATCTTCGAAGTAGCTTGAATTTGTGTTCAGGTGCTGGCTTTAGAAATGAAATCTTCCATCTGATACACTTAACATTAATTTTGCTTCTTTAATGGTATTCTCTTTACCCAAATTTACATGATTCAGCTTGCAGTCTGTTGGATATGTTCTTCTCTTCCAGTGATAAATTTGCCTAAGCATCTCCCAGTATGTGTTGAGAAACACGTAGGTAGCTGTTTGTGTGCCGTCCACTTCCACAGGCAGATGAACAATGAGGGGTTTGTTTGATTGTCGCTCGAACAATACTTGAGAAAAGCTCTGTCCCTCCTGGCTGTCAGTTCTGTTGTTGTACTTTGCTCTTGGTGACATCACTGGTGGCAGCTAAATGAAGTATATTAATTGTTAGATGCTCTTTGACCAAGGATGTTGACTTTTCCTGGCAGCCAATCGTATACCGCCAGTTTTGCAGAAGAAGCTGCTAATCTACCGTAATATAGTAATTTAGCTACAAGTATTGGTGAGAGTGGAGTGGGTCTGTTTATGTAGATGGGAGATAAATAATTAAAAGAGAACTAAAAGCTGTATGAATTACTTCTACATTTCCAAGGTCTGATTCTGCATCAGCAGCATAGACGTCTGAAATTAAAAACCCTCTGCTGTGTTAAAAGTTATTGTGATGCCTCTGAGGTTACTCTTAACATGGGGAGCAATGCTGTATTACAAGATCGCCTCTATTGGCAGGCAGAGGTCCAGCTCAGACAGATTGCAGCTGGGCACAGCCAGGCCCGTACCACGGCCCCAGGACACGTGCTCAAGTGTTAAGAGTTCACGTTCATTTCACAGAAGTGGTCCTTTCTGGTCTCTCCAGTTTCTTCAGAAAGCTGTTTATATACACGTGGTTGTCTGCTGAGGAGGAGATCAGCAAGGGCACTGAGGTTAAGGAAACGCTTGCTGCTAACTCTTCTTACGCTGAGAGCAAGGCTGACTGGCCGGGGAGTTTCCAGATAAGATATATCAAATGAAGCAGTGCTGCAGAGGCCAGAGCAATGGCACGAGTTTCAACTCTACTCATTAATAGCCACATCCTTGTAATTGTCCTTGGGATCCATCCTCTTTACAGTCAGCTTTTCCGTACAAGGAGAGCTTAGCCCTTGATGCTGTGCTCTAGAGAAACTGCTTCAGCAGCGCCCATTTCGTCTTCTTGGAAGAAGATCTTCTTCCATGACCGTGTCTTCTCTAGCAATGTAAATCTGAGGCAGTAAACATGATGTGTGTGGCACTGAGGTGGAGACTTACTGGTTATACTGCCCACTTACATAAGTGGGAAGTGCAATCCAGAGCTGGGAGTGCTCTTTGAACATCTTGCCCTTAACCATAAGGTTATTCTTCCTTCCTCATAAACATCCTTTTATTGAAGTAGAAGGATATTGCATGATGAAATCCACTTTCTACTCTTTCTGTTGCTCGGTTTGCTTTCAAATTATTTAAGAGTGAAAATGGATCAATTACTTTGTCTTTGCACATTGGCCCAAATTCTTTGTCCACCTCTTATGTACTAGGCCAATGCTGCAAAATTTTGTTTGCGAATTTGAACAAGAGAATTCTTGAACAAGAGAATTCTTGAACAAAAACTTTGAGGCAACACTCTTACTTGTGTTTTTCCACTTAAATAAGTA
Organism: Mycteria americana; assembly: GCF_035582795.1. Classification (NCBI taxonomy): domain Eukaryota; kingdom Metazoa; phylum Chordata; class Aves; order Ciconiiformes; family Ciconiidae; genus Mycteria; species Mycteria americana. The sequence goes on from NC_134365.1 coordinate 4,284,196, forward strand.
GATAAAGTCTGCACAACAAGTCATTATCAAAAAAGCTCCCATTTTCCGTGTCGCTTTTTGCAGTAGCTTAAAGCAGCGTTTGAGAATTGATACCACCATTATTCATCTGACAGGGCTGTGAAGTTGCCAGCTTCCCTTCTGTGAGGCAGAACATCCCAAGTAACTGGACTAAGTCAGATGAATCGTGTCATGGCAAGTGACGCTTTTGTTGCACTGACTATAAAGCGGTTCCCCGTGACTAACTCAGATTCGAACATCAGCTCTGCAGGTATGTAAATAGAAGCGAGATGAATCCCACTTGTCAAGTCTCCTTCTCTCTTCCAGTTGGGATACCGTGTATTGAGGGTTTCGTTGGCTTAGGAGACAAATCTGGAACAGAACTCCAAGGATTTTAATTTATAGATATCTGCCATTTTTTTCCCCAAGTTTTGCAGTGGAGTTTGTAATCACACTGAGAAACAAATCCGTCTGTCAGAGTACTTGTGGTTCTCATTTAAAAGTAGTCAAAGTACGTGGTAGGTACATATTTGGAAGAGGTTCAGCATCATCCAGTGGAAACCTGCATTTTGGGACAGCCTACAGCCATTCCTTTCCATAGCTCCAAAAATGGAGCTCAAACCTGTAGTAATTGCCATAGTCCCCCCAAACTGCCGGCATCTCTGCGTTGGCATGTCCTTGTAGGAGTAGGAGCTGCATCCAAAGTGCAGGCCCAAGGGGACTGAAAAGATTCAGGTGAGGTTATTGCATCATTATGTTTGAAATTAGTTTCTCTTCAGTTGTTAGTACATTGAAAATAGAGGCCTCCCTGGAATATTTCTGCAGGATACTACTGCCGTGTGTTGATGTCTACAGACTCTTTGTTGGCAGAGTGTAGACATCAACACAGAAATATACTCTGGTGCGTTTGGAGGAATATTTGCCCAGCAGGTTGATACTATGTAAACATGAATATGTAAATACACAAGTAGTGCCAGACTGATAGATCAGGAATGAGCAGAATTCCCAAAGAGCAATCTAGGATGGACGGTGCTACGGCAAGCTTTCCTGTACTGCCTCAGGAGTGTGTTTTGGTCCTTCAGTGACGCTGATGATGGTGAGGGCAGTTCAATGTCTCTCTGCCGTTTAGTTCGGGGCATCTTTACAGAGCTAAATCCTACATAAGGGAAGGAAAACAAATGTTTTTTGCCATGGTGCTGGGGCCAAGCTGTTCTTTCTTGGAAGGGGGAAGGTGGTATTTCTTCTTCCATCCGAACAAGAAGCATTCTTTGCCATTGCCCTTGGGGTCTATCAACAAAATTTCTTTCCTCCTCCAGTTTAAATTGACAGTTATTTTTCCATTGACATAAGTGCCAGGTCCAAGGACTGAGTCAGGTGTTGAAGCGCTCATAGTAAATTGTTAATCCTCATCTATTGAAATTGCACACACAGGGAATGTGGGGTGCGATGCCATGACAAGTACCGTCTCTGAGCGCCTGCAATCATTACATTGGTGTTGAACCGACTTGTTCTTTTTTGAGGGAATGTTAGTTGGGGCGGATACATGCTTGTACTGATGTACTGTTAAAGTGGGTTGAGTTAAATTAACGAACTGGCAGCAAGAACAAGCAAGAATCCTAAAGGAAGCGGTGCTGCCAAACGCTGGCACACCTGCCAAGGCCAGTACACTGGGGCACAGCTAGGTACACTGCGAAACGTGTCCAGCACAAGGGGTGACTTGCCCGTGAAGGTGACTCAGTGGGTTGTGGGCTGCTGCGTGTTTGCTTATGTGCCATGGAGCGCTTGGGTCTGTGGGATGCGAAGTGCTTGACCTTTTTGGAAAAGCTAGATCTTGCAATGGCAAAACATGATGCTGGGGGTTGGCTAAATCTTCCCCTGTAGTATGGTTGTGCCCTGAATGCTCTCCCTCCCATCAGTTCATGCCAGTGATGTGTTGGAGTGGTTGCAAATGGTTTTTGTGTCTGCTGAGCTCTCAGGGATCTGCAGAGAGCAAAGCGTTGTTCAGCTTGTGGTTAAAGACAGCATTGTGCCTCCAAAGATTCAGCTCTCGCCCTCCTTTCCCATTTTCCTCTTGCCTCTGCTCCCTCTCCAACAGAAGCTCTCTCAAGACATGAAGTGATAGTTACCAAGGCCATCTGGAGCTCAGGACTCCCTGCAGTCACGCTCTCAGGTTGCTGACTTAGGTGCCTTCCCGCATGGGCACATTTTTACATGCTGTTGTCGTCATATCTGGGTTCTTTGGCTCTTGAGATATCATTTTACCTGTACTCTTCCATCCCAGGCGAGGCTAGCAGGATAGACATGGTGTGATTTACATGGTTTACAACATGGTTTACAACATGTGATTTACAACATGGTTTACCCCATGCAACGCTACAGGCTTGGGGAAGAGTGGCTGGAAAGCTGCCTGGCAGAGAAGGACCTGGGGGTGTTGGTTGACAGCCACCTGAATATGAGCCAGCAGTGTGCCCAGGCGGCCAAGAAGGCCAATGGCATCCTGGCCTGTATCAAAAATAGCGTGGCCAGCAGGACTAGGGAAGTGATTGTGCCCCTGTACTCGGCACTGGTGAGGCCGCACCTCGAATACTGTGTTCAGTTTTGGGCCCCCCACTACAAGAGGGATATTGAGGTACTGGAGCGTGTCCAGAGAAGGGCAGCGAAGCTGGTGAAGGGTCTGGAGCAGAAGTCTTATGAGGAGCGGCTGAGGGAGCTGGGACTGTTTAGCCTGGAGAAAAGGAGGCTGAGGGGAGACCTCATCGCTCTCTACAACTACCTGAAAGGAGGGTGTAGAGAGGTGGGGGTCGGTCTCTTCTCCCAGGTAACAAGTGATAGGACAAGAGGAAATGGCCTCAAGTTGCGCCAGGGGAGGTTTAGACTGGATATTAGGAAATTTTTCTTCACCGAGAGGGTTATCAAGCATTGGAACAGGCTGCCCAGGGAAGTGGTTGAGTCGCCATCCCTGGAGGTATTTAAAGGACGTTTGGATGAGGTACTTAGAGACATGGTGTAGTGGTGGTTTTTGGCAGTGTTAGGTTTATGGTTGGACTCGATGATCTTAAAGGTCTTTTCCAACCTATATGATTCTGTGATGGAGAGCAAAGACTTTGCTGTGATTTCACTGAGATGCCAAGAGTTTCAAACGTGCCATCTAGTGGTGTGAACTAAGCGCTCAAAATAAAGGAAATACCCCCCCCCCATCCATCCTCCTCCCGATACTCATTTCTGAAATGCTCCCTTGTTCTGGGCAGAAAATGAATATTTACGGCCCCTGCTATCCTATCAGTTTTCTGAGTGCTGGGGAACTGAGCTCTTTGAGGATTTGTTAATCAGAAGGAGGAACAGGGAAATTTTTAGTCTGTAAGGTATATGCTAACTCAAGAGGTCTGTGCCTTCATACCAAGGAAGCAGAATTTATGCTGGTATTGCCTCCCCTGTGAGGAACTGAATGCACTTTGCAAACAAAATAAATCTAAAATTAAAACACCTTTGTTTCGGGGAGAAGGCGATAACAGTAATGCGCTTGCCTGTAGCTGTACAGTAATTCATCAGCAGAGCCCTGTCATGAGATGCCCTGCACTTGTAGAAGAGTACTAGGACGTATTCCACCCCAGCTAGTAACGTGAAGCACTTCCAGCTTCCTCTCTGCTAAAGAAGGCTGCACCAAAAATTGCAAAAGGATCCAAAATCTTTCTAAAAACCTACATTCATCACCAAGATAAGAATAGGCCTTACAATGAGGAGTGTTAAAAGGCATGAGGTTTATACCACAATTTGGCATGTGCATGCAGTGAATTACAGTCTGAATTAAACCGGTCTCGGGTGTTTGTCTTTACTACTCTCTTCAGTTCAAGCTCTGGTGCAGAATAAGAGTTGCTCAGGTTGATGTTTATGTGTGCTTGCTGTTCCTAGGATTTTTACCTAGAGGTCATCGTGCCCTTTTCTCTTATTACCAAGAAACTTGCTTGCTGTTTGAATTGGATTATGTGATCCATCTGTTGTAGCTACCAGCATAAATCAGGAGAGCAATTCTGCAGTGCCTCACATGCCCCTCAAGTCATCCTTTTTGTGCCAGGGTCAGAATTCAGCCGTTCCTATCAGCTCCCACAGCTCCAGACTTTCTTTGTGCATGCTGTTTGCGTGCAAGCCCGGGAGACGAAATCTAAAAAACCTTGAAATTGCCAACACTGGAATTACAAACTTAAAATAATACGGAAGATGCCTGTAGAAGGAATAAGAAGAGTTAAACATCTAAGAATTGCCAGCAAGCTAAGTGGGAAGGAAAACAAATGTGCCAGTATTAAATGCTAGAAGTGTAGCTGTCCTAACCTGAGGTTTGCTTATACAGCTTAGGTAAAATGCAGAAAGAGGATTAAGAAAAGAAATCGAAACCTAGACTTCCAAATGCCCGGAGAAGTCCTTTTCTCTGTAGGGTAAGGGTCAAGGTGCTCTTGCATATTCTCCCACTCTGAATCTTTTATGTCTTTGTGAGCAGCGGCATGATTCAGAAGGAGGGGTGAGAGGTCACCACTCAGCTCATAAATGTGTAGTATCAAAATTACAGCACACTGCTAGGTTGTGGGGATGGGAGGAGAAAGCAGAAGAAAGCAGAATATGTTTCCCACTTCCCAGGTAAGAGACTTAGCAATAGGAAGATGCAGAAGGATGAGTAGCATCTCTGACCATATTTTTCAAAGAAAATTTTGGTGGTGTGCTTTGTGCTGAACCTTGGTGCTGTATTGTGGACCCCTCAGAAAGGTGAGGCTGAAGTAACTACAAGGTCAGTCCTATAACATTTTAATCTTAAGCAAGAGGAGGTTTAGTTTGCAGCTGGTTTAGTCCTTGAAGTGCCTCTGCGTGGTAGCACAAAATGGGACGTGGCTGAGGGGAAAAAGCCCTGACATTATCGATGAAGTGCTGTGGAAAACGCCCATGCTAATCAGGTGGAGACTGATGTATTTATTTGGATGTGGACACCTAAATGAAGTGGGTATTTTTGTCTCACTGACTCTGTGTGTGTACTAATGCACCCACTCAGGGAGCCATGCTGCCCTCCCAGCCCACGTAAGACATGGATGCTTTGAGCCCAAGCAGGCTCCCTGCACCAACACTGCATGGCACTTAGACCAGGTCCCTTCTGTGCAGCATGAAGACCACCATAAGACATTATTTACAATCTTTCATTTTTGTTTAGTATGGTGGGGTGTTTTTGTTTGTTTTGTTTTGTTTTGTTTTTCATTTTAAAGTGCCTGAAGGAAGATCAGCCTGATGCTACAGTATGCCAATTTGGTGGGTTTATTCCCAGACTAGCAAGACCTTGAGTTTTAAGACCTGGTCACATATCCATTTTTTGGTCCTAAAGCCTGAGTTCGAGTTTGGCATGGCTTGACAGTATCTGGTAGTCCTGGGAATCGTACATGTTGCTGGAGCAGTGTCAGAGGCCTGTGTGAGGCTGTGGGAACCAAACCTGGTACGGACTTAGCTGTGCTGCATCCTTGCAAGGGTTTCTGGAGTGAGCCATCACTGCAAGCACACCTGGGTGTGCTCCTTCCTAACAGAGGCCATGGGAATAAGCTTAACATGGATGTACTGCAGACCACAGTTCAGAAATTAGACAGAGTGAATGTACCTGCCACTGGAGTGATTTGTTCAGAAGAACAAAAATACCAACAACATACTTGTAAAAAAACTGACATTGAGAAAGTTTACATCATGCATTTGAAAATGGTTGTCTTCTGAACGTGGGTTTTTGGTTTTTGTTTTTGTTATGTTTTGTTTTTTTAACCAAAGTTAAATCAGACTTGGGCAAGTGATGAAGATGAGCCATTCCAGCTACTACATGTTTTTTATTTTAAGGAGCGTGATGTTTATATACCAAAAAGCAGATGCTTTTTACCTGTCATCTTTCCTTTGGCTGAGTAGGTTTTGATTTTATGGCAGGAAATATTTGACTGTTTGTAGTAGTGGGATGCAGCATTTGACTTTATGACTGCAATGCAGGTCTTTTATTAGTAAAAACTTAATGTGTAACAGGATAATTCCGTTGCACCTACTACTATACTGGCTTGATTTCGTACAAAATAAGTTTCTACTTCCTTGAAGGCCTTATATAAGCCTTAACTGGGAACGAATCCAGCATGTTCGATCACAATAAAGGAACTGCTTCAGAACGAGCTCGTCTTTAGAAATAGTCGTAAACAGGTTTATATATAGGACATGCTATTATACACAAAACTTGCTGAAGAAATGTTTCCCAAGAACTGGTGGTGTTAATATATGCCATGGGGACCCTGCTCAAACCAATTCATGAGCAAACCTGTTGTTGTAATTCCACACAAGGTTTAAAACACAAGAACATCTCTCAAATCCTTATCTGCTGAAAGGGCTGGGTGTTGAATGGCTCTTTGCTGTAAGAAAAGCATTTGATAAAAAGGCTCGGAAACTTCGGCTGGCATCCTACATATGCAAATGCGGGTGCCATACACATTATATTTGGATTTCAGGGTTTTTCAGATCCATTTCAAGTCGACCCGTAGCAGCCTTATGTGGTTTGATCCCTCGCTTTCATCACCCATGCCCAATTATTATACATGAGATCCATCAGCCCCCTCTCACCGATAGCGCCTGCAGCTGAGCATCAGCACGTTCGGGAACAATAAAGGGCTGTCATTTGGGAGTTTCTTTTCCTTCCTAATCGGGCAGGATCCAAAATTATTCCTTCACGGAGCTCACCGATCAGGCTTGTGTCTTGAACAGGTACACTTACATCTGAGCAGCGTGAGGATTGGGTTTAGGGAGGTTTGTTGCTGGTTTACATTCAGCATCGTTGGTTGCGTGCTCTCGTAGAGTTTCAGATAGGTACAGGACAAAACATGGAAAGACTCCTGCCTTTGTGATTGATTTTTAAGGACAATTTGCCGTTTTCTTCCTTGCTTCCTTCCTAATGAGCTGAATTGTTAAAATATGTTAATGTAAGGAGACACACGAGAAAGGGTGAAGCAATATACTGACACGTTGAATAATTAGATCATCTCCTGCACAGGAAAAAAAGTCAAGTATGAAACAGGAACAAGAAGTGCCTCCCTCCCCCACTGTAGAGGCACCAGGTCTGGCTCTTTCTGCATGCAGAAGCAGGTTAGACAATTAGATCTGTAGTATTAATTAATTTTTGTGAAGTTCCTGAAGATTCAAAGTGTCATGTATACTAACTGTCTTCTGTTCGTCTGCTATTTTTTGGGAGAAGTTGGGAGTCTCGTTTCGGAGGGCTGAATTCGTGAGCTGTGCAATTTGTGATGAAACAAAAAAATGACTGTTGCTGGACTGAATTGTAAATAATGTAGTGGTTAAATCACATTTTCTCAGGAAAATCCTTGTGAATTTTGTCCTGAATAGCAGTTAGATAAAGGGAATTTCATAAAGAGACACAGGATGGTGTGGCTGCCTTTATGATAGCATTTGGCATTTTCGCAAAGCAGTGCTTCATATTTCTTAAAAGATTTATTTCTTTGAAATAATAACTGCTTAACAATCAATAAGATCCCAGCCCTGTGTGAACCTACGCTCGCGGGGAGGGCTGTGACAGTACTCGGTCTTTACTTATGTGAATAAGTACTCTCGTGTGTTAAGTTTACTTGTTTGATAAACATAACACTTTGCTTTTGTTCTCTTACTTAATCGCTTCCTTCGAAGAGTTAACTTCCTAAGCAGCCACAGATTAGTTCTCTCAGTTGTTTTAATTATTTTTCTTGTCACGCACAGTGAAGGTCTAGTGTTTGTGAAATGTCTTCTTTTTTTTTTTTTTTTTTTTTTTTTGTCCCCCCTTCCATGGCAGTTTCAGTGATGCTGGCATTGAAAACCCAGCCGAAATGCTCTCTGCCTGCGGTCCTGTTTTTTTTGTTTTGTTTTGTTTTTTTAACCAAGTTCCACCTTTTTGAGTATTAGTGCTACAGAATATAACACTTTTCCTTCAGGGCGATTGGAGTGCTCCAGAATTTTGTATTCCTGTAAGGGGTACACGAGAGACTGTAGCAGTAGGCTTCCACGTGCTCGCTGCTGAGTAATTTCCTTTTGTATTGCTGACAGGTGACTCAAAGCAGGAGCTAGCAGATGGCTGCATCGTTAGCTGGTGGCCACAGCCTTACGAGATGAGTTTTGGAATTTCCATCAAAGTCGGGATTAGGCTCAGGATATGCCGATGGCACAGAGCACCCCGGGGGAGTGTGGAAGAAGAGGAAATCATTCATAGCGACTCATCTTGTGGTTGGGTGAGTCAGGGGTCTGCTGTTGGTGGTCAGAAAGGCACGTGGCTGACTACACCGTCTTTGTGTGCTCTGCAGGATGCAGACTGTCTCTGAAAATTAATTCTGCCCTTCTGATTTTTGTCCAGTGAGTTATTTCCAGAAAGGAGTTACTGTATTTTCTGGAATGAGTATTGTGAAATTCTTTTTTTTTTTTTTTTTTTTTTTTTACAGTGGGCAAGTTTTCAGCTGGTGATTTATCAACAAAGTATTTTACAGGATCATAGTTAAAAGCTCTTCTTAAAAAAAAATATATCCTGTGCGATAGGGAAAGTAAAAGCATCTCGGTTTCCAAATGATGAAGGAATAACTGAAAGAGCTAGTTCTTGGAATAGTAGCTCCATTGGCACTCCTTGGTGATTTCCTGTGCATTTGCTGCAAGAATCACTCTGTGATGTGAGTAGGTGGTACTAAAGGGTTATTACGAAACCAATTTTCAACCAGACGTTTTGAGTCATGGATCGGGAAGAGGGATAGCAGCTTCAGAGCTTTCTCTTTGTTCGAGCAGCGCGCCTGAAATGCACACGCAGGATATTCTGTGCTTGCATGGAACAAGGCAGACCGGGGATAGGTCTGGTATTACGTGAAGTGCCCTTCTTCATGCCACTCCATCTCAGGGATGGGAAACGAGAACGTGGGCTGAGAGCCGGCAGCAGCGTGCAAGGTGCACAAGGAGCAGTTTCCTGATTGTCTTTCAATTGTAAGTATTTTCTCGTGGTTTTTCCCAGACGTGAGAGACAAAATGGAGTTGCGTCAGGACGGATGTCTGCGCCAAAACGAGGTGGTGGTTTGGAGCAGTTTGGTTCTGTTCTGGAAGCAAATGGGCTGCCACGGGCAGGAGACAGTTGGCTTCTCCATCAGAAAAAAAAAGGGGGTGTTTAAGGGAATTGGTCTGGCTCCTAAACCGAAGGAATTGTTGACCTACTGACTCAGTTATGAAGCATTAGGGAAGCAGTCTTATTGTGGTTTCTTTTGTTGGTGGCAGATTCAGAAGACGTCTGTGAGCGTACGGGTATGACTAGCAAAGGAGAGACAGTTCTAGTACCTGCTGCCTGTGGGATTTATTTTGTGCCAGGAAGGAGCTGACTACTGAATAACACCTAAACTTTATTTCTGATGCTTCTCCTGATAATGCACTGGTAAGTTTATGTACTTCTCATTTTCAGTGCTAAGATGGTATCTTGCTAAATGTAATTGAAAGAAAGCTCTTCAACAGCTTTTTGAACATGGCAAGGTGTATTCGTTTTTTACTGGAGCAGGTTTTACAGAAAATACTAGCTGGCCTGCCGCAGTTTAGGAGTCTGTAAGTAAGGGGGGAAACTTTGTCGATTAGGTCGACTAAAACAATTTGAAATTGCTGTTCCCTCCCACCTTTAACCTACAAACCTCGGCTAACGTTGCTGCTAAGCAAAGAGGATGGGCCAGCCCTCCTGCTTTGGGATCCTATCATCCTGGAGTCATGGCTACGCTGCAATTTTCCTGTTACACTTCACTGAATGAACAAGGCTGTGGTCTTCTTGAATTTTACATGAAAATCAGATGTCCATCCCTGGAATTAAATCTAATGATACTTTTCCTAAAGTATGCCTAGAATAGAAATGATGTTATTTTTAAGCAGCTCTGCAAATCTCAAGAAAAAAGATATCAATTAGTGGTTTCTCAAAAAACCCAAATCGTTAACATACTGTTGGCTAGAAGAAATCATGTTGGCTGACGGAGCTAGGTCTGGAAGTCGTGCTCCCTGAATCTGCTGTCAACTCTGCCACTGGTTTTGGGAGGGATTTTTTGGAGGGGGGGCTTCTTGGGCAAGTCATGATTTATTCTTAGTTGTGGATAAAATGAAGATAGTGTTATTTAACTTTCCTTCAGTGCTTTACCAGTATTATCACTATGTTTTCCTTTTAGAGAGGATGCTGATAACGTGACACTGTAGCTCTTGGATTTCCAGAACATTGTTTTGAACGCATAGGTTATTAAAAGATGGGGAAAGCAGAACAGTGATTATTGAATTTATCGTGCTCTGTGACAAGTCCCCTCCAGACAGCAGCTGTAGGAATTGCTGGTGCTGTGTCCTAACCATCCACCACAAAGGGAGGAATTCACTGCTGCTGTTCTTCCCTGGGTGGGTGACACCGGGACGCCTTGTGTTCCCAAACCCACTTGGGTTGGGAGTTGTTGTGATGTGCTTGTGTCTATTTTATCCCTCTTTTCCGAAACAGCAACCAAGAGGGCAGTTGTACACCACATGTCCCTATGGAACTGCAAATAAACCCAGCAGTTAAGGAAAAAAAAAAAAAAGAGGGGGGCAGGTCTAGCACTGCACTGGATTTCCTTTCCTTAAGTGCTTCCTTTGGATCCTGGGAGAAGAGCTCAAGCGCGGGGTGACTTTCTAGCGAGCAGTTGTACCCAAAGGCGTGGGAGGCAGGGTCAGGGAAGAGTCACTCAGTTGTTATGTGGGTGTGAAAAGCCTATGAAAAAGAAAGGCCAGAGGAAAATATTTTACTTGAATTAAACAAATGAAGGAGAATGTTATATGAATTGGATATTTGAAGTTAGATTTTTGCCAAGTGTTTTTGTGAATTAACTGCATATCTTCTGAAAATCATTTAACTGTAAGCTTATCAAAATGTTCTCAGGAGGGACTATTTAAAGAAAAAAGGCAACAAAAAAACAAAAAACACATTGTTTTCTTATCATTTCAGATAAAAAGAAAGGAAGTTGCGCATTTTTATAGCCCCTAAATTGTTAACTGTTAAACCTGTATTGAAGCGGTGGATCAAATTTCGTTAGGCTTACACTGGAGCAGTTTCATTTACTAAGAAATTACAGGTAGGCCCTGTTTGAGGAGAAGGAGTCTTAGATCTTTAGATCTTCAGTTCATTGTCGTGTATCCACCTGTGGGACAGCGGAATTACTGCTCTTGAAAATACCCTGTTTTGGCTAGCAGGCTGTTACCATTGATGCAGTGCACAGGGATGGATCACACACAAAATAATTGAAAAAATCATATTTTGAAACCTGATTTTTTTTTTTTTACGTGTATGTTTGTAGTATCTGCGTTTCCTTGCAGTTTTTAAAATGTTACCTAATATGATGGAGAGAATCTAAAATATGTGGTGTAGAGATTACATTTTGCCATGTTTTTTGTGATTATCTTGACAAAAAAGGCAGCACATGGAGGCAGGTTTAACAGCACTTTCTCTCTGAAGCAGAATAGTGCTTGTTATGTTAGTTAGTGAAAGACTTGATTTTGTAAGAAAGCAGACATAAAAATAACAAAAGAATTCCCCTTTGTCATATATGGTAGCTTTTTAAACACAAGCCATAAATTGCATATAAGGAAAACACTAACACAATCTGAAATTAGGTACACAGGTGTGTAGGATGATGTCTTCTACTAAATCAACACAATGCTTGATGTTTTAGGCTTGTGCAGTGTCTTAACAGTGTTCATTTGTGCTGATTTCTGAGGGATTCCCATGTGAAAGTTCACAGGCAAGGTATAGAGAATTTGTTGGCTTTTCCTTGTTGTTTGTTTTGTAAATGTTTTGAGTTAAGTTCTTTATGGCCTGTAGCTATCCAAATGCAGAGTTTACAGCTGAAGTTCGCATACAAAATGGTGAGCTCAAAATTGGGCCTGGAAAAGAGGAGCGCTTCCTTTTCCGTTGCTCCACTAGAATGGTAATACCAACATTAAAAAAAAAAAATATTCATTGATCCAAATAAAAATGCATGTGTACCAGCAATGTGAGGCATGAATAGAAGCCACGTTTGTGCATTTTCTGGGTAGAGTTGTGTGCAGTGATCTCTGGTGTCTAATTCCCTTGCTTGCTTCCCATATGTCTGCTGGCAAACTGGGCCACCTCTAGGCAGTGCTGCTATGCCACGCTGTGACTTTAGGGGTTCACTGGTGCAGTAAACAGAAGCTAGCATGCGTTTTTAACTTCTAATCAAAGTTTGGGCACCTGAATTGTAACTTTAAGGACCTAAGTGGCTACTGAAATTCCCCATATGACCTGTTATTACAGGCTCCTGTGAGAGTGTATATGCAGTTTTATTGCCAAAGCATGAGGTTGGCAGAAATGAGTCATAACTGTGAGGATCTCAGCTTTGCTCTTTGATTTACTTTTATGCACCAGAAATAAAAATATTTCCAAGAATACAGGTAGGTATATGCTATTCTCCTGTTAGGGCAGAGCTCTCACTGGCTCTTAAGTGTATTTACGTAGCTCATAGGATGTATTTTTCAAGCTTTAGTATAAAAGGAGCTGCATATACATTTTATCTAATCTTCACTGCAGTAGGCATGAGCAATTCCTGGAGGAGAGACCAGAATATAGGGCTTTACCTCTTCTCCTGGGAGTCTCTTTCTCATGGAGTCATACTTGCCCTCCAGTGCTTTCTCTTTATAGCTTTGTGAATTTTGAATTCCTCTCTGCGCTGGCCCAGCTCCAGCAGGAGGGCAGAAAGCAGCCTCAGCCCAAGCTTTGCCTGAAGTCTGCTGGTTCGAGGACTTTGTAGGAGCTGGGATCTGCAGGGGGAAAAGTGTCCAGCTTCCCCGGTGAGCTCTTACCATCGGGTTACTGTTTAAAGGTGATGATACTATCTTCTGTGGACATGTTTTTTGGATTACTGTGATTGTTACACATTGTCTTGCCGTTGATGTTGGTTTAGCGTGACCAGAGTGTACCTAATGAATTGAACTGCTCTGCACATTTCACATGCTGTTTCAAGGTTAGCTTCTTCCACGGTCATTGCTGATGACCACGTGGCCTTGGGGTGAGCCAGCTCAATTTGCTGATGTGGTTGAAAATTAGATTTTTTTTTTTCTTCTCCCTTTCTTTTCTTTTGGGAAAATTAGAACTGACCCAGCTCATTGCATAGCTGCATGACTGCTGGTGCTGATGGGGAAGTAGCAGGAACTCATGGCCAGAAGCACAGGAGGAGCTGGGACTGTCCCTTCCAGTGACAGCTGCATGAAGTTCAGTTCAACCTGTGCAGGAAACCGCACCTCCCCTGTCTCTTAATCACAGTGGAGCTCAAGCAAGAGCTAAGTTAACCTTGTTCTCCAAAACAAGCAATCTATTAATTTTTAGTCTTCCTGTTTTCCTTTGGCATCTGGATTTTAGGTGTGTGTATTTCACTTAGGCATTTGTGTACACTGAGTAGTCAACGTACTCCTTTTGTACTTCCATTTTCTGTTCAGAGCCCAAGTACTTGAGAGTAGGGTTAATAACATTGTACAGTGGCAAAGAGGAGTCCAACTGTTACTAAAATTTCTAGTCATTGGTGTAAATAAATGGTATAGAAAGAATATTTATAGAGCCTGATAGGCTCATGGCATTTATCAATTTGGCATTTTTTTGAACAGCATCACCTGTTGCTTCTGTTTCCATAATTCTGCTTTGGAGTTTTTTCGCTGCTTCTGCGTTTTTCTCTTAATCTTCCTGAAGAATTGAACTTCCTTAAACTTCTTATTGTTATAATCTATTTTTCTCATACACATGCTTTGAACATAAAAGGTGTGCTCATGCCATATGTCCTTTTACACTTTCTTCTTTCTGCATGTACGCTTATCTAATAACTTGAAAATAGCAAACAAAGCACATGATCTGAGAAACAATCTGGTATTTTACCCTAAGGGAGGATTTTCTTAGTACACAAATCAAGAGTAAATAGTTAAAAATGCCGTATAGTATAGATCCAACCACACTAACGCTTACTTGCATGTATAAGTGAAGTTATTTGCATGCATAAGTGTTGACAAAGTTGAACTCTGTATTATCAAATTCGCTGTCAAAAGTTGACCCCAGGCGTTTTGCAAGAAGGATGATGATTGTCTCTTTAATTACTTAAATTCTGTTTTGCCTATTTAGGAGAGCTACCCACAACTCTGTAATTAACTGCACGCCTGCCATGCAGATCAGGCTCTCTACTGGCAATGTAATGCACAACTTTGAACGAGAGTGGCATGGCATAGCTACAACATCCAGCTACAAGGACCTCCTTTTAATTGAACACTTTGATTATCACACAATAATCAGACGATTGAGTTGCTACGAAAGTTTGCCAGCCCTGCTAAGCACTTCTACGGAATTACAGAATCATAGATGTTAGAGATGGAAAGTGCATTAGATCATCCAGACCGTATTCTTGCCAGTACACGTTTTCTTGCTACGTTTTTTTTTTTTTTTGCGGTTTATGGCTAGAGATACTCTAAGAACTTGGCCTTCCACTTCGATCTTCTGGAGTCTTTTCCACAAAGTTTGATGGCGAGATTTTTCTTTGCCCGATATTTGGCCTAAATTTTTCCATTTCTTTGTTTCACCATATTATTTCAAGTCTACGTTCTCATCTTTCAGTAATTCTTCTCTCTGTGGTGTTAACAGCCTGTAAATATGAGTGGAATAGTATTATGTGCTCTTGAATATTAGATGTATCACCTTAAGTGCTGCACGTTCAATTCTTCAGGACTTGGGAAAATTATACTGACTGAAGATAGGTTTTAAACTGAACTGCTAATAGTATAATTTCTTAGACGCATATTTTATTCCAGTATAAGAGTGGTCTGTTCTGGTGTCGCTTGAGAAATTGTTGAAGATTACCTGAAAAGGCCAATTTTATTTGGGAATGAAAATATTTTTATACGGGGGAGTTATGCCAGTATAATTTAAGTGATTTTTTAACTCTGTTGTGGCATTTAAACTGCAGGGAAGCGATGTGTGCAGGCAAGTCTGCAGAGGGCATTACAGGGAAAATGAAAAAATTAGTTTTTCCATTAGTGACAGAAGTAGTGGAAGCTGTAATGTAGTTATTTTGAGTCTCTTCCCCCCAGCTTTCCAATCTTTTTCTCAAAGTTTCTTCATAACTATTGTTTCTTTTTATAGTTTCACTTGTTTTGGTGAAATTTGGGGGTTGCTTGTTTGTTATTTCTTCTTCAGGGCTTGGTCTTCGCTACCAGAAGCCTCGGGCGCCCAAGCAGGGTTGTCTCCAAAGTTTTCCCTTGTCTTGACCACAAAGAGCTAGATCAGTATCCCCCCAAAACAAATACTCCGTGGCCATAAAGAGGACAAATGGGCATTGTTTTTGCTGTCACTTCATGAGAGACAGCCCAGTTGGTGTAAGCTGGCACGTGGCCATGCTGGCCTGAGCCAGTCCCTTCGGAGCTGCCTATGGTCATGATCCAGTGCCTTTACCCCAGACCTCCTCTGGTTTCTGAAGCATGACTACTGTTTTTCCTTTCAGAGCGCCCCAAAGGATGAGAGGGTTGTGTTGCAAGCCTCCAAATAAAGGGTTTTTGTAGGGTGGGAGCGGGGTGTGTGTTGTGTGCCCGCCGGAGGCACAGCATGCCTGGAAGCTGGCAAATGCAGGCCATCACCAGCGCTGCGCAGTCCTCATCCCCACCATCCATCCGCATTCTGTTGGAAGAAAGCGTTTGACTCATTCAGAAGGGATTCCAGGAGTGGGTTAGCATTGGTGTGGTGCAGAGCTTGACCTCACGGACCTTGGGAGCTTGGGACGGTAAGCTGTCTTCCTTCAAGCCACCGGGAAGCTCGATGCAGGGTAGGGATGTTGATGAGAGAGGCGAGGATGGGCATTTCATAGGAGGTAAAATTACTATTAGTGAGTGGATTGAAGGTGTTTGAAGATCAGGTTGTGTCACTGAATGGGGAGATGAATGAAAAACATGTAAATGGGTGGGTTACTGATTGAGTAAGAGAAAATGTGAGTGGGCGGGTAATTAGACTGGCAAGTGAGAGAGGAGGTAGGAGTGGGTGAGTAGATGGGTAGGTATGTAGCAAAAAAGTTGGAATAGTGTTATGGGCCAACTCCGTGATGATACCCGAAAGACTGGTAACAACCACTCCCCTCGAGACGTGCAGAGAGGACCAGTGCTGTTACAGGGACTGTGGGGTGTGCAGGTGAGCAGGCAGATCCTCGAGACTTCTGTTGCTTTCCAGTTGTCCCTGTCCAGCTCACTTGGATGGCCCATCATTTACTCTGCCTCAGCTTCACTGTGTCTGTACATGCAGTAAACAATAACCTTCACCTTGGTCAGACAGTTGCATTTTGCTAGTGTCCCTGCAGAAATATGGAAGACCATAATTATTATTTGCTGGGGTTTTTGGCTCTAACAAAGTCCCAGGGAAAGCAGGTGAAGCACAACAGAGACTTTTAGTCTGTCTGGAGCATTGCAGCTTGTAGTGGGTATTCCCAAGAGCTGAAATGCCCTAAAAGCTGCAGGTGGAAAGAGTTACCTGACAAAAAAAAAAGGTGCAAAGATGATGGATATGCTGGAATTACAAATTCACAACACATCAGCATAAAAGCATCTCCCAAACTTGAAGATCCTTTCATTTTAATGAATGGGACGTGAAGATAAAGTAATTTTAAGTCATTATCAAACCTTGACTGACTGGGCTTTTATTAGGATCTTTTACTATAACTGCTGTTAAGGCTGGACATAGTTCACTGTGACTAATAGGCAACTGTTTAATTTACTATGGCAGAGTTACAACCCTAGCTGTGACCTCTCTCTAATGGGGTACAGTTGGGCTATTGTTTAAGGTAATGGTTCTACTATCCCATTAAGTTATATTAAGTTGTGAACGGTACATATTCAATATTTATTGTAATAGAGCAAGTCCTTTTGAAGCCCAAGTGGAGGTGAATGACTACTGCAGGAAGTTACAGGCTTTATCTCACCTGCCACAAAGGTGTGTATTTACTAAGGAATAACTAATAAGCGGTGTTGTACTGAAAAATCCTACTAGAGACCAGGCCCTGCAGGGTTTTGCATCCAGTAGTTAGTTAAGGTCAAGAGTTTTGCTTTGGTGGACCTACTTTTTGATGAAAACTACATTGCTTTGTCTGCATGTGGTTAACAGCAGGATGAAGACCTGGTACAGAGCAGCCTGCTGTGAGGAGCACGTTAACCCCACGCTCGCCGTCGCATTGTACGTCGCTGGTTTTAGCGCAGGTTGCGTCAGTTGGGATGGTTGCACCCGCATCGTGCTCTGGAAGCACTTCTGGGAAGGAGATGCCAGCCCAGTCTTACAGCATGTTTAATAACTCCTACCAGCTCTGTGGCATTGGCTGCATTTTTCATTGCCAGGCAGAAGTTCGTAAAACTGGGTTACACGGGTGCCTGTAAAATCTATCAGGGTATTGGTAACTTTTAAAAGTATCCCCAGCCAATGAGTGAAATCTTTCGCATCTTGAATGTTGTCACCTGTTGCAAACTAAAATTCCTATAAGGCTTTGAACTGTAGCCGAGCCAGCTCAGACAGTAGTTGGTGTTTATTCTTTTTTGTCCGAGACAAACCCAGAAATCATTTGTTGTACTTAGGCAGATGTTTCTTACCATTAAAAGAGACCAATTCTCTTGCTGATGTTCAAATGCTGTAGTAACTGTGTGAAGTAAGGTGCAGAGGAATGTGTGGGTATGTTTAATACAAGCCTGTTGGGTTGTAGATCTGTCAAAGCCCCAAATTTGCATTTATTACATAAGCAGAAATCCTGGTAGTGTTCACACATGCTTTCTCTGTGCTTTAGGAACTGCAGGAATTGAATTGCTGTGTCAAAAACACTGCTCTTAGTTGCCATCTCTGGGATTGCACGGACACTGTTATAATATTTACAATTGCAATCCTAACTAGATGTTTGTTTGCTGTTACGCTTCATATTAAAACATACCACAACAATCATAAGTGCAGCATGTGACCTCGATGGAAGTGCGAACAGTCGTAAGATTCTGAGAAGACACAGGAATGAAAACCTTGAAGTTTCCCTTCTGTTTAATTAATTGTTTGTTTTTGTCGGTGACAAGGTTACGCAGCATTTGTAATAAGCATGCTTTGTCTTTTGCCATTTTTTTCCATATGGGTGTGTGCTTCCTTTTCATTACGTTGTTTTTCTTTGCCTTTTTTTTTTTTTTTTTAAACACAGCCACTCCATTTTAAGAATAAGAAATGAGCTGCTTGCTGAGCAGAAAAAAAAGTTTCATAAACATTGAAATTCTGATCCTTCTAATCCTTTATTACCTGTAGGGGCAGGTGCAGGAAGCTACTACAGGAGAAGAGGTTTGCTAACTTTCTCAAGGCTTGGGATTACATAATGGAGCAGTATATTGTAGACGCTACGGAGAAAGTTCAGAACAACATGGTTGAAAGGTGCGTTGCTCAGAAATACACCCCTTTGGCTTGGCTTATTTCACTTCAGTTCTGCCCCATAGAGTTCTGAGCCCTTCAGCTGGCATTTTAAACACAAAATTGGAATAGGCTATCTGAAGTCTATGCATATTATCTTATTTGTTTCCTGCTGTTGTAAAATAGATTTTATTTCTGGAGATACTATCTTCTAATACTTTGGTTACGCAGACTTTTTCTGTTTGTTTGTTGCTCAAGAGAAAGTGAAGGGAACCACTCGCTTGATCTCAGTAAAAAGAAAGCGATTAATGCTGTTAGCTGTATTGACTGTGTAATGCTGAGATAGTGTCTGTAGGAAAACAACCAGACAGCTTAAAGAAGAAGTAAGATTTTTTTTTTTTAATTTTTTTTTTTAGCATGCTGAAACAGTTTAAAATGCTGAAATGGGGGCAGGGCAAGGAGGGTGGTAAAAAATACATCACCCATCCCTTGTGATTCTGTGGTTTTGTCTGAATCTTTTTTTTTTTTTTCTCCCTATGATCAGCCATGCATTTCAATTGTGATCACTGCCCTAAGACTGTAGCTGTGTGTAAGATGTCTCATTTACCTAATATTAAAAATATGTGTGTGTAATAACATTTTTGTAATGATTCCCATCTGGAAGATATGCCACACACCTTTGTATTAAGATTCACGGCACCCTTTTTACATATTACTGTGTTTTGTGGATGGAGACTCCTATGCATAGACTTAGTGTACAGTTCTGGTCTGAAAAATAGTTCAAAGCAGATTATTATCTATTGCCAGAAATAAGTTTTCACTATTCGTCTGTCTTGCTCTGTGTAGTAGAACCAATCTGTTTGTGAGAGAATAATTTGTCTGCTTAAAAAAGTTACAGTTCATTTACTAGAAGAAACGCTAACCAACACATAGTAAGGGATCTGAAGGCCACCTTCCTCTGATCATTCAGGAGAAGCCTGGAAGCTTTAAGGTTTTGGTCTAAAATTGTATGTGCCGACCAAATCATAGCCATATCATAGGGCATGAATTTCTGTCAAAAATTGTCTCAAAATGGTACATCCGTTAAAAGGTATGTACAAGTAATTGTCACACTGCCATTTACATTAGCAAAGCTATATTCTTTCTTGAATAAAGTTATTAAAATTGTATCAAAGAATGGGATAACTACAGTATGAAATAACCAGAGATTAACCTTTTCATTTTCAAAATCTGTAACAGAGGTATTGGTGCATAAGCAGTATTACCAAAAAGGAAAAAAAAGAGCAGCTTTATGTTCTAGCGTGACTTTGGAAAAAGGACAGTGAGTTGCTGGCTTTACAGTATGTAGGAAAGCGAGCTTCTGAGCTGCTTGTGTACTTCAGATATATTTGCTTATACTGGTTATATTTGCTGATATGTACTGAGTAATAAATTTCCATTTTAAGTGTATAGCCATCCTTTAAAAGACCAGATTGTCCAAGTGCCGGGCAGCAGACCTATGTGCTTAATTCCAGCTGGTGGTGACACCTTCTGGATGCTGAGTACTTGGAAAATTTCACCTGTCGTTTGGGTAATTGATTGAAAGTTGAGTTTTTCCCAGTGCCTGCCATGATCCACAGTCAGCGGTGGAGTAGTAGGAGAAAACAGTCCAAATCTGCTGTCTCCCAGGCTTGCTCTCTGAACTGTTATAAAATGTTTTCTTTTCAAATTGCTTTTAAAACACAATGATACAAATTTGAACGCTCTCTGCAAATTTGACCTGTATTTATATCTGCATTTTTGGAAGAAGCCCATAAAATTATTTCCGTATTGTTTTCAGTAACTCCCCAGTTTATTATTCTGAGAAAATTTGATGCATCTGCAGCGTGCACGATCTGGCTTTCTGATATGCAGATGCACAGCCTTGCATATCTAGTCAAATCAGTGTAGCAACTGCTTTTACAAACTACGTGACAATGTACAACCTCCTATCTGAGAACCAGATCAGACTAAAATTGGGACTCAGTCCAAAAAATAAAATACTGCAATCAATCTACTTACTGTGTCAGCATTCAGATTCGTTTCTGTTATATACACTGCACGGAAAGGAAGTGGAAAATACACACTAGCATCCAGAAACAGATTCCTGAGTCATGGAGGATGGCTGAGATGGGCGTTGTTAATAGGAGTTGCTTAAAGGTTCCCATTTTTGCAGACACCGTATGGGCTAATAGATGTTACAGTCGGTGTTCTAAGCCTGTGTGACACTAAGGAAGTCACAACATGACACTACG
Source organism: Mycteria americana (assembly GCF_035582795.1). Lineage (NCBI taxonomy): Eukaryota > Metazoa > Chordata > Aves > Ciconiiformes > Ciconiidae > Mycteria > Mycteria americana. The sequence continues at coordinate 4,304,908 of NC_134365.1, forward strand.
GATGCCATGTGACATCCCTGTTTACATTCAGCCCAGCTGTAAGTGCATATGAAATAGCAGTGATAGAATGATCTGCTCATGTCACAACATTCTCAGTCCGTGGTCCTCAGCCTTTAGAGCTGCCCCTTGGTACCAGCAGGGATTTTTGGAGTTCACTCCCTTGGAAAACCATACTTTAAATGCTGATGCGTTCAAATGGGGTTGGCCTCTTGCTTAAGACCATGTGTTTCCTTCCCTTCCGCCTGCCCCGCTGCTATTCTCGGCTGCTGGCTGACACCTCTCATCTGTCCAGCGGGCATCTACTCCTCGGGCACATGGCCGGTGGGCAGGTGGGCTTCCTGCTGCTGCACCCCCCTGCTTCGTGGCTCACCCATCCATTCCTGCATGCTTGCCACTTAACCCTCTCATTTCCAGTTCCCTAGACTTATCCTTCTGTGCTAAAATTTGCTTGATCTCAAGAAAATCGTTCGCCTATGCTACTGGGAGAGGAGGACCCGTGCGCCCATGTGATGCTTCTCGGATCACTGTAGGCAGCACTCAAGTGCGTAGTGCGTACTGCATAGCAGCAGGGTCACTTTGGGGTTATTACAGTAAATCTTTTAAAAGTAATCACACTTTAGAAGTGATTTAAGCACTCAGGTTTCTGGGTGAACGCCAATTGCCAAGGTTTAATCTGCACCCTAAAGCTCCGCTGGTAAATCTGATCTGGCAATTCTGCCTGCGTATGGGTAGAGACACCGGTATCAAAATACCTTTCCTGATTTTACAGGAAATACATTAAAGGCAGTGGGACCTTTAATGTCCACAACAAAACCAAAAATATTTTAAAGGGTTTTAAAAATTATTATTACGCTGTGGATGTGCAGTAGAATACATGGGTGGGATTTGGCTCTGATACAAAGACCAGACAGCATAATATATGTGCACATACATGTCTGCAAGTGCACAAGGATAGGATTTAGTTGGCTGCACATGGGTGTCTGTTGCCTTGAGACACCTTAGGTTATCTGGGACATACCCATAGGGCTGGCAGGTACGAGTTTTATGGGAGTTTTATGTGGGCCAGGCAGGACACTGTACATCACCTAAAATGACAGGAGGCAAAGGTGCTGTGTTAGGGCAACTAAATCTTTGCGTAAGTGTCCAAGCTCCTGTTGTAATTGCTGGAGATGCAATTTATCACTGAAGTCTAGAGAGTGATTCTGTGCACCCAGCAGCAGATATTTACATTTGGTGGGCTGAAATGCTATCCAGATGCTACTGGATCTGTAGTGATTAGACCGCTGTTTGTTTTCCTGTGACACATAAGGTGAAAAAATATGAATAATGAATATTTTGAAACACAAACCAGTTCACATTCTTGCAGTGAACATCTCGGAATTTGTAATAGTAAATTGGGATGCAAAGAAACGTAATATTTTTATGCAGCTGGAACCCTGTGTGGAAGAAAATTATTGGATCCAAAGCCAATAACTTTTCATGACTGTGATTATAGCTTATTGCTTACACTTCCTTATATGTTTTGGTGTCATGAGCACATTTATTTACCCATTAAGCATTTTTTTTGTAAATCAGAATTGTTGGTTATGTTTTGCCATGGGTAACTAATAAGTAGTGAGTTATTCTTTTAGGGAAGTAGGGAACAACCATATGTATTTTGAGCCAAAATACTACAGCACGTAAGAAAATTAGGTTTCTCTTCTTAATTGCTGGTTTCTTTCTGTCTTTTATTGTATCCTGATTTAAAAAAAAAATAATCCATAAGCCCATTGTGGTGCTTTCGATTGGGCTTCAACAGAGATAAAAAAAGTATAGTGTCCCTTTGTGAAAGGATTTTTTAGTTATTGTTAGTAGTACTTGCTAGCTTCATTTCTGAAGGGAAACGGAGGTGACCTCATCCTGAAAGTCGTCAGTCTCATGCTAGTGTCATTCACTGCCTGGAAAAGAGGTTGTTTTTTTGTTTCTTGTTGCTTTTTTTAATGAGGAGCTATCAGCAGGCCTGATGAGCCCTGTAGCTTTGGAAATGCTGTCCAAACTCTGTTTCAGTAGTGTGCTTGTTTCTGAAATGTTACGCTACAGAGCTGAGTTACAGGAGCAGGAGACTGGCAGAGTCTCAGACCTGTGGTCTGTCTGCTCCGATAACGTCTCTAACAGCAGCCAGTACCAAAGACTTTGGGGGGAGGTGATGGAGTCCTTATAGAGGACAATTACCAAAGATTCAAGGGCTTATTCCTTTCATACAAACTAATCTAATAATCTTGGATGTTTTCATTATCTACCCAAAGACTTGATTTCTTAACCCTTCGCAGGTCTTGGCTTTGTGAGGCTCTATTGGCTCTATTCTTGTGAGGTCCACACTTCATCTGTGCTTTGCATTTAAACAAATGCAAAGAGTATTCCCTCACCCTTTGGTCTGCAAACCGTGCAGGGCAGTGGTGGCTTTATGTGTGTTTGTGCAGGTGCCAACGTATTGGGACCAATCAGTATTCAGTTGTGACCATAATGTAAATGCCTAAATGTTTATAATCGTTTTAGTTCATTGAACATCTCCGTATGTCAGGAGAAGGATGAATAGGAGTACTTTTTTTGTCTCTCTTTGCTATTCTGTATTTCTTAAGCTGTTACCTTGTTTAGTCTTATATGAACCTTCTCTAAAATACCCTGAACTTTTCAATTCCGTTTCAGTTCATCCAGTGCCATCTGCCACTGTGTCTGCTATGTATTTCAGTCCTGACAAAAATCCTCGTTTCTCATCGGTACCTCCGCACTCTTTCATAAGGATGATGTGACAAGCTAAGCTGGCAAGTTGTTCCCACCTTTGTTGCCAATTATATAGCAACGTAAAGAGGCAAATTCTGACAACCTGTGTCCTTAGAGGTGTTTGAATACCTAACTCCCAGGGAAATCATTAGCAGTGAGGCTCTTGAACATTCGTGAGGCTCTGGGCTGGGGTCTCTGCTCAACTTTTGCTCAAGCAGTCTCTCACTGACTTTAATCACTCTACTTTTTTGTCTGTCTCAGATGTGTATTTAAAGCTGCTGATTCTTCCTCAGTATCAAAACCATTGACTTGGAGATAGACAGAGAGCAGGGTGCCAGCAGTTCCCTCTACAATGGAATAAACATTCAGCGGTTTTGTTTTCTAGCCCTGGCCTGGAGAAATCTGCGAGGTCAATGAGCTTGGTATGTTTAATGGGTCTCCTCACCACTTTTCCAAACGCGTTGGGAACCATGGTCTGGAGCTGCCAGTTTATCTCATTCCTTTGCTTTCTGCTGCTCATTAAAAGACAGAATTCAAATCTCAGTGATGTGAGATTTTAGGGCTGTCTGAAATGGTTTTCATCCTGCAGCTTCCCAGATTTTGTTTAAGGAAAAGAAGTGGAAGTTCTCCTTAAGTAAGCCACATTTTTCAGTAAGAACACTGAACTCAGGTTACCTTACAGCAACTTTATTCAATCCTTCCTTTGCTATCTGTAACATAGGGATTACAAGTGCACCTTAAAGCATTGTTCTGAAAACTATCGTAGTTTGTTGGCATTTCTGCAATCTTACCAAAACAGACATTAAATACAAATATTTTCAAACTTGTTCATCTCCCAGGGTTGAGTTTGGTATCTTGTTCTGCTTTGTTGGTTTTTTTCTTCTGTTTTTAAAAATGTGGGACATTTTTAAAATGTTCTCATCTTTGCTGTGTATGTTCTCCATATCTGAGTTACAGTACAAGATACTCTGTGTGCTAGTGGTGGATATGAAAAAACACTTAAAGGATTTAGTTTCTGAAATCACGGGTACCATGTTGGGTAGGAAGGTACGTCTGTATCAGCAGTGAGTACAGGCTTCTTCATCCAGAACAGACGCTCAGGAGGCTGAGTCTTGTCTCTCATTCTCACAAACTACTGTAGAAATTGTGGCCTTTCAAACGTATTCCTTGAATCATCAGACTATATGTTGTATAGTTTGACTGCCGGATTTCAAAATGGGATAAAAAAACCTGTTACCTGCTTACATCAAAGGCACTCCAGAAACACAGCTACCCGATTCTGTTCAGAAGAGGTACAGAGTGATTTCTTAACACGAGCCTGCCCTGAGGCAAACGTAAAACAAAGCTGTATTCCCAAGTTCGGGGTAAATATCTTGTTTCCCTACGGAAGACCATTTTTCAAGCGCAGGAGAAACAGCAAGCGTGGCTGTTGCGGCAGCAGATGCAAAGCCCTGCCGTGGGAGAGCAGGGTTTGTTCTTGTCTTTCACATCTTTACAGCTTCCCGCACTGCACCACCCTGCTTTTCGGCCGTGGGCACGGAGAGCATTTGGCATGAAGACAAGAGACATACCAAGGACTGCCAGGCAGCAGCAAATGTAGTGCAGCTCCTTCTCTTGTGCCAGACAAGCTTTTGATGGCGGACTTCGGAGGCATACATTTCACGTGGGCACAACTAGCTCTTGATTTAAAAAATAAAACAACTTGAAACTACCCTGGGGCAAAAATAAATGACTGCAAGAATACCAGAGGATTGAGCAACATGCTAAGGACATGTTGTTTCCTTTAAGGATTCTGACTATAAATGACGTCACTTAGATAGTTTGGATGTTTGTGAGCACTACAGGGCTTGGAAAGGGAAAGCAAATCGGAAAAACACTGGGCAGCTGAACAATTTGTTTTGTTTTATGACTCCCTGGTAGTTTAATGAGGGAGCTATTACTCATGCACTGTCACTGCACATCTAGAAAATTCCTCTGGGTTTAAAAACTGGCAGGAAAAAGTAGTTTCCTAAAAACCACTGAATTAATGAGATAAAGCCCGTTGCTCAGGAGTCCCTAACAGGAAGGGTCAGAGCCGGAGTTGTGCAGGACTCATGGTGTGTTGGAAATTTTCTCTGCAGGTTGTTTCACAGAGCAGATAGTGCTGGCGGGGATTCAGAGAAGTGATGCAGAAGACATGCTCAGCATTTCTTTTTTAGGATGCAGTACTATGGATTTGGGGAGGAAAAAGATTTGTTTGATGGAGGCATTGTAGCCAGTCCTTCCCCTCCATTCCCTTGCATCCAGAAATATCTGGGACTGGGGTACTGGACCCCTCCTAAAGAGATAAGATTTAAAGAAAGTTTTTCTTACTTGTGGACAACGGGACAAGGCCATATATTAGTAATATTGACACTTGAAGTGAGGGAGGTATACTTAAGGAGAAGAAAAATAAGTAGTTGTTGTGTGGGCTTAATTATACAGCTTTAAATCCATTTTTCACAGTTTCATAATCTGTATTCCCATGTCTGTTAGACTTATGACTTCCTGCTTTGTGTCTGCATTATTTTATAGCTCTGTACAGTGCAGCTTGCATATTTACTTCAGTTATTTTAGGTATTTTAACCTATCCTGTCACATCCCTACAGGATACACGTTATCCTCAACTGGAAACCTAATATAACTTTTATGGCCCTTGATAGCAGGATGAGTGCTGTTTCAGTTTGATGTTTTAGAGAGTACAGTAAACAAAGGACTGCTACAGTCTGGAAATGCGGGTGAATATATTCCTCACCAACCCCCTGACACAATTACTCCCTCATAGCATAAGCTACTGTAATTTCTTTTGCAAAAAAATGCAGATAAAGAAGGGGCTGTTAGGAGGGAAATCCGTAAGGAATGTGTAAAGTGTGATGTAATGATTAGTAATAGAATTAGCAAGCCACTGTAACAGTTCAGCTACAGTTTGTCTTAAATTACAGTACCTCAAACATAATTGTAGTCATTCCTTGTCTTATTTTAGTGCTATACTGTAGTCTGAATTAATTTTGTCTTCTCTCTGGGTTACTATCCTTGTAAGCACTTCCAAAATTATTTTAATTATTCCTTTTTTTTTCCCCATACACAAACTTTAATCCAGAATATTACCAATTTTCCATGGAAATACAGAAGTAGAACAGGAAAGGTTGTGCATTTGAAGCTTCAGATCAAAGAGCTGCTTAGCTGTGTCCCCTTGTACATGCAACATACACTCTCTTTTGAAATATCCAGTACTGAGCTGGCTTTGAATTTTTTTTTAAAGCATATAAATGCCCAGTTTATGTCTCTGCGCTGGATTTTTGCCCTTGGGTGTGGAACTTGCTGCCTGGGCCAGAATTAGGAAATGCTTCCTACATCTGCTGTGAAAAAGTGTTGGATCACAGAGTAGAGCTCAGTTTTCAGCAGAATGGGAATGGGACAGAATGAGACTGGAAAGGCTGGGGGAACGCTTCTGGTATTATGAAGATGGCAGGGGTGTGGACGTGATGTAATTCTCATTATTTTGGGATCAAAATAACGAGCATACAGGGAGACACTTCAGAGGGACCTTGTTTGTGATGCATTAGACCACAAGAATGTTAATAGACTACTATTAAGCCCTCATTAACAGGAAAGTTCTTTGGGCATCAGTCGTTCTGAGGGTATGTGTATGGGGCAGTGAGCCCAGGGAAGCTCAGGTTAGCTCTGAAAGAGCCTGTTCAGGTACCAGGAGCAGCGTGACCATTGCAGAGAGGTGTTCGGTCTCACATGTTGGATCTGTACTGCTTCAGTTTTCCAGAGCAGTGTGAGGCTGAAGGCTGAGAAGACGTAAAAAGGGGCTGTCCTGCTTTCTGGGTGGGTGCTTCAGGGTCCAGGCTCCTGTGAAGGTAGTGAGCACCAGTGCTCCTGTACAGTCTTGCTCTGGAAAGAGTGCTGGTGTTGGCATGGATTTTGGTGGGTTTGGGGCTCTTTCAGAGGACTTACATGGTGTTTAACTGCTTTTTGCCTAAATGGATTGCAGCTGAGTCTAGGTGAGAACAGGTTCCCTCACTCCAAGCAGAACACCTTTGATGGTTAACAGCAGGTAATACCAGGCTCTAATCTGGCATGTGTCGATGCCTAAGCAGCTAGTGAGTAGAGAGTTTTATCACTCCGGACTCCAGGCACCTAAATTCTGCCAAAATTGAGGCAGAACCTCAAAGACGGGCCATGTGGCTGACACCTGCAGCCTCCCAGTCTCATGGCAAGGGGCACTCGTCGGGCGTCCATCTGCAGAGACAGCAGTGTCTTGCTGCTCAGTGCTGTGTCACCCATTGAGCAGAAAGACTGGGCTCCCCAAAGCTCCAGTTGTGTGTGTTTTGCACCGATACAAGAAAAAATTTGTTTGCTTGTTATTGATAGAAACCTAACTTAATTTTCTTGTTAATGAGGGCTTAATAGTAACCTATTAACATTCTTGTGGTTCAGCTGCTTTCCCTTCTTGGTTAGGTATGTGTCCGTCGCTTTTTTCTCTCCGTGCCAAAAGGAAGCTGCTAAAAGAGTCAGCGTTGCTGAGAGGCAGATCGTATCTAACAGGGTGCTTCTCCCATCTTCACACTGGTGCATGTGCAGTTCTGCACGTGCTGCCTGACACCACCATCCCACACCCGTTCAGAGCTCTTCTCCTGGCTCCTGCTTTACCCTTGGACTTTGGTGTGCAGATGTATGTATGTACTGCATTCGAGTGACTATCGGGTTTTACATTTAAAGACTCTCGTTTTTTTCTTAAACCTTACTTTGTCGGGACCTTTGCAGCTGGCATTACGTAGCACATACTTACTTACCCAGTCATCACTTTGACCATTTTATCCTTTTAGCCTTCACAGTTGCTACAGTAGACAATTGTGGGGATAACCTTGAGTGAATTTCCTCGGCCAGTATTAAAACCACAAAGAAATCCAAAGTAGTTCCATGAAAAAGGAATCTCTTGATGAAACTATTTGCAAGGGACTGAAAGGGGGAGTACAATATGAAAACCCAGTCCAACTGCAGGGAAATGGCTGTGGGGACACCATCACGGGCTGGCAGCTGCCGCGTTCCTGCACGTGTTGTCTCAGACCTGTTTTAACCACGAAGCAGTTGATGCAGAATGGTCAGCACTGCTGAGCAGGGAACGGACCTTGCTGGCAGATGCTTACTGCTATTTATGTTGTGCATTATCTCAGTAAGTTTTGCATCTGTCCTTGTTACAATTTTGATTTCTGCCTGCAGGTTCCCCTTTTCTCATTGTGTCTAATAAATTAAATTGAATTTGCAAAATATTACAAAGTGACATTAGGATGTGCCTGTTAACAGAGTAGAATAAATTAATTACATGCCGTGAACTAACTGTACTCGTTTACTAATTGATGAATTCATTTAATCATGTCTGTTACAAATAGGAGAACTCAAATGCTGGCAGAATAAAGAGCTAACTCTTCTTCACTAAATCATTAAGGTTTCTTTGGTTTTAGTTTTCCTTAGTGTAGCAATGGCCACATTTTTTAGAAGTAGGAAGTTACACCAGTCATTTGCAATTTGGGGTTCTCTGTGATTCTGTCCTACACCGCTTCCAGGCTGATGTCTGCCTCTTGAATTCATTTGAAGCTTTGAGGTTTCTAGTTGCTTTTTCTCAGCCAAATACTAGCACTAGTTCTTCATCCTTACCTTTTCTCACTGGTCAAACATTCAATACCATCAACCGTGTTGTCCAGCTTGAGATTCCATCCTGACTGGATGTCTGTAATTCTGGGTTTTTTGGTGATTTTTCTTAATTGTATTCTTAATGGGTACAATGACATTCTCTCTGTGTACATTCTGCATCTTCTCTCTTCCAGATTGCCTCTACAAACATCTATTTGACTACTGGCTCTGTGCAGTCAAGTTCCAGATCTGCATCTCTGTGCATCATTTTATTTCTCTCCTGAGATGTTTCCCTGACTTGTGCACATGTGAATTGATAGCAATCAGCTGCAGCTCAGTACAGTTTCAACAGAAAGGAGCTTTCTCCCATGCCAACCCTCTGTAAATGCCACAAAAATACCTTTTTATTTAAGCTTCTATTTTAAAGCTATACCTTCTGTGATGCCTAGAGTACATAGGCCATCAGGCTGTTAATCTGCCTTTATAGCAGGTTTTATTGTCTCATTATTCCTTACGCTTCCTCTTTTTTTATGTCTCTTCACTCTTCCTTGCCTCAGGCAGTAAACTAGAAACCAAACTCCTTTTATTCTCTTTTATATGAAGCTCCTAGGTCGGTGTGTGTTGGTGCATGACAGGGACTCTGCCCTGCCACGGTAGCTTTACAGTACCTCCTTTGGAAATGTCGTGGTTTAACCCCAGTTGGCAACTAAGCACCACACAGCTGCTCGCCGCCCCCCTGCCCCCTCGGTGGGATGGGGAGAGAATCGGGGAAAAAAAAAAAGTAAAACCCATGGGTTGAGATAAAGACAGGTTAATAGGACAGCAGAGGAAGAGAAAATGATAATGGTGATAAAAGAATATACAAAACAAGTGATGCACAATGCAATTGCTCGCCACCTGCTGATCGATGCCCAGCCCATCCCTGAGCAGCCATCGCTGCCCCCCAGCCAGCTCCCCCCAGTTTCTATACTGAGCATGAGGCCATATGGTATGGAATAGCCCTTTGGCCAGCTTGGGTCAGCTGTCCTGGCTGTGCCCCCTCCCAGCTTCTTGTGCGCCCGGCAGAGCATGGGAAGCTGAAAAGGCCTTGACTTTGTATAAGCACTGCTTAGCAACAATTAAAACATCCTTGTGTTATCAACATTATTCTCATACTAAATCCAAACCACAGCACTATACCAGCTACTAGGAAGAAAATTAACTCTATCCCAGCCAAAACCAGAACAGGGACTCACTGGGAAGGTAAATATCTACATAGGTTCAAAATCTACACAACTGAGTTTCTCAGGTCCCAAAGAAAATCACACTAGAAACAGAACTTCAGCCTTCCTTGTTTTAATGCTCAAATTATGAGATGCTGACCTCGTTTATAGCTTCAAAAGATGGAGCAAATTATGGAGAGGAGACTAATAAGATCACAAGTAAGTTGCAGCAAAATGGATATATGTATGATATATCTGATAGATTTTCTGATAGATAGGGACATTTTTCTGATAGATAGGGACATTTTTTTTTTAATGCAACTTAAGTTGTTCAATAGCTGTAGTAGATTAAAGCAAAATCTACTCTGCAAAACAAAATTATTTTCAAAATCCAACAGCCAGTTTTTCCCATCTCTTGCTTGGCTGTGTTTAATGTGTGGAGCGTTATGTTGTGGTCCTCTAATTAGTTCTATAATTTTTGTGGCGTATGGCAGCATTGGTGTTTATTACTGAAGCACAGTGTCTGTTTTTATCCTGATGATGCATTTTATCCCGTAACAGTAGTCAAATACATGAACTGAGTAGTAAAAGGGATTCGGGAGTAAAGATCCGTAAATATTCAAAGCTGTGCATGGTAAGGCGCATGTAATCAATGCCAGTGCTGCCAGATGCTCGCTGGTTGATCCAGATGACACAGAAGAATCCTTGTTCAGCGTGCTGTGAAGATCCCTCTCACCTCCTGGCTCTTCCAGTCTCTAACACAACTTACAGGCCATTGATCAGTCCCTAAAATCTTTAGGTAAATCTGTCATCCCTCTCTCTTCAAAGCCAGAAGAAACGAGCTCTTTAGGTGACGTAGCCTGGCCGAACTGAGAAGATGCAGAAATGGAGGGCAATATGTAACCGGTGGGTGGTTGTGTTTCTTCTGTCGGTCGAGGAGATGGGCAGTTCTTGGAGGGTCTCTGCACAGCTCGTGGCTCTGGGACGCTAACCCTGGCAGCACCCCAGGGGAGCTTCTGCGGTGGTCTCCTGTGCAGCCGGGGCAAGTGTCGGCCGGCTGTGTTCCTCTAAACGCTCTTTCATGCTGTAATAAAACAAAACGATCCAAAATGGAACCAAACTGGTAACAATGTACCGTAGCTGTGTGACCTTTTTCTGCTTTTATAAAGGGAAGCTAAAGTGGAAATGCAAACATGCATTTAAATAAACCATTTTATAAATTCCAGATGCTGATCTCATGAGAGCGCCTTGCATATGCCAAAGGAAGAACATGTTGTTTGAGGGAAAACCTATTTATAAATATGTACAAGCTGAAAGGTAAATAATTTCTGTTTCCAGTAAATTGATAGAGTACGCTCTCTGAATTGGTTATGTTTCCTGCTGTGAAGTATGTAGTGTAAATATATCTGGCATATATTGTGTTTGTCGCTGTGCAGCACCAATATGTAGGAAGTGGATTTCTTCTAAAAATTTGATTTCTGATTCTTTGGTTCTTCAGCATAACAAAGAAGGTTTCAAAGGTGGTTTGTTTTGCTCTGCAAATATTTCTGGCTTGGGTTTTGGGTTTTTTTGCAGTGTCATACATGATAGGAGGAGTAAAGGATATTTGTCTTCATCTAAAAGATTCTCTGCAGTCTGTTTGTCAGGCGTGGGAATTCAGTTGGGATTAAAAACAATCACACTTGGAGCGGTCTGATTGAATTTCCTATCCCTCTTAATTGCGATCTTTTTTTCTGTGTGATGATTTTAATTTCACTTCCTCTTCAGTAATCGTGGAGTCTTTCAAAGTAGTCAGAATTTGAGTTTGTATTATACCAGAAAAAAAATACAGAAAAATAAATGTTTTCATGTGTGTTTATGGTTATTTTTAAAAGATAGGTAAGAGCAATTCTTTCCAGGTCACGTTTCATCCTTTAACAGACAAACTAGCATGATCACTTATGTAGCAATGTAAATGAATCCAGTGCTGAAGATAAGCAGAGGGGCAAAAAAGTTACAAGCACTTGGTTTTAAGAGCTCACTTTGTAGAGACATAAGTGGATGCGATACAATGCATGGCACAAGAATATAAACAGTAGGTGTAGTTTTTGAGTGCTTCATGACAGGGGCATTTCTGTTCAGCACTGGGATTAGCACTTCTATTGAAACTTACATAACAGCTACGTTGCCAGGGTGGTTTCTAAAAATGATGCTCATCGCTCTTCAGATTCCAAAAGCTTTAAGTCAGAGGAAATATTTTAAACTGAAGAATTTTTTTTTTTTTTCCCTGATGATCATCGGTTTTCTCCCAGATCCCAATGAGATACTTCTGCATATGCAAGACAGCAGTGGGGATGGAAAAAAAAGGTTTTATAATGTAAAGTCATGGACAAGAAGCAGTGAGTTTTGCTGTGAGTAACTTTGTTAACGTTACCTTTGTTAACATACCTTAGAAAATGACAGGGAATTATGTTGTTAATTATGGTTGTCCTGTATGATTTCTGAAGTATAACATCTGCTGCTTTTATCCAGCAAATAGTGATGCCCTTGGGGGGAAAAAAAATATATATTCCTGCCTCTGTTGCCCCAAAGATTGCTGTTTGACAGAAGAGCCGTCAGCTGCTATGGTGATGGGCACAAGGTGGGAACCTGGACAGAAATAGAGTGGCGAGGCTGAAGCCAGACTATTCCTGCTTCCTTACCGTTTCAGTAGCCCTTTCTGAATTTGGAGATGACTGATTTCAAGGGGTTAACGGGTTATTTCACTGTTTTCTGCCTCAAATTCTGGCAAATAACGCAAAATAATACTCAGGCAAAAAGCAGAGTGAGATACTCAAATTGATAATGTTTGTACAGGACTGCTTATAATTCCCTGCAGTGCAGCTTGTGCCCGTTGTGCTTGAATTTGGATGCACAGAAATCTCTCTCCTCCCATACGAATTGAAGTCAGTTTTTGGTAATGCATAATTCATATACTAAAGCCTTTGTCACAAAAACATCTTGCTGTTTTTTCCCCCAGCTTGATAAGCCTGCTTTTGTATTTTTAGGATTTCTGTTTCCTAATAATCCCTAAAATCAGCCTGAAGAGCTTTCAAAACAGAATTCAGAGTAAATCTGAGACAACTTCTACGTCAAGGATATTGCTCTACGCAGTAGGTGATTCTCTGGCACCTGCTATTTACAGATCGTTCCTCCACAAAGAATTATTTCACTGGGGCATGGGGGCACACCATTGCCACGGAGTCAGCGTGTAGGTGGACTGGAGCTCAAGGTAGTCTATCAGGAGGTTTGTAGACCAATTTAGATATATCTTACAAGGAGCGTCTACACACATACATCTGTATGAAATGGAGACAGCAATTTCTTTTGATGAATTTTGAAGCTCCAATCAAAAAGTATTCCTTCCATAGGGAACATGATACCTGTATTCTAGTGGTGGGGGTTAATGGTAAACCTTGATTGCCTGTTTTGACTGCAAATACATTCACATAAGTTCAGATGTTGTGGAGCAGTAACTTGTCTAAAAGCCTGTATAAGAGGCTGGAGGAAGAGAAGAACGATTATGAAGTTGCAATTTAATTTATCTCTTTGAAGAACAACACAGAGGGGGGACTAATTCAAACAGCTTCTGCTATTTTTCTCTTTTTTTTCCCAGATTCTGAGGACAAACCTGTCAATAATGAATTGCTTCAAAAATACACGGAGAAAATTGTACATGGCGGAGGCTGTTTTTTCTGAGGTACAGCACATCTGTGTCCCTCCTTGGTATCAGCTGGTACTGTAAATACCTTGCAGCATCAGCTATTGGACCTTTCCTGTCAGAAGCTCCTGAAATGAAAAAGATAAATGTATTGTGCATACATAACAGATGTTACACTAGTGGGAAATACTGGTCTTTATTCGAGGGCTGTTTGCTTGTTCCAGAGGAATGTTCCACAGATTGCTTACTTGGTAGCTCTTTTCAGTGCAGCTAACCAAAGCGCAGGAAGGAAAGTGAGATATGTGAAGTACTGTCATCAGTATAGGGAATTTTGACAGTAATGGTTTGTCATGTCATTAATTTCCTCCCCCAAATGACCCAAATGCTTTTTCTTCTTAGCTGTTTATGTGAAGCCAGCGCAGACTGTCTGGTTATATTAAATTCCAGCTGTGGAGGCTTTGATTGTTTCTTGCACATTGCCAATTTTAAGATAACAAAATTGTTCGGCAAGAAAAATTTAAATTGAAGAATTTAGGCAGCAGGCCAATGAGGAAAGCTGGACGTTGTATAAAAAAAACTAGTAAAACTTGAGTAAGAATCTCAAAGTTTGGTGTATTGATTTTCTTGTGAAGGTTCAAGAACTGTGTTTCATTGCAGGCTGAAACTCATCTCAACTCCTCATGACCAGCTGAGCGAGGGAGATGGGATTTGATGCTATCCAAGGTGTAAATCCACAGTTCATGTCTTTTGCTAGTGCCAGCTTAATAAGTTTCTGCCTACCCCTAGCCATTCATTTCCAGCTCAGCAGCAATGCAGTGCCATCTCTTTCCTGACCGTGTGGAAAACCAGATGACTGAAAATATCTCAGTCGAGAAAAGAAACATTTTTTTTTTTTCTTTGAATTAGAACCGTTTGAGTGAACTTGTTTATAGCATGGCCCGCGGGCAGCTGTATGGGTACAACTGAAGGTGACATGAACTGCAGCATCGGAGGCAGCAGTGAGCACTGGAGGGTGTCCCAATGTTAAGTGATCTTGCTGTCAACAAAAATCTGCTCTGGGACCATATCCTGGATGAAGGGGTTTCACTAGCCACAGTATTATTTATTGAACTGCTGCTTTTCGTTTTATTTTAGTTTATTAAGAAAGATTAACATCTTCTTGCTTGGGCAGTTTTTTTTCTTGAGGAGATAAACCATCTCTGTGAGAAGTCAGTCAGCTTTGTGGACAGCCACGAATGTCAATAAAGTCTTGGCAAACACAGTAGGTATTTATTCAGCCTTGCAAATTAAAAACATTTTTCCTGCTTGTTTAGTGAAGGGAACAAAAAAAGACAAATTACATAGCGGATGAGCTCTCTTGATAGTTGGAATTCATTAAGCTGGTGGTGAAAACGCTGGGGGATTGATGGTGCAGAAAAATAAAAGATGAAGCAGCTTTTCCCCAAGAGCTGTAGTTTAAGTTCAAGGTGAAAATGACCGAAAAAAAATCCCTTGAAGACATCTGTAACTTACTTCACAGTCTCAATTTCTGTCTTGGTAGGCGGTTCTTCCTCACTGCAGTTAGTATTAATTGGTTTTTCAGCTGACAGACAATTTCTCAATGGTTCCTCGATCTTCATCATGCCATAGGGTATCTGCAGCAGCTCATAAATGAGATACATGGCCAAGCGTTAAGTAGGAAGTTTGCACAATCACTTCCTATGCTATAGCTGTTCTGTGAACAGAGGCTTTCTGCAGAGTTGTCAATCTGTCATCTTTCCTTGGCTCCACATTTTATTAAAAAAAAAGGAATTTAAAAAGTTACAATAAGTTGAGCAGTTTGTCAGACATAACGTACTCGCAGGCTATTGTCTGCAAATTACAGGCTGACTCGGTCTTTCAGCCTGTCATAGATGGATCGTAAAGCTGTCATAAGTAAAGCTCGAACAAAACCCATTTATGCAGCTCCTGTTATGGCAGAGCATGGAAAGGAAGCAATAAGACTTGTTTTTTACAAATTTCCTGTACAGGATCATGAGTCCAGTTGGAAGTCTTTCCAGGTTGCTCCCAGTAGATGTTCTCTCTGATGATCCTTGGATTCACGTGATAAAGTGCCCACAATTGTCATTTGCAATCAAAGATGGGATCACAGTTCACATGTTAGTCGGAGTGCTTAACCGCAGGAATTCATCACTGGAAGAGAAGGTGTTTGAATGCAGCTGAACCACCTGTAAGCTAAACCACTAGAATTACTCAACAGCAAAATAAAGCCATCGTAAACTCTAACCTTGCAGTGGTTTAATCGCAGCCAAAACTTTACTCGTGTAAGTAATCCCACTGATGTAAAATAAAATCACGTGAATTCTGAAGTATTTAAGATCAGGGCTCAAGTCACTGACTGACATGTCATGCCCATAATTTTCTCTGGAAGATGACAGCACAGTGTTAGTTTGTAACTACAGAAACAAAAATGTAATCAGAAATTCTTCCATCTAAAATTTTTATCTAAGTCTATGAATTCGGGGTTTGCTCTTCCTATTTCCCAAGCTCTTGCTTTTCTCCTAAGTAGATACATAAAAGTAAAGACATTATCTCCTCTGTTCCTCTTCTTCCTTTCTCTCAGCTTTTTTCTCATTAAATCTAGGAAGGACAGAACAGTCCAAGACCTGAAAATGTTTTAAAACTTGGAGGACCTAATTAGAAGGAGGCATCTTGGAGAAGTACAATAGCTCTCTATCTGCAGTTCATTTGTTTTTCTAATTTAGAAATGACAGTTTACAGCCCTAATGCGAGAGTGTTTCTCATTATCTGTGTTCTAGAAACATGCAGAGTTATTACAAGTTTTGAAAGATGCTTTCTTCAAAAGTGCAAATGATATTAAATGGAAGAATTTGCTCTCTGGATAGTCACATGGAGATGCTGTGGTCTGCACCCATTCTAGGGCTAGTGGTAAAGACAGAGCTACGCAGCTGGGCTTCAGCTTCAAATCCCATCTACATCCTGAACGCAACTGTATGGGAAAAGGAGCTATAGCACAATTTATCCTTTCCTTGTCCAGGGAAAGTAATGGCTGTGAAGTGTCATTGCTTTCCTCGTTTCACAGATCGATCTCGGGTTTCTTGGACCTTTTCATTAAGATTTTCTTGGAGAGGAGTGTGTTGGCTATGCTGTTGACAGATAGCCTCGTGGGAACTGTCCACACTAATTTGAGATTTCTCTCCTTTATCTTCAGTCATCTAGAAGTTAGGTTTCTAGTCTAAGCTAGTTGTTTTTGTTGTCATTGTGGTAAATGAAGAGCGCGCTGCATCTCTGGAGGTGATGAAACCTTAGAAACAGATGTAATTAGATAGGTTTTTTACATGGTTTCCTGCCTCCTGAAGAGAAGGGGTTTGAGAATATTTGGCTGTCCTCAGGAGACCATAGATGGGTTCATCTTGGATGAACCCATGGTTGTAATCAACTAAAATCGGCTTTCACAGGACTTTCAGAGCCAGGTATAGTGCATACCAGCTGTATTAAACTGCAGGAGGGAAAAAGTAAGATGCTTCACCCTTCCTGAGTACACTACAGGAAGGCAAAGTTTGAGGCTTTTGCATGGCTTGAGGAGACGATTCGGTCCTGCCCACACTTCAAAGCTGCTTTATTTTAACCGTGCTAAAACATTAGCGTTTCTTGTGCCCGCATGGCAGATTCCCAGACAGCTGTGCGCTCGGGGCAGAGCCCCGGGAGATGGGCATGAGCACAGCTCGGTCCTGCTGCTCCTGGCCAAGCTGCTTCCTGACTGCTCTGCTCCATACAGACACTTTCTGGACAGAAAAGCTGCGTAATAAATCCAACGCTGATGTGGCCTGGCATAGTTATAGCTCTTCTAGTAACTGAAGCAACTGCCCACTTTCAGTGGCCCAGCCTACTCTGTTTGGTTGTTTTCCTTAAAACAATGTTGTTTTACACCTGGATTGTGCCTGTCCTCTGCCCTGCCGTCAAAACAGACTGTGCCTGTTGTGCCACCGCTGCTGCTTTGGGTAATTTGTTCCTTGCTGAGAGGCTGTGATGTACCTATCAAGTACTTCCCAGAACGTGTCACCATGAGCATGGCTGAGCCTTATAGTCTGTGCAAACACTCAAAACTTGCTTGACATTATTCTGCAGATGTGATTCGGGTATATTTGTTCTGCCAGCTGAGATCAAAAGTTGCAGACAGGTTATAAAAAAATACATCTGTTTGAAGGGTATAAATTGTCTAGAACACACTTCAGTAGCAGACTTCCAGGAAAAAAACCTGTGTCAGACTTCTTAGAAGTAGTGCTGGGCCCAGGTGGTAAGTGCCAGATCTGAACAGTCCGTAATTAATGCAATCCTTAATGTTAGGTTTTGGCACACACCTTTTCTCTAATGTTGCAAATACCACCTCCGAGAGCTAGCAGACAGGTGGGCTGGTTTTCAGACTATCTGCGTGACCTTTGGGATGAATATTCAACGTTTAGGCATTAATATGTAGCTTCTGTCACATGCTGGTACTGCTGCTGCTGCTAAAAATAAGGTATGTTAACATCTTGCAGGAGACCTTTCACACGTTGTTTTGCTGTCACTAGAGGGAGTTTGCAGCAGTGCTTCCCTTACTGATTTGTTTGGTGGTAGTCCTGCTGTGGGCAGATCTCAGCAGCCACAATGTGTTAACAGAAGACAGTAACAAAAGTAGGATGAAGGTCCTTCTTTCCTGGTTAAACCCTTGTACATGTTGTCCAAGCTTGACTAACAAAGTTCTTCTGAGTGATGCTGCTGTAAGCAATTCTGTTTCTGTTGGTAGCACTATGATAGAAAACAGAAATGAACATTTGGTGACGCAAACCAAAATCAAGGGTAAGAATAAGAAAAAAGCATCAACTATTTAATAGGAAAAATAAAGATAAAAAACCAACATGGATAGGTATTCTTCTGTGGCATTTCCAATTTATTGTTACAGGAATATCATCCCAGCTAGAAACAAGCTCCTTCAGGAAGCTGGTTTCATATGGTGGTTTAGATTTAACTATTCATTGTCTAGCACCATTTGAAATCAGTGTTCTTGGAGGAAGAATGCCTGCCTTCATCAGTGAAATGGATCCTCGGAAACCTTGGTGGAAGAGAAGGTCAAGATCATCTTTGCGTGCTTCTGCTGTTACAGTTAGCTCCACCACCAAATGAAGTCCCTCAGTAGGCTGGGACTGCAGAGTATGTGGCCCAGATGACCCTTGGGAAAGCAATGCAATGTGCCATTCCAAAGGCAGAAACTCTGCTGTAATGCTGCTGGGCAACAGCATGTTTATAGTATTTGTAGGTGGTGAACCAGAACTTTGGAAACAGAGAAGGGCTTACAAGACATAAACAATGCAAAAAAAAAAAAAGTAATACAGAATTGCAACACAGTATTGGAGACGTTGACGTTAATGCACCAACTAGTAAATCTACTACAAACACCTAGTTTGTGCAATATGGTGAGGAATAAGGAAAGGAACTTCATTTGCTCCACCTTCTTTTCAACTCGAAGCCTGTTTCAGCCTTAACGTAGATAACGTTTTTGGTAGTTCTTTACTGCCCTTGTAAATACCTTGTACATGTATCACACAAAGGCACACAGCAGAATTTAAAGCAGATAATTTTAAATTTAAGCACTGGGAGTTGTACATGATGTTTGCATCCTGCTGTGTTTGCTTTTTCATTGTGGCATGTTTGGCAGATCTGAATATGCTTATTTATTTTGTGTGACTTAACTTTCCAGTGTTCAGGTTGCAAGTTGATAGCCTGATACACTAGTTGTAGTTAATGGAAATGGCCAGCACCAGCGTCTGTGAGAACTGGACCACACGTGGTATGTCACATTGGCCAAGGCTTCTGAAATTTGGAGAACTTAAAGTGTTTTAAGATTGGGTTTACCGTATTAAAAGATGCATGTAGCTAATGGTTGATTTTGACAGTTTTCACCTTCTAAATCATTGTCTTCTCACAGGAATTTTAATAATATGTATAACTTTTTTAGTGAATAATGCCACAAGGTAATGAATTAACACTTATCAAGTATTTGGGGATCCTCCAATGTAAAATACTGTCCAGCACTTAACTCTTCATCCTTGCAGATCTCAGTAACCCCTTTAGAGGATGACTGATTTCTTTTGGTGTTCAGAGTCAATAATATTTTCTAGCACCATTTGAAATCGGTTATAGTGATTGGGGAATTGCTCCTTGTGAATTTTATACAAGAGGCTCCAAAGAGAATCTTTAATGGTATTATCTAGGACTGAAAAAAGGAAAGTGTGTTATTTTAGTGAATGGAATTGCTGAATCCAGAAGTTCTACACATTTAAACTATAGTGTTGTTAGGTGCTTTCATATAGCTGGTGATTTTTCCTAGGAGAAAATACAATCTCTAGTAGATAGAGTATGTAAAATATGTAACATGACTTCTTGATTTAGGTCATCTGTGTAAAGACAATACTCAGAATGGTTTGGAAAGCCATTACAGTACTGGGAGTGGAGATGAAGGGAGATGGTTTTCCCAATGAGAATAATCAGTATGGACTTAAGATAAAAGAAGAAAAAAATACCCTGATGGCTTAATGATCTGGCCATGAGGTATGAGGAAATAAAAAGTCAGCAGTAGGAAGCCTTCCAATCTCCAATTACTGTACTCCGGACATGCTGAAAGCAAGATCTTGTGAAAGATTTCATTGCCAGCCTGAGAGCTTTCCGCATTCTCCTCTCTTACACTGTTAACAGTGTAAGCCACAAAAAACCTGAGTCATCTTCCCAAGGATGTTACAATATCTAAGAAGTTTTCTCTGAAAATTCAGCTCTTCAGAGAAACACAACTGGCCAGAGATGGAGGGTTGAAGTGTGGGTTGTGTCCCCAGTTGCAGCAGGCTCTCATTATCCATGAAGACAATTTCTGAAAATCATCCTTCAACCAGCTTGTCATACTACATCCAGCTTTTTGGGAGCTAATAACACAGACCAACCTACAGCACGGCATCCCTGTAGCAGGGGATATTTTCCTAGACGTACTGGTGAAAACAGCAATATACTGCCTTTCCCCACTATTCTGTATGGGGTAACTAAAGAATAGCTACAGACTGTAAACAACTGGAGCAGCTTTTGAGTATTCGGAGGCATTTCTGAAGTTGTGGCTGGTTGTTGACAGCAAATTTATGCTTCTCTTTCCCCCTTCTCCGTCTTTTCATTGGTATATGCTCCCATTAACTTTTATTTCTGTTTAACTAAGAAGGGATCAGATAATCACAAACCAAAAGAGACTTTATGTGAACAGTACATGGCCTCTTACTGGTCTCCCACTTCCATCCATTTGTGAAATCCACCCTCGTGATTTGTCTGTCTGTCTTAAACTCTCAGAAGTGGGTAGTACTGTGTTCAGTACAAAAGACTCTAGGTTAGTCCTTAAATTAATACAAAAATGATTAAAATATTGAAAATGTAGAATGGCTAACAGCGTACTTTTTTTGCAATATGATGCAGAGAGCTGACACCTCCCCGCATACGTATTTTAGGGGGGTTGGTTGACAGATGTTCTTCTCAAGGTTAAAAGCTATACAGAATAAAGTATTGCACTCTGGAAATGTGCCTTAAAACACACTGATTACTTGTAAGTACATCCACTGCTTAAGTAGCTCCCATACAGGCCGTTGCTGAAATGATTTCTTGTGCAAAGTCCTTGAATGAGCAGATTGATGTATCTGGAGTTTAGCTGCTTGTACTGTGCTTGTCAAGGTAGGATCTAAATGTCTAGACTGCTTTACAGTAAAAGGAAACTTGTTAGCGCAAAAAGTAATCTTAAGGTAAGAATCGATTACAAAGTAATACAAAGTGATCACAGACAAAGAGCTGAAGGAAATTATTAAAGTTTTAATTATTACTATTGAAAGGTAGGAGGTTTTTAAGCTGTAGTAATTTTCTCTGTTTGCGCCATACAGTGAGAAAAAATGGAGCTGCCAAGTGCTTGGATCTTGTGAAAGGCTTTTCAGATGTGAGTGCTGTCGCTAGCGTGCCCGTGTGCTTACAGGATTGTGTCCTGTTCCTTGTTGGATCTTTCCTGCAGCAACAGGGAAAGAAAGGATGGAAGAACAAAAGAAGGTGGGAAAGAAAGAAGAAAAATGCTTCATGAAAACAGAAACATTGCACTGTAAAATATACGTATGTACGAGGAAGAGAGAAGTATGTGTAATGGGTTTCTTTGTTTTTTGATCCTATTTGCTCTCAGGTCTTGGCCTTTTTTAAAAAGTGAAGCTACTAGCAGGCAGTCTTCCCTGTCACATAGCCAGATTCAGATGCAAAACAGTGCTTATGAAAATTGCACCAGTCTCAAAACGCTGATCGGGTACCGCAGTATATAACTTAACCTATTTGTTTGCAAGTCTGCTCCATCCTTCTGTTTGATACCCTGCAGCGGTTGCAAAATGTAATGTGCAAGGAGGTGGCTTCATGGTCAGCAAAGTTTGTCTAGTTGTCGGTCTTCTGGGATGATGTTAAAATGCAATAAACACTTGGACTAAGCCAAAAACGGCGCTGGAAGTCAACTGCTGCTCTTCCCCCAAACTCTTACTTCTGGACTAACATAAAAGGTGCTTGATGGTGAGCTGAGAGGGAGAGAAGGATGATACATATTGGGAAATTTTTAATACAAAAATATTTCTGAAATGTCTTGCAGTGTACCCTTTTTCTATTAATGAGGCATTAAACCAATTCATTTTACTACACCGATCCTAAATTTCAATTGTCAGATTAATTTGTCTGAAACCTTTGTGATCTTGCATCATAATCTCAAAATGTCTGGCTTCTACATAAGGGAGTTCTGTGAAATCCATTGTATATTGGGAATCTGGGGGGCAAATACCATGATCACGTTGCATAGGAGCTTGGGATCATGATGGAGAACTGCTTCATTTTCATGGCAAATAAATTGAGGGTCAGAACTGTAATTTGCAGCAGCTTAATCCTTATGTTAATTGATGAAACATGCAGGCATAAAATGCTTTTAAAAGAGTGGAACAGGAAATAAGACAGAATTGTGATCTTCTACAAGATGCTTCCTGATTTCTTCAAGCCTGTTTGAGACTTGGTAGCCAAAAATAACTTGTGAGGGAGCTGTCATGTCCTTAGCACACATTTCCAGTGCCGTAATGGACAGCAGAGGTGCAAGTAGAATAAATCCGAGTAGCGTGGCTTTTAGTGCAGGCTGGCTGAGTCCAGCTGGGACCTTTGCAAAGTATGAAACAGCAGAGGCTTATGTTGGCAGAGCTTTGCTATGCTGTAAAACAGACTATTAAAGCTCACAGCAATTTAAAGATGCCAGGAGAATGAATTCTTACTTGTTTGGGTAATCCTAGCAAAAATAGTGTTATAATTTCTAGATACCTTCTCTGGTAAATCAGATCCAATGAAGACGGCGAAGCAAACTTTAGTGAAGCAACTTTAGTTAAGCTGCCTACATACACGAGAGGTTTTCACTTCACACATGCTGTTCAAGACAGCTGTACTCTTTGCAGAGAGCTGTCCTGTTTTCTGACAACGGTTCATCAAACCGGTGGCTGCTGTTCTCCAGCAGTGCCCGTCAGATGCTGCAGGTGCATCTCCCCTTGAAACGTCCAGAGCTTTTGGGTTCCAGGCATAAAAGATGGACCAGCTCCGTGCTCCCACCTCTGCTGTTGAGCAGGCAAGAGAATGTTCTATATGTTCATACCAGTCAGCATAACAGTTACCTTTGCTCAGAAGCTATTCCCATTCAGCTTCTTGAAATTAGAGGCAACAAATCTTTTCCCTGTGTCTTTCTCACCCTTCTCCTCTTGGTTTCCTACAGCAGTCTACGGCGAGATGTGTGGCTGCCTGCTCTGCTACCCAGATGGCTGGGTGTTTGAGTCGTCTTAAGTGCAGCTTCTATCTGTGCTGCCTTCTCAGCATCGTGGTCTGTCTCTTCTCAAGGTTTCCTCTCTGGAGAACCTGCTATGGAAGCAGGTGACTTGGCTTCAGTCCTTGGGGGTCCATAAAACCAGCTTCTCCTTGCATCAAGTAACAGTTTTTTAATGGCCACTTGCCATAAAAAGGTGAGCTTTGGAATCACAAGGTTTTGAGTTCAGTATTATCTTCCAGGTAACAAGCGATAGGACGAGAGGAAATGGCCTCAAGTTGCACCAGGGGAGGTTTAGACTGGATATTAGGAAATTTTACTTCACTGAAAGGGTTATCAAGCATTGGAACAGGCTGCCCAGGGAAGTGGTTGAGTCACCATCCCTGGAGGTATTTAAAGGACGTTTGGATGAGGTGCTTAGGGACATGGTTTAGTGGTGGTCTTGGTAGTGCTAGGTTTACGGTTGAACTCGATGATCTTAAAGGTCTTTTCCAACCTATATGATTCTGTGATTCTGGTGCTAGCAGTATTCACATGATTGCTGCAGAGGAGAGATTTTCTTGGGCTCTGCTTTCTAAAGCAATTAACGTGTCAAACCCTGCACATCTCTGGCTGGATGCCAGCCTGTAAAGCCTGACACTTGCTCTCCTTTGGAGCAGCCCAGCCTGGGATGAAGCGGTTGGGAATGGGTGGCCAAGGACAGTCTGGAGGAGCCAGCTATGGTACAGATTTCCAAGCAATGCGTGGCAGTGCAGAGCATGGACATCACCAGGGAATGTAAGGCATTTCTTTTCACTCCTCATTTCTTCAGATATCATTGCTTTTTCTACTACCATAACATTATTGCATGTGGGAGTGTTAACGTAAAACCCTGTAGGATTTAGTTACAATTAATGATTTTACTTGGAAGATACTCAAATGCCACCGTGCAGGATAAAACCCTAGAACAGATTGGTGGTTGTAAAAGCCATAAGCACAGGTGAGTTAGCCAATCTTTTAATAGCCTCGGGAGGACCACAAAGTGATTTTCTCAACTAGGTTTTGCCATTATTTAATCTTTAGTCTTGCCTGTCCTTATTGTGGAACAAATTGGAAGAAAAATGGCTTGATAGGCTCCCAAATCATTTTTCATTACTAGAAATAGCTTGGGCTGATGGGATTGCCTGCTGAAAGGTGCCAAAATCCGTACAGATCAGAACCTACTCAAAATCACATCTGGGAAAACTTAAATTTCTCAGGAAATTCATGGAAATTATCACAGATTCCCAGGCTTTCAAATAAGCTGTCATGTAAAGGCTCTCCATGATGTTTCCAGTGTGAGAACTGAAAACACAACTGAAGCGTTCATGAAGGAAAGAGAAATTACCTTCAGTGCAAGTAAATTTGCAGATTTCACTGTGCAAATCAAAATTCCAGTCGGAGAACTTTTGAGTGAAACAACAGTGTAAAAAAACAGGTTTTAGTTGAGATTAGCCTGGAAATTTTAAGACACTCATGAATAATTTATAAACCAGCCTTCCCACGGATGAGCGGCCGTACCAGAGCATGGCTACGTTTGTCACTGTATTGAGATGTTTTCTGGCAATCGTGGAATTCTTATGGTGTTCTTGTTCATAATGGAGTTGTTGCTTAGCTTTTAATTTCCCAAATGTAAGCAGATCTGAGGAAGCAGATCGTTAAAACCATTTGGATAGGGTGAGTGAAAAAGCGAAGTACTTGTGTGCTGTGTTCTGAGCAAAACTTATAAATCACCGGTGTTGGAATTAGGCTGCCAGCCCAGAAATGGCATCAGGAGGAATAGTCAAAAGATTAATTTTTAAAACCATGGCAAATCAGAAAGAGCAGAGGGAAGAACCCAAGAGGTTTGAGAACCTGTCCTGTGCTCTATTTTCAATTCTAATACTCTGTTTTAACACAAACAATTGCAAAATCCGAATCAAATCTGCTTTTCAGTGTGCCATTTAGCTCTGCAGTCTCTGAAGTCGTGGGACCAGTTGACTTCACTGTCTGATGCTCCTGCATTAGCAATGGCTGGGAATGCTTAAATTCACACAAAGGGTTTTGGAATAGGAGTCACTCTTAAAAAAAAAAAAATAAATAAAGAGGCTAGTTTTCATTTGGTATTGCATCCGCAGAGCTGTTTTCTAAACTAAGTTTGGGTTTGCAGTGTCCTTTGAGCCTTCAAAAGTCACTTCAATAACCCGTCGCTGTCTCCTGGGAGGAAAGCCAGGGGATCCCTTAGGGTGCAGGGGTGGGTAGGGAGGGTGGAGGTGCCTACCCCTGGAAAATGCTAGGACAAGGGGATAGCTGGGGGCCCGTACCCCCAGCGAGGTGCTCCTTGGCTTCCCTTTCTCTTCCCGAGCTAGCCCACCAGATGTGAGATGCCGCCTTTGGCCCGGGAAGCAGCAGGAGCTGCGTGGTTTGCTTCAACGGGAGAGGCCGTGGGTGGAGAGAAGCTGGCAGGGATCCCAGAAGCCGTTGCGAAGAGGCTGCTCGCGGGGGAGAGCGAACTCACCACCCACTTCGGATGAAATCATGGAACGGGCAAATTCGAGTAAAGGCTGGTGAGGTGAAGGTGTTAGGTCTAAAAAAAGGGGGACGAGAGAGGAAGGATGCTGGACCACCAGTTCCTGTGCTGGTGGGTTCAAGGAGGATCTGTTTTTCAGAGGAGTGCGCTGTGCTTGTAACAGATACGAAGCCAGTATAAAGGGAGGAATTTGTCACAGGAAGGTTTGCTTTAGCTCGGTAGAAAAGTAGAACTTTGATACACGACCCAATTGATGGAAATTTATTAATATGTGTCTGAATGGAGGAATGATTGCTCCCAGACAAGCTCCTGATTTCTCAGTCTATCCTCTAACCAAGCTGGGACCAAGGAAGATGCATTCCTGGAGCAAGGAGAGAGAAAGGAAAAAAAAAATCTCCTCTGGAGCTGGCTTGTTTGAAACAGTGTTTTTAAGGGCTGCTGGCAAAGAGAGGTTGCATTGCCACTTTTCTTACCCAAGAAGTGTGTTGCCTTGCTGTTACCAGATGGATGGGCACATTGTCTCCACCAGAGGAGTACTGGTCCTTAGCCTGCAAACCAACAAGGAAAAATTCCACCGTGGCTTCTTGTTGCACTCTGCTCTGAGACTAAACATCACCCAGTGTGAACTCTTAGGATTTTTTTTCCCCTACTATTACCTAATTTATGATAAAATACGCCACTCATGAGAGCAGCTGTTTAATCCCAATGAGAAGACCTCCAGTGTCAGCGTTTTCCACCTGGATTTCTTTCCAAGCCTTCTCGCTGCAGTTCATCCCGCATCATTTCTGGAGAGCTCGGGCAGGCGGAGAGCCAGCTGAAGGAGTGGATGTGGTCCCTGGAGTGCATCAGCATGAGGTTTTGTCCAGCGCACCCGCTGAAGACAGCCTGAATCTTATGGTGGGTTTTGTTAGGTCCTTTTTGCTCTTGGAAACACAGTTAAGGACATCACCGTCATGGTCTGGGTTTGAGGAACGGGCTTCTCGGCGCTCCTCTGTCTGCTCCAGCAAGCAAAAAACAATGTGCAAAACTCCTTCCCCTCCATCAACTCTAGCGGGTGCAAAGTTGTAATCATTTGAGGAGAGATGCAGCCAAAAAAAAAAAAAGAAAAAACATTTCCCTAGCTCATTATCTTTTCCCAGAAAACCAGATGGATGAATCATTATAACAGCAGCTATGACAAGGGACCAGACAACAGACTGAGCCCGAAGCCCAGCCCAGTCGAGGCAAGATGAAAAACTGTCCAAGGATTTACCAGTCCTCCCTCCCACATGTGTTTAAAGGAGCAAGGCTCCATAAATAGGGCATGCTGCTCTCGTGTGGATTTTAACCTTCCTCTTACATCCTAGCATAGCAGCAAGGCCAGCTGTTGCGGAGACCGCAGTATAATAAATCCAACAGTACATCAGCGGTGAGGTCCACATAACGTGATGATGTGGTTGGTGATGATCACCAAAATCTGAAGCTCCTTACACCAGAGCTAACAGCCTCACTGCTTCGTTTGTGAATACGTGCCAGGCTTTCCTCTGCTAGGAGAGAGTTGTTTGCAAGATACATAGACGGGCTCTTAATATAGTAGAGCAGTACTATGCATAAAACACTTCAAAATAACATCAGAAGTGACAAGGCTGAAAAAGCATTTAAAAGTTAGGAGACGCCTATCTTCAGGCTGCCCACATAACCTCTGTGGGTGCATGCGCTATGGTACAGTCCTTAATTACATGATTGGAAGTTATTTTTTTCCACAGGACACTGCCCAGCTTCATGCACGCGATGGTGGTACTCATTTGGTGAACAGCCATATAGTGGGGTTTTTTTTTTTTCCCTTCTTCGTGCTCATCTCTGCAGCATCCAAATGCTTTGGCCGAAGCAATCGCTGTGGTGACACCTTTGTTTTAGGTGAGGCTCTATTGTCATTTCTGCTTTACAAACAAGGAACCGGAGCACAGAGAAATGAAGGTCAAATAATCTATTAATTTTGGGTGCCCAATTTGAAGTAGCCAGTGCAAGATATTCAGGACTCTGTTCAAAGCGCAGATTCCTCTCATGCCTGCCTTTGTTTTCTTCCAACCCCCTGCTTTGTTTATTGCCCTCTTCCAACTTCTGCCTGTTGGGCACTCATAATTAGATTTTTGAATTCAAATGCTGCTCTTAGGTTTCAAGTGTTTTGATCGCTGGCTGAAAAGCTATAGCTGCACTCCGCTCTGTGCAATAAAGCGTTCCCTTTTTCTGCAAGGTAAACAAGGAGTCAGGGAAGGTCACTGCAGGTAAAAATCCACAGGTCTGGGAGGAAATAACAGGACATCATTAAAGCCAAAGTACACGTGAGTGATGTGGAGATCTCTTCACCTCTCCTACCCTCCGTGACTTCCATGGACCCCATCACAGAGTGAGGACAGCACAAAGGAGCTGCA
The DNA here is from genome assembly GCF_035582795.1 of Mycteria americana. NCBI lineage: Eukaryota > Metazoa > Chordata > Aves > Ciconiiformes > Ciconiidae > Mycteria > Mycteria americana. The sequence continues at coordinate 4,333,016 of NC_134365.1, forward strand.
TCTCTAATACAAAAAGCTGCTTTTTACCTCCACAATGGACTCGGTACTTGGGGCTTGGGTCCATCAGTGCTTCAGCAGAGGTGGCTGCGGAAGAGTTGTGTGTGAAGAAGAGACCAGACCCACGGGAGGGACGAGAAGGCAGAGGGAAGCAGGGGTGAGCAGTGCTGCCAGCTGTACCGAGCATGTATTTCTTGTGTTGGGAATAGCTTGTACTTGTGGGACTTGGTTAAATGCCGGGAAACCCTGAGGGTCAGGCTACAATGCTCCTTGTGAGATGTTACCAAGCCCTTGGAGTCTTTGGGGACCAGCAGTGCTGAACACTATGTGCTCCCAGCTGCCCCAAGCACAGCTGTACCCATCCACACAAGGACACGACATGTCCTGGGCTCCCTCCAAGCAGGAGCTCCCAGCACATCCACCTTTTATTTCTGCCTGCAGAGTCCTCTCTCCAGGCAGCCTTTGGGTGACCACGTCCCATGTCCCACATCTGGAAATAACTTCTAGCCTCAGGACCTCACGTTTGGCTTTGGCAGAAGAAAACAATGGGATGGTGATGTCCCAGGCTGGCACCGGGGACGATGTGTTCGGCTGCGTTAGCCAGTGGTTTGTGAACATGCAAAGGGTATATCCCAAGTGAAGGACAGGAGCAGAGGAGGTGAGCACAGCACCACTGAGCTGAGACCTTGGAAGGCCCCTGGGGTGTGGGTTTGAGTAGGAGGGAGCTGAGAAGGACTTGGGGGCAGGAGGGATGGTGAGTCACCATGGAGCAATGCCTGGATGGCTCCGAAGGGAACCTTGCACACATCTGTCTGGGCTTTTCCTCCTGCCGCAGGATTCCTGAGCTCCTCCTTGCTGCTTCCTTCACCTCTGGAGCTCTGTGTCACTGTTGCTGTTGGAAACATCATTTCATAAGCAGAAACGCAGGAGAGCTCTGGTCTGCAGAGGCAACACGAAAGCAGCCTGAGGACACTCACAAGGAGGAAAACCAGTTATTTTTAATCAAACTCATATCGAAATGTTGGGTCAAAGGGACATCTCAAATCCAGCCTCCCACTCAGAGTAGGACCATAGCCAGTCTGTCAGCTGTGACTTGGTCTAGCCAAGGCCTAAAATCCCCAAGGATGGAGGGTGCACCAGCTCTCTGTCTCAGGGCAGCACTACCTTGCAGTGAGAGCCCTTCCGACATCCAACCTGAGCCTCCCAAGCCCCAGTTTGCAGCTGATGCCTTTTGTTACAATCTGGCACAACGGAGGGAAGTTTGGCTGTGTCTCTGTAACCACTTTTCACATATTTGTAGTCAACTTACCCATCAGCCTCCTTGGGGACTGCTCAGGGCTTTCTCCTCACTATTTGCACCCCTCGGTTGTAGCAAAAGCACAGAAACCCACCGCAGCAGCTCCCTCCTTTCAAACCCTGCTCTGCTCTCCCAAAACCAGGGCAGCAGCCAGTTTATCGCCGCTCTCCTCCAGCTGGTGTGAGCACGTCTGTGGGGGCTGAGTCACCCCACCACGAGCATCTCCCACGGGACTCAGCCCCGTCTCTCATGCTGGTGGCTTTCTGCGCACGTGGAGGAGCCCGGGCAGCAGCTTCCACTGCTCTCCACACCAGGCACCTCCAGACCACTGAATTGGGGTGAGAAAAAGCAGGCAGCCGTAGCCCAGGTGCCCTGGTAGACTCAGGCCCATCCAGGAGAGAGCATCTAGACCATCACGTCCTGCCCTCACAGCCGGGCTTGGGAGGGTGGCACCAGGGCTGGGCAAGGAGCTGGAAACACCACTCATGTTGTTCCTCTTTGTAGAAACCATCCTACGTCCCAATTGAGTCACACGCAGTTCTACAGGGATACGTCTGATCCGGGCACTCTCCAGCCCTGGTTCAACCCACTGGCGGATTTGTGGCCAAGCAGTGACAGACCACAAGTAACTTCCCACCGATGTCCCAGTGGTGACACCGCATGTAGCATAAACCCCCCCGGTATCACTGTGACCTTTCTTTTTTTGACCAAGTTTGGTGCAACCTTAGTAAGATCTAAGAAACGTCAGGATGAAAAATGAGTATGAAGCTGTAAATCGGTAGCAACAACTTCGCAGTCATCGCCATCGACACCAGGGGAGAAGAGCTGTCTGGAAGGAGAGGTAACAGGGAGTTCATTGGCAGTTCTTTGTCTGAGCCCTTCCTCTATGCTTCATGCTAGCGACATAATTATTGCTTATTATTTTTTTCACTTTTAATTTCACAATGAATATGAACAGGGCGAGCCCAGATGCAAATAGGAACCGAGGCACTTTTGCAGGGACCCCAGGGGAGTCTCTCCAACCACCCCACCACCAGCACTGAGTCACCACCACCCCCCCAGAGCCCCGTGCAGGGGCCAGGAGGGCGCAGATGGGTGACAAGGCAGAGCTGCCTGTTGAAAACAGGCCTCCGTTTCTTGGTTTGTCGATGATAGAAAAATAAAAGTTAATGCTGCAACCTAGTGGAGAAAAACGAGCCGTGCAGATTTACGGCAGAGCTAATTCAGGCTTGGGGGAAAGCAGAAGGTGATGTAATTTGTGCCTGGTAGCGCAGGCTGGTGGAGGCCGGACCGCAGCAAGCTGAGGTGGTGCAGCTTTTTTTTACGGGATCCCAAATCTGAGAGTATGTTCTGTAACATAGGCAGGTTTCTAGAAGGTGCTTGGCTTAGCCCTAAATGATATTCTCACAAAAAGGCTGTAAACATCCCTCTGGCCCACGTTAAACCTAGCACAGCACCAATGTGACTGCAAATGGGGTGCAAAAGAGTCTGCTGCTAGCAGTGTCCCCTTGGGATCAGATCTGTGCTCCTGGCTATTTCATACAGCCCCAGAAGGAACTGGAATCGCAGCAGAGCCTGTTTGCTGGGTGAAATGGGGGAAAAAAATCATTGGCGTGGGTGAGATGAATTGCCGGTGCCTGCAGCTATCTAAACCTGAGCTTTGCAGGGCTGCAAGATTGACGTGGGGGCATAGTCTGGGACTAGCTCTGAGGTTGGAGCACCCAGACCTGGGAAGCAGAAAATCCCCCAAACACATAAGAGTTTGGGTCAAGAATCATTCAAATGGGAGACCCAAGCACCACACAAGCTAAGGGCTAGTGTGCGTGAGTGCCAGCCGGAGCGGGGAGAGCGTATTGTGAGAGGCACAGGGATGCTGTGCCCAGGCTTGGGGACCACACTGCAAAAAGGAGGCTGGAAAATGGGAAGGATTTCAAAGGAGCACCCTAAGAGTGAGGAAAAGATGGAAAAATGTCCCTCGGAGGGGTAAACTTGAGCTCAGTGTGGTACCCAGGTGAGGAGGGTCGATCTCTGCCCACCACCACCGAGTCCCATGTCCAGGGCCCTCCAGGGCCCCCAGTCCTGGGCTTAGGTCCTGTGGGTGGGTGGCCTGGAGAGTACTCAGTGACTAAACTCCTCTGCTGAGGCCCTGCATGAGTTTGCATATCCAGGAAGGTTTGACACGGGGGATCAGAGCTCCCCAACACTGCCCGGGGCATGGCCATCTGCCTGGCCAGCATCACCCTCGTGCTGAGGGCATCTGCAGAACTGAGACGCCTCTGGGATTAAATAACAGCTGAGCTGGGGATTTACAGACCCGCATTTTGGCTTGAGGTGCTGCAGTTGGCATCAAGCTGCCTAAATCCCCCCCACATCTCCACAGCTGCAGTGGTTTCACTGCCTCTCAGACAGCAGCTCCTTTGGATCTAGCGGGGACTTGAGCCCGATGGTCAAAGCCACCCTGGCACCCAGGAGAACTTGTGCACGCAATGACAGGTCTGTTAAATCATGGCTACTGACTTTTATCCCTTCTGAACCCAGAGGAGACAAGGGAGAGAATAAAAATGGGGAGGGAGGATACTGAGTGCTAACCCATGGGTGAATACTTGCAGATGGGCTTGAACCCACTGTTCTGTGTGCTCAGCCTGGATCAGGGAACCAGTGGCAGCCCTTAAACCTGGTACCCAGAGACTGGCGGCACCTGGTCCTGAAGCCCTGCTCGCCCACTTGTCCCTGCTCCAGGTTTTTGCTGTGCAAAACCTCCTCGACATTGCTGCTGTCCTCTGGCTTGCGTTTATCGTCGGTGGGGCACGCTCAAGTCATTAAAACATAGCCAAGCATTGCACGGAGGAGAAAGCAGGGAAGGAGGATGAAGGAGTATGGTCAGGAGTAGCAGCAGGAGAAAAAGGAGTAGGAGGAGAGACGTGGCGCTGGGGGAGCAGAGATGAACACGCCAGCTTGAGGCAGCTGCGAGGAGCCCGACAGCTGGAAGCCAAAAATAAACCTCAGCAGTGAATCAATTTACTCTGAGGAATGGGTAAATTGGGGGAAGCAGCAACAAAGGGGAGAGGACAGGGCAGCCAATGAACTGAATATGCAGGAAAATCCACAGAACAATGAATCACTTCCCTGAAAAGCGCCTTTTCCCGAAACAAGGCAGTGATGAAGCAGAAAATTAAGTGGAGACAGAAACAATCAGTTATGTGGCAAAGGGAAGTCGTCTCCTGTTGAATAAATATGCAGGAGTGGCCAACTGGAAGGCAGGGAGTCAATCTGAGCAAGCAGATAAATCACTGGTGAGCAAGCCCTGATGGTGGGGCCCGGCTACAAGAGGCACCAGGAGCAATGATTCATGAATGTGTCCACCAAGCGAAGGTGCTGCAGGGCTGCCATGGGGACTTGGAGCATCGGGAGAGCTCCCTCCAGATCTGGGTGCCTGTCCCCAAGTGATGGGAGGACAAGGAGTTTCAGGCAAGGAAAAGTGGGCTGCAAATGTTGAGCTGCCCTGGGCAGAGGAGGTGATGCTGGGAGCTGCCATGTGATGGGTGGTGGGTCCCAGGGACCAGGATACAAAGCCCCCTAAGCTCCAAAAAATATTTTGGGGGGATGGGATGAGGCATGCTTGGAGCATCACAGAGCCAGTAGACATTGGGATCATGGTTTGAACCATGGAACAACCTTGGAGGATGGCTAAAATGTAATAGAAAGTACATTCAAAGCTCCTTGAGGAGCAGTCTAGGTGTTACAGCTGTGAATACATAATGTAAAGCAATGGGGAAAGCCTAGAATAAGTGTGGAGAGGAAGAGGTTTCTTGAGGAAAATGCTTCATGCACAGAAGCTTGGGGGTAAAAAAATCTATAGAGAGATATTGCAGAGATTGCATCTTGCAGAAAGCACAGAGGGGAGCTGTTTGTTATTAGGACATGGCTGCTTTTGGCCACCATAGGAGAGACCCTACCTAGAGAAGCCAAAAGAGCAATGACCCATGATTTGGAAAGTAGTTTTGGGTGTTTTACCAAAAAAGAAGGCATTGGGAAACACTTCCTCCCAGCTGAGTGCTCCAGGCACTAGACTGGAGTCCAGCTCTGTCCCTGCTTCACCATAACCCATAGCTGCTCCACGATGCCGTTTTAAGAAAAGGACTATGGGCATAAATAGTTGAAGGACTTTGTATGGGGGGTGGGTGCTCATATGTATATGTGAGGGGGTCACATCTCCCATCAACTGTCCCCCGCACAGCTCCTCTCAAAATCTACATTTCCTGGCTCACCATCCCCAAGGGCCATGAGCATCCCATCACCATTCTGGGGGAGAGACTGCCCATGAGTAGGCACAGGCAGATGGCATGGACAGAGAAATGAAGATTATTCATGTGGACACAGAATCCTTCATGTCAAGCTCTATACAACTCAATGGGTGTGGAACTGCTCCCACCCCACATCCTTGGGGCATGCAATGAGGTCTCCAAGCCCAAGGGCCACGTCTCCACAGGCCAAAGGGAAGAGCAGTCGTCTCTGCAGATGGAGGAGCTGTGCCGCAGCCTTCTCTTCTGCTGATGTGAGGCCATGTTGTCACTAGAGGGAAGCAGAACCATGTGCACGGAGCTGGTCGGGCACTGCTGGCATCACCAGAGCTGCTCTGGGCTGGCAGTGTGGGGACAGTGGGGAGAAGCACTCGCCCAGAGCATCTTTGACTGCTGGAGAAATGAGACACCGTCCTCACCTTGGGCTGGGCAGAGGTCCTGCGAAGGGTGGTGGATGAAAGCCACGGGGAAAGGGAGCAGCTGAAGTGATGCTGGGCCACATCGACCAGTTATTACTCTTCAGGGGCACGTCTGGGTCCCGTGTCCCCTCTCTGCAATGCCTCCCACTGGTGGTGAGCTGGCATCGGCATTGGGGGCTGAAGTGGGGTTCAAGGACACCCCAATAGTGCAGGATCATGGCCAACAGGGTTGGCCGGGGGCTTTGAGCACCATTGGCTCTGCAGAGGAGATGCACAATGCTCCTGGGGACAGCGTGGTCATCAGGCAGAGCATCACTCTGCCACCACCCTGCCTGGAGCATAACCCTCCTGGGATGGGTTAACAGGAGGGACTGGGTGTGTGAGGACAATGGTAGGGGCCCGGGGAGGCGTGAGGTGGCAGGAAGGGCACAGGGTCCCGAATTGCCTTTGGAGGGACGGCCGTGGTGTCTGTGCTCAGCATTGGCGGTGCTGCCGGTCAATGGACCCCGGGGAACGTGCAGGACACGCTCACGGAAACCGCACCACTCACAGAGGAGGCTGGTCTCCAAACCAGCTGCTCTGGGGCCCTGGAGATTTTCTCCTCTATGAAGACGAGCAACCAAAAAAGTCATTTCCTGCTTCGGCCCTGGAGATGTGGATTCCCCTCCTCTCCCTGTGTACTGGGCTTGTCTCCACTTACACCCTGAGCTCTCCCACGGGGATGACTTGGCCACAGCCCACCTTTAAGCCCATCCACATCTCTGGGGGGAAGGCTCCCCCCAGGTGTTCGTCAGCTGCACATCAGGATAATTTCCCGGCATGTTTGGAAATAAATGCACCCTGCAAATTTCTCCCGTTGTCTACTGCTTCTGAGAGGGTTTTGACACAAAGTCAACCTATTCACCAGCAGCTGCCAGGAGTTTAATTCAACAACAAATCTTGCCGCCGGAGCTCTGCCCATGTCAGTACAAGCCTCAGTCATTGCAGTTCTCCCAAAGCAGGTCATGCAGCCAGGAAATGCCAGGGCTTGCTGCTTTGGCCAGCGCAAGACTATAGCTCTCTGCCAACCTGAGAGAATAGAGGTGAATTTGCTTTTTTTCTCAATCCCGTCTCTCCTGCAGAGAAATTTCAGGGCATTTTGTTAGCTAGACCATGCCAGAGGAGCTCGGTCACAGGAAATTGCAATGATCCCTTTGCAGGAGACAGGGCAGAAGGATACACGTGGTGCCTCTGGGTTTGTGGGGGAAGACGGGATGTCAGCAGAAGACACAAGATGACAATAATATGAGCTTGGATGATCAGAAATTATGTTTCTCGGGTAATGGAAGGAGCACACTTCCTCTGGTCCCAGCACGTCGCACAGTAGCCATTGCCCAGGGCTGTGTAAGCCATGGGGCAGGTGCAGCCATGGACGCATTTTGAGGGCATCTCTGTGGGGAGCCACCAGCAAGATTATTCCCATGCACCGTTCCCACGCTGTCAGGTTAAATACTTGACGGAAACCATGTAACGACAGAAACCTTAATTCCGTCATGATGTGAAGTAAATAATTGTGGTTTGGGGTTTTATAACTCCAGATCTTTCTCTTGCTGGTTAGCGTCAGAGCCACACTGCTAGTGTTTGCTCATCTTGTTATTAGGTGCAAAGAACGAAGTGGAGCCATGCAGCGCTGGGGTTGAGGGCTTGGTGGTTATTTCTTGGGCTGAAGGTGGTGATGCCACAGGTGGAAAGAGCTGGGAGACAGCCCATGCACTTTTAGCCCAAGGTGATGAATTTGCATCAGAGACACCCAAATTGGTCCTTTCCGGTGGCACTTTCAAACGTGTGGCCAACGTAGAGAGAACTGGGAGAGCAGCTAAGCTAGGAGCATGGAGGGGAAGGGGCATCACCAGCAAAGGGGGTGTGATAGCAGTTTCATGGTACGTAAAACATCATTACAATGAGGAAATAGGTTTGTTTGTTTGCTATTTAAAGCTGTTTCGGAATTGGGCAACAAAATATTAGCTGTTGCTAGATCTTTAGCTCAACAGCTAAAAATTATTGCTAGCAGTAGTAGACTGGGTGAAGAAGGCAGGGATATCTAGGCAAAACGACTGGCCTAGGAGGACAGAGAAGAGACAAAAAAATGACTACAAGAAAAAAATAGTGTTGTAATTTGTTTCTGAGAAGTGGAGGTCCCTGTAACTCTGGAAGGTATTACTGTCCACTGGAGCAGCAGCAGGCCAGATTACAGGCACAAAAAAGGATGCGATACTGCGATGGCTCCAATGGTGACTGTAAAGCAAAGAACAAGAAGTGCTAATGAATGCCTTGTTTTTAAAAGGAACTTTATTTTCTCCCCATTAGTGAGAACTTCCTGCAGCAAAAACAAGCGCAGCTGCTATTTTTTTCAGAAAGAGGCCTCTGAACCCTTTTGCTCTTTGAGAGCGAGCAGGTAGAAAACTGGTTCTGTGGTACCGTACTGTAGTGACAAACTCCTGTACGGAGGGGCACATTGCAAGGGCTGCTGCATCTTGGCTGACAGACCCAGGTCACCAGCCAAACCAAACCCTTCAAGTCTCTTGGTCCCGATGCTGAGTAACCCATGGGGCCTGGGACAGCAGGCAGGACTGCTGTTAGAAAGACTCGTGCTGTTCTGGTTGCTACCAGAGAAGGTTTTAAGAACACACATGTCGGTCAGAGAACGCCCTTGCTTTCTACTCCAACGTAAGAGCTGTCTTGGTCCACCTCAATATGGGAAGGGTTGGCTGCAGGTAATGGGAGGGACAAAGACCTGCTAAACAGGTAGCTCCATGACTCACTAAATTCAGGAAAGGTCATGTGGGTGATTTAACTGCCTATATACAGGTGTCTCGTGCCATTTTAGATGCCTCTGGTCTCCATCTGCCAGTAGAGAAGGGCATGAGCTTCCATACAACCCGTGTTATATCTGCTGGGCTTGTGTGGACTTCTCAGATGTCCTGAGGCACCTCGGGTAACTCCAGACATCTGCATGTGGTCAGCTGTGCCCTCGTGTTTTGCCAGCTGAATCGCATCCACTGACCAGATCTTCTCTGGCTGCCGTGGGAACTCAGACACTTGACTCACATGGAGACACCTACGTATGGACACGCAGTGGGTTTTAATCCCCAGCTGAGCCTCAACCTTAATGCCTTTATTCATGAGGAAAGGCGTTTTCTTTCAGACATCCAACCTTCTCATTGCTGCACCTCCATCTCCTTTGCGCCAGTACAGATGTTCTCCTTTCCCATTCTCCGTCCTCTTCTCCTGGAAGTCCATGTATCATGTGGATGATGGTGGTGTTTGTAGAAGCCAAATCACAAAATAAAACCATCCTCCTGGTTCCCACAGTAGCTCAATAACTGTGATCCTTCCTCTGGCAGCACTCCCAAAGGGGAGTCCTCTCAGGTGGGGATGCTTCCCCATGAAGTTCCTCTTGGGGCAAGTGGAAGGAACCACAGGATCATTGATCTCTGGTGCTAGCGTTATAACATGGCATTCAGACACCACATATGAAGTCCATGGATTTTGACTAGACAGGGGAAAGACAGTTTTGAGACTTTGTGCACCAAGCAAAAAAAAACCCAAAACCCAGTCAAGCCCCAGCAAAGGAGATGTTTCTTTTGCCTGTGACACCATAAATGGTTAAATGCAACACGTTTGAGGCATGTTCTGCTGATCCCAAAAGGAAAGAACATCTTCAGCCCCCAATCTGACATGAGATCTGACCCCATGCCTGGCCCTGACCTTATTTAAAACAGCTAAAATCTGCAAAACAGGAAGTTAGAGGGAGAATTACCTGCAAATATGCCAGACCGTTGGTTATCCAACACTACCTCTCCCAGTCCCTCTCACACTCAGCTGGTGGGCAGCATTTGATCCCATCAACAACAACCCTCCAGCTTTTGGAGATCCTTCTGCATTTATATTCTACAGCCAGAAGAATCATGAACCGACCCCACCTCATCTTCATGTGCTTTAATCCCACCCATGCTCACCCCATGCAGCTTTCTCCAGGCTCCATGGAGCAGATGTTTCAAGAGCTGCATGGGAAGAGATCAGAACAAGGAAGGTACGACCAGATTTTTTTCCAAGTACCTGGAAACCTGCAGGAGAGCAGAGGCTGCAGGCAGGAGGGGAAGGGGGGGAAGATGAGCTGGAGAAGAAATAAACAAGCTTTAAACCAAGGCCTAGAAAGAGCAAAATGGTGCTTATGGTTCCTACCAAATCTTGAAGTGCCGCACAGTGGAAAAGAATGCCATATAGTGCAGTGACAACAGATGCCTCCTGTACCCCAGCTGGCTTCATGTGTCTGTGTAGCTGGAGGCCTCAGTAAAGTTTAAAACAACTTGCAGTTGGTCTTAAAAGCCAGGTAGACCAGCTCCCTCACTGTATACTGGCCCTGTCACTGGCCACCTACTCCTGCCAGGGTTATGGACCCTGGCTCAGGCCAGCAGAGTTGATACAGACAGCTTTTCAGTTGGCTTGAATTTATCCTAGTGACAGAGCACAGCATTTGGGTGTTAACACGCCCTCTGCACCCGCAAGCCCTGGGACTTGTTCTCTGGTTTTTTGTTGCCTCTGGAGCTGGTCTCCCATGGCATTACCCCAGGAATGATGAACCATCTGAAGATGGTTCATTGAAGGGTTGGACCAGATGACCTCCAGAGGTCCCTTCCAACCTCAAGCATTCTGTGAGCTCACTAGCTCACAGTGTTCACTAGCTGTCCCCTTCAGTTCCTGCATCGACTCATTTGGGTTTGCCACTCATCTGCTCATCTTGTTTGGTTGACTGTTTTCTTTTTTTTTAACAAGGTTTCTGGGCTTCCGTTAGCAGCAGAACTAAATGTCCTGCCTTCACATGTTCAGCTCCACTGTTTTGTTTCGTCGCTGGGACCCCAACTTGCAGCAGCAGCTCTGAATTGAAGTGCAAGCATGCTTTAATCCAAGCAATGAAATGTCAATGAGGTTCGTTTTACAGACAGCTGTAAGAGCTGGCTGCAGGAATGCTTTTTTTTATCCTCTGCTCTTTGTCAGGATGACTGGGTCTTGTTCCTACCCTTGACTCCTGTTATTCAGGGCTGAGCAGGAGGATCTTGCAAGAGTGAGAAGATGTGAAAATTCAGCCAGGGCTATGCTGATTGACCTAGTGCTAGATACCTCCACTTGGACACCAAGTCTGCTCAGACATCATTTTTACATGGAAGAAAAAGCAACGAAAATTAATGCAACAGGTCATTTACGGTTGGACTCGATGATCTTAAAGGTCTTTTCCAATCTAAATGATTCTATGCTTTTTCAGGTGAAGAGCTGTAGTTAATGCTCCTTCATGCACAGTGCTCATTTGTGCTGGTAACTGCAGTTAAGGTCCTTTGGATTTAAACACATAATGTATAGCCTGGCAGAAACCTTCAGACACCCGTGGACGATCATGGACAACCAGGCCCAGACCCTGCCCTGGCCCCAGCACCCCCAGGCATCCCTTGCTACCTCCGTGGGGACCAGAGGGATGCAGTGATGAGAAAGCCGCAGCCTGCAAGGGAAAATACTCAAAGGCAGGCATCCAACCAGCCATTCTTCTCTGCCAGGTCTTCATTAAAAGAAGCAAAGGGTATTTCTGGCCAGAGAGGTGTTTGGAGGGGAGATATCTCTTTGGGGTTTCTCATTGGACCTAGCTGGTGAGAGCTGCTGTAGGTGTTGGCTGCTCATAGGCTTGCCTGGCACGGGCACTGCTGCAGGAGAAAGCTGCTACCAGGGAACAACGGAAAATAACATTCAGCGTGCCGGGTGTGCTGCAGGGCTAATACATGCCTGCCAGTTCATCTTCCATCTCCAGGAAATAAGGCTTTTTATCTGCTCCCCCAGATCTCCCCACAGTGCCCGCAGGGCTTCATCCTCCCCACACCCTGATAAAATTGAGCGCTGCGTCTTTCTCCCTGTGATGGTATCCCCTCAAAGCGGCAGAATTGCACTAAGGTTCCTCCCAAGAGGGATTTGGGATTTGGAGCAGCCTGACAAAGCACCCTCCTGCCCTCACCCCACACCAAGCAGGGCTCTGCCTAGTAGGAGGTGGCCAGGCACGATGCCCGGGAGCTGCTCGCTCAGTGCCAGCGCTGGGCAGATCAGAACAGCTTACCGAGGCACCGTGCTGCTCCCATCCCCTGACTGCACTGGGGCGTCTGTTTAAAAGGAGAATTTGCTGTTCTTTCGCACTCAGGGGTATGAAATGGTCGTGTGACCTTCTCGGCTTCTGCTTTTCACTTTCTCATCGTAAGCGTTCGTGCTGACGACTCCACATGCTCCCAGTCAGCAAGTTTCCCATGCATGACTAAAGCTCTTCCTAGCCCAGAAAACACAGGAGGGAAAACTTCCCTCCGCTTCCCATCCGTGGCCGATATTTGCTCCTGGGAGTTGTGTCGGCCATTGAACATCAACAAGAGTTCAAGTATTCAGAGTCTGAATCCTTCTGAGGCGATGCTGCAGGGACAGCACGTTTGACAAATATGATCTATCAAAAGTCAGCCTCTTCCTGCGTGCACAAGTGAGCCTGCCAAGCAAGCCCAGCTACCACAGACTTTTGTCACAGCCTTGAGCGAGCAACTGCATGCATGTAGAACGTTAGTCATGTCTTTGTGTGTTGCATGGAAACATATCCCTCCTTTCACGGTGCAAAAAGCCTGCGAAAATTCCCTTGGGTGCTGAGTGGCAACGCGGTGTCATGTCAGTCAGTGACTCCTGTCTCCGTTACGGTGCTGTAATAACTGGAGGTGGTTGACTTTGCAGTCTACTTTGGGAATGCCTGGGGTAAGAGAGTTTTAGGACATTCAGTTACAAACCCCTTCTCCTTCCTGGGCAGGCCCTGTTTGCGGGCTCCCACTGTGAAAAGGAACTTTGGGGCTGCTGGTGAAGCTTTGAGGACAATTTCTAGGCACGTCTGCAGAAAATGAATGGCTCCAAGGCCGTGCCCTGTCCTCATCCACCCTGGGCAAGATGGTGGGCTGTGTGGAGAGGAGCTTCCTTTCCTCAAAAAGACGTGTATGGGCAGTGTCTCTCTCCTGGAAAGAAGCGAAAATAAGCCCTCCTTCCCCTTTATGCTTTCCAGGAATCAGAAAATAAATGAGTCCCTTTCTTCTGCCCCCCCAGAAGTGGGGGATCAGCAGCCTGAATTCCTATGCCTGGGGCAGCTGGGGAAATCCTCCCAGCAGCAGCAGATCAGCCCCAGTCACACAAGTAATTCTGTGCCACCCCCTGTGAAGATGATTTACACCCTCTGCCCAGCAAGTGATTTGCAACCATATGTTTCCCCCACCCCTGAGTGAGAAACCACCTAACACAGCAGTTTCTCTTTCACACCCTCCAGCCCCTGCAGAGCTTTGTGGGTTCCCTCCCTTCTGCTCCTCCATGAGGCTTTGGTCTTCAAATCTCGGCATCTTCTGAATCTCACCTCCATCATGCATGTCCTCACTCCTGCCCCAGGGAGCTTTAATCACCGTGGGGTGAGGATACCCAGGACTGGAGGTGTCCCACAAGCACTGCTGCCCAGGAACTGCCACTTCTTGCAACTTCCCTGGGTTTGAGTGCCAAATATTAGCAGGAATGCACAAGTCTGGTGACACTCAAATGCTGTACAGTGTGTCCTACAGCATTACATTGCCCATTACCCAAGTGGAGTCATGGATAATTCAGGGAATATAGGGGTTGCGCGACATCTTGCCTGGACTCCCAAGCCGTGAGCTTGCCTTCATTTTAATCCATCCTTTCACCGTTGCCATTGTTCTATACTTTCAAGTGTAGGGGGGGAACTAGGTGTTGGCCCACACATATCTCCTGTGCGTTGGAGGAAAGCTTTCTCTCCCAGTGGCTGGATCTTTGGGACCCTCCTTTCATTCGCAGCCTCCACCCTTGTCTTCTCCTCCAAAAGCTCCTTCCTGAAGGTCTTCCCTGTGGTTTTTGCACCACCTGTGTTGCTGCTTTGCTTCCTCAAAACGTTGACAAAGTGCAACCACTTCCCGATCTTCTTTCTCGATAGTTGTCACAAAAACACAGCTGTCCTTCTTCCCTATTTGTGCCCTCCCTCATCTTTTGTCCTTTGCCTTTCTCATTGCCCCCTTTCATTTAAATGAATTTAAAGTGAAACAATCACCCAGGAAGAGGTTAGAAATTAATGCTGTGCAGTTAAAATTCTCTTGTTTTTCTGGGACTGGGAAAAGCTGGAGCCCAAATCTGCTTATGCTGGCCCACCATGAAGAGGGGCAGCCATGGTCTTGCTTGTCCCATAGACCTTCCACCTCTGAAAGAGTTAATGCTGAGACTCAAAGTAGAATAAAGTGTGAATAAATTCTGCAGGTCTGTCAAGGTAGCTGTTTCAGATTCATGAACTACTCAAATTGGATGTCACCTGAAGTGCTGCTTTGTGCCCACAAGGTCTGTGTTGAAGGGGGTCATTTCTGGCAGGACAGACAACTGGATGGGAAAGGAATAACGTCTGGGGTGCTGACATGGGTCCAAGTCAAACCCCTAAACACAGCCCTGAAAGCCAGCTGGGAGACATGTAGTGAATGACCAAGGCTGGAGACCAAGGATGACCCACAGCGCCTGTGACCTTGTCTCTGCCCAGTGAGAAATGGGGCCCAGCGAGAAATGGCCCATGTTGGATGTCCCATTTCGGGGGAAAGCCAAAAATCACGTTGATTGCAGTAGAGATTTTGTTCAGAGAGAAGACTCTTCATTTCCCTTCCATTTTACAGTACAAAGCTATGCCTGGTAGGAAGCAGGGGATCTAGTACTTAAAAAATTGCTGTTGACGCAAGGAAGAGGTGAGAGCAGACAGGACCGCAAGTACCAGGAGAATAAATACCATGCAGCTAATGATGTTTTTGAACTTTCTGAAACTGTAGATGATCTGTTCGATTAAGTCACGGCTATCTGCCTATCATGTAGCTGATGAATACATATCATGTAGAAGCATTTCTATATTCTCTGCTATATAGAGAGATATGATATACGGATAAATATATTTATATTAATAGTATATCTAATATATGAGTAAACATACAGTGAGGTTAAAGATAGTGAAACTGAACCCAAGGCTGTAGGGGACTGGGGCAGGGATGGAGGAAGGGAGGACAGCGCTGTGAGGTCCAGGGGAGGCAGGAGGAGAAGAGAGGCAGAATGAGAAGATTCAAAGGGAAGAAGAAAAGGCTGGATGGGGACCAGGAGGGATTTTATAGACAGATGAAGGTTTGTGTCTCATGTTGCTCCTGTGGCTCCCAGGCCTTCTGCAGAGCCTCAGATGAAGGCTCTCTTCTTGTGCTCCTCTCCAGTGCCGCTCTGAGCACGTCACTGGCGGGTGCTGAGCTGGGCTCGGGTGCAGATGACACAAGTGCCCAGATTCCCACATCCTAGGGCCTAAAGTCCCCCAGGTACCTCCTGCCTTGTGATGGTCAGGAAACTGCTACGAGTTTGGCTCTTGGATTGTGGCTCCCTTTTCAGGGTGACTATAAGTGTTGCCACTTCAACACAGAGCTAAATTAGGTGGTTTGACTGCTAGGCCAGCAGTCAAAGGCCAGCCCCCTTTCGTTGGATCCCATTTATTTTCTTCTCACCCTCTGCAACAAGAGGAACCGACTGGAGGCCTCTGGGATATAAGGATAATTTTGCCAGAAACTGTCTCCAGCTGAGACCTCTGCTACCTCCTGTTGTAAGTGCATCTTTTTTAGGTGTCCTAGTCAAATTTTCATGACACCTGAATTGGTGATTGAAAAGGAGGACTTTAACAGAAGGCACCTACCCGCAAATGGGAGTGTCTTACTCACCCACCATGGTCTACAGACTTTCGTGTTCAAAGGAAAGAGGTATGAAAGTGGCACCAGGGACTGGTGTCTCTGGCAGATCCAGACAGTTAAAAGATTGGGTAAAATTAAAGAAGAAAGGAGCTCTGACTCAGAACTGTCCATCTCTGCTGAGCATTCCCCAGAGGGCTCAGGGACAGCAAAAAAATGTCTTCATCACTGCTGTTGGGAGAGATGCAACCGAGCTGAAAGACTGCAGGGAAGACTTGTCTTCATTTCCCTCAGCTAAAGACCAAATCTACAGGGACGTGATTAAAGATGCAGCTGCAAAGACAGTAAGCTGAAAGAAACTGGCAGGGATTAATCGTGCCCTTTTTAACATTTTGGAAGCATGTTGGTCATGCTTCCAGGTCATGCTTCCACTCTCCATGGAAGCATATCAGGTGTTGTTTAATCAGGCAGTTGTGGAGCCTTTCACACCTTCAGGGCACATTTTCACTAGTTACTAATCTTCAGGGTAACTGAGCAAGATTCAGTTTTATGACTTAGTGGTGGAAGGAAAACATCTCCAAAAAATGGAGTCATTTGATCTCAGGCACACATTAAATCGACAACAAACTCAAGCACAGTCATAAGATTAGAGATAGAGACATGTGGCTGACCTCAAAGGTCATTCCATGCATTTCCCAACCAAACCCAAGAAGTAATTATGTTTGTGGTTTACTTGAAGGACGTCCCATAATGGAGACCCCACTACCTTCCCAGAGAGCATGTTCCAGTACCCAGAAAGTTAGAGAAACCTTCCTAATGTCTAACCCAAACTGCACTGAGTCTTGCTTAGTTTAATCCATGGTTGCCTCATCCAGCATGGGCAAGGAGAGCAGAAACCATGTGCGTACCTGAAGGCTGCTGCCCAGCCCCCCAGAGTCTCCTTTTAAAAAGTAATATATTTTTTCAGTTGGTCATCACAAGTTGTGTTTTTCAGAACAGAGATCTCTCACTCCTGGATTCCTCAGTTTTGGGCCCCCCACTACAAGAGGGACATTGAGGTGCTGGAGTGTGTCCAGAGAAGGGCAGCGAAGCTGGTGAAGGGTGTGGAGCAGAAGTCTTATGAGGAGCGGCTGAGGGAGCTGGGACTGTTTAGCCTGGAGAAAAGGAGGCTGAGGGGAGACCTCATCGCTCTCTACAACTGCCTGAAAGGAGGGTGTAGAGAGGTGGGGGTCGGTCTCTTCTCCCAGGTAACAAGTGATAGGACAAGAGGAAGAAATGGTCTCAAGTTGCGCCAGGGGAGGTTTAGACTGGATATTAGGAAATTTTTCTTCACTGAAAGGGTTGTCAAGCATTGGAACAGGCTGCCCAGGGAAGTGGTTGAGTCCCCATCCCTGGAGGTATTTAAAAGACGTTTGGATGAGGTGCTTAGGGACATGGTGTAGTGGTGGGCTTGGCAGTGTTAGGTTAATGGTTGGACTCGATGATCTTAAAGGTCTTTTCCAACCTATACGATTCTGTGATTCTGTGATTCCTCCAGGCTGACTCATTTTATTGACGTGAGGTGCCCAGAACTCGGTCTGCCACTCTAGCTGGGGCCTTACTGGCGTTGATGTTGGGGACGGCATTTGAATGTTTGAGGAAGCTCATGCCAAAATGTCGTATCATGATGCCATTGTGTACTGTGCCATGGTGGAATACAGAATTCACCACAATCACAGCCAGCATCACATCACCACTAGATACCAACAGCTTTAGGCACCATAACTTTCAGATTAGTACTGATATCTACAATACCGGTCTTGTGCTCTGCTCTCCCAACGACTGCCAAGGCTGGTCTGACCCCATGGTACCTCTGTCTCTATCTGATCCATTCCCCTTCTCAAATCTTCGTTGACTCTAATTGGGGGTGTGGGGTGGGGATAGCAGTGCAGGATGAAGTGGAACAATTACTTGATATGTCTTGAAGGTTCTCCTACCATGCATATGAATTTCAAGGTGTTGGGTTCCCCCCCCCCCCCCCCCCCCAGAATATTTCTCTAATTTGTTTTGATCACTTTGAATATTAGTCCCACTCCTCCATGTCCTTGGACTCCTTTCCTGCTTGGAGCAATCTGTGAATTTAAGAAAGATACAGTCTCCTCCATCAGCTGAGCTACCAATGAAGACATTGAACAGGACCTCGGACAGACTTTGTGGAAACCCGTGGCTATGTTCTTCCACTCTGGTGTGGACCATTGAAGGCAGCTCCCCGGGACCACTCTCCAGCACTTCCAACGTATATCCCAATGCATTGCGTCAGCCTCTGGTCTCTCAAATAATGCCATGGGAGACATGATCCAAAGTCTTTGTAAACAGAAGAGAGAGATACGAAATCATCTGCCTCTCCCTTACCCACAAGGTCTGTTACCAGGTCACAAGAGGAAATCAGACTGGTTTGAGGAAACCTGCTCTTGATAAATCCCTCTCTCCTGTTACTTTCCAGGTGCTTGTGGAAAGCTGGTCTCAGCAGTCATTCCAGAATGAAATGACGTTCATCCTCCCACTCTATAGTTTCCAGGATCCATCTTTTCCTCCCAATCCTTCTTTCTTTAAAGATAAGCATGACTTCTCCCCTTTCTTAACCTGAGAGCATCTTCTCATCCTGCTCAAATTCCCCAAGACAACTTCTAGTGGTTATTTTTAAGTATCCCAGAAGAGTCTCTGAGGCCCAGGCAAGTTGAAGGTATATCTGCTGCTTCTGAGTACTTTCCGCTTTGTAGGTGTCACCCGTCAGTAACCTACCCTGTGCACTAAACAGCAGATCAGAGTTCCTGCTGGTCATATTATGATGGTCAGAGCACATAAGGAGGGATTTTCCGTTGCCCCAGATCAGTTCTGTGTTATGTTTTGGCCTCTCGGATTTAGTCCCAGCATGCTCAATACAAGGAGGCTCATTTTTTTGAAGCTGACCTAGTTTCTACTTTCTGTATGCCACCTCCTGAGGTTGAGGTCAGTGAAGAGGTTGAGATTTACCGTACCTATAATGATGCTTCTTTCCTTCACTTTAGAGAACTTTGTACTTGAGATCTCATTATCATTTATTTTAAATCGAGAAACAAGTCAAGCATGCAGGCACGCTTGTGTTCAGCTACAAGCATTTGCAAATCTGAATTTCAAAACTATTCCAAAACAGACACTTTTAAAGAACAAAAATAAGGGTTAGTCATAAAATCATTCACTGAGGGAAAGAGCAGATTTTGGGGCCTAAAATAAAGAGCAAATTTGTGTGTTATTTCCCCTGTTGCCTGTCTCATGTAAATAATCTTTTCAATTATGAAACTGTGAAGCTGTCCTGAATTGCAGCTTGTAGCACAGGAAGGCTGACCACCTCCTCTTTGAAGTGCTGATGCACTGAATGTTAAATCAACCTTCCAGCAATTTCTGTAACAAATGCATTTAGAATTTACAATAGGAAAAAAAAAAATCCAGCAGCAAGGTCAGCCAATGCAGTTAGGTAATGCAGGTAGGCATGCATTGCCCAGGCATGCGGTGGAGTCTACAATAAATAAGTTTTTGTGAGTAGATGGGACAGGCAGCTGCCAGGAATGGTGTACTCTGGATTGAACCTTTCTGGAGGCTGGGGATGAACTAAATGTCCTTCCCAGGTCCATCTGCTGTGCTGTTTGGGACACTCACAAGCTCTCAAGTATTTTATGTCAGTCATATCGAGGTAGGGAGGCTGAGGCAGAGGATTTAGAAGTCTGCAGTGGTCCTTCAGCAAGTCGCTGTCAAAGCTGCGATCAGAGCTCAGGAAATCCTGGCTCCCGTTCCTGCAGCCGGCGGGGTGTTTTTCATAACAGCAGAGACAAGTCAAAGGAGGACCAGGTCTGACATTTCTCATAAAGAATTTCCCCTGTGTTTGCAAGTTAAGTGAACACCATCGTGTTTTGCCAGCGAAACCCAGTTGCAATTCAGCTTTTGCTGACTTGGGTAGCTCAGTTCAAAGATAAAGAGGTTTTCTGCTTTGGGGTAAGGATCCAAGTCGGCTGGCTTGCTTCACTTGTGTCTGTCCCCAGCCGAAACCAAGGTGCTGCGGTATCAGTAACTGCTGCGTACGTGGAAGTGTCACACCACTTCCTACGCACGGTAGCTGAACGCTATCTAGCACACACTGCACACAACCCCCTTTCCTGTATCGGAGTTGCGGATGCTGAGCAGGGCAGCTTTGCTTCTCCTAAAAAAAGAAAAAGACCGAAAAATGTCCCGGCTCTGCTTTCCCATTTGCAAAGTGGCGCAGAGGGGTGGTGGCTCCCGGGGAAAGCCCCCTCCCCAGCGAGGTGTGTCGGTGCCGTGCAGAGAGCCGTGCTGCGGGCAGGCTGTTTTCCTTCTCCCGTGTGATGTCTTCAGAGTGCCCTGGATGGGATGAAGTGAAATGCACATATTAAAAATAGTTGGTTTTTTTGAAAGTAAAACCTGGTTGCCTTGTGTTTGGTTGCTGATGTAGATTGCTGAGACAGCTCTCGGGCTAGGAAGGTGGGACTTTCAGGATGGGTTTTTGTTCAAACAACATAGTCAGGAAACAAAAAAGTCCAGAGTTTTTAATACCTTGTGTCTGTGTGTGTTTTGCCCTTGAACATCACTGGGAAGAAGGCAGATAAAGAAATTCTCCATGCTGGCTTTTCTTTTTTTTTTCCAGTTTGTCAATAAAGTTATCTAACCTTATTGCAATTAATTGCAATAATGAAATTGAAAAATATTAATTGTAATGTTTGTAACTTGCACTGAAATTCATCTTCTACTAGAGAGTCAGTCCATGACACTGGTAGAGAAACCAATAAAGCTATGAGTTTTTACCTGCCATTAGTAAAAGCTATTTACTTATCTTCAGGGACAGATTGTTCCTGCAGGCCAATTTATTTGGATGACTGAGAATAAACAACATGCAGCCTTTTAAAGGCTACCTAGAGGAGCTGCCTGAATGGATGCTAAATGAAAATAATTTGGAGCATGAAGGAGTAGTTCGAGAGTAAATAATATCTTTCAGTCCGTTCCTCTATTTTCTCTTCTGAACATTTAAGTGATTTCCAAGAGCAAAAATAAAAGTTCAATATATAGCATGACATGCGGAGAAAGAATCTTGGATGAGCAGAAGACTTCATGTTATAAGCACTGACAAATAATACCCAAATAGCTGGAGGGCACCTGTGATCTTTAGGAGAGATCAGCTCTGTAATGGAATAATCTGGCTGAGCAGTTGCCCTAGGTTACAGTAAAGAGGGGTGTTACCTGTTTTAATCCTGCAGAAGAATTATGTTTTGAAAGGCTGATATTAAATAAATGCATGGTTTTTAATGGCAAGTTTGTGCCACTAACCCCAACGTGCTTTCCAAATAAAGCATCCATCAGTGGCCAGGGGGAATATCCAGGAGTAAGTGTGAGAGTGGTACAAAAAGAAAGAGTCACATTCTCAGCGTTGTGTTTCCTGTACCACACCACCCAGGATACCATGTTGGGGCTGATAGTAACAGCTCGGCATTTATCAGAAATTTTTCTTACCACCGAAAAAACTGAAAAGTGTCAGCCAATGCATTTTGTGCTGATACCTGTGATTTAGGTCTGCGGCTGACTTAAAAACAAGAACCAGGACATAGAAATGAAGCTCTAAAACTGGTATTTTCCACCTTCTTATTGCTCCAGCCTTACCTGCATTGACCTGTATTTTGGTCTTATTTTGAATAACTCTCCAGATCTTTTTCATAATGTCTATGGTTTTATAAAGATTTGCCTTTTGACATTTGAGGTTGGACTTGACTCCGTGCTGATTTCTTCCCCCCCCGCCTCCTTTGGGTGCACCCTCTGTAACCATAGGAAGGGGGTTTTTTGACAGAGACTTCTAGTTTTTGCACATACAGGAGTTAAAGGGAGAAAAAAAAAAAAAGAGATGTAGGTGGCAAATTCCAGGTCAATCTCCTCATTCATTGCTTCCGTGGGGTCAGCGTCCACACACTGAGCACGACAAAGATTTGGCTCCTGCTGAAGCTACACTTCACATCTTTTGAAGCCCAGGCAAGAACCAAAAGATCATCATGGAAAGACTGAGGTTGGAAGGGAGCTCTGGAGAGTCCAGACTTTTGCTTGCAGCAGATCTAACATCAATGCTAGACCAGGCTGCTCAAGGTTGACTCCATCCTGAGTTTTATGGTGTCTCCAAGTGTTGACATTGGACAGTTTGAGTAAGCCCACCACTTTGCATCCAGTACCTCCACCATGAGATTGGTGTGCTTCTGGTTTAGGATTCCCCACTCCCAAATGCCACTGGTGGCATTTGCTCTGGCTTTGCCCAGGCACAATAGTCTATACTCAGAACTGGTGAATCTGGCTTTTTCTACCAAGGCAAACTAGAGATCCAGTGAGGGCAACGAGGTGTGGTCCAACCCCAAAGATTAAATGTGCAGAAACACCTAAAAAAACCTCCAAAGATTTATTACTAATGGGATCTGCCTCTTATCAGCCAGTCTGGATTTCACATGCATCTCCTATAAAACAGTTTTGCTGGGCTGGTTTCCTCGCTGGTGTCAGCAGATACTTCTGCTTTTGCTTTTCAAGAGCGAAACAGCCTCTGATTAGACCCATATGGTGGACTGCAGGTCGACTGCTGTTGCAGCTTGCCTAGACACAAGGCTGCTGCTGCTGCTCAGTGCTTCTCTAACCTCATCAGCTACCTTCTCCACCCCAGCAAATATCCCCCACTGAGAGATGGGTCCTGGAAGTCGGTCCTTGCTGTGGATTTTGTGTTCTAGGGAAGCATCTTCATCTTAGGAAAGGCATCAAAGAGCCAGCTGAGGTGAGGTCTGAGCTGGCTGCGTGCAGGTTTCTGCGTTTCCCTGCTGGGTTCCTGTCTGCTTCTGTTTGAGGAAAATCTTTGTTCATCACTGAAGAATTTGCCCGTTGTTATGGCTCATTTTCTCACCCTGCTTGAGTTAGACCTGCAGACCCGTCAGCCCTTCATGTTCCCATTCCTCTCTCCCCTACTTGGAAAGACGGGTGCTGCCCGTATACAACACTTTCAAAACCATGTCAGTGCAGAAACCCACAAAACAAAGGAAATGCTGAGTTTAGCTTACCACAGCTCGTGACTCACCGTATCTTGTTGACATACTCCTGGAAATACCCATTTCAAATTTCCCCACTGTGTCAATTATGGACACAGGTATATTTTTATAGTGAACTTGTTCTCTGCATGCTTATAGTGAAAACGAGCATTGAATTCTGCATCCATAGCGTCAAAACTCAAGATTTCTTACGCATCCTATTGGCAATGGCCATGTTCCATAAAGTGGTATCTCCAGCAGAAAACCAAGCCACAAAGGAAGTGTCACTGGTCCTCTGGGTTGTGCTCAGCCCTCTGAGATCATCTATTTGGGCTGAAAGGGGAGTGTTACAGGGTAAGGCTGCATCACAAGGGGAAGAGTCAGCCTAGAGCAGGCCTAAGCTGACTTTTGACTTGCTTCATTGCATCCATGAGCTACTTCTTGGTCTAGCAGGAGGTCTGACTCAGAGCGAGTCACCCGCACAAACAGTTTTTGACTTCACTCCTCAAGCACCCCGAATTTGCATCTAGCCCATAGCTAGTTTAGCATGAGCTTGTCTTCATGCTAGGTGATTTTCTGGTGCTAACAGCTATTTCAGGCTTGAGTAACGTGCTGAGCACTACTCTATACCCAGCCAACCCTGCCAAGAAGTAAGAAAAAAAATACTTCTGGTCCTCACCCTCTGTTGGCTTCTCCAACCACATCAAACGAGTGGATCCAAGAACATTAAGACTGAACTGCATGAAGCTCATCCTTCCCTCCTACTCCTCGCTACACTGATTATTTTTCTGTTGTGCTCTCAAGAGACTATCCTGCCACGCAGGAAAGGTGCTGCGAGTGCAGCAGGTCCTCCTAGAGGGTTACAAAACTCCCGTGAAATTCCTGCTGGATTGACGTGCCAAGGTCGAGAATGAATGAATAGAGGTTGTTTGCATCAGAGGTCTGTCCGTAAGAAAAGGGCTTTGGAAAAGGATAGCTTTTGTATTTTTATGTTATGCTTTGGCTAAGTAATATAAAACAGGTATCACATATTATAGAGATGGCAACATAAAGTGGGACTCACCTCGTATAATCTTAGAGGTGTAAATCAGAGCTTGTCACCCTGGGATCCCTTATAGTCATCAGAGAGAAATAAGCACTTTTACAGTATAATTCACTTCATCTGCCTGGTGTGAACTGTGCCCTGGAAATGCATGTTCATCTTTTATTGACTCTTAAAGTGAGTGCTGAGAACTAGCTCTTCAACAGGGCGAATCCTGCTTAGCCATCAACAGAGCCATCCCAGAAGCAAATCTGGGAGTCTGAGTCATTTTGACGGGGTGAGCTGGGAGGGGGTTGTTGCAATTGTTTGTCTGTGTTAGTCTGGCTTCAAGGGCCAGTTTCTTGTGAATACAGCTTAATTAGGAAATGTTCCTGGCCAGGATTTGCGTCCTGGCTACTTTCTTCACCCACACATCGTGATGCAGCAGTGGGCCTCCGTGTCTGAGCTCTGTCTCTCTATTCCCACTGGTCCTCAGATGCAAATTTTAAGTAGCAGGTAGTAGAGTGCAGATTTTGTTGATTTTAGATTTAGTCACAGTCTTTAATATATACATCCTTGAAATGCTCTTGGAAAACATTAACATCTAATGTCTCGGGCACTCAAAATGCAAAGGGTCTCACGCTGACCTCCCACCATATGCACTCAACTTAAGTGGTTGGCTTGTGCTCCTTGTCCACTATAAGAAAAACCATCACCCTGCAGCTGGGAAGAGCAGGCTGTTTGCTCACGCTCTCTTAAACACAGATCCTAACTTAAACTTAGTAAGTTTGTTGAATGAACTCCTAAGATCAACCTAAGTGGCATTTTAGCACTTAATACCCAGTGGTTTTCTCACCTTCCCAAAAGCTAAGTACGTGTTACGTCTGAATCCTTTTATCACAAATATGTTCAGGAATCAATGCCCATGAGCACTGAGCGAGATTTATGAATGAAGGATCTGTTTACTTAGAAGTCTGGATTTTTCAGTAATGGCAAGAAAGTCACAAAAATCCAAAATGACAAAACACATAGTTAAGATTATACTTAGCAGCAATAAGGTCTCTCCTGGCAGCTTCAGCATCTCCGAGGGCTTTCTCTTAAATCACAACTTCTGTCTTTTAACAGAAGATGATGCCTGTATATTGGCAGGATCTGCCACCCTCCTCTCTTCTGGCTAGAGGCAGTGAGCACTGAACGACTAGAGGTGACATCTTCAGAGGTGAAGATCAAGGTCCCCCACCGTGGACAGCTGGCCCTCCCTGCCACGCCACATCCACGGGCTTCGGGGGATGCCAAGTCTGGCAGAGACGACCCAAGGCACAACCCCTGAGCAAAGGAGCTGCTCTTCCTAATTAGCGATGACGCTTTTCCTCTGGCGTTTGGTCTGACATATTTCCGCTCACAATCAACAACCTAATTTCCATATAGAGTGAGCCAGCAGCCTAACTGGAAATCTTCATGTTGACATAACTGCTAATTACCCTCAGCATAATTAATGTGCAGTAACACAGCCTGTGTTTATTGCAGAGAGGACCAACCTGGGACTCCCAAGTGGTTGAAGCGCAGTTCTCATGGTGGGGTGATTTTGCATGGCTAGCAGAGGAACTGGGTTGGTGCAGAGACCGTTGGATATCATCAGTCTCTCCTTGTCGGGGGAGATGAGCTGATGGGGTCTCATCTGGTTGGTGTCTATCCCCCAGAGGAGTCTGAACCAGGAATCTAGAAACGTGCCCTCCTCTTGGCTCTCTGAGGTATGTGGTGTGTCTTTTGTGGCTTTGGGCTATAGAAAGACTTTAATGTACAACTCTCAGGACCAGGGAATTTGGCCATCTACTGCCTCGTTATAATTTTCCAGACAATATCTGAGTGTGTCAGGGCAGGGCAGGGCAGTGGGGCGGGGGGAGAGATGAGAGGTGCATCTACCATAGGGTCTTAGAAATGTTGGTTGGCAACATCAGCTGGAGGACTCTAATTCAACCTCCTGCTTGAAGCGGAAGCACTGTCAGCTGTAGGCTGGCTTAGCCGTGGTTTCATCCAGCTAAGCCTTGAGTCACCTCCACAATTCATCATTTGTCATTTCCCAACAACCTGTCGCTACGCTGTACTACCTGCCTAGAGACATTTTTTATCCTGCTGTCCAACCTGCACCTCCCAAGCCACAGTCTGTGGCTGCTGCCCTTTCTTATAGTGGCTCTACCTGGCTCTACCACAAAGAGCTTGACTTCATTGTCTTCGCCCTTCCGAGTAGCTGTAGGCAGCTATTGGGCTCCCCTTTAGCTTCCCCTTTGCCAGACTCAACAAGCCTGAGTCCCTCAACCTGTTTTCAGAAGGTGTGTGCTCCATGCCTCAGACCACCTTGGTAGCATATCTCAGAGAAGCTTCAAACCAGCCAAGTCTCAACAGGATTTGGGAGTCCACATAGATGGTGAAATCCTGGCCCTAATATACAAACGTCTTTCAGGAAGAGAAATCAAAGGAGGCTTAATAAACGGGTTGTATTAATAAGTAGAGATATTTCATCCTCTTAAAAATATATCTATGAAACCACAGCATGGATTAGTTTCCATACAGACCAGCCTGTTCATGAAATCAAAGCACAGTTGTGAGTGTTGCTATAGCTTATGAGGAAGTGTGCTTTTATCACTGTGCGGTGGAAGGAAGAAGATCCCACAAATTCAGGTTCCAGAGTTGCTTTAATGGCTTGGGCCTTCCATTTTACCTGAGGAACACCAGCAGGGTGTGAGATACTTTCCAGCCCAACCTACTACCCTTTGATTTCCCTTGCTGTCAACGAGACCAGTGGTCAACTGAAGCAGTGCATCAGCTTGATGTTGCTGCTTTTCTCCAGATAAAGTTTGCACCTTGCTGGAGGTGAGTGATCCGCTGCCTATAAAGGTGAGCAAAGCCTGGAGGAGGGGGAATGGGACGTGCTCCAAGCTTGCAGGGAAAGTGCATTTGCTCACTGAATCGCCTTGACAGGCTGAGCTGAAGGCTAGGGTTGACTATTTCGGGTACAGCAGTGAAGCTGCCATGCTGCTAAGTTGAACAAGGGAGCCCTTTGAGGGAGAAACAAACTGGAGGGATGGAAGAAAGGGGTCTCATGAGCCCTAGAAAATGCAAAAGGACAGATCCCAGATCTGTCTAGACCTCCCCTTTGGTGCTAATCTTTCATGACCCAGGCCACGTGAGGAGACATTGCTACGAAGATCTAGTCAGGAGTGATCTGTGCTTACTGACCCGAATGTGTGTGGTCCCTCCTTTTTCTCACAAGCATACATCTCCTCCATCCCTGACTGCCCAGACCTGACCTCACTGGCAGGATTTCCCCATCGATTCAACGCTTGCCTTTTTTAGTGCAGCACCATAAAATCAGCAAGAAGCCAGCCCTCCCCACCCTGAGTCATGGGGTTGAGTTTCTTGAACTTCAAGCAAACAAATTTTTTTCCGTGGGGAAACCCATCTGTCTGACATAACCTAGACTGCATCTGCAACCACTTCTAGTCCACAAAAGGTGTTAAGATGCAAAAGTTCTCTGCTGATTTTCATACCACAGTGCAAGAATCGAGCTTCTTCCTGGGTACGTGGGAAAGAGCTGCTTTGAAACCTGGAGACGTGACCCCAGTGATGGTGTGACTTGGCCTGCAATGCTTTTCCAGATACACCCCAAAAACAGAGTCACCAAGAGAGGGGGCGGATTTATTGCGCAAGGCTTTTAAGTATCTAAAAGTCAGACATCTGTGACTGAGCTGTCAGCTTTGACTGCCTTTATACTCAACAAAGAAATAAACACTTAAATTTGAACTATTTTACAGTTTTGCATTTGCTTAATTTGGGCTAACACGAGCTTATCTCTGGAGACACCTTTTTCTCTGCATTGACTGTAAAGGGCAGGTTTGGAAATCTCTTTTTCAAATGCCTGAGTTAGGATGAATGAATCCCATATATAGAGATTTTGAGGATGGGCATCTCTTATTATTTCTTCCTTTGTAAGATTTTTTATATAAGATTATTTTAAGATTTCCATGTGTCATAGGTACAAACACAGCACTCTTATTTTCCTTCTACATCAATATTGCATCACTGCTTTTGCCATCCACGTTTTACCTCTGCTCCGAGGCAAATATCCTGCTTTTTCCTTGCTGCCGTCTCTTCATCCATCAACACCCAACCCACAGAAGTACTGGCATGCATCTGTGACGAGCGGTTTCAGTTATTGCCTAATCCTCCCCAGCGGACTCTGTGCTGCTGCATGAGAATCAGAAAGTGAAATTAACGGACTGATTTTTGGTCTCCAAAGCTGAACGAAACAGAAAGAGTGAAAGTAACCACAAGCAACCTGGCAGCTCTCGGCTGGTGAGTATCTGTAGCAGGGTGATGCTTCACCGGTGACAAGGAGGAGACCCCACTGTCACCTAAGTGTTATCTGCTCTGCATACACAGGGACCGTGGCACTCAGTCTGGTGGAGTTAATATAACTAAAGTTACCCAAATCACGTGCCAACTTTTTCAGCAGAACTGTACTATATTAAAACACTGTTGATCCTTATGGGGAAAGGATGGATTGAAGATATTTGTCTCCAAAATGCAAGGATTGCCATAAGCCAGCATTTGGCATGTTGCGTAGAAGAATAGCTCAAGGTAAATAATTTAAAATGGATAATGTACGCCCACTGTCCTTGGAGGGATTAGACAACCTAGTAAATCTTTTACATCCTTACTTTTTCCCCGCATTTTCTCCATAAATGTGATACTTTTTACATGGCCCTGGACAAGGGTTGTTTTGTTTGCATGGGAGATGGGCCATGTTCCTTAACGGAGAGCTGCACAGCAGAGCTGCTTTGAGACCACTTCTGGGACACTGGGGAGGGACAGAAGAAGCAGCTGCTGCCTCTTTTGGGCACCTCAAACCTTTGGTCTGATCTGGGTCAGTTTTTTAACCATCACTTGAAGCTCATGCTCAGTTGAACACCTGGCAAGGGCGAACATACTTGGCCTAGCCGTAGGGTGAGACATCTGTGTCTCAGCATCCTGGTTGTTGCAAAAGAGTGTGCTGGCCTTTAGGTGTCTACACTCCCTCTCTGTCCTTGCTCACATCAGCAGAGTACCTCCCAAAACCAGAGGTGACATCCCCTTTTTCTTGCACGGAAGTCACAAGAGGTATTTGCATTTCCCTGCATTTGGACAGCTACCTCATAGCTTGCCCTGCTTTGAGCAGGAGGTTGGACTGCTGTCTTTAGCATCTGCTAGAAAGAAAACTGAGGTAGATATCAGGAGAACATCCTTGTGGAGAAGCCAGAGCTGGACTTCGATACACTTTCCCTAGAAAAGGGCTGCAAGTCCTGTTTCTTTTCAACCATTACATGCAAAAATTATTGGAAGTTCTTCATCTACGAATCTCTGGGGTCCCAACTGGGAGGATCCAATAGGATTTTTCCATCTCTGACCTTTACAAGTTGAAGAAATGGAGATTTGTCTTACAGGACAGACCACATGGGAGCTGGCCTGCAGGAGAGCTCATTCAACATCACTCACATCACGTCCCCATCTAGAAAGTGCAGAGCTCTGGACAGCATGTAGGCACTGCCTACACTGACGTGAAAGGCAGAGTAGTGCCAGTTATTAAGCATTAGAGCACAATTTTTTATAAAAATCAGTGAAATGCAAAAGCATGACCTGATAGACCTCAGGAGTAGGACAAGAGGTTCATGGCTTCTTCAGGTTATTTCTGGTTATGACAACCAGCTCGTTGTTACAGTATTCCTGGACTGTTATCTATATTTTAGACACAGTACATTTTTTGGATACACTCAGGAAAGTTTGCCCAGATTAATTAAAACTGTGGACAAGTGGAAGAGTTTGATTTCATTCCCACTGCTCATTTGTTCACAACTAAACTGGACTCATTTTCCTCCATTTCCAAAAGAAGAGTGCCCACATAAAGATTTCAGAGAGTTTCACTGGTCCACTGTGAGAGTTAACCCAGGTTAGCTTTTGTTGATGCCAGTTACATGGAAAAACTTTTTGCCATCCAAGGCTGGCTTGCTGCAAATTGCTCTGCGTGGGATTTCACCATCAGGCCTTTTGGAATCTTGAACTATGTTTCCATTGCATTTTTGATATCACAGCTGGATATTGATTGTATTACCTAAGCTGGTATCTGCTTTGGCTGCTTACTTTTTCACTGTGGATATTTTAAGTCCCTTTTGAAGAAAGAAGAAACTTGGAGTTGACTGCCTGTCCTCTTCCTTTCTGACTTTTGTAAGCAGCAGCACTCCAACCATGACCGGATACTTTACTGTGTTAAAAACAGAGGACCAACAAGGATTGCCTGGACATCAAGCTCAGCATCTTGCTATTCTTCAGAAATGTCCATCAAATGCTGTCTTAAACTAGAGTCCCAGAATCCCATCGCTCCAATACCTCGAGACATGCTTCCAACAGCCAAGCTGTTGCACTGACAAAATGTAGCAGGATCACACCCGGAGGGCAAGGACAGAGCTCAAGGAGAGAAATCCAGTGCAAAGAACTGGTTCCCATTGATGCTTTGACTGGGCTACAGGAGGGAGCATTTCCTAGATCAGAGAAACTGAATTCTTGGGGTTCAGAGATATACAGGGTAAGACATGCAGCCTGTGGCCTGTGGACTAGGGGTCTGTACAGAAATGAAAAATTCAAGATAAAATAGTCATGCTCCCTGCAGCTTTTAATAAAAATTTGTACAAAATACTGCCAAACTCCTTTAATTCTGCTCCAATTTGCAGCTCAGGACAAGGGACTCTTCTTAGAGTCCCTGACTTTTGTCATACCCATTTCTGGTGATCCTTGGTCATAATCATTAGCAATCTGTAGTCCCATTTCCACCCCACTAATAAAGTAGAAAACCAGCACCTTTCCTCCAGCTGACCTTAGAGAGACCATAGGAGCCGACCCTTCTTGTTCCTTCTGCCCTCTGAGGTCGAGAGAGCGCAGCCTACCAAACCTTGATCTCTCTATCCATCCCCCCAAATCCCTTTTATCCACCCCTAAGGAGATAAACCCTGTCTCCAACAAGCATCCTTTCTGGGCAGATTGGTATTCTATTTGAACATGGGCTCAGCAGTGGCTGTAAAGCAGGAAGCAGAGACCAAGGTGTGCCCCCAGGATCGGTAGGACGGCATTAATAAGTGCTGTTAGAAAGCCTTTACAGTCAGGCAAGGGGAAATATGTAGCCTGACCATAGTAATTTTATTCTGAGAGGCTAGAGAAGAGCAGGCTATGAGCATCTGTGTGTACTCAGAGACAGGCCGGTTGGTCTAATACCACCAGAGATGGTCTGCTGGGAACAGAAATGTGTGTAGGTGCTGCGGCAGCAGCTGCAGCACCCCACGGGGAATGAGGAAATGGAAAGGGAAATCACTAGACACAGTTATCTGCTTCTGACATGTGATGCTGCAAGTCAGCAAACTTGGGAGAAATCCTGAGGAAACAGCAAACAGCAATTGTCACCCCATTTCTGGGCAGGCATGAACCAATCTCCCCTGAATAACAACAGAAATCCTCTCTTTTCTGTGAGTTTCCCTTTTTATGAAAAGGGGCAGATTTATGACTGGGTATATATTGCAGCGGGACTCTTGAGGGATCAGATGACTGTTTCTCCAGGGAGAAAAGTGAAGCACCAGTTCAGCCGCTTGTTCCAAGACTCTGCTTCAAGGTAAGCTCTTGCTCCTTTCTCACCATTGACTGCAATATCTAAAGTGTTTCCTTAGCTTCAGAATAAATACATCAGACAAAGGGTGGGCTGCAATTGCTGAGCTCTAACATCCCCCCTCCAAGGAGAAAATGAGAGTTTATGCATGCATCGTATTTTGCAGCTCTTTAATGTTTTATATTAGGGAGGGCAAGGACAGAAGAAATTACTTGGGAAAGAAACTCCAGCACAGAAAAGTAAAGATCTGGAGAATATGAGAGACACACTTAGAGGCCGAAGACACTGGAAGAAGCTTGGAAATTGTCACCACATGAGCTAATCCCTGGTCTTAAATCGATAATAAAATCGGGTGGGCTCCAGGAAAAAATTCACTTTTGGTGATGCTCAGATCAAAACCTCAAAGAAGGAACGCTTATCCCAAAGGGAATAAACTACCCCACTATGAACTGGCACTCCCAGAAGCTGATCCCCCAGATCCCATTAGATCTGAAGCCCTCGGCAGCTCTGGCAATGTGTCACCCACCTGGAAAAGTCACCAAAGCCTGGTGGGACGCTCTGAAGTGGTGGCAGTGTTCCTGCTCCTCACCTGCTGCCCCAGCCAAATGTTGAACCTGGCCAAGGATGCTTCGGGGAAACGATCAGCATGGGAAGCCTTGGGAACAGATGGACAAGGAGATGCCTGATGGTGAACTGAGATGTCTAATTGTAGGAAAACAGATTCTGTCTTGGTTTTTTTAATTATTCATCTTGACGATTGCAGTTTCTCCTGCCTGTCTTGGACATCTCTTTGAGGATTAATTATTCCCTAGGCTCCAGCACCGTCTTGGCTAGCTAAGAGCCAACACCGGGCATTGGGTTGTAGCTGAATGTCCCTGCCTGCAGCACAGAAGTCTGACAAAGGTTGTACAAGATGCACTGAAGATGCTGGGTGCAGACTCCCCTCCTGGTCTGAGGGTGGCTAGTGCAGCCAGGCACTCCTTTACACCTGATCTGGCAACATCACTTATCTTATGAATTACTGCCTGTCGATTACAGCATGCACCAAGCAGATGGGAGCTGAGTTTGTACCCTTTTTCCTGTGCAACGTTGGGAAAGGGTAGATTCAAGGTCTTATTTTGGCCCACTGACAGAGTTTGGCTCACAGCTGTAGGGAAGACTTGATCCAAGGTTATCAGAAATGCCATAAAACACCTTGCATAATTAAGTTTCAGTTGCCAAGTCACCTGGAAAATTCACATCAAACTATTGAATAAGGGAGAGGGGGAGCTTATCGAGTACCGTAACTCCACCCATAACCTTGCAAAAGACCTCTGGAAAAACACAGGTCCTGGCTCCACCCCTGGACAAACTTACTTTAAACCCTGTTTGAGAAACCTAACAACTCTGCCTTGCTGGAGCTCTTGTATAAACTGCCCTAAGGTCACAGCCGGTTTCAGACTGTAGCAGAGGCATTTGAAAGTCCTCTACCACTTCGGGGCTGTGAGAAGAGTCCTGTGGATAAAAATATTTATGTGCCGCTCTTTCACACGGTAGGTTGGTTTCTATATCTCGGAAATTAAGTTAGTTAGAGGTATTTTAAGCTTGTGGAGGGAGTGGTGCAAAAGAAGGACTTCTCAGTAACTTTTCTGCCTGAGCTGGGGCAGATATTGTCATGTTCTGGAGAGTACTGTAATAAGTCACTTCTTGTGATTCACTCTTCTCAGTTTTCAGCTTACTGGTCACCATGTTCCTGATCCAGCGCTAGTAAGGAGATAACGGACCAGGTGTCTTGGGTCAGAGCAAGGGTGTCTCTAGCTCAATATCCTGAACCCAATGGAAATTAATGCATGAGGGGCAGGGAAAAGAATAAGAAAAGGGCAAATGTGCAAGGTGACCTTCCAAGCCTTCAGCAGTCCTCAGCTCAGACATTTCCCCAGCCAAACGTGGGGTTTGTGTTTTAGAGGCCTGAGCTTTCTGTCCCATGAATCCTTTTAGCTGCTTGTCCTGCCTGCCTTATTTAAAATGCTAACTATTTTAAAACCACTCCGTCAAATGTCTAGCAACGAAAATGGAAATATTACTGTTATCCCAAAGCCTGCGGTGCATCTGAAAAAAGATAAAGCACCCTGCATCGCTGCCTGCATCACAGGGAATTTTTCGGCAGTTTTCTCCAAAAAGAAAGATCTTGCTGACTGCTGAAAATCATGTCAACACCTGAGAAAGACAAAATAGGACCTATTTCTGTTCAAGAAATAGGAATTCCTGCACCAGCGCCTTTTACTGTAAAAGGAACAACAATCAGCAAAGCTAAAGATGTGGATCGCGGGAATCCTGTGCGACTGTGGCCAGGGCACCAATGATATAGAGACGTCATCCCTTGTGCTTGCTGCTACCATCTGCTTGGCCTCTTCTCTTTCTGTAAGTTCATTGTTTGGGGTTGGACACACCGAAAATGCAAGCTGAGCAGCAGGACACACATTTCCCAGTGTCAGCTGTCTGAGAGCCAGAACCTCAAGCTGGACCGCTTCAGGTTAAACATCTGACCTAACTTTAGGGGAGATTAATCCCCCTGCAAGCACAGAGGAGTTATGGAAGAGCTGCATGTCTGTGTGAACTTGGATGGGGCCAGAGACCTGTAGGAAGTGCAGCATCACTGTTATTTCCCTTCCAGATCCCCTGCGAGACTAAAATCCAGCTCAGCATCGCAGGTGGCTGAGCAGAGTATGTGCCCAGCTGCAGGTCCTCTGCTGTGGGAAGGTCCTCAGAGCAAAAGGGAGTGAGATGGTATTCTGAAATAGGGGGTCCCAGCCCCTGGGTTGCTCCAGGCTTTTTTCTCCAGTGCCAATGCAAAAGCTGAGCTCTTGGCCAACACAGGTAGGCTGGAAAAGGTGGCCTTGTCCCAACGCCATGCCTCAGTTCCAAGAAGACTTTGCTGTGTGAGCTGATTAGACATGGGGCAGGTTTGGATCCCTCCTCAGACAGGCTAAATCCTCCCACTGCTGCCTCCTCTAGGCACCTAAAACCTATTTTAGATTTCACCCTTATTCCCCTGTCGATTTTTCCATATCCAGGAGGACAGAAGTTGTTCCCTCATTGGTCTCTCATAGTCCCCTCCTCTAACAGCCATGTCCCACAAGCACAAAAATGACTCCAGGCCACGATAAGCTTTCTCCAAGTTGAGTGTCTCTCTGCATTTGCCCTCCAGGTGAGCAAGAGCCCTTCACTTGAAATCCTCCCCACGATGCTGTTGCTGCTGCTGCTGCAGGTCTCTGCGAGCTGCCTCTGGCTGGGACACAGCGAGGTGGTGACATCTTTTGAAAGTTCATGCCCTCAGTTTTTCTTCCGGGAAACCCCCCCAAATGAAGCCCTGGAGCCGGAGAGCCCAGCCTGGGTCTGCCAGCGTTACAAGAACCGGTATTACTTTGCGACCCTGTACGACAGGAACAGGCGTATTCCCGTATACTCTGCTTACCTCTACCAGCCTGGACCTGGCACGAGACCTAAAACATGGCTGGTTGAGCCCCAGGTGAGTGTCCTCTCTTATGGCACGTCACCCCCCAGTCATTAAAAGATGAACTGCAGCATTTAACCAAACACTTCTTTTTCCTCCCACCCCCACACACATGCAAATGGACCCACTGGATGGGATTCATCTCATCTAACTTCAAACACCTTCACCACATGATTCCTCTGATGGGTTTGAGACATCAGCAGGAGGATGAGATGAGTCATAGCCTAAAAGTGCCCGTTTTTCCACATTGACCTTACAGGAACATTGAGTCAAATTGTATTTACATTACATTACCTTATTTTACATTACATTAAGTCAAATGACCCCCTCCCTGTCCCATGCTGTGGTGGGGGACCAGACGATGGGGAAAAGAGAATCCAACAGCAGATAAATTTGAGGGACCAGCTATGCTGGGCTCTGATCTCTACTTCACCTTGAGCTGTTTTGCATCCCTGACATAGCTTATTTGCTCCCAGTTAAGAATCAATTTGGCTTTGTAAGCGGCATGAGAGAAGTACGGAGAAACTCAGAACTGGGCGAGATGACCCAGTGAAAAAGTCCAGGTACAGGCACTCAGTGATGAGAGGGTTGGATTAACATGGTAAATTTATTGAGTGGTATTTCAGGCAGTGAAAAGTGAGTAGGATCAGTATCAGCCAAGCCAGAAGTGCATGATCTCCATCCACCTGCAGTTGCCCCTTACCACCATTGCCTCAGGCTTGATTCAGAAGGATCCACCAGACACATAGATCTCTGCAAACTACAGAGGCCTCCCAAACATCCCTCTGACAAACTTCACACCTTCAGTAAAAAAGACCAAGCAAATTATGGAACAGAAGACGAGGAAATTCAGGTCATTGCTAGGGACACAGTAGCAGTAGGGAATTTAGGCGAAAATGAGCCACAGAAGAAAGCCATATGCCCTGTTCCAGAGGAAAGCTAAATATGTTTCCCTAACTATGAAAAGAAAGGTGTTATAGTTATGAAAAAAAGCATTTGCCCTTGTTACTTATAGGAACTCAAGCAACTAATCTGGTGTTGCACCACTGCAGCCTCCATATTTAGAGGGGATAAAACCTTCTCTCTTTTCCTTCTGGACCACGGACCCAGGCCATCTGCGAAATCTGTGATTTTGCTAACTTTCTTCAGAGGTCTTTTTGCAGTATTTAGGTCTCTTTGGGGATTATGAGCTCCTTTAAGAGGCTGATAATTTCTAACTTATTTTCAGTGATGCTGCAGAAGGAACACACCTGTGCTCCCTGGCACAGATCAGCTCTGAGGCACATTAGCCCTGCAGTAGCAGATCCCACTTGCATTGAGGTATTTTTGCTTACTGAGCAAAAAGCTTCATCCTCGCAATGAACTATAGCCCTCCCAGGGAAACCTCACCTCTAGGGTTGGTTTCCCAACACATTCCTGTGTATGGGATTAGAGGAGGCAAACACTGGTGTTTCAGGAGTGTGATACACCTGCAGCAACCACAAATACCTCTTCCCGAGTGAGGGGCAAAGCAGGAGAAGAGCAGAAGGGTCTGAGTCCTCCTCATCTCCTCCTGGTAGTCCTGTGGGCTCCATGGCTCTTCTGCTCATCCTCTTCCCACCCTGTCCACCTTCAAGGACTCCCTATGACACCCAACCTTCAAAGAGGATATCTGTGTGCTTGTTTTCCCTAAGCTTGTAAAACGCTAGGGTGTTGACAGGTTGGATTAAAAAAAGGCATGAAAACCTTTCATAGAGACTGAAAGAGCTCTTGTGGCAATGGGGCTGAACAGAGCAAAGGCCAGGGCTGATGATAGCGTGATTAGATGCAGGTGATGAAGGTTGGATGTGATTAATGGGGGTGGGAGGAACTGGGGACAGCCCTGGGCAGATGTGGGATGTGGAGAAGGGAGGAAAGGGAACCAGATGTGGCAGGGGACATGTCTCACCAAAATCACCTTTCAAATCTGGGAGTGGAAAATGCTCATTCTTATGTATCCACCCACACTCCCACCGCAGGCTGGATTTCAAAGGTCACAAGTCAAATTGAGAGCAGTCAAATTCTGAGCTTTAATTTTTTTTTAATCTCTTGTGTTCGTTGGGGAGGGTGAGCTTTATGATTTCTCTCTGATTCATGCATTTTCATACACTGAGATGACAAAAAATGGGTGCTCGGCACTCAGAGACTTCTGCTCCAGGGAAACCTGCTCCATTACTCTCATCCCCAATGCTAACACCTTTTCCACTTCTTTACCTGTCAAGCTGATGGGTCCAACTTATCCCAAAACTATGGAAAGAGAGTGGACCCTCTTAAATTATTTCAACGTCAGCTTGGAGCAACTCAGCAAGAGCCAGGCTATCCTCCAAGACTACAAGAACCTGACAGGTTTGAACCGTGGCCATTTGAACCCCAGCGGCCATCACCCCGACTCCAGCAGCAGGACAGCTACCTTCACCCTCACCAACATAGTGCCCCAGGATGAGAAACTCAATGGCGGCGCCTGGAACAACTACGAGCAGCAAACGATGATTAGGAGGACCCAGGGCTGTAACACCACCTATGTCATCGTGGGTGCCGTGCCTGGGAACAACTATATTGCCAAGGGGAGGGTTAATAAACCCAGCCACATCTGGTCGAGTGCCTGCTGTGAGGTGGACACCAACCACAGGAAGGCTTGGGCGGTCATTGCTGAGAACGACAAGAACGAGGTCCAGCTCCTCACTCTGGGGGAGCTGGAGGACATGTTGACCCAGCTCTACGGGAGGGACCAGGTTTCTCTGTTTGACAGCCACTGTCCCCGGGAATAAGCCTCACTTCACGTCCCGGGTGTAAAAGGCTCGGGAGCCTTCACCACTAGCAGCATCACCACATGTCCTGTGCAGCATCTGTCCTGCTTCTTTCTCTAGCGGTTTTCCAGCTCTCTCAGAGCACTTTCTCCTGTGATAAAAGGAAGAAAGAGGTCAGCAGAGCCTCCAGCTGGTTTGCTTTGCTGTCCACCCTTGGAGGGAGCTCTCAGGGAGGAGTCCTTGCCCTGGCCACCCTGGAGGGGCAGGTTGGATAGCACAGAGCTTGTCACTGAGGCTAGAGGGGCTTTGCCTTTTTTTCCCTTTTTCTCCATGCCCAAATACAGATCGTAGTTCTGTATCTCCTCATTAGATATCACTGATAACGTGCTGCTGACTTGTCCCTCATCTCCTCAGGAAGGGTGTGGGTCTCAGGTTGCCCAGAGAGGTTGTGGAGTCTCCATCTCTGGAGATACTCAAAACCTGACTGGACACAGTCCTGGACAACCTGCTCTAGCTGACCCTGCTTGAGCTAGGACTAGGACTGCCTGGACTAGAGGACCTCGAGAGGTCCCTCCCAACCTCAATAATTTGGTGATTCTGTGATTCATCCTGGAGCCAGGAAAGCAAAGACACAAGGATTGCTGAGAGTCTGGGAGGATTATCCTACAAACAGATTCTGCCCAACACAGCCAATGACCACAGCTAAGGATAAAGGGAGAGAGGAAGGTGGAAAGAAGGAAGACAACTATGCATAGGAGGAACATCCCAGCTCTCTTGAAGTATGTAGACAGGTAAAACAAGGAGAAGGAAGGAAATAACCTACATTAATCACTAGGCTCCCTATCCCTGAACTTAACTTGAAGACCGTGCTTATGTAAATTTACTAGCAGGTTTTTCTTTGCTTGCTTTTGGACCACGCACCTTGAGAGCAGGAGCTGAGGTGTCAGGCCACCAGGCTCAGGGATCAGATATACAGCTGGCTTTGACCAGTCAAAGATAAATTTCTATGATACACTGGTTGGATAATTTCATTCTCTGCTCTGCTTCTGAACATTTTCTGCAGATTTATGGATAACTGATTTTGTGAAATATATTCAACGGCTGTAAAAGATCGATGTATGCCATATAATTTAGTTTCTGAGTAGTTTACAATAGAAATTATTTACTCCAGTGCTGGATCATAGGGTCACCTTACACGTAAACCAGAATTTGCTTCCCACTGAAATTTGCACTACTAGTAATGCCCTAGTACCTACAGCATCCTTGCAGGAGGTAGGCTGTCCAAATCCAATCTCAAGATGCCATAACACCTACAAAAGTGTCACCATCAGACTCCAGTTACTTTTCCTATGAATGTGCATGAACAAACTGGATCACGGTGCAAACAGCTCATACAAACTGTCTCACTTACAGAGACACCAGCTTGAGCCTGAACTTCTCAGCTCAGGAGCTGTTCATCAGCTTACTGGGTCTCATCGCTCACCCAGGACAAACCTCTTTGGAGGCTGCACAGAAACGTGGGGTGGGGTTCAGGTGCAGAGTCAGTCACCTACATGCAGGTGTCTCCATGTGTGCTGGGTGTCTGAGCTCTGATTGCAGCCAGCAGACATCCAGGCATGGTTCAGCTTCATAAATAGAGGCATCCTGGGCCACTTGGGATGCCCTGATGTATACAAGACATCCAGTGTGGCTGGCTGATCCGCTGCAGGATCCTTGGGGATGCCTGTGCCCATCTGGGCCAGCAGCCGGAGGCCAGGCAAGTTCCCCAAGGGCATCTCTGGTGGCTCCGGACACCTGAGCGCAGGCAACCAGATCCCACCGCAGACCACTGGGCAGTGCCTGGTAGCATCATGGACTTCTGCTCCTGTCGTCTCCAGCTGCCATGGTGAGGGCAGCAATAGCACTCGCTTGTTCTAGCTATGTTGCTCAGTGAGGCAGGAGAACATTTTGCTTTTTAGGACAAGGTAGGAAGATGACTCACACCCCGCTTTGCTGGATAACCCCTGCGGTCCCAGGTCCCCTGCCCTGACGGATTTTTGCTCCTCGGTTCAAATGCTGACACAGACCACTGATGGGGTGAAACTATCAGTGCTATTTCAGGTTGAGGGACCTCTGCAGACACCTCTGGCGTTGCTCATGGGGCTTCCTATGACTCGCTCAACCACCTTCTCATGCCTGCTGGGGCTTGAAACCACACTCATCCTCGCAGCTGCCTGTCCCATGCCCTGCCACCCCTGCTTTCCAGGCTCGGCTGGAATCCCCCGCTCCCCGACCACCCCCATGAGTCACCCCTCCACCAGCTCCCCTGGCTCTCCCCAGAACCTTTTCCCCTGGCAGTACCCAGAAATGCCCTCCCCTCCACAGAAAGCATGTGAAATACATGGGAAGCCAAAAAAAAAAAGTGAATCAGCTTGGAGGCTGCCTTCCAGCAGATATCAGGGGTGCTTCACACAGCACCCCGGCTTGGAGCTGAGCAGAAGGCTGCCCCAGCCCCATGGTCCCCAGCTCCAGGAGCATCCTCCCAGGCAGCTTTCATATGTGATTTACTCTGGTTTCTGCTGCTCCTGGCTATGAACAGGGAATAGGGATACATCCCTTTGGTGAGCCCATAGCCAGTCCGTGCGTCGTGCGTGTGCCCCCAGCGGGGTGGGAAGCTCCTCTGTCCGCTGGGAAGATACAGCTGCACTGAGATGGGAAGGTAATTTCACCGTTTGCTCTGTGTCCGTCTGT
Organism: Mycteria americana; assembly: GCF_035582795.1. NCBI lineage: Eukaryota > Metazoa > Chordata > Aves > Ciconiiformes > Ciconiidae > Mycteria > Mycteria americana. Next base: position 4,373,575 of record NC_134365.1, read on the forward strand.
CTTTGGGGAGAACTCTGGGCACTAGTGGGTTGCTGGGATTTTAGACACAAAGGAAAAGTGATTTTGCCCAGGAGCTGCGAGGGGATGCTGGGAGCTAAACCCCGTTAGCCCTGTTGCTCATTGCGTCGCCAGCTGGGGTTGTTTGAACAGGAACGCAGCTCGCAGAGGGCCCTGCCACTGTCTAAGCTCACTTCACTGCAAAGGGCTGGATCGTGCAGTTTGCTTAGTCCTTTTCCAAAAACACTGATGCTTCAAACTCCTTGAACTGAACAACATGTTGTCACAGCCAGTCCCAAAAAAGAAGGAAATGGGAAAGTCAAGAGAGTGGCATCTTCTGGCCTCTGCTTGAGAAAGCAGCTGGGCAAAACTCCTTTGATGCATCCAGATTTTGAGCAGCTATAACATTTCGCAAGAGTAAATACAATATGCTTATTTGTAAAGCTCTCCAGGAGCGTTTCTGACTGCCACATAGGGGAGGCAGCCTGGGAGCATTTTACTGGGGCTTTGCCATCTCCTGGGCAGAGGAGATGCCATCTCCATCTGCTGGGTCAGACACACTGAAGCTATTGGATTTGCCTATCTCTTTCACGTAGGCAGCAAATGTACTATGTGTGGTTCTGCATGAAACATGTGCTGTTTGTGGCACTGCCAAGCTGATCTCCTAGCTGGTTGTCCAGGGGGAGTGCACATCGCTTAATCTCGCCCTGCAGGGACAGGCTTTTTCCTGGGAAATGACGCTCAAAGGCCTGAGGGTCCTTCCTGAGTCTCACAGGAGGTCCCACTGGGAATTTCCTGTCTTCAGTTAAATGTGGATCTACAGAAAGGAAAAAAAATGTCATTTCCATTAGCCTAACCGCTTTATCTTGCCAGGAGCTATTAGAAGAGAGAAATGTTCAGTTTATTGAAAAACAAACAAACATCTCTGTTTTCACGTTATGCATTGTTGTTGCAAGGTCACCAAATAAGCTGGAAAGCCTGGAGACTTGAAAAACAATTCTCCCTCCTGATTGTTCATCCAAACATGTGAAATGTTATTGTTGGCCAGTTAAACGGAGGAACAATGAATCATGGATCTTTGCATCTCTACAGCATCTTCTGTCTGATCTTTAGTGCCTTTTCTTGATTTAAAGGGCTAAAATCATGGTTGGCAACTCCTAGAGCAAAACCCAGCGTGGGATAAACAGAAGGGCCCTGAATATATGAACTAAAGGTTTGAGACAGCAGAAAAGTCTGTTGAGAGCTTATAAAAGGGGAATGGCATCATCAAAACAAGGGGGCCATTGAACATATGTGCATAGAGTTAGCAAATGAGTAGAAGGGGAAGAGGAAAACTTCGGCCAGACCAGATGTAAACTGGGCTTGGAGAAAACCCTCAGCAGGAAGGAAAATGGAGATCTCAAATCTGGTGTGGGGGAATTAATAAAACTTTAAACTGGGGAAGAGAGTTAACACTGAGTTAACACGGCACATGCTGAAAGGCTTTATGCTGTGTCTGTACGATTTTACACAACTCTCAGGATATTTGCTGGGAATACTTCTTTTTCACATGCCATAATGATATCAGTGAGATTAATATTTTCAGATCCAAGATGCCAGGTCTCCTACTATGAACTAATGTTTGCTCTCTGTCCTGGTTGCGGTTGGAATAGAGTTAATTTTCTTCCTAGTAGCTGCTGTAGTGCTGTGGTTTGGATTTAGTATGAGAATAATGTTGATAACACACTGATGATTTAGTTGTTGCTAAGCAGTGCTTACACTGGTCAAGGACTTTTCAGCTTCCCATGCTCTGCCGGGTGCACAAGAAGCTGGGAGGGGGCACAGCCAGGAAACTGGCCCAAGGGCTATTCCATACCATATGGCGTCATGCTCAGTATAGAAACTGGGGGGAGTTGGCCGGGGAGCAGCGATGGCTGCTCGGGGACGGGCTGGGCATTGGTCAGCGGGTGGTGAGCGGTTGCATCACTTGGGTTTTTTTCTGGGTTTTGTTCCTCTCTGTCTCTCATTGTTTTCCTTTTCATTATAATTTATTATTATTATTACAATTTTTTTTCCAATTATTAAACTGTTCTTATCTCAACCCACAAGTTTTCTTATTTTTCCTCTTCCGATTCTCTCCCCCATCCCACCAGGGGCTGGGGGGAGAGTGAAAGAGCGGCTGTGTGGTGCTCGGTTGCCGACTGAAGCTAAACCACAACACTCTCTAAGTATCACGTTGGCTTCTGTAAAGTACTTATAATGTAAATTTGCACTCTGTTTCTGACAAATTACACAACTGCATGTCTTTCACCAGTTATGTTACCTGAATCTAATCTCTTTCTGAGTAACCTGCTCACATTTTCTTAGTTCAGTAAATGAAGACTTGTTTTAACAAACTGCTACATGCATAAATGGTAAACAGTAATTTAGTCCTGGGGCTTTGAGATCTTACTCTGAATGTTCAGAGCACCGGGCTGGGACTGAGACTGGTTTACAAAGTCACCTCAGTGCCACCATTTCCAATCCATAAAACAAAGATAGAATTATCTTCATTTTACTGTGCACTGTGACTTAAGGCTAAAAAGGAGAGCATAAAAACCTTCAGTTTTATTATTTTCCTCTTACACAGTCCTCAGTCAGAACTTATCTGAGGACTGAGGGGGGTTGAGCAGCATGAAAACACTAAAAATTGGAGGAGAGAGAAACCTTTGGTTTTGAGCAGAGTGAGTTGGAAAACAGGGCTACTCGTGCACAGGAAATTTTGTCATTTCAAAATGTGGTTTCAGTCTGAATCAGAACAAAACCCCAAGAGTTTCCAAATTCCCCTTGAAATGGAAATTCTGAGAATTTTGGTCTGGAAATGCTGAAGCAGGGTGTTTCTGATACCCACCTCCCGCCCCAGACCTGCCGAGCGAAATCAACTTTCTCGTCAGCTTGCAGCAGTGCCGCCACCAGCTTCCCTGAGGAGGTGGGAGGTTTCCTGGGGACACCTACGGTGACATCTCCCCAGGAGCCTCTCTGAGGATCGCCGGGCTCTGAGCATTTATCTGGGAGCCCTCGTCCCTGCTGGACTTCTTGGGCGTTGCACAGCGGGGTCCTGGCAGTACCTCAGGTGGTAGAAAGGGCTGTGTTAGGAAGACAGGGGAAAGTGGAGGCTGTGGGCAGGGTAGAAGAACCAGTTTTGTTTCTTGCAAAAGGCCCAAACCGTTTATGCAGCAGCACTTTGCCCTGCAGCCATGGACTGCACCCTCCTCCCACATGGACCTCCCCATGGTTGGGATGACACCTCTGGAGTCTCTTGACAGAAAGGGTCATATCTGGTATGGGTATGAATGCCACAGCTTTAAAAATGAAATCTAGTTAGGGAATATCTTCCCCGAATTTATTCTGCAGAAAGGCTGGAGGAGAAAATAATTAGAGAATTAGAGACCTGGAAATGATTGGTGGAGCTGGTGCTTGCTGGTGTCCTGAAGTCTTTGCTCACATGCCTTTATACTCTCCACGTGAGCATGTATCTGCCCTGCCATGCTGTTATTCCTATAGAAAAAGTAAAAACAAATCTAGAAAATGTGTAGGGCTGTGACTGAGAGGCAGATTTGTGCTGTTTCACTGCCTCCTTGCACTCCTTCTCAATGTTGCCTTATATCTACTGTCTCAATTGTCTAAGACTCGGGCCATTTTTGGCCACCGAACAGTACTTGTGCATAAGATCCCCACTTATTACTGGGTTTTATTTGTCATTGCAACCAAAAAACACGCTTAAATTTAAACTTAAGAAATTATTTTGTCGTAGGGTGGCAGGAAATGTTTTTGTCAGGTTTCTTCAGTGATGCATTTACAGAGGTGAGTGACAGATTCTGCAAGTCTTCGTGACTTCTAGGGCTGGGATCCAGCTCACTTATTGGGATGTCTTATAGTAGGTGTTTACACGTGGGGGTAATTCTGCAAGCTGGGCACAAACAAATCATGCTGCTTGGCTTGCAGCTATCAGTGCAGAGGAGGACAGGCCTCCCACAGGTCCTGTGTTGTAGCTTCCAGCCCTATGTAGACATCTCCAACACCCCTCAGCGTCTCAGATCATGGCAGATACCTATCTTTAGGCAACCAGATCAATCTGTACGTTTTTCCATGCGAGATGCTATCTGAGCTCCCAGTAGAGTCAATGGAGCCAATGGCTGATGCAGTCCATGGGGTCTGGAAAACTATTCGTCCTGGGTGGACACCTGCATTTGATAGCTGAGTGTCTCTAGACTCCTCTTATGTCCACTGTGATGGGACCAGCTCACATGGGAGACACCTATATGAAGGCACATATGATGACACATTGCAATGTGCAGGCTGATTCTTACACTGCAGACTTCTGGAAAAACACATTTTCTCACACTTGGGTTCCTGGCCATGGTATAGGAGTATGTGTATTTCCACCCCTTGGGGAGGGTTAGGGTTAAGGGAGCTCTGCCACCCTTAGATTGTAAAAATCTATTAATTGCTTCCATTATCTATTTTGGAGACATCGTTGCGAGACATCCGCTTGCTCAAATATTTTTAGTTTCCTCCTACATTTTAAAGGTTAGCTGTGACAGTACATGTGTGATGTGAGCTTTAGCACAGGTCTTTAGAATAAACCTTCCTGTGACATGTTCCTGAGTTTGTCATACCTTTTGTTAAAATGAGAGGGTAATGGAAAATAAATCATGTATTTTTCAAAGTTTAGATCAATAACGAGAACAACAGGCTGCCTTTCAAACATCCAGAACAATTTATTGTTATAGTTTAGTAGTAGTTCCATGCTGAGAAAATCAAAGTCTACAAAATAAAAATGTCAACCACCACATCTCATGTAAAACAAGTGAGAGCAGCCATGGAGAAAGCACAACAGTGACGGTGTCCCTTTGGCCACAGCTTCTTCCAGGTGTGGTGTTTTGCTCCCAGGCTGGGTCCTACTGATTTCTACTTGCTACCTGTGTGTTGTATTGAAGGGTCAAGACTCAGACACAAGCACTTCCCCAGAAGGCCAACAAGCCCTACCGAAAGGTAAAGTACAGCTCAACTGAGAGTTATAGCTTCCTGATAAAGTACGTATACAGCTCCCATGCTGGAGGTGACCTGGGTTCAGACTCTCTATGTAGACATTAATAGCTAGGAAAATTAAACCCCATAATAGTTACCCAGTGTGTAACGCACTATTGCTTACAGGTCCCTTACCAGCAGTGTGTCTCCCTTAATTTCCAAGGAACAAAGACAAAATGGGGAGAGAGAGCCCCTGAGCCAACCTAGCTAGCGAAAGGAGGAAAAAACACTGGAGCAGTAAGAGACATATGACTCTGCTCTTGTTATCTGCATAAAAATGTGCATGCGAGGAGCAGATGAAATACTAGCTTTCTCCAGTGAAATGCCCTGAGCAGGACAAGCCATGCCAGCCTAACTGCAGCACTTAAGAAAGGTATGTTAGCGATAAGTATCGTGCATCAACCGAGTGAAGCAGAAGAGCTTAGTACCACTGCTTGCAGCCTTCAGAGCAGCTGACAGGTGTGAAAACCTATCATCTATTGCGTAAATACAGATTGTCGTTTGCTCCCGTACAAAATAACGGCATGTAATAGACTGCTACATATCCATCTTTATAAAGATACGTAGTACAAATAAGTCCTATTCCAACAGGAATAAAAAAAGCCGTGGAAAATATAAATATCAAGGCTACGGAGTGAGAATAACTCAACAGGAATACAAACCAGTAAATCAATGACAGATACACTCTATCGCAAAATAGAAAATTACACTAAGATAGCATGCCTCCTGAATTACAAGGAAGGGATTCATCCCATTTTGCTTTTGACATCTGCCTACATATAGCTAATCTTGTCATATAGCTAATCTTGACATATAGCTAATGTCTATTAGCTATATGTCTTTGACATATAACTAATCTTGTCAATCTGGGCATCGTTTAGAGTCAATGCAGAGCCTTTAGACCATGAGTCATTTGACCTATGTGTGTATATATATATGTGTGTGTATATATGGCATAAATAAATAAATATGCACATACACATATATATATGTAGGCAATAGGGTGAGATGAACTGCTCTCTAAAGGGACTTGTTCCTTCCCATTGTCTGTCTCAGACATAGATGCTTGCATTTTGTCAGATGAACCCCATCCTACCAGGCTGAACGTGGCTAAAAAGTGGCAGAAGACTATTCAAACTTCACAAATTCCCAATAATATAAGTACATGTCAAGTATCAAGTATGCTTGAGTCTGTCCTCAAATGCCTTTGCGCTAGGTTCTTTGGTGCTCTGCAGCTACAAAAGGAGATGTCAAATTAATCAACTGACGCAATCTGCAGCATCCTTCTCTGAGCTGGAGGAATAATGTAGTAACTGTTGTGGAAGGGGCTAGTCCAAAATAATTGGGAAGAGGAGGGCGATGACGAATGCATGTGCATGCTGAACCATGAGGGAGTCCAGCAAGATTTTCAACTTATATGCAGAGAGTAAATAGGTTTAATTTCCTTTTCCAAGAGGAACAGTGTGAGGAGGAGAAAAGCATGACTGGGTTTGACCCATCTGGATAGGGGAAGGACGGGGGACATCAGGTGTCCAGCATCTCTCTTTGTGGGGAAGGTGGTGTGTGGGCTGTAACGACAGTGCCATCATCTAACGTGCTTGGGCGAGTGGTCCATATGTATGCCTAGTCGCTTGGGAGAGGCTGCAGTTATATTAGCAATACATCTGCTATATGGTAGGAGGAGGAGAAGTGTTTCTGGAAACTGGGAAGCAGTTTCAGGCAGGGCTCTTTCCCCGTCTGTCAATGACAGGATGCACTCCCTCCACCCATACTCTGTAGGTGGAAAGTCACTCTGTCCCCATAAGAATTAAGCCATAATATTTTCTGCCTCCTTCACACGTTGGATTTGAGTCTCCAGGCTTCCTCCTCGTTTGCCACTGCTGGTCTTGGAGTCGCTGGTGCAATCCAGTTTCTTCTGTGGCAAGGCACTGATTTCATGAGTTCGGATCTGAATGCCTCAATTCCCTGAGAAGTCGTTTCTACAGCAGGAAAAAGACTTTACTACAGCTGGGAAGAGGCAGGTTTTCTATGGCTTCTTCTATATTTACTATGAGAAACCACACAGTACTTTTTTGCAGAAGATACCACTTAGGATCTCAGTTCCTATTTCATCTGGTATCGGCTATTTCATCACTTGTTCCACCACAGGGCCAGTGAAATGTAGATCATTCTTGCCCATTTTTCACCTATCATATTCTCAGAAATCCCACAATGGCCCAGGCAATCTGCACCATGTCTGACCATCTTCACTAAAACATGTTTTAAAGCGTTGTCTACTCTTTGTATGGCTTTATGCTATCGTGAACTGGCAGAAAAGCACTGCTGATGTGGTTTCACAAGGTCCTCTTCCTTTTCAAGAAAAGTCCCCATTCAGCAGAGAATCAGAGCCCATTAGTAAGAAACATGAAGAGAAATGGGGATGAGGATTAGCAAAGAGAGAGGAGAAAAGGAGAACTCCCAAGTGTCAAACAGGGACATCTTGGATTAACTAGGCTGGGGAGCCTGTGAACAGGAACAGCCTTTGTGCATCTCAGTGTAGTAATAGAAACAGCGAGGAGGCCAGACTAAAATAAGTCTGAAGTACAAAGTTGTCATGACACGACTGAGAAATCAGGGAGATGGAGGAAGAAGAATTACATGGTCGTGGTGGCAGATGCTCCACCAGACTTCCCACAGGTTAGCCAGAGAGAAAAGGACTGATTGCGTAATCTCTCTGAAACCAATATATTTGCATAATTAGCCTTAATTTCCCCACGGGATTAATCTTCCACCCATTATTTGAACTGCCATTCTCAGTTCCACAATGGCTGGGACAAAGAGTGCTTTTTGATTTCAAAAGCTTCGATTCCTCCTTTTCTTGTGCCAGTAGTTAATAGCTGAACCAGACAACCCAAAATCCAGGGTCATTCATTTAACACCAAAGAAGGTATTCAGAAATATAAGCAGTGCAATAGTGAGATGGTTGATAGCTCTTCCACTGCTAGGGATTTTTTTTTTTTTTTTTAGATTTCACGTTTTCCTGCTTCCGTCCCACTTACCGTATTCTCTGCTTGGTGAGTCACACAAAGACAGCAGGAATGATAAGCAGAACAAAAAAGATAGCTGTTAAAACAGAAAATCATCACAGTTAGCACCTGGTTTTTTCTGTAATTATTGTAATTACTCCAACCAGGAGAAACAGGCAAGACCTGGGACAGGGGCTTATCTTGCCCCGATGCCCAGAGGCAATAGTTCTTCCATATTGCCCCACTGCGTTGCTCCCTGGGGCAAACAGGACCCAGCCAGAGAGGACGTTGGCAACTAGAGAGCAACCACGGCCAAACAACCAGGGACTACTGGTACTGCGGTCTCTGGCATAGTTTGCAATACTCCTCCTTCCCTTCCTTTATCTCACTCCATTATTCCTCCTTATTATAATGTGTGCTACAGTTGTCAGCAGACTCCAGCTGGAATCAGAGCCCTTGTACAAAGTCTTGAGCATATGCACAGTAAAAGACAATTTCTATTTTAGCAGCTAATTGTTGAATGGAAGATGGGGAAGGAGGAGAAGAAAATCTCTTCAGACTGATCTAAATGCATCAGTTTAGCTGTGAGAAAATATTTTATTTGCCCATCCTTTTTTTACTCCTTTGAAAATGTGAAAGAAACACATCATTTAAATATTTACATTTTTTCTTTTTTTCCAGTTGAAGTTATTCTCTGAATTCACAGAAAGTCTCAGAGAAAGAATCTGAAAATGGCTTCATTTAAAAACTAGACTTTTGGTTGATCTATTTTCTTTTACATCCCTTATGAGTCTTTGAAAACCTGTCTATAAAAAGCTTAAGTGCTTAAACAGTCTGTTTTTACACTTTCTTTACTGATTTCTCACCCAATACGTGGACATAGATGTGTCTTGCAGTATATTTATTAGGTCTTATAACAGAGATGGATCTCTTCGGTAGAACAGCAAATTGAAAGGCAAAGTAACTGCTCTGGGGGATGGGGTGAAGTCTGAGTCCAATTAACAAAATGGCATACCTGTCACTGGCAGTGTCAGAGATGAGGAAAAGGATGGATGAGTCGAACCTACAAAGAGAGAGAAATTCTTGATTTTTGTATCGATTTGCTCTTCTGGCAATAAGCATCAAAGCAGTGATGAGGATGGAGTCAGGCTAGGTCTGACAGCTCTCCCTCTGCACAGCAGGCTTAATAATTGCTGTGTTTGTTTCTTGGCCATCCATAGATGTTTCCAACCTGGCTATCAACATATGTGCTGATCTGATATCTGTTAATGGTGGGCATGAAGTGAACTGTTATCTTCCAGACAATGGGATCCAGCTAAGGTCTTTATTTCATATGAGACTGGGAAGGATGACTTTCAAGGTGCCAAGCTAGGATTTGGAACCATGGCTTCAAACAGGACCTCCTTTTCCCCCAGAAATGTAACCCAAAACTTCCCTGGTGCAAGAAACTAATTTAATTTCTCCCTTATCCTGAAAAGGAAGCTCTGAACTTGAGCCAGTATGAGATATGGGCAGGTTTTTGACAAGAGGTCCTGTAAGAGTGGTCCCTTGATAAATCTCTTTGTGCTGAATGCTGGGCCGAGAACTGAGAAAGGGGAGGATATTCCTTATCCAGCCCCATTAAAGACATCACATCATAACAGAAAGGCAACACTTTGGGGGAGTAAATATTTGGTGCACTAATTACAAAGACCTGACCTTGCTCAGGTTTGAGTGTACTTTTGCAGGAATCTGGAATTATTGTTCTGTTGAATTAAAGGCCAAGATGGCCTATTTCATCATGCAGTCTCATGTTGTTCATAATCCTAATTTTAAAATTTCAAATATTTGTAATCTCTGACTATTCAATAGGTTGTATCATTTTCTAGGGCTGGTATGTTGATGGGTTATTTCCATCATAGCAAGAAGTTCCTTCATCCTGATAATGCCAAGTGAAATTATCAATGGAAAAAAAATAACTGTCCTGAAGGAGGAGGAAAGACCAAACAACAAATTGTGACTGCTGTACCTGGAACACTCTGAACTGGGCACCACAGGGAAACAGACGGATCTATGAAGAAGGGGAGAAAGTCCTGGGTTAATGCTGAAATAGTGTGTCCAGTGAGTAAGGTGATCATTCTTACAGTCAGAGCAGCAACAAGAGGCAACGATGGTGAAGTGTCATCTGAGAGGTCGCTCTGCAAGCAAAAGGGCCTGCCCAAACTATCCTGCTCTACCACATGGCCTGGTATGGGTTACAAGGGCTGGCATTCATCTCATCTACCCTTACATAGATGTGGCCTCTGAGAGAGTCATCCGGGCTCTGCTATGGTCACTGGGGAGAATAAGCCTTTAAAGGGTGCAATTCATCTCACGTTAAAATAGACTTGTGAAATAGGGCAGCTAACACAGCACCATCAACACCAATTCCCCTCTGCCGGTTATAAAGGCAGCCCAGCTCAGATGTGGGCATCTATGCAGTAGACGTCTACAGTTCTGCAAGATGAATTTCCCCTTAAAGGCCCAATTACTGGTGAAAACCCGTTTTTTCCACTCTCCGTTGGTAGGAAAAGGCCTCTTGTGTTGACCTTGCGTTGGCTCCCATCTCTGTAAAATTCAGCCCACAGCACTCCCCTACCTCAGAGGAGGTTGGGAAAGTAATGAAAGCCTGAGGACTGTGGAGGTGGTGGACATCTGGGTCCTTCCACCTACAATAGCTCTGCCTGCCACTCAGAGAGGGCCTCAGACCCTCAGTGCTATCACAGATGTGTGGGAAAGGGGTTCTGTTTTCTCTCTGCATATTGAACTCATTCATTGTAGAGTTAGGAGAGATGCCATCAAAAAAGGTAAGTAATTTGGGTGGGGTAGAGGCCATGAAGGTCTTTTTTTTCAGCATTAACCCATCTAAGGGCATAAAGGCAAGAAACAGAGGATCTGCAGCCTCACTTGAGAGCCCTGCTGGCTCCCTGAGCAGTGAAACTCAAGCTGCCAGCCCACAGTGGTGCACGTCCTGCTGAATCTGGGTCCATAAGGACTACAGTGCAATACTGGTGGGCTTTTTGCTGTCTCTTTGTTCAAAACAGCATCCTGGCTGTTAAATAAAGAACTGAGCCACATCACTCATTTTTAGCTATGGACTAGCTAAACTCTGGATCCTAAACCCCTAAGCAATCATGAGGGATGCTTAGATATACCTTTTGGAGTACCTTGCTGTGAAGTGACAACAGATGACCTATAGCTGCCAGGAGGAAGGAGAAAAGAGAAAGGCTTATTCTACTATTTTCTTCCCAGTATATGACAGTGTGGCTCTATCTGCTCACAAATTCTCGCGATTTTGCGGTTAGTATGAAAGGACACCCAAGACAAAGTAGGATGCAGCTATGTCCTCCCCAGAGATGTCATCTCCATCAGTCAGAGATGACATCTCCATCAGTGTCAGAGCCCTCAGGTTGCTGATCTCCCCACCCCAAACCCCAGGCAGGTTGTTCCCTAGGATTGATGTGCTGAGCTGGGGGGTCTGGACCCCACATGAGCCGGTCATGACACCGATGTGATGCCAAAGCAACCATCTTACCTGGCTCAATAGTCTGTGGTGGCCACTTGTCGGTGTAGCTGCTGTCATTGGTGCATTGCATGTCAAGGGGGGTCCAGATGATTTTGCCATTCACCTTCTTGCACCTGCGGGTGCCAGAGGTGGGGGGTCGCTTATCGTAACCGCTCTGGCATTTGAAATTTAATTCTTGTCCCACGTAATACTGTTTGGTCGGGCTTAAGTGCGCATGTGGAATAGTCTTGGGAGGACCACAAAAATCTGTGGGATCACAAGGCAGCACACAGTTAAAGCAGATAGATTTTACCTACTGCCTTTGTTCTTGAAAAATCATTATTTGTATTCTTACAAAATACAGACAAGCAGGGTATACCAAGCCTTCCTAATTCTTTGTTAGGATATAAAATACTCATTCACTTACACCATATCACTTGTTCAGCCAAGATATTATAGCAATTGTTTCTTTCTTTCTGTCTGTCAAAATAATTAAAAATTACTCATCATTCTTACACTGCTTCCATGGAAATCAGTGGGAGAAGTGTCACAGTAATGAATGAGCTCTTACTTACCTTTCTGGTCAAACTCTGAAAGGTTTTCTTGCTTCTGGGGTGCAGGGCTCTGTGTTTTTCTTTCTGGCTTCTGTGGAAAATCTAACTCCATCATGGGAGCCGTTGACAACAAAATTTTCTCATCTGTGGGACAAGTTATATTTGCTGAATTACAGCAGGACAAATAGCAGAGCAAAGCCAGAGCAGCCAAACTTATAGAGGCAGCATAGAATTATTGCAAGTTCTAATCTGCAAAGATAAGCGCAAAAGATCATTTGTTAGAGCAATGCCCAGATGTGTCTTATACTGACTAACTCATTGGAAAAACACCTCTACGAGTGTAGAAAAGGACAATAATCACTTACCAATGCATTCAAATTCCTTGTAGACCCAAGAAGCAACCTGCTGTTTTCTCTGACACTGAATTCCCATGTACTGGCCACTTCTTCTTGTGTAGCCACTGTCACATTCATAATACAGTCTGGTCTCCAGTGGATACATTTCAGCAGTAACATCAGCAAATTCGGTCTTTGGAAGAGGTGGGCATCCTTCTGCAAACAGAAAGCCTGAGAATCAGGACAGCCTGTGCATCTGCCTTATTCACCTAGGACTTCCCACATCTTTCTGTCTTGTCAATCCCAGATCGTGCCCAGACCTCAGTGAAGTAAGTCTAATTCTGCTCCCAGCCACAGGGCTAAGATCACAGCTGAGGGCTGAAAGTGGATGTCACGAAGGGAACATGAGGGTAGCAAAGCTTTGTTGCTTTGATTGTCTCTAAGCCAAGGAGAGGCTCTGAGTGTCTGGCAAAACTATTAGTTATTTTAAGTGAACATTTTTTATTTTAATTTTAGAACAATCCCGCCTTCCAAAGCCTTCTTCACATTGGAGTTAGTTGTTGCCATTGATTTTATAAGTATAGTTTTGTTCAGGATGCAGAAAAATCCCTTGGGAGTGTCTCCACCAAGTGATGTGATGCCTGTATTTGTCTCACTTTTTTATTTAGGAGGGGCTGATTCGACTCCCTTGTGTTTCTTCTAGAGGAGCAAGGATGCTGAAGCAAGGATGTTCTGCAGCAGCTGGGAGTGGTGGTGGGAGGCACCAGGCCTATCTGCCTGCTCCTGCCCCAGCTGCCTGAAGCAGGCGGTTGAGCCCTTTCTTTCTGCACCCAGCCGATGGGCAACATGAAACGCTACCAACATTTTCTTAATGAAGCTGTACACGATTGTATCATAGAGCTGCTGCCTGCACTAGCGAGGCATAATAAGCAAAACTAAGTCATTAGAAGTTGCAATCATCTATAAGCAAACATTGGAAAGGGGAGTAGACTCTCAGTTCTGTCTGAGCACACCAAAGAGCAACTTACTGTGAAATAAGTTTGCAAACCTAAATATAACTTGTCCCAAAACAAGGACGTGAAGTGCTGTGTCATCAGCAAATCACATCTAAATATACTTCTCAATCAGTTGGAATGAATTAAGTGAGATCATTTCAGTGCACTTGAAAAGCCCAGTGAAGCTGAGCTGGAGACCCAGAAGTTGATAAAGGCACTACTTAATGATTATTTAAGGCCTAAAGGCTGAGAAATTCAAACACAAAACAGCCTTGTTGCATCAGGGCTGGCATTTGGGATGTTTGGGTGCATGATCTGTGGTCCATTATGCTTATGCATAATAGTAACAGTGATTATGAGTAAAAGATCTTAGTCGTCGTGTCCACATTTTCTGCAGCCATAATCATAGAATCGTAGAATCATAGACTGCTTTGGGTTGGAAGATCATCTAGTTCCACCCCCCCCTGCCATGGGCAGGGACACCTTCCACTAGACCAGGTTGCTCAAACCCCCATCCAACCTGGCCTTGAACACTTCCAGGGATGGGGCATCCACAGCTTCTCTGGGCAGCCTGTTCCAGTGCCTCAACACCCTCATAGTGAAGAATTTCTTCCTTATACCTAATCTCAATCTAGCCTCTTTCAGTTTAAAGCCATGACCCCTTGTCCTATCACTACATGCCCTTGTAAAACGTCCCTCTCCAGCTTTCTTGTAGGCCCCCTTCAGGTACTGGAAGGCTGCTGTAAGGTCTGCCCGGAGCCTTCTCTTCTCCAGGCTGAACAACCCCAACTCTTTCAGCCTGTCCTCATAGGAGAGGTGTTCCATCTCTCTGATCATCTTCGTGGCCCTCCTCTGGACCGTCTCCAACAGGTCCATGTCCTTCTTATGTTGGGGGCCCCAGAGCTGAACGCAGCACTGCAGGTGGGGTCTCACAATTGTGGAGTAGAGGGGCAGAATCCCCTCCCTCGACCTGCTGGTCATGCCTCTTTTAATGCAGCCCAAGATACGGTTGGCTTTCTGGGCTGCAAGCGCACATTGCCGGGTCATGTTGAGCAACCATGCTCCCAAGTCCTTCTCCTCAAGGCTGTTCTCAGTCCATTCTCCACCCAGCCTGTGTTTGTGCTTGGGAATGCCCCGACCCATGTGCAGGGCCTTGCACTTGGCCTTTTTGAATTTCATGAGGTTTGCATGGGCCCACCGCTCAAGCCTGTCAAGGTCCCTCTGGATGGCATCCCTTCCCTCCAGTGTGCCGACCGCACCACACAGCGTGGTGTTGTCGGCAGAATTGCTGAGGGTGCACTCAATCCCACTGTCCCTGTTGCCGACAAAGCTGTTAAACGGCGCTGGTCCTGATACCGACCCCTGAGGAACGCCACTCGTCACTGGTCTCCACTCAGACATCAAGCTGTTGACCACAACTCTTTGAGCGTGACCATCCAGCCAATTCCTTATCCACCAAGTGGTCCATCCATCACATCCAAGTCTCTCCAATTTAGAGACAAGGATGTCATGCAGGACAGTGTCATGTGCTTTGCACAATTAATTTAGCCTTAGCAACCAGCAAGAATGACTGTGAAAGGACCTTGAATCCCTGATAGTTGTTCATCATTTGGTGTCTGCCCTTGAATCCCAAAGTGCCTTCTCCTTGAAACAAAGCCATGCCTTGCCGACAGCAACCCAATCAGCAACTCCCAGACCCAGTCCTGCAATGCCCTTTTCTTTCCGAGCCACCCATCATTTTCTCGCTTTGGTATTTTCTGCCCTTTTTACTTTTTCATTATCTTGCCACTGAGTAAAAGTCACAAAGTTTGAAGAAGGCAACAATGAAAAGTATTGTGAGTGGCTTAACAGCTAAGCGGTGTAAGGCATGTTTTAATCCCCTTGTATCTTTCTGTTATCAAAGGATTCGCCTTGTAAACTACATCAGACTGTGGCTTTGAGAGAAGCGACTGTACCCGAAATAGTTAACCACATGGTTTACCACAGACTGTCAGGGTGATTAAAATTAAAGAGTTATCAGATTAGCAGCAAGTTGAGATCATGTACTCTCACTTTCCCTGAAAGCTAAAAGCATGTTTCCCTCAAGACTTCAAAAGCCTCTTTGAAGCAGACTGCAGATCTGAATCTCAGCACGAGGCACTCAAACCTACAACTCTTTTAGTCTTTTCTTAAGAAAACCCACAGCATTTAGCCTACTCATCATAAAGGACAACTATTGTTTTAATCAATGATCAACTGAAGTTTGGGTTCTTCTGAACTTGCATCTTCTGAACTTGATAAGGATTGTGCAGAAATGGTGCACACAGGTGACAGCGAGCAATACCCATCAGGCTGGTGGTCATGGATCAACTCATCCACATTGCAGCTGGATCTCATGCAACAGTCCTAGGATCCAGCCTTTTCATTTCATCCACATCACTCAAATCCTTGTCTTCTCACATGTAAACCACTGCAATATCTACTTCTTTGGCCTTTAGAACCATATTCCTGCCTGTGATCCAGAAAGCATTTGGAAAGATTAATTTCCTAAGTCTTATTGTGACCTTCTGTTTGCTTCCCTCTGTTGACTTCTAACTGCTTCACTGTCATGTCAAATATTTTGCTCCCATTTTCAAGAACCTTCTCCTTATCAACCATCATAACCTTTCAAAACATTGGCTTCTCTTCCCATGCTAGACCTCTTCACCAATGTGTTTGATATCAAAGTAATCAAATTTGGGGTTTATTGTTGTATCTGTCCTCACACTGGGAAGAGCCATGCATGAATATGGATATTTCAAGATACCCTTTGCCATTATGGTCCTGCCTGACCAACCTACTGGCTTTCTACGATGGAGTTACCACATCAGTGGACAAGGGAAAAGCAATGGATGTCATCTATCTGGACTTCTGTAAAGCCTTTGACATGGGCCCCCACAACATCCTCCTCTCTAAATTGGAGAGACATGGATTTGATGGGTGGCCTGTCCAGTGGATGAGGAATTGGTTGGATGGTCGCATCCAGAGGGTAGCAGTCAATGGCTCAATGTCCAGATGGAGATCAGTGACAAGTGGTGTCCCTCAGGGGTCTGTACTGGGACCAGTGCCGTTCAATATTTTCATCAATGACATTGACAGCGAGATTGAGTGCACCCACAGCAAGTTTGCAGATGACACCAAGCTGAGTGGTGCAGCTGACACGCCAGAAGGACGGGATGCCATCCAGAGGGACCTGGACAAGCTGGAGAAGTGGGCTTGTGTGAACCGCATGAGGTTGAACAAGGCCAAGTGCAGGGTCCTGCACCTGGGTTGGGGCAATCCTCGGTTTCAACACAGGCTGGGGTATGATTGTGATCAAGAGCAGCCCTGCAGAGAAGGATTTGGGGGTACTGATGGACGAAAAGCTGGGCATGAGCCAACAATGTGCGCTCGCAGCCCAGAAGGCCAACTGTATTCTGGGCTGCACTAAAGAAGCGTGGCCAGCAGGTCAAGGGAGGTGATTCTGCCCCTCTACTCTGCTCTGGTGAGACCCCACCTGCAGTGCTGCGTCCAGCTCCGAGGTCCTCAGCACAGGAAAGACATGGACCTGTTGGAGCGGGTCCAGAGGAAGCCACAAAAATGATCAGAGGGATGGAGCACCTCTCCTACGAGGACAGGCTGAGAGAGTTGGGGTTGTTCAGCCTGGAGAAGAGAAGGCTCCGGGGAGACCTTATAGCAGCAGACCTTAAGACCTTCCAGTACTTAAAGGGGGCCTATAGGAAAGACAGGGACAGACTTTTTAGCAAAGCCTGTTGTGACAGGACAAGGAGCAATGGTTTTAAACTAAGGCAGGGCAGATTTAAACTGGATTTAAGAAAGAAATTTTTTACAATGATGGTGGTGAGGCACTGGCACAGGTTGCCCAGAGAGGTGGTGGAGGCCCCATCCCTGGAAGCGTTCAAGGTCAGGTTGGATGGGGCTCTGAGCAACCTGATCTAGTTAAAGATGTCCCTGCTCTTGCAGGGGGGTTGGACTAGATGACCTTTAATGTCCCTTCCAATCCAAAGCATTCTATGATTCTATGATTATTCCTCTTCACTGGCTTTAAGTATCTTATATATCTTCAGAGGTATTTTTCTTTAAGTGGTCTTTTACCTGTCTTTCAAGAACAGGTAGGCACTCAACATGCGGATCAGTATTATTTCTGTACTTTCTTGCCTTACATTGGGATCCTAAACTTCCTCTGTTTGTCAGCTATTTGTACCATGTCTAACGAGTCCTAGCTATCAGCCAGGACTCCAGGCATTGTGGCAGTAGATGTGATAATAATTCATGATAATGACTACACACTCAGTGAAGTCTATCTGAGAATGGAAGCTACAGATTGGCCATCAAACCCAGAAGAGCTCCCAGTGCTTTGACATTTCGCAGCGTCACAGGCTCACGCTAATTGCTGTATTCAAACTCCCATTAGGGAAGAATAAGTATTCCCCAAAGCTGCAGAGGCCATAGGTGGTGGCATATAGGTGTGCAAGGGTCTTTCATGGCACTGGACTTCTCAGGATAGTGTGGGAAGACTGTGCAGAGAGTCAGCAGAGCTGGTGAGGTCTGGATCATATTGCCTACACAGAATGACCTCTAGAATCATCCCTAGGACTTCATTCAGTCTTTGTGTCCAAGGAAACTGCATGGTTTGCCCCTGAAAAATCAACATCCCTGCTGTGTGGGTGATGAAAGAGCCAAGGGATGCGAAGAAGCCGGGGAACTAGGGAATGGCAGTGTAGATTTACTCCTTGACTAGATTTCTGACTTTTTACATTTTTAGGGGAGATTAACTTCGCTGTTTTTGCTGTCTTGCACCTGGTTGGGAATTAGTCTGTCAATTCGTTTGAGCTGGTGTGATAGGAAAATATAAATCTTATAAAAGGCCAGCACACCTAGGCGCAACCTGCCTCATAGCCTCTGGTGGCCCAGTTTTGCACAGCCCAGCTTTCCTCTGAATTCTGCATCCCTCCACAGCTACTCCAGGGCTACACTCCTGCTAGTATTGGTTTAAAAGACTGCCCTCACATCACCTTCATATCTCCTCTTGGGGTTTTGTTTGCCTCCTCCTTTTCCCTCCCTACATCCTCCAATTCTCCATCCCCATGACAAGGTGCCGTGTCCCCTATTTCCTTCTCTTTCGGTCCCGATGTCCTCTGTCCTTCCTTTCCTTCATTCACAAGCTTCATCAGCCCCCACCTACCATTCTTACTTCCTAAACCCCAAAAGTTCCCTGTGACTCCATTTCTTTGGACTTAGAGGTACTAACATGATGCATTGAAATGGGCCAAACAGAAAGGTTTGTGTGATTACATTCATGGGAACTACTGCCAGTTGCAGAATTGCTAGAATCCATAGCTCTCCTAAGGCAGCTGGGAATCTGCATTTCTCCCCATATTGGTGGATTTTTGGTGCCTACAGTATTTCTGGAGATTTTGGAACTGGTTTCAGATATTATCATATAGTGGATGGAGACATGCCCTTGGAATTAGGAGGAGACTAGTGAATTCAGATGATAGACACCTGTGAAACATAAAAACTAAAAAGCAGTTATTGCATCCTCCGGTGTGCTCCCAAAATTAAGTTTGATAAGTTTTCTGAGACCTGCAAGCCACTCCTTGTCATCTGAGCCACAAGGTAAGTGGGATTCCTGCTATTCCTGCTTAAGTAACGGTGCCTGATAATGTGTCTTAGGGCATCTGGGACCTCCACATAAGCTGTCAGATATCGCATAGGAGTTATTGGAGGCTAGTGCCGGGCAGAATACCCTGCCATGCCATCTTTTGCGAGTTCATTGCCATGTGCTAAATAAAGCTTAACTGCCTTTGGTTACCCTCAGCATCTAGCACCATTATTTAGGCTCAGTGGAAAGAAATCCACTAGCTAAATCACCATCAGTTCTTTCAGTGCTTGGGTTTCTCCCTTGAGGTTTCTCATTCAAATACGATACTGACCCAACACAAAACTGCTCAGAGTAGACATGCTGGCAGTATTAGGATTTAGGAAGCTCTCCTGCCTATTTCTCTTCCATGTCTGAGTTGGCAGAGCAGTGTTAGGCAAGGCATCAGAACAACACCTTTTGTCCAGAAGAAGTGAATGGGGAAAATTTATAATAGGTATTTTTAGTATTAGGTAAACACAGACAGTGAGTCATGCCACGATAACCTAAACTCAGAATTTCCTCTGTCATGTGGCTGTGTGTCACCAGCGCTGACATTATTCTGATGTCAAGTTAAAACGTCAAGGTGTAAAAATATGACAATTTTCCCCCAAATACAAAGGCAGTAAGATGGGATTGGTAGGAAACTGGCTGTTCTGAAGATCCGGGTAGAAGCTGTGGAAGAAACCAGGCACTTCACACACCTGCCCAGTTCAGAGATGAAGAGAACCTCTCCCCAGAGATACCAAGAAATCAAACCGTGCCACAATGAAGACATTTCCCGAGATGTGCCTGAAAAGCTAATTCAGCCCTGGGGGTTCATATGCTGTCTGAAACTATGTGCTCTCTAAATAGAGCATGTCTCTTGAAGATGAAACCGATACGGGTGAAGAGAAGGAATTGATACCAGCAACTGGACTGAAATGGTAATGAACTTTTTCAGACTTCAAAACTTATTCCCAAGGGGTCCGTTAACAAGCTAGCTACGTCTCTGCCTGCTTCTTTCCCCTCTGATTAATGTCATTTATTGTCTATGTGGATTTGTAAGCTGGCAATAGATCCCAGCTGTGGGGCTGGGGTGCAGACCTGAAGTTTATGGTAATTTGCCTGTGAGATTTTGATTAGCGATACTGTAGATTACACAGAGATTATTTTACAAAGTCATCTGTGTAGTAATGAGTCTGCAATTTAAGTGACAGAAATACAATGCAGATGAAATCACCAGGGACAAGATTTAATGCAAACAGTGATGGAGGAGAGATCAGCCTTTCGGGGCAGGAGATGGGTTTTAATATTCCTAGCAGTGGAGAAGAGGCACGTCCTGTTCTAAGGACTGGGAAGTTCAATGCCTGCTGAGTTTGCTGTACTAGAAGATGTCTCTGTTGGAAAGACAGTGTCAAATAAACTGGAATATGAACCGGCAGGGGCTGTCCATTAACTCTTTGTAGGACCATAGGAAATTAGGTTTGGGAGAGATGCACTTCTCTTGTCTCTTGGCTTAATCATGCTAACCAGCTGTTTGCTATTGACCTAGGCAGTGGAATCTAATGCAAAAAAAATTTCCATATGCAGCAAGGCTAGAGTTGGTTTGACAGTGGACTCAGCTTTCTCATACTAAACCTAATTTAGTCTCAGAAACCTGCTTTCTTAGCTCCTTCTGTAAGAAGTGGAGCTGGGCAGACCTCTCTAGAGGACAGCAGACACCTAACTTAAGTTCTCCAAAGCAATGCTTAAAGGTGCTTCTCTCTTTTTATCGGCTACAGTGGTGAAGGAACTGACAGAAGAACTGTCTTACATGCTGACATCGATAATTAGTGTGGTTTAGCTAATGCATTGATACCATTTTAAAGCTCCCTTTGCTGTGAGTTCCCAGCAAAGCAGCCTGTAGATGTTGTTGTATATTCTCTGACCCAGATGTTTCTTGACCGAATATCTGTCTCCCCTCTTCCTAAACACAACTATCCCTCTTCATCACCAACTCGGTCCTGTTTTAAGGCACGGACTGAGTGCCACCCAGCCGTCAAAAAGCAGACGTTTCAATTCGCTGTATAGTGACTAGAAAGACTTACAGGACATGACTCATTGCACCCTTATCTGCAATCTGGTAGATGAACTGTGCCGTGAAACCACTACTTTCTCTGCACTGGCTATGAAGGGGGTCCACGTGTCCAGCTCGATGGAGACGATGGTGCAGATGGCTGAAGTTAAGTGAGATGAATCTCAGGCCTGCCCCAGCAGGGAGACTGGGCTGGAGATTTGGACTGCAAATGTAGAACTGGAAGAGGGAGCATTAGGAAAGAGGGAGAGTGTTTCCTAATGCAGGGAGAGGGAGGAAAACTAGCGTAAGCACAGTGCACTGTGTAGAAAATGTACAAGTGGAGAATGGGGAGCATTTGTTTTTCTTATTCTGTTGTTCCTGAGTGTTTATAACCTTCTTGGTTCTGTGGTAAAGCCACAGAGCTCAAACTCTTTAAAGGCAACAACTGCACATGGTATGGTAACAGAACACGGTGTCTGGTTTTGAGAATATCGTATGTGAAAGCCTTGTTTTGGTGTGTGACATTTGGGTTTTGAATAGGTTTGGCTACATTTTTGCTTAAATCTGTGACTTCAGTAGCACCCGCCTCTTCAGTATTTTCATCTAAAGGGAAAAACACATTACTGAGAAAGAAAATTGGCTTTTTAAACAGCAGCAGAAATTCAGATCCTTTTCTTTGGCTGGAACTTTCTCAGCCTTGCCTTTTGTTGGGTTGGAAGGGCAGTAGAGAATATCCTCCCTGAAAATAATTGAACTGGATGACAAGCATGTGTCCCAGTCTTGGGTTGGAAGGGCAGTAGAGAATATCCTCCCTGAAAATAATTGAACTGGATGACAAGCATGTGTCCCAGTCTTGGGTAACAATGAAAAAAGGTCTTTGATTTCAAATGTGGCTTTAGGACTCATCTCATTTGACTTGTGGCCTTAGCATGGAAGTGGTCGTTGAGCTTTGTGCTGGAGCTCTCAAGAGTGGGATGGAAATTATTTGTTAGTGTTGATGATTTTTCTGACCTTGTAATGCATGAAACATTTTTCCAGATAAAGAGGGCTGTATATTCTTTATCTAGGGGCTTGCACTTTACAAACAGAGAACATAAAGAAAAAGCAGCAGATGACAGAGTGCTGCTACCATGGCAGGGCTGAGGAACAAGAATTCAAGTGAAGAAAGTCAGGGAAGGACTTCGGAAATGTGAGTTTTGGAGAAGCATTGGAGGAGATGGAGCAAACACTCAGTAAGCCAGGTTGTTCCAGGGTCAGGAGATGGAAACCATGGGTAGAAAACATCCAAAAGCTGGGCTTTGAAGATACAGTTAATGCAACAGGACAAACAGGGGAGACAAAGCTGAACACTGAGGAAGAAAGCAGAGAGACCAAAATTATGGAAACACTCTGAAGGCAATAGTGAGCCAAAGGTAGTGGTTTTCTCGCAGTAGCTAAAGAGTGGATTTTTTTCTGTGATAAAACAGAAGGACATAACATCTCATCTCTGATGAGGTGGGGAGAAGATTTCTCCGTCTGAAGGCAGAAGCAGATACTGCAGGATCTCTGTCCGTAACATCTGCTCTTCCTCAGCAGGATCACAATTTTTTAACAATTTTTTTTGATTGTAGCTGTATGTTGGGCACTTTGCTGCTGGGGGCCACTGTAGCTGGAAGGTTTATAAAGGTATTTGCTCTCTGGTTGACCTTACAAGAAACGCTTGTATGTGTTTGACAACTTTAATTTATTCTGCATTGCATTTCAAATCCATGGGAGCGAGCACTAATATGCAAGTATAATGGGAAAGAAATTCCTCTCATTTAAATGACTGAGATCTGGTACCCATCTTGTGTGAATGAAATTCAGTTGAATGAAATTCTTTCTTTTGTGAGTTTTAATCCTTTCCAGGTTTAACTTGCAAATCTATTCAGTGTATTCCTGTAAGATGAATAGCAAGATGGAAAGGTCGTAGGAGCACAGACCAGCTTTTATCTTGTATTTGACCCTCACTAGCATACTTCAAGCCTCATCCATGCCTGCAGCTTCTAGGCACTGCTGCTGTGCAGAGTAAATGAGATAAATGTGATGCTCTTCACAAGAAAACCAGCATTTCTCTTATCCTCTTTAGCACTAAGGTGTAGTTTAATTTTTACTAAATGAATTATCATCCCATGCCTTACTTTCCCCAGATATATATCAGAGGACAGTGCCTTCTCAAAGCACTTTGAGATCTATCAGTGAAACTGTTCTGTAAAACAAAGGGTTTTTATTTTCTTTTCCCCCTAGTGGTATTTATTCTTGATAGTGCATTTTGCCAGAAACCCTCTTGCAAACAACATCTACGGCAGGATCTATTTACAAAACTGAACTTGCAGTGCTGGGATGAGCTGAAAAGACTAATGCAAAATAATATGAAAAGCGCTGTACGTATTGAGACATAGTTGATTTTTCACCAGTTTGACCTAGCCTCTTTCCCTTTTCTTTGCTTATGTCTGTTCCCAGGTCTCCTTGTTGATCTCCCCTAAGGACTTAAAAACAATAGGTCTTACAGCCACAATACTTCAGGCATCTCTACAATTAAAAAACCCTAAATTGGTAAAAGGTGGTGTTTCTACCTTAGTGTATTCTTTGCAGGGAGAGATTAAACAAAAAAAATCTAAATACTATGTTTAAACATTGGGAGAGACACTGAAAATAAATACAAGAAGCTGAGGAAAGAAGAGCTTAGTGGAACAGTGAAGAATGCAACCCTATGCATTTATTCATTCATCAGATAATTAAATCACATCAAATTGCATAAAATGCAACTGCTCTAACACCCTTCAATTTTTTCCAAAAAACAGAAAGATTTCTGATAAACGAGACTTGCCAGCAAGAAATTTCACAACGTGTCCCAGGCACAGTAATACAGAAAGCATGATATAGGGGACCTGACTCATCCCAGAACCAATCCTATTTACATATCTCTGGCTGAACTTCTCTCAGTGACGCTCTTGCATGCAGCACTTAAACGCTTGCCGTGGGCATTGGCATTTCATTTGGCAACGAAAATGCCCCATGAAGGAAAAGGTACAGCGTTTACTGGCAAAATACTTTAACGAGAATAAAATCACCTGGGGGTTAAATATTTGTGAAGGTACTTCCTGCATTAATGAGTTCGGTTATAAGCAATACAATTTTCCCCTGAGACACCCTGCCCCTAGTAAAATTCGCAGCCCTGCTAGAGATGATCCATTAGCGGTTACAGAACCATTGTATCTGAGAACCTGCCTTAGGCTGTGTCTGCTCACACTTCTCAACCTGGACATCATCAGCAGATACAGAAGGAAATACCATGTTTATGGAGCACTGCGAATGTGAGATATTTTTTTTCCCCTCTGAACAAAGCAGTTTAAATTCAAATACATTAATATATCACCAGAGCATTTCTCAATGCACACACTTGTCACCATAAATAAGCCCAAGATAAGCAGTATCACAATATATAAATGTGTAAAATTATGCTGAATGAATTAGCTGCCTCCGTTCACAGTTTATAGGCACTACTGGTTGGGAGGTGTGGCTGAAAGAATACTTGGTATCTATAGTACCCATAGCAAACTTGGATGGCACCTTTTAACTAATAGCCTTGCTATCAATTTTACCTACAGAGGTCCTGACATTTCAGTGTCTATTTTTATATTTCCTAAAGTTACATGCAAAATGGAAAAAACAAATTCAAAAAGCTACCTCAGGTGCACAAGGCTGCTTTGATCTGCCCACTGTGCCACTGGAGGATACATACATTACTCAGACAGACAAAAAATATCCCGTAGTGTTCTGGATTGTCTGCAGTTGATGGTTTGTGGGCACAAAACCCATTTCTCTCATTTCCTTAGAATAATAAATTCCTTAAGCTCTTAACATCTTTCCTTACCTGAAAGGAGTCAGGATGTTGCAAACATCCTCCAGCAGTCACCACAAAAAAGCAAATCATATTTTCCCTCCCCAAAGGCAGAAATAGTCTTTTACCTGGCTTGTTCCCCTTGACGAATCCAAGCAAGAGCCACATCAAAAGGCACTTGAGCTCCATGGGACTTGTTCACATCTTTTCTCTGCAACACTGAGGATGGTGAAGTTTCTCAGAAGCGATGGGCTGGTACCGACCAAGCCAAGGAGCCATCTACTGCCTGGTTAGAACGGTGGGGAGCATCATCCTGCACGCGCAGCAAGGACTTTGCTCTTTGGTCAGCAAATCGTCGTTTCACTGGCTGGCTCCGCAAGAGGGAATAAAAGCTGCTCTCTGTTCAGCTATTAGTAGCTTTTATCCAGGAAATCAAACTTAATGCTCAGTGTGGCGGAGCGTGCCGTCGTGTGTAGGAAGTGGTTTGACACATCAGAGCTACTGACTCCAGAGCTATTCCACTACAGCTGAGGTCAGTAGAACTGGGCAAGATTTTAATGGGTTTGCGCAGCCACTCAACCCCAAATCTGTGGCTGGACAGGCCTTTGAGAAGGACCGTTGTTGTAGAATAGTTCTCCAGTGTATGACAATGGAACTCAGACACCGTCTGTGGGCACTACCTACAAAGAAAAGGTCTCATGGGGTATCGTTTTGGCTTTTTGGAGGTCTTCTGATGATGATAAAACCACACTCCATTCATTTTTTGATATATGCATGCTTGCAGTTTCTCTGAGTGACAGCTGAGCTTCTGAAGGATGGACAGTTTGATCAAAATCTATGAGGATGAGGCTGGCAGGTTTGAAAGGGGTTTTGTCTAAATTGTCTGGGTTTGCTATGCTTCAGTGAAATTGGTTCTTCCAAATGTCAGTGGAAAACTGGAAATTATCAAGGAAGTATCACGCTTTATGTAGTTTTTCTACAGCCATTTCCACAGAAATTATTATCTGTTAGTACGTAGATAATTAGTTGGGATAGACTATGGAAGAACAGATTTAAACTATTTGTGGTATTCTATCATGATTATTACCTGCCGGACATTTACTTCTCCTTTATAAATTCTTAATGATTGAAATCTTCCTAACAGGCATGCTAAGAAATAGATGTAATACATGAATCCATCAGTCATAGTCAAAGACACAGAGGATGCTGTGTTAGTATCTCTGTTCCTCACTATCGGAGACTCTCCTGTCCTCACACCCGTAAGGGTGATGGTCCTGTGAAAGGCAGCTGACACAAGGGAGCTTCTTTTGAGTGAGACCCAAAACAGACCTTTTTGGGGTGGTGAATGAAGATGCCATATCTATGGGAGGTTGCACAAATGTGCGTCTTCTCCCCCAGCATGTGGAAAGGTCCAAACGAGACTTTCGGCAGTGCTCATGAGAGCAGCAGGCAGAAGAGATGCTACAGCCCCTGCTCTCTCCTGATAAATCTCCCTTTGCCCTTTTCATTAAAGCTTTTAAGCAGCTTCATTGATGCAGATGACAAGTCCTTTCTGTTGGCAACAAGGCTTTGGCCAGGACATTACTGCCCAAACCCAAATGCAACAGGGTACAGAGAACAAGTAAGACTTCTGGAGCAACTGCTGTGGGTAAAATGCTTTGCTCACCCCAGGGCTGCTCCATGCTCCACAGATACTTACTGCCTTTGCTTTCGTACCAAATCATCTTCCATATTTAATAGCATAATAGGAAACACTGATGCCAAAGCCCACTGAAGGACTTGGAGAGATTTGCTCTTGAAACATCTGTCTGAAAGTCATAGACCCCAATTCTTCACCTTTTTCCAAGATACCTGGAGATATGCAACTGCATATGCAAAACCTCAACCATCTGGGTTGGTAAGATATATTTGTTACACTGCACGGCAAGAAATCCCAGGCTGTTTATCACAATTTGTCCTTCCCCTACTAAACGTGTGGTCTGTTCTTTGGAGGTGCAGGGATTTACTCCCCAACATCTCCTTCTATGTCTTGCCTGGTCAAACTATTTAATTTCATAGCTATTTGCATGATGGAGACAGAGATGGGAGACCTTTTCTGCAGTCCTTCAGCTCAATCTGCCTCTCTCAGCTATTCAGAATCCTGCCAGTCAATTAATGATTGCAAACTCTGAGCAGAGGGCAGCAGTTTGGACTGCAGACACAGATTCTCAACAAGCTGACTTTTTCCTTTTGCTGAACAGAGGTCTTTTTTCGGCAGGTGAGCCAAGACGTGCTCCCTCTTTCCTGCAGCCATTTGCTTTCAAGCAGCAAATCTCAGTGTAGGTGGATAATAGCCACTAAGATTTTATTAGAAATGATGAGTTTTTATCCTAGCAAGAGCATGCAATGTACAGTCAGTTGTTGCACTGGAAGGAACGGTGACCCCAGGTGGCTAATTGCTACAAGCACAGTTTGCATGAGAAAGACCCAAGTTTGCATTTAGACCTTTTAAAGGTCAGAAAAAAATGGTTACCGCTTGTGAGAGCAATTAGTGAGGTCAGCTTTGTGAAATAGGTCAGCTTGCTGAACGATTCCAGGAAAAAACAGTGCTGCTTCTGCAAGCAACTGACCCAAAGCAGAGCAAGGCAGAGACGGGGAGGGTGAGAACAGAGGGACCCAGCAAAGGGGAAAGTTATCTAGGCACAGGAAAAACAGAGGTTTATGAGAAAAAACATAATTAGCATAATAATTTACATGATTAACATTAGATGTTAGCAACAGAGGTGTGTGGCAATAATGGAGGGGAAACTGTGAAAACTCAGTGGAAACATGGAAAGTGATAGAGGGAAATAGGAGCATCTTGAGCATCTAGGAAGGTGTAGGGGGAAAAGAAGGTGCTGGTGTCTCAGTTGCTTGTTGACTTTCTTCCATTGATCACCACAGTTTTGCTGCTCAGAGAAGTCCTCTCTTTCAGCAGAAAGCTGGGAGGAAGAGAGACAGTCACATGGCCCAGGTCACCAGACAGACAAGGTTATGAAGATTATTTTTATACAATACCACAAGACCAAGGAAGATGCAGAAATAGAGTTGCCAGAAAGTAAAACACAGACACAGCTCCAGCCTTCCTTGGGTCTAGGTTTCACAAGGGCCTTTCAAAATCCCACAAGTGCTTTTAAAACTCTTAGTGCACAAACTCCTTTGGCCTGGAGGTCTGAGTAGCAGAGGCTGTAAGCAGATTTTACAGTGTAACTGGTACAGTTTTATCTGATGGAAAAAAGCAGAGTCATTCAGAAGCTGGGGAGAAAACAGAAATTCATAGAGGTCTGTATCAAGATCTCCCAAGAAACTTGGTCTCTTTATGTTACCATTTCAAAGCAAAGTGGTATTAAATTTTCAGTTGGGCATTGCTCACTTTATAAATCCAATGATGTTGCAAGCAAAACCAAGCCAGCTTAAGGAAAGGACAACACTATGATCTTATTGCAACCCTGCCCAGTTCAAAGCAGTGGTAAATATCCACGTAAATCACTAAAATAAGCGATCTTTGTGTTTTCTTCCTTTAATTCAACTTTTCTGCTGTGAATCACTCTTACATGAGCCCTCTATTCAAGGGAATAACACTTCATATGGGCCTTGCCTGGAGGAGTGGGGGGTGGCTCTAATAGCTAACTAAACTCTGTTAATCAGTATATTGCTTATATGCCCTTGAAATTATGGTAATGGTGTTGTAAACTCACATTATTTAATTTTTTACTTGGGAGGAAATGTATTGGGAATTTTACCTTAAGCATGGGATACAGTGCTACTCTGTACTGAACAGCTGAAGCTCAAATAGCTAGGTTTTGCACTTAAATAGGCCACTCTTGGCTTTCTCTACAGATTACTTAGAGGACTATGTTTAATATTTTCAAGAAAAGTCATTAAAGATGCCATGCACAGTCATTAAAGTCAATGATGCCAGTCTTTTAAGATGCCAACGGCCCTTTCTGTCCTCCACAGCAGCATCCAGCTCTGCTGCAAAGCAGAGGTATGGGGAAGCCCTGGTTGTACCACATGAGAAATGATCATCAGAAATTTTTCACCCAAGCTAATTATTTACAATGGCCAAACTGATTTTAACTGCTTTTTATTTCCCATAAAATTGAGACAGAGCTGACATGAGGCACACGAATTTTGCATCTTAAATGGAGCATATTTGCAAGGTCAACAAGGATTTAGGTTCAAGTCAAGCGAGAGTTGTATGGTCAACATAGTTTTCAAAGTTCCCCCTTGAGTCAATGGAGAGAGTCAACAAGTGCATCTAGAGGGTGATTCACCTCCTCGTCTGGACATCTACATCTACCGGATGAATCACCCATCCGAACTTCTCTGCCTCCCTCCCATCTGCCGACAACCGTTAAACCAGCATAACTAGTTTAAACCAAACACAGGTCTTGTAGGCAGCTACAGCTGGATGAGACAAATCCACCCTGAAAATCTGTACTGAATTTGCAAAGATAATTTAAGTTGCTTATTTAGTGACTGAGAACAGTATTCCCTGTCAAACCTCCTGGACGTGGTTCGTTATACTCTTATTAACTATTCCTTTCACTGATGACGAGTTCTCTGATAAATAAGCGAGGACCATAAAACTGAGAGGGACCTCGAGGGTCCAGTATTCAGTGTTGGGCTAAATCCATCAAACAAATCACTTTATGTCCTTTATCAACTGATGATGCTCCATCTCAAAAGTTGGAGCAGATGTGTGCATTGAAAGCCCCTGGAGTTGGAAGATAGGGATGGGGACCAGACTGGAGCACCCATAATCCAGGGGGAAATGGTGAGTGACCTGCTGCACCACTTAGACACTCACAAGTCTATG
The DNA here is from genome assembly GCF_035582795.1 of Mycteria americana. NCBI lineage: Eukaryota > Metazoa > Chordata > Aves > Ciconiiformes > Ciconiidae > Mycteria > Mycteria americana. The sequence goes on from NC_134365.1 coordinate 4,403,432, forward strand.
GGGCCTGATGAGATCCACCCGAGAGTGTTGAAGGAGCTGGCAGAAGAGCTCACCAAGCCCCTTTCCATCATTTACCAGCAGTCCTGGCTAACTGGGGAAGTCCCTGCTGACTGGAGATTAGCGAATGTGACACCCATCTACAAGAAGGGCCAGAAGGAGGACCCGGGGAACTACAGGCCTGTCAGCCTGACCTCGGTGCCGGGGAAGCTGATGGAGCAGATCATCCTGAGTGCTATCACACGGCATGTAGAGAATAATCAAAGGATCAAGCCCAGCCAGCATGGGTTCAGGAAAGGCAGGTCCTGCTTGACTAACCTGATCTCCTTCTATGATAAGGTGACCCGCCTAGTGGATGAGGGAAAGGCTGTGGATGTTGTCTATCTAGACTTCAGTAAAGCCTTTGACACGGTCTCCCACAGCATTCTCCTGGAGAAACTGGCTGCTCATGGCTTGGATGGGTGTACTCTTCGCTGGGTAAAGAACTGGCTGGACGGCCGGGCCCAAAGAGTGGTGGTGAATGGAGTTTACTCCGGTTGGCGGCCGGTCACAAGCGGTGTTCCCCAGGGCTCGGTGTTGGGGCCAGTTCTGTTTAACATCTTTATCAATGATCTGGACAAAGGGATCGAGTGTACTCTCAGTAAGTTTGCAGATGACACCAAGTTGTGTGGGAGTGTTGATCGGCTGGAGGGTAGGCAGGCTCTGCAGAGGGACCTGGACAGGCTGGATCGATGGGCTGGGGTGAATTGTATGAGGTTTAACAAGGCCAAGTGCCAGGTCCTGCACTTGGGCCACAGCAACCCCATGCAACGCTACAGGCTTGGGGAAGAGTGGCTGGAAAGCTGCCTGGCAGAGAAGGACCTGGGGGTGTTGGTTGACAGCCGCCTGAATATGAGCCAGCAGTGTGCCCAGGTGGCCAAGAAAGCCAATGGCATCCTGGCTTGTATCAAAAATAGTGTGGCCAGCAGGACTAGGGAAGTGATCGTGCCCCTGTACTCGGCACTGGTGAGGCCGCACCTCGAATCCTGTGTTCAGTTTTGGGCCCCTCACTACAAGAAAGACATTGAGGTGCTGGAGCGTGTCCAGAGAAGGGCAACGAAGCTGGTGAAGGGTCTGGAGCAGAAGTCTTATGAGGAGCGGCTGAGGGACCTGGGACTGTTTAGCCTGGAGAAAAGGAGGCTGAGGGGAGACCTCATCGCTCTCTACAACTACCTGAAAGGAGGTTGTAGAGAGGTGGGGGTCGGTCTCTTCTCCCAGGTAACAAGCGATAGGACAAGAGGAAATGGCCTCAAGTTGCGCCAGGGGAGGTTTAGACTGGATATTAGGAAATTTTACTTCACTGAAAGGGTTATCAAGCATTGGAACAGGCTGCCCAGGGAAGTGGTTGAGTCGCCATCCCTGGAGGTATTTAAAGGACGTTTGGATGAGGTGCTTAGAGACATGGTGTAGTGGTGGTTTTGGCAGTACTAGGTTTATGGTTGGACTCGATGATCTTAAAGGTCTTTTCCAACCTATATGATTCTGTGATTCTGTGATTCTGTGATTCTGTGAAAGGTAGCGGGTGTGTTCCTAGCCCTCAGCAAGTACCAGGAGGGTTTCATCCTCCAGTCCAAAGTAGAGAGCAAGAATCTACAGCTCTCCTTCCTCTGTGTTTATCATACTTCTCACCATAGCTTTCTCCATGAATGTTTGTTATACTATGGCTCACTGCTATCAAATTAAGTATATGGGCCTTTACTTCACATCCACAGAGATATAGGAAATTCCTTGGTTTTCTGCAACACAAAATGTTTCAAATCAAACTCTCTGTTGGACAAACAGCTCTGAGCTATGTATGCAAGAACAGACTAGTATGAAGACCCCAGTGTGATGCAGGGTCCCTAAAGATCTTTCTGTGTGAAAGAAAAAAAAACCACAAAAACCAACCACCCTCACAGGCACCCTCAAGTGCAAGCTCCTAAACCTAGAGGTTTATACAAATTAGTACAAGAAACATGAGAACAGCCTTGCTGGATCAGGCCAACAGTGCCTCTAGCCAAGCCTTTTGCCTCCAGCAATGGCAGCAGGAGATGCTAGTCCAGGAGGGCATCGGAACCAGGCTACTTCCAATCCCCTCATTTCTCCAGGTGTCCACGGCTTTTGCATTAAAGGCTGCATCTCTGCCCATGCCTTTTGGATCTATTTACAGACCTTCTGTCCATCAGTGCTGTCATCCTCATTTGAACCTGTGTGCTGGTTTTGGCTGGAATAGAGTTAATTTTCTTCATACTAGCTAGTATGGGGCTGTGTTTTGGATTTGTGCTGGAAACAGTGAATAGAGGGATGTTTTCATTATTGCTGAGCAGTGCTTGCACAGAGTCAAGGCCTTTTCTGCTCCTCACCCCACCTCATCAGCAAGTAGGCTGGGGGGGCACAAGAAGCTAGGAGGGGACATGGCTGGGACAGCTGACCCCAACTGACCAAATGGACATTCCACACCGTATGGCATCATGCTCAGCAATAAAGCTGGGGGGAAGGCTGGCTTGGGGGCTGCTGCTCGGGGACTGGCTGGTCATGGATTGGTTGGTGGTGAACAATTTTTTTTCATTTGCATCACTTGTCTTTCTTGGGTTTTATTTTTCTCTGTTATTTTCCTTTTCATTCAAATTTTTATTATTATTGTAATTGTTATTATATTTTATTTCAATTATTAAACTGTCTTTAATATATCTTTATATTAAACCCACAAGTTTTCTCACTTTTACCCTTCCAATTCTCTCCCCCCATCCCACTGGTAGGGGAGTGAACGAGCAGCTGTGTGGTGCTTAGTTGCTGGCTGGGGTTAAACCACAACAACCTGCCAATACTACTGGCCTCCACAACCTCCTCTGGTAGCAAGCTAAAGGACCATTGTGCAAACATGGACTCCCTTTTATCTGTTTTAAATGTTCTACTAAATGTCTCCTAGTTCTGATATTGTGGGGTTTGGTGGCTAATGGTCTGCATTCACCCTATCCGTCACCTCCAAGATATGGTTAACCTACCCACATCCTCCCCCTCTCCATGTTGAACAGTCCTAGATCTTTGCTGTCTCTCCTTGTAAGGCAACTGCTCCATCCCCATGATTATTTTACTTGTCCTTCTCTGGACTTTCTCCCATTCCACTACATCCTTTTTGAGACACAGAGAGCACACTGGCACCAACTACCCCACATGTAGGCCCACCAAGGTTTTATATGGCAGCAAAATTATCTTCTCTGTCCTATTCCCAGTGACAACACCCAACATTGTGTTGGCTTTTTTGGTTCTTAGTGCTGTTCTCCAAATTCATCAGGTTAGTATGCAGCAACAGGCAAAACACCCCCTAGTATTTCCCTTGGGGAATCAAGCACATTATTATTACAATAAAAGAGTGTCTAATGAGAAGATCTGGAGGAGACTTAATTTTTAAACTTATTCTCCTCAGACTAGGTGTCTGGCTGAACTTCTGGCTTATGTGAAAAATTCTTGATATACTTAGTTTCCATGTAGTGAGTACTGCCACAACTTCATGAACACTGCGATGCCTAGACTGGGTTCTTTAATAATTCCCCATGCAAATACAGCTGCATAGTACAGATGATAACTTTCTTCTGTAGATATTCTTATTTGCAATCATCATTCCTCTGGCCTGAGCAGAAAAAACTCAGGACCTTAAAATAAACTGATAAATGAAGTATATTATTGTGTGATCGTATTTGTTTCTTCCCTTCTCCTTTTTATTACCATCGAGTTATAGTTAATCAAGTATACTTAATCCTGTAAAGTGCACAAGTCTTAAGACAGCCTCTGTAATGAGCTCCTTACCCAAGACACCCTCTCTCTTTGCTTGACTCTAGTAAGAATTTTTACACTATCTGTCAAGTTAGGGAAATATAACCTAGTTGAATTATAAGGTGAGTACAAAATTGATTGGAAAAATCCCTGAAAAGAAAGTGCCCTTAAAATGGTTCAAAACTGTGTCAAATGGAAGAGGATATTGAGTGGCACCGATTAACTGTCAGAAGAGAAGGATGTATTGAAAGGTGTTTCCCAGGTTCTAATGTGGGTCTTGGGCTATTCAGTAGTTTCAGCAGTTATCTGGATGATGGATATAGACAATCTTTACTGCATTTGCAGAAGATGCTAAGCCAGGAGAGACCATGCATATATTAGAGGGCAGGAAGGAAATTCAAAGTGACTTCAATACACTGGACAAAAAAATTAGGATGCAATTTAAAGAATAAGTGCAAGTATTATATGTAGGCAGAATGAAACAGCCTGTGAAATGGAGTAGTGGCATCGCTGATTAGAGAGCTGTTCTTCCAAAAACGAACTAGGGCTTACATGCAGAAGACCGATTGGCAATGTCACGCATAAAAAATCTAAATCTAATTCTGAAATGTATAACACGTGCAAAGCAATCCCTTGTTTTATGCCGTGACAATAAAGCCATGGATAGGATGCTATGCCCAGTTGTGGGCACTACACATTTTGCAAAACATGGACCAGCAGAAGACAGTTCAGAGGAACGCAATGAGAATGACAAGGGGGTCTAGAAAACGTTTCCTAAAAGGAAAGACTGAGTAACTTGAGACTGTCTGAGGAATGATTATGGAGAAGGGGACAAGGTAACAGTCTTCAGCAGTGAGAGGTGGAGCTGCTTGTGCCTACGCATGGACTAGATGACCCCTCAAGTTTTCTTCCAGCACTAGTCTAGGGTCTGGTAAGGATTGTGCTCTTCCTCCTCACTTTCTAGACTCACAGCCCAGCAAGCTGCAACCCATAATTTATAGTCAGAGAAAGTCCTTCTGCATTGTCCTTAGCCCTTATTTGCCATCTAACCCATCTCCTGGCAGTCTCAGAATCTGACTGATTTTTGTACCAGTTATACCTTCTTTAGCCCAGAAAAGAGCTAGGCCTTCAGTCTTAAAGGGGTCTGCGACTGTACTGGGGTCTAAGACTAAACGAACAAATGAACATTTTGCATAACATAATGGCATTGTTGCCATAAAAGTCAGACAGAAACTCTACATAGTATCTATCTTGGACACTGGATATGGAATATCTGCCTTTGTCTAACCAAGAAGGTGTCTGTCTTTCCTATCCGATAACTAGACACCAAAGGTGGGAGTCATAACACCTTTGAAGACTCACATGGGAGACAAACACCTGAGCTGGCTGCCTAGACTCCTTTTACCATCAGTGAAGACAAGTAGACTCAACTAGGGCAAGGCTGTATCTTAAAAAAGATGTTTTAAATAGGTCAGATGGAACATGCCCAGTAAGCGTTTGTTTTTCCCTGTTGAAAATAAAGAGGATCCAGATGGTAAACTCGCACATAGATACCCTTTATTATAGGCATCTAAAATCAGAGGAGATGAACCTAACCTCCAGCAAGTTTTAAAGCACAGACTGTTACATTATACTATTCCCGTCCCACCTTTGGTCCTTATATTACCAAGTGAACTTCCCATGGTTGAAGACCACCATTGGAAATCTTTCTGCTGCATGTCAGAAGGTATCTTCCTACATCTTCTTTAGTTTTATGAGCTGGGTAGATGCTTCTGTTTAGGAAGGCACAGTTCAGTGCGTTCCTTTAGTTCAGTGAAGGCACGGTTAATCTCAGCTGTATGAATTTTTTTGAGTCAGCTCTGAATTTACAACCTCATAGGAAGCTGTTGTAGATGTTCCAAGAAATGGAGCTAAATACTATGCCACAGAAATAAATGTAAATGGTTGCATTTCAGTTCTTAGATGATCTTAATCTAGTGCCTTTTCCCTGAGAGCAAAAAAAAACTTCTGAACTGTACAGATTTCGAGGATACCTTACAGAAATGCAAAAAGAAGAACTTCTAAATGCAAATAGTACTGGTAGGAAATATTTAGAAAAGTTCTTCAGCTAGAGTAACTTGGAGGTTTCCGAATCTAACCACTAACCAAGAAGTGTTAGTGTATGAGTGAGCAAATTGGTGTGGTCCTCAGGAAGGAAGTACAGAGTGAGAAAATGAAAAGCTGAATGTAGAAAGGTCAGGATGAATTTTCATCAGCCAGGCTAAAGAAACAGACAATAGTTATCAGTTTTTCCTCCTTGAGCATAAATTATTGAGGGACTGGTGGTACTGCGGGAGCTGGCGGGAGTGCTCACCAATCTGCTTTCCATCCTTTATCAGCAGTCCTGGCTAACCAGGGAGGTCCCAGTTGACTGGAGGTTAGCAAATGTGACGCCCATGTACAAGAAGGGCCAGAAGGAGGACCTGGGGAACTACAGGCCTGTCAGCCTGACCTCGGTGCCAGGGAAGGTTATGGAGCAGATCATCTTGAGTGCCATCACGCGGCACATACAGGACAACCAGGTGATCAGGGCCAGTCAGCAAAGGTTTTTGAAAGGCAGCTCCTGCTTGACTAACCTGATCTCCTTCTATGACAAGGTGACCCGCTTAGTGGATGAGGGAAAGGCTGTGGATGTTGTCTACCTAGACTTTAGTAAAGCCTTTGACACTGTTTCCCACAGCATTCTCCTGGAGAAACTGGCTGCTCATGGCTTGGACGGGTGTACTCTTTGCTGAGTAAAAAACTGGCTGGATGGCCAGGCCCAAAGAGTGGTGGTGAATGGAGCTAAATCCAGTTGGTGGCCGGTCACAAGTGGTGTTCCCCAGGGCTCTGTGCTGGGGCCAGTTCTGTTTAATATCTTTATCAATGATCTGGACGAGGGGATCGAGTGCACCCTCAGTACGTTTGCAGATGACACCAAGTTGATGTTGGAGTGTTGATCTGCTTGAGGGTAGGAAGGGTCTACAGAGGGACCTGGACAGGCTGGATCAATGGGCTGAGGCCAATTGTATGAGGTTCAACAAGGCCAAGTGCAAGGTCCTGCACTTGGGCCACAGACAACCCCATGCAATGCTACAGCCTTGGAGGAGAGTGGCTGGAAAGCTGCCTGGCGGAAAAGGACCTGGGGTTTTGGTCAACAGCCAGCTGAATATGAGCCAGCAGCGTGCCCAGGTGGCCAAGAACGCCAATAGCATCCTGGCTTGTATCAGGAATAGCGTGGCCAGCAGGACTAGGGAAGTGATCGTCCCCCTGTACTTGGTACTGGTGAGGCCGCACCTCGAATCCTGTGTTCAGTTTTGGGCCCCTCACTCCAAGAGAGACATTGAGGGGCTGGAGCGTGTCCAGAGAAGGGCAACGAAGCTGGGGAAGGGTCTGGAGCACAAGGCTGATGGGGAGCGGCTGAGGGAAGTGGGGTTGTTTAGCCTGGAGAAAAGGAGGCTGAGGGGAGACCTCATCGCTCTCTACAACTGCCTGAAAGGAGGGTGTAGAGAGGTGGGGGTCGGTCTCTTCTCCCAAGTAACAAGCAATAGGATGAGAGGAAATGGCCTCAAGTTGTGCCAGGGGAGGTTTAGACTGGATATTAGGAAATTTTACTTCACTGAAAGGGTTGTCAAGCATTGGAACAGGCTGCCCAGGGAAGTGGTTGAGTCGCCATCCCTGGAGGTATTTAAAGGACGTTTGGATGAGGTGCTTAGGGACATGGTGTAGTGGTGGACTTGGCAGTGTTAGGTTAATGGTTGGACTCGATGATCTTAAAGGTCTTTTCCAACCTAAACAGTTCTATGATTCTATGATTAAAGCTGACTCTTTTATTCACTGCAGAATAAGGGTTCATGCCTTGTTTTTTGCTCCTAATGAAGCTCAGGACTTTTTTACAACATCTTTTCAATGAGTCCTCAAGCCTCTTCTTACAGTATCAGGAGCAATCCTTCAAATTATTGCCAGAGTAACTCAGACTGAGCTTATGCTACAAAAGTCAGACCTCATGATTCAGGACATAATTTTAAAATCATAATTTCCTGCGGTTGCTCTAGGATTTTCCCTGTAGGGTGTTTTTTCTAATGCACATTCAGCTGTTCTCAAATACTCCAGTGACAGCAGCATTCAAGGGGTTGTAGATGAAGGCAATCTAAAATGGGGCAATCAAGCATTGCTCTGGCTAACCAGGGAGAACTGATGCTAGTCAGCAGAGCTGGACATCTGAAGAGAGAAACTTATGGGTGAAATATTAAATAAATAGCTAACTGGTGGGTGTCCTTTTCGTCAGGTTAGATTTCGGTGACTCATTTTGTCACTGTTATCCTAGTACCGTTTTCCTGGACTGAGCACTATTTGTGCAGTGGAGAAGCGTGGGGTTGGAATGGAGACCTTGGGATTAGCAAATGACCAAGAGATGATGGATGTTTGAGGTATAAAGCTCTGAGTAACCCAACAGACCTGTTGAGGATTTCAGAGTGCTCCATCTCTTTCTCTGGAGGGAAGCTTGACTGCCAGACAAGAAAACACTTTGGGATCAACAAGGTGGTTTTCACCTTTTCTCACTTAATGTTAGATGTTGGTGTAGATGCAGACTTTTGAGCTAGTCACCCGTCTGCCATCGCAGTCAACGGAGAGGAGTAGGTGCAGCTCAGATGACCTACTTTAGATGTCTGCATTTGGGTGAGATGAACTGTGCTGCAGAAGTTTCTGCTTCTCAACGAGCTGAACGCCCAAACACTGCAGATGTCACATTTTGTCTGAGGATACCCACCAAACCTTCCCACCTGGCTGTCAACTGTCTCAAACAAACTCCATCTGCTGTAATTAGCAGTGAAAATTGCCCTGTGTTGCCTCAGTGCCGATGAATGTCTCCCAGTGCTTAGGGATCTTGGCAAAAATAATCTCCCTACCATCAGATTTATCCCTGTCACACAGATAAACCAGTATGTTTGTGACAAGTCCTGGATCCAGACCCTGTCACCAACCCCACCATCTCTCTGGCTCTTGCAGTGTTGTGCACAGGTTATAAATACTGGAGCACAGCAGGTTTTGGGGTTGAGCTCTGGGCTACTTCACTCTTGAAGGTGAATGCAATTAAAGGTGAAAGCAATGAACTGCAGCTGGCAAATCTGTAGTACTGAAAGGTCCAAGATGTCCACACCAGTCCTAGCACTTGTGCTGTTCAGGGCCTCTGATGGTCAGTGCCTCTCTGGGGCTTGAGAGGAGAAGGAAGGAGAAAGGTGATCTAGACAAGATCAAGCTGAGTTTAAAACATCCTAATGAAGTGCAGGACTTCTTTCCATAAAGCAGTTCATATTCCATGCCCTGTAGCTGTTCCTCAAAAAAACCCAGCAGCTATTTATCAGACTGTTCAACAGAAGTCCACTTACCCTGAGGAAGTTCTCCTCTAACCCTCATAAATTGACCTGTCCGCACTTTATAGCCAGACCCTATTTCATCACCTGCATCCATCCTGTTGTGGTTTAACCCCAGTCAGCAGCTAAGCCCCACCCAGCCGCTCGCTCACTCCCCCCACAGAGGGATGGGGGAGAGAATCAGAAGAGTAAAAGTGAGAAAACTCTTGGGTTGAGATAAAGACAGTTTAATAGGGAAAGCAAAAGCCACGCACACAAGCAAAGCAAAACAAGGAATTCCTTCACTCCTTCCCATGGGCAGGCAGGTGTTCAGCCACCTCCAGGAAAGCAGGGCTCCATCATGCGTAACGGTGACTTGGGAAGACAAACGCCATCACTCTAAATGTCCCCCCTTCCTTCTTCTTCCCCCAGCTTTGTATGCTGAGCATGACGCCATATGGTGTGGAATGTCCCTTTGGTCAGTTGGGGTCAGCTGTCCCAGCCGTGTCCCCTCCCAACTCCTTGTGCCCCCCCAGCCCACTCGCTGGTGGGGTGGGGTGAGAGGCAGAAAAGGCCTTGACTCTGTGTAAGCACTGCTCAGCAGTAACTAAAACATCTCTGTATACATCTCTGTATCATCAACACTGTTTCCAGCACAAATCCAAAACATAGCCCCTACTAGCTACTATGAAGAAAATTAACTCTATCCCAGCCAAAACCAGCACAACCAAGGAAACTGCCCAGTGGTTGACTTCAGAAGTTGCAGAGGACTCACTTGTGTGTGGCAAACGGCCTCAAACTTTCTCCCCGAGGCCAGGACAAAGCTCATTGTAACAAGAGACCATTTGGTGCTGAAAAAGGGTCCTTGCCCCAAGACACTGAGCTTGGACAGTGAGTGCAATCAGCTTTGAATCTGGTTGCATTTCCCAACTGCACATGAAAACTTTGCTGGAGACCACTTTTATCCAGCAGAATCCCATCACGTGTGGGACAGTCTCGTGCTTCAAAAGGGTACGGCAACACTTACCGCAGGCAAGAAATGGGATGGAAAAGCAACATGTAGGATCTTTTATATCTCTTCTGGACATACGTGCACTCTTTTCTCTATTGATACCTCTGATTATCACAGTTCAGCCCTTCTGAAGTCCTGTCTGTTTTGATCACTATATGTTGATAAGCAGACAGCCCTATAGGAGAATAGGGTCCTATGAAGAAAGTATTAAACAATCTTATAATTACAGGCTCTGTCCTAAGGTGCATGCTCCAAGCTCCTAAATTTCTTTATTTCTAATTCCCAGAGATCAACATTTCCTCATCTGGAGAGTTTGACTTGCAACTGTAACCTGTAACTTTCTTTTAATGTAGGAAATTATTCACAATATATATTTTTTTTCAAAGTAGAAGAAAGAAGTCTCTGAAAGTGAGGATTTTGGGGGTGGTGGGGTTCACATAGCCTCATGTTACACAGCGGCTGGTGTCACTTCTGTTGAAGCAGTGACGAGAGCACAAGATTTCCCAGGGCTGATTTACTTCATATCAGTCAGACTCTAACTGCCCCTTGCTCAGATGCCCTCATGACCATCTTCATTGCATCTGTTACCTGCATGATACAAAGAGTATCACTCAAAAAAAAAAAAAAAAGATCTCATTAGCCGTGTTCATGGTGAGCAAGTGGAAAACCCAAAATATTTGATGTGACTAATAAAAGCCAGACACTGAGCCTCCTCAATTTGGAGCGTTTTGTTAGCTTAAAGTTAGAAGAGGAAAGTACTCCAGATGCCATGCCAGATATGTGCAGCTCAGATAATATAGAAAGAACAGATAAAGGATAATATGAAAATATAAAGTATACTGGAAGGATTGTATTTACCTGCTTGGCTGTTTAGTGTTCAAACCATATCCACCAAGATATCTGTATCATCTCTCTTAAGTGGAATTAAGAAGATTAAGAAATTAAAGATTTGCATGAAGACGTTAAAATGAATGGTTTCTTCCCGCAGTTCTTGGCCCAGACATTGTTATGTTTAGCTTGCTCCTTTTTTCACTTTATCAAGTTTTGCAGTGTGACAGAGTCCAGACTTGGAGTCTTTCTGCTGTGGCTTCAATGGGCACTGCCCTAGAGCTTTGCTAAATCAACCATACAGGAAGGGGAGAGAAGAAAACATGGTGAAACTGGACAAATAGCAAGGATATAGCTTGCTTCAGCTCGGCACAAAACCAGCACCCTCTTCTCACTGTGGCTTAGGGTGGCCAGCAGTGCCAGTCAGCGTTAACATACGGTGTAATTTTTAGCAGGAGAAACCCAGAAGAAAAAATTCTCCTTTGGGTTTCAGGAGGGAGGAGGTAACTGCACCTGCTGTAATGCAATTGGGTTTGCACTCTGGTTGCTGTGGCATCCCAAACGGCCGTGCACAGCCAAAGCTCAGCTCCTCACGCTCCCTGAAAGTGACATTGTCAGAGCAGAGCTGCTGGTACTGATCCATCACCATGAGCATTGCCACGAGCTCCCCATGATGGGACAGCCTGGTTCAGCCCTTGGAAGGCTCCATCCAAGCAACATCCAGCTCTAACACGGGGCTTGAAAATGAGAAATCATCACCAACAAATGTAACTGAGAAACCAGATGAGCTAAGAGGGAGAGCTTCATGAGAGGACCTGCTGCTGAAGGCAACAAGCATCAGAAGGATGAGCCCAGAGGAGACAGCTAAGAGCACTTCATCCTAATTTTGGCTCCTCCACTAACTCCAAATGTGGCCTGGGGAAGTCACTTCCCTGCCTTCCCCCTGCCCAATACCTGTAAGCTGTTGATAACAATAAATTGTTGATAACAATCTTGATTATAACTGCAGAGATGCCTCTATGTTCTCCTGCCTAATGTCATGCAGCCTTTGAGCAAAGACAGTACTTTAAAAATCTTCATTCAGAGCATCACCTCCTAATTCTGAATAGCTAGGAAACAACTGAGCAGAAGCTTAGTCGAAAAGTTTTCTACCTTATATTTAAAAAGAGAGAAGAGCTTCATTTGTTTTTGCGTCAGGAAGCTCTCCACACCAACGGAGAAGAAAGTCCCTTTCTAAAATAACAAGAAATTCATTAGCACTTCTTGTACTTTTTTAAGGTCACCATTATAGATATTTTTGATAACACATCCTTTTACGTGCATGTGGTCTGCTCTGATGGTGGAGATAATGCTGTTTACAAGGCTGTTACCTGAAGAGCGGGTAATTTTTTTTTTCTGATGTCTTCCTTGTTTTTCAGGAACAGAAGGATGGACGATGTTCATACCTGGCCATTGCTCACTTATGGTTAAGGTCATGGTTTTACATAAGTTGGAAAGAGTGTAAAAGGAAAACCAAGGGACACGGTGAACATTTTCATATTTAAAAAGATGAGAGCTTAGCATTCAATTTTCTTCATTTGCCTTCCATGATGCCAAGGGACCAGATCATTAAGGACTTTAGGGTACTCTATCTCTGGCTACAGTGCTTTTTCTTAAGAAACGTAGGAATTGCTAGGCTGGGCCAGATTCCCCATCAATGTAGTTCAGTATCAGGCCCTTTTCCAATAATCAGGATAATATCTCCAGCAGAAGAGGCAAGAAATCCAACCTAGAAAAATGCAGAATAATCTGCCCTCATCCTTAATCTTGTCTTAATTTCCAGTCATTGGGTTGTTTTATAACACACAAAATAAAAGTTTTTCTCTCTTGCATAAGATGCCATACTTTGAATAAACACACAGCTCTCTGTTTCTTACTACAGCAGTATGTTGTAAATTGTAGAGTTACCAAAAACCACACAAAGTTCTTTATAAAATTAAAACTATGAACAAAAATAACCCCTGGCACATAAGGTGGAATACGGAAACTGTCCCAGTAAATTAAAAAAGTGCTGTTCCATGGACTGTCTTCTAAAGATGATTCACCACCTGGCCATAGCCCATGCTTGAAAAATTACTGGGCATCTTAGTTTTAGATAGCTAAAATTAGATGAGATTAATTATATCATAATTGTATAAGATACCTTACCAGATCTTATATGGCCATATATCCAATATACACACTCCTCCTCTGGGGTGGGAAGTATCATTGCTGAACAGCTGGGAAATGCCACCTGGGGCTTGCTGAAGGTCTGAATCCTAAAGCAGAGTCATACCATTTAGACCAGACTGGTCCATTCCCAACATCAAGGATGAGGATATTCCAATATGCCTGTCCCTGTTTGCATTGAGCACCTCTGTGGCAAAGACAGTCTTAAAGGGTTGATGCGTTAAGTCCTCCAGGACTCTCCAAGTCCTACTCCAAACCAGCAGTCCTTCAAAAATTCACCTCAATGCTATTGACTTGGACATACTTTAGGGCCAATGACACTGCACGTTCCCCACACAGGAAGAAAACCATAGAAAAAACAGATGAGAACATGTCCCAGCACAAAAGGCTATATACACGGAAAAGAAGTTGAAATTCTGTTTTAAAGTTGGCAATGCCTTGCACAGTCTAGGTGAGTTTTTGTGATACTCTTCAGAAAAGCAACCTTTAATTTATGTGAAATCACCAGCTTGGGTAATACATCCCATAACTGGCGACTAGCACTTCCATGAGGAGTCCTGAATCCATCCTGAAGACCGCGGACATACTGGAGAGAGTCCAGCAAAGGGCCACGAAGATGATGAAGGGACTGGAGCATCTCACATATGAGGAAAGGCTGAGAGAGCTGGGGCTGTTCAGCCTGGAGAAGAGAAAGCTCAGGGGAGTGTTATCAATATTTATAAATACCTGAAGGGAGGGTGCAAAGCCAACGGGGCCAGGCTCTGTTCAGTGGTGCCCAGTGCCAGGACCAGAGGCCATGGGCACAAACTGGCACACAGGAGGTTCCCTCTGAACATCAGGAAACATGTTTTTACTGTGAGGGTGACTGAGCATTGGCACAGGTTGCCCAGGGGGGTTGTGGAGTCTCCCTCCTTGGAGATACTCAAAAGCCACCTGGACATGGTCATGGGCAACTGGATCTAGGTGGCCCTGCTTGAGCAGCTGGTTGGACAAGATGACCTCCAGAGGTCCCTTCCAACCTCAACCATTCTGTGATTTGGTGAAATCATAATGGTTGGGCTTGCCCTAGGGTGTTGGATTGTGTAAGATCAGCATTACTACGTGGGATGTAGGCTGAGGATCAGAAATGGGGGGACTATTTAGGTGGCCTACACCTTTTAGATGCCTGGGTAAGATAATCTGACAGGATATTTTAGGACAGCCATCTTAAATGTTCGAGCTCTCCATGTGGTCACTAGCAAGCACGCAGGGTGTTCCTAGAGTGATTCAAAGGGTTCAAGGGAAATATCCAGCTCTCTCCATTGACCTGACAGGTCTCATCTGGACATCTGACACGGTGCTCCTCTATGGAGAACAAGGCGTCACCTGGAATCAGGCAATAGGAAATTCACTGAGGTGAGGCTGAGCAAGTGGCTGATTCAGGCAATACAGCATGTGCCACTATCCACTTGCATTTTACAGTACTCATGCCATTTCTGAGCTAAACAGCAATGGAGGAGGAGGAGAACTCCTTTTGCACATTTCCCCAGTGATCAGAGCACTTGGTCAGTAATCCAGAGCAAGCTTGGATGCTAAGTCCTTTCCTTGGTCTCACTTCTCTAGAGAATTATAGCAAGTAACAAACCCATAGAAATAATCACAGACTCATAGAATAATTCAGATTGGAAAGGAGCGGTCCAACCTGCTGCTTAACGTAAGGTTGGTTATGAGATCCCAACTGGCTATATTCAGCTGGGCCTTGAAAACCTCCAAGGATGGAGACTGCACAAACCTGTTAATATCCATGAGCATCTTAGTGCCCATCAATGTGCTATTAACATCAAATAATCTTGCTTACGCTGAGAGTGTTGTGATGGCCATCTACAGGAGCTCAGAGTATTCTCTTTGAAACTTAAGTTCTTGGATTCAGTGGTTTTGGATTGAAAACGGTTGTTCACAAGAATTTGATATAAATCTGCAGCAAGCAGAAGGGTAACCTTACCTATCTGTAAATCATCAGTACAAATGCATTTCCAGAGCGATGTCATATCGCTCAGTAACAACCCACAGTTCTTAGAATTTAATCTCAAATCCAGAATTGTATTTCAGTTCAAAAAACGTACCTGTAAATTTGGAGGAAGCTTTCATTCAGATGTTTCAACTGATCTTGGAAATTGCTATCTGAGACGCCTTCTGTTTTTCAGTACTCAACTTAAGATATTTTCATTCGCAGATATTAGATGCCCAGAATCCTTCAAGCGGTCTCAAGCTGGGCTCTCACAACCATAGGAAATGCATTAGTGTCACTATTAAACCTGCAGTAGACTGAAGCAATATTTTAGGATGGAAAATCAAAGGGGCTAAATGATTCTAAAAGGGAATCAGCACTTTTGCATGGTAAAAAGTTCCGTGAATTTAACCAGTGGCCTTTCCTGGCATAAAATCTTCAAACCTGGAGACAAGTCTAATAGCAAAGCTTCTCCACTGTAGTACTTAACATCACTTGATCTTTAAAAAGGAGTGGAAGCTATTGAAATTTTTGAAAAAAATAATGGTTCAGCCTAGGTTTGGCTCTGATATAAGAGAAAACTAAAAGAAAGAGAGTAACGCTAGAGAGAAAGCTTTCACTGCAGGCACACACAGTAATGGCTGGGAAGGCAGGCAAGCCAGCTTGTAAAGCTGATTTTCTCCTTCTCTTCCAAATCCTCCCTCGCTGTTTGCCTTGGCTTCCAAAATCTTTCTCAAAGCTATTAGTTTTAAAGCTGATGACCAATGCAATGTAGGTTTAACTCTTCTTTTTTCCTCCTCTCTTCATTTCCATAAAATCATAGAATCATAGAATATCTCAAGTTGGAAGGGACCCACAAGGATCATTGAGTCCCACTCCCAGCAAACACAAAACTCCTGAAATCTCTCCGATTGTTTTGATGCCACAGACAGCAGGATTTGAAGCATGTAAAAAACCTACATCCTTAGCACAAAGAGCCTCTTCATGGCTAACACAGGGGGATCTGAATATCTTCCTATCCAAACCCTTCCTCTAGCAGAGCAGCACAACCATTTTTTTTCTCTCAGTGACAGCAGACGTCCCATCTGTACCGAGTCTAGTCATGTGTAATATTTTCACTGTTACATTTTCAACATGTTTTCTCAGTTCTTCAAACAAGCTTGAGACAGTGACGGTAGGACAAAATGGTCATTTCCTCATTTATAGCATTTTTTTCCCCATCACTGGCCAAACAAAAACACTCCACTGTGCAATGTCAACAGCAACGGAGCTTTCTTTAGTTGTAATCAAAAATATTGAAATATGTGTGTCGGAAACTTCATCTGTGATGAAATATTTCTGTTCTGAGACACTTCTTACTCATTTTTGTTATGGAACTGTCGTGGTTTAACCCGGCAGGCAGCTAAACACCACACAGCCGTTCACTCCCTCCCCCACAGTGGGATGGGGGAGAGTATTGGAAAAAAGGTAAAACTTGGGGAGAGTATCAGAAAAAGGGTAAAACTCGTGGATTGAGATAAAGACAATTTAATAGGACAGAAAAGGAAGGAGAAATAATAATAATAATAATAGAATATACAAAACAAGTGATGCACAATGCAATTGCTCACCACCCACTGACTGATGCCCAGCCAGTTCCCAAGCAGTGATCGCTGCCCCCCAGCCAACTCCCCCCATTTTTTTTGTTCAGCACGACGTCATATGGTGTGGCATATCCCTTTGGCCAGTTTGGGTCAGCTGTCCTGGTTATATCCCCTCCCAGCTTCTTGTGCACCTCCAGCTTCCTCGCTGGCAGGGCAGTCTGAGAAGCTGAAAAATCCTTGACTTAGTGTAAGCACTGCTCAGCAACAACTAAAACATCAGCGTGTTATCAACATCATTCCCATTCTAAATCCAAAATACAGCACTATACCAGTTACTAGGAAGAAAATTAACTCTATCCCAGCCGAAACCAGGACAGGAACTCAGCCAAAATAAGAAATTAGGTAAAAATCTGAAGTAAGTAAAAACTAGGTGAAAAAAAGCCACAATTTTCCACGGTTTTGGGTCATTCTATATATGGCAAAAATACACCATTTTCTTCATTGCTTTCATAGAGGCATTTTCAGCTGTTCCCTTAGCAGAAGAAAGAATATTTCAAATACCTTCCTAACTATTTTCAATTCTTTCAGGTTATTACACCTTCAAGTGGTTTTTTTTCAAGCCAGTAAACCGAAGCCAATCTTCCCAAGCCAGGATAAATTTTCTTCTGGCCCTGTTCTCTTCGTATTTTGTTTTGCCACACAGGCAATGCTGAACATCATTGGGAAGATGGCAGTGATAATCAAGCTGGAATTTTCGGGGGGGGGGGGGGGGGGAGAAAAAAAAGTCCAGAAAGGCTTGAAGGTGCTGCCAAGGCCACCATGAAAAATGTGGTGTGCAGCAGGGTCAGTTCTCCACGTGAGACCTCCACTGTTGGCTGGAAACCATCTGATGGGATTTAACCACCTTTTTACCTGATCGACACTTCTCTGAGAAGCCCTGATGTTTTGCTTTTATGCCACTTTGTGGTCCCCACCATTTCCTGCCTGCGTGGGTGGGAACCGCTCTGCTCTCCTCATTCCCAGTGGTTTTGGGGGGGTTTCCTGCGACCACGATTGCCACCCCAAAGACCTCCAGTTAGGTTGCGACGCACTGCCCTCTAATGCCATTTTGGCATATTAGCAACCCTCATCCTCAGCAAAGATCTGTAATACATAGTACAAATGATCCAAATCCAGCAAAAAATGCTATCAAAGCTTAAGGGAAATTATACGAAATGAGGCATTTAAAGGCTGCTTTTTTTCTCCAGAATTGCTTCATTTTATACCTTCTTAGAGATAACCATCAGGGAGAAAAATGAGAACCCTCTGTTTACCTTCTCTATACCATTTTGGATGCTAGATGCTTTCAGGGTCCCCTTCAGCTGTCTCTTTTCAGTCAACACGTCTGATTTCTTTAAGGTTTTGCACTGCACCGCTGCTTCTTCGATGGGATGAGATGCCCAGGAGTGCAGATGGCTGCTCAAAGGTGCATGTGCAGGTTGGATTTATGAGTATGTTTTCTCCTTTTTTTTTTAATTTTAATGGTTCCTAGCAGCCTGTTTGCTTTCTTGCCTCCTTCAGAGCACTGAGTAGGCATTTCTAGAAAATTATCCACAATGAATGCAGCATCTCTTTCCTTAATGGAAGCAGCTGATTTAGAGCCTGCCGCTGTGTGTGTTTTGTTAGTGCTATTTTCTCTTGCGTGCATTGCTTTGCATTCATTAACACTGGGTCCCATCTGCCATCTCATCACCCAGCCAGCGTTATGCCATCCTTCTGCAACTTTTTGCTTTCAGCTTTTGGCTGATTACTCTGAATAATCTGGGATCCACAGCAAATTTTATCACCTTGGCTGTTCACCTTTTCCAGCTTGCTTGTCGGTATGATGAGGTGTCCCAACCAAGGCTGGTGGCACTTCTCACAGTGTGAAAATCAAGAGTTTATTCACAGCCTTTTGGTCTTGCCTGTAACCCCATCTCCATAATCCCCCTCCTCTCCTCTCCCAGGAGTTCAGGAGACCCAGCTGCATCAAACTCATCTCAAACTGCTGAGAAAATTGCTAAGTTGGGAGAAAGAACTGCAAGAAAAGGCATAGAACAGAGCCAGGTGAGATAAGACAGGCAGGTACAGAGGCAGGACTGCTGAGACGGCGATCTTTAGTGGGATTCAAGAGGAAAAACACCAACATGGAAAGGTTTAAAATCCTAAAGGAAAAAAATAAAGATAGTTGGAAGATCAGTCTTCTGCATCATTGAGGGTCTGTTGGGGGGCGCAGAGCTGGCCAGTGCTACCCCACCTTTGCAGATATAGCTGAAAAGAGATTTTGGCCAGTTATTACCTACCTCCAAGATGTGTAGTGCTGGGCATGACCCCGCAAATGTCTCCTCCATTTCCAGTCTGCCTGGAACCTCTAGACTTGGCAGCTGGGTGAGATTCCTCTACCTGCCTGCAGCCTTCCTGAATTTAATAACATGGATTTTGTTGGCTTATTTGGTCCTATACAGGTGTATACAAGTATATTGTGGTTATTATTACAAACAGCGACAGATAAATTTTGATCCACGCCTAATGCATTTTCCAGACTTAACCAAGAGCCGCTTCTTTTCTTGTGAATTATCTGATTCATTGCTTTAATAGGTAGTTATTTATGGGCCTAATAATTTAGCCTTTGCCCTCCCTGTTGTGACTTGTTCCTAGGAGGAATTGAAATCTTCCATTATTATTGTGTTTTCTACCTTTGCAGACTCTAATCTCTTTTTAGTTTTTCCCAATGGCTGTCATGCTGTGATATTGCTCTGTGACATTTCAATCCACAGTGATTTCTCTCAGTACCTTTTGATGCAATTAACTATTTGATTCCTTCCTTTAACATAGTATACCAGTCATTTCTCAATGGGATTCTGTCACTGTAAAATTAGTATTGAAGTGTCCTGCTGATTTTCTTTCTTCCATAAAGTTACAGAGATGTGAATCATATCAATCCCTTCCTTTAAAAATGCAGGCATTGCGAGGGCAAGAAACCAAATGAAGATACTTGGGAGATCCTCCATAAATAAAGTGAAGAAAATTTCTTCTTACATTTAAGAAGTTTTCACTGTTATGAAAATAGACACATCTGTAAACACACTGCCTAGAAATATTGCCCTAGTAGAAAGCAGCATAACTAGGAGAGGAAGAGTCTAGTATAGTCCAGAACTTGAAATCAGATATTTTTAAAGTAGTAGCTTTACTTACTAGCACCATTTTTTTCAGCTAACCATGGGGAAATAAGCTGCATAGTAGCACAGTCAAAAGCAATGCTGGAGATAAGGACTTTCTGATTAGTATAGAGATAGTGCTTGTAGTATTTTGAGGTTGAAGTGACAATGCTATCTGCTTTGGGGTTGGAGGTTGTGCTGTGCTTTGCTTTGCTTTGCAGTGTTGCATGTTTATTTGTACCACTTTATCATGTGGTGCGAGTGGCCATAATTCTTAGAAATCTCAGCTCATCCAATTTGACATGCATGGTAGGAGCTGGAGATATACCTGCCTATTATAAGCAAAAAAGAAAATCTGGTCTTGCCACTGTCAAAAAGAAGACTCTGAATAATTAGTGCAAAACTTTGGGGTGAGCTACCTGGAAAAGATGGGAAATCGGTGTGGTTGGGTAAAATCCAAGCTCGGACAGATACAGAATTTTAGGGATTGTTTTGGAAAACAAAAATGATTTCTGCAGCTACATGGTCAGAGAAATCAACCAATCTAGCTCACTTTAGGCCCAAATGACATAATGCAATAAATACTAATAGCCAAAAACTTTGCAATAACACGCTTACCCGGTGACCTCAGTATTAGTGGGAGTGATGACACAGTGAAACGGTAACAAACATGCATGAATAATAGATGGGGATGTTTGAAATACACTTGATGTGAAATGACTATAAGTTTTCTTTATTCCTAACTTTTCCACTACAGCTGTATTGTCAAACTCAGAAGAGTCTGTCTCCATTTTTTCCCCCAAAATGAAGGTGTGCTTGGTAAGTAATTGGAAATGCTGAATGCCCAAGGAGACAAGCTGCCAGATTACTCATTCAGTAAGCTACCACAGATTTCTTAAGGAGTTAGAAATACATTATAGAGAATTGTGATATAACATACAGGGAAAATACAGTGTTGGGCATAAATACAGTCCTGCCCTCTGACAACTGAATTCCTAAATCTGCTTCAAACTCCAGTATAGCTCCAACTAAATACGGGTCAGTGGCAGCTCATTATATTGCACGAACATGTCTCTACGCTCGATTCTGTTTTCCAAGAACCTCACAATTCAGTTATAGCGATTATTTCTTCTCTCCTCTGTGGCGACACAGGCTCTTAAACCTGCAAAACCCTGATGGCTCTTAACAATCATTCAAATTCTCAGTGCAGAACTAATGTGGGGTTTGGTATCGCTGTTGCCACTGATTTGAAGTGGTTGTCTTTATGTGAGCTATATGGAGCATGCGATAGTATTTGCTGTTTGGCATTAAACCATCCTGCCAAAATAAAGTTTACTTTGTGTTTATTGTTGTTTGTCTCTGTTTCCATGGTTTCGTGCACCTTCTTTAAAAGGGTTATTGCAGGGATCATTACAGAGACCTGCTGAACATCACATCCAGACCACGGGATGAATGACTCCCATCTCATTCAGCTCAACTAGAAACTCCTCCAGAGTGGGTCTGTGATCCACCCCACCGCACAGGACTGAAAATTCTGGGGTTAATCTCGATCACGGGGAACCCAGCCCTCACCCACATCGTGGTCTCACCCCACGGCAGGACCCCCAAGGCACATCAAGGACTGGATTCCCAGGGTGAGGAAGGAAACAAAGCTCAGAGCGCCGATTACACTGGATGTGCACCATGAAAACCAAAAGGAATTCAAGTTCTTTGGGACCAAGGAAGCCGGGAGCCCAAACTTCATACCTGTGATGAAAAATCATGTGTGCAATTAGCTGTCATCTTTCTGCTCTTGCAGAATTCCTCCCCATATCCCACTTTGCTGCATCCTGCCCTGTCCTGCCTGCCACAACAACATGCTATGAAGCCTGAGGTGTAGGAAGCCTGGGGTGCAGGAAGTCTGAGGTGTAGGAAGCCTGAGGTGCAGGAAGCCTGGGGTGCAGGAAGTCTGAGGTGTAGGAAGCCTGAGGTGCAGGAAGCCTGGGGTGCAGGAAGCCTGAGGTGCAGGAAGCCTGAGGTGCAGGAAGCCTGAGGTGTAGGAAGCCTGAGGTGCAGGAAGCCTGAGGTGCAGGCAGGCAGGGCCCAGCCCCACTGCACCAGGCTGCTCAGCTGTGGGTCTGGCACCTTAATTAGGGCTGCAAGCGCAGGGGGAGGTCAGGAATCCGAATGGTTCCTTCATTCCCTCCTTTTCGGGATCAGAGCAGCTTCCCCCCGCTCGCAGCTCCCGGCGATGGGCAGGGTAGAATGTGGGGTTCCCTCCCCAGGGCCATACTGGTGAGCACTGGGCGGAGAAGGCGGGGGGGGGGGGGGAGCGGGTGCTGCGCCCTCCGCCCGCCGCCAGGGGGCAGTACAATGGCGGTGCTGCCGCAGCGCCCTCGGCGCCCATTGGCCGAGCGGGGCGGGCGCGGCCGCCGCGGGGCGGGCGGGCGGCAGTGCGCAGGCGCGGCCGCCGTGCAGGGCGGCCCTTCCCGGCTGTCTCAGCGGCCGGCTTATGGCGGCGGCGGCGCGGTGACGGGTGAGCGGCGGGTGGCGGGCCCCGGCCGGCCGCGCCCGCTCGGGGAGGCCGTTCCGGGCTCCGAGGGGGTGTGGGGAGGCAGGGCGGAGCGGGCGGCGGGCGGCTGTCCCCCCTCGGCCGCGCGGCTGCTCCCCTCGGCCGCGCGGCTGCTCCCCTCGGAGGGGTCTAGGCCCGTGTGGAGAGCGGGGGGGGGGGTCAGGGCCCCTCAGCCCCCGCTGCGCGGCCCATCTGCGTCCCAGGCCTCAGCCTTCTCTGTCCGCAGGGGGGGCGGAAATAACAGCCCGCTCTTTCTGTTGGCGTGGTTACAGCCCCTCTGCTTCGCTTCCTTGTGCCTCCCCGGCTGTGGTGCACCCCCTCCCCTCCAGGCGTTTTCCCGCGATGGCAGCACCGTCCCTGTATCCATACGCGTAGCATAATGTACCCCAAGTGCATAATATCTGCCCTAGAATAGCTGCACTCTTACTGCGTAAACTTTACACCCGTGTGGCAGGTGGGAATTGTTGTAGTGCCTTGTCCTCATCCTGTTCCCATATGCATTATCATGTTCGCCTGTATGTTTCAGTCCCTGTACCCATATGTGTAATAATCTCCAATGAATGCAACTTCCTCCATTTTCTTGCAGTGAACTCTGTTCTGCTGAGCCCTGGTTGTTCATATTCCACTGCAGAATTAAATTGTTGGGTTTTTAAAAAATTTTTGCTGAGCTTGCTACCTTTTGGAGTTGTAATATAGTTGCTGTCTGCCGCATCTGAGACTTTTCCACAGGCTTAAATGCATATACCTATAGCAACAGTCATCTCCTGTATGTCAGGCAGGTTCCATCAGATATAAGTATCTGTCAAATCTGTGGGATCAAGGTCTCGCTGATGAGTCTATAAACTTTCACTGCCGACTGTTAATCAGTCATGTTTGATCCTGCAGTAAATTAAGAAGTTAAAGTTTTTGGGTGGAGATAGGCCTGGATTACACTATCAGAGACTAAATAATGAGCTTACAGGTGCTAGACTTCTCATTACATTCATATTTTCTTTTCCTCCGTTCCATGTCAGATGCAATATCACACAAAGTGATACATTTCATGATGTTGTTACATAGCTAATTTTATATATATATATGTGTGTGTGTATATATGGGTGTTGTGTGTGTATGCATATATAAGTTCTGTGTATTTGAGAGGCCTTTACATGTTGTGCAAATAGTTACTTAATAATACTCTGGCAAGTATATTTAGTATAAGAAAGATATTCCTTTACGGTGATGTAAAAAATAGTGAAATTTGAGAAGATGATTGGAATGTTGATATAATTGCGCAGATAGTTTTTAAAGTCAGCAGAGTCAACAATTCCTTTGTGTTTGATTTGCAAGTCTTGAGGCTTGTGTGATACTTAATCTTGCATTTCTTTGTGAACCTCAAAATACCAGTGTGGACTACAGCGTAACTTCTTCAAAGCCTGAAACGATTGATATCTAATGCTACAAACGTAATTTAGGTAGTTTCCAACACCTGTTAGTGCTGAACAATATTCCTTACCTTTCAAACAGCCTTACTGTAGTCATGTGTATCAGCTACTAACCAGAAAAATGTTATTACTTTGAATTCTCTCTGACTTTGGAAAAAAGATGTATAAAAATATGGTGTATAAACATAGGCAAACTAGTAGCAAATAAGCCCTGGACATGTCATGTTATGTCATCTGGATTTTTTCTTTTGTCTTTTAGTTTTAAATTGAAGAGAAAATGTCACTTTACGATGACTTGGGAGTTGAGACCAGCGATTCTAAAACAGAAGGCTGGTCCAAAAACTTCAAACTACTACAGTCTCAATTGCAAGTGAAGAAAGCAGCTCTCACACAAGCAAAGGTATAGTCCCTTTGTATTTTTGCTTTCTATTATTCAAAATTCTTTTGTGTTCAGAGCGCCGAGGAAGGTTTGTGACCTTAGAATACCTATTTGGGGTAATTTTGCTAGGATTTGTCTATGAGTTTGTAGCCAGGAGCCTAGCAAAATTGAGGGGGGGGAAAGGCGAGATGCGTGTTTCTTGAAGTCTGTTAGAGGGAGTCTTGCAAAATTAAAATTGAACAAAGAACTGATGTGTGCGCTGCAAACCTCAGATATTTTAACTAGCAGAGCCAAAAGCTGATGTTCAATTCTAACTTCAAAGATAATGAGATTAAGCTTGCCTTTTTTTTAAGTAAGGGTCATACTGGGATTGATAGTTGGCAGTACCGGCTGTTGGTCATACTTGGCATTTTGCATCAGTTGTTACTTACGTGTTTGCATAGCTTTATGCTTGGTATGTAAAAGGCTTTTGGTGCTAAAGTGCAAATGGTTGTGCATTAGAAATTTTTGCAGAAAATATTTTCAATGTATGTGAAAGGGAGAAGGAGTGCAAGCTAATTCCTTGAGCTTAAACTGTGACAGAGCCATTTTCTCTTCTTATTGCTACAGTATTTCACCCTTTTTCTTTAAGCAGTGTTGATATTTTGGTTCAGGCAGGATATGTGTGTTCTTTGTGGTGTGTAGGTTCTAGAGTGAGAGTACTTAATTAAAAAAGTAGTAGTAGCATAGATCCCAAATACTTAAGTAGGCACAGCATTTTTTCACTGGAATTACTCCTGATTTATGCTGCTAAAATTGAGGGCAGGATTTAGTTGATAATTGGAACGACCTGCATGAATGAAATCTAAATGGCTACTGTATTAGATGTATTCTTTGTCTATCTAATTGATATGCAGTGCATGCATAGACTAATAGAAGAATAGAACAGGATTAGAGAATTCAGAGTTCAGAATAGAGTCATACATTTTATCAGATGATAAAGTATAAAGAACAGTACATCTTTGGAAGAAGTCTGAGACCCTTCTTAAAAAAAAAGCAAAACAAAAAAAACCCAAAAAAACCCCAAAACACTCGGTTCAAACTCGTCTGAAGAAAGAGATCGTCTGAATTTTTAATGTGGGTTTCTGGTCCTAATCCAAACCTAGGACCATTCACCTACCACTGTATGTTCTAGTGCATGTATAAGCAAAGTCTGATCTCACTCACTTAAAAAGAGGAAGGTATGCACTGGTTTCACTGAAGCGTTCTTTGAAATACTGCATCAGATCTGTATTTGTGTAGCAGCTCTTTAACCATAGTTGGCAAGCATCCGTCTTGGAACTGAGCAGCCTTTGCTACCACTAAAATATGGCATAAACTTAAGTTATCCACGTCAAGGTTCATTAGAAATGTTGAGAATTACTGTATGTTGATAAACTGAAGAGAAATTACATATTGAGCTTTGCACAGTGAAGAATTTGAGACAGTGGTTTTCATCCTTTTCTAAAAAAATTGGAGATGCCAGCTGCAAGTATATAAAGCTGCATTTTAGAGAACTATTTTATTATCTTTTTTAGACATTTTGTGTTTTGGTGATTTTTCAGAGTCAGAGAACAAAACAAACAACAGTCCTTGCTCCAGTGATTGACCTGAAACGAGGTAGCTCTTCTGATGAGAGGCAGATTGTGGACACACCACCTCATGTAGCAGCTGGGTTAAAGGTAAGACCAAGACAGCCAAAAAGTCCAGCTCTTAACAAACGTTTTGGAATTGGAATTCTCTGACTGCAGTCTGGAAAAGAAAAGCCACCTAACCTTTTAAAATGGATTTCTCCTGGTAAGGAATCAAAAGAAATTTTCTCCCTGAAACTTTTTCAAAGGTGATGGTTCTGAAATAGTTCTTTCAGATGAGAGAAGAACAGTATGTGTACCTCTGCTGGTATTATATTAATAGCAGATGATGAAAAAGACTGATGAGATTGTGGGGGAGGACCCCTTGCAGATGGTTGTGACAGCAAGATACCATAATACTTCTAATAATGATTTAATGGGTTTTGAAAAGTTCTTGTCCACGTTGATTTGCTGCTGCTTTGTTTTTGGCAGGGGGAGTGAGTGGGGGTGATTCTTCATGAAAAAAATTGAGATAGTGAGAGACGGGGTGAAATGTTAGTTTTAAGTAAAGCAGAGATTTCTTCTAGTTCCAGTGGGATTAGGATATTACCTGCTATTATAGAATTCAGGAAGTTTTGTGCTGTTGAGAGCAAGAAGGAAGTGCTAAATTCTTGGTTTCCAACTGGATGTTGTTTTCAGATCTTGGCTGAAAAAACTCCTTTTTCTTTAAGGATCCTGTACCTAGTGGTTTTTCTGCGGGAGATGTATTGATTCCTTTAGCGGATGAGTATGATCCCATGTTCCCAAATGACTATGAAAAAGTGGTAAAACGTCAAAGAGAGGAACGACAGAGGCAACGTGAGCTGGAGAGGCAAAAGGAGATTGAAGAAAGGGAAAAGTAAGGCTTTTGTTTAAACTCATGACATATTGACAATTATATAAAGAATAGACACATTGGTTTGTTTAGTTTTATCCCTCTAAACAGTTTCAGGGAAACTCTTAAAGATTTTGTGAAGAATACTGTATGCTTGTAGAAACAAGCACAATGTTTTAATTAATGTGTTTTAATGCTCTTGCTAAAATCACCTAACAGTGCAAAAATTATAAGATTTGTCATGTTTACAGCCTCTTTAGCTGAAAGACATGTCAAGTTTTTCTACATTTGCTTTATTTCGATAGTAGCAGCAGTATTTGGGTACTTCATGCATCACTATCAGACTTTGACCTTGCAGGTATTTTAGAGTATTTGTTGACAGTATAACCTGACTACAAATACCTTTCAACACTCAATGATAAACCATCCTTTCTGCTTTTAAATACTACAAACTCATACCTGAATGCATTCAGTTTTAAAGATGTAGCTAGCACAGCCTTTGAGAGGCATAGTTGAGTTTTCTTTTTTAATATTCTGCATTCAGTTCAAGTAAGTTAATTGTGTATTTATTACTCTTTTGTCTCTGGACAAAAGAAAATACTGCTTATGTTTAATTACCTTAATGCTCTTTCCCTGGAATAAGAAATCTCTCTAATCATATTAAAGAAGTTGAATGCAGATTCAGTGCCCTGTTGAAATAGGTGGTAAAACATCTGCCAGGCAGTAAGATTATATTTGCTTATTTTAAGTGAAATTAATAAGCCAGCTTCATCATGGTATGAATCATCTAAAGTCTATGGAATTATAAGAGGGATATTCTATTGCCCTGTTTAGATTGTAGAAATTAATATATCTAGTCATTTGGACTTCTCTGTCTTCTCTCTGTTACATCTTCATTGTTCTGGTGGAGGAGGAATGCCTGAGGCTCTGTCACACTAGCATGCAAGATCTCAGAAATCTGGGCTGTCATTTTCACAGCTTCAGTGTTGATTGCTATTTAGTCATGCTTGTACTTGTTGTATGTGGGCCAAGAGGGTAATCTTTATATATGACATTAGAGAGAGGAAGTGAAAAATACATATTACATTCTGATTTAAAATTGGGGAAACAATCTCAGCCAAACCTGCATCAGATGTATGCTTTGTGATAACTCGGGTGTTTGAACAGAGTGTACGTTTGTTTCAAATTCACAGTGCAGAGATTCAGAAATCTTGTCTGGTTCCACAGTAGTGCTGTTTTTATCATCTTGTAGCACGGTTTTGATGGCTGTGCTGGAACGAGATCCCATTTATGCCCCAAGCTGTGCTCTTAACTTTTTGGGAAAAACACTTTTCCTTTTTCTAACGTGTTAAAATGAGTAATTTCATGATGACAATAAATAACAGTTGAAGTGCAAACAATTCTCGAAGCATTTCTCACCTAATGTTAAAAGTTTTAATAGACTTGCCTGAATCTTATTTTAATTGCCAAGCTAGCTTCTCAATAATCTGATGTTTAAGTGTGATGATTTTTTGTTTTTTTAATTGGCTGAGTAAATTATGTCACTCTGTATAGCCTGTGATGGGGAATTTAAAAGGGATTCTGTTCAAAGCAGGGTGATTAATTAATGTCTCTCTTACCTTGCTATCTCTTCCATCCAGCGCCTCTTCCATTGTAGTCATTTAGTCACTGTAGTCAGTCTGGACTAGATTTATTCAGATACTTCCTCATTTCCATACATTCTTCTTCGCTGACTTGCAAGCGGAAAATGATCTTGCTTTGGATCCGTCTTGTATTTTACAAAAAATAATCCATGAGGATAAAAGCAAAGAAACAAAAAGTAAAGGTGTTTGTTTACACCTTCACGGAAAACATTATAAAATGCCAATTCGAGTGTAGCAGTATAATTCACACTGCAAAGGTGGTATCACAAATTAAAGCAAAGAGTTAACTTTGATGGTTTCTTATCCTAACTTACTGTGTCTCCTAGAAGACGTAAAGACAGACATGAAGCCAGTGGGTTTTCAAGAAGACCAGATCCAGATTCTGATGAAGACGAAGATTATGAAAGGGAGAGACGAAAAAGAAGTAAGGGAGCTGTTTATGTTTTTTATGAGGAAAGAGGAGAAAAGGGGAGGGGGGAATTCACAATCCTATTCTAGTTTCATGGATTCTGTGTTTCTCTGTTCTCAGCTGAGAAGTATGCTGTTATTTCTGAGCCTTTAGAATAAACCTAGCATTTTATTACATCGTAACTGTTGTAATGCAGAAAACTTCTTTCCCTGGAGGGAGATGGCAGCTAAATTATTTGTGGAAAGACCTCTTTTTACATTAGTTTGTAGATAGCTGTTTTAAGTTTCTGCATGGTGTAGGTTCCAGGAAAGGGGCGAGGCATGAGGTAAAATCAGGCTGAGAGGATCACTGTTGAGTTTTTGCTATAAAAGCTTACCATTCCTGCAATTGTTATTTGAATGCCCTTAGAACTAGTTAGCAAAATGTGGATCTGGGTGATGAGATATGTCTTTGCATAAACAAAATGAAAGTTTACTCTCTTTCAGCAACAAAGTTACAGTAAATAATTCAGGTCTGTTTTTATTTTAGGAAAGAAAATTTCTGATGGGACCTTTAAAATATTTGCTCTGCCTTGAAGTTTGAGACTACATTAGAATATTGCTTATTAAAATACAGAAGGGGCTTTGTACTTTACTCTTATGAAAGTGTAGTTAATCCTGAACAGATTGCCTTTTTCATTTGGCTTGATCAAGCAGTTTTAGAACTGAAGATTTGTTTCACTGCGGTCTTTAACTTTGAAATCCTATGAAACATGTTTGTGATAGACACCATATGTAGTACATCACTGCACTCTGATGTTGTCTCCCTTGATGTGCCTTCCATTCATGTCTAGTTTACCACTACTGAAACTTCTCGGACTGCTCTCTTGCTACTTTTCTGTTGATAGAGATGTATGTTAAGAATTGGCTGGTAAGCAGCCAGCAGCTGTATTAAGATTCAGTGAAGCTATTCCGAGCAGCAGAACTTGGTCATACAAATGTGTTGTCTTCCCTTTTGCTCATAGGTATGGGAGGCGCTGCCATTGCACCACCCACTTCTCTTGTTGAGAAGGACAAAGAACGTAAGTACACCAAAATCCTGTTCTCTAAAACCTAGCAGTGGTGTTTATTTCTCACTCAACCTTCTATTCAGTTAACTCATCCTGCCGCTCTTCCCATATGATTCTTTGTGGCAGAAGAACTTGCACTAGGTCTTTGTTGATGGGGGGAAAGCTTTGTGGAACCTGTGATACTACTGTGCTTCACATCTCTGTTAGAAAGGATTCTTTCTGTATTGCTAGAGAAGTGGTTTGGCAAGCCAGTCTGTTATAATCATGTTCAGTTACTCATTTCTGATGTGAAAGAAGAAATGTTGCAGACGGGTTTCTCTGGGTAGACTAGAAACCTCCACAGCGTGGACAGGGAATTTTTGCATTACCCTTTGCGTTAGGTGGTACTTTATGAATATCTTTTCTGAAGGGGTTATGCACTACAGACAGAATTTTGTAAGTTTTTGAGGGATGCAGTATCTGATTAAAGAGATGTGTGTGCACTAGGGTTTCCCTCAATGAAGATAGCTTGAAGATTGCAGTTGTCCACTAGATGGCATAAACTGGCTGTAAGAACAAAACTGTTCCCTTTTTTGCATGTCTAATTGTCTTAAATTTTTAAAATAATGAACAGTATGTTGTGTACGTTAAAAAATAATAAGAAAAAAGAATCGTATGCACACAAACTTTCCTTTGGGAGTCCTGATTTTATTTTTGAGAAGTTTCAAATTAAAAAAAAAAAAAATGAAGCTTGGCAGAGTAGGTGAATGATACAATAGTGAAAGCATTTGAACTGTGTAAACATTAAAAACAGAAAGAGATTGTTTTGAGTAAATAATTAAGAGCAACTGAGTGGTGTCAAGGAAAAGTAAATACAGGCTGGAAATGGTAGAAATATCCTGAGGGGGAAAGCTTTCAAAATGTGTCATGATCTCACAAGGAAACCTTTGTACAGCTTGTTACTTGATGCTCAAAGCTAGGCTGGAAAAACCTGAGAAAATATTGCTGTAGCAGAATTCCCATAGTCCAGTCCATGTGCTGCTTAAATAGGGATTTTTTTCCTCCTACGACATCCCCAAACTTCACATCTGACATTTTATTTGGTAAGATACAAGTACTAGTTCACAAGAAAATAATCTAAAATGAAGTCAGTCTAAAAGTCCGTAAGTACATTCCAAAGTGTGTTCTGCATATTTCCTTTAGTGTTCTGTAGGCTTTTTTTACATTTTGACATTTGACTTGTCAGTGAAAGGTAGCTTAATAATCTAATCGGTGTGACTGAGATACCTGTATAAAGCTATATAGCTCTCCACCCCCCAGGAAAAGTTGCAGTTCAGAAATTGTCAGTGAGATCTCTTAAGATTGTATAAATGCTTTGCTTTGAGTTGTGTTTATTCTTTTTAATAGACTGATTTCTCTTTTGTGTAAACTTTTCTTTTACAGTCCTTACAGTTCTTACTTTTCTTTACAGTCCTCAGGCCCCAAGCTGTGTGCTTTGATCCATTTTTGTCATAATTCTGTTCCTAATGAATGGGGCTTTTAAGTTTGCTTGCCCTCTGTCTGGATAAACTCATTGTAGTGCAGGTGGCCTCTTAATGTTTCTCTTCTCCATTTGATAAGTAAGAGGTTAATAAATGCATTATAGACCTGTGGATACAAACTCGCTCTATATCCAGTGAGGAAAATCCAGAATAACTCAACTCAAATCTTGGTTTTGAGAGAGAGAGAGGGGTGAGGGGATGTTAAAGCAGCACATGCAAAGGAAACATTCTTCTGATTTGGGTTTATGTGGGAGACTGTTTTTGTAGTTTGTTAATATTAAAGCAGAAAAAAGTACAACTTGCAGATGAAGAGCTGTCGGTAAATGAGTTAGATTGCAGGCATAGTACTGTAGTGTTCATAACAAGTAGGTAGTTCATGCAAAGTATTTTATTGAAAAAGCAAATGTCTCCGTTTTCTTCAGCTGTAGCATCATTTCCATTTGAAGAGGAGTCGAGACCTCGGGCACCATCTTCCAAAGCAGCTATTCCTCCTCCAGTGTATGATGAGCCAGAAAGACCTCGTTCCCCCACAGGACCTAGCAACTCTTTCCTTGCTAACATGGGGTAAATGATTGACTTATGCACATTTTGTGGAAAAAGGCATTAGAAGGTGGTGGAAACCAAAAGTTAAAATAGTTTGTCAGTAGAGAAGAACACAACCCTTTGCACGCATGTGGTTAGTCTGAGTGCATGTAGTCGTAACTGTCAGGATACAGAAAAAGCAGTGGATTTACTCGATCGAGAGAAATGCGTTTGAGGTGGTGCATTCAAGGCTGTGCTTTTAAGTGAGTTCTGAAGCCACATTCCAGTATAAAGTGTTTATGGCTTGTACAAGCCAAGCTAACATAGTATACAGGAAAACACAGATGGCATGTTAGTTCATCTAGATTTCTTTTCCAGCTTTGTCTTAAATTTGCTGTGTACCAGTGGGCAAATCATTTCAGCTCTGCTTTGTTTGTTTCCTCAGAAATTCAAAGTGTATTTGCATGAATGTAGCAGCTGTGTCTGTCCATTTACTTTTCTGCCTTGGATTAGCATTGGATGTAATGCGCTTGTTACTACTGTGGCAGCAAAATGATGTCAAATTTACAGTTAAAAACAGCTTAAAGACCTCACTTGAAAGTTGTAGTGGTTAACTGTGGTCCTCTTATCAATCGCATCAGGTGTTATGGAAATGCAGCCTCAGCGTAGTCAAAACTGTATCCAGGACGAACGCAGACATAAAAGTCTAGTTTATTACATTATTACACTGCATTTTCACTTTGGAGACAATTTTTCATGCAGTTTTTTGACAGAAATGCCTTTTTTTTTTTACATTGTCTAGAAAAAGGATAACCAAAGTCGGTACTGTTGGACCCATTTATGCATTGTTACCACCTCTAGTTAGCAATACCCTGGGACCTTCACTTTATTGAAAGAAGTGCTAAAAATATGACCTAACCTACCTTACCTCAGCCACACAATTGGCTACTGTTTATTCCGTGACTTAGTGTTTTAACCTTTCAGCATTACATAGTCAGACTTTTTGGCCTTTTTTAATGTGTCTTTGTATGTTTCATATAGTATGCTTAGAAAATAGTCATGTAGTCACCGATCCTGCATTTTTTGTGTAATCTCATATGCCTGTTGGTAGAATGGGGGTGACTGAGCATAGATTATTTACTGTGGTGTAAACTACTATACCATGGCATATCTTTTGTGTCTTGGCCTATCTAGCTATGGTCTCCAAAGAAATGTCAACATGTGTAGGTATATTTTGATCCTGTCTATTCATTTAGTGGGAATTTCAAAACCTGTCAGTGGAGGTGCTTTTTGTCAGATACTTAGAAAAAAAGATACCTTTAAATAGGTTGGGGGCTTTATTGCCTCAATACATTCTTGAAAATTCAGATAGATGAGACGTTTAAATTAATACTGAGGATATCCAGATTTGTTACAGGAAGGGCTAGCAAAACCACGTACTCTAGAGCTTATGCCAGCTTCGAACTAGTAAATAGTGGAACATGATTTAATGTGGGAAGTAGATATTCTACATCTGCTTTTTTCTCTCAAGCTTTTGATACCAGCCACTGACAAAGACAAGAAACTGGACTAAATGGACCTTGGTCTGATCTGGATTGCGATTTACTGTCAGCAACTTGATCAAGTGAAAGATGCCCTTGCCCATAGCAGTAGGGTTGTAAAAGTATGAACAATTTTATGTAGTCAGCTTCTCTGACAACTCTTCTGTGTGTAATTCAGGGGTGTAACACTTTTCATCTTCACAGGGTGCTGTGAAATTGCTAGGTTGTAAAGTCATGTAGAAGCTCTTAATTTTTCAGTTTCTGTGCAGTGAGATTTTAGGAGGTATTTGAGCACTCAGGAGAAATGCAATGTTAATGTTTCGTGTAAGAAACCTTTACTAACTGATGCTTTTTCTCTTTACAGAGGGACAGTAGCTCATAAAATCATGCAGAAGTATGGTTTCAGAGAGGGCCAGGGGCTGGGAAAGCATGAACAGGGGCTGAGCACAGCACTGTCAGTAGAGAAAACCAGCAAGAGGGGTGGCAAGATCATTGTTGGCGATTCTGCAGAGAAAGGTAATTTTGTCGTACACCGATAAGTTTGAAACATGGTCAGGGAAAAATAATAGTTCAGGCTCAGTGGAAGCTCCTGGATTTTTTGTTTACCATCTGTCCTTGCAGAAAATAGAGTTGGAAGAATGACTCGTGTTTCTTCTTGTGGAAATTTATCTTTTTTATCTTTTTTTAAAGTGGTCCTCTATTAATTATTTTAGCTCATCCTCCCCTTCCCCATCAGTTGTCCTCCTCTAGTGTTTGGAAGCCTCTTCTCTTCAAGGGGTGATCCTGCTCTGCTTCTGCTGACTTTCTCCCCATCACATGCTTTAGATATTGTTCTCATTTCCCTGCTGCTGTCTGATCTAGAGACATGTAGGCTTACTAGAGGAGCACCTCTGCCTGAGCACAAGTGTGGAAGTCAGGAGATCTGATTTTTAGTTCTTAGGGGATCTGATACAATTCTGAACTTATGAATGATTTCCCTCACAGAAGTAGTATGTTGTCAATGTTCTAGCTTAATTCACGTTCTGTGGCAGTGATTTTTCTGCTTATTGTCCTTCCAAATAGCTACGAGTTCTGAATTCCTCACCAATATTAAACTACATTTTGTGGCTTTTATTCCATTGTTTGATAACAGTAAGATTCTGATAAAAGCCCCCATATAAAGTTTAAATGAGCTTTAATCTTAAATTATACCATGATTCACTGTTCTATCTTCATAGCAGAAACGGGCAAGAAAGCGGATTCTAACCCCTTGACTGAGATACTGAAATGCCCAACTAAAGTGGTCTTACTAAGGGTAAGTTGGGAGTAAGGGAACATGTCTTGGTATTTGCAGCATACGTGACTGGTTGAAATGTTTAAACCTGTGTTCCTGTTACATTGACTCTATACAGTTCAGACAGTTCTGGCCTGCACCTACGTGGTGCTTTGTGTCGTGGAGAAAACATGTGTCTTCCTGAGATACAAGTTGTGACTGTAAATCAACATTGCGTTAGATTATACAGTTACCCTGTCGTAGTACTAGGGAACTGTCTCCTCCTGTGGCTCTTGACTGGTAAACAGAAGCTTAAAGTATTCGTGGTCACAGTTCCATGCATCTGTGATTTGTCTACGTAATCGTCTGTACAGACTACATCCAGTGAGTTGGGTTTATTCTTTCAATTTTCAGAACATGGTAGGTGCTGGGGAGGTGGATGAAGATCTAGAAGTTGAAACTAAGGAAGAATGCGAAAAATATGGCAAGGTTGGGAAATGTGTCATCTTTGAGGTAAGAGATAATCTCTTTGGCTGCTCTGAAAGTGAACTGGGCACTTGTCCCTCACGACTGGCTTGTTACTGTCTTGGAGAAGGGGCATAGATTAGAAGATCTTGCAGGGTCCTTTCCTGTGTTGTGATTCTGTATTTTCCATATTTGTAAGATACAAACTTTTAATGTCAGAAACTGGGCAAAAATCTATGGGTATTGTGCTTTTGGAACCTTTTTATTGTGCTCTCTCTACTACTTTTGTGAAGAACAGCAATTTAAAACAGTATTTTTGTTACTGTTCTAATTAGTTCTGGGGTTTGGGTTTTTTGTTTCAGATTCCTGGTGCCCCTGATGATGAAGCTGTAAGAATATTTTTAGAGTTTGAACGGGTTGAATCTGCCATCAAAGGTGGGATACTAAATTGTGTCCTGTGAACTTCAGAGTTAACTTCTGTAGAGAGATTAAACAGTCTCACTGATTAGACTGTTTAGCTAAAGAAATGCTTATTTTATTGAATTGCTGCTTGCTCACCTGTTCTTGGTTTCAATTCCAGCTGTTGTGGATCTAAATGGAAGATACTTTGGAGGCAGAGTTGTGAAGGCTTGTTTCTACAACCTGGACAAGTTCAGAGTACTGGATCTGGCAGAGCAAGTTTGATTTTAAAAATCTAGCTCGAGGTGTCACTGTTTTGGCAATCATGTTTTCAGCAGTAGGCTGGGAATAAAGAAGAGAAAAGTAGCTTTCCTAGCAAACTGGAAACAAGCCTCATTGAATGGATTTTTCGCATTCGTTGTGACTTACATTTTTTGTAATATAAAGCCCTTTGAAAGTAAGATTCACATCTGTGTGTTTTTGAATTGCACAATTCTGCTTATTGCTCTGGGAATCCTGTTTTTCTGAGCTTTCAGATGACTTTGTTCTTTTGAAAACCCATTGCTGAGGAGATGCTTTGTCTGTATTCCTGCTTTCCTTGTTCTGGTGCTTCATCATGGAGTCCCTGTGCTGCATCCACAATAAGTGGGAAGCTTTGGAAAAGGACTATGTGCTATCATGCTTCTCTTCCCTGATAACCCTCTCAGAGTTACAGCCTTGCTCTCGTAAGTCCTCCATCTGCACACCAGAGTGATTTGGGGTCGTTGGACAGTTGGCAGCTAGTTTGTTCTCTCCTGACTCCAGGACAATACTTTCTATGCCAGAATGGAGACTAAAGTAACAAGGAATGAGTCTGTCTTTCTTCCCAAATCCAAAGAAAATACACATTTAACCCAGGGAAATGGAAGGAGGAAGGAATTTAAAATGCTTAGCCATTTGAATCGGAATGAGTGGACTGTTAGCAGGAGCTCTGTGCTGTCAAGCAGTCTTTGCTAGAAATATCCAGGGTTTACTGATTACAGGTCGTTACTGAAATGCTATAGGTAGAACTGAGGGAAACTCATTCTTGTATCTGGCCAGCTATCAGATTCTCACTTCCTCTAACATCACACATAGATAACTAACTTTTTGTTTAATTGATTCAAACCTGGCATTTGCTCTCTCTATATATTTCTATATTTGAGGTCAAATAACATCAGGGTTAGGCTTTTTTTTTCTTTTTTGAGGAGTGCCAGTGAAGTTTTCAAAGTAGGAGGCAACGGAAGAAAATTCTCTTACGAAAATCTGAAGAGTTGACAAACTAAACTACTAAACACTACAACTCTTTTTTTTTTTTTTTTTAATCCGATGTAAAATAATACGCACCACTTTGCTCCTGATTTTATGTTTGCTTTTTGTTTGGGAACAGTATGTGACAAAGTTGGCAAAAGGTGGCTACACAATGATGGCAGTTGTCTCTGCTCCATTGCACCTAGAATTGTGCAAATATTAAAATGGAAGTGAGCTCTGAGGGCATTTTAGCTGTTTGAAAGCTGATGCTGGATGTCTTTTTCCTGTTATACACATGTGTTGGGGGGGAGGGGGTATAGACCTGTAGTTGATCAACGCTGTGAATATCTCCAGTTATTGCCCTTTTATTAAGTTTTGGCTGCAGATCTATATGACAAACCCTTGGTCTTGTGTTTCGCTTATTTTGTCCGCTTGTGTTCCACCAACCTCTGTACAAACATTTGCTTGTAAAACAGAAAACAATTTTTAAAAAAACCTTGTATTTTACCTACTGTGTGTTGGCTTCCTTATTGTCCTCTTCTGTTGCACAAGGCCTTCCCACAGAGTCAGTCACTTCTACACCACGTGTGCTGCTGTTGGCAATGGTTGTAATCTGCCATTAGAAAACCTCACTGCAGCAGAGGTGAAGAACCGGCCTGACTAATACTAAAACCACAGGACTTGGGGCAATAACAGAATCTGGATTCTGTTACTGGCTCTGCTGTTGGTTTTCTGTTTGACCTTGAGCAACACTTTAAGGCCTTTGCTACTATGTAGTAAAAGAAATTAGCCTAATATGAATTAGCATAGGTTTGCTTATGAGTCAGTTTTAGTGGCATGCTGTAGAAAGCTAAGCTCTGATAACAGATGTAGTATGATCTGAACTTAGTTTGAAATATGACTTGGCTTTAACATGATTTATTTATGGCTCTTATTTCAGCAAATACCTCTGTTCTGAGTGACTAGCTATAAGCATTTCCTGAGGTATACAGACTACTTTTTGTGTCTTCTAACCAGCTGTTCTGCTGTTTCTCTGTAATACCAGCTTCTGAGCTTCCAGTCTGATGAGTTGGAGGTCTTCCACTTGCTGAGAATTGCTTTACTGGCAAGTTTTGAACCATTTAGTTCTAAAAATCCTTATTGTGGTTGAAGACTTATAAGTAAAGTTTACCCCTGGAAATGTAGGAGAGAGGACTTGTTCATTTAGTATTTTGTGTAGGAGATTCATGCTGTAAATAAAGTATTTTTCTGTACCATGGGGTCACTAAAACTGCATAGGCATACCTCCTTCTAAAGTGTTAGCAGACCTACATTACCTTAGTTTCATCTCTTTGTGGGTACTCGCTTTGGTGAGTGCTGCACAAATACATGACATTGGAGCCTGGTTTGTAAGCAGTTGTCCTTTAGGTGCTGCCACAGTAAATGCAAACGCATACACAGATGTGGAAACCTGAAAAGGATCAGACATGCTGACTGAGGTCCTTAGTCAGACCTTACTTGTCACAGACAATGTAGTTAGTAGGAAGCATTTTTTTGGAAATGCATGTTCTTACACTTAGCCTGGGTTGATATGTTGGCTCAGACTTTCTCAGGTATGGCTGTATCTTGCATACCTTTAAAAGTTTCGTTCTGAATTTACTTCCCTCCTTCCTATCTCCTCTGCAGTCTTGTTGCTGACTTATTTCTATTTCTAGTAGTTTCTCAAATTACTTTTTATTTAATACCTCCAGTTTTTCCTGCTTACACATCCATTCTTTTCCTTCTGTGATTCATCAGTGCCCTCTCAAAAGGCTCAGCAGCACTTAATTTGGAGTTCTTCGTTGCAGCTACAAAGTTTTACTTGTTTGTTTGTCTTTGCATACTTGAAATTGTGCAAAGGGACACCTTTTTCTGTAAGGTATGTACTTGTAACTGGTCTGAAGCAATATTATTTTTGTTTCTCTTTTTTGTGTGGTGCCTTAAAAGGTTATGATTTTACAGAAAATGAAGAGGATGGTGGCCTGTTAAGATACACTTGCTTTATTGGCAGTACAATATTGGTTATACCTCTTCAGGTGAAGCGCTTGGTATTTTTCAGGCCTGATTTCCTAAAGTTAAGCTTTAATTCCATGTTTTAAGTACCCATGTAAATACTCTGATTCTCTAATGTGCTGAATAACTGTATCTCCTGTCGGGCTAAGTATGAACTGTTCATTACTTCTGGGAATCTAGATTAGATGCCTACTTAAGAGAGATTTGACTGTGTCCTGAAGCTAACAGCAAGCTGAGAGGGACGTGTAGGACGTGTCAGCCCAGAGCTGGACGAGGTGTCCCCAGTGCATTATCAACCCTGAAGTCTTAAGAACAGGGATTTGCATAGTGGCATAACCATTTGCTGCCTTGTTCTCTTCCTAATTCGTAACACTGGCTGCTATTTTAACAGCAGGGGAGTATTGACTTGATGCTTTCATAGTTGTTATAACCCCACGGTTGTGTTCCTGAGTGGTAACAGCTATTTCAGAGCCCATCGTTACGTACGTAGGTTATGATCGTATTTTCTTATGTGCACTGTTCTGCGATTAACCTATGTTGAATTTCAGCCGTCAGTTTATCACTTGCCTACTCGGTGTCAGACTGAAGAAATCTGATGAGATGAAGCTCACAGGGAACATTTTTTAACATTACTGTTGTCAAAATCTAAGCTTGCTTTGCTGATACTATATAAAAGGTGAGAGTTGTTGCCCCAAAGAACTTGCTGTCTGAATAGCCATACGCAGAGGGAGGGAGGCAGGTAGGTACAAAAAGTGTCTTGCCCAAGGTCATGCAGAAGGTAGATTGGAGAGTTGGGATTACCCCCTATTGCCCTATACTTGCAACTATGCAACCATGCAACCAAAACCCACATTCCTTGTGGAGCTGCTTTTTATTTTAACAACAGAAAATGGTAAGTGCTCTTAGCCTTGAGCTTTGGATTCTAAAGCAAATTCAGCTGAAGAGAAGGAGATGTAATTTGCTGCAGTCTAAGCGCTTGCCTTTTGAGGTGCTTATCTGAAATCAAGCTCCTGTGGTAGGTTTGTCTGAGTGTGTCGGGGTATTTTACCCTTCTGTGCAGGAGAAAATGTGCATTGTAACCCCACATAGTTTTCATGAAGGTAGAAGGAAAAATATGGAAGGCTTCAAAGAGGTTCTTAAACCTCTTAAATCTTTCTTGCTCTGCAAGCAAAAGTCTAATGAGGGAGTACTTTCTGTCCTTACAGCACTTAGTGCAAGAGGCCCCGAGCAAGACTCAGATTTATCCCATGTTTAAATTAAATTAAATCCCATGTTCGTGCCTGGGGTTGTTCCTCCTCAGGTGCAGGACTTGGCACTTCTCGTTGAGCTTCATGATATTCCTGCCAGCCTATTTCTCCAGCCTGTCGAGGTCCCTCTGGGTGGCAGCACGACTCTCTGGAGTATCAGCCACTCCTCCCAGGTTGGTGTCATCTGCAAGCTTACTGAGGGTACACTCTGCCCCATCATCCAGATCATTAATGAAGGTGTTAAACAGGACTGGACCCAGTATACACCCCTGCAGTACACCACGAGTTACCGGCCTCCAACTAGACTTTGTGCCACTGATCATCACCCTCTGGGACCGGCCCTTCAGCCAGTTTTCAATCTACTTCAGTGTCTGCCCATCCAGCCCATACTTCAACAGCATCTTTATGAGGAGGATCTCCTGGGAGACAATGTTTGAAAGCCTTACTGAAGTCCAGGTAGACAATACTTGCTGCCCTCCCATTGTCTACCAGGCCAGTCATTTCATCGTAGGAGGTGATCAAATTGGTCACCACTTCCCCTTGGTGAATCCATGCTGACTACTACTGATGATTTTCTTGTCCTTCATGAAAATAGTCTCCAGGATTAGCTGCTCCAGGATCTTAGAAATAAATGAAAGTTCTCTAAAAATTGGAAAAGAGCAAGAGCATCCATCTGCTTACAGATGCATCTAACATTGGTAATGTGTTCCTGAACAGCTACAAGACTATAAACCTGCTCCTTTCCCCAAGAAAGCAAGAGCTGCTTGTGATTGTGAACTTACTATGTTGCTTACAAGCACCTTCTGTACCGGTTAAGTGCAGTACTATGTGGTAATGATTGACTCCTTAGGAGAATGCATGCCTTTAGGTGATGAGGCAGTTGTCCTTAAAAGAGGAATAGGGATTGATTGCGTTAGCAGTCTGTTAATTTGCTGTCAGCTGAGCAATGACAGCATACAGCCTGTCTGCAACTGGAGGGTTTATTTGCTACTTTGAAAACTCCTGTGTCTTTTCAGGTGCTGTTTGAATTTCTAAACCTTACATTTGCATTTCTATATGGAAGGAGACCCTTCAAGAGAGACAGGCACTGTGCTGAGTTGTCACACCACCACTCCTAGAACCACCCACTGGCCAGACTTCAGCTACTTCTTGGTGCCAGTCAGCGCCTGAGTTGGGGCTTCACCCCTGTGCCAGAGGAAAGAATTGAGCTTTTGTGAAATTCTGGATCTGTCAGCCAGGAGGTTTGGCTTTCTGCTATGCTGAGTTGTGGAAGAGGTGGGTTTTTCATAGGTGGGCATGGGAATTACTTTTTGAGAGTAGCGCCTCGCTTGGGAAGTTTTTGGTGTGTCCTATAGGGAAGACTTCTAATAAAGGACCTCCCTCTCGCCCTGTGATGATGAAGATTTTATTCTAGCT
The DNA here is from genome assembly GCF_035582795.1 of Mycteria americana. Classification (NCBI taxonomy): domain Eukaryota; kingdom Metazoa; phylum Chordata; class Aves; order Ciconiiformes; family Ciconiidae; genus Mycteria; species Mycteria americana. The sequence continues at coordinate 4,444,966 of NC_134365.1, forward strand.
GCATAACAGTTAAAGAGCAATCCCGATCAGTTTGACTTATGTGAAACTTCATTATTTTTCTCGTGTCCTCAGGGCCTGCCCTCTCCTTTGAAACCCCATGGACTTTCAGAAATGTGAAGGCTTTTAGTTCTAGACTAAACCCACCGACAGCGAGGCACTGATGGGCAGCAGGTGACTGACCCCTTACACCATGTTTCTCCAGAGTATGATGGAGACTACAAGACAGCAGAAATACAGCGTGGTCCTTGTATCTGCTCTGTGAATAGAGGCTTCTGATGTCCAAGACTCCAGCACAGGTTTCTCTTAATCCTGTACAACAGATCCAGACCTTTTTGGGAGAGCCCATCTTAAAACATGAATACTTTATTCTGTGTTGATTCATATTGCAGGACCAGTCATGAGCAAGCCTGGTGCTGTGTGACCATGGAAGAACAAAGCAATTCCTGCAGAACATTGCTCACACACCGGCACCAACTTCTGGTTATCAGCCGTAGAAGGGACTTCTGTGAAGTCCGGCTGGAGGTGGTCAGGCAGCTCCTGGCAGGACACATGATACTTGACTGTGTGTTTCATATGTGAACCTCATCTCTGTCCTTCTTTGGCCCAAAACTGCATTTCAAGCAGGTGTTTCTCACCTGCGATGTAGTTTAGAGGATAAATACACCTGCTTTTTCTTTTTCTGAATGTGGCTTGCTGTGGTGTTCTGGAGAAACAACTGTTTGAGCTAAGGAGGTAGGAGTGCTGGTGCTCAGAGTAATGCATGAGATGTTTGTGGGTATTTTGAGGTGTTGGTTGACTGAATAACTGGTCTGTGTGTGAGAGGAGACAGATCTTGTGGGAAGGCTCTCATCTGTGCCTGTTACATGTTTGCAGTGTGAGCTTGAAAATGAACATTTTCCTCAAAGGACTGTAGTGACATTTTATGCAGCATAGAGGATTACAGGATTTTTCAAGGATGCAAAAACTGGAAGTTATGAGTTGCTTATAACGTCAGCCAGCTCCAGAGCCTACGGGCCGTAACCCCTGGGCATCTCTAGATGTAATCATAGATATTCATGTCTTGAGTCACGAGCAATAAATGAGTAGCTGCTCCTTTCTCCTCCTTGCTGAAGGATCTGTGAACTCTGAAACTTTGTTTAAATGAGCATTTAGGATGGTAATATCACCTTTCCCTTTCTGCAGGCCAATGGGTTAGATGTGCTGTTTGCCTTGAAGGTCCAGGGTGATTTTTACCTGCTATTTACTGCAAAAAATGTTTTTTCACTCCAGATGCAACTCAGCAAGTTAGTGGCGAGGAGGAGAAAACGGATTAAAGTCTGCAGGACTTCTAAGTGCTGAAAAAAAAGGTGGGCAAACCTCAAGTCTTCCACTTCTATGTTCCTCAACAGAGAGAAACATGACAAAGTTCCTATCTGTATGCCTGTGCTTGATAGCTTACCTTGAATTATGCAGTAGCTGACAATAAATACAAATGTGATCCTGTAGTGAGCTGTGCTCCTTTTGTGATCTTGCTGTCCCTCCGTGTCAGGTGGGGCTGGGCGTTGTTCGTGGCTTTCTGTACACAGGAGCAAACCCACAGCTTTCCATATCGGTAAGCAAAGTCCTACTTGAATGGGGAGAAAAATGGACATTGAGGTGGAAAAGCTGCAACAGAAGATCAGAGAGGTGAAAGCCCAGGAAAACATTGCAAGCAATTGGAGTAGGGATAGCGTGCACGCTTCTGCAGATTTTTCCACTCATACCTGCTTTCACTGATTTCTGATCCCTGCTGAGCTCATGACTGCGGCTTTACGGCATTTCCTTTCTTTTCCTTTTCTTTTTACCATCAGGAAATAGGGAAATCCCAAAGCACAGGGGTTCGTGCTGCGTTTCATTCTTGTTAGTATAGAAATGTAAGAGCACAGCCTTATGTCTTATAGCCAAACAGTGTTAGCACACCCTAAGCTTTCAGCCCCATAGATGTGGGCAGCAGGGGACAGGGTCCCACTGGACCGTGTCTCCTGTGCAGGACACCCTGCTGCCCTGCTTTGGCAGGGCTGAAGGCTGGTGCTTGCCTGCCCATCTCCCAGCAGTTGTGGCACGCTCTCTCCAGCACCGCATTTGGTTTACAAGATAAACTAGCTAACGTTGGGGGTGGCTAAAGCAGGTGCCAGATATTTTGCAAAGATACTTTAAGTGGCATATGCTTAAAGCCCAAGACAACCTCAGCTATATGGAAAACAGGATCTTTCCCAGGAAGATGACTATCCCTTTCCTTGCTTCTCTCCTGCTTCTATTCCTCCTGTAGGAAGAATGTGTTTTTTTCCAAAGCAGTTTTTAAGCATCTTGCCACTTCATAGCCCTTGAGCTGTTTTTCCTCTCCCAATCTCTAAGGTGTGATCTATAGCTCTCCACTTGAGAGCTTGCAGCAAGTCAACAGCTCAGGAATCCATGTGGTCCTGCCAAGACAAAGGTCTTCAACTCATCACAGGTTTCGCCACCTCTTGCCGTGGGCAGAAAGCTGGGTAGCTTTTTTGGACTTTGCTGCTTCGAACTTGTAAAACTCGTATAGCGACTGTGAACCAAAACTCAAATGATACTCCAGGAAAACACACAAAGCTCCCCCAGCACCCGCTCCTCTTGTGAGGATGGGAAGAGAAAACCAGTGGGTTTTGTGTCATTTGAGGCACTTCAGGAAAATGCTGGGGGTCAGCAATTGTAGTCGTGCAGGGCCGTCACTGGGAGAGGATATGGGCTGGAGCAATTCCCCATGACTTGCCTTCCCCCTTTATAGGAGAGGCTGGTACAGTCCCCCAGCAACATTTAAAGACCTTTCTGGGGAAGTAACCATATGGCAATGAAGTATACTCAAACCAGGATTCAGGTGTTTGCTCCGAGCACAAATTCAGGTGGAAGACCCAGGCGCGTGCAGCCCATCTCCCTGTACCTCACCAGTTAAAGCTGTGCACATCATCCCATATAACACAACACAGTTGCTTCTGCAGATGCTGTCCCAGAAGTATCCCATTCACCTGCAAGGGCTCAGCTCTTCTGAGGAAGTCAGGAATTTAGGTCTAATGAGGAAATCAAATAGGTCCTGAAAGTATCTCCAGCCATCACAGTGCTATTCATGTATTTGCCCTGCCTTTCTTCACTTTACTTTATACCTGATCATTTCAAACTGTTTTGCTTAGTTTTATTTCTACCTAGCAGGTTGCTTTCTTCATGGATAAAGCTTGATGGTCTTTGTTTTTCCTGCAGCGCTTTTGCAAGCAAAGCTGGGGGAACATAAAAGCTAGGAAGCTTGAGTCTACTATCAGTGTTTATATTAAAAAATCATGATGTTGGTATCATAAAATCAATACATACTTTTTTTTTTTCTGATTTAAAAAAAAAAAAAAGGGATTTAACCACATGGCAAGGATTTGCCTCACCAAGCCTGGACTGTGTGAAATAGAATTGATTATTTGTCACTCTGGATGCATCAGAAGAAGGATGGAGATGTTTCTCCAAATGTGATGTTTTCTCTTCAGTGCCAGGTGGGTGTGTTCCATGGCAGTTCAAAGCCATGGAAATCAATGGAGAGGGGGGACTGAGTTTCCTGCATGGAAAGAGCAAAATCACATTTAGAAACCAGCTCAAGCAGGTAGCTGCAGAAAAGCCACCAAGGTATGTATCTGACAGCGGGTGGTGCTGCTGCAGCAATTACTGCGTGCAGATCGCTCTTGCAAAATGCTGTCCAGTTCCTTACTGGGATTTTTCTCTCCGAAACCCAAAAGCTGATGACTGTGTGCAAAGCAGGAGACCAGGATCCGGAGCTGTGCCAGGGGCCAAGAGCACCTGGTCCTAAGTCTTTGACCTGCATCTCTCTAATCCAGTCTCGTCTCAACACCTTTATAGAGCACCTAATCTTTGTGATATGAAGATGCCAGCCCTAATACCAGAGGTTAGCAAAAAGTAATCTGTCTAGGTCAGGCTGCAGTCTACGTGGGGGTTGGCTGGAAAGTTTCCAAAGGCTCATCATTCCCAGTCCCTGCTGCATCTTAAGCTCTGATGACCTGGTTGTGCTGCCCGCTCTCCCAGCAGAAACGGTATCGCCTTTGCTAGCAAGAGGCCGCAAGCCTCTTTGCGACTTTCCCTTCTGCTAAATTTGCAAGGCTGAAGCGTCAGGCTTTGTGATCAACACGTGGGGAGAGCTCACCATCTGAAAGGCAGCTGGATACCAGGTGTCTTTGGAGCATGGGAGGATTAGTAAAGGCCTTGAAAACGTGGACACGGGCTGAAAACAGAAGTCTCGGGGCTATAAACAACTTGCTGATGGTCAGCAACTGGTCACTGAAGTGCAACCTTGAGAGCTGGGAGAGGTTGGCTTAGGTGTAACAGCAGCAGCCCAGCAAGAAAACAGCTGAGCGGTGGGATAAAGGGCCTGATGCTGCCTGGCAAAGCAGCACCTTCAAGCAACTTGTAACCCAGGGGCTGAGGCCAGAGGCTAAGAGCCTGCCTGGGCACCTAAGCATCTTATAAAAGGACAAAATAGGACTATGCAATCCTGATCAATCGTGCAAGCACGTCCCACAACATACCCAGCGCCAGCAATTACGAGCACCCTCGTCTTTCTTGGGTTTGTGCCATGCAAGCCATTCAAAATGTTATAAATATTTCAAACGAGCTGTTTGCGTTATTGTTTGCTTGCAGAGTACAACCCTCGTAGTGAAGGAGATCCCCGTGACTGATTCTCGGGCTGAAACGACTGCGTGGCTCCAACCCAAGAAAAGCACTGACGTCCTTGTCTTGCAGACTGCTACCACCCATTATCTTACTGTACCACTAACTGGAAAGGGAGGTCAGTTCAATACTGATTTCCTGGCTGGGCAATCACTGATACGAAGATCCATTCCTCCCTGTACAGGTAAAGACATCTCTGCTTCCCTTAGTTATGTGCAGAAATGCTGAGCAGCTTAGCCTGGAAGAGCATCCCATCTCCCGTGCCCCTTGGTACAAAGCCTGCTTGTGCACCCCTATTGATTCGGTGCAAGGTGGGGGAGGAAAGTTAAATCTCCACCTCGGCCAAAGAGGGTTTTTCTGGGGTTAAGGATGAAGCTGTGGGCTGCAGTCACAGCATGTCAGCCAAATATGGGTTTTAAACCTGGGAGAAAGGTAGAAGGACTCTTTGCTGGATTAGTTCTAACTAAACAACCCCACTAAAATATTAGTGGTCATTAAATCATGCGTTTCCTTCCTTTGGAGACAGCTTCCTATAGGACATAGCTGGGAAAGGTGCCCACAAACATCGCTGCTGCCATTGCCTCTCCCACAGAAACCAGCGCTTGGGAAGACCTCGAGAAGCCATCTGGATCATCCCTCGGGCCCAGGGCAGGATCAGCGCTGGCTAAGACCGTTTCCAGCTTGTTTGCCCAACCTGTTCCTAAAACCCCAAGTGATGCTGAGCCACCCACCAGCCTCTCTGACTGTGCAGCCTGGCGTTTGTGCTCTGCCGAGAGGAGAGCTGTCCTCATTTCACTGTCCTGGACCATACTTTGTGCAGTTTCATCTAAACCTGTTTTTGGGACCCGCTTGTTTCTCAGTGTTTTTCTTTTTTATTATTATTATTATGTTGTTGTTGTTCTTTTTAGATCCCAGACAGAAATGCTGTTGAACAGTGAGTAAGGAGTGAAAATACTGGTGCACCAGAAATCCCCAGACTATGTTTGAAGGCTTTCCTGTTTGTTTAAACTGCCTGGCACCACTTAGCTGCCCAAGGTGCTTTCTGTGGGTGAAAACCAATAGTATCTAACATAGGGAATGAGGCACACAAGATGCTCCAGCTCCTACGATGGCCTTGGCTGGAGCTGGGAAGCTGCTTTCTAGAAATTGCTCATGGGAAAAACAGAGCAGATGTGTAGAGACTGAGGGTGGTCCCATCGGAGATCTTTCTAGCCCAACACAGAGAGCGACTGGAGCAGATCTCAGTTACCAACTAGATGCTTTATTCACTTTGATTTCTGGGGGACCAGATTCAATGGAGGATGTAGCTTGTAAGCCTCTTCACTTGAAGAGCAGCTGGGTCCCAGGTGACTGGTCTTGGCTTTGCCCAAGGGATGTAGGTGCTTTGCTGCTGAAAAGGCACCTCTTAAATCCCAAAATGCTCCTGGAGCGGCAGGAGCAGCCCTCCATCCACTTGCCTGCCCTGAGGCTGGATGCTTGCCCAGGGGCTATTTAAGCCTTTGCACCATTTCAGCCAAGGGGGTGGCAAAGCCTCTCTGCCTCCCTGACCAGGTGATGGAAGGACCTTAATGGGGACCTTAACCACCAGCCTCTAATACAGGACATGATCGCACCTATGACGCTCTAATATGCTCTTACCAGCAAGTTTTTGGAGCTGAACCGCTGGTGTTCAGGAAAGATCAATGTTGCAGGAAAAAAAACAACCGAGGAGTTAGGCACCTTCCAAGCTATGCAGGCACTGAGCAGGATGTTATGGACAACAAATTTGGACATGAGCATCCAAATGTGGATTTTGATGGACGTGACGCCCAAGTTGATTATTGCATCTAACCCTGAGTATGTTGTTTCTTTTGCCAAGTCCTGGAATCATGTGGTGGAAATATTCTTCCAGAGATGAACTGCTGATCCTCATTTATCCCAGGCAATAAAACTGTAAAATTCTCTTTTTGTGTTTTATAGAGATTTGGAGACTCATCATTTCAAGGAGCAGCACTTGTTTCCCGGAGTACAGCACTGGGTTAGAGTCAGGCTCCCGTTCCTGCCAGGGGTGGATCAGCAGAGCTCCTGGGCAGAAGACAGAGAATGAGGTCAACAACAGGGGGGAAAAAAGTTTTATCAGCAAGAGAACAGCATGTCCTCCCCGATGCCCTGGGGATCCAGGATGCTTGGAGACACAGCGTTAGGTCAAGCTGCCAACCCTCACAGAAGGTGCCAGCCCTGTGCCTGCTCCTGCCCACCTGGGGTCAGATCCTGCACAGGGACCATCGCGGGTAGATGCTGGCACTTGTGAGCAGCTCTGCTCACTTGGGGTCCCTGAGCAAGCCGGGGCAGGGCTGGGCTCTCCTCCCTCCAGTTGCTCCCCATTTCTCAGCCATGAGCTGTGCTGGGACGGCTGCAAGGAGAAGCCAGGGCCATGTGGTGCAAGAGCCTGTGCACGGAGTGGGGCTCAGCAGCCTCCAGCAAGGGGTGGAAGGAGCCTGAAGGACATGAGAGGGGATCCACAGGCTATGGAGTAGCATCAGGGCTTGTTGAACTGCCTCCAGAAAGCATTGGCTGCTTCTGCTGGAAAACGCAATGAAAGGTAGGTTGCTGTTGTGCCGCCCTGGCCTCGGGCACGGCTGAGGTGTCCTTCTCCTGCACGTGGGTGTCGGGCCACGTGGAGCGAAGAAGGACTCTGCTTTACCTGCTGGGCTATGTCTGGCAGCGGCACGTGGATGTCTAGCCCAGCTGCCTTAAATTTTCCCAGCCTGCGGCCCTTTAGGTTTGCTAAATGTTGTGGGAAATTCCATTTTTGGATGCATTTTCCCCGAGAAAATGGTTGCCTGCTCAATTTGCCTGAGCAGAGACCCAGCCCCAGCATGTCCTGCCGTGTTCCCTGGGGACAGGGTAGAAACCAGCTGCTGCAACTGGTTCCAGTTGCTGGAAGGAAGCCCAGCAGCCCATACCACCAAATCTTCTATGCTTTTGTCCCTCACATGGTGCTGAGGCTCAGGGACATCTCCATGTGCAGCAGCCATCCCTCCCAGAGCAAGGCAGAGACAGCAATGCCATGTAAGCCATCGATGTCCCTGCCATCCCTGCTGGACTTACAGCTCCTGTAACAGAGCCTGGGGGAGCATTTTTTGGATCGCTCCTCACCCACTAGCTTAAACAGGTTTCTCCAGGGGGGTTTAAGCCAAACCTGGCAGACTGGAGCAGCTGAAGAGTGCTCACCTTGACCATCATGGTGGTCTGGATGGGGCTGGACCCTGCAGTACCTGGGCAGGGAGGCTTTATATCACGACAGCCACCGGCACAGGGATGGTTTGAGCAAGGTCTTGGTGACTCCGGGAGGGAGGAGTGGGTCTGCAGGAAGCAAAGACACAGCAGAGAGCTCACGGTATTGCTGTTAACCACCAAAGTGGAAGGACAGGGTCCAGTCCTGCATAGCTTAAGGAGTTTCTCTTGAACTAGCTCCAAGCCAATGCCTCTTTCTACCTCCAGGGAGGGCAGTAAAGGAACTACCGTAAAAATAAACAACTCTCCCAGGTGGTAATGTGCTCCACCTTCACCTCCTGCTGCAACCTGAGCTGCAGGTTGAATGGTAGGGATTAAGCCACACAGCCCTGATTGCGCTCCAAAACTCTGGGCTCGGCTCACGGCTCATCCCAGCCCTGTGCCGCCTGTCCCTGCTGTGATCCCAGGACATGGGGGTTACCACAGCAGGATCTGAACCTCCAGTTGCCTTGGCCTTGGATGGTCCAGCCTGTGCAAGGGCAGACGGGAGATGCTAAGGAGGGGGATCTGAGTTTCTGGCTCCCTGGTGTTGGAAGCAGTTGAGTTTTCCGAGCTTGGCCTAGTGCCACCACGCAGAAGATGGGACTGGTGCTCTGCTGAGCTCAGAAGATCGGCAGAGGTGATGTGGGAGGCCAAAACCCCATTATCCCACCCACATCCATTACACTCCGTTCTGTACTGGTCCTACCAGGAAAAAAAAACCACCACAAACCAAACCAAAAACCAGTTCCCAGTGCCTTCCATCCCTTTCTAAGGCCATCGGCTCCTTGTCCTGTCCCTGTCACCTCTCTCCCAGCCCTGCTGTCTCGGGAAGCGAAGGGTTAAAAGCTCCGAAATTGCAAGAGCTTCCTCCTTTCTGCAGTGCCTGCCTCCAAATGACGCTGGTTTCTGCCGGGCTTTGCCCAAATATGTCCGTTTCCTTCTAAAAGAAGAAGGAGGAGGAAGGAAGAAAATATAAATAAAGAAGAAAAAAAAATATATATATACAGGAGAAAGGCATCTGCGACCGGGGAACCCAGGCGTCCGAGCGCAGCCCTGCCTCATGCCGTTCCGCAAAGGTAGGGGCTGGATGGGGGGGGGGCAGCACCCCAGGGTGCTCCCTCGGCCGGGGGGGGGACCGGGGGGACCAGGGATGGGGCTGGGGTCCGTGCCCCGTGCGGTGCCTCCTTGTCGGGGTGGGAGATGGGAGCACCGGGCTCTGCCTGAGTTTGCTGCACTGCTGGCTTTTGGGGGAGGATGGGGGACACCCCACGATGCTGGGGGGGTGTGGGGGGGTAGAAATACAGCCTGTAAAGGGCAACTGTCTCCCCTCCGCTTTCCCTTGGCTGTGGGGTTTTTCGTCTCTCCTTGCTCGGGGGGAATGAGCTGCTCTGGGTGGTGCAAGGGCTGAGGACGAGAAGGAAGCAGGATGTTTCTGGGCAGGGGGGTGCTGCTGGGGGTGGTTTTGGGTGATGCGGGTTGAGAACTGGCAACCTGCGTGCATTCGTGGTGGTCCTTGGGAGATGCTGAGCTGGAGGAGCTGTGCCGTTGGCACCCTGGGAGGAGAGACTGGGGAGGTAAACGGCATTTGAGAGGGGTACCCCACCTGGGCAGCCCTCTTTCACACTGTGGTGCTCTCTGATCTGCACCCCAAGCCATCTCTTTTCCCAGAAACTCCATCCCAGCAGCTGGCAGAAATCCCACCTTGCCACCCCCTGGCTTGGAAGCGTGGGGCAAGAAGGACCCAGCTAGGAGACCTATAGCCCTGACGGCTGCTCCTGCGCTTCCCCACGGGTGGATGGATGAGTTTTCCATCCTCCCTGGCCCACTGTGAAGCAGAGGCCCTTAATGTCACCTCCTCCTCATCCCAGAGGGGTATCATAGTGTGAGCGTGGTGGGGCATAGAGCAGGATGCTCGTGGTGGCTCCTTGTCCTATCAGCTCTATTGGGAGGAGAAACAGAGGGGAAAAAGTCTTCTCCAGGAGACACAAAGCCCAGGGGAGGCAGGGTAAGTCAGGGTGTGCAAGGACATGGGGAGAAGATGCTGCTCAGCCTCTAACCTAGGTGCTTTGCTGAAGCGGAGAGGTGTCTCCGGACCAGTGGGCAGCCCAGTGGTTGCCCAGTGGTCTCCGGACCAGTGGCAGCTGGGGGCTGGCAGTGCTGGGGCAGGGGCAGAGGGTACCGCTGCAGAGATGTTACACTGGCATGGCATGAAAGGGCAGCAGGGAGGGAATGCAAATTTGGGAGAGAGGGCTGGATTTGTTTTCCTCACCTCTCCCTGCTCTGGGGAAGATGTTTTGGGTGTGCGGCAGTTTGCCCGCAGTGATGTTCACAGAGCCTGTGATCTCAGGCGTGGAGATTTATGTTGCCTTTTAAGGCTCAATGAAGTGTGATGTGGTTCACACCCTCGCATCTTGACAGCGCAGCAGACTTCAGGTCTTGATTTAATTTTAGGTGATAAACGGATTCGTTTAGAGCAGAAGGAGAGATGCTGGGGGGTGGGCGGTTGGAGGAAAGCAGAGTGCGTCAGGCTTTAAAAGCGCTGAGCCCTTGGGGGTGAGCACAGAGAGCCGGGGGGAGCTTCCCATGGTGGAGGGCAGCTCGCGTGCGGCTCCTGCTGCAGCCTCAGCAGGGATCCCAGGGATAAAAACGACGGGCAGGTCTCCAGCACTTGGGGACACATGGTGGGTTTGCAGTAATGAGGATGCATTTCCATGAGGTCTTGCCCAGCACACCTGAATTGGGGAAGACCTATTTGATGGGGCACCATACCATGCTTGCCGTCGCTGCTAGATACCTGGGGCACAGCTAACCTGCAAGTCCTCAGGACCCTGTTATGGGCAATTCGGTTCTGCAACCATTGTGTCCCCCTTGCAGCCATACCTCCTCTACAAACTTCCTCTAGAGGTCAACCTTGAAATGCCAGAGCAGCTGCCAGCAGCTCCCTGCATCAGCTTGCAGCTCCACCTTGGGAAGGTCCAACATGGCACAGAGGCCAGCGTGGATGGGTTTTGTCCATCGCTTGTGCACGTGGATGCTCAGCTCATGCTGGAGACCCCCCCAAGGACCCCTTCTTCTTGTAGATGGAGACTGTAAGACTTGCTTAGACTAGAATAGACTGAGTTTGGCCATGACAATGCTTGTAGAGGTTCTCTGTAAGGCCTAGCTGCAGTCTGTGTAGACATGACCCCAGCTGAGAGCATCCCATTGGGTTGGTGAGACCCCATGTCACCAGCCGTGCCTAGAGCACTGCTTGGTGGCTGAAGCTGGGCTGCCTGGGCTTCCCATGGGCACATCTATAAGCCACCAGGCAGGAGGGTTGTGGAGAGCACGGTCTTCTGGCTGCCCTTCAAGAGCGGCACAGAGCGAGCTGTGCATATCCTTAGTTTGCAGGAGAGTTGGGCATTAAGATATTTTCCCTGTAGTTCAACTTGGTGCATTAAGAAACCTTTCTGAAGGTGGTGGCCTCAGCCGGGTTGGAGTCAGGATGCCTGCCTGATCCTCCCCGAGGAAAACGAGGACTCCAGCCAGCTCAGCAAGGAGGCTGAGCTTTTCCTTTGGGAGCCTTTTGGGAGCAGCGTCTCACCCCAGGGCTTGCTCACCACCACTGGGATCCAGGGTGCAAAGAGGAGGCTCTGCCTAAAGGCTGCTGCTCTGCAAAGCCCAGGTAGCTTGAGGCACAGGGAAACTTTGAGATGTGCATTTTGGAGGCCCTGAGCTGTCTTTGCACACCCCTGCATGTGGAAATGGAGTATCCTGGGGAGTAAAATGCAAACTCCACCCTAGCTCTGCCGGCTTCTTGCTGCTTGCAGCTTTGGCATCACTTTCCCAGGTCTCCCTGACAAGTCTGTACTAAATCCTTGTTGCCTTGGCTCTGTTCTTCCTCCTTTCCCTCTGGGTATCGTAGCCAGTGGCATTGCCCCAGGATCTGCACTTCATGTCTGTACAACAGTTGCCATTTAGCCGACCTCAAGGCATTTGGCAGTTTCAGATATTAACGAAAGGTATTTCTAGCAGAGATGCTCGAGGACAGCTAGAAGGAATGAGCTTAGGGCAGGAATTAATTTCTTACAGCATCACCACATCAGCTGGGAGCGCTGGATAAAGTCCTGATCCCCAAGCGGTGCTGTTACCCTAGCAAAGGCCCATCCGTGGCTACAGCTCTACTGACAGGAGGTGTTGGGAGCTTTCACCTAAAATGCCCTTCGCCCCACCTGAAAAATATGATTTAATTACTGCAGCTGACGCGAGGAAGCCTGGGAGCATGCAGGTGATAAGCAGCTAGCTTATTGCCAGAGAGCGGGACGTTTGTCATTTGTCAAAGGACAAATGAAATCTTGGTGGCGTTGCTGGCCGGGAAGGAGCTGGAAATAAGAGTGAAAGCCAGCGAGCAGAGATCACACGCGTGATGCTGGGAGCGACTGGCTGCCCAGGGTATGGGTACAGCCATTAGCAAGTTGGCAAGGGCGTGATAGATGCAGGGTGCGAGGTGCTTCCCAGCTGAAAAAAAAAATGCACGGCACCATGAATATATATATTTATGGGTATATATAAAGGTGTAGGTTGGCTTTGAGCTGTTGGATGGGGGGGACCTGCTGGGTGCTGCTTGGATCACCAGTCATCAGGGCACGTTACTGCTCGTGTGAGCAAAGGATCCTGCGTGGTAATGCATGGCTTGAGTTGGGCAAGAAAGAGGACTCGGGGCCCTGCTTGATGAGGGGGCAGATTCTGGAGTCGTTGGTGTTGATTTTGTCTGTTGATGGTCTTCTCTGGGACCGCCGAGGAGGATCACGCTGGTGGCAGAGGTGGGCCTGGATGGATGTGGGCTGTGGTTTGGAGAGGTGACGGTGGATGCCGCGTCCCTGCAAAGGGGCTCTGCTGACATGGACATTGGCTGCGGTTCTGCAACACCAGTGCAACCCCAGGCAGAGGGAGAACTCGGATGACTGCAGCCAAGTGTTCTGAGCTGTCTTCGCAGGGTAAATGAGAAGAGCTCATAGCAGGGTGGAGATTAAGAAGAGCCATGGGCATGATGGACCAGCGCTGGATCCTGTGCAGCATCTGGAGGAGTAGCCATAGCTTGCAGAGGCAAGAGAAGAAGGAGGGACGCTGGAAAAAGCACAAGCACAGCAGTCAGGGAGCTCCTGAGGGGTCTGAGGCTGAAACCTGAGCTCTGTCCTTCATCTGCCAGGCTGGCAGTGGGAGAGCAAGCAGTGCCCTGTGGTCGCTGCGTACATGAGTTGGATTCAACATCTCTTCCAGGCTGAGAGTGATCTGGTGGCCGTCCTTGCATATGTCACATGGGGTGTGATGGCTCTCACCTTCCTTAGCCCTCTGGAGTGAGGTGTACAGCGTAAGCCAGACGTCCAGGTCCCCCCAGGAGGCAATGAACGGGCAGGCCCAGAGGAGGGTGCTTTGATGATGGATAGGCTCAATGGCTCCAGTGGCAACCTCTCCATCGCCATTGACCTCAAGGAGAGCCAGACACTTCGGTCCAAGCAGGCAGCACGCAGCTGAGATGAATACGAGCTCAGGGCTAGCCAAGGGGCCGGAGGAGCTGAGCACCCACCACGCAGCAGGGAGCAGGAGGTTTGAAAAAACAGCCCTAATCTTCCCAGGGTCCTTCCTCCCCACATCACGCCTACTTCCACAAGCACCTATTCACTCATCTTCAGCCAAGTTGTGTGGAGATCTTGGAGACTCTATAACAGCAACCCCCAAATCCAGCCCTCGGGATGCTTGCAGGGCACAGAGCTGCTCTGCAAAGAGACCTCACTGTCGCATCTACTGACCCCACTGCAGATATGCTGTGTTGGATGTCTCTCAACCGCCGCATCCCAGCCACGACGGGGTGCTTGTCTGCATGGAGCTTTGCAGCATCCCATGATGCTGGGTGGAGAAGAGCACCTGGTAGACCTGCACAAAGCCCTCCTGATGTCTGCCTTCCCGTGGCTCCTCTCTGCTGGTGGCCATCAGAGCAATCTCCTGCGAGCAGCTCCTATCCAAAGGTGGCAGAAGTTATTATATAGCAGGGAAAGTGATAACAGGAGTTGTTTTGGCAGGAGAAATGCCCTGGTGGGGATGACGTTGCAGAGGTGATTTCTGCCACCAAGCACTGCAATTTCCAGCTGCGTGGTGGGAGGAGCAGGTAGACAGCCCAGCCGCTGTAACAATACTGCTCTTTATTAAGCCTTTTCACCCTCTGTTAGCAGAAGTTGTGACGTCTTGTGGTCTCATTTCTGCTCGCTGAGATCAAGGAGGCTCTTGTTAGCAGGAGCAGAGGAGCCTTTTGCACGTGGGCATGAAGGGAAAGGGGAGGGCAGTGCCACATCCTGGCGTTATTATTTCTGCTCTGTGTCCCCTTCTCTATCGAACGCTTCCTCGATATCACAACTACTGCAGATAGTCAGATTGCAACACCCTCTGATGGGAAACTATCTGCTCTTGCAGAGTGATTACAGCTAAGGGTGGAGATTTGCCTTTCTGCAGCTTTTTGGTATTAAAAGGGATAATTTTGTCACTTTGGGCTGCTTTCTGGCTTGCTGGCAATGCCCTGCAAATCCACAGGCTGCTGCGTTTGCTGGTCACGTCACCCGTCGCTTCTCGATGTCGTGCTTTCCCGGCAGGCTTGGAAAACTTTTTATCCACCGGATAAAAGGCACCGGGGAGGATTTATGAGTGCTGATGAGCAACGCCTCCAAGCAGCACGGAGGGAGAGAAGCCGAGCGGGGAGTTCGGAGCTGCCGGGGGGGGGGGGTCCTGCCCACCCCAGCTCCCTATGGGGGCTGTCCCGGTGATGGTGACGGTGACGGCAACGGTGTGGGCGTCTGCTAGCAGCCATCTGCTCAAAGGGCAGGGAGGAAGCGTGCGGCAGAGCTGGCCCCGGCTCTCCTGACTCACCATCTCGTGCCTGAGTCAAACCATTGCCTTGTTTTCAATGAACACCTTTCCTGGAAGGCTGGAAACCCCCTCGTGTCCTGCTTTGCCCCCTGGCTGGTGTTTCTTGCCAGGGTATTTTCCTTCTGGCTCTTGATTTCATTTAATTCCCTTTCACCTAGCTGGCCCCTTGAGCAAAACACGAGTAAATGACCCAAAGGAGCAGGTGTCTGTCCCTCCATCACACCCGTCCCGCACGTCCCTGCTCCCTGCAGCTCCAAGAAAGCACTTGGTGAGCATGACCTCTCCACTGCCTCTTTGACATTACACTTTCTTCAGCATTTACGACAACTCATGGAGAGTCTTTAATGGGTTTAAGGAGCCACTGTGCCTAGCAGTTGCGTTCCCAGTGGTGCTCATGGGGTCGTGCACAACCAAGCAGCAAAGCCCACCACGTCTCATGGCACTGGTGCAGGGGAGGACATGCCAGGCTGTGGTGGGGAGGTGGCATGTCCTTCGCTGCCAGCAGCTGGAGGTGGGACCAGCACCCAACTTGAAACTGGGGAAGGAAGCTTGTAAAGGGTGTGCAGCTCCCTACAGGGGAGCTGTAAGGTCCAGTGGGGGTTTTTTCGGACCCGCTCTGCACCCCGATCGCTCCACAGAAACCAACCGGTGGGAAGAGATAGGTCGTTATAGCCTCTAAGACTTCCTGAGTCTGGGAATTGAAACCACGTAAAGATGCAGTCACTGATAGCATCTCCTCATCTCCTAACCTGGGAGCAGGCAGATATGCCTGTAACCTGCCTTCCCAGGGCCAGCAACCCACCGATCAACTTGCAACGCTGGAAAACCTTCCTCTTGGTGTCTTGCCTCACTCCTGCGTGGATGGAGGACTCTCCTGTGCTGTATTCACATGGTGAACAGGCATGACCCTGATGCTTTCTGTCCACGCCACCGGCTGAAGACTGGGCTCAGTGGCCGCGTTACGTAGGAAAAGCCGAGCTGGCTGGGCTAGGCTGGGCTTGGACTGTGGAGAAGGGTCCGATCCCTCTGCAGGGAGCTCAGCATGGGCTTGGACTTCACCCCAGTGCTCAGATCACACCACCAACACCCCCCGGGCCCCTTCTCCACCTGGCATCACACCATCTCTGACGCTCCTCTTGCCATCAGGAGCCCGTGCTGGCAGGGCAGCTGGCATGCCGAACCCTTCCCTAACACACCCTCAACGATGGAGAAATTCATCTCGGCATAAAACAACTCCAAAGGCTTTAAATCAGATGACCACGGGTTTTTCGTGGAGGGACGTGGGAGGATTTCAAAACCAGCGAGGTGTGATCCCTGTTTGCCTGGTGCGTGCGTGCACACACGCACACGCAGGCACGCACGTCTCTGCAGGGCACCCACTTTTTTTCCCCTGCGTAACCGCAGTTTAAGGCTGAAGAAAAAAGGGGTGGTGGACAGGCCCTGGTTGGGAGTCAAGATCAAACCTACACAAGCCGTTTCAAATTTCCCTTGTGTTTTCCTCTGGGGGATTCCTTGTCCTCCCAAGAGGTATTAGTTTTTCCCTAATACCTAGGCAACTTTTCCTATATCTATCTTAAACCTTCCTTGCTGTCAAGGACAGTTATAATTTTCATTATAACACTCTTTTTCAGACTGAAAGCTGTTACCACATTTCCCACCCCAGGTATTTCCTTCCTGGAGCACAAAATGGCCCTCATTTTGTGCTCTCCCATATGTCCCGTTCTGGAAACACCTCCTTGGTGTTGCCCACCACAGCCTGTCCCAGATTAAGCCTCGTCCCAAAAGCACAGGGCCCAGAGTGAGATGTGCCCTTCCCTGGTGCTGTGGGCACCAGCACCATCCGGGCCAGAAAACCCAACCTCCTGCATTTTCTGTACCACCCTCCTGCTAAAACACCCTGGAATTGGGCTTTCCTTTTGGTTTTTCATTATTATTATTTTTTCTCCAGGGGCATCATGCTGTTTGTACGTAGTTGGCTGCTGAGACTTTTTTATTCCCCCTCTCCCCAGTCCTTCAGTCCTCATTGGAGGACTTCCAGTTTTATCACTTCAGGCAGGGGAAACTGAGGCACGGGAGGGTGCAGTGATATCTGGAGGCCTCTGTGTAGCTGTAGCTGCTCTTATCTGCAGATCCAGCGCTCTCTCCATCAAACCTGGCCGTGCCTGAGCATCCTGCAGTGTCCCCCCCATGTTGGTACGTTTTGGTGTGCATTGCTGGTCCAGACCTTACCGTAGTGCAACGCGGACCTTCAAAATCAACCCTTGTGGATAGGAGCAGGGTGTTAAAACCCCACCTGGAGAGATTTGGGTTGGAATTGGGGAAAGCTTTGCTCAGCCCTGGAATAGGTTATCCAAGGACAGGGTGGGGAGTCTGAGACAGACAAATAGCTCCCTATGAGATGGCTCGGGGAGAAATGATGCTGCTTCGGGGCTGGGGAAGGGGTGATGACAAATCTGCTGGGAATAGGAGGTGCTGCTGTGTTCCTGTGCAGCCCCAGCCCCGGTTTGGGCTCGCCTGGTGGGGCTGGCCACCCGCGGCAGCCAGCATTTGGGCAAGGACGCGGCAGGGCTGGTGTTAAATGGCTGCAACCCTCTAGCCAACCTGATTTATCCCCCTCCCCGATGCCTTGGCAGTCAGCTCTGGAGCTTGTTTGCCCAACCTGACGCAGGGAGAGCCTTTTGCAGGGCAGCGAGGTGAACTTGTTTACCGATGTATTTATTATTTTTTGGCCGTGCATGGCCCGCTGGCACGCGGCCGCTGGCAGGAGCCCAGGCTCGGCCGCCCGAGAGGGACGGCGGGGACGCAGGGCTGCCGGAGCACGTGCCGGCCCCGAGAAGCCGCACGGGCTGTGCATGCTCCGTTCACATGCGTGCAGGGAGGAAACGCTGCCGAGCTCTGCTTTCCTGACCTTGCCGTCACCCAGCGCTGCCACCATCCCTCCCAGCAGCTGCAGCCTCCTCCAGAGACATGCGAAAGGGGCATGAGCAGCTATTGCCGGTGCCAGGGGGCTGCCGGGCTTTCTGGCTATTTCCAGGAAACCTGGAGAACAGCTGAGCCTGGTAAACAACAGGGATAACACGCCGGGACGGGAGGTGTTTTTCTCCCAGTGGTATCGGGAGAAAAATTGGGTGTCTTGCCTCCTGCACCCAGATCTGGCCACAAGCCCCAAGGAGGGATGTGACTTCCCAGTTTCAGTCTCTCCGGATCCAGGATGCTTGGGCTGCTTCTGCCAGGGGATAAGCAGGAGGATGGGTTTGCACTGCACGTGTCTTGCTCGTGGGCTTGAAGGCAGGGACTGAGTGCCTGGCCCAAGGAGATTGAATTATTCTGCCCCTAAAAATGCAGACAGGCACCGCCAGGTTATCCTGCACGAGTGGAGAATAAAGGCTCCTTAGTCACTGATACACATTTATTTGGAGGAAAGTTGTCTCTTCATTCAAGGTATGATCCAGGTGAGCATCCCACCTTGATACCAATAGGAGACTCTAGCGTGCCCGGTGCAGAAATTTGAGATTTTTACTTGTTTTTTCTTCTGCTCACTGATTTTCTTAGAAATCCTCCTTATTAGCAAGGGATTTCTAACAGGAACAGTAGGACGCAGGTCAGGCTGTGATTTGGGCTTGAGCAGCCCAACAAAGCCCCTCCACCCCAGGCACCACGGGATGCTGCCTGGCTTTGTGCCAACACCAGTGCTCCAGGGATGGATCCGTGCTTGTGAAACAACACTCCCTTTGCAAAAAGATTAAAATAATAAAGAAAAAAAAAAGCTGTTATTATTTTTTTTTCCCAGCCTGGGTCCATTTCCCAGCTGGAGCTCTGGATCCCGTTCACAGCTGAGGATGAGGCTTTGGGGTGGGAAGAGGGACTCGGAAGTGGCTTCGCCGCTGAAATCTCCATGTTGTTGAACCAACCTGAGAAGGACGAGTCGAGACACAAGAGGCACCTGCCAGCAGTGATTTTTGTGTTTATTTGTTTCTCCAAGGTTGATTTGCCAAAGGCAGGGAATGGATTTCCACCTCCTACAAGCTGTGAACAACATGTACATGGGGGAACGCAGTCAGCAAAGCCTTCAGTTCTCTTAAACATGAAATCACCTCTGGTTGCTGCCGTGCTTCCCCTCTCCTTTTTTTCTTTTCATAATTTTTGGGTGCAGCTGAGCTGCTCAGAAACTAACCCAAGTCAAAGACATTGGTGCCATAAATAGAAGAAATAAACCATTAATAAACCATTAAATGGTTTGTGGCTGTTGCAACGCAGCAATTTGGGCAACTTCTCAGTGGAGGACGTGAAGGTGGGAAGAGGTCTTTTTTGGGTATGGCTTTACCAGTCCAAATTTTGGAAAACCTGAGGTTGCCTTTCCTGGGTTGGCTTTGGATGTCCTGCCATGCTGTGCTTGCAGCGATGGGGTTGGTTGGCCTTGGCAGCTAACGGCCCAGCTGCAAACAAGACAAGACAAGGCAACGTGGGATGAGGCTGGTGTGTACCAGTGCTGAGTCTTAGTCACCCCGTTTCATCGATGACTGACTCTGTCTGAATGCAAAAGGACCAGATTTTTGAGTAGCATCCGAAGGCAGCAGCGGCACGGGCTGCCAGGGATCAAGGTGGTTGCGTGTGCTCCTGCACATGTCTGAGGGAGTCATGCTTGTCCAGGCGTGGAGGGCTGGATTAGACCCTGCGTGAGATGGGTTTTCAGAGCTATTTAGCTTGTCAGCTCTGGAATGAGCATCTGTGTTTAAGGCAGGGCAGGGAGGGGACAAGCAATGCACCCGTGCTCAGAGCATGTCCTGCAGGTATGGGGGACTGCAGCTACTGTGACCCTCTGGCCACCCTTGCCTTCATCCCAAGCCCATGCTGGTGGGATCCCCATTAGCCACAGCTGCAGAAAGACCTTGCTTTTGCATAGCTGGCAGGTTTGGGAAATGCTCTGGGCTCTGCCCATGCAAACCTCCGTGGGTCTCGGCACCCCGGTGGGTGCAGACTGTAGCTCCCGTTGGCACAGGCTGGGAGACCCAACCATCCATCTGACCCACGAGGCATCACAAGTACCTTCACCCAGCAGTGGGAATGAGGTGCCCATCATTGAGGTGCCTGGGACTATCCAAGCCCAGGTGATAAATGTACAACAGGAAGCGAAGAAAGGTCGTTCCTTGCGCCTGAGCCCGGCTCTCTTTCTTTATTGGGAAGTTGGCAGGAGAGCCTGCCCGGGAGTCGGGTAGCTGTCGGATCTCTTGTTGACTCAGGCTGCTCGCTAGCAGTTGTTTTAATTCAGCCTGAGCGCCGGGTAAACAGCCGGACTGGGAAATGTGAAACCCTCGCTCTGACCTTGCCGTCACCGCAGGCGTCAGCCCGGGGAGGTGCAAGCGCGGTGCAAAGGAGTGCACGGTGCAAAGGAGCGTGCGGGCACGGTGGGAATGGGCACATGGGGTAAGCCCATGTCTCCTGCAGTAATTTATTTGGTTTTCAAGGAGTGAGAAGCAAAAATTGAACCTTATTTGGGGCACAGACTTTGTGCTGTGATTCCCTGGTGGTGTTGCCAGAAATACTGAAGCAGACGCAATCAAAGTGGTTTTCCCCCTTCTCCATCATATTCGGTGGGGATGACTCAGGGTCAGTGTCCAGCGTGTGCTTCCACCTGTGCCATCCCCTCATGGCTCTGGCTCTCAGCTCAAGTAACAGCAGTTGTTTTGGGAGGAAACTGGGGCACTTCCCAGTGCTATGAAGCACAGCACCTTCCCTCATGATCCCTACCAAGCTGCCAGGTACCCAAAGACAGGTTTGCATATGTTTAACATATGTTAAACTCCAGGGCAGAAATCTAAACATTCAGCTGAATTTTCTTTTTTTTTTTTTTTTTTTCCAAGGAACTGTTAACAGCTTGTCATTGCAGGTTGGAAAACCTAAATGCATTTGAGAAAATATGTTGGCAGCAAGCTCCCCATATTGTTTCAGCTTGTCCCAAAATTCCAGAGAAATTTGCCATTAATATTTTTCATGTCTGATTGGAAAATATCAGGGAAAGAAGAAACAAATTCTGTAGATATTTTTGGACAATTGTAGCCTTTTTTTCTTCCCCAGCCAGGCCTCCATGGCATGGAAAGGCTTAAATGAAATGCACAAATTAAAAACGTCTGCTAGGAATTAGATAAATGGAAATCTTTGCCCTATAAGCAGAAAAATTTTAAGAAAAACCTGATAAGGAAATCTGGTTATTTAACTTCTGCATTCCAGCAATCTGTGTGATCTGATTCCAGTGATTTGGCTCCAAAAATTGGTTAGGGGGGTTGTTAGGAAGTCAGAGATCTGAAAGGTTACCTAGGGGAGGCTTTGACTGTAGAGAGCTCCAGCAAAAGAGATGGAAACTCAGACTGACTTCTCCAGCTGAAAAAAAAAACCTCCTTGAGATGTCTGCTGTGTGAAGGGCAGAGTCTCCATCAGTCTTTTCTCTCTTGATCATTTTTGTTCCTGGTGCAGAGAATCCAGAAATCTCTGCCATCTCATGATGGCTTTTCAGTTGGTTGGTCCTTGGGCATTTTTCATTGTAGTTGCGGGCCTTGCTATTCTAAATTTCTATCTATTGACCACACGCTTTCCCTTTTAGTTGTGTTTCACGTACTTCCTAAAAGCAGTCCCTGCAGGTCTCAGGTTTAAAAGCACATGGCAACAGTCTGGAGAAGTGGGACACTGAGACCTCACCTCTTGATGCCTTGTGGTTTCCATTAGCTGAACGGAGAGGTGAACCCTTGGGGAGGCTGATCCAGGGAACAGCTCAACGCAAGGAGTGGTGTTTGTCCCAAAAGTGGTTCTTCTTGGACGGGGTTGAGGTGCGTAGGACACTGTTGGGCAACCATCACCTGCCTGTATCATCCCAGCCCTGTGAGGAAGCAGGGACAAGCAGGTTGTCGATACGGCAGACGTGCTCGCAAGGGTGTGGGTGGAAAGATCCTCAGCACGTACGCGGTTTCGAAATGTATCTCCTCATCAAAGCTTTACTCTTCCTCCCTACATGGGACTCTGGATTGAAGAAGGAATTGTGTTTTGGGTCATGTCGTGCTGGAGCCCACCGAGATGTGCATTGGATGGCTTTGGACATAGACAGCATGGAGGTCTCCCAACATGCTTACAGGCTACAAACACCTCCAGGACACATCTCGTCCTGGTTGACAATCAATATCCACAGCAGGGCAAGTGAATTGCTCTGGGAGTGCCCATTTCTCTCCGTGGATAGTAGAAGTGGTCAAAGGTGACTACAAAGCCCTTTGTAGACATCCAAAATGACATAAATCCTTCCCAAATGCTACTCACAGCTTTGCTGTGGATGGAGGCAGACACAGCAGCAGCCGTGTGGGGCTGCAACGCTTCCTCCCTGCTCAGCATCCCCCAGGGAACGTTTCTATCCAAGCCTCCCAGATGGTGCAGATCGTCCTGGGATGCTGCTTCGTAGGATGGTGGATCGTATGGATTAATCACCCCCTGATCAAAAGCCCCCGTGTCAGGAGCCATACTGATATTAGTGGGGGTTGATAGCAGGGATAAAAAAATATCCTTTTTCCTAGGCTATAATTAATCCGGCGCATGCTGCTGCCTACAAGCACCTCCTCCTTGGTCAGCAGGAATACAAACCACCATGGTTTCTTCCTGAGAGCTTTGTGTTGTAGCTTCTTGCATTACTTTGAAGAGATTCCCCAGCATCTGCCGGGTACCTGGCTTCATGACATCATTGCCTACAACTCTTTAGAAGCCTCTCGGTCACCATGGCAATGCTGAGGTTGTCACTGGCCTGGGCTTGTTACATCGTAAGGTGAGTCAGCCCCAGAATGAAAGGCCACAGCCTTTGCCATTGTTTGATTTAATATCCTGCAATGATGAGATAACGATCCAGGCCCTTAATGAAAGATGGGTGTTAATAAGACGTTAGGAAATAGTTCAATAGCAAAGCCCATGTGATAATGACAGGCTGTGATTTCCGGAGGGTGACCATCTTCCACCTTAAATGGGTTGAATAGACTCATCCATTGGGGGTTTCATGTCCATCACTGGGGCCCTGCAGGCAGGAGACCTGGAGAGCTGCATCCCAAAGGCATCACTGGACTGTGAATGAAGCTCCTCATGAACACAACCAACTTCACCCACTGGGCACCTGCATGGAAATGGCTCCTATAACAATCTGTGCTCAGAGGAGGGCTGGGATTTTAGCTCCTTCCTGCTGGATCTCCAACTTGCTGCATCACTTTGCAGCACAAATTAGGTCTGGATCAGGTGTGAGCACATGGCTGTATTTCTGCTGATTTATCTGGAGAAGGCACTACGGTAACATATGCCAGGTTTATGCTGGCAGCAGCAGGAGGGGTAATATCTGATCTGGCAGCTGGGACAGAGTAACCTTGTAAACACACTTTTCTTTCAAACCAGCAGGGTTTTTGTGCTGGATCGGTGCCTTGTTGCAGGTGGTTGTGGCATCTTGCTTAGGGACGAGGTAACCTGAAGTCGTGTTTGACATCTTGTGGGTTTACATCCTAAATCAAATCCCAGGACTTTCAGTGGAGATTTTCGCACCCTAAAATCACAGGGCAAGCGAGGAGGTGTTTCTTTGATGTAACTAAAAGTACCTGGGAGTAGGAGGCACAACCCAGTGTCAGGATAACGTGAATATTGGCTTCTCGGAGTCACTGACAGTGCCAAACCCTGAATTTTAGCTCTCTGACTGATCCGCACCCTTTGACCCTTTCTGTTGGGACCAAGCCTGAAATTTTGCAGCCAGATTTCATTTCACGGAGAAACAGTATCAGATTCCTGAGATTGGAATATCCCCAACCTCTTGCCATGTCATTACCCTGTAACCACTTTTAAAAAAAACCTGTATTTGTCTCTGCAACCTATGGATTCAATTATCTTTATGATTTAGCCTGTTTATGGGGTGAGTTCTGTTTCGCAGTAGCCTTGTAAGGTCAGGAACTTTCACAGGACGTTGCTCAATCCTCCTGGACCCGTTTCTGAGCAGACCTGCCAGCGTTGAGAAATGTCCCTGCTCCAATGGATGTTGCAGGTTCAGAATGTTATTTCCAAATGTATTTTTTTGAGAATTACAGGATGTAATTCTCAAAGATGACAGATGAAACTCCTTTCCTGCGATTTTAAATAAGAACATCGGTTTGGGAGGTTCCTTTGGGGTCATCAGTCCTGGCTACTGGACACTGATCTTACACCTCCCCATCTCTGGCCTTGAGCTTCCCAGGGACCCTCCAAGATCTGAGCACGGTCGGGGGCACCCACCTCTCTCTGGGGATGACGGAGGGATCCTTGAGTTCTAATTTGGGGAACCGAGATTAAATCCAGGCTCTCATCCTTCCTTCTTCCCCACATTCCTTTGCAACTCTCCCATTTCCTTTCCTGTCTACCTTTAACTCACCTGATTATAAGCAAATGCCTCTAGTAAGCGCACAAATCTGGCAGCTCAAAAGAAACTGGGTTTGAACCCTCATCCTGCTGCTTGAAGGGCTCCTAAATGAAAAGGAATTAAAAAGAATAAATTGCTTTTAGCAAGGCTGGTGGCATAGCATGACGGAGGGTTGACTTCGGGCAGGGTTTACTGTCCCTGAAATAGTTTCTGCGTTGCACCGAGCGCGACGGTGACAGCACACAGGGGAGCTCAGAGCAGAGGGCTGAGCAAAAGCAACCAGCTTGCTGCATGGGCTGTCAGTTGAATATGGCTGAAAAAGTGCTTAAAGAAAACTATAGGGAGCCTCTTTTTTAGCTGGTGGATAGTGAAATAGTATTTATTTTTTTTTTTTTAACCGCTTGTGTAGTACCCATCATTGCAAGCGAGGCCATGTGCAGAAGAGCTGATTTTTGCTGCTTGTTGCTTAAGTGTTGGGAACAGGGGCCCTGGGCATTTCTGCAACCCCTTTGTGGCTTTTTCTGCTACTTGGCTGCCAGGAAAGGCAAGATCAGCTCCCGGTGCAATGTTTGACTGGGGCTGATACAGCAGGGATGAGCAATGCCCTGCGCCTCTGCAGGCATTTCCCCTTCTCGGGCTCAGCCCTTGTTTCTCAATGTCGGAGACTGAACCCCTTTGAATTTTCCCCTTCTCTGCTTGCAGCTATTTTTAAGAGAAGCTGCACCCGAAGGCACGCGTGCGGCAGCCCCGAGTGCTTGCTCTGCTGGTATTTCAGTGCTCGGCTGTTGTTAGCAACTAGCTGAATTTCTTACGATCGGGGAAGGAAGACGTTTCATGAGCACGTCAGGTCCAGTTACAGCATGCAATTGTCTCAAAAACTGAACAGCTTGTCCCCAGACGGGGGAACGGGTGTATTTCTCTGGTGTTTGAGGGATGGCTCAGGGGCAGCCCCAAGCACACCATGTTCCCTGCCTTGCCCTGATCCTGCACCCCGGGCAGGGTTCAGCCCTCCCAGTTGCAGACCCAAGAGGTGTCCATCGGGAGCTCTCCTTGGATTTCAGGGTAGGGGACCGCGAGTCCCGTGCTGAGCAGCATCCCGTAATCCCTGCAGGAAACCCTGCTTTGAAATAATATGATGAATAAATTATTTTGCCTGATTTCTGTTCCGCTTTGGCCAGCAGTGGGGTTGATGCTGCAGGTTTGATACTGTTGAGGAGGAAAGGGAGCATGTGATTGCAAGGGCAGGAGGGGTGAAAGGCAAGAAATGAGGAAGGAAAAACCATCTCGTGGAGAGGAGATAAGAGAAAAAGCTCTTTTCCATGGCAGAAACACCCCGATGCGTTACAGGGGCTGATGCAGGAGCTCATCGTGGTCCCCCCGGCAGCAGGGCTCGGGCAGGACGAGGGAGAGGGTGAGATGAGGAGGGGGAGTGGTGATATCCCCATGACACAGGTACAGTTCGCACTTCGCTCCTTGTTTATTTATTCTTGTAATGGAAATACCTGTGAGGGGCGAGGAGGAGGAGGGAGGCAATTGAAACTTGCGGACACAAAGGACCGTGAACTCCAGCTGCCTCTCCAAATCCAAACATTTTTTATCGGCCTTTGCAGCCCCCCCGCCCCCGTGAGCCTGACCCTCAGCAGCTTTTGCAAACTCAAACTTCGAGTCCCTGCAAAGAAAGCGCCCTCAGCAGCGAGAACAGCTCAGCATCCAGCAGGTGAGAGGAGAAGACAACCACTTGGTTTCCTCCCTGACCTTTGTGAAAGCCCCCGATTCCCCTAAAGCATTGCAGACAATTTTCTTGGCTTCTCCAGGATCCCACTGGTTTTTTTCGGAAGCACAAAGAGCTTAGTGGTTTTTTTCAAATAAGTGTATAAATACCCCTCGGTCAGCCCAGAGGAATAATTTTCTCTGTTGCAAGAGGGTATCATTAATACACTAACAAGAATTTGGGCAGCTGCTGCCTGACTTTTGCAACCTCCCTCCCAGGGTAGGGAGAATAATTTGTGCCCATGTCCCAGGCTGGTAAACCGAGGCCATGCTGAAAACTGCTGGGGGTCAAGCTGCCCTGCCATTAACTGAGCACACGTATGGCTGCATCTTTATGGTGATGTATGCACAGCTCCCAGCCACCGTCTCCAAATTTTAACCATGCAGAGAGTTGCTGGGTGCAGGGTTGAACCCCATGACTCGGATCGCAGCCGGGCATCAGGCACGTTGCACCCTGTCCCCTCCATGCCACACCCTAAGCAGACTGTCCGTGTTGCACTGAATGTAGGCATTAATGTGACCTGTCCTTTCCTTCCAAGTTTCCTTCAGAGGGGAAAAAAAAAAAAAAAAGAAAAAGAAAAAAGAGGAGGGTGAATCATGGCTATCGTGGCTTAGTCAGAGTTGGGGCTCACTGGAGCAATCGCTGCTATTGCCCTCATTTTGGTGCCGGGGGCAGGGTGCCAGGGGAGGCTGGCTGGTGGTCCCTTGGTACTGGTAGATTCTTCCAAAGGGGATGGGGAATTTAGTCCGGGATTGTGATTTTGGGCCTCATCCAGAGCCTAATTCCACTGTTTGGGGCGGGTTGCTAGGTCAGTTCGGTGTTTGAGCAGCAGAGAAATAAAAGGGGGAATTGAGGGGTTTTGGCTTTGGTGTTTTGGAGAAGTTCGCAGCCTGTAAACCCCGTAAGAAACGGGTGTCCTGTTCTCCCAGAAACGGGGTTTTTCACCCTTTTCTGCCAGACTCCCCTCCTTTGCACTGCCCTCCCCTCTCCCACCCCTCTGGACCTGCCGCCTCCATCCCTGGGATGCTCGAGGTCATTTTTTTCCCCGTCTACCACCAGGACCTTCAGATTTCGAGCCCTGACATTACATTTATACCCCTGTCCCTTGGCATTTATTAAATCTCTGCAGGTTCCTGCAACGGGGTAGGTAAGGCAGCACCTCCGGCGAACTCTGGGTGATTTATTCCTCCCTCTGCCCCTTTTGTCGCCCAGCGAAGCAGAGGATGTGGGACAGCATCGCTGGCCGTCCCCTGGCACGCCGTGCCTGCGGTGGTTCTCAGCAAGCTGACGCACCTCTTACTACCAGCATTTGTCCCCCTTGGTGACTTGATTTCTCGAAAAATCGCTGAGCTAAGCACCCCGTGGGCTCCTTTCACAGCAGCTATGAGCAACAGCTTATTTACTAGTCCAGGCTCTATTTATAGGGAGCTGTGCTTTAGTACAGCACGACTCGAGAGGGGAAAATAAACCCTCTCGGTGCACCTAGTGCTGTCCTGGCCACCACCCCCTCCCCGCGGTGAAAGTGCCTTATAAATAGTAATGATGCTTCTTCCAGCTGACCTCGCTTGGAGCAGCTGGGTGCTCGTGCCTTTGAAAACCAGGCCATTTATTTAGGAGTTGAAGCTTTCCGCTCCAGTTATTTAAGAGTTTTTAAGCCAAGAATTACTAGGTGGATCTAATTTGAAGTGACTGTGATTTTAATTCAGGCGGGGTTTCGCTTTCGGGCTCCTTTCGATAGTGTGGGGGTGGTGATTTTTGAAGAGGAGAAGAGCTGCAGAGAGGAGAGCTGAGCTGCCGGAGCAAGGGGGATGCCCAAACTCCTCGTCCTGTAACATCACGTGAATTTTGTTCCTTCTTCTGACTCACGTTTTAGCCGGGAACCAAATTTTCGTTGGCCTCCATGGGAAAAAGTCTGGGATTTGGGGAAAAAAAAACCCCTCCTGCCCTTTCCCGAGGATGGATTTTGTGCACGGTGGTCCAGGGAGCACTGTTGTGTCTGACCCCCATCCCCACCTTTGCCAGCCAGAGCGCTCGCTGCTCTCCCCCATCTTCCTTCCCACATCCCAAATCTCTAGCTCTTTTCCAGCTCCCTCATAGTAGCTAATTTTTTTTTTTTTTTGCCTGTGAATATTTTTTTCCTGCGTAGGAGAGGGAAGGATTGTGCAGTTTTTACTCCATCCATCTTGGCTCCATGTAAGGAGATAGCCAAAAATACATTCTTTCTAGGCCCGTTATAAAAATATAAGCCTTTGCTTCTAGCGGAGGAAAATGCCCTATATAATAAAAAAAAGGCTATTGAACACTTTAAGTACCCGAGGTGCTACTTTAAATTTTCAAGTAAAATTTGCTTTATTAAACCCCATCAAAGCAGACGCTCCCACCTCAACAGCTCTTCCCAGCGATGATGTATTTCCACATCTCCCCACCGCGGCACGTTCGCCACCCAGCACCCTGCCCAACGGACCCCCCCGGTGCCAGGCGGGATCCACCCCATCGCTGGGGCTGCGGTGGTGGGGGGGGTGTGAGCCCTGCACGCCTTCGGCGTCTCCAAAGCGGTTTTCCGGGTGGCCCTGGCTGATGTCCCCAACCCCTCCGTGCTGCAAACACCGACTGCTTCGGGTCGTTGTTATTGCTGGGCTGCTGTTCGCAGCCTTGTTTAAGGTGGAAAGGTCGCCTGCAGGGAGCTGGCCACTGGATGATGATGATGATGATTATTATTATTTTTATATTATTATTTTTTATTAATTTTATTATTAACAATACACTAACACAATAACGAAAATATAATAAAACGAAATAATAAACCAACGAAAATAATAAACCAACGAAAATAATAAACCAACGAAAATAACATAATAACGAAAATAACATAATAACACAAATAATAAAATAATAGACGCCAAAATAATAAAAAGACACGAAACCAATAAAAAGAATGAAAAAATAATGCTAGTACGACCGTGCCCGTTCGAGAGCGAAGCTTCCCCGGGGCGCATCCCCCGCGCTGCCGCCGCTCCACGCCCCCCCCCCCCCCCTCCCCGAGAGCCGCTTTTGGCGGGGAGGGGCGGCGGGGCGCCCGCCCGCGCGTTTTGCGCGTCCGCGGAGCGGGGCGGAGCGGCGGCGGGCGGAGGCGGAGCCGCCGCCGCGGGCAGGGCATCCCCGCCGGGGGAGGCGGCCCGGCCCGGCCCGGCCCGGCCGAGCCATGTGCGACGTGAGCGACGTGCCGCAGCGCGGACCCCGGCCCGCCGCCGCCCGGCCCCCCCGGCCCGGGAGAGGCGCTGGGAGCGCCCCGGGCGGGACCCGCCCGGCAGCCGGCGGCGGCCCCCGTGCAGCGCCGGGTGGTTCCTTCGGGTTTATTTCTGCCTCGGGGTTTTTTATGTCGTGCTTTGTTTTTATTAGTCTTCCTTTTTTATTTCATTTCTTGTTTTATCTCCTGTTATTTTCATTCCGCTTTCCTTTTTCCTTTGTATTTTCCGCCATGCTTTATTTTTAGTAGTTTAATTTTACTTTTTTATTTCATTTTTATCTCTTATTATTTGCATTGTTTTCCTTTTTCTTTTTTGTTTTCTTCCATGCTTTATTTTTATCAGTTTAATTTTACTGTTTTATACCATTTTTTATCTCTTATTATTTTCATTCTGTTTTCCTTTTGCCTTTGTATTTTCTTCCATGCTTTATTTTTAGTAGTTTAACTTTTTTATTTCATTTTTTATCTCTTATTATTTTCCTTCTGTTTCCCTTATTTTCTTTCTTGCTTTATTAGTTTAATTTTACTTTTTATTTCATTTTTTGTTTCATCTTTTATTATTTTTACCTTGTTTTCCTTTTTCTTTCATTTCACCCTTTATTTTCATCCGTTTAATTTTACTTTTCATTCTCTATTCCATCTTTTGCTTTCTCTTTCATTATTTTCATTTCGAGTCCCGTTTTTATTTCCTTTTTTTTTTTTTTTTTTTTTAATCCTTTCTATTCTTTTCGGCATTTCACTTCACCACCTTACTTCTTCCCTTCCACCCCTAACGTATTTCATTTAACTTTATTTTTTTCACCTTGGGGACGCCTGCACACCCCCCCCTCCCGGCGCAGCGCTGAGGCGGGTCCCCCCGCAGCAGAACAAAGCCTCCCGGCCGCAGCCTCCTTTGTCCCCGCTGCAGTGCGGGGGGCCGGCGGCAGGCGGCAGCGCGGGCCGAGCCCCGCCGAGCCGCACCCCCCTTCGCTCCCCGCCCTCCTCCCTCCGTCCTCCCCCTCCTCCTCCTCCTCCTCCGCGGCGGCCGCCCCCACCCCACCGCACCCCGCCCCGGGGGGCGGGAGCCGCCGGGCGCCGGCCGGCCTGCCGGGCTAGAAATAGGCGGCCGCCGCCGCTGCCGCCTCATCGCCCGCGGAGCGAGGGGGAGAGCGGCGGGAGCGGCAGCAGCCGGAGCAGGAGCAGCAGCCAGGGCCAGCCCTAGCCCTTCCTTCCCTTCCCCGCCCGCCTCGCATTGAGATTTTCCTCCTTTCAATTTTTTTTTTTTTTTTTGCAAAATAAAAGGGATTTTTAAATTTTTTTTTTTTTTTTGGCATCCAGATTTATATCAAAATTAGCGGCAGGACTCGCCCTCGCTCCCTCCAAGCACGCAGCGGCGGTATTTGTGCCGTTCCTGCCGGCTTTGTGCCCTGAAGCCCCGTCCCTCCTCTTCCTCCTCCTCCTCCCCCTCCTCCTCCGCCGTAAAGCCTTAACGAGACTCCGAGCAGCATCCGAAAGCGCCGCAGCCGCTTGTTCCCCCAAAGCGACGACTGCAACAAAAAGCCTTTTTTTTTTAATTTATTATATATTCCCCCCCCCCCTTCCTCTTTTTTCTCCCCCTTCCTCCCCCCCGCAAACGCATCAAGGTGGACGCGGAGCGCAAAAAGACCTTTGTTTTAAACATGCCCATGGAGCTGACGCAAAGCCGCATCCAGAAGATTTGGCTTCCCAATGACAACCGCCCGGCTCTGCCCCGCCGCTGTGAGTACGGGCACCGCAGCATCCCTGCGGGATGGGGTGGGATGGGATGGGAGCAGCCTCCCGCGCACCCCGGGGGGGCTCTTCGCAACGCCCTCTCCCCCCCCCTTTCCCATAATATCCATGCAGCATCCCGCCCCCCCTTTCCTCCTCCAGCATCATCCCGGTGTCCGCATCCCACCCGCTGCCATCCCGTGACTCACTTCCAGCCCTGGAGCTGGAGGAAGGTGCAACCATCACATGGCAGCTCCCCGGCCCCGTGGAGCGGAGGATGTGGAAAGGCGCTGGGACACGCGTGTCCCAATTCCCGCCCCCCCCCCCCCCCCCCCAGCCCTGCGATTAAAAGGAAGCGGAGCAGGTTGCTAACCTGGCACCCGGGTACCAGCTCAGCTGGGATTTCCATGGGGTCTGGCACCTCGCTCTGAGATTTATTAGTGATTTATGACATTTTTTTGGGGGGGTGGAGGCAGGATTAGGGCAATGGATTTGGAAAAAATCACCAGCCGTTTGCACTTTATCACTTTACCCTGTGCTGTGCTTGGGATGAGATAGGAGGCAGGTGGAGGGGAGGGCAAAAATTAACGTTGAAACTTCTGCAGTGGTTTCCCTTCTTTTCAAAGCTCAGAAAGCATCTTGAGTGTTTAAAACCAACCTCCGTGCTGAAAAAAAAAAAATAATAAAAGCAAACGCTTGGGTCATCCCGGTGTTACTAGAAAACAAATCATGAATCATAATACAATACTAAAACTCAAGAGGCAGCTCTTTTAACTCGCCCAACAGCTAAACTGACAACCTGCCAGTTGTGCAGCTCCGCGTAACTCTAAATAAGCGTGGCAGGAATCCGCAGATCCGGGGCTGCGGAGAGCCAGGACGGAGGAGGTGGCACTTTGCAGCCTGGCAAAGGGTGGAAGTGGCTTGGGCAGTTGGGTGAATCAGCCTTTCCAATGCTTTTCTTGCGCAGGTGTTCTTAAAGTCGCTTTGGACATTTATTTCCCTTGGCCGAAAGTTCCCCCTTTAAAAAAAAAAAAACAGTAATAATAATAATAAAAAAATACCCTATGAACTTGCCACATGTTGTTGCCCCAGGGCTATGGGTCAGGCATGCAGCAAGGGATGGCTGAGCCCTATAGCAGATGTTTGCACATGCAGGCTCTGCCTGGCAAGGGCAGCTCTGCAGCAGAGGCTGCTGAGGAAATGGCATTCAGCAACAGGCTGAACATCTGGGTTGCCAGGAGCCTTTGCTTTTAGCAGGGTAAAATGTCTCCTGGCTTAATGCTTTGCAGATGTATCTGTTTGGTTTGATTTTTCTCAAGGACTGACACCTTTGAAAGAAAGCCCTCGTGCACACGGAGCCTCTCTGTGTTTTTTGCCGCTTTATTCACCTGGTTTCTCAGAGGAGAGAATTCCCTCCTTGGCAGAGCAGAAAACTTACATACTTTACTGTATTAAAGTCACTGAGGGGCTCGTTCATACCGTAACATGGCTTCTAACTATTTTCTCTCGGGGTGGGAACAAGCCATGCTGGACACTGTTCGCTGTGCTCTATGGGAAGAGCATTATTGGGCTTTTTTAGTTTTTTTGTTTAAACTCGAGGTGGCTATTTTAAACTCGAGGCGCTATTAATTCCTCAGCAGCAACAAAGACCAGAGCCACAAAGCTGGGTGGGAATGGAGGTGTAACAGAGACAGCGAGGCCGATGCGGTCCCCGGGGGAGGAGGGAGCGGGAGCATCCCTGGGAGCATCCTCGAAAAGCTCCAGCCTGGCTGCTCCCTGCGTGTGAAATAATTAGTCCGATTGTCCTCTTCCTCGTCAACGGGAGGCTCGAATGGATGCGAAGTGATGCCTTCATCTGGCCTTTTGACGGCGATCCATTAAATTGCTGTCAAGCTGCACGTCTCTCACGTAGGGGCTGGGAAAGTCAAGTCGTCGCAGGCGGCTGGATGGGCAGAGCCAGGCGAGGGGAGGGGGCTCTGGTGGGGGATGCTCGAAGAGGAAAGGGGCTGCTGCTGCCTTCCTCTCTCCCATCGCTCCGGCTCAGCAGACGAGGGCATATGGGAATACGGCGGCGATGTATGTGCAAAAAACCACAGCTTGCACGTCGGCAGGGTGACATCGGTTCCACACGCGTGTGCGCGATGCGCGGCGCAGGAACGCGTTCTCGGTGCGTCCGTGAAGGTGTCGGGGAATTGCAATGGGAAAGAAGCTGGAAAAGGGGAATGTGAGACTAACGTAGAACATGTGGCGTGGGCTTGCGGGAGCGGGAGGCATGTGGGAACGCTTCTTATGAGGAGACAGTAAAAATGCCTGAAGTGGGGAAGTGGCTATTTTATCTAACCTTTTATAGAAGCAAATTTTCTTGCCTTTTTTTTTTTTTTTTTTAATTTCCTTCACCTACTCCGGTGAAGCATGAGAGCGCATCAGCGCTGACTTTCTAGCAGATAGAAGGCACAAGTGACGAGCTACTTCTAAATATCCCGATTGAGCCTTTCAAAAGTCATCCCTGACCTTGACTTACCTGGATAGATGTCGATAAGGAGTAATGAATATGCACTGAAGTCCC
This sequence comes from Mycteria americana, assembly GCF_035582795.1. NCBI lineage: Eukaryota > Metazoa > Chordata > Aves > Ciconiiformes > Ciconiidae > Mycteria > Mycteria americana. The sequence goes on from NC_134365.1 coordinate 4,478,531, forward strand.
TGATAGCTTGCCAGCAGTGGTGAAAAGAAATGATGAATTAGGTCTTTGTGAAGCACCGGGAGTAAAAACACCGGTTTCTGTTACATCCCTGATGCAAAGTTTCCTGGAGGCTTTTGTGATTTAGCTGGGTTTGGGCTCAGGTTCCTGATAAAAAGTTGCACGTTCGATGCCCTGCTGTTTTGGGAGGTGCTTCCCAGGTCTGTAAACAGATGCTTTTTCACCGGCCAAGGGGAACCTGGATCTTTCCTTTGGCAGCAAACCGAACTGGGGAGAGATTCTTCAAATACAGGTGGTTTAACTCCCGCAGCACCCTTTGGAGGTGGCATGTGTGTGCCCACGCAGTGCCAGCTCTGGGACCTGGAGCCAAAGGGACACAAACAGTACCCGGCATTGTCCCCGTCCTCTTGGAGTGCTGTTACTTTAATGGCCCCAAATCCTCTTGGCCCCGCTCTTTGAGATCCTTTGTCTGCTGGCAGGTAGGGAAAGGAGGAGTTTCTCTATTCAGGTATTATTCCTTCCCCCCTCCCTTTGTTTAATATGTGATTGGTTTTTGTGCAAAAAAAAAAAAGACTTGCACCATAGGTTGGTTGAGGATGTGAGACTGTTAGAGAGGGAAAAAATATTTTTTTCTGGGTACGTTGCACGGCTGCCTCGGTACGCCAGCACGCAAAATCAGCGCTTGCTGCTGAAATCAGTGGGAGCTGGCCCGGGTTTTTGAAACGCGGCACCAGGGATGCAGGTCACACAAAGAGAGCAAGTGTGAGGGCAGCTCCAGCCTGAGGAATGTGGAATATTTAGGGAAAAAAAAAAAAAAAAGAAAATCTTTTAGATCGTTTTCTCATCTCTTGCCTGCTGAGTCTGCTCTAGTGAGACAGCCAAGCAGATGATGGGTGGCTCTTCTCTGCCCTTCTGGGCACCAGTGCTGTAACTCTTCCTTGTGGCCTTAAGTTGGTTTCTTTAGCTGTTGGATTTTTTCTTTTTTTTTTTTTTTTTTAATTAGAAAGGGAAGGAAATCCCGTGTGCTTTGCACGCTCTCTGGATACTTCTCTGTTTGTTTACCTTTCCCAAACCTCCTCTGAGAAAAATCTACCCCAACCCACCACCCCGTCCCCATCCCCGGGGAGCCCCTTGCATCCCCACATGGCTCTGTCACCGTCGCCTGGTCCCACCTGCGGGCAGCTGGGATGGGCAGGCAGAGCTCTCTGCCCAGACCGTAATTAAGCTGCGTTTTTATGGCTCTGCCACCAGCCACTCACTGCATTCCTTTCCCGTGAGGTCTCAGGCCTCACCAGGAGGATTGAAGGGTGGTGAGAAATCCCCCGGAGGGTCTCGCCTATCGGGGCTGGTCTCTGCCTTCGCCGGGAGGGCTCTTGGCGTGTCACGCCGGGCGCATGAAAGGCAGCTGGCTAATCCAAATTCCATTAGGTATCGTTAAGATCTTCCTTTCCTGTATTTAAAGTGCTTGGCTTTGTGCCTTGGCCTTTTGTGTGTGTAGCACCATGTGAGAAGCAATTCTCCAGGGCAAACCCTGGAGAGGAGCAGGGGTGAGACATGGGAGAGGGATGCTGCCATGTCACTTGGTGCATGGGGTGTGTGGTCCAGATAGTCCAAACGCATCCTGTGGTGCTGGGACCAGGCTGTGGAGGACTCAAAAAATTCTCAAACTGCATTCCCAGTCCTGCGACCTCAGCAATTTCCTCCAAACTGAACCAGGAATTTACTTTCTAAGGGATGTATGGGGGGAGAAGTGATTCACCTGGGCAGCCTGGCAGCTGATCTGTCTGCATTTCAGCCGTGCCATTCGGGTGAGTTGGAGAGGAGTTTTCTCTTCACTTGCCAAGTCATCACTAAGTAATGCCTCTGGATTTATTTCCAGCTGTTTGACGTGGACCCTCTTTACAACAACAACAAACCCCAGCTTAAAACAAGTTTATGAGGAAAAAGGGATAAGTCACTCGTATATCTGCTTTGAAGTGCCAGTGGTTCTGTGGTCCTCAGGCCCTCCTTGTCTTCAGAAAAAAACAGTTAGTTGCATTTGTATCAGCTAAAAAGCTAGCAGAAGTTTTTGGAAGGTGCTTTCTGTGGGTGAAGATCTCGGCACAGACCTGATATTTCAGCACAGCAGCCGTATCTGAAGTGCGCTGCAGCGAGGACTGGACCGAAGTCCTTGGCCGTCCTCTAGCTTTTCACAGAATTGGCCAAACTGCAGGAATGGGAGGTTGCGTTTGCCTTGATTTTTTTTTTTTCCCCCCCTGCAAATGGGGAAACTGAGGCACAGAGGTCCTGCAGGGAGCCTGGGGCAGCTGTGGTTCCTTGCCTGTTTTGCAGCCATCAGGATGTTCTCCTCTTGCCATGGCTGTCAGGCTGTGACTCCCAGCCCCAGGTCTGGGTGGCACCGGAACGCATTTGGGTCAGCATGACTTAGCTGGGGCAGTTGTGTCTCAGCGGTGGGCAGCCGCAGAGCCGTCTACCATGCCCCCTGCTCTGACATGTGCTCATTCAGCAGATCCCATTGCAAAAATGAGTCGGTGGATTCGCCTGCTCAAGGTATTGGTTGTCCAGGCTCATGAGAGGAATGCACAGGAGATACTGCAGAGATGATGGTGCATGGGGAGCAGAGGCTTTGGGTTTTCTCTAGCTGCTGAAGGACTTGGGGAAAGGTTGGGTCAAGAGCAAGTGCCTTGTCGGGTTGATACAAGATGAGCTGGAGGATTAACAGCTGCTCATGTTGTGCTTTCTCCTCCTCCTCGTAGCCTGTGGGCCGCAGCTTGCCAATTCCCCCACTGTGATAGTGATGGTTGGCCTCCCAGCCCGCGGGAAGACCTACATCTCCAAGAAGCTGACTCGCTACCTCAACTGGATAGGTGTCCCAACGAAAGGTGAGGTTTTCGCCGGCTGCCTAGGGAAAGCATGAAATCTGGGTCCTTGGGAGATGCTCAAGGAGCTTAGTCCCTTGGGGAGTAGAAGGTGGGGGGGGAATCTTTTTCCAAGATCCCATGGGGCCAAATATCCACGTCCTCCCATTGCTTCTGCTGCAACCCAGGTTCTCCTTCACTTTGAAGACCAAGGGATGTCCCTAAGCCTTTTGCTCTAAGGATGTCACTTCTTGGCCCATTGCTGGAAAGCGTTATCTGCAGGAGCTGCACAGCTGAGTCGAGCTGTGCTGACATCGGCTCCTGGTTTTGATGGTCTTTGCCTTTTCCACGCAGTTTTCAACGTGGGGGAGTATCGCCGCGAGGCGGTGAAGCATTATAGCTCATATGACTTCTTCCGCCCTGACAACGAGGAGGCCATGAAAGTCAGGAGGTAAGAGCGAGTGCCGCATCTGTGCTCATACCCAGGTCCCAAAGGGGTGGTGAAGCCCACAGCCAGCAGCAGGGTTACCCAGCTTGTTTGGGGGGTGATGAACAGAAAAGCTGGGCTCCAGCTTGAGATCTCCCTGCCTGCCTAAGGAGGGTCTGACTTGGGTGCCAAGAGCTGAAAAGTGAAGCTGTCAGGGCTTGGTAGCTTCAGGGTCACCAACGCATCCTCCATCAGTGGTACCCTGAATTGACCTTCAGGCTCAGCGATGTGGGATATGAGGTCTGCCGTGAGGTTTGGCCTTTGCTTCTTCATCTACCGTTGCCTCTGCTGTGAAGACCAGCACGCTGCTTGGCACGCATGGCTCTTGTATTTTTGGCAGACTGAGGGTGTCTTTCCTAAATGTCCCTGGGAGGGGGGGAGGTGGTGAGGAGGAGCTGCAAAGCTTGCCTTTCTTTGTGGAGTTCTGTGCCCTGGCTGCCACAAGCATCTCTGAGGACATCAGGCCCACGCGTGTGTCGCCTCTTTTGTAGGCAATGTGCCCTGGCTGCCTTGAGGGATGTCAAGCTGTACCTGACGGAGGAGGCTGGCCAGATTGCGGTAAGCTCAGAGATGTGCTCCATGGGGTTTGGCAGCAGTCCTGGTCCCGAAGGCGCTGTGCCCTGTGCAGGTCGCTCTGCAGTTCCTCCTCTGAGGAAGGGCTCAGTGGGAAACCAGGCACTCTTGGTGCTAATCAAAATCCTTGCTTTTAAAGGTGTTTGATGCCACCAATACCACGCGGGAGAGGAGAGGGATGATCCTAAACTTTGCCAAAGAAAATGGGTTCAAGGTTGGTACCATCGGGCTGCTGCCTGTATTGCATAGTCCACAGTTAGTGTCCTGTTGGCGTATCTTCTTTCGCTAACATGTTGTCCTCGTGATGCTCCTGTGTAAGGGAGATTACACTGCTGGGTTTGATTAAAAATGTGAAACTTTTCCCTCATTCCCAGTACCAAGCCCTGGAGAAGGAAAGGATGGGAGTGGGGCAGAGGGAGATCTCTCTGGTCAAGCAGGGATGAGGTTGGTTTGAGCAAGGAGCTGGATGAATATTACAGACCTTATTGGTGGCTTTCAATTGAGCTTTGCTTTGCTTCGCAGGTGTTCTTCATTGAATCTGTCTGCAATGATCCCACGGTAGTTGCCACCAATGTTATGGTAAGCATGGCAGTGTCTTGCTTTTGTTTTCCCTTGTGTAGGATTTCCCACCTGCGTCCGGCCGGTTTCTTACCTGAACATCTTGCCAGAGTTGGTTGAAGATTAGGAGGTTTTTATCTTTTTATGATCTATTTGTCCTGGGATGAGAAAGGAACTTTTGTCTCCCAGGATCCAGGGCCATCTGGAAGTAATGAAAATAAAAGTTGTTGTAGCCTTTCCCCAGTTCCCTTCCATGCCCTCTGCATTTCTGTTGACATCTAGATATCAAGGAGAGAAATGTATTCGGGATGCTTTGGTGACCCCCTGCAAAGTCCCACTTTTTGGAAGTGATGGATGTGGTTAGCGGTTTAAATCCCATCAGAGAGCAGTCAGACTTGGTGTCTTCAGCCACATGCAGCTTCCCAAAATCTATTGGGGTCTGCTTTGAGAAGAATAGCAGCTCAGCTTAGAGGTTTCTTGCCACTAGCTGAAGTCTTGGCTGGGAGAGCGGCATAAAATATTGCTTCTCAAATCCTTTGGGAGCTGCTGGATCTTCCCACCAGCAGAAGAGCTCCTTTGCCTGTTAGGCTTGGCTAGGGCAGGCAGGTGTTAATTGGTCTACCTAGGCATGACTAACTTGAATGAAAGTGTCCTTTCCTCCACTGGGCTCTGCTCCAGCCTTATCTCCAGTTGTACATATGAACTTTTTGAGCCATTTTAATGGTGTCTGGGAATGTGTTGCAGGATACTCGAAGTCTGTGAGAAGGCTTTTGTTGGGTTTTGTTCTGCCCCCAGGACAGGCTCCACAGAGAGTGCTGTGGTGGGGGCTAGAGCGTGGCTTTTGCTCCTGCTGGGAGCTGGTGTCCCGTGGCCAGCAATCAGCTTTTTGGGAGGTTGCACATAGCCTTTTCCATGACACTAATAGAATCTTCAGTTTGCTCTATCTTTTTTTTTTTTTTTTTGTCTCCTCCTTCTCCCCCCCCCACCCTCTGCAACACGCTGAAGCTGGATTTTTTTGGAGGATTTAATTCCTTTCTTTGGAAAGTAATGCTTGAAGGGGGAGAAAATGAACTACTAGCTGAGCGTAGGTTTTTGCTCCACAGGGCACTGCAAATGAATCGTGCTCTTAGTGCTGGGATCAGTACAGAAAACACGCTGCGGGCCTGGGGTGCTGCCGCCTGTGTCGCACGGTTGTGTTATCCCGTTGGTTTCAGGATTGCTTGTGAAGTTACTAATGTGTAATGCTGCTGCTCAAACCCAAATCTTCAGGAAAAATAGCTTATTAGAGTAGTTCAGGCAGATCTTAGTCCATGAGAGCTCTGGGTATTCACATTGCCCATTTCTAGCATCTTTCAGCCCAGTAGCTTGTAGCAAATAATGCACAGGAAGGGGTTGAATGTTGTTACCCTGCTGCCTCAGATGGTGGACAGCCAGGTTGACCTCCAAATTCACTCGAAAGGCCCAGGACAAGCATCTTGCCTAAGCTTATGCTCTCTCCATCCTCAGTTTGAACTGTTTAAACCAGATGACTTTCTTTAGCCATAAAAAAGCTCAGTTTTCCCACTGTGTTGGGTGGTGAGGTGCTACCCCAGTTCTTGGGAGAAGAGGAGCAGACTGATATGCAATGGTTTATACCAGATTTTCTCACCTTGTGCTTAGTTTTGGGTCTAGTTTGCTTCTTTTCTGTCTTCTCATAAGTGATGGATGTAAAGTGGATCAGCCAATAGTTGGATCTTGGCAGGACTTTGACGTTTTGAGATTAGTATGGTCTGGCTTGGAAAGCTTCCTAACCTCTCTGTGGTGTGTTGTGGTTTTTTTTTTTTTTTCTTTCCCCTGCCGCAGGAAGTAAAATTGTCCAGCCCTGATTACCGGGACTGTAATTCGACCGATGCCATGGAGGACTTCATGAAGAGGATCAATTGTTACCAGGCCAGCTACCAGCCACTCGACCCTGACGACTATGACCGGTAAGAGTCTTTGCTGACTTCTGAACTGGCTTGAATGCCTTTCTTCTCTCAGGAGAGGAGTAATGAAGTATGGAGCTGTATTTCACTTTGTCTTCAAATATGTGACTGTGCTAGAATAATGTATGGCCAAGCCTCATCGTGAATTAGGCTTCTTCCTTGAAAATGCTGGTTTTACCCAGCCCTGTGCCAGCGAGCCGGGCACTGAGACCTTCCCAGGCTCTTCTGGGCTGAGATACTTTGGTTCTGCAGGTCTAAATACAAAGGTTTTGTAAAAGCAGTTCGGTTTGAGTGTTACTGAGATGCTTTTGTCAGTTAAAGGAAGGGACTGCTTGAACAGGCTCAAACCACAAGGTTGAGCAAGCCCTGTGGTTTCCGCCTAGTTGTGTGCCCTGGGAAGACCTTTGCTGCTCTGCATGACCACGCAGGCACCTCCCAGCCTTTCCACTGCCCACGAATACATCCATGTGCCCTGTGTGGATAATCCCAGTCCTGCTGAGCCCTGTCCTGAGGAGGAACATGCTCCCTGCTAGTCTTGTTTAATCCTCTTTACTGCTGCAAGGAGGAATGGGGATTACACTGGTGTTACTTAGTTCTCCATGAATTGCCGTTACCTGTTTGCTTCCTGTTGAAAATAGCCTGCAGGAAATCCTTTTAGCTGGGTGATTATGTTGACTGAGATACCTTACAAGGCTGTTTTTCAAGGATGGTTTTTCTTTCTTTCTGCTTTCCACACTGGCAACCCTCTCATTCTTGCTGTGCTTTTCCTAGGGAGCTTTCTCTCATCAAAGTCATCGATGTTGGCCGGCGGTTCCTGGTCAACAGGGTTCAGGATCACATCCAGAGCAGGATTGTTTACTACCTGATGAACATCCATGTCCAGCCCCGCACCATTTATCTCTGTCGGCATGGCGAAAGCGAGTTCAACCTCAAGGGGAAGATTGGAGGTGACTCAGGCCTCTCCAACAGGGGCAAGAAGGTGAGGGAGAAGGGAATATTCCCCGACAGCTTCTAGGAGTGATTTGGCTGTAGTAGATGCTGTGCATTGTGTTAAGTGTATATTTGATGACAGCTGGGGTGCTTAGAGGATCCATCTGTAGGGCTGGCTAAATTTGGTCTGGGGCATGGCCTCAAAACAAGACTTTCCAGCTATCAGCGTTGCATGTAGGCTTGCATGTAGTTAGGGTTTAACAGAGGTTGGGCTGCAGAAATCTCTAGGAGAGAAGTGTATGAATATGTTCGAGTTGGTTCATTCAGACCTTGCCTAGGTAGGGAGGGATGTAGAAGGACTGCTGCCACCCTTCGGTAGGGATAGCCAAGTCTGAAGGTGCTTTCAGATTGCTTACTACTAGATTTTTCAAAGACATGGTCAAGCACACTGCTCCAGGTAGGGTTAATAGCTCTTTTGGCTTGCCAGACCATTTTGAAGTCCAAATGGAGTCATTTGAGGTGTGACTATTACCAAGGACTACAGGATACATTGATTTAGCTCTATGACAAAGAAGCAGAGCTGTGGTTAAGGTGGCCAGGGCTCTTCCATAGCATTGTAGGAGAGCCCAGGTTGTGGTGCTCTTTCTTGGATGCTGATGTTGTTCCTTGATGACATTAGGTTGCCGCTTTCTCCTCTGCTTTCTCTCTGTTCTCATACCTCTTGGGGATCAATGTATGTGTGGCTGCTCTTCACCTCAGAGCAGAAGGCTAATACATCTGCCTATGGAAGGCAAAAGAGGTCCTGGAGAAGGCAACATTTACGGGGAAGTAGGGAAGAAGGCCCATTGGGAAGCTGTGGATCAGGAATCAACCTCTCATTTTATGTCCTACAGTTTGCACTGGCACTGAACAAGTTTGTTGAGGAGCAGAACCTGAAGGACCTCAAAGTCTGGACCAGCCAACTAAAAAGGACAATCCAAACGGCAGAAGCTCTCCAACTGCCCTACGAGCAGTGGAAGGCACTCAATGAAATCGATGCTGTAAGTATCTTTGATTGCAGTAGGAACAGCTGGTTGCTGCTTGGCAGAGAGGGTGATAGCACCAGCCTTTTCACTTTTGCCTAAATCGCACCTTTTGTGGGGAGATTTTCCTTCTGTGGGAAAGGGTGGTACTTCTGCTGCAGTACTCGCAACTTGGCTTCTGATCTTAGCTCTACCTTGTGCAGATGCTTGAAGATGTTGCCTTGAATGAGCAGATTAAAATGATTTTTGCTTGGAACTGCTCTGTAGCTGACCACTCAGAGGGTTATAGACAATTGCTTTGGAGAAGGTTTTGCATGCTGGGTGCGCTGATGCTTTTTGACTTGAGCATGTCCATAAGCTCATGGATGTCCTGTTCTGGCAGGGTGTGTGTGAAGAAATGACATATGAAGAAATTAGGGAGCAGCATCCAGAGGAATTTGCTTTACGTGATCAGGATAAATATTACTACCGCTATCCTTCTGGGGAGGTAGGTCTGCAAGGAGACCTTCAGAGAAGTGACTTTTACTTTAAACATGACCTTCTTGTCTTCATGCTGTCCTCCACACTTGGAGCAGGGGAGCAGCAATTACTCCAAGAAAATTGAATCAAGAAAGGTCAGGGCTCACATTTACCTTTTGCATTGAGTTCTTGTGAAATCGTGATATGTGAAGATCTCATTAAGAAATGTATCATTTAACAAGCAGTCCCACTAACTTTATAGTAAGTTAGTAGGAAGGAGGCTCTGGAGGTTTCTAGTCCAACCTCCTCCATTACATCCACGCAAAGTGGTGTGCTGCCCCAATTTCCTTTTCTTTAATTTCCAAAGAAGTAATTTCTACCCCTGCTCTCAGTATCATTCCCTAAGGGTTGATGTTGATATCTCTGTTCCTGGCAATCTGCTTTCAGGGTGTGGCACAATGAGGTGGGAATTGACATCAGTTCTGGATGATACTTTAGGTTGTGAATTGGGCTTTTTATCCCCAAATTAGAAGTCACTGTCCATAGACATTTGGGAAAAATCTTTGGAGACATCCTCATAACAACATGTCTTAACAGGAGAATGTTTAGGGATGTCTGACACTGACTCTGGGTGTCTGGGGTTCCTTCTGGCTGCCTGTCGTGGTTCTTTATGAAGTCCTTCAAAACCCTGGAGATTTTCAGCTTGCTCCAGACTTTTCAGAACTTAAAAATCCTGTAGAAAATCACATTTCAAGTTGATAGACACTATGCTCAAAGCTCCTGTGCAGTTGTTGCTTACGTTAATAAACTCTCCAGGACTGTAACTGAGATGTGAATGGCTTCTTTCTTCTCTGACAAGAAGTAGCTATGTTCTAGAGTAGCCTGAAGATGATGATTGGTTGAGCTTTGCTTGTTTTTAGCAGTCATTATGTTGGTTTAGTCAGAGGCATGAAATCAATAGATGTACTAAGACAAGGACCGTTGTTTCTTGTGAGGTGCTCGTTTTCTTGATTCTATGCCATATCTCCCTTCCCTTCTTCTGTTTCAGTCCTACCAAGACCTGGTGCAGCGCCTAGAACCGGTCATCATGGAGCTGGAGAGACAAGAGAACGTCCTTGTGATCTGTCACCAGGCTGTCATGCGTTGTCTCCTGGCATACTTTCTGGACAAGAGTGCAGGTGAGCTCCCTGTCCCTGGGCAGAGGATTGATCCTGCTGGAGGAGGGATGATAGATGGAGCTCTGAGGAGATGAGAGATGTGTTCAGGCCTATGCAGGGCATGGAGCATGCATCTCTTTGGTGTGGGATGGCCTTAGCTGTTGATGAAGATGTCTAAGCCTGCTTTTGGAGAGGGGATGGGGTAACTCTCCTGCTTTGCTTTCTCTGCAGATGAAATGCCCTACCTGAAATGTCCCCTTCACACAGTGCTGAAGCTGACACCAGTGGCCTATGGTAAGTGGGGCCTTTCTGCTGAACATGCCAAGGGGTTTGACTTGTACCACCTCCTGAATCGAAGCTGCCTCTGGGAGAAAGGCAGGGGTCTGGGGTGGAACACTTCGTAGCATCCTGTGCCCATTGGGCTTGCTGATGGCTTCTCTGTCTCCTTGTGCTCCCTTCTGCAGGCTGCCGGGTGGAGTCCATCTCGCTGAACATTGAAGCCGTCAACACCCACAGGGAACGGCCAGAGGTGAGTGTTGCTTTTCCTCAGAGCCATCCCTTGGTGTCCCCCTCCTTTCCCCTATGGTCAGCCGGCAGCAAGGATGCCTGGGTTGGGCATGGGGAGATTGCTCAGCTAGATGCTCACAGTGCTACTGGAGAACTGGAGCATCAGATGGGTTCTTGCTCTGCAAAGATGTGGCCGGTCGAGGGTTTTCCGAGGGAAAAGGACTGCTGCATGTGCCTGCTTCCCACTGTGTTTGCCCAGATTAAAGCTGGCCCAGGGAAAGCTACTCCCTGGTCTTTCACTTTCACCTGTGCAGTCATCTGCTCACCCAAGCAGGGAACCGAGCCATGGATGGAGAAGGTGATTTCTCTCAGGTCTCCCAACTGGTTGGCAGAGCCCAGGCTCAACGCCTTGCCCAACATCTCCTGCCTCTGTGGTTTTTTTCCTGGTGTGCCCACGGCTCTGTGTGGCTACCAGAGTGCCATTCTGTAGGGTGGAAGGTGATGGCGTTGGGCTAGGGATGCTGTGTGGAGGAGACCCCTCGCATGGAGGAAAACGCCCATAAGGGCAGGTCTGTCTGCCCCGTGCTCCACCAGGAGCTCGGAGGCCAGAGCAGGGGGACGCCAGCTCGGTGTCAGGGCTGGGCAGCCACCTAAGGGGGACCCCAGGGACCCTGGCAGTGGCCGTGTCCCGGCCACTGGGACCTTTCCAACTTGTGCGTAGCGGTGATGGAGCCCAGCTGGATGTTGGACGGTCAGAGCCGTCTGCTTTTGGCCCGTATCTCCCTTCCTTTGCTTCCCAACCTCAGTGGGTGGCAGCATTTGAGCTGCCTCTCCCTCCCTGTGGCTGTAGGTGGGGAAGCCAGTCCTTCCCCCTGCCGTGGGGGCCATCGATGCCCTCCTCCACTACCCTCGCTGGGGATGGCAGGAGAGCTGTGGGCCGTGGGTAGGATGGAGCGAGATGTGTCTGAAGCTCTTGGGTCCCTCTGCTCGGCTGTGTGGGTGCTGCCCCTCCATCCCACCTCGCTTGAGCTGGAGCTTGGCGCGGTGCCGACCCTCGCTGGCTGCTCTGCCCCCGCTTCCCAAATCTTCCTTATCAGCCTGGGCTGGCTCGTCTTCCCTCTTCTTGCTTCACACCCCTCCCTGGGTCGGAGGGACTGGCTTTGAGGAGGAGACCGATGGGTGCCTCTCTCTGTTGTGCAAAGTCATGGCTTTTGAGTACCGCTACGGTTTTTTAGCAATCTATATTTACTTTTTTGTGCGCAGAGGCTCAGGTGAGGAGAAAGTCTGTCTCATTTCTGAGTGCAGGGCCTTTTTTTTTTTTTTTTTTTTTCCCTCCCCTTCTTGGGAAATCAGGCTGCATTCTTGAACATTTTGCATTAGGGGTTTATTTTCGGTGTCCAGAGCCTTTCAATGCATCCTTTGCACGTTGACAGCGATTGTGGGGGAAAAGCAGATGCCGCTTTAAAAAAGAAAAAAAAAACAACAAAACCAAACCCAAAACAACCTGCTTCTTTTTTTTTTTTCCTTTATAACTGTCGCCTTCTTCCTTTTTTTTATTTTAGTTTTTTATTTACTTTTTTTTTCTTTGTCTCACTCTAATTTAGGAAGCAAAGAAGGGACCTAACCCGCTCATGAGACGTAATAGTGTTACCCCTCTAGCAAGCCCAGAGCCCACCAAAAAACCTCGCATCAACAGCTTTGAGGAGCATGTGGCTGTTTCTTCCGCCCTGCCAGGCTGTGTTCCTCAGGAAGTGCCCACGCAGCTGCCGGGACAAGTTAGTTGAACTCTCTTTTTTTTTTTTGTTGTTGTTGTTGTTATTCTCGTTGTTTTATTGTTTGTTGTCCTCCTCCTGTCACTCCTGAAGCTGGGGAACGGCTTGCACTTGTCACAACCTGTGCTGCTGTCTCTGAGATACATCTTTCTCCCATGGCTGCTGTCCCTCCCTGCCTTGGGTTGGTTTTGGGAGCACCTGGCGAAGGGTTGTTGTGGATTCTCTCTTGGGTTTTGAGAGCATTGTAAACCCTCCCAAGCTCTAGCTGCGTTAATTTAGTGCCTTCACCATCTGGCATCGTGGTGTCAAACCCCTGGGGAGCTGCATCTCTACAGTGGGCAGGACCGAAGGGCTCGTGCCTTCCCCCTGGATGCGCTCAGCCCTGGCGTAGACCTGGGCATTGCAATAAAGCAAATGTTCTTGTGCTTCCCTCAAGACGGAGCTGCCAGGACCCATCTTGGACTTGAGGGATCTCCTCCTTCCTGGAGCAATAGGCAAAACAGATGAAAAATGAGTAGAAGCCTCTTTGGCATGGTGAACCTGGTTGCCTTCTGCAGCCCTGGGTGAAACCCTGTGGGTAGCTGCCATGATGCTCATGTGTCCTCTCCTCTTTCACCCACCCATGAATGCATGTAGAAAGAGAGACCTTGCTGCACACTTCTCCAGGAGCAAAAATCCCCCTCCCTGTGCTCATTAAGGAGCTGGAGTGGTACTGGAGAAGCAGCATGGATATATAGGAGCCCCCTCACCATGCTGCCCTTTCCACCAGCTGCCTGTTGGATCTCACTGTCTTGCCCAGCCCCTCTTTGCATTGTCTGTGTTGTCTGGTGTCCTCTCGGCCAGATCCCAGGCAGGTTAGGAAGGGTGCTGTGCTCCTCCAACCATTCTGCTTGGTGGCCGCTTCGCATGAGCCTTCCCACCCCAGCAAGCACCGAGTGTGGCAACTTGGTCTGTCTCTTGGCTTTTCGGGGCTCTGCTTGGGCTGGTTGAGTCTTGCAACAAACCCTCTGCCAGCTTCGTGTCTGGAAGCTCTCGCTGTTCGGGTGCCCCTTGCTGCCGTCCGGTATCTGCTGCCCGGTCTCGCGCGGCGTTACTGACACCTCTTTCCGTTCTCTCTGTCTCTCTGCAGCCTTTACTAGGGAAGGCATGCCTGTAAGTATCTTCTTGCGTCTTATTCCCCCTTTCGCCCCCTTTCCATGTCTTTTGCCATCCCACTGGTTGTTTTGTTGTTGCTGTGAAACCCAGCTGGGGCATGGACTTCTTGGAGTTAATACTTCTCTGTGTGTGGGGGATTTGGATGCATCTTAGGAAAGGTAAAGAGGAGAGGAGGATAAGGCAGCACTATGGGTGCTGCTTTGTCCAACCCCTAAGTATCCTAGCTTGATTAAACGTCCCAATTTTGTTGAGAAATGAAGCAAATTATCACTTGCCCTCTCTCGATAATGTCTAATTTCCCTCCCTCCTCCTTGGACGGTCACGGGATGGGAGATATTGTTGGGTTTTCCTGGGGTTATCTCCTCTGCGATAGCACGTTGTACTGTAGGTGATAGACCCAGGTGGTCTGTCCTTCCCAGGGGCTCCGAGTTGTGTCTATGAGTGATGGCACCAGACTGATCTCTGAGAAGGTTCTGACTCAGCCCCAAGCAGGGTTTTATCGCCCGCGTGGGAGTAGGAGTGTGTTTTCTGGAGCTGGACTGATCGTGGGTGCTGGCATCTGCAGTTCTACAAACCTGGATTTTGGGAACAGTCTGCCTAGATGTCTTGGGCAGAGTAGATGCAAGGATATTGTCCTCTAGCTCTAGTAAGAAAGCAAGATGCCTTGAGCATTTAATGCACTAATTATAAATAATCAAGGCTTTGACAGTTTGGCTCAGTGCTGCTAGATCCCTGTGTAATAGGGACAGGACAGCTTCTGGATAAATTTGGATATATGGGAGCCCCTTCACTACGCTGCCCTTCCCACCAGCTGCCTGTTGGGTCTCGCTGTCTTCTGGATAAATTCATGTTTCATCACTGAGTAGAAAGCAGCAGCTGTTGGAAGCTGTGCTTAAACATCTTTTACGGTTGGACTCGATGATCTTAAAGGTCTTTTCCAACCTATACGATTCTGTGATCTTCTCAAAGACCAGGGAGACTTTGGGGCTGAGCTGAGGCTGGGGTAGTGCTCAGGGGTCTTTTTGCACCCTATAGACCAGTTCGAATCAGCCTACGTGCATCCCTGTCCTGGTTTGTTTTGTAGGCTGAAGATGGAGGAATCTGCTATAACATGGCCAGGCCTCAGCCCTGCTTGCACATAACAGCTGGTGAACCTCATGTTTCTATCCTTTTAGAGTAAACCTTTTTGAGAAAAGGGGAGTTAGAAAGGTCACACTTGGCTTTGCTGGTGAATGGGCTGGGGAAGCTCATCACGCTCCTGCGTGAATGTAGAGGTTGAGTTGCTCAGCATGGCCTGCATGTCTATGCTCCTTCCCTTGCTGCTCATAGGCACAAAAGCCCCTGATGAAGTGCCTGGTCTTCTTGGGTTGCTTTGAAAGTGTTTTTGTTTTTGTCCATCCCTCATTCACCCTTTTCCTATCCATGTTAACAATTCAAAGCACTGCATGCCTCAGTGCTGGCTGGGACACTGAAAACACGCTCCTATGTTGAGTTTGGGAGATGGCTGCATCGGGTTTTGCTGGAGCAGGCAGTGATGGAACCTGTCCCAGCTGTAGGCTGGCAGCAGCAAGCTTAAAACCTCCAGCTGCTGGGAGCCTGCCTCCACCTACTAGTGTGGGACCTAAAGGCTGCTTTTGAGGGAGTGAAGAAGACACCCCAAACCAAAGACTCGGTGTCAGCACCTCTCTTGGAGGCTGTTGCCTCATACGTGCACGTGTCCGGTCCTCACTATGTCCCACCACAACCCATATGGGGTCAGGGGAGGTGGAAGGTATCTCCTTCCCAATTTGCACCATGGGACTTGGTTTGCAGTGGGTGCTTCGTTGCATCAGCCCTCACTGTTGGGGTCTTGACCCCCATCCAGGAGGACCAGGGGACACCTGGAGATGCTGGGGACATGGCTGTGTACCTCAGAGTCCTCCTGACTGTGGGATCAAGCCAGTTTGGGGGCGTGGGACTACCTGGGGTGATGATTACTTTTCCTTTTGCTTGGTTTGTGATCCAAAGTGCACTTTTTAACAACGACCTGATCCCCTCCCTTCTTCTCCCCTTCACTTTTCATGCTTAAAGACGACCCGTTTGTCACTTTCTCAAAGTTTTCTCTTTACTAATATTTCCAAGGTAAATGGCTGTGGTGCATGTGGCTCTTCCTAACCCTCCTTCTGTCTCCTTAGATAACAGAGAGAACAGCTCAGCCTGCTCTGCCTCATAGCCTGGCCAAGATTCCTGGTGCTTGTAAGAGGCAGTTTAGATAGTAAAAGCAAAAAGAAAAAAAAACAGTTGAGAAACCTTCCTAGCTGTTTCCTAGTCCTTTTTTCCCCACCGCGTTTTGTGTAGTTTTGTGAATTGGGAAATGTTCTTGTTGTGATCATCTCCCCTTGGGTTTCTCCTCTAGCAGATGCTCTCCTCCAGCCACTACCCTCTGGGCTGGTCCTGCTTGTGTTTAGCTGGTTGTCTGATGTTTTGGTCCTCACCGCGTGCTGGTTGGGTGCCCGTTGTCGCCACCCTGACCAGGGCTGTGTCCGAAGCAGCTCTAGGGCCCGTGAAACCTCATGGGGTGTCATCACGGCGAGCGGGTCCTCCTGCCGTACTGCTGCCCACGGCTGGTCCCCATGCCGGCTCCTTGCGCAGCTGGCAGGAGCTGCATCTTCTTGGCAGTGCCAAGGATGGACAAATAGTGACCTCCTTGGTAGGCGGGGGGGACGCTGCCCACCCTCAAGGAGAGCAAGAGAGAGATGTTTAATTGGGCTCCTCAAACGAACACCGTGGTCTCCTGTCACCTTGCCTTGCATGGACCAATGAGCAGCTTCAGAAGTGCAGACCGGGTGGGGTGGGAGGGTTGCCTTGTTTTTTAGATCAGTTTTTAGGGTTATATCTGTCAAATTCCCACCCTGTAGTTAAAGCCAGACGATGCTTGGGGCAGGGGGTGTAGGTAGCAAGTCAGCGCATCCCCCCCACCTCTCTCCTTGGGTGGACAGTGTCCTCTCCTCCGTGGTGGACGCTTTCATTGTGACCTGTGCCGTGGCTTTCTGTTACTCCCCCCATCCCCTTCTTGATGTGCACGTAGAGGATGCTGCTGGGATGGGGTCCAGCATGACCCCCCCAACCCCGGTCCTTCCCCTCTCGTTGCAGAACATGAACAACTCACAGAAGCCGTCGTGACTCTGTTGGCGCTGTCGCGAGGCCACCAGCGACGCCACCGGCGACGCCAGCTTCCCATCCCATCGCCATTTCCGAAGCTTGCTTATAAACCGGTCTCCTCCATCTGCGGCGAGGTCGACCCTCGGCTGTTTCTACCTGCGCCCGTTCATCCGCAAACCGCTCTGCTGAAGGGGGGAGAGATGCAGGAGAGCGGAGGAGAGGACCCGAGCTCCCCGGGGTCACCACCAGATCTTTAAGCTGCAGCATTTGCTCTCCTCGCCGGTGTCCCGTTAGATCGTAGCAAGCTGTAAAGTGCTTCTAGCGCACAGGAGTTTTAATTTTCCTCTGTAAGCGAATTTGATCTCCTTTTGTATAGATGATTGCTACCCATCTGTCTCCGGGTGGGGTGTATATACGTGGACGGTGCGGGGTTAGCAGAGAAATAGGGGGAAGAGGGGGGAGCAAAGGGGTTTTGCATTTTTTTTTTTTTATTATTATTATTATTAATTACTGTTCAAGAAAGCCCCTAATGCGCTGTGCTGCAGTCCTTTACCCACGCTGCAGGCCTGTCGCACACGCACAGCCCGGCTCACCCAGGCCTGTGAGCACCAGGAAGGCACTTGTGTGAAGTCCTTCACAGCAAGAACTGCTGGGTTTAACCAAAAAAACCCCCCAAAACATATGTTTTTTTTTTTTTCTTTCTTTCTTTTTTTGAATCAATACACCTTAAAGGGGTTTGCAAAGAATGTAGATCTGCTTCTAAAACTGGTCGTGAGCTGCTTGTGGTGTAGGGGGAGCCACACCGATGGTGGCTCGGGTGATGCTTTCATCTCGGGGAGCACCCAGGGGTGCTCGGAGTTCAGGTGTGTGTCGATTTTTTTTTTTTTTTTTTTTTTTTTTTCCTTTGGAGGGGGAGGAGGGGGAGACTTGAGCACCAGTTGAGGTGCTGTGCCGGTACTTCATCTCCCCTTTCCTCTTCCTTGGAGGAAAGCGGAGATTTTGGGGGTGGGATTGAATCCCTGCGTCATCGCAGGACTTAGCAGGTGAACAGGCTGAGCTAGATGCGTTTTGCAGACACACAGGTCTTGTGGAGGTGGCCAGAGGTCTGGTCGGGATGCAGGAGTCCCTGTGCGGCTGCAAAAAGCCACAAGAAGGGACAGTTTTGTCTGTGTTGTTTTTTTTTTTTTATTTTATTTAATATATATATACATGCACACACACGTGTGCGTGTGTTTATATGTGTATACCTAGAAACTGCTTGGTTTTTGCACTTTATTTGTGGCAGGAGCATAACTATTTTATTTTTTTCAAGTCGTCCCCCTTAACAGGGGAAGCCTGAATACAGGCAACTTTTTTTTTTTTTTTTTTTTTCTTTTTAATTTTATTTTGCATGCTGGAAAGCTGGGACTACAAAAAAAAAATAGTAGTTACGGCATTCGAGGTGTGTGTGGGAAAAACGGGGCGAGGTCCTGACTTAGACTCCATCAGCCAACTCCCAGTGGTTTGATACGCGACATCCCTTCTTGGCAGCCTGTCCCGGGCTGCGAGACAGTGGTTAAAAATGGCAATTAACCACTATTGCTTTGTGCAAAAGTCTGTGGATTTTGAAAAAATTTTTTTTTTTTTAGGGTTTTGGGTTGTGTGTTTTTTTGGTTTTTTTGGGCCCCCCCCCCCCCACTTCGATGTGCAGCATCTTCTCCATCCCCATCTTGTGCTCTTTGCCTGCGTGGCTGAGCTGGAGGCAGGAGGTGAAGGCAGCCAAGCCCTCCTGCAGCGCTGGGCTGGGGGACTGGAGATGGGCAGCCCTTGGGTTTCATCCTTCCCATGGCTTTCCCCAACCCCCTGCGTAGGAAACAACATCCCTACAGACAGGAGCAGAGAGGTCTGGGGGAGAAATGATGATTTATTTTTTGGTGCGTGTGTATGTTTTTGGGGGGTTTGGTCTGTTTTTCCTTTGGGAAAAGGCAAACCACAGTGCCTAGCGCTTCAGCCTCGTGCAGCCAAAGCGTGTGCTCGGAGCGGCACCCACGGCGGGAGGGGCCCGGGACCATGCTCGGTCCGTATCCGACCGGGGGAGAGATGGTCTTGGCGGTGCCCTGCCTGTGTGAGCTTGTTCATATGTGTATTATATTCCTGTACAGATGAAACGGAGAACACTTCCCCCCCCACACCCTTCCTTTTTTTTTTTTTTTTTAATTTTTTAAAAAATAACCACATTAAAAGCAGACTTCTCCCTGTGCACACGGTTGACATCTGCACTTTTGGTTTCTCTGACTTAGAGAAAAACTAATGTTTTGGGAAGGCAAGTGACTTGCTTTCTCAGCCCACTTCCTGGGCAGTTTTATCTTTCTCCTCCTGCTACGAAAAGATAAGCCAGCAAATGCAAACATGACGTCTGGCTGCCCCTTGATCAATCCTGTAAACATGTAATTCTGCAGATGTTTTGGTGTGTATTTGTGTGTGTGTGTGTATATATATATAAAAAAAAATATATATATAAAAAGTCAAACTGCAAAAAAACTTAATGACCCTAAACTTTCTTCCTTTGGGAATAATAGAAGTCTCGGTAGGTCCTACAAAAAGATGAAATTTGAACCTGGCATTTTTTCCAGCAAGGGGAAGATTGGTCTCTGAGCAGCAGAGAGGTCTTCTCGTGCTGGAGGGGTTGGTGGTAGGTGGGATGGTGTCAGCCCTGTGCCATCATGCTGCCCCAGAAACTCGCTGCCCATCGTGTTTGGGTAACAGAGCCAAGGACCGGGCAGCGATGATGCAGCCAAGGCGGGTGGGGAGAGGGGACTTGTTGAACCACACCAATGATTTCTTCCCCCCCCTCTTATTTTTTTTTTTTTCCTGGTTTTGTTTTCCTTTGATACTTGAATTTATTTTTTTATTATTTTTTTTTTGATAGCAAAGCGCTCTATTTATTTAATGTATACTGCAAAGCTTGGAGAGAAGGGTTAGTTACTTGGAAATATTTTTTTTTTTTTATTTGTGGTATGTTAACTGTTCTGTCTATACATCTGGAATAATTGCCTGATATAAAGCTGTGCCAGCTTAAACAGGGTATGCCTTTCAGAAATTTGTATATTTTGCAGTTGCTGGACCAATAAAATATCTTGTTGAAATACAGATGTGACCTGGTTTTTCCTTGCATTAGGAATTATGCTCTCAGGTTTGTCTCGCGTGTGGCTTGGTGGCCCCAAGGGTGACCATGTGCCATGCAGTCCTGCCTCGCACTTATGTTCCTGTGTCTCATAAATCCCTCCCGACCCCACAGTGGTTTTTCTGAGGATCATCTCCAAGAGAAACCATTTGGATTCCATGGCTTGATCCTTTTTTTCTGACCACGTTACAGCAATTTTAAGGTTTCCCTTACAGTGAGTGAAGACCTGTTGAGGGTGTCATTCCTCCAACCAAGTGCTGACACCTACTTAGGGCAAGCGAATGCCCCCCAAGCTCTACCCACTACATCACTGTTGAGTACAAAGGTGATGTGCTGGAGTATGTCCCGTCTAGATCTTCATCTAGGCTGCCAGTCGGGCAGGACTAGCCTTTCTTCAAACCTAGTACAGTTCTTGAAACCAAATACCTGCTTAAAAGGTTTTGGTGCTAAATGAAGCCAAAGGGCTGGACAAGAGCTGTCCTCTGAGGTCACAGCTGTCCTTGCCCTGAAGGCAGGGAAACAGCAGATGCCACCTGCAAGCAAAGTTGTAAAATTCCCTGCAAAGTTGTTTGGGTTTTGGGGTGGTTTTGTTTGTTTTTTTTTTTCTTCTTTTCTTTTTTTCTGACTCCAGAGAAAAAGAGGGGTAGGAGGCAGGGAAAGGTGTCATTTGGATGTGATGCTCCAGAGCACATCTTGGGTGGATGCTCCCCAGGTGGTTGGAGGTTCGTCCCCCTCAAGCAGTTGTGTCTCTGAAAGCTTGTTGGGAGTGAAAGGGGAAAAAAAGGTGTGGACCACTGTGTATTCAAGCTCAGCTCTGTGGTTAGCTACTGCAGGCTGATGTGCAACCCTTGCTCTGGTCTTCCCTGGGCTTTCAGAGCAGGTTGAGCCTTGCTTTGGGCTGGGGCTGTCTGCCTTCTCCCTTCTGATTGCTCTGTGCAACAGGGCCCCTCACCAGGGAGAGGGGTCTCTGATTTTAAATGTGATTGAGGCATCTGTAATAACTTTTTTCCAGGTGTGCCATGCGGACATGGGAAACTTTAAGGTGATGCTCATCCCTGCAAGCATCCTCAGGGCAGGGAGGACCTGTGCTCTCTGGGAAATCTAGAAACCACAAGATTTTTTTTTTTTTTTAAAATCTCCAGCAACCCGTCTGTCTCCTTGACCCAAGCAGAGATGGAATGCTCTTGCCTTATTTTAGGGCAGAGAGCATAGCCTTGCACCCGCCTTGCAGAGTATCCCGCAAGGATGCATGGGCTTTGATAACGCTGCTAGCTGTGGCGGGCTGAGATTACACGTAGCCACAACAGCAGTGCTGCTCCCCTGCCTTCCCCGGGTGGGCAGGGGCTGTTTTGAAGCTGTGATAACCCTGTCCTTACGGGGGGAGCACAGGGGGACGGCTTTGCCTCCCGGAGCGTGGCTGTGGGCAGTGCTTGCAAGGATGCTCTGCAAGAAAACACCCCCTACGAAAAACCTTTTCTCCTATTTCTGCGTGCAGGGGTCACGATGGGGCTTGTAACATGCCATCCACGCTGGAGAGCCGTGCAAGGGAGGGGGTTCATGGGCCAACGCCATCCCAGGCAGCATCCTTTATTTTTCTCCTATGTGATGCATTTTGTAGCATCTCAGAGAAGAGATGTTCCTCGAGGCAGGGCGGCTTTAAAGGTTATACTTGACAGCGGGAACATTTCCCTGCTCCCAGTCAAGTCCCATTTTTGTTAAAAAAAATAATAAAACTCCCAGCTCACTGCTGGCAAACAAGGCTAGAGAACTTGCGATTGCTAAAAAAAATAAAAAAGGACAGACCAGTCACGCTGGCTGACTCAGCTCTGATTGATGGCTCAGGAATGTGTCTGATACGTGCAAGGGATTAAATAAACCACGGGCAAACCCCGCTCACCTGCCTCCAGCTGAGGAGTGACTGCCATCACGTCATGGGATTAGAGTGGTTTTTCTTTTTTTTTTTCCCACCTGCAAGAAAAAATAAAAAGAAATGGATATTTCGGCGGTTGCTTTGCAAGGGGAAACAACTTGCTGCTTGTGGCTCTAATGGGAATTATTTGCAACAGCTCCAGGTATCTAAACGCATTTGTGCACTTTTGCTACAACAAAGACGTCCTAGGAAGGCATATATTTCTACTGAAATATGGAAAAATTATTTTGCAGCTGTGCACAGACCTGTGTAAATCATGGTCTCACTGCTCCATGCCTAAACCCCGCTAAGTGTCGGGGTCCCTTCCCCGTCCCCGTGGTGGGCTCAGAGCCCAGGCTTTGCTCGTGGCTAAGGAAACGCTGCATGGACGTGAATGTTTGACCCTTGCATTTCCCTTGCTCGTGTGTGCATCTGTGTCCTCTCTCCTCTCCGAGACTGAGGGGTGTGATGGGGCAGCTCCAGGCTCCTGTCCCCGAGCTGCCCCCTCCCCAGGTGTGAAACAGCCCGTTCCCATGAACGGTCAGGCTCAGTGTGGGTCTGGGGGAGCGTGTGTGTGCGCAAACTCGCTCCTGGCAATTCCATGCCCCCAGTAAAACCCTTCTCTTGTGGCTCCTGCTGTGGAGCCTAAGCCCTTCTCCTCCCACCTCACCCCTGCCCATTGAGGGGTCCCCTGGCCCTGGCACCACACATTTCTGTTGGCCTCCCCAGTCGAGTGGCCAAGGGTGCCACACTGGTCCCATCCTTCAGCTCACCTGCCTGCAAGGGAGTCACCACTAGCTGCTGGCTCCTCTTCCTCCTACCTGCCCATTGTGGCACTGAGAGCCTCTTCCACCCCTGGCCACGCATGCCTTGGCTTTTCACCAGCCAACAGCCCACTAGCAGCAGATGGGAAGACCTACCACGCTGAAGTCCTGCTCTTTCCAAAAACCACACAGACTGAGAGTGTTTTTTGGAAAACCTCTCTGAATTTAAAAGGTCAAGTAAAAGAGGACTCGTGTAGAAGGAAAGAAAGGGGACAACAGTAGCCATGCCACCAGCAACAGCCATCCAGTCTGCAGCTGGACCTGTTCAGATGCTCCTAAGCCTTTTGAGTTGGTCTTTCTGGAGAAACCTCCATCTGCAGCCCCTCCGTCACTCTCCTAACCACTGCAGAGCATCCTCCCAGCCCTGCTTCCCCCCCTGTGCAGCAATGAGGAGCAGCCGTGAGAGCCATTCGGAAAGACTTCTGCCTTTGAGCTGCTGTTTAGAAATAGCTGGCCGGTGACATATACCTTGTGACAGCCCCTTGCAACTTCCTGGATAAATACACAGACTTTTTTTTATTTTTAGACAACAGGTCACTTGAGAAATCAGATTGTGTCATTTCCCCAGCCATGTGCTTTTCCTTTCTAATCTCTTTCCTCTTGGGGTATGACCTGTTTGCCGTGGACGATCTGGCCCCTGTTTGCAGAGCTGCTGTTCTCCGCAGCCATGGCAGGACTAAGGGGAGACCTTAAAGGTTTGGTTACTTGGCTTCTGCTGGGAGTGCTTCTGGGAAGGAAGTGGTTAGAAAAAGTGAATTGAAACTGAATCTAGTTGTCAGCAATGCTAGAAGAAATTACATCATGTGGACAGAGGAACAGTGGTAAGAGTCAATACCAAAATGGCTGACATACCCCCGAAATTCATGCACAGTGCCTACATCCACAAAGTTGGCTTCATGTCTCATGTTCCCCCTGAAGGTGCTCTGCCTGCTCTGTGGTCCACCCCGCAGGACCTGTGCCTGGTCTGGGGAGGCCATGGGGGGGAACCAGTCCTTGCTGTTGCTGGGGCCAGGCTGGGCTCCGTGTTCTGGGAAACCTTCAGTGTAAGATTTGCTCTGTGTTTTCCTTGTGGTCTGATGCACCGGACAACATGTGTCAACATGAGACAGTCCACAGAGCAACAGCATACGAAGAAATTGGTCAATGGTGTACAGAGTGTTGCCAGGCCTCAGATTTCCTGGTAGTCTCTTCCCTCATGAGCCACCACTATCTCTCGAGGTTGTAGCAGCTCCAACCCAACTGACGATGGGCTAAATGCCTTGAGAGGGCTTCTTGAATGTTATCTCCCATGATCCTAAGGGAAATCTAATTTGCAACCTGATAAGACCATGACAAGGTTACTGAGTCGGGTGAGCTTCATGACAAACTCGACAAAACCCAACTGATGCATCTGTCCACTCAACTTGTTGGCAAAGTGAGAAGACACTTTCTTGCTGATCTAAGAAGACTCAGAGCTAGCATGATCTGAAGGGATGCTGATGAGACAACGTTCAGGATCACACAAGCTTTGTGAATTGCTTCTCCCTCTAGTACAAGGTACAGACTCTTATACTGCATCCACTCCTAGTCAGACACCCAGCAAACATTATTTTGTCTTTACTGCCACAAGAGGTATCTGAGTGCTCTTTGTACTGAAATCAATGTTGGCAAAAATTTGTACCAACTGGTGGCCTGGTGCAGAAGTTAGAAAAGTGGATGGTAGCAGAGGTTGTGATCGAAAAGCACAGCTGAACTGGAGCTACGAAGAGAAACAGTAATTAAGACCTAACGAATAATTATGATGGTGGAGGGCAGCTTGAGAATGAGCACAGCCCCAAATCCAGATATTTCTAGCTGCAGCTCAAACCCCACAATTAAGCTGTGGTTTTGGTCATTATGAGGAGGTATTTCCAGAGCTGGGTCTTGCTGTCTTTATCCACCAAAACAACTCACTCAGCATAAGCAGAAAGAACACCCAGCATTTTGATAAATGTCATCCAAACCAGACTGCAGAGCCTGTGTTAGCCTGCGTTGAATGCCTCCACCAAAGCTGGATGCCAAGCTGTGGGCAGAGCTGCCTTTTCCTGATGAAGAGAGGAGATGGCTTTCTGGCTAGCGGGGGATGTGTTGGTTTAGGGGAGGTGGGGGGGTACCTAAAAATACTGATGTCCTCCCTTGGGATCAGGAGTCCCACCATATGGCAGCATGGAGAAGCAAATGCCACCACGCATTTCTCTGGTTCTTGGTCCATCTCTACCCACTCATTACTCCAGGGCACCGATGCACCAGCAAGAAAGGAGGGGAAGGAAGCTGTTGCCCCATTCACTCTGTGCTGCAAGCATGCTGTCCTCAGGGGTGTCTCTACAGGCAAATCACAGCATTGACCTAGATTTCAGGGTGATGGTACAAGTGTTAATGGCTGATTGCCTTCCTGGCTCTCCCACTGGTGATGCTGTAAGGACTGTGACTTACTCTGGCTGTTCCAGGGCTCCTCTTTTACCGTCCAGACAGTATTAATGTCACCTGCTCCGGTGGGTGACACCACCCTACCAACCAGGCACCCTGACTCACTCACTCTTCCTTCTGCCCAGCCTTGATTCATCTGTGACAAGTGGCAGACGTGCTCTCCTGCCATGCATCCACCTTACTCTTTCTAACTGCCCCATCCTTTAGCATTTGGTAGGCATTTGCAGTGCCACGCGTTCACTTATTTGCTCTGTGTTTTCTATGCAATGTGTAAGCATCTCCCAAGCCTGTCCTCCTTGCGCAGTACCCCAAGGCCACCTTTTATCCTTTGACAGACTACAGACATCCTGCTCATTAACCCGCTCTATAACTGCTCAACCACAACCAGCAGCTTCCCATGCCCAGTTTCTGCTGTATGGGTACAAGGGTTAGATGTCAGGGGTTTTTTGGGGGTCTGCACTGGTGGCTTTAACCTACGGAGAAAGGTGAGAGAAAAGACCTGGGAGTCATTCCCAGGGCAGGTTCTTGGAGGAGGAGGTTGCCCTTTCTACCTGATGTGTACCCATCTACTGTGTCAGAGTCGTTGCCACAAAATCCCAATGCCTTTCCAGCCACCGCTTTGATTTTATTTTTTAATATTTTCTCCAAGTTTTTCCTAAGAGGATAGCATCTATTTGGGCACGTTCTCAATGATATTCTTGCACCATTACAGGCCCCATCGGTGTGAATGAGCCCACTTTTTAGAAGCTACTTGGGGCAGGGAAGTTATTTTCTTATTTGGCTATAAATTACCCAGCAGGGACTGGGTGCTGCATAAGCAAGGCATAATAAAATAATAAAGCACTAACATCACCATAATTAATTTGTAATAATGACTGAGATGCCTTTCCAGACTTGCTAAACCAGCATGCAGGCTTATAGTGAGTATTTCTGAGCATGGCCATTGCACAGAGACTAATTTCAAGCCTCTTCTGGCATGTTTTTGCCCATGACTGGGTCTGTTGCAGAGGTGAGAAGTCCATCTGCACCTGCTACAAAAAATCAGTTGCAAGAGTCAGCAAACTTGAGGAGGGATTGGGAGGAAAGTGAATTAAGTCAGAAGAGTTGTAATAAAGGGTTTGCAAGACTCATGGTTAAAGCTGGCTGAAACCCAAGGCTTTCGGTTCACCAGAGATCTTCTCTTTTAAAAGTAAATAAAAATAAAAATATCTTCCTGTCCAAATGGGATGGAAACTGGTATTATTCAAAATTTCCAAAGCTCCTTTTGACCCCATGAACCGACATATCATTTTCGCTGTTTTGCTGAAGACATTTTAAACAAAGTCTTGGCTTTTTTTGATAAAACTTTCCTTTGTTGGAAAACACCACACTGGATTAACTCGCAGTCACACTGGGGGAAGAAGCACCACTGATGAGAGAATGCCGGCTGGCCCTTCATCACTCATGAAGGATGAAATGGGGGTTTCAATGCCCTTACCTTGCATGAGGCTGGACGCCCACCTCACCCACACAACAGGTCACCTCCAGGCACCTTCTGGGACACCCAGGAGAGAGGAGCTACTGGCTCAGGAATGCAGATATGGCTCAGCGTGGTGTTTCTGGCATCTCACTATCATCCCTTGAAATGCTCTTGGAAGCTACGTGAACTGGATGGCCAGCAATGCCTTGGTCAGGGAGAAAGGCTGGGAGATGTAGGCTCAAACAAAAAGCCCACCTGTGTGTCCTTGGTGGTTTTAACTCAGGTATTAATTACCTTCCTATCTGCTAAGCTGATCTGAGCGTGTCTGCGGCTGGCTGCTTCCTCCCGGAGCTGCTCCTAGCAAAGCTACTGCTGCCTGTGTACTTGCATGGCTATTCTGAAGGCTGGGAAGGACAGGACTGGTGCTGATTAAGGGCTGCAAGGATGTCATACAGTCATCATAGAATAGTTTGGGTTGGAAGGGACATTAAAAGTCATCTAGTCCAACCCCTCTGCAATGAGCAGGGACATCTTCAACTCGATCAGGTTGTTCAGAGCCCCGGCCAACCTGACCTTGAATGTTTCCAGGGATGGGGCAGCTACCACCTCTCTGGGAAACCTGTGCCAGTGCCTCACCACCCTCATTGTAAAAAATTTCTTCCTTATATCTAGTCTAAATCTACCCCTTTTAGTTTAAAACCATCACCCCTTGTCCTATCTCTACAGGCCCTGCTAAAAAGTTTGTTCCCATCTTTCTTACAAGCCCCTTTTAAGTACTGAAAGGCTGCAATAAGGTCTGCCCGGAGCCTTCTCTTCTCCAGGCTGAACAACCCCAACTCTCTCAGCCTGTCCTCGTAGGAGAGGTGCTCCAGCCCTCTGATCATTTTTGTGGCCCTCCTCTGGACCCGCTCCAACAGGTCCATGTCTTTCCCGTGCTGAGGGCTCCAGAGCTGGACGCAGCACTGCAGGTGGGGTCTCACCAGAGCAGAGTAGAGGGGCAGAATCACCTCCCTGACCTGCTGGCCACGCTTCTTTTAGTGCAGCCCAGAATACAGTTGGCCTTCTGGGCTGCAAGCGCACATTGTTGGCTCATGCCCAGCTTTTCATCTACCAGTACCCCCAAATCCTTCTCTGCAGGGCTGCTCTCAATCCTTTCATCCCCCAGCCTGTATTGATACCAGGGGTTGCCCTGACCCAGGTGCAGGACCCTGCACTTGGCCTTGCTGAACCTCATGAGGTTCACACAAGCCCACTTCTCCAGCTTGTCCAGGTCCCTCTGGATGGCATCCCGTCCTTCTAGCGTGTCAGCTGCACCACTCAGCTTGGTGTCATCTGCAAACTTGCTGTGGGAGCACTCGATCCCACTGTCTATGTCATTGATGAAGATATTAAACAGTACTGGTCCCAATATAGACCCCTGAGGGACACCACTTGTCACTGATCTCCATCTGGACATTGAGCCATTGACTGCTACCCTCTGGATGCGACCATCCAACCAATTCCTCATCCACTGGACAGGCCACCCATCAAATCCATGTCTCTCCAATTTAGAGAGAAGGATGTCATGGGGGACTGTGTCAAAGGCCTTACAGAAGTCCAGATAGACAACATCCGTAGCTTTTCCCTTGTCCACTGATGTAGTCGCTCCATCACAGAAGGCAATTAGGTTGGTCAGGCAGGACTTGCCCTTGGTGAAGCCATGCTGGCTGTCTCGAATCACCTCCCTGTCCTCCATGTGCCTTAGCATAGCTTCTGGGAAGATCTGTTCCATGATCTTCCCAGGCACAGAGGTGAGGCTGACAGGTCGGTAGTTCCCAGGGTGCTCCTTTCTACCTTGTTTAAAAATGGGTGCAATGTTTCCCTTTTCCCAGTCACCAGGGACTTCACCTGACTGCCATGACTTTTCAAATATCATGGAGAGTGGCTTGGCAACTACATCAGCCAGTTCCCTGAGGACTCTGGGGTGCATCTCGTCAGGTCCCATAGACTTATGTGTCTTCAAGTTCTTCAGGTGGTCACAAACCTGATCTTCCCTTACAGTGGGAGGGGCTTTGCTCCCGCAGTCCCTTACTTGTGATGCATCCACTCGAGAGGTGTGGGAAGAGAGGCTGCCAGTGAAGGCTGAGGCAAAGAAGTTGTTGAGTACCTCAGCCTTCTCCTCGTCTTTTGTTACCAGTTTGCCAGTCTTGCTCATCAGGGCGGGTACGCTTTCTTTGACCTTCCTTTTCTGGCTGACATACCTGCAGAAGCCCTTCTTATGATTCTTTGCAACCCTTGCCAAGTTCAGCTCCAGCTGTGCCTTGGCCTTCCTGACACCACCCCTACACAACCAGGCAGCGTCCCTATGCTCTTCCCAGGAGACCTGTCCCTGCTTCCTCTGCCTGTGCATTTCCTTCTTGCCCTTTAGTTTGACCAGCAGGTCTTGACTCAGCCATGCTGGTCTCTTGCTTTCCTTTCCTGATTCCTTACACCTGGGGATCAAGAGCTCTTGCACTCTATGGAAAGGGTCCTTAAAGATCTGCCAGCTCTGTTCTGCTCCCTTGTCCCTGAGGGTAGTTTCCCAGGGGGTCCTATTGACTAACTGCTTGAAGAGCTGGAAGTTTGCTTTCCTAAAATTCAGGCTCCTGACTTTACTCTTTGCCTGACCCATATCCCTCAGGACTGAGAACTCCACCAGCGCATGATCACTGCAGCCCAGGCTGCCTCCAATCTTGACACCACCAATTAGCTCGCTTGTGTTGGTCCAGTATCGCATCCCCTCTGGTAGGGCTGTCTATTACCTGGCTCAAGAAGTTAACCTCAATGCATTCCAGGAGTCTCCTGGATTGCCTGTAGCTCACCATGCTACTTTTCCAGCAGATGTCGGGGTGGTTGAAGTCCCCCAGCAGAACAAGAGCCTGCGAGTGCGATGCCTCCTGTAGCTGAGTAAGAAGGCTTTGTCAATAGGGTCCCCTTGATCGGGCAGCCTGTAGTGGACACCAACCACAAGGTTCCCTTTGTTGCCATGGTCTCTGATTCTTACCCATAAGGTTTCAACCTGCTCGTGGCTTCTTCAGAGACAGCTTCAACTTTCTCCAGAGACAGCTCTTCACACTCTATCCATTTCTTGATGTAGAGGGCAGTGCTTCCACCCCTCCTTCCTTGCCTATCCCTTCTGAACAGCCTGTAGCCATCGACAGCTGCACTCCAGTCATAGGATTCGTCCCACCAAGTTTCAGTAATGGCAAGTAGGTTGTAGCTTTCTAGCAGCACAGTGGCTCCCAGCTCCTTCTGTTTGTTGCCCATGCTGCGTGCATTGGTGTAGAGGGACTTCAGCTGGGCTGTCGGCCATGTCACCTTCTTAGAGGAACACCCTTAATTCCTTTGAGGTGTTTCACTGGTGTTTCCCTGTTGCCTCCTATTACTTCAGGAGCCCCTGGCCCAGCTCCATAAGACTTCAAGTGTGCTGCAGCGTAGCCAGCACGTCTCAGAGCAACAGGCTGAGGGCCCTCGCTAGCACCCTGTCCCTCTAACCTTGCCGTGTCATCCCACAGCTTGTCACAAGCAAGCCTGATATTATCCCCCTTCATGTCAGCCAGCCCAGGAAGACTCTGCCATGGCTGTGAAGCTGATTTACCTGCAAAGAGGGTGACTCAGCGATGCTGTGAGGGTTAAGCTAAGCCAGGCAATCGCACGCCTGCCACGGGGTGAGACCATGCACGTGTTGAGCAGCTGGGATTTGGCTGACAGGCTGCCATTGCAATAGCTCAGTCGTGTGTCTGAGCCTGTAATGTGAGTTTTGCAGCTTCTTTGGGAAGCTTTACTATTTTTTTTCCCCACACGTGTAACCTGGGAATCTGAAACCCTCTGGTATTTCCCAATGGCAGTGCAATGCATTGCACAACATTTCCCTTTCTGGTTGTGCTGATGGGTTTTTGTGCTGGTCTGGGAGAGAGGATTGGGCTTCATGGCTCGCCTTTGGTGGCACAGCCAGGGGTTTTGCAAAGCCTGATGTTTGCCAAGAGCAGGCAGGACCCCCCACAATCATAATGTCCAGCCCATCCACTGGCTGTGGGATTACGGGAGTTCTCATGTCTGTGCGATTACGGGAGTTCTCATGTCTGTGCATCTCTTGCAGGTTATGGATCAAAGTCAGTGCAAAAAGAAATAAAAGCAATAACCAATAAATACATACTGTCCAGGAAGTCGATATTTAAAGTGCTAATGAGCACAAGCAAATTGGCCATCTACTTCAAAATACTCTTCAAAATACATCTACTTCATAATCAAAGGGGAAATGGTTAGTGACCTGCTACACCACTTAGACACACACAAGTCTATGGGGCTGGATGGGATCTACACAAGGGTACTGAGGGAGCTGGTGGAAGTGCTCACCAAGCTGCTTTCCATCCTTTATCAGCAGTCCTGGCTAAGCAGGGAGGTCCCAGTTGACTGGAGGTTAGCAAATATGATGCCCATCTACAAGAAGGGCCAGAAGGAGGACCTGGGGAACTACAGGCCTGTCAGTCTGACCTCGGTACCGGGCAAGGTTATGGAGCAGATCATCTTGAGTGTTACCATGCGGCACATACAGGACAACCAGGTGAT
Organism: Mycteria americana; assembly: GCF_035582795.1. Classification (NCBI taxonomy): domain Eukaryota; kingdom Metazoa; phylum Chordata; class Aves; order Ciconiiformes; family Ciconiidae; genus Mycteria; species Mycteria americana. The sequence goes on from NC_134365.1 coordinate 4,509,498, forward strand.
CAGGGCCAGTCAGCAAAGGTTTTTGAAAGGCAGATCCTGCTTGACTAACCTGATCTCCTTCTATGACAAGGTGACCCGCTTAGTGGATGAGGGAAAGGCTGTGGATGTTGTCTACCTAGACTTTAGTAAAGCCTTTGACACTGTTTCCCACAGCATTCTCCTGGAGAAACTGGCTGCTCATGGCTTGGACAGGTACACTCTTCGCTGGGTAAAAAACTGGCTGGATGGCCAGGCCCAAAGAGTGGTGGTGAATGGAGCTAAATCCGGTTGGTGGCCGGTCACAAGCGGTGTTCCCCAGGGCTCAGTATTGGGGCCAGTTCTGTTTAATATCTTTATCAATGATCTGGACGAGGGGATCGAGTGCACCTTCAGCAAGTTTGCAGAAGAGACCAAGTTGATGTTGGAGTGTTGATCTGCTTGAGGGTAGGAAGGGTCTACAGAGGGACCTGGACAGGCTGGATCAATGGGCTGAGGCCAATTGTATGAGGTTCAACAAGGCCAAGTGCAAGGTCCTGCACTTGGGTCACAGACAACCCCATGCAACGCTACAGGCTTGGGGAAGAGTGGCTGGAAAGCTGCCTGGTGGAAAAGGACCTGGGGGTCTCAGATGATAGCCAGCTGAATAGGAGCCAGCAGCATGCCCAGGTGGCCAAGAAGGCCAATAGCATCCTGGCTTGTATCAGAAACAGTATGGCCAGCAGGACTAGGGCAGTGATCGTCCCCCTGTACTTGGTACTGGTGAGGCCACACCTTGAATCCTGTGTTCAGTTTTGGGCCCCTCACTCCAAGAGAGACATTGAGGTGCTGGAGCGTGTCCAGAGAAGGGCAACGAAGCTGGGGAAGGGTCTGGAGCACAAGGCTGATGGGGAGCGGCTGAGGGAACTGGGATTGTTTAGCCTGGAGAAAAGGAGGCTGAGGGGAGACCTTATCGCTCTCTACAACTGCCTGAAAGGAGGTTGTCGAGAGATGAGGGTCGGTCTCTTCTCCCAAGTAACAAGCGATAGGACAAGATGAAATGGTCTCAAGTTGCACCAGGGGAGGTTTAGACTGGTTATTAGGAAGAATGTCTTCACTGAAAGGGTTATCAAGCACTGGAAGAGGCTGCCCAGGGAAGTGGTGGAGTCACCATCCCTCGAGGTATTTAAAAGACATGTAGGTGTGATGCTTAGGGACATGGTTTAATGGTGGACTCGGCAGTGTTAGGTTAACGGTTGGACTTGATGATCTTAAAGGTCTTTTCCAATCTAAACAATTCTATGATTCTATGAAAAGGAGCTATATTTGCCTCTGTACAAAGGTCAGATGAAATATTAAGCAGCTGTTACATCCCTCTATTGTTCTGAAGAGGTGATTTGAGATAAACAGCTGTGGGACCCATTGCTGGAAGCAGTCTGGGTCCGGTTTCATAGGAGGGTGTTCAAAGCCAGGCTGCGTGGGAGATCCACGCTAACTCACAATGAAATTACGTGCTTCAGTACACAAATGCCAGAGGTCAAGATACCTCTGGAGGAGTACACATTTGCTGTGAGGGCTTAGGAATAAATCCACTGAAGGAAACGAGCCTATTTCAGAATCAGGCCTTGTGTCCTCTGTTGAACCGGGTATGTTTTAGATAGATCCCATTAGCTGCAGCTGAGCCACTCTAGGTTATCATCACCTCCGCTTGTGGAAGATGAAACAAAGCACAACACTGAAGCATTCATTGCAAAACAGATATATTCCAGGGTGGAAGTCCAGTAGCATCTTCTTTCAAGTAATTAATCAAGGGACCAAAGCAAATATGCACAAAGAGCAAATTAAATCATTGTGGATTGGTCATGCCTGCAGAAAATAAAACTGTCAAGGAGGTTGTTTCTTATGCTGGCTGGGATTATTTATAGCCACGCTGTCTGTAGGAGCTCATCTGAGCAGGCAGGGAGCATAGCAGGGGCTGTGGCTGCTGGGAGAAATCAGCTGTGTTTAAGTAAGGTTGGGAGCACAGGCAAAGCCAGGCAGGATTCTTCTGGGGGAGCTTTTTCCAAGCTGAAAATATTGGTTTGTCAAAAATTGAAGCTTTCTGCAGCAACATGCCAGGCTATGTTTATATTGGCAAACCACCAGGGTCAGGGCAAGGGCTGGAGCTGGGGCTGTGACTGCCCACGGTGTTTTGGTGTGTTCCCTGGTTTGGTGTTGGTCTGGGTTGACCAGGACCTGTGGTTGATGGGTGCAGGGGACGACACAGCTCAGGGATGGTTCCTGGATGCAGCCACACTATACCCACCATCCAGCTTGGGTATGTGCATCAGCTGGGGGGTCCTCCTGTCCAAAGGGACTCTCCTAAAATAAATCAGTGTGCCCAAATTAGCTCCTTATTTGAGGCACACTGAACAAGACCTTGACTACAGATGCAGTCCGTGGACCGCAGGATTTTGTGGATTATACCTACGCGGTCTGTGAACATGGCTAGGAAGCCAACAACCCTCCATAATGGGTAAACTGCAGAAGACTGGGAGCAGCTGGGCGAGGAGCAAAGAGGGGGCCACGTGACCGTGATGCACACCATGGCCATGCCAGGGACACCCCCAGGAAAGTCCCAACGCTCAGAGCGAAACTCCATCCCAATGGCCACGTCCCCACCACTTGCGTGTGGAAGGGGCGAGCTGTGGGAAACCATCTGTTTCTCAGGGTTTTGGGGCAGAGGCAGAAAATGGTTTCACCCTCAGCTGCATGCGAGCTCTAGGTAGCCGGAAGGGTGGGTGAGTGGTACTGCTCTCCCGCTGGCATTTTGCATACCTCCATGGGGGGGCCCTCTTCTTTGGAGGCCATCACTCTGTGGAGCAAACCTGACAAACCTCCATGCTGTCCCTGCCTCTGTGGCCCCCTCCATGCTTGAACAGCAGCCCCCAGCTAAAAGGCATGGCTGGGGTCATTGGACCACTGAAAGTTGCCTGTTGTGCTGGTCTCTGAACCTGTATGTGTGTAAGTCACCTCAAGACAGGTCTGTCCCTTGATGGATGGAAAAGTTGTATTATTATTATCTTTACTATTACTATTATTATTATTATTGTCATTGTTACTATTATTATGTCTGGGAGTGGCATATGCTCATCCAAGCATCTCGGGAGCCAGGAGGTCAGAGAGGGATCCAGGCTGCACAGTGGATTCAGTATAGCTCTGCTGGAGCCCAAAGCCTTTATTTGGTTTCTTTGTCCAGGAAGGATCTGGGAAAGGAAGTGGTAAATTGTCTCTTTTCTCATCCTCTGGGATCCCCAGGCACAATTCCCTGATCCCTGGAGGGATAAATTCCTGTTGTAACCTCTAGCAAGAGTCATGTACCTGCCTGGATCTCCAGTAGTTCGAGTGACCAATGAACCTGTATGGGGAAGACATCAAAACCCAGGGTTTAGATGTGAAGTCCATCCCCAGGGCATCTCCCAAAAGACAGCCAAGGTGGAAACACAACCTCCCGGCCTTCCAGAGCCAACATCCCCCTTCCCCTGCCATGATCCCAGTTATGGATTTTCTGCAATCCCGAGACCTGGCATTAAGCAATCCTGAGCAAACAGTGTTCCCACGGGGCTCATCAACCTTGTGCTCTCACCTCACTCTGGTCACTACCTTCTAGTTTAGGATTTGCTGGGGGTGGGGGATTGCAGCAGAAGTCATGTCATCTAACGTGGCAGATGATGGACCAGTGGAGTCACAAAACACAGAGGAACCTGTAACTGGTGTCCAAAATGGGTATTTAACCCATCTTAACTTCTTGATATTGCATTTATTAGTGCTGATGCTTTGATTTCCAACCTGTGCCTTGGCAAAAGTTTGCAGCCTCTTTTGCAGCTGGTGAGCAGGGTTTAAATTGTCGCATTGCCTAACTCTCCACTGGGTTGGAAAAAGTTAGCAGCAGCCAGCCTAAGCAATAAGGCTGTTTGACTTCAGGTGCATTTTCTCTATTCATTTCTAATAAAGCCTGTAGAAAGCATGTGGGTTTGGCTCCTCCCTTGAAGCAGAAACTCTGAAGGCAGACAGAGGCTTTGACTACAGCTGTATTTAAAGCCGTGGGTAGCTAGTTTCCGCCAGTAAATGCAGTCCTCTCACATGTGGTGAGTGGAAGAAGTGACTGAGATTTGCATCTCTGCCTGGCGCTGTCTCGGAGGCGAGAAGCAGCACAGCTGCTCAAAATGAGAGAGCAGAGCCACAGCTGCAAGCACGGGGGAAGAGGGGAAGCAAGGGGGAGGATGTCACCACGTGTCGCTGATAGCCATTTCCAGTAACCAGTGCAAGCTGCATGGCTTAGGCAAAGCTCATGTTTAATTTACCACCAGGTAGATGTTGGATAGCTCTCCCATTGCTTGGTCACAGGGCTTGAAGTCTTCTTTTTCTTCTCTGCTGTTGACCCAACAGAGGCAACTGGCAACACTGATTTTATGATCCATCTCTACATGTGATCTCCTGGTGAAGTTTCTTCCAGTTAATTCACTTCGATTGCTGGTCTGGCAGAACTGCTCTCTTGGTGCTGGATGCCTGAGGACAGGCATTGCTGGACCTGGATTAGGTCCTACCAGTGCCCCAAGCCTGAACTGCATGAGATGGGGGTTAGGTGCTTTGAGTTACCTGCAACGGGGCTCCCAGCACAGCTCCTTCTGGCTTTGCTCAGCAGGCGGGTTTCAGAGGTGCCAAACACCCTGACCTCACTGGCATCTCCAAGGGCACTGGTGCTTTGGGAAACTCAAGTCCTCAAGTCAGTAAATTACAGGTGAGGCCAATTAAGTCATGAGGGCAATGCCTAGAGGCTGACCAAGATGCAACCAGTATTGCACCGGGCCTTGCATGGATGTGGAGCTGTAGATAGGCCCTTGCCATGCTGAATTAACAATCCAGAAGGTTTTATGCAGAGCCCAGAGGCTGTGCAGTGGGAAGGCAGTGTGGGTGGGAGGGGAGGGGTTGAGGAACCAAACCATGCCCGTTGTTTAGGTGCATAAATCTAATAAATTCCTTGCCAGCTAGTGCTTGCTTTACAGAACATGCTGGGAACAGTGTTCATTAGTTATGCAAAGCTGCGTGATTATGAAAATAAAGTCTCAGATAAGCCAAACTAGCCTGTCATGATGTCCACAAAAACCAGAAAGTGTTTAGAGAGATGCAAAAACCACCCTCTGCTCGGAGTACTGAAGCTGGGAGAAATGGCATTGTTGCTAGTCCAGGACTGTGCATCGAGTCATATCTGATCTGCCAGACGATGCACCAGCTCCTTGTCTCCTCCTTCTCTTGCCCAAGGGATGTTTTGACTCCGGCACTGAGCAAAGAGAAAGGCATATGTGACCTAAATCAGGTTTTACTTCTGCTCACATCCCTCCAGCTTGAGTAAACAGCAGAGGATGTGACTGAGAGCACATATGGTGCCTTGTCAACGCCTCTTCTCTGCTTCAGGTTTTCTTCTCCCTTCCCCAGAGGTGAGTTTGACTCATTCTGTATTTAGAGAGATGCTTCCCCTTTCCCCACACTGCTCATTAAACCTCCCTGATCAGCCGGTCCCCACTCCACCTCTGCAGCTTTTCTTGTTACACGGAGTAGCTTTGTCCAACAGGACCTACCTTCCAAGCCAAACCCCACCGGAGGGCTGGGAAAGGATGGGAAAAACCCTGGAAACTGACAAAACAAACACAAAAAAGGCTAACTTGATCAGCCCGAGTGCCAGCCCCACCCTGGGGTGTGGAATAAACACTGACAAGTATTTATTCATCCCCACTCAGCATCCAAATATTTGTTTCTCTTTGTCACACGGGCACACGTTCAGATTCATGCTGCCTGCGAGATGCCTTCCTTCGCAGCAAACCTGGGCACACTTGTATCTGCTAAGGCAGGGGAGGAAAGAGATCCTACCGGTGAGATTTGTTATAAATATGCTAGGATTTCTAGCAATTTGATGTCTAGATGCACAAGGATATTTCTTTTTGGATAGCTGAGCTTCCACCTAAACACTCTTCTGGACCACACATTCGTCTATCCATTTATATTCATGCACTCACAAATTTTTACATATGTGTGTGTGTATACATATGCATTTATGCATATATGCACATCTATCCACCCACATTCACCTATGTATGAACACACAGTGCTGGAAATTATAACCTGGATGCCTTGGCATTAATAATGAATACATCCGATGTTTGCAGAAGTGAATACATGGCACATGATGTCATTTTAATCTTTGCATACACACATATACATCTTTTCTCCATCTGTCTAGTTATGAACATGCCAGTATATAGATGTGCGTAATACCACTATGTTCTTATATGGGAACGAAGGTTAATTAAGTTAGCACACAGCACTGGTTATCTCGGCCAGAGTAAACGTCAGCAGAACCATTTAATTGAAAATCATATGCCTGTTGTATTTGGCTGAATCAATACGAATCTGATGATGTCCTGATCATCTTGATGTAACTACCAAGAGAAGAATGAAATGTCCTTGTATGACTAAAGAGGAAAAGTTCCTGGTTGACCCCATGACCACTAAAGTGCTTGGTCCACTGATACACTGAATTAGGCTGCAGGTAAAATGTGGAGGTGTGTCACCTGGGAGAAAAGCTTTCCGTAAGGGTGAGCACACACAACACGTGATAACTACCCTTTGATCTGTCCCACTTTTATGGATATTAGCGGAAATGTCTTTAGGGCAAGCGAGTTCGAAATGTTGACCATGTTGATTAGATAAGGGTGTTTAGTGAGAAGCTTAATTTCCTGCCTAAAATGGTCATGATGACCTGCGATGTGATGAATAATGATGGGCTGCTAGAAGTCAGGGAATGGGCCCCAAGGGAAGGTTTTTTCAATGTCTTCAAGGATGTAAAAGGGAGGGGATTTCTCATCTAATCTGAGTACTTTATGGAGCTGGGATTTTATCCAGAAGTGATCCTTGGGGCGATTCTCCATTGCCCTGGCGAGAGTCATGAATTTGAACTGGTCACTCAGAGAAGTGTTAAAGGCAACATGGAGATTCTTGTTCTGGCCCAAGTCTGGCTGCCTCTATACCCACAGGTACTTAAGAACATGTTTTATCCTTATCAGCAACAATCTACTTTTATAGTCTTTATGATAGTAATTTGCTAAGAAGACATAAGACTTTACTGAGATGTCCCACTGCAGCACCTGCCTCAGTGCCCACATTGCAGTTTACCTTTAAGAGAAAGGCAGGTGATGCTCGGCTCCCAGTGAAAGCAGGGGGTGTGATTAGTTTAGACACAGGGGACATAAAAGTCCTTGTGCCATTGACTCCATGGACTTGATAGGGAGCCGGAGTCAGGCAGCTCTGGAGATCAGCTCTGCTCTCCGTGCTTTTTAGATGGATAGAAGGCACAACTCATCTTGGTCACACCAGAAAGTGGTTCAGTCTGACACATACTCCACCTGAAGTCACCCTTCCACTGGTCATTGCCGTGGGTGCCTGTAAATGTGCTTTTCTTCCACAGGCATAGATACCCAGCAGTGGAATAGACACGAATTTGCATTTTCCAGCTAAGAAACCTGTGTGGTTGCAGAACCAACCACCATAGGGTATGGTGCTCCTCCAACCATACCATGTGTACATCACCTGTTATGTAACAGGCCAAAGGTGTACCTTCCTCTACTTTTTCCTGAAATGGTCTTAAGAACAGGCAAGGAAGTCTGGGAGATCAAGGTAGTTTTTTCAGTCAGATGTGTCAAGTTCCACTTAAGATATGGCATGTTCTATCAGATAAGAGGAGGTATGATGGCTCCTGACCTGAAATCTCACAGCACAGGCTGTCACAAGTTCCCAGCGGTCTCATGGCAACAGTGGCAGACAGTGGCTTGGAGCTGACTTGTAGCACTTCTGTAATTGGAGACACGCCTCTGAAGCTATAAATGTCATTGCATCTCGAGCGATTACTGATATCAGAGGAAGAAGGCCATCTGCTTTGTGACCATGCTGCACCCTCCAAATAGACTGGTAGCAAAGTCTGTTGAGAAGGCATTATACATGGCTGTTGTCCAGAAACAGGGATCTTCTGTGGTCCATGGCTTACTGCCATTTTCATACTCCCAGTTAGACCCTCTAACCATCATCCACAGTGTGTGATCCCACTTCTGGTAAGGGTATCTCTGAACTTAGAATAAGTCAACTCCTGTTCTTCATTGAACACAAAGTGGCCCAGATTTCAGTGACAAGGTCTCCCTATGTCCCTCTGTGGTGGTTTCACTGCAGAAGGGGAACACAGGGGCAGAAGGCTTTTTGGAAAGCCCTACAAGGTGGGTATGGGTTGGCCAAGGCTTCTTGGTAAGCTCCAAGGTCTTCAGCGCCATCTACTGCCATGCTAAGTCTTGGCTCCCTTGTCATCACTCCAGGAATGAGTTTAGAGGATGCTTTCAGGCTCCTAGAATGGGCATAGTTAATAGCTACGTCTATTGCCCTGCTGTTCCTATGGGCTGAGTACAAATTAAAAAAACATGTTAGTGTCTGGAGACAAAAACCTGGTGCTATTTCCCTTACAAATTCATACAGAGGGCAAGAAAAAGCAAATACTTGAGGACTGTGAGCTGGCAACAAGCAAAAGCCAGGCAGAAGATGATAACTGGGAGCTACGGTGCTGTTCTTTCTGATGTGCGTCTGCCTATAGGATGTTCTCCACTGTCAGCATAAAATTACAAAGTGAAGGTTGAGTAGACCATTCAGTGAAGGTCAGAGGGAAACACAGAGAGAGAGTAGTTGTTATCACTTTGGGTTTATTGACTCATCTGCAATCAGATACAAAACATCCCTCACATTAAGCAGCAAAGAAATGTTAGAGAAGCATGTGATAGGAGAAATGTGGCTGAAGCAATGTATCTGTCTCTGTCGTGTTCTAATCTCAATCAACTTGAAACAAATCAGCTGAAATCAGTGAAGTTACACTGAATTTACAGCCCCTGTATTAAGTGCAGAACTTGGTTCTCCATGCTCTTCCCATGTGGAAGAACATAGAGGTTCAACAGCTCTGCCAGGCCTAGGAAAAATCTAACTTATGGAGCAGGACAGCAAGTCATCTCTAATGTGTCTCACGATTTCATCCATGTGAGAAAAGCCTTGACAACCAGCCACAAAAAGCATCTCTTCATTTGGGAGCTGGTGTCATTCTAAGGCATTTTGGGGGGTATGTTCCTCCCCTGCTCTTGCAGGTGGTAGCAATCATTCGAAATACACATGCTCCTCTCTACCTGTCCGAGAGCCTGGTTATTAATTTTATAAAGTGAAGACCCAAAATTGAGTCTGTTCAACTTCTTCTGTAGATGAAGCCAAAGGCCATGCAGGAACATTGGCACCTTCCAGTCCTCAGCAGTCCACACTCTAGGCAATGGGGAAGATGAACCACGATGTGCAAGTGTTTTACATTCTCTGTAAAGCTCTCCTAGGGCATTAGAAGGGTTTCAACATAATAGAAATGAGTAAGACTTGGGTATCTTCTGGATGGCCTCTGCTGTAAGCGAAGGTGTCTGGGGCTCCAAAAAACCCCTGTCGTCAATCATCTTTTAGAAGAACTTGCCCCTGTTTAGGGATACAAAGCCTCCCAGATGCATAAATGACTGATCCCAGCTCAGCAACTTTTTTTGCTCCTGTGTTTGTCAATGGCCAAGATAACATACATTTATTTGCATTTAATTCTTCTGGTTAGTGAAACCATTATTAGGAACTGGGATCAGTCTGAGATAATGAGAAGGGCTGTGGGATGGCTCCAAGTCACAAGTTTGACAAAATGTGCACATTCAACTTTAAATACCTCTCCTGTGATCCTTGAACAGGGCAGGGAATCCTACAGGTGGCCTGGACTTCATCTAAGATCTTAGTTGAGGGATTTTGGAACTGATCTCAGCATGGTCCCACACCACTTTGCCTTCCCCAAGGTCTGATATGCTGTCAAATCCTCTGGGACCTGGAAAAATAGAAGGAAGCAGCTTTTGAGGAACTTATAACCCAAAAGCAGGGGAGATTTTAGAGGAGAAACTGAACATTGGAGATTGAGCTTTTAAAAAACAGTTTGCTTAGTGCCACCAACAGTCATCTAGGAGTGCTTGTGGTCTGGGAGTTAAACACAACCTCAGGACCTCTTGCATGGTCTTCTGGTGAGGATTTGATCAGCCTGATTCAGCGTTGTTGTAAGAAAGCAGTCGATATTAGAAACAATTGGGAGGTTCCCATTAACCAAGGTTCAGAACATGGCCTGGCATAATTGCAATCTAAATGCTTCTGCTAAGCTCCAGCTGGTGTTGATTCATCACCAGCCTTCTGCTGCAGATGGTTGGGTAAATTAGGAGTCCTCTGTATAGCAACCTGTAAGCTTTTTCCAAGAAAAACAAACAAAAAATCTCAGTGTGGTTTCTGCAGGAATGAAACTCCAGTTGAAACATTGGCTTTGTCCCTCTCTACTGAAGAGCAGTCCTATTGACCACTTCTGCAAAGGGCACAAGTAGTAAGGACTTCTCTCAACCAGAGATAGCTTCCTGAAAAACTATGATTTTCACCAAATTCGTAGCAGAATCTCTTCTAGCTAATACGCTTGTGTTGCTCCTCCTGGCATGCTGAATGGCAGGAGAAGGGTATATTTGTGCAAACACACCCAAATTCCTAGTGGGCATCGCCCAGGTCTCCAGCTGGGAAATTTGACATGCAAAATGTGACCCTGATCACCTGCTGAATGCTCCAGGGATGACGTGTTGCAATCAGCGTTCCTGGGACGGTCTGTAGGCATGTGATAAGATTAACACATGTTCTCACTCACCTTTGGTTTCCCGGTGTTGCCAAACACTACAACTCTCTTTGGCAGTCCTGCACCTTGGCATGCAGAGAGCTGGGTTTCAGGAGCTCACGGTGACCTTACAGAGTCTCTCTGATCTTGGACATACCTATGACTGAAAAGGACAGGCCTGGGGTTGAATGATTTGACTTTCCAGTGCTTCAGTTTACCTAGATGCAAAATGGTGATATGGACTTCTTGGAGATCTTTGCAAACTGCATCATGTCTTGCTTATGTTGGAGTCAATTATTCTAATTATTATACCCTTTTTATTGCCAGTGATTTAGCACAAAGGAATCTACCTGAGGTGATGGGACAAGAAACTTTTTATAGTTCTCAGTCAGCAGGATTTGGAGAGGAGACATCTGAACTCTGTTCCTGAATCTGTGACTGTGACTCCTCCAAGACCTTGGCCAGGGCACTTAAACATCTCTGTGGCTCACATCACCCATATCTAAACCAGAGAGAATAATACTGAGCACTCTGCAGAGAGGATGAATTCCTCACTGTCTGTAAGACGACTAGAGAAGCCTTGAGTGCCAGGGAACGCAAAAATGCTTATCACTTTCCTCCTTGCGGCTTCAGTTTGTGGTCTCGGCATCCCTGCTGTACTCTGGAGGGGCCTGTGATAGCAAGTTTGTATTCGGCTTACGACAACCAACATGAGCAAAAGGGATCCACGCCTCTGGTCGAAATTGCTCCAAAGTCAGGGAAAATAGAAAAAAAAAAAAGAAAAAAGGAAAAAGCTTGGACCACTCTGCCCTGTTCAAAATATATGGTAATGGAGATTTTTGAACATATATGTACTAATAGGCTCTAACTTGCTGCATAATTGACTCTTTCTTCATGAATAGTCATGGCAATCAAGTTCAGCTGACGTGGTCTCCAGTTCTGAGCTAAGAGTGCCTGTCACGTTGACTCTACCCACGGGTAGTTTCCAGAGGGCATTTCTCCACATAGAAGTTGCTTCTCTTTTACTCTAACACAGCTTGAATTAGTCAGCTTCTGACCATCTTCCCAGAGACACGGCCATTTTCAGACTTCTGGAGATAAGCATTTCCAAGCAATGAGTTAACAACAGCTAAAATTTCCCCTGTGGGAGAAAAGGAACACGTTTAATCCACCACAGGTTCACCTCTTACATCTGCCCTTCATCCTTTGCTCTCAGTAGTGCTTTAGCAATTATATTTTTTTTTCTTTCCTCTTTTTTTTCTTTTTCTCAGGTTCTTGTCCGTTCTGAGTTGATGTGTGGAAGAACTGTAAAAGTAACAAAAGAGCCTGAAGGACAGGACTTTGACTCAGTTTGCCAAGTGTCTTTCACCCTGGCTTCAACGACGAGCGGAGGCAGAGTTGCCTTTTCAGTCCCACTCATGCACCCATATATAAACCAGAGAGAATAATACTGAGCACTCTGCAGAGAGGATGAATTCCTCACTGTCTGTAAGATGACTAGAGAAGCCTTGAGTGCCAGGGAACGCAAAAATGCTTATCACTTTCCTCCTTGCGGCTTCAGTTTGTGGTCTCGGCATCCCTGCTGTACTCTGGAGGGGCCTGTGATAGCAAGTTTGTACTCGGCTTATGACAACCAACATGAGCAAAAGGGATCCACGCCTCCTACAAAGACGTGGCCGTTTGCAGCTCTGTGAGGAATCACACCGAAATCATGGGGAATAAAGACGAGTCACATGCATGGCAAAGAGTCATCCAACACAGAGAGTTTCCATTTTTCTCACCAGGCACTGACGCTTAGTGCATGCTAACATGATGCTTGAAACAATAGTGACTAAAAACAATTCAGGGAGAGGTGTGATGTTTAACTTGGCCAGAGCCTCCCAGGATTTCTAAAGCATGTTAAGATCCTTCGATGAAAGACAGATTGTAAGGGCAAGAATATAATTATTATCAGTTTAAATTCTGCCTTCCAGGCACATGAAGTAGCAAGATCCCAAGGTCAGGGCAAAAGAGAGCTACACGCCACATGCAGCAGTGGAATTTGATCCTTGCTGCAGGGTGAGCTGCTAATTAGAGGGGGGACTTTGTACCGTGTCTGTCAACATTTCCAGTAACAAGTTGCTTACAATAATTGAAAATGGAGTTTTAGAACAGGCCTGGGACAAGAAGCCTGAGATTTAATTTCAAGAAGTTCTCAAAGACACAAGACAGAGTAACACCGTTCTTAGCAAATTAATCTCTTGGTGTGGGAGCTGGCCTGGATTGGGGCAGTTGCTGGAATGTTGGAAATTTGTATTCTCACCTTTCAGGCATTAATATAAAAATACTGAGGTTTTTTTCCTTGGTTTGGGTTTTTTTGTTGTTGTTGGGTTTTTTGGTTGTTTTTTTTTTTTTTTTACTTTCTTTTCCTTCCACACTGGAAATTTAAAGAAATAAAACCAGAAGTAAAACACATTTAACAAATGAGTAGCTAAATATACTCAGTCCTGACTCATGGTCATGAAGGAAGGGTTCAATCTGGGCTACATGTGAGAGCTCATTGCATGGGCTCAAGGACTACTGGAGCACTGATTTAGGGATGCCCTTAGCCATGAAGTGCTCCAATCCCACACTGCAGTTTCCTCTGGCTCCAACATTAACTAATAAAAGAGAAAAAAGCTACCTTATTTTGGCAAGCAGCACCACAGGGTCCTTCCCAGCAGGTGCAGAGGTGTTGCAAAATTCACCAGTGCAGCATTGCCGCATGTGTATTCACCTGCTAAGCGAGGCCCAGGGCACCCAGGTGCTGGTCACTGCCCCAAACCAGTTCTGCACACTGAGCACTGTGGAGAGCGCTGGGGGAGCTGGTGTGAGTGGTTATTGCAAAATGCTGTGCCTTGTGGTAAAATGGTCAGTGTGACATCCGCAGGAGAAACAAAAAGGGAAAGAGGAAAGGCAGCCTCTGCTTACGGTAGGTCTTTCTTGAACCCTTGATCACAGGACTTGTCAGAATCATTGACCAGAAATGCTTAATTTTCGGTGGGAATGGTGATGTGAAACGAAACTGCCGTTTACCTCTGGCTTTTCCCCTTGAGCATTGCACAAGACCCTACAGGTGAAAATCAGGTTGTTTGGTCCCAGGCACCTCTGTGGTGGATGTGCTGTCAACTTGAGCTGAAAAGTGAAAGGTTGCAAAGCCCAAAGCTCTTTTCTCCTCCACATTGTCCCCCCATCGGTGCTCTGGATTTGGTCCAGCTCCCCGTGCTTTGTGAAATCTCCTGGGGCTAAAGTTCAAGATGGCAGGCAGAAACAGCTCCTCCTCTGGAGATAACCAACATGTGGGAGGATGATACCTTTACCTGGGCCTTGCACACCTTGTGTCTGCTACAAAAAGTCTTCTGTGAACCCCTGAGAGATAAAAACTGGTGTGAGTGTACAGCAATAGCAGGATGCTTCACCCATGGGCTTGCTGTTCCCTTGGGCCCAGCAGAGCTAAGGAAGGAGACTTTCCCTTCCCAATAGCTCCCTTCATCTTGGTGAGATTGGGAACATACCCCAATGGCACCAGAGCAGATCCTGCCTTTGTAAAACCATTCAGCCCCCCTCCCCTGAGAACTCCATAGGAGCCCCACCAGGTGGGCACGTTGCTGGATGAAGACCACGTTCCTCCTGAGGAGGAGCAAACCTGCCATCCCACGCTGGGTCATTAGGACTTCCAGCCCTGCAAAGTAGGGGGAAGACTGGAGAAGGCAAGTGAGACATGCATCTAATGTGGATCCTGCACCTCATGGTCTTAAGTTATTTCTACATGGCTGCCTTAGGCTGTCCAAGGGCTATAGGTTATTTTGTGTAAGAAAAGGAGACAATATAAATGAGAACCAGTCCAGGAGTCTTCCCTTTTTGGTTAGTGTCATCCAAAGAGCAAGGCTGGACTCTTCTTGGCTGACATTTAGACCATTGTGTGATGTAAATTCTTTTGGGACCATGTTGCCACTAAGCAGCTGATAAGGACAACAGGGTGCAAGACAAACGACAAGAGTCATTTACCCATGTAATTGTGTTCCATTTCCATCCAAAAGGAGAGGGAGACATAACATTACCTGCTGCAGTTCTAGCCTTAATGAGGCCTGGAAGGAGGAGTTGATAATTAGGCTTATGATTCATGCGTTGGGTTTCTGTTCGAATGCTCTGCCAATTAGTGCACACTTCCTTATCAATAGCGGGGTAATTATGAGATTAGGGTTAATGGGTCAGACTCATTGAAGGCTTCCTATTCTATGCTAATATCAGATTAGCTGAGTCCTGCTGTCATTAGTTTTACCTTTCCAGGCTGCTGGCTACAAAGCAACAAGGGGCAAAAATGGGTTGTAATTACCTCTGGTTTGCACAGGAAGACTCCTACACGAAGGTTTTTAGATGTGAGATGGGTATCTAAGTTCCCATCAGCCGAGATCTAACCAACGGAGCCAATGGTGTCTACAGAGAGATTCATCCCACCCTGAAGGGGACAGCTGGGGTGGGATTCATTTGCCTAAACACAGCTCCCAAGTGCAAGGGTTGCCCTAGACATCCACACAGGGTTGGCTGATATACACAGGGAGAGCCATCCCCCCCTGGACGGAGGACAGATGAGAGTACCTGAGACACCTCAACTGTGGACAACAAGGCATGGACAACTTTAAGCACCTGGTATGTCCAACCAAGTGAGCCATGAGGGTGTCAAACCAGCTCTTAGCTCAAGGCAGTCAGCTCCAAGGAGAGGGTTGGGGGTAAAACTGAAGGTAGACACCCTCATGAGGGTTTGCAGCCCTGTCTCCAGACCACAGAGCCTTCAAGGACACAGAGGCCACAAAGACCTCTGAGCCTTATCACATGCTGGGGCTCTGCTCCTTCCCAAGCCTGCAAGCTTTATTCCCAACTAGGAGGAAGCCCTCTGTGGATGTCATCTTCTACTCTGACGACATTGTTCAGGGAATGAAGCAAAGCCAGGTGCTGAGGCTGGAACTGAGATGTGAATGTTTGCCTTCCTTAGCAGAAATGGGGAAAATAAAAATGTAAGGAGTTTTCATTACAGAGAAAAGGTAAGACTCTTACGGCCAGCAAGGTCTCTCAGCTGTTGGCTGAGTAAAACTGTGAAAGAAGACCCCATATGTGACAGCACTTGAATGAGTTGAATGGGAACCAAAATCCCTGTGACACTGATGGTGGATACCAAACAGAAACACTGTCTAACTGATGATGCTGATCCCCTGGAGAGAAACACCTCCCAACCCCAGGAATAAGACGAGAAGCAGCAGGGTCTTCTTGGTATTTACAAGCTAGTTTTGCTGGCTCCAGAAAGATTGAAGCACCCACAGGGACACTGATGAGTCTCCAGGGACCAAGTCACTGCCAAGACAGTTTTGCTACCATGACTATGCCTTTGCCCAAACTTTAGGCCTACTAAGATCTTCCAAGTGACACTTTTCTCATGTCCATTGAATCCTTTGCTTCTCTGCTACAAGGCAGGCAAAAATGGTTCCTCTGCAGGATTATTCCAGTGAGGTGGTGTGAGGGGACCTATTTTGCTATGGCAAGCTCTGTTCAAGTAGCCGCTTGGCTGAGAACGAGATATTTGTTACACAGGTTTGCAGTGTTCGTATTTCCCTTGCAACAGGACCTGAACCAAACCTTGAACTTGCTGTTCAGATAATGCCCTGACAGTTTCAGTCATTTTAAGTAATTTTTCCTGTAGTTTTTAAGGTTTAAAGAAGAGTGATTTGATCATGTCATATTATGCAGGTTCCTTTTTCACAGTTCCTCAAGATTTTTTTCTGCCCTTTAAATTCCAAAACGATTCGGTTGTCTTTAAAGGCTCAGATTTTTTTCAAGAGACACAGCCACGTTGTAGCCTCTCTTCTGGGATATTTGCAGCCAAACACTAAAAGAACCAACACACCTAGCAGCAGAATCTAACATCTGCCCATGAGGACATACAACACAGATGTGACTACTTTTGGGGACACAATGAGTTTCTTATCCCACACGTCAAACAGCTGGATTATTCACCCTGTACACTGCTCATGCTTTAGTGCAACAGGACTGGCTTTTAACAGAGTTACTCCAGATAGCAAAATAAATCCTATTTAATTGACAGTAGTGGTCTCATTAGTCATCCCCAAATAACCCAAATCTGACCACAGAAAAGGCAGAGTTTTAACATCTGAGGCTTTCCTGTGCTGTGTGCTGCTGTCCTGTTTCCCTGGGACCTTCACCCCTACCCTGGGAGAGTGCTGCTCTCGGGGCTGCAGCGTCTTTGACTCAGTGTCTTTAAAGCACAGGGGATAGAAAGCAAAGCTGTGCATATCCGCGGATATTCTCCATTGCCAGGGACATATTTTCCATCACCAAATATGCCACGGACAGAGTCCTGCTGCTTTCAGGGTTTTGAAAGTTATTTAGACAAATTCACTGGGAGAGCATTCAGGAAAAATGTGACTGTATGTTTATCTTGTCATATTTTCCCTTAGGTCACTGCTGTCAACCATAATACTGGGCTAGATGGCCATAGTCTGGTCATTTTGACGTTGTTTTGTACAAATAAATATGACGCTTGTGTTTACACGCCCTGGTTCCAGCCCATAGTGCACAAGATGGCCACAAGAGTGGGATGAGAGAGGGTCAGTCCAATGCCATCCCTGAAATTAGGGGACAAAGATGTGTAAGAACATGATAAGCATGAAAGCAGATGTACAGGATCAGGCTGACACTCCACCTAGACCATTGCCAGCAGTGACTGTCCGGAATATGGGGAGAATACCCTTCTCCCATATTCTCCCAGAATACCCTTCCAATGATCTCTGGCTCTGAGCTTGGCAGTCATGGACAAGGATTGCTGATGACATGCACAGCAAGAGCATCCCAGGTCCTGGTGTTCGCTAGCTCATGTTGAAGTCTGCTGCAGCATCCTTGTTGCATTGCCACTCAAATTGCTGTATCCAGAGGCTCAGACACCTCAGTCCCTGCTGCCGTCTCCTGCCCTCTTTGCAATGGAGATCGAGGTGGTGAGGCCAAGACACACACACACAAACACACACGGGAAGGGCTGAGGTTGGTGGGAAAGTGGGTTATTTTTGCCTTGTGTCTTTGGCTTGGTCTGAGCTGCTTGGAAATGAGCTGCTTGGTCTGAGGTGCTTAGGGACATGGTGTAGTGGTGGTCTTGGCAGTGTTAGGTTTACGGTTGGACTCGATGACCTTAAAGGTCTTTTCCAACCTATATGATTCTGTGATTCTGTCATTCTGTGAAAGTAGGGTTGGATGGCTCTGGACATAGCTGTTGGATGTTTTGAATCCTGTTTCTTCTACGCCGTGTCCCAGCTGTTCAGTGTAAAGCACTGTACTTAAATATCAGCAAGAAAACCATGCAGAAATGAATGGGGACCTGGGATATGGGGAGTTATTGGTGTCGAGGCAGTTGTATCCACATATGGCACTGGAGAGGATAAATGGGGAGAGCTGAGAGGGCTCAGGACAGGGGGCAGTTTTACCTTTGCATGCACTGAAGAGGTGCTTTCATTGCCTTCAAGCCCAGACCCAGAAATGTGGGGAGCATCGGGGAGAGGTGCTCCAGCCTGCATCCGTGAGCAGAACAGCATCGCCTTAGCGGGGACAGAGGGGCAGCGGGTGCTGCTGACCCACGGCCAGACCTGGTCAATAAATCTGTCCAGAGCAGCACCAGCCCTGCAGGAAAAGCCAGCAAACTACCTGCCCTGAAAGTCTGATATCAGCCAAAATCTTCCATCCAAACACTAGGCAAGATTTCCCCACCTGGGCCTGCCTGCTTTGATCCCTCAACCCCAAATTCCCCTTTATTAAAAAAAAAAAAAAAAAAATTAAAAAAGTGCCCCTTTACGTTTGCATAAAAGCATTATTTCTACCTTTTATGAGCAGGGTGGCAGGTTTCACAGAGAAATAACTCTGGACAGAGTTATTAAAAGATTAAAAAACACACCCCAAAAAAAAAGAAATCCAGGCTGAAAAAACAAATATCCTCACCAGAACTCAGGGGCGTGTCTCATAACATCTTGCTTATGTTATGAAATCTGATTTTTTAAAAAGTTTTTTTTAAAAAGGATGAGGTAGACTGAATTACTTTGCTGAAATTCATATGACCTGCTGATAAAGCAGATTAAAAGTCTCCTGCTGTAACATTATATAGTGCTGCAAGAATCTCTCCAGCTCTGTAATCTCGTTGGTTCCTGTACCGACGGGAGAGGCATTTCCTTGCTTGTGTTTTCGAAGGGCTCGTGCCTTATTCTTGTGACAGCTCATAATTCACCCTCCGCGTGGGTGTGAGCATGTGTTACCTGCGGCACGGCAGGTCCCCGGGGCTTGTGACCCTCGGTGGCACTGCATCACGGCCCCAGGTAGAACTTGCAATGGGCGGGTGATCACCTTGTCCTGGAAAGAAAAGGCGATGCGGTTACAAGTGGCTCTATTGGAATCTGGCCAAAGAAATGAGATTTCAGGGCAATGAACCCGAAAACCGTGGGAAGAAAAAATATTTTTAAAAAAATCTTAAAAACAATAGAAAAGCTGTGATTTCAAGTAAATCTCGGTGGAAGCTGAGAATCTATAAAAGGACGAAGGATTTTAGAGGACCTGTGTTTGGGCTGGTGCAAAATTTGCTGTGCTGAGACCCGCTGTAAACAACATGGATACCAACACGCTGCATCAGTGCTGGCTTCACCTTGCTTCTGTAGGATGAGATAAATGCTTCTTTTTAAAGGAAAAAGTGAATGTACAGCATCAAGCAGGGCAAGCAGATGTATTTATACAGTTACGAATGTTTTCTTGAGCCGGCAGATGCTAGGCATGTCTCAAATACCATTACTGTTTCTTTTTTCTTTTTTTCTTTTTTTTTAAGTCGACGAGTCTCATGGAGATGAAGTCACTCTCAGAGGTGACTTCAGGACACGTAAATCACCTCGAAGCTCTGCTGGACTTTTGCCTTATGCCTATACCAGGTGTTTCACAGCATAGTTTGCTTTATACATACTTCTTGCCTCTTGAGATACCGGGGGGGAAAAAAAAGCAGGGTGTTCCACTTTCGCTCCTTTGGCCATTAAAATCTTACCGATTCCTTATAGCAGGCGTGCTGCAGCTCAGGTCCAAATACGGATTTAGAGGAAACTCAACATCCTCGCTCTAAAAAAAGCCAAACAACCACCCCCGCCTCCCCCGTAATTACAGTTTGACATAATGAGTGAGTCGTATTTATTAATTTCAGCTCTCAGAGCTGATGTCAGTGCAGAGTCGGGGTCCGGGAAATCTCTGAGTCACGTGGAGATGCAGAGCCAGGAAGTATGAGCAGAAGAAAAAGAAGTAAATATTAAGGTGCAAGACGTTGGAAGCTGGTGGGAGCCTCCTGAAAGAAGGCATGAGAAGCTGGTCAGGGCTAAGAGCAAACTGTGGCCTTGGGTTAAATGCCAATATTCAGCTTGGTTGACAAATTAAGGCAGAACACCTCCCTGTTGTGATTGCCTAGTGATATAAAGGAGGAGGGAGGCGACACGCTCAAATATAAGCCAGGGTCCTGGAATGTAAACTGTCCTCTTTCTGCACAGCTTCAGCTAATTAAAAAAGCAATCAGTGCCTCCACGGGGGGACGAGGGGGAGTGCAACCCATTTCTATCTCTGCTAATTTTCCTACCAGACCCCATCTTGCACCATATGGATTAGGATGGGATGATGCTGAGGGCTTTGATCTCCCAGTGACTTCAAAGGCTCAGGTCTTGGGCTGAGAGGGTGCTCTTGGTATGAACACAGCTTCGGATGGGCAGAGGGTCCCTGTGGATCCTGCCTGAATTCAGCAAATGATGGCAGATGAAAAAAATTTAGAAACATCATTTTTTTAAAAGTTAGGATTCAGGCACCTTTTAGTAGTCACTACCTGCGAAAATTAATGCACTTTTTAAATTCTTCTTCCTCATTTTTACCCACTTTATTGGTGGGAGGTTTTTCACCACTAGATAAGCAGAAGGGGAAAATCTTGGGGGGAGAAGAGAAACCAAGGAAAATCTGAGTGGAGAAGAGAAACCAAGGACCCATGAGGCCCTGCTGCTCTGCACTGAGTATAAATTCAGGCTGAGCTGCCTGTGTTCCAGGCGGCTTGGTGGGGTGTCTGAAACCATGTGGGGCTAAGGCAGACCATGACTTCTGAAAAAGTAAAAAAAAAAAAAACAAACCAACAACAAAACCCCAAGGTTGGTTTTTTTTTTTAACTTTTCTCCTATTTTAAATTCCAGGTTTTCCTCATGAGATCATCTTAGTTACAATGATGCAGGGCTTTGTATAGACAAGCAGAGGACTGGGTAAACAGAGAATATTTCTCCTCTCCTGCGTCAGTGAAGAGAAAACGTCCGTCTGACGACTTCAAGTGAAGCTGGCATGTTTTTGCTCGATCTGCTGAAGACATTCAAGTTTCACTTCACTGTGGGAACTTCGCCTGTGGTCTGAGTTTGCTGTCATTTGCAACATCACGTATTTTTGATACAGAGCTTTTGCTTGCCTATGCTGAAGCATAGCAAAATTTAATTTGGTTCTTCCGCAACTGCAGCCTTGGCTGGGGAAATGACAGAGGGTGTGAGCACTGGGGGAGTCCAGGACTTTGGTTTTGACACTGGATGTGCCTGGCCATGGAGTGGAAAGGACACATTCTCACTTTCCTCTCTCAACTCCTTGTATGCAGCAACATATTGCAGCCTGCAGCAAGGAGGAAGCTGCTGGTTTAGGTTTCCTTTCAGGTGTGTCCTTTTGCAGCGTGACTCATTTCGTGTTCATCTTTGCCACGTGATTTTTTTTTTTTACCTCTCTTTGGTCTGAAATAAAAACCTCTTTAGTCTTGGAGAACATCTTTTGCCCGTGACGGATGCGTGTGTGAAACATAAAGAGAGATGGTGGAGAGGTGAACAAATTTAAGAGGAATGTCCCAATGAGATAGTCCTGTACCAGAAATCATGAACCTTTTCTCCAATTTCCCAAAGTCATTGAAAGAAGCTTTTCACAATCTTCAACCTCTCAGAAGTCCCAAACTTGATGCTGTGGTTTGGTGAAAACCTTGGTTGCATTTCTTCTGAACTGAACTTTCTGGTGGGTAGAGTACAACTTTATCGAGATGCTCAGTGATGGCATCTTTCCTATTATAATTATTAGTGTTAGTTTACAGAGCCCGAAGGTAAGCAGTTACTTCTAAAGACAGGAATGGCCTTAAGAGAGATGCAGTGCCCATGCCAAAGACCCTGAGACCACATCCACGGGGGCATCTAGGCCCTGGTGATGCTGTGAGCACGTGCTCCTCACTGCAAGGGGAAGAAGGCCAGCAAAGAGGTCATGCCGAGGAGAATGGTGCTCCGTCCTCTTTTGCTCTTGGCTTCAGACCCCACCAGCACTTCCTGAAATTAGGTGTTTATGTTGTTCCATGGGTGAAGTCACCAAACACTCTTTGCCTTCCAGAAACAGAGGTGCCCTGACTGTTGTTTTAGGAGCGCAGGGCTTGGAGAAATGGGAGATCTTCAGCTGGAGGGCAACAGATTTACCTCTGCCCTCTCCTCCCCCTTCTCGTTGGAGAAAGCACATCCTAGGGGACTCGGGCTGAGGGACCCTCCCTGACCTTCTTAGTGAAGCTGTGGGACCTCATGTCAATCGCAAAACCTGCCCAAGAAGCTGAGGTTGGTCAATACTTGGTTAATATGTGCTGTGAGCTCCACAGAGCCACAGCTACCCTGAGCCAGTGGTGCCTAAGCCATGCATTAAATCTTGTTTCTAGCTAGCATGGTTATGCCTGAGCTGCATATCACCTAGACTGAAGGCATGATCGATACTGCAAATGCCAGCCAGAGCCACAGAAAGATTGGGCAATGAATTGCAGGATTACAAAATGCAGATAACTGGGATTTTGGTGCATCCATAGCATGGTATCTTCTGTGTCTACTGGTAGTCACAGGACTGGGGGCCTTGTGGCACAGGCACCACCTCACTGTTTGACATCCCACTGGACAGATTAAGAACAAAGCCTCATCCCAGAGCATTCACAGTCCCTAGGGCAAGAGGCAAAGATGTGCCCAAAGATGTAAAAGGACCCAGAAGCCTGGATGTAAATGGGTTTAGGCAGCTGGGAACTGTAGTCACTGTTATCCTTCCATGCTGTCCCTTCTTCTCCTGCTGTCCTTCCTCCTATCACAAGTGTGACTCCTTCTCCCATTGACTCCTACAGCTGCATGGTCTAGACAACCACAAAGTCCAAGTGAGTGGATACAGCTGCATCTCACATGCACTGCATCTCACATGCCTTGCTGTTCAGTCTCACGCATTTGTGCTTTTGTATAATAGGTCCTTCTTGCCTTTTGTCCTCGTTTTGCTCTTTTGAACTCTTTCTGACCTCTTATGAGGATTATCTCTGCCTCATGCCAACTTCTGATACACTCTGGGAAGTCTGTTCCTGTAACAGCTGACACTGGATAAGGCAGTGAAGGTTGGCATAGTATCTTGTAAGCACGTGTGTAAATAAAAACTTCAAATTAAATAAGGAGAATTCAGGTGTTTGCAATTTCCTTTTTTGGCTAACTCGAAAGAAATCTTTGGCCCATTTCGAAGCACTGTGAAAACAAGGGGAAGTGCTGGTTCTCTTAAATTAATCATATTTGATACAATGAAAGCGATTTTAAAATCACTCCCGAAGGGCTTTGTTCCCCAAAAGGCTGGAATCAAAGCCTTTTGCAGAGTAATTCCTTCGAGACTCAGATTAATGGTATTTACAAGATGGTTAATGATTAAAGGACAAGTTTAGCATTAAGCTCTCTGGTTCATTAATGTCACATGACTTCAGGTCGCTCCAATAGCTTGGCCACCCTGCAATCCCAGTCTTATCTTTCATTGCTGTAGCTCAGCTGGAAAAAAAAAAGCCATGGGAGATAGTAGCAGCATTTCTGGTTGCTCTCTCTAGGAGGTGGGCAAAATACGTAGCATATCATGTATTGCTACGTGGTGGAAAGGTGAAACCAGGACTTGACTCTTCACAGCTGGTCATCTGCCCTTCTGAAAGGATCAGTCACCCACAAGGGGCTTTGCAGTGTTTTTATTTAGCCCACAAGGACATGCATATTTCTCACCATGTGATTTTTAAAGTAAAATCAGCACCCATAAAATTGAGCTCTGTGCAAAAACAGAGAAAAAAAAGCACTGAAGGCTAGACTCTCCTCCAGCCCCACCAGGTCTTCAGGCCTTCAGGTGGTGGTACATCATGCAGTGATCTTCTGCACTGATCCAAATTTAATTTCTGTTGAACTTTTCCCCTTTGTTTGTTTCAATTATGGGATGTGTCAGCTACTCAACTCCAGTGTCTGTTTTGAGGTGTTTGAGGGAAGACATGCCAGGCAGGGAACAGGGTGTCCTGGATGAGGATGGAGGTATGCAATAGCTTTATTCTTGAAGCAAAGGCTGCATGGATGGGAAAGGATAAGAAATGAGAGCAGATGTGTAATCCTGCCATGATTGGAAGGGAAGGATGAGAAATGTGAACTTGGTGCAGAAGGTAAGTGGGAGCCAAAGAGTCAGAAGCAAACGTATATTATCTGCTGTGTTTTGGATGGAGAAGTATGGGGAACAGGCAGGAAGCTCACATTATTTTTGTTCTGATGTCTAGGACTTGTGTGTCTGCTCTACAGCTATTTATATATTTTAGGGTATGATGCTGAACTTTTATAGATATTTGCTCCAAAGTGGGATGAATTGTGTCCTGAAAGAGCCTATTTTCTCCACTGCTTTCCAAAGGGGTGTAGGCAGCATCTCAGGTATACGTCTACACTCTAAGGTGGGATTCAGCTCCAGAGTCAGAGACCTCCCTTTTCATACTTACAGTGTTGGTGTTCTCACGTGAGTCTGAAGTCTGAGCTCTGCAATACTCAGTGGAGATCTAGGGCAGCTTTCAGCTGCCTAGGTGTAGATGCCTGCTGCCACTTTAGTCACTATGATATATCCTGTCTGGTCTTCAGTAGCGAGATGGGTGTTGGTTTCTTCCCAACTAACAAGTGATACGATGAGAGGAAATGGCCTCAAGTTATGCCAGGGGAGGTTTAGATTGGATCTTAGGAAAAATTTCTTCACCAAAAGGGTTATCAAGCATTGGAACAGGCTGCCCAGGGAAGTGGTGGAGTCACCATCCCTGGAGGTATTTAAAAGCGGTGTAGATGTGGTGCTTAGGGACATGGTTTAGAGGTGGGCTTGGCAGTGCTAGGTTTATGGTTGGACCTGATGATCTTAAAGGTCTTTTCCAACCTAAATAATTCTGTGATTCTATGATTCTGTGTCCTCTGCGGCCTTGTGTCATATCTGTCAGTTTGGGGGAAATGTCTTGGATGCTCTTGGACACTACAATCATTTCTAGACCCAAACGTTTAAGCAACTCTATCCTGCCCTTAGTATATTCAATGGGATCCAGAAAGCTAATTCCACTCATAAATATCTAGGGCCACTTGAGCTGTACCCTGTGTGGCTTCCCCTCCTTCTTCAGCTGCTCCTGGCCTCCCCCAGGTGCTGTGTCATGTCTGCAAGTCCTTTGCAGATGTTTCAGGCATGCAAGCATATCTCAAACGGCACTAGACGCCTCTATGCTATGGAAACAACCAACCGAATCAAGCTCCTGAATTTGGTCTCAGACAACTCCATGAGGCAGAGGGGACCATAAGCGGGATTTTTGTGTCTGCTTGGAAGAGTTGATTAGAGGGATCTGGATGTGTCAAGGTAGGGAGACTCAAGGCAGCAAGGGAATGTAACTATTAGTGAGACCAGAAATGAAGGGCAAGAGAGAATTGCTTTGGCAGGAAAACAAGGAGGTATCTACTCTTGTCCTGTGGTTCCTTCCTCATTTGACTTGTTTCCTGTTTCAAGCACTGCTGCTGGTAGCACTGTGGACCACGCAGAAAACTGTGTGGTTTGGGCATACATTTTGTATTGCAATTACAAGCTTCCTTCCTGATAGTCTAAGAAAAAGTCAAAGGAGGACACAGGGCAGAAAACACCATCAATGCATGGACAGCTTCCCCACTTACCAAAGAGTCATCCTTGCTATTTAATGGTTCTGTAAAACTCTGGAGGACTGCACTAAAGTGTAAGTTATAGACGTGATACTTAGAGACAGATTTGTTATGCAATGGCTGTCGTTTGAAGGCTGTGAAATAGGGCCTGCCGGGCAGAAAAGTTGAAATCTGAGGCTTGGAGGACACAGAAATGTGAAGCAGAGATGAGTCTGGGTAAGTTTATAGCTTGCAACAAATCCTGCCCTGGCTGGGAACTGGCTTTCCCATAACTGAGAGGCATTATGCAGAGTCAAAATTAAATGAATATTTAATATCCTCTTTGAGAACATGCAGGTGAAGATGCCTGCACAGCTTGTGAGACTTGCTGCTGGCAAGGCTTTCTGCCTTACTTTTGCACCTACCAATTCCAGGTGAATCACCCAAAAATGTTTAGGGTTGGAGGTGGCAATCATCTCACTCCACTTCAGGACCTTGATTCATGTGCTCAGACTTGCCCCAGGTAGAAGACATCCATGTGGAGCTGGCAGATAGGACCCAGGATCTACAAGACAACAAAGCTGCCTTTAGGATTGGCAGTTGGAGGCCAGATGGGTCGTGTTAATTGGCACTGGCTACCCCTTTCTTCAAGGGATTTCCATACAGTAAGGGTGGTAGAGTGGAAATCTAAGGGCTGGATCCACAAAGATAACGAGGTGTGGGACCTCCATTAGAACTCAGCCACCCACAGATCTTTATGGAGGCTTTATCTGACTCACCTTCACCCAGGGAGAAGTGGCTGTTCCAGCTAAAGCTGAGAGACTCTGTCAGAAAATTATTACGAACCTGCCCTGAAAGCCCCAGGGATGGCTAGCAGATTAGAAACGCAGTGTGAAAAGGCAACCTCTGCTCTGAATTGCTGTGCACGGGGCTTGAACATCAGCTTTGAAGAACGAGGATCCTGACCTCTGTCTCAAGCATCCCATGAATTTTAAAAAAAGCAAGCAAGCTACAGCTGTAATTTAATAAAATAAAGCTCCTTTTTGTTTTCCTCCTAGCTAAATTGCTTTTTTTATTCATCTCAGTTTTCCCAGACTTTTCAATGCAGCAGCTGAGAGTCGTTTTTATATTGACCTGTTTCCACCGACAGTACCTTGCTTCCAGTAAAAGCACAGCACATTCCCTTTGTTTTCAGACTCATAGACAATCACATTTATCTGTTCACTGCCCTTCAATAGCAGGCAGCTTCTAATGGATTTCTGTATGAGGACCGTACCCCCTACCCACTAATTGAAATTCAGTGCACAGAGCCACATCAGTGCAGTGTGATGGTGGAGAATATCAATGCACAAAGCCAGGAGGGGGAACGTGCAGAGAGAAGTTTCACGTTTTCAGAGCCTTGCAGCAAATGCGACTAGGACTTTCTTGTGCATCAAAGCAGTGTAATATGGTCATGTGCTCCAAACCTTCCTCTGAGGGTCCCAAATATTCATGAGATGGACATCTGCCCTCCAGTAGGTTCAAGAGTGAGGCTGGGCTTAGGGGCTTAGATAAATTGAATGTTAGAAACTTCATTACTTTTCAACCTATGGTTATAGGAAAAAGGGCAGCCTTCAGCCAGCAGCTGGACTCCACTAGCTCCTGTGCTGCATCTGAGGACCAGAGGCTGGGATGCACAGTTTCACCTCATGGTTAGAGGGCTGGATTGATGGTCAAGAGAACTGGGCTTTGTTCCCAGCTATGCCTTCTGGATGACCACAGGCATCTCAGCTCACTTCTCTGCGCCACGCTCTCCTCACCCGTGAAACAGCTCATTTTCCTTTGAAAAGTCATTTGGGACGCTGCTGAAAAACAGTCACAAAAACAGATGAGCTCACTTTTTTTTTTTTTTAATAGCAAGTCTCAAAGTAAGAAAGAACATGAAATATTTTTAAGACCCAAGAGGGAGGCGTACACTGGACGGCTGGGATTTAGCTCAGAGGTTAGGGACATGATCCAGTTTCCCAACAGAAGTGCCTGGTGCTATACATGGGGCCCTACAGTACCTCCCAGCCTCCACCTGCCACTCCAGAAGGGAATAAATTTCCTAAAGGTCTTATGTCTTATCTATTTATGCTGCTTAGATGTTTCGGGTAAGCCAGAGCAGCTCAACTGGCTCCAGGCACCTCTGAGTGGGCACTTTGGTAGAGCCCTAGGTCTCCATTGACTGTAACAGGAGGTCAGATGTTCACCTCACAGGGAGACACCTGCACATAGAGAAGGATCTGTTGCTTAAACAGAGGTGTCTGTTGTCACCTGAGACGTTCCCACATGGGGCAAGCAGATATGACAGAGGTCTATGAGAGATCCATGCCCTTGGGGAGCAGCAGCTGGATACCTGTTGGGAAACTGTGGGATGAAAAAAATGACACATGATGCTTATATTGAGTCAGTTGAGTCCTGTCCCTGTGTCATTTTAGGCAGTCAGGGTCTCCCATACACCCTACTACTCTGGTGCCCTAGAAAGACTACCTATTTTAAAATAATCTTTAAAAGCACAAACTGGTCTGCGGTTTAGGGGCTGTGATTAGCATGGAGTCAAGCCCCTACTCTGCTATGGGCATCCCTTAGGAGACCAGGCCAACCAGATGACCTTAGTGGGTCTTGCCTTGAAAGCTTGATTTTAAGAGATGGGTTCTCCTCTGTCAGGTAGCCCAGGCACTGGCTTCTGTATTCAAACCCTCCTGCCACCAAGTTCCAGTTTAGAATAAACTAGGTTTCTGCTCTTTTGAACTAGGAAGGCTGAGCTTAGGGAGATCTTCTTGTAGGTTTTGGGGCAAGTTGCTTCACCTCACTGTGCCTCAGAAGGGGATGGCAATACTTCACTCTTTCCACCTTTTGTCTACTAGGAGATAAAAGTCCTTGATAAGAGGAGCTATCTCTCAGATAGACGATTTGGGCTGCACTCAGCATAGCTTTCTTGCATACCCTGAAGTCAACTCTGCTTGTACACACAGGGCAACCTTGCTGTTACTCAAAAGGAATATTTTTTAACAGCTTTATTTTTGTCCTGGGAGAAGGGATTGTCTCTTGCAATCTTTGCAGACAGCCCTTTCTAAAAGGAGATCTGATCTCAGGCACGGTCTCCAACCAGAACTATAATTCCAGTGGTGATAACAATAATAAACATGGCAATAACCATGCCCAAATATAGCACTTGGCACTGTTTTTCCTGTTCAAATATCAGTTCCTGTGACTGTCATTCTTTGCACGCTTCCAAATGCTGGCATGTGGAAATGGCAGTCGCTTCCAACAACGCCTTTTGTCCAGAAGAGATTATTTCCAGTAGACTGCACTGCAAACTGCGATGCTGCGCTTCATCCCTCCAAGATAGAGATGGGGACAGCATGTGACTCATGCCTCTCATATGATCCTGAAAAAAGAATGCATCGTTGGTGCAGGCTTCAGCTGTGCGCACTAATTTCACCTTATACTTTCCCCTTTTGCACAAAAAGAAATCCACTCTCATGATTTCCTCTTTTGGCTTTAGAAGCTCTCCAAAGATCTTCTGTCCCCATTTTTCTTGCAGTCTTTTCCTCAAACTGCTTCCTTGCTTCATCTCTTGCACCCACCAGGACAGGAGCTAGCCTCCGAAAAGCCTGGGCATGGGGGAAATGCATTTCTTGTGAAAGATGTGGCTTGCTCAGTTCCCAGAAGGTGTGGAGACTGCTGGATGTGGGGCTGCATTACAGCTAGTTGAAACAAGAACTGTGGGCCCAGAGGAATGCCACTGTTTTCTTCCCAAATAAGTCAAAACCAGACTGAAATAGTAGCATTTTCCAGAACAGCCATCCCTCCCCTAGAACATGCCTCTGTAAAGACCTCATTTTGGTATTTCTAGTCCAAAGGAAATATTTTCAAATTCCTGAATTTAATAAATTTTCTGGGGTTTTTTTGTTTGTTTGTTTGGTTTTTTTTTTTTTTTTTGAGGGGGAGGGGTGGTGTTTTTCCATAAGAATTAACCTGAATCTTTCTAAGCTGTCACCATCTATGTTCTGGTTTAATTGTATCAGGCTCCTGTCTCCCCCTGGCCCCGCACTGCACTCACTTCTCTCACTGGATAACCATGGGCATGATGGGAATCAAGGTCCAGGGTGTACGATGGAAAATGTTGTCCATACTGGGAGGTTGCCTCACAGCTGAAGAAAAAGGTCCAAGATGCTGGAAAGCACTTTTATGAGGTCCCTGTGTAATGAAAATAGGCAGAACATAAGGTCAGCGTGACCCGAGCAAATGCTTCCTTTCTGCTTAACAAAACAAACCAAATGGATTCAAGTGAATTTAAGCAGAAATGAAGTTGTTTGTTTTCATTTTCTCCAAGGGAAAAAAGTAAAACTGTGTGTATGTGTGGGCATGCAAATTCATAGGCAAATTCTAGAAGCCTTTAGTTATACAGAGGCTGCATTTTCCACGAACATAATGCACAGGAATGGGTAGACAATCCTCAAGCTGATGGAGTGATGAGATTGCTCAGACATACTTGATTTCATGACCATTCAAGAGAAATTAATGAAAACTAGAGAGAAATTTCAGGAAAGCCTCTTTATACAGCAAGAAGAGCAGATTCTCAGCTTCACTTGCAACCTGGAAGGCAATAATGAGAAATAAAACGACAACCTCCTAGATGGACAGGAACGTGGGGGGCTGAGAACAACAGTGAAGAAGGAGAGGAGAGTCTAAGAGAAGAAGTTGAAGGAAGAAATGAGTGGGGATGAACCCAAAGGTAACACTTCTCTCCCTGAATTCGTTCAGATAGCATTTACTGGAGAGATAGGAGGGGTAGACAATGCTAAGGATGCTTTCACCTTTTCTTCCCCTCCATGCTATGACTGTCTCATGCTGACAGCATGGTGTGATCACACAAACCATACGCTAGCACAGCCCTCTGACAAATCTGGAAGGCCTTCCTAAAAAGTGCAGTAACAACCCTCTTCAGCCCTGTGGTAATCATTCACCAGCACCATCCAACCCTGGTGCCTGAAGTTTCTCACCTGCCCAGATGTGCTCAGCAGCTGTTTGCCGGGAAGCATCTTGTCGGGATTTAGGCCTGGGCGTGCTGCTGTTGAGGGAAGCCTACAATCTTAGGCTAGACCCGTAGACCCCATACCCAAGACAGATCCAAGACAGGAGCTGCCTTGACCAGACTTGAAGAAGTACCCAGAAGAAGTTGTGCCTGGAAAAGCCCTCCCGCAGCCTGGAGTCACCTGCTCTGGGCTGGATGGAGATGACCCATGTCCTCCCAGGAGTCACAGCCATGAATGCCCCTTAGTCTTACAACACTGGACTGCCTTGACCTTGCTGCGAGGCAAAAGGAAAGGTCAATACTTTATCAGACACGTCCAATACACTTGTGACTGCCAGGATTTATTTATAGCTTCCCTTATCAGTCTGAGCATTTCCCAGTGCCTAAAACCAACGGGCAGGTTCTGGGCACAATGCTGTGATAACAATCATCGCGTCTCTCACTTAGCTCAAGGAAAGGCAATGTTTTCTTTTTTATTGTTATAACTGATATCCTGGACTACAGGTGGAATGAGTCAGGTTCGGACATGTCTTTGCACATCAGCACTGAGAGACAGACCAGTCAATTGACAGATAACAGTGGAAGGCGTGGGCTCACTGGCCCCCTTCGGAGTGCTGTTTTTTAAATAATCACAGACAGCTTTGCAGGCCAGAGAGGAGCATCGTGATAATCTAATCTGGCCTTCATGCCTATCAGAAGCCAAGTCATTTCACCCTGTATTTTCAGTACTGCAGCAAGGTCTTTGGGTCAGCTCTCCCTGGGGTTGCAGCTGAACCTATGCCCTAGAAGAGGAAAGCTCTTCTTTTTCCCTGGCACGGAGGGATCAGGGAAGATATTTGAAGGTATTCCCTGACCCCTAACCTGTTGTGTTCCCCTTCCTAGGAAGTGAGAAGGCATTCTGGACTATAAAAAACTTATTTGAAAAAGGAAGTAAAGGGACAGAGCTTTGCTTTTGCTTCTCTCGTAATTCCGCTGCATCCAAGTGCTTCATGTCCTTACCCAAGAGAAGGGATCTCCACTGAAAAGCCGATGCTGGACCTCACCTGCCCTGTTGGTTGCACTCACATGGGAAGGCTGTTTCCCTACATGCTGCCTTTGGTGAGGGAGGCCAAGGGATGGTGGGGAGCTGGCTGGAGGCAAGAGCAGACTGGACCTGCCTTCCGAAATCCATGGAGCTGTGGGAATCCAACAGGGCAGTGCTCGAAACCCAGCTGTCCAGCTCCCAGCCTGTTTCCTTCCAGCCATCCAGTGCTCCCAGTGAAGACTTGATCCTCCTGCAGTCCCCAGGAAACCACAAGATTTTGGCAAATGACATGTGAAACTGAGGGGACAACATTTGGGTAACTTCTCTTCCTTAGACGACAGTGGTTAGGCAGCTAAATCGCGCTCTTGATGTTTACTGTTCAGATGTCACTTCTGAGCTGACCACTGACAGTTCCCCTCTTAATCCCTGGAAAATATCAGGCACTTGAAAGTGTTATTCATTTGCCTTATTTAGGTTAAATAACCCACAATCTGGACACAGCTGTTTCTCTGCATTGACAATGGAAACAACTAGCTCAGATGCTGATAGAGCCATCTGTGTTTGATCCCTACACCTTAAATCAAGCTGGATGTTTTCCTACAAAGTGGTCCAGCTCTATCAGGAAAGCAGGGCTGAGTCACTAGCAGGCTGATGAGACCGCGATGACCCCCCTCAGGCACCAACCTTTGCATCTGCGAATAATCACTGCCGAGTGGCAAAACCACGGTCTTAATGAGATTCAGAGCGATCTCCTTGTCTGAGATCTCAAAGGCCAGCTGTTGTCATGCATTACGTCCACCCTGATTTGAAGTTAGACTTGGTAGTTGCCGAGCTGAGCGATACACACCAACGGTGGCAAGATCTCCTCCTCATTTGTACCTGGCATCTCAGAAAGTAACTGTACATATCTATACGGGGCAGGGGGAACCTCAAATTCTAAGATTTTTACCTTTTTTTGCATGTGTATATGTGCTTATTTTACTCCTGCTGTCAGCTTTTCTACATTGGGAAATTCCTTCAAAAAGCCTTTTCTTCTTGTCTTATACGTGCTGTGGGGTATTTGATGATGCTGACCGTGTCCAGAATCATGAGCAGTGCAGGCGCCAGCAAAATGCTGGATTTATCTGCCCCTTGCGTGATACCCTGGATCTGACAGTTCCTGATGTTATATACTTTAGCACATGATTAAACAAAACCTTGTCATCTCCTTTTACCACTTACGCCCTTCTGCCTCCTTCCCCTGGCCACTCCAGATGTGTTCAGGTCCCACGCTCTTCCACAAGTGTGACTCTGTGCAAGCAGATCAGCTGCATTGACTTTCATTCCCCCAGTAAAATACAACAATTTACATTATCCCAGCTCAAAACTTGTCTGTCACCAGTGCAGGCATGTTTCCTGTTATCACAGGATATGATTCCCACTAATTTTGTTGTATTTTTGGGGTTTTTTTCACAGCAACCTTATGAGGTGGGAATGGTTATTCCTCTACATAAGAAACAAGTGTCAGGAAGAACAAAATCTAAAAGCTCAAGACGTATTCAGGTGAATTGCTTCCCTGGATTTTAGCGAGGAAACCTGGAAGCTCTTCCTCGTAGCTGGAAGTGCTGGATGACTGATTTGCCAAGACTCAAAAAAAATCTCTGTTAGAGCAAGATGGGTAGCTCTTACAATGACAGGAGAGAAGACAATGGTAAACAAAAAGATACTTGAAGAGGCAGAAAAGAGAAACAAGTTTATTTCCTGCTAATTTTATTTTCCAGGCTGCTAAAGCTCCACTTTAAATTAAGTTTAACCTTTACTTTCAGAGGCAGCTGAGGAAATACATTTTCAGCTGAAAAACAGGCGGTTGCTCTCTGAGACAGACTTCCCCTTTGGGGCTGCCAAATCTCAATGCAGCTCTCAGCACTGTCCTTGCTTAACCTCTCCCAGAGCCAAAAAATATCCAAATAACTGGCTGCTTCATGCACTGGCCATTAACTTGGCTAACACTGATCAGGCAAATTAATTCCAGTGAATGTAAATGAAACCCTCCTGTGGCTGTCAGACAGCTAGTTAAGTCTTCCAGTTTACTGGAAAGAAAGTGGGAAAGGTAAATAAATCAAACCCAAAGCCCTTTCCAAGTGCGTGAGTGCGGCCGTCCTGGTAATCCTCCGCAGTGGAGAGGTGGAGGTCCTACAAGCAGAGGGGACCTTGTTGCCCTTGAGGAATACACCCCAGCAGTATGTTCCCACTATGCTGACCTTGCCAGTGCCAAGATGTCCCAGGACACGCTTGGATTTCTGTGCTATGCCCAGGAGCTCTCCCCTGAGTGCTTTAGCCAAGCACCAGTGAATTAGCACAGCGAGGAAGGCCTTTTCTCCTCATCGTATCAAGGATGGTGAGGGAAGGAGCTATAGATGTACAGCTGATGTAAGGTGGCTCCTTCTGGAGAAGAGCAGGACAGGCTCTTCCATGGCATTTTAACAGAAATCCTAAATATCTCTTGGGGCACAGGACCGTATGAAAGGAGATATACCAGCTGCTTCATGCCAGTCGATGGGACAAGGGTCTGTCTTACAGCGGGAGACTCGGTGTCTGGTGGTTCCTTGCCTTTAAAAGGTATAGTATAAAAGGCAGGCAGCTTGGCAGCTGGTCCCCACACTGCGACCCCAGTATCAGGCAGAAACTGGTTGGCTCCTTGATGTCAGGTACAGTGATTGCAGATGTACTTCTTCACATCCTTTTGTCCTAAAAAGGGGATGAGAGGATGACCTTCCTTGGAAGCACTTTGAAACCTGCTGATGAATAGGGCTGTGCATAAGCTAAGTCTTCTCATCATTGCAATTAACAATGTTAATACCTGTGCGGTCATCACAGGAGGTTTTCAGAAAATTGCTTATCAGCACGTGGCATCTCTTTGGTAGGTACAACTGCTAAAAAACATTTTTGTTGTATCTACATGTTGCACGGGGAGTGGGAAGATGAATGCCGGAATCCCCCAAAGGCTTATAGGCAAGTGCTAGGGCAAATCCCACTTAGCCCTCATCTGCTTGATATAAATAAATAAAACCTCCTGAAAAACACATAGAGGTACATGGACACATCCATATATATATATATATATATATATATATGTACCCCACATATATATGTGTGTGTGTGTGTATATATATATGATAGTGTGTGGGTAAATATGGTAATATATTTAACTTTTAATCTATCTGTAAGGTCAGATTAATCTTTTAAGCCCTGGTGCAGTACATTTAGCTTCAGTGCACTGGATTCCTAATGAAACTCACATATTGTGTGAGTGCCTCCTGCAGACGGATGTCTGGTGTGGCTCCAGGCAGAATCCAGCACGCACATCTCGTTGAGTGCCTTTTTAAGGAAGAGAAGGCACCGCACTGAGACTTAAAATGAGGATTTGCTGCAGAGAAACATTGATTCTACATTTTTCAGCAGATGCTGCAACATTGACAGCTTCTTCAGTAGAGGGTGGACAATGAGTACAGGATTGCATATGCATGCTCTTAGTGGTCCCGGGGCAGAAAGAGCTATTTTAGACATAATAAAATGGGAGAGATAAGCTATAACCAACACAGATATGGTGGGAGAACATTCCCAGGCCTTTGGCACTGATCCAGAGAAAACCCATGTGCAATTTGGGTTTGGGATCCTTCACAAGGACTGTGATTATCACCACGGCTGAAGGAAAACAGGCACTGTTGTCACCAAGGAGCATGGATATGTTGGTGGTGGTGGTCCAGCTCCTCCAACACCTCACCTTGAGCTGTGATTGTAGTGGCCAACTCCACCACACTTTGCCCTTGGTTTTGCTTGGTTTGCTGTCTGCTCGGAGGTCACCACCTGCCCCTGGGGCAGAAGCCCTGGCAGAGTTGGGCAAGTTGCTACACCAATCCAACATCCCTTAGTGAAATGAAGCTGTGAAACAGCATGGTGCCATCTGCAACAGATGGGCAGAAATATGTTATCGCTCCTAATGCAAGCACAGCTCCCTCCCAGGGATGCTCTGTGGGACTGTCAGGCTTTGTTTGGGATGTCACCTTCTGTCCATCCATCTGCTAGTCTAGCATTGACTGGGTTACCCCAGTTCAGAATGAGCTGTGTTGTGCTTTGTCCTCAAGAGCCAACATTTGCACCCATAGCACTGTGGTAGAAGTTAAAGCTCCAAGGAGATGGTCTTCAAGGCTAAAGGTAGCTCTGCCTCTTCCCTCAGTTCTGCTCTGATTTAATTTCCTACTGTCTTCTCCAATCCTTCTGACTCATTGATGCCATCACCTACTGAATCCACCCTGACTCACAGTTTCTGGAGCTACCATGGCTTGGAGAAAAGAAGCAACACCGGATCTTATGCCCCATGTTCTCCAAGTTGCTGTGTGCCCTGAGTAAACCATAAGACCTTAGGGCCAAGGACATGTCCTAATCACCAGGGCAGGGGGTTCTGGGACAGCTTCTCAGCAAGCTCGGGGAGTGGGGAAATTGCCCCCTGCACACACCAGCTTTTAAAAGGTTGTTGTAGAAACTTATGGTGGGGTTCGGATTATGGGGTGACTGTGGAATGGACCCTGCAAGTCCCTTCTAGCCCCATGCTTCTGGAGACATTGAATTTAGGGGTTTAATTGAGTGAAGGCAGGAGCTGAGTGGGTGTAAATCAGGAAAACTGGTTATTTGGGAATGCTGGGGCCAAACTGCAGCATGAACGGGTTAAATTTGTTCAGCAGGAACTGGTGGTTACTGGATGTCTTTGCTTCTGTTTCCCAGCTGCTTTCATAAAGGGTTTGTTGCTGTCTGAGCCTGCCCCAGCCCGACTGTCTGCAGCAAAGTCAACAATCCCCAGTGGGCTCTGGCCGGAGCGTCCCTGCTTAGAGGAGTGACAGGCTCTGCAATACCTGCCCTGGGCGACGCGGGATGAAATCCTCTCCTGCCTTTGCACTCCCGCTCTGGACCCTGACAAGTAACCTGGAGTGGCTGTCACATAGCTGTGTTAAAGTCCCCTGACAGGGTCAGGCTGCAAAGATAGCTTTTTTAATGAATGAGGGTGCTTTGAATGATCTCATAGTGTTTTGTAAATTTTATTCCCCTGATTGCAGGCTGATAACACAAAAAAAGGGATGAATTTTGTATTGTTGCCTAATTCTGAATAAAACCGCTGCAAATTGGTATCAATACAGGCTGGGGGATGAAGGGATTGAGAGCAGCCCTGCAGAGAAGGATTTGGGGGTACTGGTAGATGAAAAGCTGGACATGAGCCGACAATGTGCGCTCGCAGCCCAGAAGGCCAACTGTATCCTGGGCTGCATCACAAGAAGCGTGGCCAGCAGGTCAAGGGAGGTGATTCTGCCCCTCTGCTCTGCTCTGGTGAGACCCCACCTGCAGTGCTGCGTCCAGCTCTGGAGCCCTCAGCACGGGAAAGACATGGACCTGTTGGAGCGGGTCCAGAGGAGGGCCACAAAAATGATCAGAGGGCTGGAGAACCTCTCCTACGAGGACAGGCTGAGAGAGTTGGGGTTGTTCAGCCTGGAGAAGAGAAGGCTCCGGGCAGACCTTATTGCAGCCTTCCAGTACTTAAAGGGGGCTTGTAAGAAAGATGGGAAGAAACTTTTTAGTAGGGCCTGTAGAGATAGGACAAGGGGTAATGGTTTTAAACTAAAAGGGGGTAGATTTAGACTAGATATAAGGAAGACATTTTTTACAATGAGGGTGGTGAGGCACTGGCACAGGTTTCCCAGAGAGGTGGTAGATGCCCCATCCCTGGAAACATTCAAGGTCAGGTTGGCCGGGGCTCTGAGCAACCTGATCGAGTTGAAGATGTCCCTGATCATTGCAGAGGGGTTGGACTAGATGACCTTTAAAGATCCCTTCCAACGCAAACTATTCTATGATTCTCTGATTCTATGAATTTCACAAGATGTACATAACATAATCAACTCAAGGGGTCCTTTCTAGCAGATGCCTGAAGCCAAAAGCAGATAAAAATTTTTAGCAGGGTCTGATTTATGGTCTGGCTTGACAAATATATGGGTGTGAAAAAGCTTCTGAAGATCCGCCACGGAGCATTGCATCCCCTGTCATCTTCCTCACTGCTTGCTCCATCTCAAATTAGATTTGATATTTCAAGTGGTTTCAGCTTCAGGCTGATTTTTCTTGCTTCAGTTAAATCTCAAGTTTGAAGCTGAAGATGTTTCACACATGGCAGATTGGCACCTGTTATCTAAGGGTCCAGCAACACTGACCATGACTGAGTTTGGATCAAAGTATATGCTGGAATAAATCAGCATGATTGATTGAAAGGATTGTTGCTGGGCTGTTTTACACCAGACCAGTTTTACTCTCAGCATGATTAATAACGGGCAATTTTCTAATGAGCCCATAAAGTTCTGCCTTGGTGTAGTATGAGATCTTTGTCTTTTGCTTCCTTTAAAACCTGCAGTACGTTTCTGTGGCCTCCAAATTCCAGGGGTGACAGAAGACAATCTCATTTAGTTTTAATTGCCTAATGTGCATGCAGAAGCCCTTCCCCGAGGACAGGGGAAGAGGAGAAGGCAAAGGAAATGTATGATTATATAGCAATATGGAAGAAAGTAATGCAAAGACAAACATTTCATGCACACACAAAGCATCTTTCCTGCCGCAAGTAATATCCAAAAGGATGTCAATTATTTCTGAGTATTTTCTGGAGTGTTTTTGTTTTGCCTGAAACAATGAGCATTGCACTATTTCATTATGTTTTGAAACAAACTCAGCACTGGTGAGGCCGCACCTCGAATCCTGTGTTCAGTTTTGGGCCCCTCACTCCAAGAGAGACATTGAGGGGCTGGAGCGTGTCCAGAGAAGGGCAACGGAGCTGGGGAAGGGTCTGGAGCACAAGGCTGATGGGGAGTGGCTGAGGGACCTGGGGTTGTTCAGCCTGGAGAAACGGAGGCTGAGGGGAAACCTTATCGCTCTCTTCAACTGCCTGAAAGGAGGGTGTAGAGAGGTGGGGTCGGTCTCTTCTCCCAGGTAACAAGTGATAGGACGAGAGGAAATGGCCTCAAGTTGCGCCAGGGGAGGTTTAGACTGGATATTAGGAAATTTTTCTTCACTGAAAGGGTTATCAAGCATTGGAACAGGCTGCCCAGGGAAGTGGTGGAGTCGCCATCCCTGGAGGTATTTAAAGGACGTTTGGATGAGGTGCTTAGGGACATGGTGTAGTGGTGGGCTTGGTAGTGTTAGGTTTATGGTTGGACTCGATGATCTTAAAGGTCTTTTCCAACCTATACAATTATGTGATTCTGTGAAATATGGAACAAGGCAGCACTCACAGTCTCTCACACACTCATATATTCCGATGTTTCTCTAACAGTAGCAATAGTGGCTGAAAATGTTTGCCTAAGAGAAACACACGAAACTTGGGTAGCAGGTGGAGAAAAAAGAAAAAGCAAAACTCTTGTCTGACAGCTTGTTTTCCTCATGTGACTAACACCGTGTCTGTGCATGGACGGCTTTCCTATAGAGCTGTGGGAGTGACGTAAAGCCAAATGTTGCCTTTGCAAGACCCAGTTCCCTTGTTTGTGTAGGTAAATAATAATGTCGCTAAGGTTTTATCTAGTGTTTTCAGCCCTTGATCTCAAAGATCTTTACAAAGCAAGGGGAGGCCAGGGTGAGGAACCAGATCCTCATTTTGCAGATGGGAAACAGAGGCATATAGAAGTAAAATGTCTTCTCAAGTTCACCCTGAAGGCCCTTGGCAGCTGATGAAACCTCAGCCTTGCTCCCATGCTACCTGTTCTGGCTGTGCAGCTCCTAGCAAAAGACATATTTTTTCAAAGCACCTAAAGAAAGTGAGTTACACAAATCCCTTTGACCTGACTGAACTGATGTTTTGACTCTGGCTTCCAGCCTAAATATCTGAGTTTGTTTAGGGGAGAAGAAATGTTACGCCTACTCTAGGGATGTGTGCCTGAAGGAGCACTGACCCAATGAAAGACATAGACTCATTTGAAAGTTTCAGTCTGAAGCCAGTTAGTGGCACACACATTTTACCAGAAATGTCTAATGAAGATTTTCAGATGGCCAATTGCCATGAGCTTGTGACGGCTCACACAGAGTTGTTTTTGGAAACTAATACAAGCAACAAGCCAAGACAGACTGTCTGCAAGAGGGAGGGCCACGAGTGGGTCACTGGGACACCAGGTGCTAGAGCTGGAGCACAAAATGGATCAATGAATGACATCTCAGGACTTGCAGGAGGAGTCTGTGGATGCAGACCCTCTTCTCAGCCACTGCTTTCCGTGTCCTACCAGGGAAGACCAAGAGAAACAAACAAAAAAAAGCCTCTGAGCACACAAACCTTCACAGAAGCCTTTGCCACCTATTTTTGTGCCTTTTTAGTTGTATTACGACATGGTCCACATTTCCTGAGAAATACTAGCTTTGTTTGAGTTTGTTTCCAGGCATAGTTACCAATCCCCTTTGTGGTCTGGGAAAGGAATTATTTAAAATGGACAAGGTCAAATCTTTACAGAGCATCCACTGGCTTTG
The DNA here is from genome assembly GCF_035582795.1 of Mycteria americana. Classification (NCBI taxonomy): domain Eukaryota; kingdom Metazoa; phylum Chordata; class Aves; order Ciconiiformes; family Ciconiidae; genus Mycteria; species Mycteria americana. The sequence continues at coordinate 4,549,859 of NC_134365.1, forward strand.
GAAATCTGACTTTCTCAAACACACCTGTTGGGTGCAAAAAGCAAGGAAATCAGAAAGAAAAAGAGAAATAAAGGGCAGAAGTGCAGCCAGCACAGGCATTGTGCATTTTTCCCTGTTGATATTTGCTCCTGTGCCCGCTGATTCAGCATTTTTTCTACCAGCCTATAAAAAAGAGACTAAAGAGGCTGGTGACATTGTCCAAATAAGACCATTCAACTCTCTTCTGTTGCTGCTGACCTGGAACTCTTTGGATCAAGTAGAAAGTCTTTGTCGATCTTATGGCGCAAAGCCCAGACAGTCCTCCTGGAGAGCCTAGCTTTTGGTAAAATGCTTTCCAAGCATGCAGAGCTAAGCCCTCTGAGTCTCTCAAGAAGGGGAGTCAAGCCAGAATTTCAACAGAAGCCACCATCCTCAGCTGTCATAGCCACCATGGCAGTAAAGACTGTATCTCAATACAAAAGAGAAAAGAACAGATGAAAGAGAAAAGGGTATTTCTAGGCAAGAGAAGGTTTCAGAGGGAAAGTTGCTTCTAACATCACCCTGAAGTAAAATGTACCAACTTGAAGAACAAAGACTTCTTGGTCCTCTGCCCCCGAGAGCTGAAAACAGCTTGTTTTCTCTGAATTCAGATGCTAAGTAGACCTGGACCTGCTCAATGCTTGCACATGAAGACACCACAAGCATAACTGAAGAAGTCAGGGACAGGCATTAGACTCCAGAAAATGCTGAGCTGAAAAAACAAAACCCACCCAAAACCAACAACAACATCTTTTCAGCAGCTTTGGGCTGGCAGATGGGAAATTAGGAGAACTTTGCCGTGCTGACTCACGGGGTACAGACTGTGTCTCGTTGACTTTGCTCTCTGTTTGCAGGGATTTCCCTTCTCTCAGCGAAGGAGCAGCTGGGCCTTAGCAAAAGGGAGAAACAGATATTTTTGTCACGTGCTGGTGGCAAAGACAGGCTTCACAATGGGCTACTTTCTTCTTGCACTGAACAAGGAACTTCAGTCACAGACAGAAAACAATATAATCTGAAAAACTCTGTTTCATCAGCCAGCAGAGGCTATCAAGGGTCAGGCAGGCTGGGAAATGCTTGGACAGAATTACTTGCAACTCCAAAGTCCCAGATCAAATGTTTCTAGACCGTGGTGACCACGAGATCACAAGCCGGTCACAAGCGGTGTTCCCCAGGGCTCGGTGTTGGGGCCAGTTCTGTTTAACATCTTTATCAATGATCTGGATGAAGGGATCGAGTGCACTCTCAGTAAGTTTGCAGACGACACCAAGTTGTGTGGGAGTGTTGATCTGCTGGAGGGTAGGCAGGCTCTGCAGAGGGACCTGGACAGGCTGGATCGATGGGCTGGGGTGAATTGTATGAGGTTTAACAAGGCCAAGAGCAAGGTCCTGCACTTGGGCCACAGCAACCCCATGCAACGCTACAGGCTTGGGGAAGAGTGGCTGGAAAGCTGCCTGGCAGAGAAGGACCTGGGGGTGTTGGTTGACAGCCGCTGAATATGAGCCAGCAGTGTGCCCAGGCGGCCAAGAAGGCCAATGGCATCCTGGCCTGTATCAAAAATAGCGTGGCCAGCAGGACTAGGGAAGTGATTGTGCCCCTGTACTCGGCACTGGTGAGGCCGCACCTCGAATACTGTGTTCAGTTTTGGGCCCCCCACTACAAGAGGGATATTGAGGTACTGGAGCGCGTACAGAGAAGGGCAACGAAGCTGGTGAAGGGTCTGGAGCAGAAGTCTTATGAGGAGCGGCTGAGGGAGCTGGGACTGTTTAGCCTGGAGAAAAGGAGGCTGAGGGGAGACCTCATCGCTCTCTACAACTGCCTGAAAGGAGGGTGTAGAGAGGTGGGGGTCGGTCTCTTCTCCCAGGTAACAAGGGATAGGACGAGAGGAAATGGCCTCAAGTTGCGCCAGGGGAGGTTTAGACTGGATATTAGGAAATTTTTCTTCACCGAGAGGGTTGTCAAGCATTGGAACAGGCTGCCCAGGGAAGTGGTTGAGTCGCCATCCCTGGAGGTATTTAAAGGACGTTTGGATGAGGTACTTAGAGACATGGTGTAGTGGTGGTTTTTGGCAGTGTTAGGTTTATGGTTGGACTCGATGATCTTAAAGGTCTTTTCCAACCTATATGATTCTGTGATTCTGTGATTCTGTGAGATGCCAGAGGATGAAAAGGGATGTGGATTTATTATAACCTCTGTGTAACATAAGGTGTTGCCATATACCACTAAATTCCCAGAGGTTTTCAAAGTGCATGGCACAGATTCACATGCCTCAGAGCAGAGGGGAAACTCACTGGACCGATGTCGCTCATGAGGGACACAAGAAATGATGGGGATCTTTCTGTTTCGGGGGTGAGAAAAGTTATTTCAGGAGACAGGCTGGCTGTGTGAGCTCCCCTCCGAGGGCTCCTGGAAAAGCTGACTTTCTGCAAAAAATATGAGCAGCCTCGGGCACACAAGGAGGAAAGCTGCTTTGCTCTGCAGGGCCTGTCTTGCCCCCCCATGGGGTCAGGGAGCCAAGTGGCCCCAACGTAGTTTCACTGGCTCCTTCATAACCCGCAGATGGGTGTGAAGTGGCACCTGCTCAAGGAGCCTTTCCATGGATATGTCATCAGGACTGTACATTAGCCAAAGCTTCTTCCCTTGTAAAACTTGCCTCTCTTTAATTGATGACACATCGTTAGCTGAATCTGTTTAGGCCTCTTTATGTTTCTGCAAAACTGGTGACACTAAACAGGGCTTAGCATTCCCAGGAAGAGGCCAATTCCCCCTCCCTCCCTGGCTCCTTTTGGGGCGGGGAATATATCCATGCATGTACAAAATGCAGCTCATGACAGATTTGCAGAGACGATTCAGCCCATTGCTCAGGCTCCAGAGCTGATGTGTTTGGCAGCCTCTTGAGCTTGCTCCTTCACCAAGAGGGCACGTAGGAGATGTCAGGGTTGGGGGAGCTTTCACATGCTCCGGTCCCTCGGAGCTCCATGAAAGCAGCACTGCGTTCAGTCAGAGCCAATTTGTGACACACCTCATCAAGAGGCAGACAGCAGAGAGCACCCCACAGCTGTTTCCAGTGATGGTTTTGAAGAGCTGAGGTCTCAAAAGAAGTGGGCCGACACCTTTTTATAGTCTGAGAGATAGTCGCCTGGCTGGAAGTATTGATCAAAGCAATCTTTTGGAGAAGATCTCAAGAGCAAAGCTCTATGGCTCAGTAATTATGTCAATTGGTAGCCACGTGGGGTCTCCTACTCATTGTTCATGGTACAACCTAAGCCCCCAAAAGCCATAACACAGTCAGGTCTTATCCCAGTGGAGAGAATGTGAGTGCCCTGATATCTCGGTCATGGATGCATGCATGGTTGTGCCCTGATGAACTTGGTGGATGGCTGGCAGATCTGCTTCCCTGGAGAGGCCTGGGCCATGCCAAGGGGCAGAGAAGGTTGGTGATGTGTCACCTCCTGGTGTTCATGCTCCTGGGGTCCAGCTGGGGTCCTATAGACATGTGTGCTCGTGCCCCCATCTAGTGGCTGTCCCTAAGCCTGCAACATGTCCCCGCCTCTTCCTCAGGTGCCATTCAGCTCAGTGGGGAGCACTTTGAATCTTCTGTTGATGGTCTTGGGGTGCTACCTGGCTTGGGATTGTGCCCTTTTGCAACTGGGCTTTGTGGCACATTCCCTCGTGGTAAATTACTCGTGCACAAAATTCCTGGGGGGCAGAGAATCAAAATCTGATAGCAGTCATGCAAGTGCAACAGGACTGTGTCTCATACTCTTGTCCAGGTTCCCAACACATGTTCTGGTACTGAGGAAGGTGTCCTTGCATGGAGCCCATCACCTCGGCTAAAGCTGCAAAGAGGAGGAAGAACATTTTGGTGATGATAAATCAGGTTTTCCCTCACCCTCATGCTTATGGCTTGCTTTTGTGCAAGCAAAATTTTTTTTGCAATGTGATTACAAAAAAAAAAAAAGTCCCCCAAACCACCACCAGCAACAAAAAAAGGATGATGGGTTCACATGTGAGCTGCTTCCCCAGGCATGAGATGAGTTTTCAGGCGGAGATGACATTGTCTGAAGTGAAAGTGGAAGCTGTGTGTAAACATTTGGCCGCTCTGTCAAAGTCTGGGAAAGAGGATGATGTGATTTTGGTGCCGCATGTGACTGGAATACCCCAGGAACCTGAGACACTGCAACAGTCATCTGCCTTTTACACACACATGCATTACTCATCAACTCCAATGGTGATATAAAAGGGTCTCTATTTTCTGTAGGTATTTTTACAGCTCCTGTTACAGCATTATCTCATCTCTTTACAACCTTTATTGTATCTCCCCCACAACTCCTCAGGCAAGACGTCAGAGTTAATCCTGTTCGACCGCTGGGAAAATTGAAGTGCACAGAGAGACGTACTGAAGATCCCAGAGGAAATAACCAGCAAAGGAAGTAGGGAACTGAACTTAGATCTGTGCTTGCGACTGAGCTGCCTTATCTTAGACAAATCCTAAACAAAAGCCACAGTATCTCTTGAATTCAACAAGACACAAATGTCACCACAGGACTTCAAGAAGCATCCCCAGCACTGCTCAAATGCTTCCTTGAAGTTGAAGGTAACTGTGAGAGCAAGCATTGCGACTGGTGCTCCGTGGGTTAAGAAGCGCCACTCGCTTGGCATTTCAAAGATGCCATTGCACTGGTTGGAAATCACCTCCCCAAAAGATGGTGGCAGTCACCGGGAAGAGAGATCAGAAAGTCCCTTTTGAGTATGACCTGAACTGAGTTGCTCTGGGCAGATTTCCTCAAGCAGGTACAGAAATGGCTTCTGATAGTGATCTAAATCCACTGGAGAAAGACAAAACTGAAAGAGAAAACATTAGTTTTCTCTCTGCCCTTTTGTCCTTTGCTTACCACCCCAATCTGGCTGAGCTGGATTTCCCATGCTATAGCAAGAGCAAGTTGCTAAAGATCTTAATTTTGCTTAGTGAATAGACGTCCTTTAGGTACATCCCTAGGGCTTCTGGTTGCATTTGCATAGCATGCCTTGGCTACTCTTGCAGGCATAAAATGATTTTCGACAGAAAACCCATTATCTTTGTGCTATAGGCCTGCTTGTGTTAACAAGTGTAGTCCTTTGTCAAGACCGCTTGTCAGGATACTCTGATATGAGACTGACAGCTTTGTCAGTCAAATATGGTGTCAAGGCCAAGGCTCAGGAGCTGAAGATAGGGTTCATGTCACCCTTGAATTTTGGTCTAACAGCTGAGGGTAAAGCAAGCTATCAATGATCAGTAATCACCTGTGTTTCCCCAAAGCATTGCTTTTAGCTCTTTGGTGTATTCTTTCAGGATGGTTTCAGGAAATATGCTGGACTCTCCAGGGATTTCTCCAACAGCTCCTCTGATTTCTCTGTGTAGAAGTTGGTGCACTTTTGCATCAAGGTTGCTCCATGCAAAGCTTAGTGCACATCACAACATAGTACAGGAATGGTCATGCTATGGAGAGCCAAAAGGCTGTCTGAGTACCCTGTCCTTTCTCCATTAATATCAAGGCTGGAGTACCAGTGAGCAGTCACTCCCTATTCATGTCTTTCAGGCCACTCATGATCTTCTAGATAGCTCCCTTACTCCACGTGCAACATGTCATTTCTAGATGAAATGCTTAATTTCTTCATGCAGGGTCAGATCCATACCTCAGCCTTCCTTATTGCTCTTCTTTGTACCTCTTCCAGTTCTGCTTGTCTTTTTTTTGAGAACAAGAACTATGCTTCATATTCAAGATGTGGAGAATGGCCTGTATGTCTATGGTACTCTAGCCTTTCTTTTACTCCACAAACACAGCATGAGTCAGATTTCTGTGATCTAGCTCAGATATATGGAAGTTGGATCTCGAAACCTGAGTTTCCCTTCATTTAGGAAAAGCAGTCCTCTCTGGAGGTGATTCACCTCAGGTCTAGTTAGAGGTTCAAGATAGAACAGGTGAATTGCTCTCTGGAACAGTGTATTTTTCTCCTCAGATTGTCAACTTCAACCTAGATGAGGTTGAGACGTTCTAGTCATAGTTGCCTTTTGCTGTCAAATTATATCTTGCTGAAGAAAGTCTACCTGAACTGATTTTTTCCTTTCTTTCTGACCCCTTTGATTTCCAGCAGGGGAGGATGGGTCCCTGATCTTCTCCATCATTCTACAACCCTCCTTCAACCTGATGACAAACCTGTCATCTGAGCCCTTGCTGGCAGACTCCACCTTCATATTTCAGCAGCTTCGTAGCTGGATTTTCCCCCCAGAGCAGCTCTTCTTCCTCTTTTTGTTGTTCCTTCTTTCCCAGGATTGCCCACAAATCTTCCTTTCCTTCCTGTTCTTCCAATGTCCTTCTTCACCACCCACCTTGAATTCTCTCCAGGCTCTCACATGGGGAAAGGGAGAGATGGGTAGTTTCTGGTATACACCCGTCTCAGGTCTTTTTCTCCCAGAAAGAGAAACAGCACTGGATAAAGTCTCCCAGCGTTAAATCATCCAGTCAACACCTTTCTGGGGGCATGGTGGGGAGCAGGATGACCCTGTGATTCTGATTCATTGTCCTCTTAACTGAAGCTCACTGACTGGGGAGCTGTCTTGGCAAAAACTCTCTGTTTCAAAGACTAATAAACAAGCCCTCTTGGATGCAGGCTGGTTTACAGTTGGGCTGGAAGAGAGAAGAAGGAAGATTGCTTTCCCAGCCCTGCAGCGATCCCAGATTTGATAAACCCACTCTTTTCCTTTCCTCTCCTTCCCTCACCTCCCAAGGGTACGACTCAAGTATTTATGAATGCAAATGCTTCTTGGGTCAAAAGCAGGTCAGAAAATGCTGTGCAGGCAGGATAACACAACCTCTGTTCCACCAGGGCACATACTGCAACACAAAAAAATGCTGTCCATGTCCCTTAAGTGCTCTGTTCTCACCCTCCCTCCTCCTCCGACTCGAGCCCTGTCCTGCCCTGTGCAGAGTCTGGCTTTCTGAAGTCTGAAAAGATCAATATCAGACTGATCTGCTGAGCAGCCTTGGGTCTGTGTTTCTAAAAATGGACAGGGTTATATAATTTTTTGTTGGGGGGGGGAAGTAAAGGATGGAAAAACAGCACTGAAAGCTAAGGCTGTGCTCATCGGCCGCAGCTCGTGGCAAAGGCAGAGAGGTTTCTCAGGAAATACACAAACTTGAGCCCTCTGTGATAATATGCACTTAGTGCCAATGACTTTTGGAAGAGAAAACATGATCCTTGGTTTCCCAAGGCACAGTGTCTCCTGCAGACTGTGGGCCAGGATAAGACCTTGCTTTGGCTCCTCATTCACCTGCCTGAAAGCCTCTTTTGAAGTCAGTGGGGATCATTTATTTTGACCATTATTCCCTGCCTTTCTCAACTGAGTGTAGAGAGCCAAGGTCTGCTGCTCCTGGGTAGGGAGCAGCCTGATCCTCCCCTTTCCATCTCTCTTGGTTGCCACAGCAGTCCCAGTGATTAAACGAGGTCCCTTTGCCTCGTGAATGGTGCCGTGGGTTCTAGAAGACACGCTGGCATGGCTTTCATTGAAGCGTGAAACCAGAGAAAGTCCTCCAGATCCACGCCAGCGCCCCTGCCTCCATAGCACAGCCCAAGTGCATCCCTGCATCGTTTCATGTTTCTGCCTGCCTGGGGGATGATGGCATCTTATTAACTAATGGGTCCTCATGACAGTCCTGTGCTTCATCTGTTCCAGGTCAGGGGGAGGGAAAAGCAGATTTCCATCATTGTCTGGGGAGTCAATGGCGAACGGGGAGCGCAGATCCACCCTCCTCAGCTGGCAGGCATCCAGCTCTCTCCTGTCTGTCCGTGGTGCCTTCAGAGATCCCTTGAGGCTCGCAACAAGGTCGTTTGTGAATGCTCGTTATGCTCAGCCTTCTGCACAGATTCTCCAGGAAATACAAGCGCATTCTGAGCATGGTTGTAGTATATTTATACATTAGTTATTCTTTTAACCTTGGTCACCAGCAGTGTCCTGATCTGTAAGTACTGAACCTATTTATATACTGGCTGTCATGCTAAGCAGTGTTGTACTGACCCAGCTGCCCTCCTTACTGGAGATAATGATTAGATAATCTAACTTATCATCTTGCTTCCTGCTTTTGAGGCTCAGAAACATATTTAAACACTGGCAGCTGGAAGGGCAGGGTTAGATGTCACCCTCACTGGTCCTTACAAGGACCAGTTTGTAGGTAACCCACGAAATCCAAATCCGGTTTGTAGGTAGCCCAAGAAATCCAAATCCTTCCTTACCTGTTTGTTTTCTGCTGAGCAATAGCTGACACAGGTCACTCCGCTTTGTGAACAAAGGAGGCCACACTCAGTGGAGAAGAAAGATGACTCCTGAGATTGTAAAGTCACCTCTGGACCAAATTCAACTCTTGATGTCAGTGGAAAAGAATTTCCGGCCTGGACTGCACATGACACTGCGCTGCACTAAAGTGACCCATGTGTAAATGAGCCTGGAATTGCACTGGTTGCTTAGAAAAAGGTGATATGGAAAGAATATGGAAAACCTCATGGAACTGTTTGAAATCATCCTCTTCAGAGGTGAGGCTATCAGGGGAAAGTCACCTTCCATAACAAGTAGTTGCTCCTGTCACTTTTGCTTCTTTCACGGTTCTCCTTCCTTCCCCAGCAAAACATTGACCCTTCTTTGAAGAGCAGCTCATCCTGTGCATGGAGAAGGAAGATGTTTTGGGGGAGAAGAATCTGAAGACCTAGTCCTGGTGTGTGAGGAGGCCAAATTACAGTTCCCCCAAACATCAGCCATCTGTCAGCTTCCAACACTTTACCATCACAACCTGAAAGTTCACTGATCTGATGAAAAACATAAGAAAGTAGTCCGTACCTGGTTGCGCAGGCACAGATTAACTTTACTTAGAGGACTCACAGCCTTTACAAAGAAAAGGATAGCCAAATGCAATTCAGTGGATGTATTTCTATTAAAACTCATGTGCCTGCAACTGTCTGGGTTAGAACATGCACAGGCTGACTGTAATTCCACTCCAAATGAGGTCATTTGAAAAGGTACAACAAACATTACTAATGCTGCTGCATCATGCTGGGCTGTCAGATAGATCCCAGGGCTTTAATGCAATGCTATATATATATTTATACAGTTGCCCATAGTTCATAGTTCATTAATTAGGAGATGCAAATGCTAGTCAGAGACAAAGCAGAAAATGCCAACAAAGGCAGATCATGCTTCCGTTCACATCGAGGCGTTCACTGCTGACAAGATACAGCTGCATCAGCTGTTTCTTTCGGGGTTGTATTTGGCTCTGTTAAATCCTATTGATTAACCCTAAATTGTCTGGAGTGATGTAATTTTCCATGGGAGTCAGAGGGGTAAGGTTGGAGGGTTGGAGCTATACCTACACTGCTGGCTTTGAGGGGGCTGTACTCAAGGCATGGAGTAGAAAACCTCACGATCTCAGACAGAGGTTTAGAAAAGCTGCCTGGCATGGGACAATCTGGAGGTGGCTGTCCTTGCTTGCTCTGGGTCAAAAATTCCTGGTCCTGCAGCTGGGGGGAGATGGGGCATGAGGGCGGTGAACGTAGTGTCCTTTCCAAAGCACAGCGTGGATGTGCGGGATGGGGCTTCAACAAGCAGTCTGGGTGAAACGTGCTTCAGAGCAGCTGACCCTGATCTCCCTATCTTCTCTTGGCCGGGTGTGCACAGTCACCTGCAGCAGGTAGTGGTGGGAAATGTCCAAGATCTGGATGGGAAGAGGTTCATATTTTCGCTGCTTGCTGTGAAAATGGGAAAGAAAGGAAGAACTGAACTGCAACACCTTGGCAGGACATCCAGACACCTACCTGCAGGCAGGCTCAACCCTGATCCTGACATTGAGCATCTCTGAGCCTGAAGATGACTGGGAGCCCCCATAGCTCTCCTGGCAAAATCTATGGTGCAGAGGCAATTAGGCTAGCAGTGCTTGTGTTGGCCTAGTTTATATCCTTGTAAAGAGGCGGCAGAATTACCTCAGCAGCTAAAAAGTCTTTGTCAGCATACACTGCCTCTACAGGTCTGTGTTTCCTGGGCGGGTGGGAGGTGAGGGTGGGGTAATGGGTGGGCAGCAGCCCTCGCTCCTGCTCCTCCACTGCAGAGTGGCCATCTGGGTCCCTCTCTGCAGCCCCTCGCTGTGGCTCAGACCATCACACATCATGCCCCTGTCCACAGCAGGTTGTGTCTGTCCCAGTCTGTACTGGGAGGCATCACTCTTCCAGCAATGGCAGTGTCCTCTGGTGTAGACAGATCCTGCAGGCGCAGTGCCCAGAGGTGCAACAGTGGCTTGACGGACAAGATGGAGGTTGATGTAAGATGACCTGGTTAACCTTTAGGGCATTCCCAGTGCTTCCATTTACCATAGCTTTCCTCTGAAAACTGCCCTCATGCCATTACGAGCAGAGTGGCCGAGGAGAAGTGTCCAAAGGCAGGGACCGATTGCAAGACTGTGTACATACTTCAGACTATGGAAGTACACTATAGGAAAAAAAAACCAACATGGAAACAACCTGAAATGTCAGCTGAGTCTAATTTCATTCTGAACAAAAAATAAAACCATTGCCTATTACAATCTTCATTTGGCTCTGAAGTAGGATATGGAGTGAGACCTTCACTACTAAAAATATCATCCCTCCATCCCTTGGCCTAAAAGGCTAACCTATCTCACAGCTGTAGGATGCTCATATTCTTCTGTATAGCACAGTTCAAAAAGGAAAGACTAAATAGTCATGATTCTACTTTCCCAGGGCCGTGTCTTTGTGGTAGTTAAAATAAGCGTTGCTGATTAGCTACAGAAATCCTTCTTCCACCAAAACCAGAGTGCAAAGTGTGGCTGCAAGAGAACAATGTTTTAACCAAAAGTCTAGTGTAGACAAGCCCTTGGTGTGGAAGCTTAAACTAGGATGGAACCCTGGCTGAATTTCCATCCAGTCTGAGGTTTTTCACCCCTTTATTTTTCTTGTCAAATGTGTAAACCCTGAAGTTAATAATCTTGCATCTTCAATCTCAGGGAACTTGGTGTTATTCTCCTGAAACAGTCAGATTCTGAAGTGTTCATTTGTACTAAATCCAGAGTGAGTTTTACTTTGAATTAATAGTGTTGCGATAACATTTGGTACCCAAGAGAAGATTAGGAGAAGAGACATTATTCTGCCAAATTTGAAGTTTTTCATCAGAATTGCTACGATACAGATTTAGAACAGAATGAAACTTTTGGGAAGATTTTGTTATATTTGGCTTTGGCAAACCATGCTGTTTTGAGCTGCCTCCTATTCCCCAAAGAATCCTGAAAGTAAAAGAGAAAATTGTTTCCAAATAAGAATAATTATAGCTTGCATAACACAGTCTTGCATTCAGTTACAAAGTCAAAGAAACCAATCAGGGCATCTCGCTTGTACAAACAACGTCTTAAATTGCAGGGAGGAACGTTTCATGATACCCCGAGTTTCACAAAATATCCAGCTTCGTTTTGTTCTAAGTTTGAAAGTTCAAAAGATTCACAAAACCTAAACAATCCTCATACTTTTCCCCACTCCGTCTTGCCAAAGACCTGCCCTGAAAGTGAATTCTGAGAGTTTTGGGTAGAGAAAATACAGGTAGAAACATCACAGTTTCGTCCTTGCTTTTATCTGTGCTTGCTCCAAAGTCTTTAATAAGTAACTAATCGTGCACTTTTTTCTGTGCTTGTTTCTTTCCTCTCTTTATTTAGCTTATTTTTTCTAGGCTGCACATGCTTTTTGGGGCATGGGTGTCCATGTTTCAAGCTGCTTTTTTTTCTGAATAGCATCTAGGGAGACGGGGATCTCCGATTCTCTTGGTGTAACTGCAATACCCTCGATAAAAAAAAAAAAAATAACCAGTTCAGCAGTAGTTCGTTCTTTAGGGCAGGACACTATAATACAGCCCATCCTAAATAGCTGTCTAGACATGTTTTGGGAATAGGGCCTAATATGATAATTCTGGGGAATTTTCTTTCTCAAAGCAAAGTCTTGCAGAGCAATGCCCTCCTACTCTAAAGCATATCTGCCAACACCCCGGGACGCTGCACTGCGGTGGCAATTATTGAAAAGACAGAATAGACTTGCAGTAGTGCCAGCAAATTCCATCCCGTTGAGAAGGAGGGGTGGCAGTATTGCTAAGAGCTGGATCCAGATAAGCAGAATGACTGCTTTTCAATAGCTGGCGCCCATGGACTGGTACACCGTTACATTACCGCTTGCACATATTCATACCCAGCTGCCTGCAAAGATTTTTCTAGTGATGTAGATTGCTGAAGATTGCCTGAAGTTTTGCAGTCAGACAGGCCAGGACCCCAGGGCAGTGTGTACAGTTAGGGGTCAAATGCATAGCAGGTCCTTCTTCAGACCCAAGGTATGGTGTGATGTGACAACAGATCTGATGGCAATGTCGCCGGTTTTCCACAATATAGGATACCTGGAGGACCTGCCTTTTCCTCATTGCCTATTTAGAAACCAAGTCACCTTTTCCAAATAACTGAACAACCCCAGGGTAAACAGTAGTTTCACCTCTCCAGACTTCACCTCCACTTATTTTCAAGTAGGAAACTATCAAGACATTTTCTCAAGCGCTGCCATTTCAAGGAAGGAGAAATGCTGGGTTCTTGCATGGTCATGTTGGAATCCTTTAATGCAACCTACCATAAAGATAATCTAATCTGGTTTAAAAACAACTTCTATTTTTGCAGTGGTGATGAACCCAACTGTTGTGTCCACAGAACAAGCACTGAGTGATCTGCAAATCCCAGGGCCATTTGCGAGGCAGCAGAAACTTCCATTTACCTTTCTTACTTCCTTTCTGTGAGTGTCAGAGACCACAGGGGTCAGGACCAAGCTATTCCTTCCATCTTGGGAAGCCAACATAGGGATCAGATTCATCTTACCAGTGCAGGTGTCTGGACCGAGGTGTCTCCGTGTGTTTTGGGAGCCCAGTGGAGATTTAGTTAAAATAGCTAACAGAATCTAGGCAGGGATCCAGCTAGTCATATGTAGGTGCCTGGTGTAGAGCGAGTTATGTCACTCTCCAGACTACTGACTGTGTTGACTAAATGTTTGATTCCATTTTCTAAATACAGATGTGTAGCGAATAAACTGTGTGCTAGAAGTGTTTGCTTCATTGGCTGTGGAGGGAACCTCACCCTGTGTTTCTTATGCAGAAGACATCTATGGGTGGTTGGTTTGATGAGCTCCATCACAGTGAGAAGGGTGACAACTTAGTCTCTATAGAGCAAGCAGTCTCTACTGCATTACTTTGACAAATGTACAGAAGGACAGACAGACAGATGCTTATCCTGCTCTTCAGATTATGATAGCAAGAGGTTCATCTTCATTCTGAGTCATTCCCTGCCAGCCCAATGTTTCTATGTGTTACTTAGATAATAAGCGATAAATGTTTTCTCACCTGTTCCCTCTTCCTCCAAATCCAAGAAAACAATGGGGTTTTGAACATCCCCAGGGAATATTTTCAAGAGACAAAGTGAGTTTGAGCAGGGAACTCTTCACTGCCAGTGTTGTCATTTTCAGATGGTTTTATGAATTCTTGTAGTTTGTGTTTATTTCCAGAGGAAGATGTTAAGGCACTGACCTGTTCCAACATGAGTAAGACCCAGGTCCTGTAGACACAAGTGACACAGTGTGCAGTACCTTTCATAATTTGCCCTGAAGCCCTGGTCACCACCAACACACCTTTGCTGCCTGGGGCTCCCAAGTGTCCAGGCAGCTTCAGTGTGACATGGAGAGCCTGAGACCGTGGCCTGGACAACTGGAGGACCAGGACTGTGGAGCACACAGCCCATCCCTACAGCATCAACAAAGCCAGGGATCCTTCCCAGACCTTCTCATAACCATCTTAAAAGACCCACAGTCCTTTCCAGCCAGAGGGAGCTTGGTGGGCACAAGCTGGATTAGTTGGGGAAACCCAAAAGGGAGAATGACTGCTTGGAAGGGAACACCTTGCTGGCCCACCAGACACATTTTTGGCTTTTGTATTTACAAGCTGTCTTAAAACTGAAGGCAAGCCAACAGTGTGAACCCTACAGAAAACCCCCCTAACAGGGAGTGTATTGGTGAAGACCACCTAAGGGCAGGAGAAAGCCTCAGCTACACCCAGGAGTGCCAATAGGGATAATGTGGAACAAGCCCTTGTCAATCATTTTCCATCAACCTTTTCTGCATGGGAAGCATTTTACACTGAAGGTTTCCTTAATTGCAGCATACTCTGCGTTCGGAGCTGAACGAGGGAATTTATTTTGCTTTGGCGCCATGGCTCAGCTCGAGAATAAATTGCCTTTGGGTGGACACAGGAAGGGAGCAGGGTACATCATGTCCTCCTGAGTTACCCCTCAGCTTCCAGGTCAGACTCAGGCAAGAACAATAAACAAGACCAAGCCCTGGTGCCCCTCCTGCCTGAATTCCCATGGCACGTGATGCTCTCACGTGGCTCCTACCTGAGACCGGAGAGCTTTGGAGTGAGTTACAATAGCTTTAGTCAGTGCCTCCCTTCTGCCTTGTGCTGCTTGATCTTATCTGACTGCAAGAACGATGACGGAAAATCTTTTCTTGCAGAGGGAAAACATCAGAGAAGTTATGAAATGTGTTTCCGGCGCTTCCCCCCCTCTGCAGTGGGTGGAATGATTTACAAGTGCTTTCCTTCTCTTACCTGACTCCTCTCTTCATGAGGATCCTAAACCTCACCGCAGGGGATTGAAAAGTCTCTGAGCTGGAAATGCCTGAGTGTCTTGCAGACTCATGGCTGCTTCGAAATTGTCTGTGTGCTTGGGCCCTGGCCCTGCTCATCTGTCAACAGGGCAAAACACATGTCTGCCAGCTTTTCCCATGAGCGCAGTGAAGCTCGCTTCCCTCTGCCCGGCCCCAACTTGTTTCAGGTCAGATTAAAAGCTACATTAGCCTTTTTAATGCATAGATGTGGGCTGATTACCAGGGAACAATCACTTTGCCTCTGCTTTCTTGGCAGGGGATAAGGAAAGAGAGGGAGGAATATACTGGAGTGGGGCAATCAGCTCTGCAAGCATCTCTCTCTCCATGAATTAGGAGCATCTCAGATAGGCAGGGTGAATCAGAGGCTAAGGCAACAGTTGCAATTAATGTCATAGGAAATCTAACATTTTCCTGGACTTTGTGAGGCCAGTGACACTGACACATTCATGGGAACAGCCTCATTTCTGAAGCCTGCCAAAATCCCAGATTTTGCCAGCTCCATTCCCAGTTTCCGGCTGTCAGGATGCTGGACAGCGGAGGTGAATCCTTCCACCCCAATAGCTTTGGGATGCTGCAGGCAGTTTAAACTGAACTTGGCAGGGTGGTAAAGGCTGCAAAAGTATTCATTCCAAGGAGTTTAATGAAAATAGGTAGCCAGAACAAAGACAGAGAACATAATAATGTCCCCACGGAAGGACTGTGCCGTGAACTCAGTTCTCACAAGGCACTAAAGAATTTAAATTAAAAACTGAGGTTGAGGAAAAGCCCCACTGGACCTCACAGACACTCAAAGTCCAACCATGAGCTTCAAATCAACAAATCCAGGCAGGTTCTGTCATCCAGGGACAGCTTGTTTAGCCCCGATTAGAATAAGATGGATTTAGAAATTTTAAATAAACTTTCCCTCCTACCCCACCCAGCTTACGATCTGTTAGAGGCTTAGATGGTCTTACATTTTCATAGATGCCTTTCACAATAACCTACAGGCTTTGGGCTGTAGCTGCTCAGTCTTGCGGAAGTCTTGCATTTGTGATAATAAACACAGTATTATTAAAATGGCTTTCTGTGATTTGCCTTCCCATCAATAATAATAAGGTGTTGTGCTTACACCATGATTCATTTTTAGACCACTTCAAGGAAGTAATATTCAAAATTATGGCTTCTGCCAGTGTGGGGAGATGAAGAAGTCTCTCTGTTGTTCTTTTGGAGAGAATGCTTGAAAACTGGCTAGTAGCAGGTCTGGAAGAATATGCTGAAGGAATTTATGGAGTCCCGAAGATGAAGCAAGACCATACTCCAGAGGAGGTTTTAGGCCATATAAACTAAAAAGATCTTCAGGACTTCACCAGTTGCATGGGAAAGGAGAAGAAGCAAAAAAGCTCAGGGGCCATGGCAGGAGAAAGGACAGTCTACCATATTGGACACTGAAGCTGCAGGCTAGTAAAGTCATTTAACAGGCAATTATACAAGGAATCCCTGGAATTTAATGAAAAGTCTCATCTCTCCCATTGGAGAAAATAGGAGAGAGTAAAACAACTCTTGGAGAAGACTCATGGTCTCAGGGCTGGATGCAGCCATGCTATGGAGAGGTGCAAACATTTATATGTGCAACTGCGAGTCCCCATGTTACATCAGGTGGTGTGAAAGAGGATTACAGCTCCCTTAGTAGAAGTCTGGTCAATAAAGGCTTTGGAGTCCTGGCATTTATTTCACTTGTTCCACCCCTGCTTAGTCATCTCCTTTGTTCACCTAGTCTCCTTCTAGATGAGGCTACTGTGAGAAGTGACCAGCACAACAACCAAACCGCTTCTCTGGGCTTGCATGTCTGGAAAGGGACATTGCTGAGGATGTAGCTCCATCTACTGCCATACAGGGAAATGTCAGTCCTCTACTAGCATCTGTATTGGGCACTTTTGCTGATGCATTAAACAAATTGAACTCAGGATAGAAAGGACTCACCTTTTTTTCTTAAAAAAAAAAAGGAAAAGAAAGGAAAATAATGAGGAGTCAATTATCATTTCTGGACATTCAAAATTCCAGTGAAAAATTTCTAGGAAAGTAGAAAATAATAATACACAAACTTTTTTCCCAGTAGTTTTATCTAGTCAGGCTGCTCATTTAAATAGCATATGAGAAGGAAAGAAGAAAGCAGCCAAAAATAGAGACCAGATTGTGCATAAGGTGCTACATAAAACCTTCATTGCACTACAGGCAACACAGAAACTGTTACCAATGTATATGATGCCAACTGGATTGTCGGGGAAGATGGTGTCCAGATCTCTAACTCACCCTAGAAAAGCCATTTTGCTTGCCACAATTATCCAAAATTGAAAAAAGTTCTGGAAAATGTGGCCCAAACCACTGTAGCTTAACCTTACAGAATAGATTTAAGATGCATGGTTTGGTCATGGTCAGTGGTATGGGTTAGTTTTCAATGGGTTCGTTTTCACCTGGGTCCTGTCAATGAAAAGTTAAAGACTTAGTGTAAAATACTCATGTTGGTTCCCCTTGTAGCTAATATGCAGAAGATGACAACTCCAGAGGGCAATTGTGCTTCTTCCCTTGGATGCCTGGCTCAGAGTTTCATGGCTGTTGCTCTCTCCAAAGAGACACAGTGGCTGGAAACAAGAGCAGGAGACATCCAGAGATGGAAGGAAGACCTTTTCTTTTTAACTGTGGTAGTGGAAACAACTTACATGGGACAGTGCCATTGGAAATGCAGTATGGGTTGGGCCTCTTCCCCTGAAACACACAGTCTTTTGGACCCGAGTATGAGGAAAGAGCTCTTGGCTGAGCCAAGTAAGAGCTATGCGAGTCTGGAGAAGGGCAAAAGCCATAGGTAGTGGGTTGTGAGCAATGGGGCAGTGCTGGTGGACAGAGCATGCTGGATATAGAGTGTCACAGCATTAATCTTGCCAAGAAAGCCAGCTGCATCTCTAAAGGCCCCAAATCCCCTGTGACATGTCCCTGGTACCATGATGCTGCCCTACATCTTGGTGCAAATTCTCCATCACTTGAAGTCTTCCAGAAAAGGACCACCTGACACGTCTCGGTTGCAGGACTTGCAGGGTGAAGTTCTTTGGCCTTGTTTTTTGTTTGGGTTTTCTTTTTTCAGATCTGAGAATCATTCTAATCTTTATCAAGGACTAATTAATATCAGTGATGTTATTAACAACACAAAGTCAGTGAGAGCAGAGGAGTTTCCAACAGTCCAGGAGAAAAATCTTGCTCAAGGATGTAACCCAGGGTATTTTGCTTCTAAAGATAAAACAGGTTCTTGGCTGGTTTAAAACAACTAGCTGATGTTTGTTTGCCTGACCCCTCATTTCTCAGCTCTTTTTTTGCACTAGAAACGGTGTTGCTATACCCCAATAGTGGTTTCACATCACACCAGGAGCAACTCCCAGGAGATGCAAGGCAAGCTTTCAAAATGGGTTATGTAGGGGTATGAGAAGGAGTATATGATCCAGGTTTGGTTGTAAGAAGTCCTTCTTCTGAGAGTAAAAGGCACCTAGAAAATATTAAAGACCTGCTGGAAATCTAAACCTTTATCTTGCATCCTCTAAAATACGTGGAAAAAGGTGACCACAGATTTCAGCATCACTAGGACTCCTGAGGGACACATGCTATGGTCCTATTTGGATTCAGCAGTGGTCATTGGTAATACTTGTATTGATTACAACAAAAGCAGAAGCCAGTCTAATTTTGCAGAATCCAGGGACAGTGCATTGGTCACCAGAGACAATGACAGCCTTTCTATTGACTTCACTGGGCTCAGGGTACGGCTATGAAAGCTGGTCTTGTGTTGCACAGAAAGGGAAGGGCTTTGGGACTGCATAGCTCCAGGGATTAGTACTAAACAAAGAGCCTTTAACTTCTAGGTCAATGCTCCGAACCCCTGCCAAGCTTCTGGCGAGTGAATGCTATTACCATTTGTACAGAGGCAGCTGATGAATGAGTTTGACAGTTCTCGGCATGGTCCTGGACAGAAAATGTCCATATCATTGCAGAGTCAGTGTTCTCTGCCTTCCTTTAAGAATCAAGGGGACTTGTGAGATAGATAATTTTCCTCCTGGCAGTATTACCAGATGTATGGTACATGCTGGCAGGGAGCACAGCAGTGCTTGACCTTTGAGGAAAGATGCCTCAACTCATTTGGCTGATCATTGATGTGGCCGGGACAACATATTCCTGCTTAGCATCTGGCCCAAAGGTGTCAACTGGTGATAAATCAGATTAAACGAGCAGCTGTAAGGACCTGAATTTCTGACCAATCCACGTTGACAGCTGTGTCTCCTCCTGGACAATCCTTGTTGCTGTCTGTTCAGTGGAGGTGCCTCATGTTGCCATGCTGGTAGCATCTGAATTGCAGTCCAGGTCGGTGTCAGAGACACAGGGAAGACAGGCAAGCTGTTATTGATATTTGCACAGCAACCTGAACCAAACCAATCTTCTCCTCTCAGCCCCTACAAGCTGGTTTGATGCCATTCCTAGAAGTCTCCCAACAGGTCTTGTTCAACCTGAGCTGTATGTACGTCCTTGCAGGGCTAGGTGAGTCCTGGCTCCCTAGGAGGCTCGGGAGCAGGCCAGCTCTATAGCTGATAGTTTTTGAACTGGTATTCATTTTTCCTTGCTCAGAGACATTGAATACTTCCATGCTTTAGCTCTATTTCATACGATCATCAGATAATAATCCCAGGGAAGTGGTTGAGTCCCCATCCCTGGAGGTATTTAAAGGACGTTTGGATGAGGTGCTTAGGGACATGGTGTAGTGGTGGGCTTGGTGGTGTTAGGTTTATGGTTGGACTCGATGATCTTAAAGGTCTTTTCCAACCTATATGATTCTGTGATTCTGTGATTCTGTGATAATTCCTTCGGGCTTGTAGTCCAATCATGGGATAATTCAGGCCTGTAGCCCACTCATCCTTTTCACTGGTAACGGCTAGACACAGTGGTAGGACATGAAGTGCAATCATGGGTATCGAGAAGATTCACAGCCAGGCGATTAGCCTCCTAGTGAATTGCTTTTTGGCAACTGAAAGTTCAAATGTGTACTTTTGCCACCTCTTTTCTACCGGTTTCAATCGCATCCAGGATTTGCTCTTGCTGGTATCCTTCTGATCTGTGGCACTAATAAGTGAATGAGATGGGGTATGCATAGAAAGAGGCATGACTATCAAAGCTTGGGACTCAAACATGCAGTACCTTATCTGCACCACTACATAGCTTGAGAGTCTTACCCTTCAGCATCAGCTTTCCTGTAATGCCAGGACCTGACCCAAAATGCCACGATATGGGAGATTTCCAAAGCATATTATGATCCCTCCCATCTGTCCCTGACAAGCTAAAGTTGTACCAGTAGGTAACCCAGAAAAGCAGATGCTTTCTCAGCCACCAGAAGTTCTCAGACTTGGTGTGATTTGTATCCCAGCTTTCCTTGGTCTACTTTTTCCTTTCTAAAAGCTGGTCACCTGCTTAACAATTTTTTTAAAAATCCAGAGCTTAGGACTAGTGAGCTGTGTGGGTCTGCCTGTGAAGGGCTTTTCTCACCACATCCCCACTCATGCTATATTTATTTTAAAAGTATAGGATGTCGCAGAAATAGGGACAGAAAGGAGGGTGCTTGTGTGACAGTGGAAAAGTATCAGGTAATTGTAAGCAGCCTTTTCAGGAGGGGCAGGTCTCTCCAAACAAACGATCATGAAGACAAATCAGCACAAAGAAGTAGGTTGACTATTACCAAAAGTCAAGGTAATTGCAGGGAAGAGGTAGCTAAGTAGAGGTCTAAAGAAGGATGAGGATTTGACCATAGTATTCAAGGTCCACCCACTGAATTGGGGCACATCTGAGCCATACTGCAATTTTCTGCTGCTTGGTTTCTTCAACTCCAACCACTCAGCTATTAATTTGATACACTGTCAAACTGCAAGTGATCCTCAGTGCCTAGCCTAAAATTATAGGAACTTCCAGGGGAGGACTGACTTTTAGTGATGTGTGTCTACGCCTTGTAGAAGGAAACCTGGAGTGGAGACTTCTAGGAATGGCATCAAACCAACTTGTAGGGGCTGAGAGAAGAAGATTGGTTTGGTTCAGGTTGCTGTGCAAATATCAATAACAGCTTGCCTGTCTTCCCTGTGTCTCTGACACCTACCTGGACTGCAATTCAGATGCTACCAGCATGGCAACACGAGGCACCTCCACTGATCCACTGGCATGGCTGTGTGAGGGCGAAAACATTCAGGTTTTGATGGGACAAAAACCATCTGGGAAAATGTCAAAGCCACATCTCTGCAAGCCACAACCCCCCAGTCCTGCCACAGCAAAGCTTCCATGAGGGTGGGAAAGACACACGTTTAAATGATCTACTCTGTACTAGGAAGCCAAGGAATTAGGAGTGGGAAAGGGCTAATGCAACGCTAGCCACTGTGAGCCTCAGAGTCCAAAAACAGAGAGCAGCCCTCTCCCTCCTCCTGAAAAGGGCATCTGTGTTATGATTTTTAAGCGTGTCTCCCCAATGAGGAGAGAAATCTCCCTTTAGCCTCATTTCCTTTGGAAAGAAGCTTATGCAGTGCTGCGTGTCCCACCAAGAACCATTGAACCAGTTGGCTGGTTTTAATTGCACTCAGCAGAGAGAGGGACGTCTCCCAGGAACTTGCGTTCCCATGGATTTTGCAAGCAAGTAGCTGGGTAGAAAGAAGAGTCTCTAAGGGCTTGTACGAGCCCCTAATGAGGGGAAGGCAAAGTCGCTGGGCACAAAGAAGCCCCATGCAAGAACAACGGACACAGTTGTGGGGTCCATAAATGTTTTAGTCACTTGCCCACAGGGTTTAGCCACAGAAGTTAGGTGAGGAAAGTTTTTGAGTCTGGGGGGAATTAGATTCCTGTATTCTCATTAAAATTGGTTAGTCTGGCACATCTTTTTCCTAGTGTCATATAATCCGAGTTTCCGAGCATCACATAATCACATGACTCTGGGAGCAGCAAATTGCCATCTGCTCCATCTCCCTGGAAGGTCACAACTTTTTTCCCTGTGCTCCTTTTGCTGTTGGCTCAGTTTTGTCCAGTGGCTCAAGTCTCATATACATCAGTCATTACCTTTTCCTTAGAGAGGGGCAAAGAGCTGGCCTGGGAATTTGCATTGCATCCACAGTGGATTGAGAAGTCTTTCCCAAACGCTGACTGCGGTGGGAACACTGCAGACACAGCAAGTCTGAATTTGGTTACAGTATAATCCTGGACAGTGCATTTTTTGTTGCTAGTTTTTGCTCCGCTTGTATTGCATTTGCCATCTGGCACTTTCTGCCTGGACTAATGGGGATTTTGCTGGGCATCGTGGCATTAACCCAGCTCACCTAGGCAAGGGATGGCAGGTATCATCCCCTATGGAGACTCCTGCGGTCTCATCACAGGAGATAACTGCGGTGGTTATTGTCCCCTGGGGAATTTTCTGCTCTGGATGAGAGTTAAGATGAGTCCTTGAGAAATGTATCATGGCATCTTTACTTGCAGCTCTTGTGCAATATGGGTTTAACGCTGCTCGTTTGAGCTGGGCTGCCAGAGAGATGTTTTAGCTTGTCCTTCTCAGTATCCCAGAGACTTCTTGGCAAGCTTCATCAACAGAGGATCCAAAGGGGGTTTGTTTTAAACACCCTGAGAAGTAAAAACAGTGTAAAGCTACATGCAAGGCTGTCTATCAGTGGATGGCAGCACCATCTTGTGTTCACTTCTGGAGAAGGGACAGAGACTGTTTTCATCAGTGAACAGACTACAGATTCTCAATCTCTTTGGCAGCTCTCCTGAGAAAAATAATAACTATTGGCAAACGCTGGATCAACACAAGGCAGAGGCATAAAGTCTAGGCCAGGCTCCAAGCCTCCATTGCTCCAGGGTCTCCAGTATTTTTCTTTTGTTTGCACATCAGAATTGATTAAAGGTGTGTGCCAGTCATATCCCAGGAGGTGCTTCAGTTTCGTGGTCATTCCTACCACATATGCTCCAGCAAGTCACTAGATCCACCCTTTAAAATCAGGCATCTGAGATTTTTTCCCAACTTGTAAAGTTTCAATGGATAGAAACTTTGCATTATCTAGTCTGATGGGCTATATCTGGATTTGATTATCAATCACATGTTATTAAACCCAACCAGCAATTCCCTCCCAGAAACAGCTCTTGGAGCAATTAAAGACAGTTTCACCCTGTTTTAAAGGAGGCTTTGTACACAAAAGCTTTTACCCCAGGCCATTGATATGGTACAATGAGGTTAATTAACAACTTCTACTATTTCACATTTGCATATTTGAATAGATGTCCCAAGTCTCTTCCCCCAAGTTTGTAGCCTCTGTGTATTTCTTGTCTCCAGGTTCCCCATAGGTAGGATCAAGTCTCAATCATTTGCAGAGCAGCACCAAGACACCAGTTTTGATGCACCAAATCACGTTGTAGGCATCTCTATATGATGACGGATGGGTGCAGAGAGAGGGCGTGACTGAGATGCTACAAGTGTGCAGGAAAAGAGGAGAACACAAGGAGGGAGCAAAGAGAGCAAGTACCTCCTTGGGTTGTGAGATTTCACCTATCTGGTCAACGAGGTTCACAATATCACCTAAGTGTTTTAATCAGCAGGCTATCAGAGAAAAGGACTTAGGGAAAATGGTGGCAGGACAGATGGATTCACCTTCAACACAGGGAAAGAGTGCATAATTTTCTGGGTGCCTGGAAAAAATCTGCAGGAGAGCAGGTGTGCAAAAATCTTTTGGGTCTGTCCACCTAATGCACCGTCTGCTAGTGTGGAGTGATGGGACCATGGCACAGCTCTACACCGTCTGGGCAAGGCTTACTACAAGGTCCTGAGCCTTTAGGGGCCCCTGCTCAAAGGCACCTTCCCAGGCTCAGCCTAGTGCTGGGGCTCTGTTTCCCCATCCCCTGGCCTTGCACACCAGTACCTTCTGCATTGGAAAAGTACCTCCACAAGAAAGCCAAGTATGTACCAGCTGGCCAGAAAAGTGGGGCACTGCCAGATTAAATCTTGCCCAATGAACCTATATGTATGAAAAAGGTGCTCCTAGCAATTTTTGTACATATCATTCTATGTAATTTCTACCATGCTGTCACCTAGGTGCCTGGTTTTGGACCTAGACCAGCACTAGACATTTGCAAGAGAAACCAGGAGACATTTGGCCAGATTTGAAGCAATGACAGATTTGCTGCTAGGTACGAAATATGTATGTCATAACTGCTGTTTGTGCAAACTGCGAAATTAGAGACCAAGATTTTGAAACTGCAATAAGATTGACCATGTACTATTATTGTGCTTGTCATGTCATCTGTTTTGAGGCGTAACTAAGCATTCCCACCGTGGATCGGGTCCCCATGGACATACCTACAACAGTATAGATATAGACTCCATGTACAGCTATGTAGATAAAAATTGGTCAAGTGTGCTGGGAAAATTGTTGTCCCATGGTTGTGAAATGTTAGAACATTCCCTTGCACAAATTTGGCCCATTTCTACTAAGAGTTACCCCCAAACCATTCCCACATTTGGCAATTAGTCCAGTTTGGGGACCATTCCCAGCTGGCAGCTTGCTCACAGCCTTGCTTTGGTGGCTGGCAGGTCAGTAGTACAGAGCCAAGCCATGACATGAAAGGTGGTCCCAGTACATTCCCTGGCATACTTAGATTATTAGCGTGGACGATTTTAACTCCAGTGCACTGGAAAGATGGGAAGTTCTATAATCCAGATAGAAGAAGGAGAGGAGAAGTTGATACATCAACAGGGAAAATGCAAAAAATAGCAGCCCTGTTTTGGGAAAGACCTTGTTATCTATCCTCATTTCTTCTTTGCATTTGCAGAGATAATTTCAAGCTCTCTAACCTGTCTCATTCTTTGTCCAGAAGTCTTGTCCTGTGGGAAACCTGCAACAAACTGATCCATTTTCCTAATCAACCATTTCTGGTGCAAACTGGTTTCACCACTGCATCTGCAGGCAGCTTTGCTCTTGCAAGCAGGCAGAGTTTTGCCCTGCCTGCAGGCACCTTATGCTGCAGGATGGTGCTGAGAAACCCTGCTCGCTTCTGCAGAGCATGCCCAGCAAGTGGGGAGGCAAAAATTCTTTCTAACCTAGGGACAGGGCAGGTTGCAATTGCACCTCTTTAAAAAAAATAAATATCTCTGATGGTTTTGCTTCAGCTAAGATTTTTCCAGCCAGCTTTGCTGAAAAGCTGCTACCAAATTCCCGGGACAGAGTTAACAACTGTTCCTGGATGGGTTTGAGCTCAATGAGGGAATTCATGAGTAGAGGCTGGGGCTGAACAGATATATCCATGAGGAAAATATATCAGTCTGTGGCAAGGAGACAATTTCCATCCATGAAGGTGTTTGATGCCACAGGGACCTCAAGGAGAGGGATAAAGGGGTTTGGAAAGATGTTGAGGGTAAGGCTATGGGTATGGTCCTAACCTGAATTGTGGAGGATGAGCAGAAAGGGAATTGGCTGCTGGAAGACAAGGGTGCATCCAACCACCTAATGCTCATAGGGGCTGGGACCCCTCTTAGGGCAGTATAGCAAAACTTGAAGGTTTTGCTTCCAACCTGCCCAGTGTCCTGCATTTATCATGAGTCTTACCACTGGCTTCTGCTGAAGCCAGGCTTTCCTAGTCATTTTAAGTCTACAGGACAGAGATGACAGCCTTTTCCCATGCTGTGACCCCTGGTGCCATGCTCACCTGTGATATTAGCAGCTAGGGAAAAGGAAGAAGAGGCAGTGTTTCATGGTCCGGGAGTGTGTGGTGCTATTAGATAGGGCTGTAATATAAATAAAATGTAGTATTTCCCAGCAACACAGATCTTGCACACACAGCAAGGGAGGCTGGGCAAAAAAAAGTCAGTTGTGGCCCCCCTGTATTAGAGTGCATCATCATGTAATAGTTCAGAGCGGTGTGAGCACCCTGTTGTCCTGCCCTGAGCAGGGGTGGCAGCTCTCGCTCCCCCTGAGCTCAAAGGTGACCTGGGAAGACGCATGATTCCCATACTATGGGACTGAGGAGCGATCAGCCTTGCTCATCCAGCTTCAGGCTTCTCTGCAGGGAATGATGTTAGGGTTGGCAATTGTTGGCATGGTCTCTCAGCAGCAGGAAATTACCTATGATTGCCAGCTCATTTTATTTAAACCAACAAAAGGATGTCAGATGGAAATGACTTTCTTTCATGCCCAACCTCAACTGCATTCAACATCTGTACAAGTGAAGTGGATGTATATAACAGACTCAGACACCTTCAGTACTCAGGAATCATGGTTCCAGGCATAAAAATAACCCAGATTTACTACATCATGGCAATTACTGTCAAGTAAGTACCGTGAATATTCACTCTAATTTCAAGACACACTCACAATTGATATTCTTTTGCATTTACCTTCCATGCGTATTTTAGCAAATGAGTTTGCTGGTAGAAAATTCCGCTCAAATAGCTAATTAAAGCAACTCATTAAGAAAGCAGGTTTCAAATTTGCAAACACAAAATACAGCATGCTGGAAGTATGCTCTGAGTGTAACAGTCACCCAGGTGGGCACAATAAAAAATGCTGTGACCTACCTCAATCGGGCTCACAGTCTCACAAGGATGGCCAGCCAGCAATCACAAATCAGCGGGCTTGGTCACGTGGAGCAACAAAATATCCCCTTAACTTCCTCGTTTTCTCAAAAAAAAAACCTGCTAAAAAGCTTTAGCAGAAGGTCGTGAAGTTAGAGCTATTTCCAACCAAATGGCATCAGATCACAATACACTTGATCCACAGTCAGCCTGAGTTTGTGACAGTTGGAAAGTGTTGCTTCTGGAAGAACTACAAATGATTCAAGGGACTTAGGCAATAACTGACCACCAGCTGGGATTCAAGTTTGAATTCCAAGAACACAGAAAAACATGGACAGAAGCCATTTGAGAAAATTATTGGTCACATGTTCTCAGTGTAGTTAGTGCTGTCCTCCACGTTAGAGCAATTTGGTAAGGACCAGCTTCTTTCAGAAAAGGTCTCCTCTCCCTCTTCAGTATTCTGTGAACCTTTGAGGCTCTCATTGGCTAAAAGTAAAGATATGGAGTAATCTGGCAATACAAATATGTTTATTGACTTGCCAGCCCATATTTGCTAACCAGCCAGTTGGTTGCTGCAAAGCAAAAATTGCAATAGCTGAGCTCTTACTGCCTTTGTCATGACTGGGCACATTTTGCCATGTCTGTGGGGCTGGGTCCATACTAAGAAATTAAACAGTAAAAGATTACTGAGCACTGGACTGCAATGGTTCAGTTACTAGAATGACTTTTTTTTTTAATTTTCTAAACCCTTGCTGGCTGCCATTCTTCCAGACAACTTCCATCATCCAAAACTTAGCATGGGTCAACGGGCAATTCAAAAGTCAGTTTTGATGGGACCTTTCTTGAGGGTGAATGGGTTGAGCTTGATGGAGATGGCTAGATTGTTGCATGGGACCTCAGGACCATAGGAAGGGCCCTGATCATGGTGACTTTCCTTGTAGGCGCTCTTTGCCTTCTGTCTATTAATTTTGTTTTAAATAGGCCCAGAAGTTGAATGGAAAATGAAGAAAGACATAAGGAGAGAAGCAATCAGAGAACAGGATTGTAAGCTGTATTTAGCTAGAAAAGGAGGAGGGAAATGAAGACTGAAATCCTTCCTTTTTTCAAATTGGTTTCAATATGGTATCTGGGGTGCTAATTTTACAGGCACACAGGATTTCATGAAGTCTGCTGAACACTTCTGCAAAATCATCCTGTTGAATCTGAGGAGTCCTTAAGTTTGGGCTACATCTTGACTTCAGCTCAGGTGCCTGAACTTTAATTACTTTTTTTCTCTCAACTGTACAGGATGGCAGAGTCTGTCAGACTTGTGCTTTAGGTGTCTCCGTAATCACTTACCAGTGCTTTCACAATGGAAGTAAAGAAGTCATGTTGATAGAGTTGGATCACAGTGTTTGACTTCAGGAGATAGGTAATTATCCAAGCGACTGAAGTTAGGCTTGGGATCAGGGTGCTAGCCTGAACTGGAGTTATAGTCCCTGCAAGTAATCATGGGTTTAAGTCACATGTCTAACTGGGATTTTCCTATTTCTCTCTGCCTTGCATGGGAGCTGCTGTGGGTTGTGCTAGGAGGACTGAAAGCAACAACTTGTCAAAGCTTTGTCTTGCAGGTTTATTCTGATAAAGAAGAAAAATAGTTCTTGAAATACACTGAAAATGGGAAAAAAAAAAGACTCCATCCCCCTTGTGAGCCAGAGAGCAACAGCCTTGAAGGAAAGGACATGATTTGTTTCCTTGGGGAGGTATGACAGGAGTGCAAAGTAAAAGGTGGCAAATAGAGGCAACACGTGCTCTTTTTCTGTGGGCACATCCCTTGAATCACCAGGATCTGCTGGGCTTGGCCTGTCTCCTCACATCATTTTAAGCACATTGCCTTCTCATCAAAGGAATCTATCTGGACATCTCAACCTTATGTGTTAGTTGTAACCACACCAATGACCAAGGAGCTCCTTCTTCCCAAAATAGATGGGACCCTCTGGGGTTGGAGAGATGCGATCATAATGGCGTTATAGTGGAATTAGTCTAATTTGACATCTTGGGCAAAGATCATCCGCCGCCCCTGTTCTGGCCACTATCTGTGGGGCCCTCCTTTCTTTTGTCAGGAAGGCACTGACACAGCGGTGTTTTGAGGAGGAGAAGACAGCAGCAGATGGATATTGCTGGTTCTGTCCTTTTCTATGCAGAGGCGTTAAGAAGGGAGCTATTTAGAGCCAGTACAGCAGCACCAAATATGGTTGAGATTAGTCTCCTTGAAGGCTTTCTCTGAAATTGTACTGGAAATGGGTTGATTATGAGCCAACTCTGTCTTGGGGAGCTTTCTTTTATGCCATTGTTTGGTTTTGAACTTGTCTGTTCTCCTTTTTGAATCTGACTCAACTATACACAAGGGTAATCTACTTGCAATGTGTTTTGTGTTCTTCTGTTTCAGAGAAAAAAAAAATCTCTGAATTATGAAAAAAAAAGGCTGGTGCCATTGCCATGTGAATAAGTAGTTGTAGTTGCAAGGAAAAGGAGTTCTGAGAAGAGAGGATATCTCTCTGGCACGTAAGAACTAGAAAGTTCGTAAGAACTTCCTATCTGCAAGACCAGATTTCAGAGGTGCAGGAACCTTCCACTGTTTACAAGCTCAGACTGACAATGAGCAAATCTCTGCAATTTTAGCTTGTTTAATACGTCTTTTGATTTATTCTGTTCTCAATCTGAGGAGAACAACTTCAGGAGAGACAAAATCCATAGACGAAAGCAAACCTGTACCAAGCCTCAAATCACTATCCACCAGAACACTATAGGGAAGCTTACAGTGGACATGTGTCTTGGATTTAGGTTTACCTCTGTGCTCAGGTAGGGCTGCAAATAAAACCAAGAGTTTTTAATACCTGAGCACTAGGAATTCATTATATGAAGATATAGCACATAGTTATTCCTGTAAATACAGTGTTCCCTTTAACCAGAAGAGATGTTAGTTCCAGTTTTTGGCTAAAAAGAGCTGCCTAAAAGTGAAGCGTGTTATGGACCCAGAACCAGTGAATGAAGGGAAGATTTACAGTGAGACCATCACCCAACCAGGCTAATAAAGTGTAAATGAAGACAGCTGTTGCAAAAGAATAGGCTACAAAGATAAATGATGAGATGGCTGCACAAAACACTCCTCAAATTACTGTGACTAACAAATGAGTTGGTGAAAATTAAAAGTCTGTGCACAGATGATTCTTGAACAGAAGATGCTGTGGGTTTTTTTTCCTCCCCAATATTTTGATTTTTTAGCTGGCTCCAGAGCATCAACAACCCAATGCTGGACATGCAGCTCTGGAGCTTCTGTCCTTGCATACTTTAGTTACCATGAAAAGTGAAAAACATTATTTCTTAAGTTCCAGTTATGTCTAGAGAGTCCATCCAAGACTCTGCTGAGTTTTTATAGATGCACAGACATGGAGAGACTAGATCTGTGCCAGAGAGCTTAGGGTAATTACATTTTGCCATGTCATCTAAGGTGTCTTCAGGTTTCCAGCTTCCACTTAAAGGAAATTTAGCATCTCAATATCTGGGAAACACAAGGCAATGAGTTACAGTCTGATACCTAAATTCTACCCAGTTACACGAAACTAGTCTTTCTGACCAGATAGCATCTCTGAAGGCTTTGAAACACCTCTGGGGAACACTAGACATGTGGGCTGAGGAGGACTTAGGCTGTTTAATCCTGCCTTGAGTGACTTTGATCCTGTTTTTACCTGGAGGCCTGGATATCTAGAGGATTCAGTGATGGGTTTTGTGGGTCACAGTCTCTTCCATTGTCTAAGCACTGCTGGAAACACAACTGCAACAAGCCAGCCATGCATGGGGAAGGCAAGAGACACATGAGAAGGGATGTGGTTCACAAGAAGTCAGATGGCATTTTGAGCTCTCATGTATGTTTCCTTGGTTGGGTTAGAATCTCGCTGTAATCTTCTGTGCATCCATAAGGTGTCTGTCCTGTTGCTTTTACATCACTGCACATGCTTTTTGCTAGTCTTTGATTTTCTCCGCATCTTCAGAATTGTTTACAGACGTCCACATTTAATGAGATTAAAAGAAAATACTGAATAATTCATTGGAACGAATAATTGAACTGCAGTGACCTTTATGTTAATAAAAGTGCCCCTTTCCTCTGTGCAAACACTTTAGCCTTTGCAAAGCAGGGAATTCACTGCATCTGTTGAATTCACAAGTGGCTTTTTTGTTTCTGTTTGTTTTGTTTTAAATAACTGCCTAATAGCTGGAACCAGCATTGTGTTCCTCCTGCTGACTCACTGGTTTCCAAAAGCTCTGCAATGAGTGTGACATCTTTAAAGACCACAGAATATACTGTTTCCTTTCAACCGGGCATAATCTGCAATGATTCAACTCACGTAAAAGAACCATGTGGGTAGAAGTATCCCAACTGAATAACGTCACCCTCCATACCTCCAGCCTCTCTGCCTTGCACCTGATGTGCTATGCCATTCAAATACTATTTACTATGGCAATCCATAAAAAGACTTTGCCTTTGTTTCAAAAATCATGTAATGAATGTGGAATTTGGCTCAGGCAAAGTAGTCCATGCTCATTAAAGTGAATAATTCCAATTCTTGCCTCTACTAGGATACGAAGTGTATTGACACTAACTATAAAGTAGTTATGTAGGGTACCCTGTAGAGGGTAGCACGTTGCTTGGAGTTATGAAAGAGTGTAAGGCCAAAAATCCATACACTAAACAGTCCCTAAATGACTGCCTGATAAAAAGTATCTAGATCTGAACATTGTGCAAGGATGGGAATTCAGAAAGAGTAGAGGTTAATTCTGTGATTCTGCCATTTGCTATCTAATTTAGGGCAAGTCTCTCCATTGTGGTCAAGATGAGTTCCTCGTCTGTAGAATGAGGACAGCATCATGTCATTTTTTTTGTGCATTTAGACCAAGCTCTTCAGGAAGGAGGTAATTTTTCATCCATGCATCCAAAGAGTTGAACACAAGAGGGCTTTTCTTCTGGGTGAGATTTCTAGATAGTGCTGCAAAATAAATAATCTCTGAGCTTTCTTGTGTTTATGTGCAAAACCTTTTTATTTGCTTTTTTTTGAGACTGTTTGAGTGTTTACTTGTAAGAATGTCTGCGGAAAGTTAAGTTGTCAGGAGAATTGGTGAGAATATAAATATTCATGAGAATACTCTCATTGCAAATGCTTTTGTGGCCATCTGTAAAAGCTTTTTTATTATTCAAACAATGCTGAGCTTTTTGTAGATAATTTGCCAACAAAAAAAAAAAAGAAAGGAAAGGGGTTTTTTTCCTCCTTTTTTTTCTTAGAGACAGCTGATACTGTAGTGCACAGTCATCAGCGCTGGTGTGTGATTTAATATCCAACATGTGGCACAAACAGACAGGAAGGAGTAATGAGAACACTACTGCCCTGCTATCGGAGAGACAAAAATATGTTTACCCCAACTATTTTGAATAAAGAACAAATTAGTAAAACTACCACCTGTTTGTGAATAATTAAGGCAAACAAACAAAAGATTTGCAATTTATCAAATAACTTGTTTATAGCAGCAATTCCCTTTAATGTTGGTGTGATGCCTTAGTGTTGTTACACAGCGTCCTTCTGCTTCATTGTGGGAATTTCCCTCTTTTTTTAACATGAATCAGGAGTAACATGACTTTTCCTTTATTGGTCTTTTCATCTAGATGTCTGTGTTTTTCACCACTGTATTGTTTTGTATTGTTTTTGTTTATGTTTTTCACCACTACATGTATGTTTGTATTGTTTTTGTATATGTTTTTCACCACTACATGTATGTAGCAGAGCATGTCCAAAGAGTTATGACTCTATACTCACACCACCTCCTTTTTTAAAGAAGACTTGTCATCTCTGTTTATAGGAAGGGAAACGTGGTGCAGAGGGAGTATCCACCTTTTATTAAGATCACCCCAGAAATCTCTGGCAAATTTGGGAAATGGAATTTTACCCAAATCTCTCCTATATTGTCATTATCACAAAAACATTTTTTTCCGTTGATTGTCCTATTCCTTCTTTACTTCAGCTTTGGAGCTGAAAGGGAGGAAAAATCACAGAATCACAGAATCGTATCGGTTGGAGAAGACCTTTAAGATCATCAGGTCCAACCGTAAACCTAACACTACCAAGTCCACCACTAAACCATGTCTCTAAGCACCTCATCCAAACGTCCTTTAAATACCTCCAGGGATGGCGACTCAACCACTTCCCTGGGCAGCCTGTTCCAATGCTTGATAACCCTTTCAGTGAAGTAAAATTTCCTAATATCCAGTCTAAACCTCCCCTGGCGCAACTTGAGGCCATTTCCTCTTGTCCTATCACTTGTTACCTGGGAGAAGAGACTGACCCCCACCTCTCTACACCCTCCTTTCAGGTAGTTGTAGAGAGCAATACAACTACCTGAAATGGGGAGGATCACTCTCTTTTAGAATTTTTTCCTGCACAGGGACTTCTCACCATGGTTGGAGAGGTGTTTGTGCACCACGAGGGCTATAGATCTGACCCAACTATGCGTATTCTTGTTTTTTTCCTATTCCACAAGTGTTTCACCAAAAATGACTAAAACATTTGGTGTGCTGTTAAACTCGTTACTATCCTTCAGCAGCGAGTTCCACAAGTTAGTATTCATTGCATGCAAAGTTATTTCAAAATTTTTAATGGATTTTTTTTTTTTGCTTATGAGAATGTGTAGGAATTTTTGCTTCACTGCACTGATCTGTATTCCAGGCTGACCATATCTCAGATTCCTAGGTTGTGGCTTCTGCTGAAAGTCCTGGGTCCAGATATTTAGCTCTGCATTGAAAGGGTAAATCTGCTTGAAAAGGCAGTCTTTGGCATCTCTTTTACTTTTTCTTTAAATGGAGACTTTTCCAAAACACCTTGAATCTGTAAGAAATTTCAGCTGAAAACATCCCAACAGAATCTGTTTATGGTATTTCAGCTTCTTTGAAACCAGTTGTTGAAAACTTTCAGGACGTCATAGGAGTTTCCTCCCAGCTTATTGCATCAGGGTGGGAAGAATGCAGGGAGCTATTTCATGGTGCCCAACCCCACATCATGGATGAAAATCAGGGCTCAGGACAAATGGCTCAGATCATTCAGCAGTTAGGGGAGCCCTGTATGCTTTGAATCCCTACTCTGATCAGGCAGTTGTCTCTGGGGAGATGAAGGCCGTATGATCCCAGCATATTTCCTTCTGCAGCAACAGTGATGAACATTTGAGGGAAGCAACGTCCTTCTGGAGGAGGCATCTCCAGCATTTCAGTGGAGAGGGCCAGCCCTGCCATCAGTGTGGGTGCACGGGTTGCATCTCTTGGATGTTGGTTGAGCTGGAGCTAAAATGGGTTAATGTGAAAACAACAGGGAATTGGTCCCCAGGAAAATTCTGTCTTCTCCCAAACAAATAGTTTGCAAGACCCCTTTTTTTGTAAAAATACCCCGTTTCCCAGCTTGAGCTATCATTACCATTTTGAACACTTCTCATGGACTGACTCAGTCTCTGCTGCAGACTGTCCTGATTCTGATTGATCAGCATAGACGTAAATCAGGAAAGCATTGCATTTACACCATTGGTAATAGCAGCTCAAGCTCAAAATAATTTTTCTTTCTCCAAATTTCTTCTTTGTTGCCTAACTTTAAAATTTTAATTTACCTTTCTACCTAACACGACCATTCAGGGTCATCACCATTCGGAGTAGCCGGGTACTGTGCGGTTAGTGAATGGAGGGACAGATGGGTTTTGAGCATAGACTTTACAATGCTCTCAGTTTAGAAGGACTTTATACATATCAAACATGAACCAAAATCAATAAGGATACATTTCATCCATGGCTTTATACTGTGCCCTGCCTTAGACCCCAATTTGAATGTCACACACAACAGAGTGAGTTTGGGCCCAGACTCTGAATTTATGATGAAAAATAAATTTCCCTCTCTACTCTGAACAAATCTGGCTTGCACTCTGCAGCTCCTGTCCTCCTGCTCTCTCTCCCTCATCAATTCTCTTTTCCCTTTCACACATCAGCTGCAAACATCTCATTTGGCCGGGATGTTGAAGGCAGGCTCATCTCTAGCTGTTCCAGACTGTTAATTCAATCAGCT
The DNA here is from genome assembly GCF_035582795.1 of Mycteria americana. Taxonomy (NCBI): domain Eukaryota; kingdom Metazoa; phylum Chordata; class Aves; order Ciconiiformes; family Ciconiidae; genus Mycteria; species Mycteria americana. The sequence goes on from NC_134365.1 coordinate 4,584,353, forward strand.
CTTATATCAGCTCTAACATAAGTACTGAAAAAGGTTCTTGAATTTCATCACCGTGTTAAAAACTCGGATAGATTTCCAGAAGGATTATTTGATTTGTTTCACTAGGTTTTATAAAGGTTTGTACACAGCATTTAAACTATTATTATTTACTTTTAACAAGCTATTTATGTCCTACTCTCAACTGCATAACCAATACTGCTCTCCCATCTGCTCAGAGATCCTGACATCAGCAAATTTAAATTCTCCGCTGACTGAGTAAAAAAGAAGGAATAATTTAAACACAGTGAGTGAATGAGAGAAAAAGACCCCAAGAGAGACTGATATGAACTAAATTTCCATGTCCAAAGATGACCAGGCATTCAGGAATTGTGGATCCAAGTCCTAAACTTGCTGAGGACATCACTGAGAGCATTGAAGGAAGATGCTGTGCCTGGGAGTAGATTAAAGTGACTTCTATCCCTGACAAGAAGAGTATTTTCGTAGCCATTAAACCTGCTTGAATGAGCATTCTTTAAAATTAATTTATTGGGACTTCTGGAGGTTTTTTGACTTTGCCCTGGAGCAGACCAAGGGGGCTCACCTGGGCATTTCCAGCCCCTCCATGGCTGGCACAAGTCAACTTCTGAAAATGTTTTGGCTAGATGAAATCACTCCTCTGTCTGGTGAAAGGTGAGAGAACGTTGAACATCTGCATGTGCAGAGGGATGCAGAACCACAGATGGTCGATACAACAGGAATACGTCCCAGTCCATTGTTGCCTTGCCATTGGAGGCAAGGCCTCAGGAGATACCTGATACTTGCCTAGGCCTCAGGAGATACCTGAAAGGATGGGGCCAAAGGATTCTGTTTTAATTTACAGTGGTGCAAGTCTGGAATAACAGCACTGAAGTTTTTGGATGAGGTCACTTCAGGATGGGCTGATTTCTCCTTATTCAGAGATTGCAGGCCTAGGAAGTGATGGATTGGGGTGATATCTTCAGTCTGTTGGCATTATCACCAGAAACTTAGCCAAAGATAGCACAGAGATCGCAGCAGCTGGGTTTACTTCACCGCATTTTTGGTGGTTGCTATCTAGCTGATAAATAATTAACACTCTAGGGGGAGGCTTAATCAGTCCACATGGACTGTAAAGTCCATGCAGCCACTCTGCTGTCTCTACAGCTTACAGTTTAATTAGTTCAGGTTGTGATCTTCTTGTTCTGATCTCACCTGGAAGGGGATTCACCTCTCCTAACTCAAAGTGACTTGACTTTAGGCACGTGGAGACAGCTCTCCTGGTCCTGTCATAGTCAATGGAGACATCGTCAAAACAGCTGATGAAGTTTAGGGTACAAATTAAGCGGGTATCTACTTAAATATGAAATGACTTGTGTTATAAGTTTCTCTGACACTAATAATTAGTCCTTAGTGACTATAGAGGGAGCTGAGGTTGTACTTGTTCAGGTACAAACATCAATACTGTATACTCTTGTACATATATAAATCACAGATCTGATTTCTACGGCATTTATTTTCATGTTACCTGGACTGCAAGTGTGTCATGGACACAGACAGTCTTGCCTAACTTTTGATGTTTGAAAGGCTTTTGGGATCTGTTAGTTTTACAGACATCTGGAAAGTGTTTCGTTCAACTTGTTTGTTGATCCCCCACTTGGGATGGGATAAACCTCCCTCTACATGTGCCTCCACTGACCGCGTGGGGCACCTACCTGACTTGTAGACTAGACCCTAACATCCTGATAGCTAAAGTCAGATGAGAGAAATACAGCTTGTGCTACCATGGAAAATGGATTCCAAGGACCCAACATTAAACTCAGGTCTGCAGACCCTTAAGAGAAGGGATCGCCACCGTATTAAGCAAGGTTTGCATTGCCTACGGAGCCACACTCAAATAAAAACACTTTCTACCATTCTGTTTCTACCTGAATAGGTAGATGTTTGGGTCCGATTCCCTGGTATAAATTGGGCATCATACTAGAGACACTAGTGTATAGTGACACTAGTATATAGGAACACTATAACTCTTATAACTAAGAGTTATACCTGTGCTAAGACATGGAAGAAAGCTGTCTCCATCTGAATGCTTAGTTATTTCTTCCAAGACTGAAGAGCTTGATCCTAGCTTCACCATAGGTCTTCTGTGTCAGGGTCAGTGTTTGATGGAGCACTGACAGCAAGGAAGAAATGTGTATTTCAGAGAGCTACGTCATAGGGATCAGAGTTTGTTATTTCTCCATACCAAGAACAAATGCATCATTCCTCTTGCGGTGGTCCTCTGTAGTCCCAGCCTGTATCCTGAACTTTCCTAGTCACGTTCTGAGCCATGTCTAGACCCAAAATTTTGGCAGACTTTGAGTGCAGGAGATCTTATTCTCCCTTATGCTCCTGTGCTGATAAAGAGCTACTTCACAGTTCCCAAGAGGTCCATTGAAGACACTCCAGTTGGAAGATGAGAGATGCTTCAAGGTGGTTGCTGCTGCTAAAAATAGTGGCTTGAGGTGATACGGCTGTCTCCCTTTAGTGGTTATTCCACATAAGCCTGCGAAAGTGTTGCTGCTTTTCAGCCAAGGCATTTAAGGGAAATCTTAAGGCAATGGCTCATATTAGCAGGTTCAAGCCCTGCTTTTGGTGCAAAGATGGCTGTTTTTCAGCCAAATCTACTGTGGTCTTTTGTGGAGACTTTCTATTATTTCCTTTATTTTTTGTCCACCTAAAGAAAGAGAAGCAAATGTATGATTTGGTGTGGAGACAGCCCGGCACAAAGAAACAGCTAACGTTCCTCTTCCCATCTGAATTCCAGTGTCACCGGATCTCCTGAAGAACTAAAATGCATTATTAAGTTTTAACATCATCTTTTTCAAGAAAGGTCACTTTGTGTCACTGCTGACTCCTACCTTGCTATCTCAAAAATATCACTGTGGTCTGGGATTTATTATCCTTATGATAACAGTGTCCTCCATTTTCCCCATTTTGTCAGTTTTTTTACTCTCTTCATTATGCCTAGTATGACCAGAACTGAGTTGAATTGCTGGAAGGATTATTGTTTCTTTTGAATGAGGGTTGTTATTTTGTCCCTTTTTCTCCACTACTTTGGCCCCATGACATTTTTGGGGTGAAGGAAGGAGGCAATGAGAGGTTATATCTTGAAGAACTTCACCCTGGTGGAAAATACCAATGATTTAAAATAAATATACTCCCTGAGATATCACTTTACCCTGCTGAGCTCATCTACAGCAGAGATAAAATGGCTTTTTTAGAACTGATTTTTCTTTCCCCACCAGCTGAATGGAATATCAAAGTACACAATTTAAAGTAACTGTTAGAAATAAGGTTATACACAATGCTATCAACAGAAAGGAACTGAAAATTAAATGGAAATGATTACTGGAGAACTCATTTCCTTTGCTACTGGGAGGCTAACAAAAATAATAAAAAAGACTTTAGAAGTGAAAGCTGAGATTCTCCCTTTGATGTCTGAATATTTTCTGTTTATGTTCCTTTAAAATAAAGGGCCACATAATGAATTAATTGTAATGCTTAATTTTTATTTTCTCTCCACTCAAACAGCATGTTTTCTTCTAGGTGATTATTAAAATAATGGTTCACCTCTGCAGCTGCTGTATACTGGCAGGTTTTTGTTTAGGCAGCGGAGCAGCACGTGTTGAGCGATAGCTGAGTCCCAGACAGATAGATCCCAGTTGCCTCTTGGAACAGAGATTAAGGGGGGTTTTATTTAACATGTGAAAATGCAGAATGAGAAAGAGCCTGTGCCCTTAAGCATTCCTGTAGGTTCTTCTAACTGAGCACCTTCTGTGATACTCAAGTTATTTAACCAAGCTTTCAACCCACTTGAGCTTTGGAGGCAACATCATTGCTTTAATGAGAAATCTTAGGCTACGTGATTGACCATAGTCCAGGGTGCTACGTATCGGTTACACCGGGGTCCTGGATGGCTTTAAAGACCAGTGCATCACTCACTACCCACAGTTATCCTTGGGTGCAGTTGCAGGTTGAGCTGCACTGAAGGTGGAGGGCCCAAGCACACCCACCATGTTAGCATGGACCCAGGCTCTGTTCAGGCAAGGCACACATGGGCAGAGTCTTGCTAGATCCCAACCCACCAGTGGCTGTCCCAGGACCTTACCAAGTACTCCTAAAAGGGCTTCAGCTTCTCTATGGCAATGGACTGTGGGAAATTTCTGTGGCTTAGTAGCTGGAGCTTTCTAAGCTAAGCTGCAGGCAGGCTACTACAGGGCTATATCCAGCCATACAGACAGATATGTAGGAGCTGTTTGTTTTGATGTGATTAAGCCCTATAACATGAGCTTGCTTTTCAAATGGAGCGCAGCATAGAAGAAAGCAAATGTCACTCCTACCTTCAAGAAGGGCAAGACGGATGCTAAGGGGTCTACAGGCTGGTTAGCCTCACCTCCATCCCTGAGAAGCTGACAGAGAAAATCCTCTGGGAAGCAATTTCCAAACTTGTTAAGGACAAGAAGGTGATTAGGAGTACTTAGTATGGATTTATGAAGGGGTAATCACGTCTGACCAATAAAAGCCTTCAGCAATGAAATGATTAGATTGGTGAAAGAGGGGAGAGCAGTTGATGCTGTTTATCTTGAGTTTAGCAAGGTTTTCAACACAGTCCATAACAGTCTTATAGACAAACTGATGAAGTCTAGACTACCTACGTGAATGGTGAGGTGGACCAGCTCCTTGACTGTTCCTCGTCCTAGTTACCAAACCAGGGTGCCACAACAGAGACCTGAGTACCATGACACTCCCAGCATATTCATTCAGCACCAGTCTTGGGAGAACCAAGCCTCATTCACAGCCAGCTGAGGCATTTTTATATTCTCCATATTTACTCAATGGCGCAACTATATCTACCGGAGAGTAAGGCCCCACTGAACCTCAAAGTGATGCACAAGGTGATGCACAAGTACACACGGGGCAGGACTTGCCTACTTTTCTAGATAGTGAAGGGAGAGAAAGTTCAGTGGACAACTCTGGGTATCTGTCTTAGGATGGGATGAATCATACTCTTAGACTCTTTCTACTTATAATAGAGGAAACCTAGATGATTATCTTGGATGAAGCTAGTTAAATTTTAATGAACTTTAAAGATTACGAACTTCTAGGCAACTCTGGTTAGTTGAGCTTGAATCCCATTCCAAGAGCCTGTGCTCTGAACAACTTAGAGCAACAGGGTATGAACTATGTCCATACAGAGGAAGAAAAATCAAAGCCTAGCAAGATAGCTTGCACCAGGCCACAGGAGATATGTATAGAAGAACTTGGAAATAAATCTAGGCCTACAAAGACTCAGTAGCAGCTTAACCACAGGATTGTCTTTCCCCTATGTCTCTTTGCAAAGCCATGTTGAATATTGTTAGTTCAGTTTTGCTCCAACTTAACCCCACTGAGTGATCAACTAGGCCTTGTTGACCTTTTCAGGAAATCTCAAAAAGTGTTAAGGGCTTGCAATGCACTTCTGCACAATTTTCATGGAGGTGGACAAAGATTTCTGGCAGAGCTTTACTTTGAATTTTTTACTCACCAGATCCTCAGATTCAAAATGAAACTGAGTGTCCTTGTACAGATTGAAAGCAAAGACAGTTCTCAAAAGACCGTAAACACTGAGCTTTGTGCCTCTCTGGTTGTCACTGCTTTAGTGTGGGAGAAGGGAAGATGCTTGTCGATGGGAATGGGAATGCAGTGTCCTCTGGTCCCCCTTAATGAGGCTGTACTAGGATGATCGAGAATTTCCTTCATGAAATTTCTTTAGCAACTACAGAAAACATGTTGATGACTGATTTTTGACGTCTCTTCTTGCGAGGTTCTTCCTTGACAAGGTCAAAACTTGATGACATTGCCAGCCTCTAGGTCAGGCTGTTTCAGTAGCTCAGTGCCAGCAAATGTCCCACAAGCAGCTACCACATGCATGTAGATCCAGTCTGCCTCCCATGGGGCTCACGCTGTTTGCTGCCAGCAGCTGCAGATTTCCCCTGGCTGGGAGGCTGGTGAGCACCATGGCAAAGCCTGTTTGTTTCCGGTGCTTTTCAGGACATGAGTTAAGGAGATGGTATTTTTGCAACCCAGTGGCAAAAGCAAAAAAACCCCAAAACAATCGTACGTGTCGGGCTGTGACATGCTGTCCCCACCACAAGGAGTGACTCGGCTGGTTGAGTGCAGATGCCTGCTGTAGGGTAAACTCAATCACCGGGCTTGATTCAGCTGCTTATGCAGAGGTGTCCACTGCTATTGGGGTGCTTTGGGGTAATAGGGCTGTGGGATATGCCACAGGTTGTAGGAGAGACCCATGTTCAGTGGAACTCCTCTGGGATACCCCAGGGTGTCCCAGTGATGCTAGATGACTAAAGGTGAGCAGTTAAACTGCATTCCTATGCCATAGACAGCTGCATTCAATTATTTGAATTAGGACCTGAATCCAGATTCAGGACAGAAATACTTGGATTTCTGGGGGAGATGTCAGGGTAGGAGCGGCTGCTCTGTGTTACCCAGGCGGCCAGATTAGGGCCATTCATCTGTTCTAGTCTCAGGTTGTCCCATCCTCTGAAATATCAGAAAATCCTGTGCTTCAGCTACAAAAGCAACTCTAGGATGGTACTGGTGTCTTTGAAGAAAAACAGCAGAGTTGTAATTGAAACCATTGAATGAAGGGAAGTGTTGCATAAGATTATCCCTCCTTTCTTCCCTGCTTTCCTTTTCCGTGCTTGTTTCATCTTCCACAACTCAATGATGTTTTTTCTTTGTTTCACTTTCCTTTTATTTTTCAATTATTTCATATCCTTGTGTATATAAACATTAAGGTAATACAGAGGATAAAGGACTCCATCGCGCCTGTTACCATACAGTAGAATGGACCCCATCATGTCAGGTACAGTCGCTGAGCTGTACAGGACCACGGACTTGCAACCAGTGCCAGTTACAGAAGAGCCAGAAATACATTAATTCCTGTATTTCACCAGCTCTACATGTGCTGTCTTGGCTGCTGTGATACAGCAAAGATAAAACTTTGTAAGCAAGGAAGGTAGAAAAGCTTCCTGTGGTCTGCACTGGGACCTCCGCTGGCTTCACAACACCGCAAGGCACGCTTTGGGCCACAGATTGAGTACGATCATATCTGCTGTAAGTGATACACTAGCTGAGCTGGTACCCCTTGGAGTGAGAGAGCAGTTTAGGTCCCAGCTGTGATCTCTTGCTTGGGTTTTAAGTGTCTAAGGTACAAATACAATAGTAAAGGGAGGAGCATACCCACTATTTGGAGCTGTAGTGGCAGACGGGGACTTTTGGTGATACCTCTCCACTGCAAGATGTGCTTGGTAACCACTGGGCAAAGTTGCCTTTCCTTTCTGCACGGGCAGCAAAGAGCTTGGTGAGGTGCAGGATGGAGCTTAGTGTTCCTTGTGGGAGAGGCAACCATACCCCTGGGCTGCATGCTGAGGAGCTGTGATACCAACCAACCTCCTCTGGAAAGCAACTTGGAGGTCTTTGCAGGAGGGCTGAATTCAGCGCTGGTGACTCCCACTTCTCCTGACCTGTTTATCAGCCTGATGTTTGGTTTGGTGAATGCCAACAAGTAGGAACTCATGCATCTGTCAAGTGAAGCAGCAAGACTGGGGAAGGAGCGGTTGGGTGGTGAGGACTCCCAAAACTTGAGCTGAAGCAGGTAGTGCTGGAGGTCAGACCCTGATGTTTGCAGCTGCCATGCTCCTACAGCACTGCTGTATTCCCATGGGGCTCCAGAATAGGATTGGGTCTTCAGCGAATGAATAACCAAACCTGGCAAGCCCCATCTACTATGCCATAAAATGAACATTTTTATGGAGGAGGGGAAAGAAAGAAAAAAAAAGAAAGCAGAAAAGACAAGATGGGTATGGAGGTGCCAGGTTTAGTCAAGGCAAAGGAGCATCTTTGTGAGTACCTGAGCTTCTGCTCATTTCCGGGCGGGTGTTTGGCTTTCAGCCCTCATCGGCTCCTATCTCTCAATCGCTGCCACCACAGGAAAACGCTTGCTGCTTACCACGTCACTATTCGCACACCACAGGCACAGCTGGGAGGGTTTTCAGGCTGTGGCACCGGTGAGACACATAGCATGCACGTTCGTGGTGGCTCGTACCCACCTCTCCCCATCTCCCTCCCCCCATCCTCAATGAGTTTATTCGGTTTTTTAAGCTGAAGACACCTTGCAGAGAGAAGCAGGCGCTTCTTCTTGTGGTTTGCATCAAAAGCCCTGCAGTAAGACTAACACTGTGTCTGCTCTAGCTGTTAACTCAAATGTGCTCCTTTACAAGTCACTCTTACTGGTTTGGCTGGTTTAGCTATGCAGGACCATAGCTGGAGTGCAGAGATCCCGCCTCTGGTCAGAGAGGTGTTAAACCCTGTTGCTCTTCAGTTACTTAACCACAAGAGGTGACTCAGCACCCTCCTTAGTCTACGCTCTTGGGGTATCCCTGCATTGGCGTCAAGCACAGAACACTGTGCCATTGCAAAGAAAACATCCCTAACAGTCATTTAGAGTGGGATACTGCCAATTTTCAAATGCTTAGAAATGCAATCTCTAGGCTGGATCAGGTCATCCGGACTCCATCCATAGCATGTGGACAGAGTCAGGCCCTCCCAGGGCTTGGCTGATCCAACCTCATTCAGGTGTCAAAGGAAGATGACCTGAATCGCCCTCTAATAGTAACGACCTCTGCACATCTGGCTCTGCAACCCCTTTGAGATACCAGACCCCGTTTACAGCCATGTCACCTTCTGTAGTGAAAAGGAGCATTTTTTTCTCTTCTTGGACACCTTTGCACAGCGCCAAATCCTTGTTTTAGATGCTGATCTGTGGAGTAGTTACAGTTGTTCAAATGCTTGCTGATCCTGTGTATTTATGGGTTGAAATTCCCCTGGGGAACATCCCCCAGAAAGTGCAGAGCCATTTTAATGGCTTTTCTAAGCACCTCTGTTCTTTGTCCCTATTTAATCACTTCAATGCCCATTTTCCAATTATACACAACATTTTATTAAACTGTACAAACAGCACTGGCATTTAAAAAATTCATGTTAACTGTTCTAATTAAACATGATGACCAGCTGCACAAACTGTGAGCACAAATGCCCCCTGCATTTCATACAGCACAAACAAGGATTTCATGAGAGTCACTGGACTGAAACCTTTTTCAGTGTGCTCTGCTTTTGCTGTCGACGTTAGGCACTTCTGCTCTTGGTCCTGCAGGATTCAGTGCCTGCAGTCACTGCCAGCGGTACCCCAGCACTGCCTGCAAGGCTGCATTCATTCTCTTGGGAGGTCCAAGTTGACAGCCTGGTCCAGCAGAGCCAGAAAGGCACCTCTGAAGAGAATCTGATTTTGGGGTGACTCACCTTCTAGAGCTTCTCTTTCTCCATGGACTGGAGGGGTTCATGCAACGAAACTCCAAACGTATATACTTCAATTAGAGCCTAACACCAGCTGGGGTGACCGCCTAAGTCTAAGCTATTACAGAATCCTCTATTTGGGCTTTGACTTAATTTTGACCCGGAATTTAACTGGTGTCTCAGTGACAAGCAGTAACTGGGCGGTTCTACATCTCTTCAACTTCAGAAAACAGTGCATCTTTATTTAAAAGGATCCAGTGATGAAAGGATCACAGAAAAGATTTTTTTTAACCCGTCTACGTTTCCACAGGCTGCAAAGGGATAGAACACACAGCAAAATGTCACGAGGTAAATGAGAGGACCACCCTCACACAATGGGCTGTCCTGCCCTGTGGCCGTTGGGCACAGCTTTTTGACCTATGTCTGCAATGCACGCCAAAGAGTTGGGACATCATTTAGAGCAATAGAAAGTATATCAGCCTTTGCAAGGACTGATTACTACCTTTCAAGTAAAATATGCCAATGCTGTGACTGGAAGGCCAGTTTTACGATGCTTAAACAATGGTTTGAGGAAACCTCTTCCACCCTTTTCATGCAGTTTTAGGATAAAACTCCAGAAAATCCAGTCCAGATTTTGCTCTGAGCCTAGCGTGTGTGAGGACAGTTAAAGCTTTAGAACAGGGGTTCTCGAGGTTTTGTGCTGGACTGCAAGTTCCCATCCTTCCTGCTCAAGTACTAAGTGTAAACCACTGGTGTTTTGTATTGATCTTGACACTTGCCATGGCAATGATCCTCCTTTGGGGTTGAGTCCTTAGCTCCAGGGCCTCTGATTGAGATGTACGAATGCTGGAATAGACACCTGCAAAGTCTCTTTGTCCCAGTGGAGCAAAATTGAGTCCTAACACCTGTGAACATTACTTTTAAAGTGTGTAGGGAGTAAAATCGCTTCTTCAAAACTCCTGTCTACACATGCACAATTCTGCACATGTACAAGTGGAGGTTACCAAAGCACCCAGCCTGAAGTCTTCCGAGATGCCCTCAGGCCTCGAGCAAACCACTTGTCCTTCAGAAGGAGGTGGGCTAAGGTGAGAATTGCAGAAATGGGCACTGACATCACCAGAAGCTCAAATATACTTGGTTTTTCTTACAGAGAAACCCATTGGCTGTGTGTACAAGTAGTGGGGAACAGGTTTTGTCACCTCCTCATTTTCAGATGCTCTCAACTTCAAGAACATTGGGAAAAGAGAGAAGAGAGACCGAAAGATACCACAAAGAAACTTCATCATCAGTGAAGAGTGGCTGGCATCTGCTATAGACTGGAATAAGCTGGAAGCCTCCAGGCATGGTACAAACGTTCACTGAGGTGTTTTTCTGGTGGGTTCTTGATAAAAATAACCATGTACAGTCTTCAGTTGGCAAAGTGTTACTAAAACCATTACAGAGAAACCCTTCAGTAAGGCAGATCTCAGGAAAATATTTTCTCCATTTTAGGGTTCACAAAAGAAAAGTTGCTGAACATATTTTGGTCCATGCTGTTAATCAGTGCTCTGTCGGCACAGGACAGTCTAGGTTTTTCATTTAGAAATTCCTTGTCGAAGTTGCTACAGTCACTCGGAGATTTCTTCAAGAAAAGGAAAAAAAAATGATGTCAAACCACTAATATTCAGATCTTCATTACAATGGTGCTGGCCCTGTCAGTCTGCTTCCTATGGGCTAAGCTCAACTAGTTGGGAGCAAGCTTAGCTCAGCCAGGGAACCCGCAATGCATTTGCTCTTGGCCTTTTGCACCGTTATTAGTTACTCCAGCCCAAACGATGCCCAGTAACATGTCAAACTGCAATGAACTTCTGTCTGAGCTCTTGATACCCAGCAGCCAGTGCTAATCACTTCCTTATTACCATCCTACTGCAGTAGTAATGGGAATAAATATTATCTAGGAGGCACTGAGCCCGTGATCCATTAATTCTGCCAGGCAGGGATGTTACAGCTTTGTAACACAGCAGAGTGGACCCATCAATTAAATAACACTTGTGAAGGACTGTAAAATGAAAGTATGATGCACTTGTCAAATTAAATTATATTATTCTTATTAATAGGACTTTAATAGTTTAATAGGACTGTTTATTAATAGTTAGGACTATCCTGACTTAGCCAACCACGTGGTTACCTGAACTGCTTTTCCTTCTTTACCTTCTGCAGTGCAGTGAAAGATAATTCCTACAGAATGGGTTGCGCTTATGCGGTTAAGGGAAGGTGTTTTAAGTGGCATCCAGAACCCTGCTATGGTAATTGAGAAACTTATGAGTAATTTATGGTTTCTCAGGTGTGGGCATGACTGACCTGAGCTTACAGCCATCAGAACGTAGTAGTCATGATGATCAGGTCAGGCAGCCCAGCCAATAGATATACATAGTTCACAATTATCTTTCCAGTGACTGTACAATGAGTGAGGCTGTGGTAGATCCAAATTGTAGATGGTTTCAGCTGCTTGTATCTCATGTACACAACATACCAGACAGCCTGTGAACAATTTAATCTGCATTTGGACATTTAAATAAGAGTCAACACTTTCCATTCTGACTGTCCAAGACCAAAGTGCTAAAGACAGAGAGGCTGCATGTGCAGAGCAACTCCAGAAGATATCCCTGAAAGTTTGAGGGGATTTTGAAAGCCTTAACTTGGTGCCTTAAACTGTTAGTTCCAGTGTGAAGCAGACATTTATCCACCTTTAAAATGCTGACTCCCTGAATCTAAACAGGATTTGAGGTCTTTGACATTAAAGACCCATATCTGAAGATTTTGGACAGTGCCCCTAAATAAATGGGTTTATAACGTTACTGTGGGTCCTGGCTTTGGTTTAGTGCTAGCATGTGCTGGAGAGTTTAAATATTTGGGGAATGAATCATTCAGGAAAGAAAGACATGAGATGGGTGGAATTGAAAGAAGATGCATTCTTACCACTCTCGGTTTGAAAGGAGGCTCCATCCTTCTTTCTTCTAAAGCCTCCCAGTTTATTTCCCGGAAAAAGGCATGCTGGCGGATGTTCCCTCTTGCTCCCAGTCTCCTCTCAGGTTCTCTCACAAAAAGCTAGAATGTTGAAGAAAGAGAAATACCTTAGTCTTTTACCAATAACAGTGTATTCATTAGGACAGTCCTACCAGATAGGGCCTTAGACTTCAAACTCAAGCATGGTTGGTGAGAGTGTGAAGACTCTTCTAACTTACTAAATCTCTGATTGGGGAACCAGTTTGGATTCTTAGCCTAACACGCCAAAACTGAGAGACCTTGGCTGTGTTTTTCCTTTGCAGGAGAGAGGGGACAAATTTGCTACAGTGGCAACAACATATGTGTCTGAGCATGCAAATATGCAACTACACAGGTGAAATATCTGGATCGCACTCGCAAGCTTTTGTCTGGACAATTTCTTCCTATCAGGAAAATTTTTAGGGCTGAAATATAAGCGTAATTTGTGAAAATACTAGTCTGGCCTGTGTGGGGTTGCATTCACCTCCTACACCTTTGGACACTTGGGATGTCACTATTTGACCCTTTATAATTAATGGAGAAAAACAGTCAAATCATCTGACCTTCTTTACACACTTAAAGTTGAGATAAAAGACACCCTGGAAGTGCTTGCTTCTCTCCACTGACTAGCTGGGATGCTGACAACCGTCTACTTTGTCAAAAGAGTCCCAATTCAGATAGCACGCGTTTGCTGCACACTGCAGGCTACAAGTCCTGTGGATGACTAATTCTGCTGAAGGTAGGAAAAAGCTAGAACTGGGGGCATATCTTTTCACCATCAGCTACGTGCAGGTCTGAGCCCACTTTTGAGTTTAGTGTAAACATAACCTGTTTTGTCATAGATGTTTTTATGGTGACGCAGGAGCAATTTGGCTCTGGAAGCAGCTGAAGTGTTTCTGGGGGAGAGTTTCAGGAGCGCTAAACACTTCGGAGCTCCTCTCAATGTTCGTGAGCAGGACGTAGTGTTGAAATATTGCTGTAATGGTGGCTGTGAATAGTTTAAAATTTGTCTTTACATCTGCAGTGAAATGTCTGGGGCCTCCAGGTCAGCTAGCCCATATACCGCCAGATCCTAGATCCCTCTAAAGTCAATGGAGAGGAATAGTGGCAACACTTGATAGCAGGTGACCTGAATGCAGCCAATACGTCCTACTTCAGAGGTAAGGGCAAATTTTCAAACGGACTTTACTGTTGGAGGTCATCTCAAAATGGACTTGGGTTACATATGGTAGAAGTTTCTTGCTACTCTATTTGGCCAACAGTGAGCATACAATAGATACCACTCAGCAAAGAATAAATATAAATATCTAAAGCCAAAGGTGGCAGGAAAAGAATCTGATATATGGACCACTGAGGGCCAAAAAAACCCAGGCATTGGGTTTTGGTGAGCACTGTGGGCAAAGCCTCACCAAAACTAAAGTGTCCTACAGACAACTGATTACACAGCAGTACAGATTCCAGAGGTTAAATTCTGTGCTGATAATACAGACATTAAGCAGGGTGGAATATGTAATTATCCAGAGTCAGTGGCAATGAGAGTAGCCGATAAGGGAGAAAATGTTTTTTTTTCCTACGCAAGGAAGTTTATTGATTGGTATAAAGATGATTAACATCTCTAATCCTGACAGAAGTACAGGTTGCTTGTGCAGAAAGATGGCAGCGTATGTCCCAGAAATAGACATTCAAAATCTCAGTCTGCTATGGTATGTCTTCCGGAACAACTTCTTTTGAATGTTTTCGTTATTATAATTTTATAGTGATACCTAAACATCTGAGCCCAGCACAGATGCTGAAGTAATCTCCTATTCTCCATTGTTTTGTAGTGGAATGCTGTATGTTGCCCTGTCGCTTTGTAAATGCAAAAGGCAAGGTAGGGACTGTAGGTCAAATATGACCAAAATCTAGTGATGAACAAGTTACCTCACATCAGCTGAGCCATTATAACCCTCTGTACCTGATCTCTCACCATGCTCCATCTTGAGGTAAAATGCCTTAGCTTAGATCATGTTCAACGTCAGTCCAAAGCCCAACTGAGGGGAGGTAACTTATTAGACTAGCTGTGACTTCATTGCATTTTTATCTTGCAACTCTAGAATAATTTGCATCCCAAGCCAGAAAGGCTACAATGCTACGTGGCATGAGGCTGAGAAGGAGGCAATGAAAAAATCAGCATATTAATAGAAGGGAACCTAAAAGACGAGGAGGTTGCCCATTGGGAGGCAACAGAGGGAAACAGAGGAGTGCTCCACTCAGAAAGGACACTATGCATTGCTATGTAGGAGATTCAAAGGGCCAAAAATCCAGATGACATGGTGCCACTAGCTTGAGTAGCTCCTCCACTTCAGGACACAGCTCAGGCTTTGTTTTCTTGCTCTTTAGTTCAGTGCAAAGATGAAAAACATTCTCCGCTGAAAATCAAGCTGAACACCAAAGCAATCTACCCTCGATGTCCTCATATCTCTGAGGCACAAGAACTGCTTCAAAGCCACCATTTTCAAGGAAGTCACTGTAACCCTTAGTTTGAAGCCTGGCAAAATAGCTTTTCCAGGAGTTAACATGCCTTGCACCTTAGGGATTGCTCTGCCAAGAAACTGATGTTTGCTGGCATCTGATACCCTGCGATCCTACTTACTGGATGTGAGGAGCCATCATCACAACTCAGGAGAAAGAAGACACAAAGATGGCCTTATGACTTAGGTCAGGTGTGCTTTGAGCTCCACAGACAAGAAAGTGACTCTCATCCTATCACACTAAACTTGTTTCTCTGAACAACAGCTGAAGATGCACAAATCAAATACGACAGTTCTGGCAAAAAGACTGTTGTTCAATGTGTGGTAATTCTTACCTTCACCAAAATGTCCTTTGCATCCTTGTCAAGCCAGCGAGGGTAGAACGGGTTATCCATACGGATAGATTGGAAAAGCTCCTCTTCATCTTGGCCATGGAAAGGAGATTGGCCAATAAGCATCTCATACAGGAGGACACCAAAGGACCACCAGTCAACAGAAGTGTTGTACTTCTGCCCCAGCAATATCTGCCCAAAGAGAGGAGTGACAAAGACAGACGCAAAATATCTGATGTCAGTATTTCAACTTCAGAAGGGTGGCCAGACCCTGACCTTTTATCAGTCACTTTGCACTGAGTGGGATAGCAGAGGTGCTTCTGGCTCGGCCTGAAGCATGAGCCAGAGCATCTGCCAGTGGTGCAGAGGCTGTGGTTGAGGGAGCTCCAAATTGCAGACACACCTGGGTGACAAAACAGTCCTTCACACTACAGATAACAGGTTGTATGTTTCTCTAGTTACTCTTAAGTTACTTGAACAAATCCTTGGCTACCAGAGATCTGAAACAAAAAAAAAGTGAGGCAAGTCATCTTTTGCCTGCTCTCCGAGTTATCCCAAGGGTTCAAATCAGGCTTGTGAACTCCAAGAAGACAAATGGTTAAGTATTAGCATTTTGGGACTGATTTAACTCACAGAAGCTGTATTTTAAAATTACAAGTTTGACAGTGTAAGGGTAGTTTAGGGCTATCAGTCAGTGGAAATGATGTGAATCTACACCAGCAAAATCTGCCCCAGGAAAAACATGAGAAAGCGGTTGCTGATCTGTCCTCTTGCACCAACTGAGTTATAGGTAGAGGAATGGGAATTTGTCCTCAGTCAGTCCACTGGTTTGTGCCTTTCTGTGTCAGCTATAAAGTGAAGGCTACATCCAGTGTGTGGGGGCCAGGGCGGGTCAGCTGGAGTGATGACCTCCCCTAAGAAAGGATGTGGTATTTTCTTCCCCTACAAACCTGGCAGGACACCACCAAGTTCTCAAACTTCCCCTCTGGGGAAGCAAAATTAATCTCACCTGCCTTTAGATATCTGTTATGGAGATACTTAGAGCGGAACCAGTTATCATTAGCTTCTTTTATATTCAAGGAAGAGAATTAGTCTAATTTTAGACATCCAGCTAAGTATCTACCTGCTGTGAAATACAACCCCCTATTTGGCTCATATATAGATATTTACATTACAGATGTCTAAAGGTACATGTGATGACTATGTTGTCTAGGATCCTTATCAGGATTTTAAAGCTGGAGAGAGGAATAGCTCATTTTAAGGCACAATCTTTACTGTTGAGCCCAAAGCCTGGTTGCACATGTGATCTCCTATACTACAGCTATGGTGTAGGTATCAATGCCAAGCCATGGAGATGGCTTAATATCAGTGAAAACAACTATCCAGATCAGTACATATGAAACTGCTGATAGTTGAGAAATTATGATTTAGAGAGGTAATCTTTACTGCTGGCTCTGAGGTACAGTGGAAGTAGATGAGTAATTTCTTCAGTGTTTTCATACCTTGTCTGCATTTTTTGTAAATTGCCACTTGGGCCCAGATTCATCTTATTGCCTAAAAGTTATGTGTCTTATTAATTTAGTTACCCAGAGTCTCTGCACCAGAGGAGGTTTAGACTGGACATTAGGAAGCACTTCTTTACCGAGAGGGTGGTCAAACACTGGAACAGGCTTCCTAGAGAGGCGGTCGATGCCCCGTGCCTGGCAGTGTTTAAGAGGTGTTTGGACAATGCCCGTAACAACATGCTTTAACTTGGTCAGACCTGAATTGGTCAGGCAGTTGGACTAGATGATCGTTGTAGGTCCCTTCCAACTGAAATAGTTCATTCTATTCTATTCTATTCTATTCTATTCTATTCTATTCTATTCTATTCTATTCTATTCTATTCTATTCTATTCTATTCCTATTCTATTCTATTTCTTTTCTATTCTATTCTATTCTATTCTATTCTATTCTATTCTATTCTATTCTATTCTATTTCTTTTCTATTCTATTCTATTTCTATTCTATTCTATTCTATTCTATTCTATTCTATTCTATTCTATTCTATTCCTTTTCTATTCTATTCTATTCTATTCTATTCTATTCTATTCTATTCTATTCTATTCTATTCTACTCTACTCTACTCTATTCTAATGGAGGACAAACAGTGATTTTAACTGACTTACACACCTAAGACAGGAAGGGATTATTTGTCTTCTGGGATGTTTGCCCTTCTACAACACTATAAAGTGCCATCAGGTGCTTCACTTTTAGATGAATTTCCTCACATTAGGTGAGAAATATCCCCCTCTAATGTACTGTGGCATCTAGCAAAGCAGGAACTTAATATCAGAAGTCTAAACCCAAGCTGATGTAGAGTGTTCATGACTAACACATCTGTCTCCAAAAATGGCAAAAGAGGAGATGCAAAAAGGACAAAAAACATATTTGAATGTGGGACTCAATATATACAATGTATTTCACTCATAGTCAAAAAAAAGGAAAGAGCAAGACTCCCAAATATATTTATTCTGAGTCACTTATAAACAAAATCACCCAACCTTTCCTTCTGAAAAGACACATTGTTTATATAAGGCTTTACCTTTTAAAGTATAAAATGCCTGGAGAATGAAATTAAATGTTTTATGGAAGTCAAGTTAGCTTTGCAATTCTCTGGAAAAAATAAACAAACTCAGAAATTTCATTTCAGGTTAAGTCTCCTTTTTTTTTTGTCAACTATTTTTTGAAATAAAAAATTGCTTGTCTACTGACCCAAAGTCCCCTTATTTGCACGGCTGTAGCCAAGGTGCTGGGTCCGTAACAAATTATAGTGCTAGCAGCCGCAATGAAATACTGACAAAAAGTCCAGTGCTCCAGCCTCTGGCGGGAGAGATGATGCATAAACTCTAGCAGTGCTTTCGATTTAGAGGTAAAATGTTTTATATGCACTCGTTGAATCACTAAAATAAATGATGATGCAGAAATAAAACTCTGAGCTATTTTAGTCTTTCTCTTTTCTATGAAGTAAAATCACAGATAATGGATTATCACTTGGCTCTCTTTTTTTTAGGACCAGAAAATAGCTTTTTTTTTTTTTTTAAAATAAAAGCATATTGAAGTGGAATAAAAGACGATTGTAGCTTGATTGCAGAGCACACTTACACCTGCTCTTAGGCAATACTAATCCAATTAATTTGAAGAGACCAGCCTTTGTGTCAGCAGTGGTGTAACCCAGATCAGAATCAAGCCCTTGGTGCACAGTAAAAGATCAATGAATTATAGTGGAGGGGAAAAAAAATGAAAGCTTTAAAAGCTATTTGGAAAGTTCCAATATCCATCATGAAAACACTAAAATCAGGAAATGGGATCTTGAAAGGCAAATAAATGGATTTCAAAGTGATGTCGGACATGATGCATGGGTGACTCGTAGGTTCTTCTCTGAGCTGAAAAATGTTTTCTTTGGCCCCAATTTGCCACCTAATTAGTTAAAGCCTCTCCACAGTAAGATCTATCATTGTGTGAAGTCACCAGGTTAAGGGAGCTTTCTCTTTTCTGGAGGGATCTAGTCCAAAATATCTAAATTTACTAGGGGAAAAAAAAAGAACAAGTTTCTGTCTGGGAAAAAATGGAAAGAAATGAGGAGAAGGGCAAAGGATCTCGCTATGGGCAAGCTGGAGTCTGGTGTCTGTGAGCACCCAGTTTTATTGCATGGGCACATGGAGGCCAGGTTCAGCTTTTCTCCACCAAGTATCAGTAGATATCAACTGCAGAAGGAGAAGAGGAACTGGTGGTATGTTTTTGCATGGAGCTTAGAGACTGTCTCCATGCAAGCCCCAGCCCTCCTGAGTCAAGGGGACAGAGCAGGACCTTAACACAAGCTACAAGCTCTGCCTTGCCCTTGTTAGCTCAAGCACAGCCTGGCCCTGATACAACTCCATCATCTCTAGTTTTAGAGTCTCCTTCACCAGCAGGCAACTTGTAGAGGCATGTCCTCCAGGGATGGATTCATGCAGTGGCATGAGGTGCTCTGGCACCACGCACAGCCAAAGAAGAGAAGCAGTTTGTCCAGAGCCCAGAGTTAGCAGGTCGGGTCCCAGCTGTCCTCCAGACAACACCACCTCTCCTCTGACTGCTGGCATTTAGAGGGGAAAAATCAGCATGTATGACCACTCTCATGTTTATGCCTCCAAGCATCTCACTCCCTTTTACAAGCAGCTTTTGGTTGTTTTTTATCTAGACAGACCTTCAAGCCTGTGCTCAGTTTTAAGGTTATGCCTCTGATGGCAGAGCCTTTTCAGAGCATATATTAACTTATTCAGCTCTGGGAGAATGCTTGTGATGCAGGCTGTGTTTGCAGCCAGCTAAGAACCTGTCTGAGTAAGAGAGAAGTCCAAACTTATGGGTGCCATCCCTATTCAAGCATCAGAGCATATCCCAGAGAGAGGGTGAACCCCAGTCTCTGGTCTATCGTGGACCCAGCCTCGCTTCTCTATCTAAAAGATGGTTAATCAATGAGGAGGGAGAATCAGCTCCAGGCGGGCATTTTGTCCCACCTTTCTCTATTTTCTCTCTTAGGTTGTGATGAACATCATCCCTTAGAAGTGCCCATAGCTCCCTACTAGCTACCAAGGAGCATGTACGGCCATGGAAGCCTCCTGTTAGCTAGCTAGGGAACATGCTTCCCATTCCTTGTGCTTTTTCTGTCCCTGAATTGCAGGACCTCCCTCTTGGAGCTTCTTCTGCCATGGCCCAAACTGGATTTCCATTAAGCATTCTGTTTCTTGGTTAAGCCAAACACAACTTGTTTCCCAGGCCCATTTGCACAAAAAATGAATTAGCCACAAAAATATGCAATGCCAGACAGCAACGCAGACTCTGAGTCAAACTGAAATCCAGTTCCTAGCCTGGAACTGCTCAAAAGCAGGTTATTACTCTTTGCACCCTCCACCACTGACTGACAGTCATGGCTTAAGACACATTCTCTGTCCCACAGCGGCTTGCTCACCTCCATGGACCCCACACCTACCTCAGGAGCGATATAGTCAGGAGTTCCACAGAAAGTACTTGTCTTCGCATCTCCAAACATGTTCTCCTTGCACATCCCAAAGTCAGCAATTTTGATGTGCCCCTCATTGTCCAAGAGGACATTGTCTAGCTTCAAGTCTCTGTGGAGGAAGAGAAGGAAACCCCTCGTTTAAAGTGTTACAGAGCCACACAAGTTATTTTAGCACGTTACACTTATTAACTTGCTATCTGCCTCTATGTAGTGCCTACATGTTGCAATTACAAAGGAAGGTTGAGGACCAAATGAGGAGCTGCTCTCTTGGACTTCAATATTCCTCTTCCTTGTTCCTCCTGTCCCAGTACTGATTCATTTGCTGGAGAAGACTTTACCCAAAACATCTTCTACAAGCTGCCTCCTTTGAGGATGCAGAATAGCGAAGCTAAAAAGGGCTTTGCGCCAGCTGGTGCTTCTGCCCTAACACAGCCTGGAGAAGGTGAGTGAGAAGGGACTGGCTAATGCCCACTTTCTCCTTCCCTGGGAGTCTCAGAACTCTCTCTGAAGCTACTGCCAGCTCTCCCTCCCAGTGCAGGCTCTACAAATGTTGGAAGAGGTAAGATCCCGCAAGCCCTGCGTGGCTTGCAGAGGGTCAGAATAACCCCAGACATCAGCAGAACACCCACCACCTTTTCACTGCTGGGCTGCACTATCTGAGCCCCGGGGATTTACAAAGCCCTTCACACATAGCTGCCAAGCTGTTGTCAGAGGTTTCAGGCTCTGAGCTACTGTGGGAAGCAAAGAGCCCAGAGAGAGAAAAAAAGAAATGCACAGAGAAGGAAATAAAAGCAAGTGAGCTGATGAATCATGGCCACTGACAGAGAACAAAGAGGTCCCCATGTGGGAACAACCTCTGAAAGGAGAGAAAACCACGTAAAGAAAGAAAAAAAGGCAGAAAAAAAGGAAGGCTAGCATGGTTTCTATGTTAAATTTTTTATATCTTACCTAAACGTTTTGCTTTTCATTGAAATAATGACTCAGGGAGATGTTTGGATCAGTGATGCTGCACTTCACCTGGGATGTAGGTAGAATTTGGGTTACCTGGTCTCTGAGCACCCACGCTCCTGCACTGCCTCTCCTTTGCTATCAATCACTGCCCCTTCTCAGGGCTCCCAAAGCACCCAGACACAACATTTGCTTGTGCCCACAGCTGAGGAGACAGTTGGTCTTTTCCAACCTCTGCTGATTCACAGTCTACACACATTTTCCACATCTCAGGCAGGAGTCCTAACCACGAGGCTGCTATATAGCTACCCTCCTGGTAACAACTGGTTTACAATGTGGTTTTTCAGAAATGGCTTTGACTCCCTCAAAGAAGGTAATTTCTAATGCATGATGCTCCTGAGACGATTGCCTACAATTGCAGGAAAGATGGCTGTTCAGCCTCCCTCTGTGCAAAGCTCCTTGTCTTGCTTCGGCCAGGTCCCAGTCGGGGTGGGGGACCTCGTAATGTTTACACACTAAATTTTTGTCATGGGGCAATTGTTTGTGGCTGCTAGAATATGGCCCAAGAAAAAGTGGGAGTCATCAATCAAAAAGAAATATAGAGACAACTGAGACATTTGCCTTCCAAGTGGCAGACACTCAGGTTGTCACAATTTCCAGCTGGAATGACTTATTTTAGTTACACCATTGAGATCAATCTCTGGCTGCCAGCACTGCTTTTATTCATCTGGTAGATTGAAGCAAAACAAAACCCCCATCACCTACAGTTTGCTTTCATTATTTTGATGAGTCTCAAACTCATTGGCTCCAGGGATTGGAGGTTCTGCCAAAAATGCCTTGGCTCATTCATTAAAATTTAAGCCAACATTTGCAAACGTGGGTGCATGAGACAGAACAGCTGGATTCATTATTCTTACTACATCGCAAGTGATGTAGTGTCAAAAATGATTTCTATTCACTTTCCTAAGTGCTTATTTAGCTCTGACTGAGATACTGATGGCTGTGCGTTCTCAACTGACCTCATTGTCATTGTCTTCAGTGAAAAAAGGAAAAAGGAGTAGGACTGGTTAAATCTTTTCTCTCAAAGCTTGATACCCAAAGCAATGCCGCATCGACTCCCTGTTTCTTCCTATCACCATGCTACCCGATGTCTAGCTATCCCAATTTGCCCACATTTCCCAAGGCTCCAGACTCTAAACGTCTCTCTCCTTTCATTAGGAAACGGGTCCCAAACCCTGACACACCACTGGTGCAGCAATTCCAAATAAAAATGTGAATTACAAACAAGACGTCAGCATTAACGGTCCTGCCACAAACTCACAATGTCCTGCAGATATTTTTAATCAACTTTTCTGAGAAGTCTGAGCAAAAATGACAGACATGGCTAACTGATTTGGGCACTTCAGAAAACGTTTCCCTTCAGTCATCCAGAACAATAATTAGAGCCAGAAACTTGCTGAGACGCCAGAGATGATCTTAGCTTAATGCCATTGATATTGATCTCATGTTTATGCAATCACCATCACTGGTCAATAAAAACTATAAATGGCTCCCTCATGAATACTAATAGTAAATAATAAGGCAAATTTCTATGAATCAAATCTTGCAGTTTAATGCGAGAGTGGATTGTAAACAAGCCATTCACTTTTAGCATTTGTTCCAATGTTCACACTACATGACAAACATTGAAATACGCTCATTTTGGTTTCTGCAAACATCATTGTTTTAGTGAGCTTTCTCATTTGTTTGTGACAAGCTATTTGCTTCCGGATTTTACAGAAGGCTGCAATGTCGTAACTAACTTTTGCCATGAAGGTGAGCTGGACTAGAGCTCCCCGGAAGTTCAGTTCCTCCTTTCCGCCATGGGAAAGCAGACCGTGGTCTGATTTCTGCAGCCCTTCTTGCTCCCATCTTGTCTCTGTCCTTTTACATAGGTCTGAAGCACAACACTTGTACATCAGATCAAAGCATCCGTGCATAACTTTGAAGCTCCTAGGGAGGTCAAGCAGAAGCTGGAATGGGCAATTTTGTAGTAGAGGACTTCTCGGGATTTGATAGGTTGATGCATTGTGGACTAAGTTCATACCAGTAACTTTGGGAGAGGACTCCTCTGAGTGCAGCTGCACTAGGTGTCCCCCCTAGTCCCCATCGGCTCCCTGTAGAGCCCGCTGGTAGAAACGGGCACTTCTCACACACACTCTAACATAGGTTTGATGAACCTAAAAAAGCCCACTCCTGTCTGCTTACTACAAGAGTTTGGGTGGCTAGCTCTGATTCGTGATGGTAGGTGAGGTGAATCCCATCTCACCATGGAACTGTGCACAGCAGACTTGTTAATAACCCAAAATTTAAGGTATATCGCTGTCTCCCTGCTGTTGTTACTTGAGCTGAGCTTGTCACCACTGTCCCAGGGTAACCAGCACAGCAGATATACCAAATTTCTCACAGCTAGCTTGACCTTATGTAACTTCATACATGGAAAGCTTAAACTGGGTGCTATGCTAGCTGCTATATGAATGACTCAGTGTAAATGCATCAAAGGGCTTGTTTTAATGTTAACTGAAATAGGACTGGATTCTCAAAAAGCGCTCACAACTGCCGTTTCTATACTATCTCTTCAAAATAAAACAGCCAGACTCTGTAAAAAGGAAATCTTCACAGAAATGGAATACCAGTAAGTACATCCAAGCAACAGTCTCTCAGTTACCATTAGTGCCTGCAGGAAAAACAGAAAAGGTTTAGCCTATTAGACACTAAAGAGTAAAATTACCTGTATATTATGCCCTTGGAATGGAGGAACTGGAGCCCGCATATGATTTCAGCAGCATAAAACCTGTGTGACAGAAGGCACAAGTTAGAATGGATGCTTCCCAACAGGCACTTTCAACTAGACCCAAAAAGATGGAAACTTTATCTCCACAGGAGCCAAAATTTTATTATGTTCCCAGCAGGCTTGAAGTGTCTCCAGAAGGCTTGGGGTAACTGGGTTTTCCAGGTAACTGACGGATGATGTGAGATTCCCAAAAGCATGCCACACGGCTAGCAGCCCAACTCCAACTGAAACCACTTTGTGAAATCGTGGGGATTTAGAGCCTGCTCATCTTCAGGGTTTTGGAAGCCACACTGCATGGCTAGCTGCACTTTTTTAATATGTAACTGACTCTGAGGACATGTCCTTCACTGCCCAAGGATGTCTCCAGATCAGCTGCGGAGCAAAAAACCACCACCCCGCTCCTACTGCCTACCCTGCCTTGCCTCAAGATATGGTCCCTGTTGCAAGGAAGGCAGACAGGGTGGTGTCTGTGTCTTTCCCTTATTTACATATTTAAAGTAAATCAATGAGTTACAGTGATGTACCGGACTGCAAACTGCAAATTACAGTTAATGCCTCAGACCTCAAAACAGCTGCTATAATTTGCCGTGTTCAGTAGACAAACAGTCTACTGAACTCCACAACTCCACAAACAGTGGAGTGGTCCCAGCAATGGGACAGGCAGGTGGGCATCTGCGTTTGGGGACCACAGACAATCTCCTTGGCTTGCCAAACAGACCTCTTCTGCTCAGATTTATGACTTTTGAAATTTTATCCCAGATAGATATGAACTACCTAGGAGTTTGGTGGCCTTTCTCTGGAGTCTTTTAGAGTTCGAGACCTTTCTTCTCAACACATTTCTGCCTAAAGGACAACACCATATCCTTCTGCAAAGAGGCAGCATAAGGCTGAAGCACCATTGCACAGTGGAAGTGCTCTCCCAGAAGGGAATGTGACCGCAGGATCGTATGCCCCTCCAGTGTTACACAGCTCTGCTCCCTCAGTCTTCAATGCATTGGCCCTTAATTCTGAACATTCAAATGCTTTTGAAAAAATCATCAAATTAAACACTGATTTAAATGAGGGTTTGGGTTTTTTTTTTTTAATTATTAAATAAAAATTACTTCCTATAGTGGATTCAATATTGACTTTTAAAATACCTTTTGCTCACAGAACGATTAAAAGCACCTTTCATTTATTCAAATTCTTCTATTTACTTTAATCAAAGTGAAATAAATTTTTAACTCCCTGTTGGTGTATTAATTTTTTATTTAAATTTACCTTTTGCACTTTTGACAGGTTTTATCTCTTCCCCCCTCCCCTCTCCTCTCCCTTGAACCTTAAAGGGAAAATCCCATTAATTCTAACAAACAACTGCTTCACCTCTGATCACTAGACTGGGAACCTCAGCTTAAGCAGGTCCTGCAGCTTGGCTACAGGCCACCCAATGGTTGGCTGTAGCCACCCATATTTGGTTCCACAGATGGCTTAAAATGTATCTGTGGGATTTCTTTGATGGTGGTAAATCTGGGGTGGAGGTTGGGTCCACAATGTCATTACTGGGGCCTCCAATTATGGGCTGAGCAAGAACTCAATGAGTACAATGAAGAGCAACCCCAGCAGACACCTGTAGGGGTTGACCCTTATCCATGGGCCTTGTAAATAAGGTCTTAGGCATGCTTGGGGCTGTTTATAGACAGTGGAGGCACCTCCAGAGGTAAGACCTCAGGTGGATTGAAAGGTCCCTCTGGAGTCCCTCTCTGTTTGAGGGACAGCAGTCCTGGGAAGGGGACTGATCCAGCAAGCAGGGCAGCCTAAGGGACAGCTTCTGTCCAGCTCAGCTCTCGGCCCTGAACAAATGTTTGTGGGACTATGCTGAGGTTAGCGCAAAATATGGGAGCCAGGTCACAGGCTAGAAGGAGGTCCCTGGTTTGCAGGCTAAAGCATAAGCCTGCAGGCAGATGCAATGCTGACGAGGGTGTAGCAGCGTCTGTAACGCTTCCAGACAGAAATAGCTTCCCTGGTTGACCAAGAATGCAAAGTAAGGTCATGTCTGACTGAAATCAGCTGTGTGGATGGGCTCTAAAAAGCTTTCTGTGGGAGGGGAAAGAGGACAGGGAGAGGAAGTGACTTGCTCCAAGTCCGTCATTGAGTCAGGGTGATGACCTGCATGTCTATTTTGGTCAGTTTGGAGAGAGCTGGGATAGAGAGTGATTCTGCTTCCAGCACAAGCATTATCCTGACTTTGCAGCTGGGTAAGGTGCAGAGAGGTCAAATGATTTGCCCAAGGCTTCCTTTACAAGACAGTAGCAGAGCTGGAAATAAAATGAAGATCCCTGGTGCCTCCAGCTGCTGCCTTTGCTTCTACCATGCATGTGACTTGCAAGCCAAAAGGTAATAATAACATCTTACGTTGCTCTGGGAAGGTCGAACTTATGACAACTCTGGATATGGAACATGAGGTCTCCTCCATTGAGGTATTCCATCACAAAAAAGAGGTTTTCCTAGAGAATGAGACAAGATGACAATAAGGGGTGGGGAAGGGTGAGATAAAATTGAAAAAACCCCCACCCAGAAAGCACGCAAAAAGAGGAAGGAAAAGATTACAGTGAGGGTTTTGGAAAGAAAGCAGTTTCTTTTTCAGATTCCTCATTTCTCCTTTATTCTCTAAGCCCATACTCACCCTCTCTGCTCTGATTTGTATAAACAGCATTAGCAAACATTGCAAATCCACTTAATAACCAGCTGGTGCCATTGATTTTTACCAGTAGACCTCAAGGTTCACTAGGAGGGGATGAGTGACTCTACAGTGCCTGTATAACAGAAGGACAGATGGACAAGCTTCCTGAGGGACTAGTGGAAGAAGCAGAAGTAAATCCCAGGTCTCCTCTGGTCCCCAGCCCAGTGCATTATCCATCCCGTGGAGTGATCTCAAGCTGGTGTTACCCGCATTCCTGCACATCTTTTGTGGAGGCACATCGGTCTGACCTTTTCAAGTTATCAGAAACACGGGCCAGATGCTGCAACCTGTTTTAAGCACACACTTGGTTTTAAACCTGGGAGCTGCTCTATTAAATAAGGCAGGATGTAACTTGCTAGTGGGAAGATTCATGAATTAATCATATTTCTGGATACCCATTGAGTGCTTGCATGTCAGAGAAGACTGGAAAAAGATCCAGTCTTTGTCCCCAGTTGCATGCAACCATCAGCCGTTCTACCAGGGCACTGGGAAACTCTCCTCCTGGTACATAGAAAGGATGGGAGGAATCTCTGTATTGAATAAAGAGCAGAACAGATAGTCAAGGTTTCCTTTGCAATCCTTGATGGACACCATATTGATCCCCTTGCTGCTTCATGAGCCATAACCACCACCAGGCCCCCACAGAAGCTGGAGGCTGATTCAGACCAATCCCCTCCACATTGAATTGCACCTACAAAGCAGCAGGGGTGCCTTTTTCTGGAAGAAGAGTATCTGTGCAATAAGTTATGCTCCCAGTTTAAACTTCTGTTTCAGGAGTCTCAGTTTTTGTGCATAAATGCATGGATAAAATAAAATGGATGCAATTTTTTTTTTTTTTCTCAAAAGCCTCTCTCTGTTCTGTACACATCTGAAGTTAGTCATCTCCAGGCTATGTTAAAGTCTATGAATATCTTCCCCTTGTTGTGTATTGCCCATCACAATTTTTTTGGGGGGAAATAGTTCTTTTCACTTATATTTTTAACAGTCAAAGGAAGATTTTTATCCATAAGATCTAACGTAAGCATCTCTGGCAGCAAGCCAAGATCTGGCTATTTAAAAACCCAAGTATTTGTTCCTTTCAAATAACAGCTGTCTGCTCTAATTTGTGCAATTTCTTTAGCCAGATCCTTTTAATTACAGTACTCTTATTTAAATGGACGTCTGGCTGGAAACCCTACCTGTCATCCAACAAGCACAGGGCCAGATCTGGCCTCCCAGGGAAAGAATACAAAATTTTGCCAATAAACCAAATGGGTGCAGGTTTTCAGTTTGAAGGCCTTGCATCTGTAGAGGTCTGTGCACATAAGTCAGTTTAAGCAAGTAAGAAGGCCAAATGGGGATGGGCAATTTAGCATAGAAACGCATAAATCTTGGAAGCAATGTGAGCTCAGGAGCCCGTTAGGAAAACACTTGAACAGATGCTCTTTGTGAAGGTACACAGGGATGTGATGAAGTTTACCTAACAACAGACCAGCAGCCCCATGTATCACACTGGGACAGAAGAAACCTCATGGATCTTCAAATACGCCAGACTCGGCTTCAGTGGACTGGGAAGGAGAAAACCCCTGGGTTTCCCTGGAAAGTCCACTGAGTTTGGCTACACCTTATCACGCATATTTAAGCATAACGTAAAGTCCACGTTTATTCAGCAGTCGTGCTCTGCTTGCTCATGGATTTGAGCAACCATCTGATGCACCTATTTAATTAAACTGGAGACTCTAACCTGAAACTGGGGACTTTGGCAGTATCCTTCTGCCATCTGAGAAAAGAAAAGGTGGACAACCTCTCAGGTTAATTGGCATCCAAAGATCATTATATGAACTCAGTTGCTCAACTGTCTAAAGCTATGAAGCTGAAAGCTACAAACTTGACTTAGGCATGATTAATACTGAAGTTCATGGTCTACCAGGTGCTACAGAGTGGTACATAAATGCTGTTGAAAAGAAAGATGGCATCACTCTTGAGTTTTCTGCTCTGAGACTCGGAAGTTCCCCTTGCTTCTTACAAAGGTCAGCTGTCTGGAACAGCCCATGGAGAAAAATTGCTTGAGATCAGCCCTGAATACATCAGTATGAGTAGCAAGATGTAACCAAGCAGTGCAAGCTGCAACAAAAGATTGAAGACAGCTTCCTAAGCCTGAGATCTACAGAGCCGTAGAACACGTTAAAAATGGGAAGTGGCAAAACCCATGCTTGAAACCACCGAAAATTCAACAGTGTGCTAGACGTTAAAGGGTTAGAACGGCAAGGAGGACATGTTTGCAGACAGGCTCCAACCTACACTTCCTCTTGTCCTGGGAAAGTTATCTGATGGCTCCTGTCTGATACTGCCAGGCTCTGAAGTCTGTCAGCACCTGGAGCAGGTGAGAGTGGGTTAAGTGGGTATTTCCCAAGATGTGGCAGCTCGGATAGCATGACTTTATCACGCCCTTATCCCCTACGATGGTTCTAGTTCAGGGATGCTAAGCAAACAAACAGGAATGCTGTTCCTCAGTGATGGGACCTACACAGCTCTGAAGGAGGCTTGGGAAGGGCCCCTGGCCTTCAGCCTAACTGTCTGCCTTGCAGACAGATGACAGACGATTTGCTGACCTCCTGTGAGAGCATCCTTGGGTAGCGAACACTCAAGTCAAACTTCTGGTCACAGTTCCAGACTTGCACAACAGAACAGAGCGAGTCTGGTCTCTTGGCAGAGTTTGGGGCCATCTTTTACAACCACAGAGCTCAAGGAGGACTGTAAAGGCATTTCCTGCGCTCAGCGATGGACACTGCCCCAGGATAGCTGGCACTAGTTGTCTTGTGGACATCCATATATCAGCCATTCCCTACTTCTAGATCATCTTCCAGAGGCCTTCTCCATTGCAGCAGGGGGAACATGACAAACCCCTCTGCGGGAGGATGAAGCGCTGCTCCTACAGCAGACAGAACTGTACAACATGATGCTGTACAACACACGGTTAGACACATGCAGGTGTGCATCCTGCACACAAAATAACATGGTTCCCTAGTCGACTCAGTCCCGCCAGGCGCTGAAAGACTTGATTACTGCAAGAACTCAATTTCTTGCCCTATCAATCCCGCAGTGCCTGTGCTGAGCTGAGCTCCTCTCTGCAGAGCCACCTGCTCCCTCTGCCTCTCCAGGACATGGCAGGGATGGAGTTAAACCAACCTGCTTCTGTTCTGCATGCAACTGCTGTGAGAGTGAATAGTCACTATCAGAGATGCTTTCAACTTTATAAACAATGAGTATAAAGCAGGCAGCATTTAAACTGATCTTTTTTGAAGGTACATCCTATAACAGGCTCTTAAAATCCTCAAACCAGCTGGAAGCCCTCCAGAGCACTTTTCTGCAGAGATTTTCAGATTTTATTTTCTTTGCATTTGAAAGCACTTGCATACATACAAATACACAATTTAACACCATTTACTGAAGAGCAAAAATTCTTCTTCCCTGGGCTTCCAGGGGGATGAATATCAGAATAATTAATGCTGTAGGACAGCGTGGCTTTACCCTTATTTAGGGCAGTTACCCTAGCAAAAGGGTCCATGCGGAGAAGGCTCCACAATGCATATTACATGACCTAACCTCACTGCGTGCCCATTGAATTAGGTTGGCCCTTGCCAAGAGACAGGTTTGACACCATGCAACTCCTGCAGCTGATTCTTGTCTCACATTTTCATGCAGCTCAGCCCAGCCCAGTCTGGGTGCTCATCCATGCTTCAGATCTATTTTATGTCATGGGATAGATGGGAGCCAAAGGCCTCTCAGCCCTTCTCCACCACACTACCCAGTGAGTGCTGCAGTCCCATCGCAGTGTCCCATCCAGTGGGAAAGCAAGCAAGGCACGTGCTCCTCACTGTGTCTCCTCCCACGAGGAACAGCTAACGCAGGGTCACTCCTTGCTAGTAGGTGACCATAGGAGATACTAACATTGCTATCTGCACCATCTGGGGATGAGCAAAGCCAATTTGTTACAGGTTAAAGCAACCTCTGGTTTAATTTTGTTTTCTGGTTTAAAGACTTTTTTTTTCCCCCTCTTGTGTAATATCAGTCTATCTTCTGGAGATGGCAGCATTTCTTCCAGCTGTCAAATAATCCAGTCCAGTCCCTGGTTTCACGACTTATTTTTTTGTTCTAATCTTTACACTGTCAGCATTTTTGACTGCATGTTAAACTGCTCATTTGGGACGCTTAGCTTTGTGTGCCCATCTACTTGGTACAAAGCATATGAATATATTTATACACATATATAAAAATACATACGTATACATAAAGGTGCAGACATGGCTGGCAACAGCTCCTTTCACTTGAGTTCTGAGATCCCAGGACCCTTCCTCACAGCTCAGAGCAGGCAGAGTACATCCCTTACAGTGGTAAACTGAGTTACTATCAGCCCTGTCTTGCAAGAAAAAGTGGCTTTCCCTATCAGTACGGGGTGGGATCTTGGAAAGAGACTAATTTTCTCAAGGTTAGAAAAAAAATTCTGTGAAAATCTGGGGATTAAAAAAATCACCAGACCTAAAACTAAACAAAAAGTAGTCAAATTTATGAAACATAAATTATCAGCTGAAAAATAATGGAAAAAAAAGTAATGTTTTTATTTTAAGAAGTCAACTTTTTTTCAGGACAAAGAGCAGCTACACTGCAGACTTTTAGAAATCTCAGGCAAAGCTGAATGCATTTTGGGCTGATTTTCCTCAGAGGTGGACAACAGGAAGGCAATTAGAATACATATATTTAATATGTCAATCATCTATCACTCAAAAAAACTATGATTATGAGCTGGCCCCCTCTTTTCCTTGCCAATACACTCCACCTGTTCAAACCACATGGGCTGACACCACCTAGAAGTGTCTCGTAAAGACTTCATTTTTTTGATGTTATAATTACAGCTGCTCAGACCTTCTCTGGCAGAAGCTTGTTGAAATCCCAAAGCTCTGCTGAGACGCTGCTATTTCTACTGAACCATGTTGAAATTTTGGCCAGGATTGAATGAGACCTTGCCAGTTTTCCTGCCTGCTGGTTGCAAGAGGTAAAATCCCCAAAGCCTCCTTAAACGTCCCAGTTCTTCCCCAGCTTTCCCATTAGCTGGCTCAAATTTGGCCAGCTAGCCTTGAATCAGATGTTTCCAAGCTGACTTATCCCCCACAAAATACTAGGAGGATGGAGACCTAGAAACCTTGAAGCTTCAAGATTGTGTCTCCCAAATGGCTGAACACCAAGATATGGGATGGTTTGTGCAAGGGAAAAATCGCTGTGTTGCCCTGTACTCTCTTCCTTACCCTTCCTTCCTGGTCAATGCCAAAAACTGGATGCTGGCTAGAAAGATACTGGTCTGACCTCACAGGACACCTCATCCTGTGACCAAGATTTTTCTTGTGCTTCTAGTTTAGTCCATCCAATATTTTGTTGTGTTTCAGTGGTTCAGCAGTGCTGGAAGTCAAGGCTTGCAACCTCCCCTCCCTGCAGGATGACTTCTCCTGCAATGCATCAGCGTTCTGCAGCCATGCTGTGGTCAGAGAGGATCCTGCATTGCCTGGGAAGGGCACGTGAGCCTGAGCCAGGGCTGCTCAGAAGGTCCGTGGCACAGTCAGGCAATGGAGCTGAACAGCTAACGGGTGTGAAACGCGTGTATGCCAACCTACACGGTCTGATTCAGGTCAAATAATTCAGCCCCGTCCCTCTAACAGCAAGACAAAGATAGGAGAAAACTGAAATTTCCCTTGGAAAATTTGGAAGGAATTGCAGTTTCCTCCAAGGAGATATTTTAATGAGAAATCCCCTGAAAATACTCATGGAAAACACTTCAGAGCCTAAGAATTTTTAAATTAGGATCACGCTCCTTATTAACAATCCTTTTCTCCTTCCTGCCAATGTAAGAGATTTTAAAGTCAGTATTAAGCACATTAAAACAACAGAGCATGTGAAAATGGCTCACCACCAGGACTTTAAAAAGATATAATACATTAGTAAAGCAGAAAAGAAATGTTTCTGTAACATTTCCTTTTAAATTGCAATAAAGATTACTTCTCTTTTGGGTTGAGATAGTCTTCTGTGTTGCCATTTTGTGCTACAAGCCAAAATGCCTAAGGACTTAATTTGCATTAGGGTGTGAATAAAAACTTGGTCAATGAAGTAAAGAAACAGAAACAAAAGTGACTTTCAAAAAGGGAAAGCCTATTTTTATCACAGAAGATCAGTGAAATGCAAAAAGAAGAATAAAACATAAGCACTGGGATGCCAGTCACTGTTTTGGCATTACTGATTTGGGGATTTTACAGAATTATAAACATGTTTTTCCTCCTCTTTAACATAACAGTGTCCCTTTAAATCTAATACAACAGAATAGCTCTCCAAGCTTGTTGTTAAAATTCACACCATATAATTATGTCAGCTGAATATCTGGATGCAAAGATTACTGAAGTAAAATACAACAGCCAAGTTCAAAAACAGATCGGGGAAAAAAAACCCATGTGTTTGAATTTATTCTCATGTAGCAAAACATGACAAGTATTCTGAGTTTTGAAAGCACTGATCATTCAGCCTCCGCAGGAATAAAAAGGAGCATTAGGTGCCTGGTGCCTACAAAAACCTGTCTGAAGGGCTGTCAAGCTTCATATATTTCAGCATTCACTGATTACCTGGGTTGAGGCCAGGAAGAAACTCATCCCAGAGCTCAGAAAACTGTCAACAGCTTATATGACTTTTTTTCCCCTCTAGAGACATGGGGACTACTGAGATTCTTGTTTCAGTATAGGAATATTCCTATTTTTACTGTCCTTTGCAGAGGCACTCAGTACCTGAAGCAGTTCAGAAACCTTGCGAGTCAAAGCATTACAGATTCAGGACAGTGTTGGCACATGCATTTCTGTTTGAAACTACTTATCTACCCAGTGAAACCTTAAAAAAATATTTCAATTTTTCAATTGAAAATTCAAGTTTTCAATATTAAAGTCCAGAGAGGGAGTACACAGCAGTGCCCTGGCTTCTAAAATAATTGCTCTAAAATGTATTACGTCTGAACCATGCTGTCATTTGAGCCATGAAAGACTGTCCACGGCTTGTCACAGCTCTCCTGCTCTGAATGACTTCCATGCGTTAAGCGATCGCCGCTTGGCTTGCGAAGGTCAGAGGAGAAAAACATAAGCTCGGAATCAATCACAGCCTAGAGCTGCTTTGGCCTGGGCAGCCACATTCCAGCTTCTGTATCTCTGAACTTGAGGGCAAAATGGAGAGATCAAATAACTTTAAAGGGACAAGGCTGACTTGGGATGAGATGGATGGAGATTCTTTCTGTATGTCAAGAGGGCAATACTGTGATGCTGCTCGTAAGACAGCACAGGAAAAGATCACTTGGGTTTTTGAGCCTGGCACCTATGGATTTTTCAGGCACTCATTGCTTTTCCATCCTGCAGGTTTTTCTTTCGTCAGCCACAGCTGGAAGTACAGTCCCCCCCCTTAAATGGTCAGTAAATCCCATCTGGCTCCTGGCATGACTCCATTCGGTCTCTCATCTTTTTGCCATGGTCTCATGAGAGAAGTGGACACTTGCATGCATGCACTGCCTGAAACCAGAGCTGCAGACTGCCACTGCCGTATTCACCCTGAACCTGACCTCCAGCTTCCAGACCAGGGCTGGACCAGGCTGGACCACAGACAACATGGTTCTGCTGCTGCATGCAAGTCAGCCGCTGGCATTAGTCAACCTCTCCTTGGACACCTGGAGTTACGGGCAGCACAAGCAGCTGTCCCTGGAGTATGAGCTCCCTCATAGAGCTGTGACTGTTGTGAATCAGTCAGTTAATTAAGTCTTCATTTTCTTTGCTTTTGGAATTGGGTCATTTATATTTTCCTCTGAAATCTAGCCCCAAAATGAATTCCTTTCCTCTCTAGACAAGGATCCATTCCCAGGACATGCTGTCCTCACTGACAGTCCTGAAGGGGTTAAACATGAATGCCTGGGCTTAGTGTCACATCGCCTACAGCAGTTCGCAGGCACTCCCTGTTATAAATTCAATCTGTCTTTAAACAGGTGCCGCATCCCCCGGGTGACTGGGATATACCGCAGAGGTTATATTTGTTTCTCCTGACCCCGCAGAAGCAGCAAGCCTCTTGCTGAGCAGGTCCTAACCTCACACCAAGCAGTATTTTGTATCACTAAATCCTGGGACTGAACGGCGACTGGGAGCATCCTAACAAAACCCTGAACAAGCAGCCTTTGGAGAGTGATGTTCCTCTGAATTCGAGCTTTGGGATAGCAAACACCTCTCAGGAGTGGTTTGGGTAGGTTGGACAGACAAGACAATCTCTCAAAATTCCTTCCATCATTTTTTTCTATGCCTTGTGTGTGCTTTAGTGTTAAGATGATTCATTGTGGCTGTAGAAAAGGCTCTGGAAAGCTAACGGTGGTTCATTGCCATGTAGGGCCATGAAGGTATATACATTACTTAAATGTCACTTCAATTTTGCTTTGGAGTTCTAACCAGGATTTCAGATGAAGACGCTTTGTGCTGCCCCTCTGAACTGCAGCTTTCACCACCAGTGGTCCTGCATGAATTAGGAAGTCTGATGCAATTTAGTGGTAACTGGGGGCAAAGAAGATTACCAAAGTGAATGACAGCATGTTTATTCTCCATAATCAGAGTTTCTTCAGTTATCTCCAATCCAGGCTAGTCGCTGCAGCATACCGCTTCACGGTCCAAGAGATTCAGATAACACCAGTGTGGGCACATCTGCATCCTGGCTGTGGATGTGGCCTTTGCACATCCTCAGCCCAGGGTACCAGGACACAGATTTTAATAGTGGGTCTCTGCATAGCCACCTCAATCAGTCTTGGATGCCATAATCCTCAAATGCACCCCCCAGGTTAATGTGAGGAAGGCAGATGAAATTTCTAGAGCCATTTCCCAAGTGGTTAACCTGAAGATCCCTTCCCTTAGCACCACCTCATGTCCAAGCTATTCCCTAACATCTAGGAGACTTAAGCCCTTCACTAAGTACCTGTATCTCAGCAAAGCATCCTCAGCCCATGGAGGAAGGTGACAGATCCTTTTCTTACCTTAGTCTGGAACGTACAGAAGACATGAGTCAGGAATGGGTGCTCCCAAGCTAAGGAGAGGACTCTCTTCTCCACCATTGTACATTCAACGTCATCATCCATCAGCACCACATCCTTCTTCAGGGCTTTCACGGCAAAATACTGGTCTGTGCTCTTCAGCTCTGCAAGGAACACCTAGGGTGGAAACAGCTGCTCAGAAAGAGCAATGCTTTTCTCTCCAGAGCTGGAAACACAGCCATGTGAGGATGGGAGCTGAGCTCTGGGGAATTCACTAGGGTAGACCTTAAAAAAGTTGATGTTTAAGGCCCAGTTCTGCCATTAAGACTTTGTAGACTTTGAGTTTGTTTCCCACACCCAGAATAGTTTTATGAAGCTGAACCCTGGGGAAGGATGAGAAGGTCTTGGCACTTACAAGAGCAGGGGCTACATGCTCGTATGGACAGGACAGGTCAGAGAGCCAAACACTTCTGATAACAGAAAACATCTTTATGCAAATGCTCATGAGATATATTTCCTGTTTTTAACTTCAAATAACAAAACATAGAATATTGCTTTGTCAACATGTGAAATGCAAATGTCCTGCACCAGATCCTCAGCAGGTGTAAACTGATGTCCACCAGTAGTTTATAAACTGATGTCCACCACTGATCTATATCAGACGTGCCTTTCTCTCCTTCCTCCCAGTTAGCAGGAGGCCTGAGCAAACAGGCTGGGTCCCCCATGCTTCTGCAGGACTTCTTCTCTGAGAAGAGCAAAACACATCCCAGAGGAGTTAGGACCCCTATCTATTTTTATGGGAAGGGAAAATGAGACACGGAGCAGCAGAAAAGGGTTTTCTAGAGACCACAGAGCAAAAAAGTCTCCTCTGGAAGGCAGTGCCAGTCCTGATCTTTACGCTAACAGGCTGTTAACACTGTTTCCCACAGACTGAATAAATACGTAAGATTCATCAAAGAGGTCTTTGAAGTTCTCTACCAGACACTATTTACTGAGTAAGCTCAGACATGTTTTAGCCCTGACAAAAGTTTTATTTACCCTTTTGGCTACTGCTGCATTTCACTTTGTAGCACTAGACAGAGAGTAGAGCCTAGAGCCTCCCTCTGTTTCTGCAGTGAATGACCAGAAATGCTAACAGTGCTGATGCTGCAGGCACCCTTTTTACCCCTGTTTTTGTGCAGGGCATTGATCTCCTGGGGAAACTGGGGAATGCAGTACATTTGTGACTTGTGCTGTGACTTCCAAGGTGCAGGTAGACAATGCTAGATCTCATGCAGAGGGGCCTTCCTCACAGGTCTGGCCCTCAACCTCCCTGCTCCAGGCAGAGCTGGAGAGACCCCTCAGGCACTGAGATCTGCACACCCTGTTCCCTCTGTGGGGAAGCGAATCTTGCTCTAAGCAAATAAGGGCACCAGGAGCAACACCTACACAGGAAACTTGTGGGTGACGTTTGTTGCAGAAGGGCATGAAATAGCCCATCCTCTCCACACCCACATGCTGCACTGCAGAGAGATGCAGACGCTTGCAGGCTTGGAGAGTCCATGTTAACCCAGGGGGCTGAAGCAAGGTACAGAACCTGCTTCAATGGAGGTATTCAAGACTTGACTAGACAAACCCCTGAGCAACCTCATCTGATTAGACCTGTTTCAAGCAGCAGGTTGGATTAGATGACCTCCAGAGGTCCCTTCTTTCCAACGTAAATGTTTCTATGACATCTATGCTCTTGAGTCCAGGTTAGTCTGGGCTGTGGATTTGGGGTATTCTGGCTTAGCTCTAACTGAGATGCCTCAGCTCTGCTTCCCATGCAAACTGTAGACATGCCAAGTATTTTCAAGTATGGAAAGGCAACACAGCAAATATTTCACCAGTTTAAGAATTGGCTGCAGCAATTGCTCCAGCTCAGTTAGCAGGCAAAAAGCAGCCCTTCCTTAAGGCACAGTTTCCACCTTGGAAAGACGTGGGATCTGAGCAATGCGATACATAATGATACTCATTCTCCTTATAGGCTGTGAAAATACAATGGTGAGTTCCTCTGAAATTGCTTCATGCAGCTCTGCGCTGGCACTGAATAACACGAGTCCCCTTCCAGGGGACATCTGCAAGAAGGAGGAACAATCCACAATTCAATCCACATTCATCAAGATTAATGAGTCCACTGAAAACAGGTGGTTCTTGTTTCAAAAGCACAAATTCTTGGCTGTTGCAAAATTTGCTTTATGCTGTAGCACAGACTGGAGCTGGGAATGAGCAGTTAGCACTCCCAGCTGGGGACCTGCTGCTCTGGAGAGGGAGGTGTTCACACTCAACTTTTCAGCTAATGCTTCCGCCTCCCTCCGAGCTTGCTCAGCTAAGTTGGCAGGAGTAGCTGCACGAAAGGGGACAGCAAGGAAATCTTTCCCACTGGCTCTCTGTGGATGCCCAGGCCCCATCAATCTGCACAGAAGGGGAAGTTGCAGCTTTACTTGGCTGCTTTCCTCTCCTGTCATGGTCATTCATGAGACAGCAAACTAATGGGGCAGAGGGAAGGGCAAGGAAGACCTTTGTCTTAGGCAAGGGGAAGACCGAGTTCAAGACTCAGCCATGCCAGAGCAAGGGTTCTTTGAGGGCTTGGAGATGTTTTTTTCCTAAGTGGCCTTCAAACCACATGCTATTTAGTGCCATAATAAGCAATATGCAGACCTACGCAGTTGCGTCTAGTACCCTGATGCTTACCTTGCCAAAACTGCCCTTCCCCAACATCTTGTGCAGGACAAAATCTTCGATGGTTAGTTTTAGCTGCACTTGGTGCTCTTCTTGCTTCTGAGGCTGTTCTCCCAAGTCTGACTCTATCAGAGACTCCCCCTTCACTGTGCCCTCCACCGGAGTCTCCCAGGAGATGCCCTGTGGCTCTGCAACACACATCAAAGCATTCAAATAAACCCCTGGAAATGAACAGAAAATCCCCAGAATGCTTACAGGTATCGTGTTTAGAGTTTTAAAAGGGTATTTTAAATAAATGAAAATGTGGTGGCCAGTAGATTGGCTCTGCTCCCACATTGCTTTCTCTCTGGAGGAAATTTTAATCCAGTATAACTTCACCTTCTTCAGTAGCATTACTCCCACTTTACAGATTCCTTCATAGA
The DNA here is from genome assembly GCF_035582795.1 of Mycteria americana. Taxonomy (NCBI): domain Eukaryota; kingdom Metazoa; phylum Chordata; class Aves; order Ciconiiformes; family Ciconiidae; genus Mycteria; species Mycteria americana. Next base: position 4,623,324 of record NC_134365.1, read on the forward strand.
ATCATAGAATCATAGAATCATAGAATCATAGAATAGTTTGGGTTGGAAAGGACCTTTAAAGGTCATCTAGTCCAAACGCCCTGCAATGAGCAGGGACATCTTCAACTCGATCAGGTTGCTCAGAGCCCCGGCCAACCTGGCCTTGAATGTTTCCAGGGATGAGGCATCTACCACCTCTCTGGGAAACCTGTACCAGTGTTTCACCACCCTCATCATAAAAATTTCTTCCTTATAGCTAGTCTAAATCTACCCTCTTCTAGTTTAAAAGCATTACGCCTTGTCCTATTGCAACAGGCCCTGCTGAAAAGTCTGTCCCCATCTTTCCTATAGGCCCCCTTTAAGTACTGGCAGGCTGCTATAAGGCCTCCCCGCAGCCTTCTCTTCTCCAGGCTGAACAACCCCAACTTCTCAGCCTTTCCTCACAGGAGAGGTGTTCCATCGCTCTGATTATTTTTGTGCCCCTCCTCTGGACCTGCTCCAACAGGTCCATGTCTTTCCTGTGCTGAGGACTCCATCTGTCTTTCTGTTTTATGGCAGCAAAACATGACCAAACCCTTCATTCCTGGCTACCCATGTTCTTCATTCCTTCTTGCTGGTTGCTGTTATGATGTGGTCCCATTTTTCTGAGGCCTTCTCCTTGGTAAAGCTAGCATGTGAAAAGATGGGACAGCATTTTCATATTGTGTCCGTGCTCCGGATGTGAAGCTCTGATCGAGTACTCCAGCTGTCCTGGAGTGGAACTACTTAGAGTTTCTTCAATACTCCATTCACTTGGATGTACGTGAACTTCTAAGAGATCCTATCCCTTACGGTATTTATCCCATGTACTAAAATCCATATTTGCTGTATTGTCCTAAATTGCTGAACAGCAAGAACACTACTCAGCAAACAGACCCTCAGGTAAACCAGATTTGAAACCATTTGCGGCTTTACTGATTTGCATCAGCATAGCCAGTTCTACCTGTAGAAAAGAAAGAAAATAAGCACAGATGGGGACACCATTTATTTCCCCTTGCGGGCCAAAGGGCACTGTCCCTTAGCTCAGATGGTGCCAAAACCAGCCTTTGAGGCTTGGTAGCCTGGTGCTGCACAGTATCAAACCCAGAGCACTGGTATAAGGCCCCATCCTTGTCTCCTCCACCTAACCATGTACAAACTAAAAAATTAACAAAGCCTGCTGTCTCATATCACTAGGGGAAGCTACCTCTTTTTCCTGTTGTAGATGCTGGCAATGCCTGAAGCGGTGTTACCTCCTTCACAGGAACTGGGAAGCCAATTTCAAGAGGTCCATCCCTGGAGATCTGTTCAGTGTCACGCTGACAGCGAGCCTGGATTACAGAAAACAGCAAATGACTTTTGAGCCAAATGTCGTGTTCTGAGCTTACGGACTCTGTTGCTTCTTGAGTGTAACTGTCACAGAAGCCAAGATCTAGAAGAGGTCTTTGCTTATGAGAAGAGCATCTCTGTACCTAACATTCAGGCGTTTGGTAACCTAGAGGAACCCACAGCCTTCTGTGAGATGTGGGGGGGTCTTTCTACTGCCAATATAGAGATCCCCTATTTTGTCTGAGTCCCTGGCTATCTACACAAAGGGCATTTTAATTAACAACTTCCTTCCCAATAGTCCTCTTTGAACATAAATCTGGAAAAATACTAGAGACTGGACCATGCTGCAGCCTCATCCCTGTACAGTGTCTGGATGTCACTCTGAAGAACTCCTTGCACCAGGATGTTGTAGAAGGTAAGAATTTGTCTGGATTCAAGGGTGATGCGACGAAAGCATGAAAGATAAGTCCTCTGAAGGCTACTAAACACTAAGAGTCCACCTATGGCTGAAGAAGTCCCCAAAGTCTACATTCCTGGAGATTAGAAGAGTATTTTGGGGAAAGTAGCTAGTGTTTGCCCTCTTCACCTGTCAAAGGTGACTCCAAGTATAAAGTGCAAGGAGCTGTAGAGAGACAGCAGGTAGGAAATAGAGAAGCAAGAGCAGAAAAACTCCTCTTTGGAGGTTTGGCAGCACTACCTATCACATAAAGGTGAGAGAAATATGCAGAGCTAAACCTGGTAGATAGCCCCTCAGGAAGCTATAGATGGAAAAACACCTGTTGAATGGATGAAGATGTTGCCTTGGGATATTTGAGTAACCTAAATGTGGAGGACTAGGTACCTACGGATTTTGTCCCTCTGAGGTTACTCAAGAGCTGAGAGGCATCCTAACAATCCTGATTTTGAACTAGAATCTCTAAATTCTTTTATGGTTTTGGGCTTGCGACAAGCTATTTTTCCTTCTTTTAATTCAATTTTCTGTGTTCATACAGTGCTGTTTATATGACGGTAGTATCTAGATCCTCTTCCCAAGGCCCAAGTCTCTTCATGAGAGTCCATGCTCTGGAAGTTTCATTCCAAACAGATCTGAGAGTCACAGGACAAATTGCTAAGTCACAAGCGCGGAGCAAGGTAGTGACAGCAAAAGGACCCAAACCAAGTTCCTCTCACTCTACCTTGGACCCTGTTACACAACATCAGTTACGAACATAATGTAACTACAACTGTAGTGAATCAGAGCAATAGTCCATCCAGGTCATGTCCCATCTGCAACGGGGGCCAAGCAGACACCAGGTAAAGATATAAGGAAAGTGCAGGCATGCAATGTCATCTCCTCAGAATATTCTCCCTATCTCCAGAGACATAGGGCTCAGAGATTTCCTGATTCAAAGGCAGTGCTTTTCTATTAACAGAATTAATCATTCTATTATTCCTGAATGGATTTCTCTTCTATGAACACTGGAGATTGTCACTTGAACCCATGAAAACTTTTGGTCTCCACGAAGTGCTGAGATGAGCTTAACTACCCATTCCATGAAGTACCCATTTCCTAGTCTTTACTTTGAACTTGCTACGCACAGTGCTCCACTCAATGCCCTTATTTCTTGCACTGAAACACTGAACAGTTGATCATCCTTTCTCCAGGTCGTTCAAGGCTTAAAGTATTTACCTGCTGGGTGCTCTCTATCATTGCCAGAGCTTCAGCCATTAGTTTCTGGTTAACTCCACAAAGGTTTGCTACTTTTGTCTGGCACTTGTGATGGACGTTCATGCCACATGCTGAAAGAAAGAACAAGAGGTGTCACGATAACAAAGGATAGCTAGGCTGTAAAGGGTTTGACATCAGGTTGGGCAGGAACATGTGCTGCTGTTGGCCAAGGGCAGAGATCAGCCACATAAACAGCTCAAAGCCTGGGCACCTTTTATATCTCATGAGATGGCACTCAGGTAATTTTTTGGTTCTCTGTGGAGACAAAGTTTTTTTATATCTTCTTCTGGGCAAGAGGCTACATTTCCATATCCATCAGCCTTTGCACAGCTACAGGCTACCAAAACTCTACAGTCTATCAGCTCAGAGATAAACTGTAATCACAGAACAGGATCTCCCTGTTAGTATAGGATTATGAAGATGGTGAAGTGTCTTGGGTCTGTCTGATAGTGGAAATAGAGCATGCAAGTTGATACTAGGAGTGATTTTGGAAGATCAGCAGTGTCACTGAGATGTTCTTTGCCCCTCTGGGAAGCGACTCTTCAGCCTCATGGACCACATATCTTTCTGTATACTGACAGTTGTCATCCTCCTTGAAGAATTATGCTCCTTGAAGGATGGTCCTCTTGACCACTCCTTCACCACCCCGGATGCCATCTCATACAGGTCTTGTAGAGAAGTGTGATAAATTAGATTTGGCTCTTCAGATTGCAACCCTCTAAAGACAATGGCTGACTTCCATGCTCAGCTCATGCCACATACATCAGGGACTCACCATCACACTTCAGTCCTTGCCGTGCAAGGCCCCAGAGGAGCGTGCCACAGTGCTCACAGAAAGTCGGGCTCTTGTAGTTGTAGACTTTGAAGCGGTGAGGCATGTCGATCTTGAACCGCTCTTTATGGAACTGCAAGAGAAAAGCCATGTTGGCAATTCACTCCTCTCCATCTCAGCTCTGTATGGAAAACCAAAAGCCCCCAGGCTTGTACCACAGAAGCTGGGATGTCTACTGCCCCTTTATCCTTGAGTATGACCGCCAAGAAGAAATGATCTATAACTACCATTCAGATATACAAAGCTAAATTTTGTTACATAATATCTGCGCAATTCAGTGGGAACTGGGTAGTTTAATCCCTGGGCTTGATTTATCTGATCAGATAACGTGCACCTCAGCTATGCACCCAGACTCCTTTAATGCTCAATGGAAAAACAGGGGTAATTCTAAAAAATTATTCATCCCATCCTGAAATGGATGTCTACATTTGTTGTCATGAATTACTCTTTGGAAGAGCCTATTTTTCTTCTTTTAGTTTATAGGGACTCAAAGGTGACCACAAAGTTGGATACATCTACCCTGGAGACATCAGAAGACAGGTGAGACGAATCTCATTTCTAAAGACTGTAAAAGGAGAACTGGAGCCAGGGTAGGACTGGAAGCAAACAGAAGCTGTGGGACACAATTAAGAAAAAGGGAATAGTCCTATCAAGAGTATAAGTTCCACTTTTGCCCACCAAAACAGAAGGTTTATTATAAACTGATATGAGAAAAATAAAATAAATAATAGGGGAGATGCTAGATCTTCCACTGATTGTTTGGAAATCTCAGATAACACAGAGTGGGATGTTAAAGAACTGCTCTGAAAATTCAGTGTGACGTCCTGCCTAACATCACGTAGTGAAAAATTTCCTCCAGTAAACCTCCACCTCATGTCCACGACTTCCCTGAGCTGTACTTCATACATTAGAAAAATGTCAGTCCTGATTCAGCAACTGCTTATTCAGCAGCTGCATTTGAGTAAATCAGAAGTAGGAGGTAATGAAACCACTGGGAACATAAAAAACAAAGCGCATAGATCAGATCACACAGCCTTTAGTTCAGTAGCACTTTTTGCTTCATCAGAAGTTGTTTTACAGCAAAGTAGGAAAGATCTGAATGACACCCAAGTTTTTTAAAAGCAACCAAATAATAATACATACCATTGTTTCTCTGCTGTTAATTGCTGATCCTGTACACTTGGCTATTACTTTATCAATGCACTTCTTATGAATGGCAGCATTACATTCTGAAAGAATAAGTATGTCATGGTGTTAATAAAAAAATTCCTTAAGAAAGGACCAAATAAATAATGATAGTAACAAAATCAAAGAAGTTTCTTACGTCTGCATTGATAGCCTTGTTTATTCAGACCCCTGAAATAAAGAGAGAAATGGTTAATTCTGAATTTTCTGAAAGCCTTGACAGAAGAAAGGAGAGCAACGTTTATGAAAGAAACAGAATAAAACAGCTTTTGTTTTTATCAGTCTTTATAGAGCTTCTCTAATCTAAATATCTTCATTCAGTCTGACTGTGGAGTGATTCTCTGTGGTTTTCACAGCCTTTTCAGCACATATTCACATTCTGAATTTCACAATATCCAAATAGCAAACTGGGCTGATGAGACATTTCTGTGCATTCGGTCAAAGACACAAATCTTTATAAAAAATAAACTAAAAAATGAAGGGAATTTTCACAGTTGGAATTACAACTGTGAACCACATCCTTGAAGTGATACAATAACTCTACAAGTAAGATGCCAAGGGTCCAGTCCCGCTGCCTTTACTGACAGCAGGAGCACAGATATTCACCAGAGAATCATAGCATCATAGAGTCATTTACGTTGGAAAAGACCTTTAAGATCATTGAGTCCAACCGTAAACCTAACACTGCCAAGTCCACCACTAAACTGTGTCCCTAAGCGCCATGTCTACACAAGAACTGGTCCCTCGGGTTAAAAGGGGAAAATGCATAGATCTATTTTCATTTACCATACAAACTCATGACAGACAGAGCAGAAGGTGGGTTGTGGAAAGAAGGTGGCTGTGAACTCGTGACACTTGACATTATGGATTTTGGCCTGTTTGATGGCTCCCCTGCGCTGGTGCAAGGAGAAAAAGCCTTCAGTCTCACAGTCTGCCAGGTCCTTTGCATCTGGGGGGAAAGGAAACAGAAGATTTATTAGGGTACCCTGTCCTGATCCGGCGCCTTGCGAAAATGCAGCTGCCAGAATGCTAAGTCACTGAAGCTAATGATTCACTCATGGAAATGAATATTTTTAAGAAATACCATTTTCTGAAACCCACACAAGGCTTGTTTGGATGTTTTTTTATCTACCATTCCTACAAGGACACTAAAATGACTTTAAAATTGGGACTCTGAGGTCCCTTGAATATTCATAATGCTGCTTTTGAAATGTAGACCAGAAATTTCCCAAGGAGAGATAATTTGCAGTTAAACATAAAATTCTAACTTTGTATAGCACTGAAGAACCATGCCCTAAAAAAGATGAAATTACATCAAAATTAATAATTATCTATATATGCACACAAACACACGTGTATATATATATATATACACATGGGTATTTAACTGAATCTTTTATGTGTGCATGTACGTGTGTGTGAGTAAGCACATATGTATGTTCCTAGGATATTCTTTTTCCTGTTATTTTTCCATGTCAACAATTGCTTTGCTGTTTGCTATGTCCACGCCGTTATTCACAGTTCACATTTAAACTTTTTAGAACAGCAAACAAACCAATTCTGACTATGCATGCATATACACATGCGCACTTATATATGTGCTTGTGTCTACAAATCTAGATATGCACACGATATCTCGCTCTCACTCTCTGTTTTGTTTTACTCATGTATTACACAGCAAGTTACATAGGTATTCTGGGGAAACTGGCCCCCCGTGTGATCTGATGCTGATCTTTCTATTTCTAATACAAACACAGCCTGCATTTTCTATGCTTTGGCCTCTCTGATATAACATACAAGGAGGTGACAATAGTCTATTCTATATTAAAGGTAGGAATGGATGAAGAAAATATCAGTATGGACATGCTATTAGCTGCTTTCAGTACTTCTATGTTTCTATAAATGGAAGGTCCTTCTAGATATCTACACCTTACAGTTTCACCCCACATCTGTGAAAGGCAGCGAGAACTTTGGCATCAAAGACAGGAGAATAAGACTGAGCATTTGGATTGCAACCCACTTTCTTCAACAAAGCAAAATGCGTTTCACATGGACATAGAACTCTGCAGGCGGGATTTGGTTTCCAGTGAAGACACATAAATGATGGTGTGTCCCCTATCCAGGGTGACTAAGCTGCTGCTCTGTCCCTGGAGGTCTAGCTGGAGCAGGCAATGGAGCACAGTGAATGACTCCGCTCACCTTGCAGCAGAAACCTGCATTTGATCAGATGAATCACTCTCTAGGTTCTTTTCCTGTTTTGCCTAGATTGCTCTTGATCTTAAAAGCCCAACTAACGGTGTTGTCAACCGCAAATTGTATCCCAACCTTTACATCTGCACTGTAACACACACCACGGCCCATGTTACATGCATATATAAAAGTAGAACGATTTCAGAGGGAACTGGGTCCTTATGTATCTATTCTGTCTTACTTAGTGTAACGAGAAAATCTACCGTTTTAGTGGTAAAATGGCCAAAACTCTGCCTTGCAAATCACAGAGGAACAGTCAATCTTCATCCTCACCATACAATAAAAATTGCTTTTCTGGCGTGTTCATTTCAAACTGTTATGATAGTTCCTATGAATAAATCAGTAATAACATAGGCATTGCTTTCAGTGAAGACATCATGTCTGCCCCACATAATCAGAAATCACATCTATCAATTAACAAACAAAATCACTTGCCACTTATTTCCAGGAAGTATCTTGCATTCATCAGCATTCGGCCTTGAGGTTTTAGTTCTAGCTGGTTGAGATAAGTGAAAAACAAGAAAAAGAGACCAGTGCAATCATTAAGCAGTCATTCAAAGAAACAACAATCATTACAGATGACTTAAGCTATCTCCTTTTCCCAGTGGGAACTGATGAATGCCAATGAACGCTAATTTTTGGGTTGCTTATACCCGTGTGGGGCAACAAGGCAGGGTAGGAGCAACTATAGAGAGAGGAGGCTAGATCACCTCTTATCAAACTCTTGGAGCAGCATGATAGAAGAGAGAAATGTGACTAAACCACAGAAGCTGCAGGCAGGTTTTTAGACACCAGGTCAGGACCAGCACTATCTATAAAGAAAACTTGTTGTTCCCAGTGGATCCTGCAAGGGGGAAGTGGGAGCACCTCAAAAAAACCCAGCCAAATTCAGACAAGTGCTTAAAAGATACTGAAACCTTTTAGACACTTGGTCCTTGTCGTGGTTTAACCCCAGCCAGCAACTAAGCCCCACCCAGCCGCTCGCTCACTCCCCCACAGTGGGATGGGGGAGAGAATCGGAAGAGCAAAAGTGAGAAAACTCTTGGGTTGAGATAAAGACAGTTTAACAGGTAAAGCAAAAGCTGTGTGCGCAAGCAAAGCAAAGCAAGGAATTCATTCACTGCTTCCCATGGGCAGGCAGGTGTTCAGCCATCTTCAGGAAAGCAGGGCTCCATCACGCACAACGGTGACTTGGGAAGACAAACGCCATCACTCCAAATATCCCCCCCCCTTCCTTCTTCTTCCCCAGCTTTATATGCTGAGCATGAGGCCATACGGTATGGAATGTCCCTTTGGTCAGTTGGGGTCAGCTGTCTCAGCCGTGTCCCCTCCCAACTCCTTGTGCCCCCCCAGCCCACTCGCTGGTGGGGTGGGGTGAGGAGTGGAAAAGGCCTTGACTCTGTGTCAGCACTGCTCAGCACTAACTAAAACATCCCTGTATTATCAACATTGTTTTCCGCACAAATCCAAAACATAGCCCCATACTAGCTACTATGAAGCTAGCTATTCCTACCCGAGCCAAAACCGGCACATTCTGCAAGTCTAACTTCCATTACAGTCAATGTGAGTGATGCTACAAGCTTACTCAGGCTTTTTTTGGGCCTTCCCACTGGACCTGGAAATTCCCACCTATCTGAACCTCCGTCCATAGGTGCCTTTGTAAATCTGGATCCACTTGCCTAGGAATAAGAAAACTTACATTTAAGGATTCTTCAGCCTGAGTACCACAACAGTGCCTCCCCCACCCACCTCCAGCACAGCCTGAGCAAGGTTACCTCTCTACCTTCCAGGTGAAACAGTGCCCTTGCACAGAAAAGTGAGAAAAATTCTATTCTCTCCCCTTATGACCCTTGCAGGAGGAGATATCTGGGGCCACCCTCCCCAGGTTGTAATTTGTATCGGGGAGTGAGTGGAGAGAAGATCTCAGGAGCTGCTACCAGGCTGGGACACAACAGGACCAGGATCTCCCAACTCCACTTGACCTCAGGTCTGCTACCCTTGCTGTAAGCAAGCAGCACCCTAGACCACGTGCCCCATCTCCTCCTCACCAGGCTACTGCCTCCTAAGCCTTTGAAGCCTGGGGTTGGAGTCACGCTGAGCAGAGCCTTTTGGTTTTCAATTCCATCCCTAAGCATCTCAATTCCTTCCAAGTTATGTGTTAAATGTGCAAATCTCTATCAAATCTTGCTCTCAGGTCTGTGAAGTGACCAAGGCCTTTTTGACTTCTCTACTCTCTGCTTAACCCAAGCAGCTTAGCCTGAGAACTGGCATGAGAAATAAAACAAAAAAAAAAAAATTCCAGGAAATCAGTTTCTCTCCAAATGTCTTTCCACTTTATTGTTATTCATGGCATGGCTACTGAATACTACATGTTAAAGACCATTATCAAGAACTTTCTTGCTTGGACTACCAGGGAACACAACCTTACATATAGCATCCTTATGAAGACTGTTACTTCAAATTTACTCCACTATAACTCCAGTGATTTTAAAGGCATAACTCTGACATAACTCTGAAGTCAGGCAGCTGTGAATCAGTTACTTGATATTAGATTAAATTTTTAAAGCTGTTTCCTCAGAGCACATAAAATAACTCACATTTAGCCACTCACATTATCATTTGTGCCCAGTGTGTTTCCGAAGCAAAGATTAATACGTAGGCACGGCTCACCTCAACCAGAATCCTTTGTAACAGAGGCCATATTTTTCAATATAACAGAAGCAGGTAATATAAATGTGCCATGCTCTTTTTTTCTGATATGCATGGAATTCTTTCCTTCAAGTCATACCCAAGTAGATTCAAAACATTATTCCTTGGATGGCAGCCAGTTCCTACTGCCCTGCTGGTTACAGCCACAGCCTGGCATGGACACGAAGCATTCCCCTACCCCACAACAGCTCCCCATCACATCCTGCAAGAGGAGATATTGATGCTCACCCATATCTCTGTCTTCCCATTGCTCTTTTTGCACCTCTCTGCCAGCACCTTGAGTTCCACCGTGGTCTCTGAAACCATTTCGGCGCTCTTGTCCTTGACGACGATGTGCATGACCCTGCCGTTGTTGATGTGGGCATCGAAAGTGCTGTTCCAGGGTGGGTACATGGTGGGCTTCTTCTGCACATACACTTGGCCATTTTCTGTCAACAAGAAGCGGTTTGGATTGACTGGACTTGCTTCTCATCTGCACTAAGGCCACCACTCTACAGTCCCTGAGACAGATCTGTGTTATTCATCCACCCTCTCTCCAGGCAGGGTGGGTAATGGATCATGTTAGAGTGTCTTACAAGGTTACTGTGTGAAGTGAAACCTAGGATGGGGTTCATCTCACTTACCTTTAGGTGTCTACAATGTGTGTGCCCATATCTGAGCTGTCTGAACACTGGGTCCATTCAGAGCCAGTGAAGAGAATACAATCAATATAAATGAATGGAGTTAGGGTGTGTTCATTTGACCAAATGCAGACATCTACCTTAGAAAAGATAATTTCCACCCTTGACTCCCTTAACTCTATTGAGTAGACCTCAAATGTAGACTCCGACACCATAGATACCCACTTCTAATCAGGTGAATCTCGTCACAGATAACCAGCTACACGTATCATCTGTCCCACAGCAATGCAAAATGAAACAGGTTTGCTTCAAGGCCCCCAAAAGCTGGATGCGCTTTATGATTAAGGTTCAGCTGGAGTGCAGGTCCAGTCAGTTGCTACATCTCAGCTAACTCAGAGATGTTAATATATGAACTGTCTTGCAGACCTGCAACCAAATCCACAGCGGTGAGTGTTTTCAACCTAGCAAACTCTTCCTGCATGTCTTCCTCATGCATTGATTCCTTTTCCTTCACAGCAGACACATCTTAAAATGGTGAAGGGTATCTCTGAGGCTTAGCATTAGCTTGCAGAGAGTTATCCCTAGTTAGTACTCTCTGAAAAGAGTCTCAGCCAGCTTTATTTATTTCATACAGCCCATTTTATTTCATATAGCCCTGTAAAAGGCTTGGACACTGACTCAGGGTAAATACTATTTCACAGTTACCCTCTGCAAATTTTCAACCCATCAAATACTGAAGCTGGTGGAATAAGATAATAAAAAGCAGTTGTGTCAGCAGCAGACCTGCGACTCCTGTCTCCTAAAGACCCCGCTGCTATTTCCAATAATCCCAGCCTTTCCCTCATCCCATCCACCTGGAAAAGCACATGCAGCTGATAGCCTGGAACGCGGCATGTGCTAGAGAAAATCTTTCCCTAGATGGGAGGACTAATTCCTCTGCTCAGCTTTCATATACACACCTTCAGGATGGACTAAAACTGGTAAACAAGCTCCAAAGTTATTGGAGACAGGAGAGAAGGAGAAAAAAGGAAACGGTGACTCCTAATTGTGTAATATTCATCTCCAGAAATGAGAGAATGTTTATTGGGGAGAGAACAAATATCAGGGCTGTGAGATTATAACAAAAATCTCCCTTCACCACCCCATACGCTGGTTTCCTATGAAAGGAGAAACAACTGCCAGAGCCACTAGATAGATCTAGGTTGAGAAAGTAGCTTCCTGAGGAGAGGCCTGCAGGATCCTGCAACTGATACTGACTTGCTGAAATTTCACTCCACGACCCAACACCTGGCCTTCACAAAGCGGTTTTGCACTTGGTTCAGTCACATGAACTTGATTCAAGCTGCAGTCCGCTCTGACCATCAGCATTGGTCTGCAGCGCAAAACTGAGCGGGGATCATTCCTGCAGCGTAAAATCACTTCTCACGCTTGTACTGCCCTGTATGACAAGTGGTTGTGCAGCTAAATCTTAGGTTCAAATTCAGTTTCCCCACAGTTTAGAGCACCTCAATCTAAGGTGAATCCATCTCTATCAGTTAAGTGAGGTTGATTTTTCACATATGCAGATTTAGGCAACCATATACCGAGCTCATTGTCTGCAGGCTTAATTCATTCCCATCAAGCTTGCAAATATATATTCAATGCACTCTTTCAACAAAAGCAGACAAAATGAGACATAAAAATGAGACACGAATTTCCCAGCATCACGGAGAACAGAAATCTCAGTAAGGACCGTTATTTCTTTGCTACATCAGTGAAACTCCACGGATGTGAAAGACAGCACTTGCAAAACAAGTGCTTTCGTTTGCATTGCACTCCAAAACATATGGCTTAAAAAAACAAACCCTGGCATGTGAATGAACTGGCCAATATAAGGGATCAGACAGTCACCCCCAGTGCATCCCCGCTGACGTCTGTGGAATTCTGCCAGGGATTAATCTAACCCTGGGTTCCTGAAAAATGAAATAGCATCTGTTTTTCCCGGACAACAGCTCCCACTGTAGCTGGGAGCACTTTTCCTGGAGGCTTGCTGAGTTCAAACATGGAGCAGGATCTTTCACAAAGCAAATGTCACCAAGACAGGTGGTGAAATGGCACTGGGCCGGGTGGCTTGTGAAAGCAGAAGCCATTTTTAAAGGGCAGATTTTTTTATACCTCAGAGGTACCTATGATCTCTGAAATGGTTTGTCTTCAGCAACAAATTGCTATAACACTTCTAACTACGTGAAAGCGTTTGGGTTTTTTTTTAAAGATTATATCATAAAATAGCAGGATCCCTTTTACAAAATGAACAAGTGGAAAAAAAGAAAAGGCTGCCCAGTATCTTTCCTGAGCTTCTGAAATTTCTTAGGGTGCCCTTGTTGTAACACCCTTGTGTCCACAGATGATGTGCATTACTCCCAGACCCTTGGGGTCCTCTGTCCCAATGACTTATTCATCACGGCTAGTCAACAAGGGACAGCCTTCGGCATGAACCCAAAGGTAGACTCAAGCTCCCTTTCTGGGGGAACAAAACACATCTATCATGTACCAATGCTCCGTTTGCAAAAAAAGGAACCCGCTCCCCCCCCCAAAAAAAAAAAACCCACCTCCTCACGCTTTGCTAATGCTACACGTGGTATATATCTGATCCATAACAGGACATTGCAAAAGTCAGAGCAGAATCATTTACCAAAACGGTTCCAGCACAGAGCTTGCAGGGATTTGGGACTGGATCTATCCTGGATTCAGCTCTGTGTTTAGCCACATCCTCTCCTGCATTCTGCACTCACCACTATACAGCAATCATTTGCCCTGAAGAAATCTTAATGGCCACGTGTCAGGATTGGGCAGGATTGTTTGCAACTCTTCCCAGCTTTGCAGCTGATTCACTCCTGCTCCTTGGACGTGCCACTTTAGCCAAAATTTGCATATCAGGACGTCAATATAATTTTTTTTCTGAATCCCATTACCATTGAGTAGCAAGTGCTTTGTGAAACCAGGGAGCGGAAGAGCAAGCTGTGATCAAAAAAATCACAAAGCAGGGGTGCAAATATTTCAAAGATACTCATCTAATGTTCATCCCAAGACCTTCATTGCCTTTTGCCTTCTCTAAGCCTGTTGGAGCATGACAGGTCCTTGGGATGGTCATGTTGAGAGCATTTCTGGCATTTAGAGTCGGGCTCATCTCACTGAACGTCAGACGTGTACCTCTGAGTGGACTGTCTAAACTGCCCTCGGAGACAGTGGAGAGCACTGCGCTTTTCTGGAGTGTGATTCATCAGACCCATTATGGATGTCTTCCTCAAGATGAGATGAATCCCACCACAGAAATCCCTGTTTTATTCCCCTGGGCTATAATGCAAAAGTAGCTGACTTGCTCAGATATCAATATCCTTGCAGAAGACTGGAATTATAGGGGAGATGGATCCCACCATGGCCTCATCTTGTCTTCGTCACCGTAAGGTAAGGTTAGCCATCTACACATTTAGACACCTTCCACCAGCAGCAGATTAACACCTCCCAAGGGGGATTCATCCTGCCCTAAGAAGATAGTCTGAGATGAACCAATCTTGGGGGTTTCCTGCTGCTATCACTGACATGACGAGAAGTCCCTCTGGCTGCCCCACCATGCTCTGAGCAACGGCTAGACGACTGCAATTACAGCCCAGCAAACAGAAATCTTCTAACACAAGGATGCCATTTTTCCTATATTCAGTCCTCACTAAGGGTGAAAAGTTCCCCCAAACACACTTTTTTATTTCTTGTTGGTAGAGGTACTATTATTATTATTATTATTATTATTATTATTATTATTATTATTATTATTGACTCTCAGGAGCACAACAATTATATCCCTTATTTAGTACATTTTTGTTTGTTAGATGCCAGAAAACGCTTTCAGCTCTGAGTAAGACAAATAAATATAGGTCTGTGTGGACCAAATTGATTTTATTCACTTTTGAACTGACAAGAGACTTCAGTTTGAGTTATAGCTTTCAAAGGCCTCATTAAAGCAAACAGCCAAGCCCTGCACAGAGCTGAAATAGGACATATTTTCAGTAAAAAGTGAGATCTTAGGGATATCTTGTCATGCAATATTTTCTTTCCTTTTTAATTTACCAGTCACCACATCTTCCAGAATCATTTAAAGTATAATTTAAGCCAAGACAAAGTTCAATGTGATAAATGCTGACTCTTTTTTTTAAAACAAACAAATAAACAGGCAAACAAAAAGTGAAATGATTAAATGTTTTAAAATTCTAAAATGTATTTTTTTAAACTACTTTCACATCCTCTAGAGGTTAGAGTAATGGGGTTTCTCAAGGCATAAAAAGGGATTTTTGAGTTGGCTTAATTTTTAAAAGAATCACAGCAGTCAAGTTAGGAATTTATCAAAGATTTAAGATAAATAACAGCCAATATGAGGAATTCCCTAACACTGAAGGTCTTGATCTTCATGATTCTTGAAAAGAACTGAAGAACTTTTCATCCTCTTACTGGGACTATTTTCATGCATAAGACAGATAAGAAATGTTTTCCCAATGAGGACTCATCAGTGTTGTTCAATCAGGAAAAGTGTGCAATAATCCATATATCCAGACACAGAAAACAGCTTAGCAGGAGGTTTCACTTTCAAACATTTTACATAGTACAGCAATTACACAGAGAAATTAATTCTCTCCGCAAAGACTGGGGCTGTTTGACCGCTATTTTGTTTTAAATGGTGGAAGTTGCTGGACCTGTCAGTTCCTCAAAAATGTGATAAACAAAGACAGGCCTCCCAGGATATTTCTAGGACACCCAGATTTCATCTGTCTGGAGTCCCACTGACAAACCAACAACTCCTCATACAAAAGTGAAAGAGAATACAGCTCAGCTCATCTGCTCTGTCACATGCTGGGACCTGTAATTCAGTTGATAATAACTTCAAATTGAAGACGTAGACTTGTTAGGCATCATCTTAAAATCAGATTGTCTTGCAGGCCATGCCAAACCCAAACTTGCACTGTGCTGAGATACAAAAGGCCCTTCACAAACCCTTGTAAAGATTTACCAACCTACACACCAGTAATGACACAGTAGGGCGCACACGTCTTACAAAAGCTCACACGCATATTTAACACCTCCCCACTTACCTGACTCCACGGCTTCTTTAACCATCACAGCACAGTAAGGGTTAATCACCTCCCCCTGGGATGGCAGGTAAGGGCCACTGTCGTAGTTGGATAAACCAATACGTAGAAAGGGAGACATGACAAGTCCTGTGTCAAACAAAAGACAGGCGATATTTGGGAAGAGTCTAAAAATTCCCTCGATTTTAACCAGCCTCTTATCTCCGTCGGACAGGGGTACGCTGGCCGTTAGTTATCCATCCAACTGGAGACTCTCTGACTTCCTCCACTGTCTAGCAAGATGATGGACTGACCGAGTGCCACTTAACATGCATAAGGTAGCGTAACTTAGCTGTCGGCTTAACCATGTAGCTGAACTCATCGCAGGACTGGAAAGACCCGCAACAGCAGCTTCGAGTACTAGTGACTTGATGCCAGCCGTCAGGAACAAGAACAACAACGCACAAGCCAAACTGGGACCTTCTTGGCTGGGATAACCTCTGCTGTAATTTATGTTGAGTCACACGTTCAAGAACCCAAATGCTATGAGAATAGAAAGGGTTTCGGGAATACAAGGCTGTTGGAAGCCTGCAAGCTGAACATGAAACTGTGAAATAACTGCATACTATTTATATATAGCATGGAAATGATCTCGGGCATTCAGCTGCCTGGGTGCTGCGTGCTGACCCATATTCATAAGTGAAGCTATAAAGAGAAAATTCAGCTCATATGAACCACACTGGGTAGAAAGTGGAGAAAAAAAAAAAAAATGGATCTCAGGATAACTTTAAGCAGCTGAAAACAGAAACATATAAAATCAAGATGCCAGGAAACACAACAAAGCCTTTGGGTTGGTCTTCTCTGTAGGCTCTTTCAGAGCTTCCAGAGAGAAGATTTAGTGAAACCAGAAATTATTAACTGCTGTAACTGGTGCCCATCCTTGTGCCATCTGGGCCTAAAGACTAGGATTTACCACCCAACTTTTGTGTCAACTTCTGAGCTTGTCATTCCTGGCTCCCCTTCTAGTCAATGAGGAGCAAGAGGCACTTTGAACTCAGCTGCAGAGGTCTATGTCTTGGACCACCAAAGTTAAAAGACATGAGTCCTATCACCAGCTGTCACCTGTCAAATATATTGACAACAATATAGTGTTCAACTACAACAGCAAAAAGTTGAATGACTTGTGGTGTGGGATGCAGCCCAAGTCTCTTCTCCTTTTTACACATAAAATGCTCTGTCCCAAGAAGAGGCAACTTCTCTAGCCTCACACAGAAGAAGATCCAGATTCTTTACTGGGAATGGCATTTTCTTACCTGTAAATGGTATTTTCCTGATAGACAAGTTCAGTCTCTTGCAAGAGGGGCTTCTCTTTTCATCACAGTTGTGGACAACATGGAAAGGATTTTCTCAGCTGAAAGAACGAGGATAACTGCTCCTCTGGCTGGGCTGACTTTAAAACTTGGACTCTCTGTTCAAGGAGACAGGAGGCAAGACCATCAGGGAGAGAGGAAAACTTGAAAAACCAAGACGTAGCCCTTTGCTTGAGTGTCTTCTCTCTTACCCAGCAGTGTGAAGCGATGAGTTTCCATCAGCCCCTGTGCAAAAGTCTAGGGCGACTGTAAAACTCAGAACAACTTTCTGTTAGCGCATGGCCAGGTCGCAGCAGATCGTTGTTTTGCTTGTGTCCTGGATACGGTAAGATCTTCTCCTTCTTCCTGTTTTATAAAATTAAGACAAACAGCTACAGTTAGCACTGGGACTGAAACACCAACTATTCTGGCCCGAGTACTCACAAGTACTGAGCACTCACACTGCAACACTTTCTGACACTTTGACAAACAGATGGTCCATGCAGCCAACTGCAGCTATTCTCTGGTAAAGATTTCAGCAGGGAAGGCTTCCCAGGAAGTTTCCCTAAATTTGTTACCCTATATAAGGCCAATCTATACAGTGGACAGTATAGGAAAACTCTCCTTCCCGTTTGAGCTCCTGTGTAGGTTAGCTAACAACCAGGCTGAGTTTTCAGGAAAACAGTGAAGACTCATAAACTCTCTTGGATATTGCACTTAAAAGAGAAGAAACCCATCAGGTTTCTGGGGAAGACAGGGTAGGACAGAAAGTGAGAATAAAATCCCATTACATGTCTACTGTGTATCCCTAGGAATGCACAGGTCTTGGGCCACCAGCAGCTATCAAACGTCCTCTGAAGACTGTCCAAGGACCTCTCCATGTGCCATTGCCCTCAACTAGGAAAACATCAGCACTTTTGTGGTTTTACAGAAGCTAGTGGGAAAGGCAAAGCACCACCTAGGACTGGATGCAGGAGATAAGGGCGATTTTGTTCTCTGGATGAGGGCAGCATCTCTCTGAAGGGTCAGAAACACATTAGCCAAGTGCCTGATGAAACTTGCTCTGCAAAGGCACTTGCGTTTAGATATTCAAGCACAGGTAGCTCTGTAAGGAGGGGCATTTGTGGCACTGCACAACAGTGCAGTGAATGGTTTATGGGTGGTCCATGGCACAAAAAGGCTAAAATTTCTGCCTGGACTGACAGAAGCAGAGAAATCTGATCAAATTAAGTAGGAAAAAATCTCTTTAACAGGAAGAAATATATGTATATGTATTTCCCCCCTCTGTTTGATGCAATTTTTTAGCCATTTCCTTTGTTTCAAAAAATAAGAAGCCTACTTACTCTAAAGACAAAAGGAAAAACAAGTCAAAGAGTCTCTGGCAGCAGAAGGGAAATCCAAGTGGTTGCATGTTCTGTCTGCGCAGTGTAGCATCAGTGTGGAAAGCTAACAAGAGCCAAAGACTAAGGCCAACAGTCAAAACATCTGCATCATGCCTGTTTGTGTGAACGGAGGTCTACTCTCTCTGCCTCTACCATACTCCACTAATACTTCTGGTGACTGCTGAGCAAGAGAAGATTATGTATCCTCTTCCAAATCCCCAATTCCCACACTCTTGGCTTTAAGAACCTATTGTTCTACGGATGGGAGCAGGAGGAAGTGCACGGAGGGCTGTAAGCACTCCCTTACTAAGACTTTCAAAACTCACCTTTAAAAACTCAGAGTGCTAGCCAGAATTACCCATCAACATGTTGGGCATCTAAGAATATGAGTGTTGCTAAAGAAAGCCAAAGGTTTTTTGATGACTCTTCAGCACTAAAATGTAGTAACACTATTGGCTCAAATACTAAAGAAACAAAATTAAGGCTAAAAGTTTGAGCCTGGCATTCATCACATTTCAATGAAATCAATGAGTTACAACACAGTTAAAACTGTGAAAGCATCTTGTCCTGCTAAATACTCACATTAATACTCCAAAAACCACTGGTTGGATGTGCTACAAGATACGTGTTCAGATCTGTAGATCTGCTTCCTAAACAGTCACATTTAAAACTTTTCTTAGTCTTAAATGCTGGACACCCCCTCCCTCTCCTCCAGTGCAATACTTCATTTTGGCTCTGTGCAATCAAGCACTTCATCAACAGGTTTCCCAGAGAGGTTGTGGAGTCTCCATCCTTGGAGATATTCAAAAGCCATCTGGACATGGTCCTGGGCAACTGGCTCCAGGTGGCCCTGTTTGAGCAGGAGAGTTGGACAAGATGACCTCCAGAGGTCTCTTCCAAGCTCAAGTAGCCTGTGATTCCGTGAAAACATGGGTGAGACAGATCTCACCTAATCACAGATGTCTACAGCATCTGCGTCTCCATGTGAGGCAGTTACCTGGGCTCCTGAGAGAGGAACAGAGAGAAAGTGACACCCTCAGATCATGAGCTGGACCCATTTTAGACCCCTCCATTAGCATGTGATGAACCCATTTCTCTCCTTTGAGAGCAAAGGGAAATGCCCGGGGATGATCTGTTCACATAGAGCACCTCCACTGTAGAGATCTGGTTTTAATCAGATTCCTCAAGCCATTAAATTTCAAAAAATCCCCTGCATTGTATCAGATCTAAAAGACTTATGCTGGGACTTCACATAAACCAGTCTATTGCGTGAGATGTTCCGCAGCCACCAACCAACAGGTGAGAATTTTCTACCCAGATGCAAAGCACGTAGGTTTGGCACACCTAGGGTTAGCACTAGCAAATCAACAGCTGCCCATATAAGCCTTGCAAAGGCTGGTTAAACGCTAGCTGAAATCAGAGTTTGCTGTTGTACCAGCCTCATGTGAGCACTCTGCCCTGGGGTGAATTTCTTCACCCTGTTCAATAAATCAGACAGATAACTAGTTTCCTGCTTCTTTCTCACTGTCTTTCCTGAAACCACCTTGGCTTTGGCCCAAACATCTGTTTTCCAGGTCATATCTTCAGCGTTTGCCACTACAGGACTGCTACTTGGCTCGTATCCACAGCCATAAACAATTAAGGAACAACACAACTCAGCTCCAGCAACGGCTCACTGTAATAGCAGCAGTTTAATTTAACACTAGAAGCAGCTGCAATGGATAATAGAGAGTGTCTGTTTAATTTCCCAGCAGAAAGGACACTATAAGGTATCCGAAAACTAAAGATGAAATGCACCTTTCTATAAAGGGCCACCTGCAACCTCTCCTCCAATAAAACACTAAATACGCTGTAATTGGGGTTCAGCAATACCACACCCCACTTTGCTGGCACAGGGGAGCTTTGCCTACTCTGGAGAATAACGCAACATATGGAAACCATTCCCAGATGATATTAGGAAGTAATAAACTCCTTAATATCCTTAATCAATTGTGGTTAAGGAGAGAGGAAGAAATGAGCTCCTGCTCCTAGTCAGCGGAAGAACTGCGTTGAAGACAGCTGCCTTTAGTGGGATTTATGCTTTTGTGTTTCGCTGAACGAAAATGGATGCGTGCATGACGCAGTAAGGACAGCAATTTACTGAATGAGGGCCAACTGAGGGAGGAGGGGAAGTGTCTCTGGATTTGAGATGCTGCTTTCCTAATGTCATCAAATTCTCGTTTTCTAGAGGTCAGAGGGAATATTTCCAGTTCTCTCCCCTTTTTGAAGCAAAACCATGCATACAGAATGAGTTCATAATCTGAGGATCGGCATCACCAAGAGGGAAAGGAACCAGGAGTTATAGCTGAAGGGTATGAGCTTTCCCTCACCCCCTGAAATGCATCTCCCAGCCAAAAAGGCAGGTCCTGACCCTGCAAAGCTCTGTTTATATAGCTGGTGGAGACCTGCACATGAGCATAACTCAACACACCTCGGGGTCTTCCTGCAGATTTCAAGAGCAACACTGAACACCAACAGTGATGGCTGGAGTCCCTATCTCTGCCCTCTGACTCCTCAGATCCCACCGACCATACAGTAGGGAACAGGAATCTAAATAACTCCCTTGAGTGACTTTCATTTTGGATGCCCGTATCACCTGTTATTTCAATGGAGATCAAACCAGCCTGTTCATAAAGGAGGAAGTTCAGAACCCTTCTGGGTGCCATCCAACGTTTCTCACACTTTCCTTTTACAAGGATGCGGATCAGAGGAGGAGGAGGAAAAGGAGAGGAATTTGCATAGCTGTTTAATTTTCCCTCTCTCCATAGTCAGCCACCCCATCTGCAGCATCTCGCAAAGGTGGCAGAGGAAAGGCAGGACCAGCAGTCTCTGATGGGATTGGTACTATACCAGACTCCATGCAACTAAAGAGCCTCCCAAAACTTCATGGAACAACTTGATTTCAAAACATAGGTGACGCACTCCCCGCAAACCCTTCCCCATCGCTTGCAGACACAGAGGACCCAGGCAAAGTATTTCTTCTGCCACCATGTGGAAATGAGGTTTTCAGACTTTTCTGGGGCCAATGGCAGGCACAGGAACGGGCATTTATCTTTAAAAGTCTCTGGGGCATCTTGTGATGCTGTGTTTAGAGCAAGTTGCATGTATCGGTAACAGGACCTGGTCTCCTATATATAGCCTACAAACACGGCTGTTTGGACTCTGCTGAGTTCACGTGGTTTCTTCCTGTTGCATTTATCGTGCACAAGGCATGACCGGAGCCTCAGGTCTATTTTCAGATCTTATATGTGATTTAGCCACAGTGGAGTTAATGCAGGTGAACAGATATACGGCTGTGAAAGGGCTGGTATTTGTCCCACTGGGGGAATTGCAGAAAATTGCTGCTGGGAATGCCAGTGGTCATTGCATACATCCACAGACTACTCTAGGATGGAATCCACAACCATTCTAGCAGACACATGTATAGCTGGGTCTTAAAAACAGGGGATTTATGCTTTGCTATCCTTAGGTCTCCGCATAACAAATGCTTTAACCTGCCCTAAATGCCGGCTATGTCCAAAGGCATGGTTCAGCTTTCCACCCTATCTCACATTACAGGTTCCCCTCTTCCAGCACAGCCCAGTGTCTGTGTAGGGTTTGGGATCAGAGAACAGATTTCTCTAAAAGCAACGTTTCTTCTTTTCTTTACTTGCCAAGCGAGTTTGCAGCTGCATCCATTCCCTGATTCGACTGACCCGGCACAGACGCGGGGGCCTGCACTAAGCAGGAATGATGACATGGGGGATGGTATGCAGCAACTGCATTTTGGTTGGGATAAAGAGACCGAGAAGTCATGGTCTCGCTGGCGGTGAAGAGATTAAGGGAGGATTCACATGAATATATGCAGACAACTGCAGTGCACATATGAGCTATCACCCCAGCTCCCGTCATACACAGTAAAGAGATGTAAGTACTTGTAGGGGTGCATCACCCCATCCTAAAGAAGACATTTAAATAGGTTAAGCTGTTCCCATCCTGGAATTGCTATTTCCCCACTATGATTATGTCTACCCCAAAGATGTCCAAAATCACGTAAGTCCTACTAATGGTGTTCTGATGTCCAGTGACAACGACCCAGATTGTAGGGTTTGATCCAGGACCAGATGCATTCGTGTCTAACAGTTACAGTAGTTTGAAAAGACAGTGAAATACAGCTGGGTGGGGACCCCACACATCCTGCCTCTTCAGGGACATCTGCTTTGAAAGTTGCTCTAGAAATGGAAAGAGGGTCTAGTGCCCAGGGACACTCCTCGACACTTCTTAATTTGCTCATATAGAAGGAGCCAAGGTCTCCCATCCAAAGGAGAAGCTTTCAGAAATGCCTTTTGTTTTCCAGTAGACAACGTGAATTTATCACCCTCGGGAGAGGCAAGAGTTTTCAAGCTAAACCCCTTGTTATTTCTGCAAACTAGAAAGAGAAGCAGAGCAGACCCACCAAATCTCTGTTGGGAATAAACCCCTCCAGGTCCTGTCCCTGAAGTTAGGTCATAACCCTATTTTTCCTCACATTTAATGGACATTTATCATGTGTGGTCCTGAAACAAAGCAAACTTGCACCGTCACCTGTCCCACCTGAAACATGCACAATTATTCAGTTTACTCTCCTTTGTAAATCTTTTCTTTTTTGTGCATTTTTTTTTCCCTTTGGGTTCAGATTATTAAAAGCAACTTATTGGTTTTGCTTTCTTATTTTCCTAGAGAGCTTCTGGTTAATTTAATTTCCTGTATCACTTCGTTTCTGCAACACTTGGGCCACACAAACTCAAAAGAAATGTTTTCAAAATAATTATCCCCATTGTATTTATTTATAATTTTTAATACTGACTTCTCTTTTCAGGTTTTAGTTGCCTTCTAACAAACACAGGAAAAACTTCAAGCAACAGTGCCCAGTTTTCCAAACACTGCACACCAAATGTTTTCAAATAACTTTTCAATGTAATGAGGGAAATAAAAATATCTTGAACTGAGATGTAGCTACAATATCTCCTTTCCTTTGGCCTCTTGTTCGTTAGCCCAACAGTTCCTGTATTTCTGTAAGATTTTGGCACCGGTTCACAGACCCCTTGTTATAATTTTTTTTTCGGTTTGGTGGTTTGTTTTTTTTTTAAATGACACAGGTGGATTTTGCCTCAAATACTTCACCATCTTGTATCCGGATGGTCGTTAATGCACTGAACTTCCTGCCAGTGCCAGCATCTGCACCTATTTTTTACTTTCTTTCCCTTAAAAAAAAGAAAAAG
This sequence comes from Mycteria americana, assembly GCF_035582795.1. Taxonomy (NCBI): domain Eukaryota; kingdom Metazoa; phylum Chordata; class Aves; order Ciconiiformes; family Ciconiidae; genus Mycteria; species Mycteria americana. The sequence goes on from NC_134365.1 coordinate 4,647,057, forward strand.
TCCAAAGCAGGACCATAATGGGGCATATTAACATCCTTCCATCTGCAGGCACAGTTTCATGCTTATGGTTAACCCTGTTCAGCAGTAGAGGTATTTCATGTCTTTATTTAACCTAGAAATCTGCTAAAGGTATTTGGACCTAGAATCACGGAAATGTTGGGCTGGAAAAGAGTGTTTTTCTCATCCCTCTGCCTCCTGGCAAACTATGCCTACATCATCCTTGATGTACCTGTCTAGGCATCTGTCAGGAACAAAGCTTCTTGTGTGCTTGGTGTTACCACATGCTCCTCAAAAATATGGACAGATTTGTCACAGAGGAGCCTTGGATTGTAACTGGAGTCCACATTGGACATCCACACCTTACTTCTGTGTGACACAAGGACTTTGGAGATGTATTTTAGGAAACCAATTTTGATCTAGGATTGTCTCATGTTTCTCCAGAGTTTGCCCTATTATTTAAGGGGAATTAGTATTTTCTCCTCTCTCCTTTCCAGCACTGTACATTTCCTATTAGGCACAGCAGATAGGAATTGCAAAAAGATACGTGACTGCCAGATAACTTCATTTTAGGCTAACAGCACAAGCCCAGCTCTGGTCCACCGCCCTCAGCTGCCTTCTCCTTTCCCTGCAGTCCTCCCAGTAAGTCTGCATGAATCTCTACCCCCGTAAGCACCTGGCCCAGCTCACACTTTACAATGAACACCACCACGGACATTTCAGATAATTCAGACTTCTCCACACCCTTGCAGTTTCATGTTTATTCTTAAACATCTTAAAAGCAGAAATATTTCTTTTGCATGGCAGAAGCTGGCAGACCTGCAGCTTCTGCTTCATTCTCTGCTCCATCAGTCTTTGTTTCCACGGCTTCACTATAATGACCCTCAATTCAGGGTTTTTTTTTTATTTCCATCAATCTCAGGGTTCCCTTCTGCAGATGCCACACCTGTGCCCTCTCTTGCCAACACCATTGCAACACCACCCTCTATGTCTTTCCCGCTCCCAATGCTTCTGGATTCCAGCCACCTCCTTAAATAAACTCTGACATATCATTCCCTCTTCCTTTAAAACTATACTTCTATTTAAATAAGGAAGCTCTGGCTCCAGCTAGGCTGAAAGCCCTCTTCCCACTCATAGTTTGGTGTCCTATTCTCAGCATCAGACCCTCAGATGGGCTCCTGAGAGACCGTCCGTCCACGTCTGTCTCTTCATATCTTTCCACCCTACTTACCATTTAGCTCACACCAGCTCTCTGAGAGGTCATTTGTCCACCAGTTTCTTTCTGCGCTTCTGCCCTTAGTTATGTCCCTGACTGGGTGGATGCAGGACACAGAGTGGTAGAAGAATGTAATACAAAACACACTCAAAATTCATTTTAGCCCAACGAATCAGTTTTTTGTTTTGTTTTGGTTTTGGTTTCGGGGTTTTTTTTTTTTTTTTCATATCACCTCCTGGCTGCTCAAGCAAACCTTTGTGGGTTCATCTTCACACTGTATGAAGAGCTAAGTCATGATCACGCAGACAATATCTGCCTCCCTTCTCCCCAAAACTCACACTGTTTTCCCTACTAACTATCCCTGGCTCATGCTGTCCCTGAGCTCAGGAGGTAGCACAGAGCCTCGCATAAAGCAAATGAATGTTCAGTCCATCCTACACTAGCTATCTCAGTATTTCTGTGGCTCACAATCCTCAGGAACCACGCAGGGTTCACCTCAGCATCACTCTCCTAGCTCAGCTAAGCAATGCAGAGCACAGGGAAGACGTGCTGTCCCTCCCGCACACACCACTGGCCAGAGAAAAGCTCGGTTACACACTCAGCTATCCAGGTGCAACAGTACCTGTAGTCCCAGTGCACTCACAAAATCCCAAACAGGTACCAGCTCAAAAGCTGTGTCACCTCTGCACGATGGTACGAGTTACAGCCATAGCAGCATCTGCAAAGATGCAACACACGACTGTTTATTTTAGACAAATGAGGTCCCTTTTACTATGATCAGAAAAGGAAGGACTGACCAAAGAAATCAAGGCAGTGCTTTGCTCTAGAGATGACAAAGGTTATAATCAGTTACCACCCCTTCCTCACCACTCCCAAAAAGAAGAAAGTCCCTTTTTCTGAGGTGATAGCATAGCTGTTGTCTAACACAGAACTGCAGAGCCGGAGGGGCTGTGCAAGTGGGAGCTGCACCATGAAGAGGCGTATTGGTGGCTACTAGGACTTCAGCAAGCACATACGACATTCCCTGAAAGCACTGAATTCAGAGGCTCACATCAGCACCGCGGTCCAAAGCCCATTCAATTAACACCACGTCCTCCTTGTCTACCATGCCACTGCCCTCTGCTCACTCCTCATCCACCACCACGGCCTCCCTCTGTGCGATTAGTAAGAGAGGTCCATAAGCATACGGGGCTGTAGCTGGTGATGTTTCTACTACCAGTGTCCTCTGCCCAAAAGGGACCACAGTCTCAAAGAACCACCATATGGCAACTTCTCCCACAGAGATATGGGTCCATTTATCGATTCTGACACACTGGAGGTCCCCTTCCCTCCCCACTTTGCCCAAACAAACCAATATATACCTGCAATTCCTGACACCTAACTTTAGAAATTCACTCTACTACCTACTCCGTATACATCTGCATGCGGACTGTTCATCCCAGGCTCCCTTCATAAATGACAGAAAGAAAGAGACCTGCTGGGTTTTCAGTTTCCATTATCTCCATGTAGCTGACTAAAATGGGCCAAATGCCTGGTGACCTCAAATGCCTCTTTCTCCCCATAGCTGACAGAGACCAGGCGGCCGGTTCAGGTGGAGATGTCTGCCTGGCATTTAGGCTCTGAAACAAGAGGGGATGGCTCCTCGCCATGGTGTCTCACCTGCCAGCTGTTAAGCAAATTCAAAGATCAGCTTATGGGTCTTTGCATTGAGACCCCAATGAACTAACACATGTATTGCAGAGAGAGACAAATAAGCTGAGCACACAATGATGGCTTTGCCTAAGTGCAACAGACTCTGAACCAAAACTCACTGAAACCTTTATTTAACTTTCTATGGGGTTTGAATCTGGTCTATAAATAAGGCAGAAGGACAATGTTAATAACTATGAACTGGAAAAACTGACATAAGTTGTATAACTGAATTTTCTAATAATGAAATTTGGTAAAACCACCATCCTTTCCAATTTCACTACAAAATACGTTATAGAGAACCACCTTGCTTTGGCGGTAGGGGACAGGGAGACACAAAACTGTTTGCAAGAGACCTTCTCTACCTAATTTGCTCAAATGTTTTAATAACGTCTGTAGTTGCCCTGACAAACACCCTCCCCTTGTACGAGGGGGAGGAGGGGACAGGGGAGCTGAAAACGGAAGCTGGAGGATGCATGTTCTTTACTATTTCACCATTGTTATAAATCAAAACATAAATAGCAAGTGTTACTGCAAGGGTGGGAGGGGAAAACCTGGGTAAATTCAGCTCTCGACACGTGCACAGTCCTTCAAGACAAATAACGGTGACTCCCACATCAGCATTCGTCTCTCTGGTTTCTGTGGATAAGTAGGGTACAACCTTCCCTAAATCCCATTCACAAGCCAGAACAAATCTCTGTAAGCCTCAGCTGCTCTTTCTGTTCTCAACATATCAGGCCCAAAATGCCTCCTCTTTTGCTCAGACTGATTCTTCCCCTACTGCAGCTATTCCTGACTTGTACTGCTGATTTACATCAGAAGAGGAGCAGGCTCACCAGCACATAGAAACTCCACAGCAAAATCAAATGACCACATCAAAAACCTTCTCAGAAGAAAAGGCTTGAATCCAAGTGAAAATTAAACATGTGCAAGTTTAGTTTTGAAACAAAATAGAAGTTAAGCTTCTGCTCCCAATGCACTTGCAGAAGTCGGCAGTGAGGTTAGTGGGGATTTACGGTGCGAGAAGACCCCAAAGCTTGGCCTCTTCATTAATGTGACAGCCGTCCTGTTGCTGGCCTTGGAGTCCCTGAGTATCCCTGTAGATTGTTATCTGCTATTTACAAAATCACAGGGTTATTAAAAGACCAAGCTGAATTAGTACTTCACTTGTGCCAAGGCAAAACTGAAACAAGCCTGCACATTTCAGGGAAGTTACTCCAGCCTTACATGTGTGTGTTTGCAAATAATCCTACTGTCACTAGCATTTCTGTCTTTATTTTTTTTTGTTTTAAATTAAAAAATAAAATTAAGGCCATATACCTGGGCAGTTTATTCAGGTTGCAAGGTAAATTTGGCCTCTCAGACAGAGACATTTAGCCCACAGTGAGGCTACTGCTGCTGCTGCGTGTTTTGTCTCAAGGACGGAACTGGGTCCAAAGTGTTGAGTTACTGCATCAATGAGGACAGATAGGGACAAGTGCACACCTACCAAACCCAAGAAAGTCTTACCGTCAGTCCAAAGTTATGAGTACATTTGTTAGAGGGGTTCTTCTCCCACAAAACACCAGAATAGCTTCACAAAACAACGAGTCAGCCAAAACCCTACAGCCAGTATGCTTTGAGAACACATCCTCTTTTACCGTTGACCCCTGCATCCCCGAGGTGAGCTACATTAAATCTACACTCTCAGCAAATGCGTGCATTATTTACAGGGGTGCCACAGCCCTTCTGCTTAGTAGGGATGGACTGGGTTTATTTGCTTTTCCAGAAAACATGTGGTGCAATGGCATATGAGGGAGGAATTGCACTTCCTGGCCTGGTGGGGGGTGGCTGCTCTGCAATGAAATATCCAGATGTGATGACAGAAGAGGAATCTGTGTTTGACTTAGAGCTATTGTTTGGGTTATAAGTTGTCCGCTGTACTGTTACTGGATCTTTTAAATGCCTCATACTTATCAAGGTAAGAAACAGAGGAGTCCAGAGGAGACTATGCCCTCGTAGGTGGCTTTTTAGGGCTGTGATTTAGTCCACAACTCTTGGCCCAGACATAGCAGTGCGGAGCAGGTCCATGCTGGTGACCAGGGAGAGCTATTTCTTCTCACTTTCTCTGCTGAGGTCCCAAACTTGTTATGTGCAGCATGCAAAGACAATTCATTAGGTTCATTACCCCTTTCTGGCCAAATCCCTTCCTGAGGGCAAGGGTGTATCTCCTTTCTGTCCTGTGACAGGCACATATGCTATAAGTGATTCTAGGTCATGAAGGTCCTACTAAACCCAAACTAGGCATTTTGATCTTGTGAAGTGAAGCCAATACTGTTGGGATCAGCAGTGCATGGACACACATGTCCCACACCGAGTGGACCAAGACACCTTCTCTGGTCCCAAGAGCAAAACCACATCCATTCCTTAGGTATATCTCCCTTCCTTGAAAGATCCTCATCCGTCCTGCCTACAGGGAACAATCCCTATCATATGCTATCACTCAAAGTGTGCCTGTCAGAGCACTGCTCAAACAGGCCACAACCGGACATGGGACTGTGCTGACACTTAAATGGTCTTGCTGACTGCAGCACAGTGCCCAGCCCTGTTATTTTATTAGCGTAGCCAGTAACTCCGGACATGCAATAAAGAAGGCGACATGCTTGCTCTCAGAAGCACATCCAGTGGCTCACACCAGCTATCAGGTGGAGCTGCACGTCCTGCCCAGCAGGAAAGAGTGGGCAGCAGGTCCCAATCCTTTGCTTAACACCAAAGATGCGCCAGCAAGGAAAAGAAGTATCACTGTGGGAATGCGACCAGGCATCGCTGCTTCAGTTTGGACTGAGATTTGGTTTTGGGCTACATAAGATGAACATTTGGGTTCACTAAGTTGACCTGGATCTCTTGAGACCTCACCTTCCACCCTGAAAGTAAACAGTGGCTCCATATTGCCCATAAGGTGGGAGTTTCAGGAAAAGGCATGCTTGCATTATTGCAGAGTCCAAGTGAGTCCGCTCTGGTTCTGGGACTACATGGCCTTCTTTCCATAAAGAAGCAACAGGCAGAAAGGTCTTATGCCTTGGATATCACCTAACAGGAGGTAATTACCTCAGTCTGTCCCAGGCACATTTTCTGGAGGTGTCTCTTTCTTTCTTACAAGGAGCAAGGAACAAGGATGCTCTTGTCTTAGCTGTTCTGGCAAGGTGTGTAAGCATGAGTCCTCATGCCCTGGAATGAGGCTAACGAAGCCAAGGAAAGAGCCAAAGCTTTAAGAAAACTAAAGAGCACTTCCATACAATGTGCTAGACCTAAACACAGGTGAATCTCTAGCTTAAAGCTTCACCTTTCTGCAGTAGGGAGGAACGCACTAGCCGCCCCCAGCCCCACACCCACCTCTCACATATACCTATCTATCTTCTACCCACCTCATTGTAACCAGAGTCTTCTTCTCAGGCTGTCTGTCTACACTGGGTTTTTCCTGCCCCAGATTGCTGTTGTGATGAGTCTGAGGTCTACCCTACCTCCTCCACTCAGTCATCCACTTCTGCAGGCACGCTCACATCTTCTCCCATGTTACCCAGCACCTGGAATGACCTTTTCAAACCAGTTTCAAACATCATTTTCCTGCCTTTCTAAATGATAAAACCTTCCATGAGCAGCAGGTGGTGAGCCGGTGTTTTTTGTTTCCGTAGAAAATTCTGTCAAACATATTTGATACAGAACCACTTTTTCAACTAAAAAAATTTAAATATTTTCTGAAGAAAAAAGTTTTTTGCTCTAGGAAACTGAGGTGCAAAGTCTGAAATGTTTTGTTTCAGCCAACCTACCATAATGCCTCATGGAAACTATAGAACAGGTTCCCTCATATGCTCATGCTTTCTGTCAAGCAGATTTATCCACAGGACCACATCTTCCACGAATACTATTGCCAGGGACACTGGGGATGGAGCCAACACCTTTCTGCACCACATAAAGAGGTCATGGTGCATCTTGGAAGCTCCAGGAAATCAACTGAATGGAAAAACACATGCCATCTCTAACTAAATTCCTATGACACAAAATAACAGCATTCAGAACCAAAACATTTTTGTTGTGGACCAAAATATTCCCACTAAAGAACTAAAAAAACCTGAAAATTTTCTGTGTCTTGGAAAGGAAAACGCCTTTACTTCTCTTGTCCTCTAAAACCAACTGCATCTGTATCCCTGGAGCTTCCAGCTTAGACCCTGCTCTTCTAACACCTTACCTGGGAGCATGTCACCATGCCCATGAAGAGCTATGATCTTGCAACACACAAGGTTGCAAGATTTCCTCCTTCCTTCCATCTCCTTCTTTCACCATTTCTACTTCCATACGTACCATGCTTTTGCTACCTTTGTTATAACTCATTCCTACATACATTGTAAACTCCTTGGGATCAACTTTTTTTATGCGTTCATGCACTATCTTATCCTCAGCTCCTGGTCAGGGCAGTAGTAATTATGGAGACAGTCCTCCTACTGTCAGGTTTGCTGATAATTATAATGTGCTAAGTACAGAAAGGTTTTTATTGGACCTTTAAATTCCTTTATATATCGTGAAAGATGTTCCAACCACCTCCTATAAGCACCTCTCTTTTATGTCACATCGAATTCTTTCCTTTAACTGTTCATGGTCTGGCAACCCTGGATGAAAACTGTCTGAATTTTTCATCATTGTAGGTGCCTTGTCTATGCTAGGAGATTATTTCAACGCAGCAATAATTTGGTAAACTAACACACATTTCTCATGAAAAAAAAAGACACTTCTTATAATTGCTTTTTCTGTGTTTCTAGTTTGTAATCAGTGGGGATAAGATGCAGGGCTTTTTTCTTTTTCTGAACTCAGGTATTCAGCAGGCATTATTGATGAGATACAAATAAAAAAAAAATTGCCATGAAAGATACGGTTTCTCCATAAAGAGTCTCTTCTGCCCCTGGAGAAGTGGTGTCATCTCATGATGGAAGGGCAAGAGTGCCCTGGCCTTGGGTGACAAAATGGGACAGAATGGGGCAGAATGATCTTTTCTGCTCTGTTTCGTTTGGTCTACACATAGCCCCAGTAACACTGCTCAGTGAAGTTCATAGTCTGGTTTGTGGATATCCTGAGGTTTTTCACATTATTCTGCTGGCTGAGATGCTTCTTTTTGTCTGCAAGCACTTCCCAGGCAGTTCAGAGCTACTTTCTCCATAATCTTTATGCAAAGTGCGGAGGTTTTACCCCTGTTTTATAGCCAGCTCCAGACTGACATGCAGGCCAGGTCCTTGACAGCTTAGTGACAGAGCGTCAGTCAAACACAGGTTAAAACGCTTGGCCATGCAGGAAAAGCATTGCAGAGGACACAGCACAAAGTGCTCACGTGATGAGCAGTACCCAGCAGCCCTTCTCTCCCCATTGACCTGGCAAGGTGAGGATGCCCTAAACTGGTCTCAGCATTAAGACTCCCTTCACTTCCTTGATGAAATGGCAAGTTCAGTAGACATAACGTAAGTCACAGGAGCAACAGAATCAGACTGACTACGATACACAGATGGCCACAACATTTGTAATGTCCCTGTTCTCACTCGCTTATCAACTGGAAACTTTTTTGTCTTTTAGGGTTGGTGTTTCCCATACATACGCTCTGACTATATTGTTGTATCCCCCAGAGATAAGGGGGACATTTGTGCTTGACAATGATAAGGAAAAGAGGATACACTTCTTTTGAATGAGTGCCAAGCAAATTAAAAGACATAATAATTGAGACAGCTAATTACTGAGAAGCAAGCCGGCCCAAAACAGGTTGAACGTGATGTGGAAATGACCATTCACAAAACCCAGAAAAATCTTATGTAGAGCTTATCGCCTGTAAATCTCAGGGCTCTTTACGACTCAGATAAATATCAAGAATTCACTTTGGAGATAACTGAACCCTACATCCGCACCACACACATGGCACCGTGGTGAGAGAGACAAGATATGGCTACGTGAAAGCTGCATCATTTTCTTTTCATCCCGCCCTGGGTACATCCTATACTACCATACGTTTCTTCCATGCAGCACTTCTGCCCAAAAGGAACAAAGAGAGGAAAGGATTCTTACACATAGGTGGAACTAAAAATATCCCAAAATGGGATGGCACAATTCTGCTTCAGCAAGCCGCTCCAAAGCAATGGTGTTGCTACAAGGTACGATACAAACCAGAGGAATTGTCCGTTGCTAAAACAGCTGTGCGTAATTTGAAAAGCAATCTGGGTTCGTTCCACACACATCATCAAAGTTAATAAACGTTATCTTTACTGCTGGATGTGATCTGGCTGGTGGTGACAAATTAAAAATCTCCAACAGGCCTGATAAATCACAAAATTAACACAAACAAGCAATGATACTTCATAGAATCTAGATACTTCATAGAATCATAGAATCTTTGCACTTGGCTACAGAGAAGGGTTTGCAGTTTACGCTGCCTTTGCCAATGTTTTCCTTCCAGCCAGGCCTACAACCAGGAGTCAGATGCTCTGGTTAGGATGCAAGTGCAGGCAAGCAGAGAAGAACACCACGGGATGGAAACAAGCTGTCACGGTGAGCTTGCAGGCTAACACAGACTGTCTTCTGATGTCAATCACAAACATGATCTGGTGAACATTTCTATGTGAGAACAGGCAGATAGCACGTGAGTAACCCTGCGAGGGAACTGTGCATGCACACTAAGCTGTAGGTGCCTGTGATTATAGGATCAAGGCTCTGGTTAGTCCTATAGATGATTTCACACATACAGGTTTTGGATGTTCATGCTACTGTATTGACTTTCTGTTTTATCTTGAGAATCACTTCTTCGGAGCTTAGGCAAAGAACACCACTCTGCTTACACAAGTCCTGGCTTCAGCAAAATAGGAAACAACAGCAGAATTTGCAGTCAAGTGTGTTAACTTAGATCCACAAACATATACATAAAAAGCCAAGAGCAGCTCCTGTAGAGCAGCCCTCCTGACAAAGCCCTGGTAGGTGGTTAGTACTTCACGTCCTTCCTAGGCTGCTGCAGAGTTCTTTACAATTAAACCCAGATAATAAGAGAAGAAACCAAAAAGTTGCCATCAGAAGCTATATTCACCATATCACCTTCTTCAGAACCAAGTGGGAGGATATACAGAGACTAACCTGGGAAAGATGCCAAGGAGGAAAACTAAAAACTTGTCACGCTGGGAAGCTAAGCTGCTGGGGCTCTCTTTCCCTCCATCCCTCCTTCCTCATCTCTCCCTCTAAGACTTTCCTTTGAGACCCTCCACCTCTGATGTGACGGTGAGGCACACACTGCATCCGTGAGAAGCTCTGAGAGTCAACTGAGTGACTTTCTTTCAAAGGAAACACACTTGAGGCAGAAAAAAAAAATTCGTTAACTCCACCCTGACAGTGTAATAACCCTCTGCTCATAGATCTCCTTGGTGTGAAAAAAAAATGAAAAGTTTTACCCAGTGTAGCACTGTGATTACAAAAACAGCCTGGGCACAGAGGGACTGCTGAGATGCAGGATGGAGGTTCAAGAGGGGGATCTGAATCTTCGACAGGGCTTTGAAAAAAATCCCAAAGGACATGTAGAAGTGGGGAGAATGTCTAACTAAACTCTGCATTGCCTATGCCAGTGCAACTGTGGCATTATCTTAAAGTAGGGAGTCTTTCAAGTCAGAAACCTCTGCAAAGGCTGAGCATTACTTGCTTCATTCGTCATGTGTCCTCATAGGGGTTGGCCAAAAAGTCATGCGAGGAAAATGAGGGGTTCAGCACGGCTCAGGGAGCTTTGGCAAGTGAAGGCTGGTGGACATCAAAGTCTCGTGTCCAGCCTAGACACCAAAAAAGAGACAGGCAACAACCCAGAGCCCACGCTGGGATCCAGATTCAACTCTGATGTCAGGCGTTCAGACAACGGCAGCTCGCGGGTCTGTGAGCTCCAGGAAAGCAGCTGTCTTAGGAGGCCATCTGATACCTCCAGCTGAATGAAGCCCTGCTCCACCGCAATCAGGTGGGACAGGAACCTCCTTGGAGCAGGTGCTCCTTGCTGGTCCCTCGACTCGGCTCCTAAAGCACGTTCCCCAGAAACTCAAAAATGCCTGGCAGCCTCAACTGGGACGTGGAGTCCTTTCTTCAATCAAAAAGAAGGATAAGAAAAGAAATATAAAAAACACAGGCCCAGGACCTCAAGGATTTGGCTGTTCAAAAATACAAAAGTCAGAACATTGCCCTATTCACCGCAAATAGTTCTGCTTCTCCCTCCCCCCCTCGCCTTTTTAATAGCAAGTTCAGTGAAACTTTATCTCTTCCTGCCCTAGTAACCCTACTAAATAATCTGCTATTAGCATGACTCAATTGAGTGGCTTTCAGCTGCTGAAGTCATTTTCTTTACTACTGTTTCATCGGTGGAAATTAAAGAAAGAGCCCATAAAAAGCTTTCCGCCCCTGCAAAGTATCACACTACCGGAGATTAGAGAAAAGTACAGCCGAGAAGTTAGTTCCATTGTAGTTACAATTAAAAAGGACCCGATTACACCCAAGAATTTAACTTCATTAGCATTCAACGTGCACGCAGGGAACATAACCCAGGTCTCAAGACCGAACCGCCAGGCTGGGTTTTCGAGTCCCCTCCTTCAAAAGGAAATGCAGCTCACAACTCTACACAGTGGAGGAGGGATGGAGACAGTTCATGTCTCTCTACCGCTCAAATCTGCTTTCAAACTTATTACCGCGCTAGTTTGTAGAATATTACAAACTCGCTCCAAAAATGATATACCCAGCTACTGAGATACAACATCGCCTTTAAAACTAAACTTCTGTCTGGCTTACTAGATACTGCTGTAACCAAGAAACACCTACAAAACATCACAGAACCTAGCAGGGGAAAGTATTTTCCCTCTATATTTTCCCCAGTTTGTTTACTGTGTTGAGTAACACTTTGGTTATAGACGGTTTTCATTGTTTTTCTCATTTTCCCCTCTTCTTTGTATTGCATGAAGGCACATGGGAGAAAACAACACTTTTTTAAAGGCAGGAAAATGTGATTACGAAACCACAACCACTCGCAAAAGACATCAGGTGTAGAACCTGAAAGAAATTTAAACTCCTATTTAAGGGGGGGGGGGGAAGAAAGAAAAGAACTCTTTGGCTAAATGTCAAGTTGACAGCTTTAAAATTCGCTAACCGAACACGAACTGATAGCTGAAGCAGAGCGTCCTGAGCAGCGTCCCAGGTGAAATGAAATGCCGACAGCTCCAAATCGTCCCCGAAACTTTCTCGCTGCTGCTGCTCCGCTGGGCACAGCTTCTCCCTCCTGCCCGCACACAGCTTGCGCGCACCGCGCTGCCCTGCGCACCGCCTGCGCGCACCGCGCTGCCCTGCGCACCGCCCGCGCCCGGGGCTCGCACCCGCACATCGCCACCAGCCCCCGGCCCATCGCCCCGCAACCCCCGCTCCGCACCGCTCCGCAGGCAGTACCTGCTGCCCGCGCAGCGCCGCGCAGCTTGGCTCAGCTCGGCTTGGCTTGGCTCGGATTTGCCGGGTTCGGCTCGGCTCAGCTCGGCTGGGCACAGCCTGGTTCAGTTGAGCTCGGCTCGGCTCGGCTCAGCGTAGCCTGCTTCAGCTCGGCGCGGCTCAGCTCGGCTTTGGCGCGGCTTCAGCCCAGTTCAGCCCGGCTCTGCTGGGCTCCGCCCGATACCGCCCGGCTCGGCTCAGCCCGGCTCGGCGCAGCGCAGCGCTGCCCGCCGCAGCCGCCCCCGCCCCGCCGCCGCGGCCCGCGGGGGAAGCGCGCACCGGGCCGCCCGCCGCCACCGCCGGGGCTGCCCTCGCCGCCTCTTCCTCCTCCTCCTCCTCCTCCTCCTTCTCCTCCTCCTCCTCGGCGCCACCCCGCTCCGCGCCCCGCCGCGTCCCCCTCTCCTCCCCCGGACCCCCCTGACCTCCTCCCGTGTTTGCCCCCCGAAAGGGCCCGATCCCCGGGGGCTTGGTGCTGGCTGGGAGGTGAGCATCGTGTCCAGCCCTGCAAGGGACCCCGCTTCGGGGCTGCGCACACATAACCCCCTTTTGCAGACAGGGAAACCGTGGCTGCAAAGAAATGCTCACCAAAAAGAATGCAATAATTGGGACAACCTGCATTTTTTTCAGGCTGCAGAGCCTTGCCGTTGTGGCTAGCAGGGGAGGTTTGCCGAGGGGTGCAGGCGGGAAGTCAACAGGGAAGCCTTTCCTCATTCATCTGTCCCTTCGTGTTACGTTCTTGGCCATGGCTGTTTGAAACGTCTCTCTTCCAGGCAGGCCCAACCTTGGACCAGGTTGTTGTATGAAAGAAGGCCAGGTGGTACCCGTTTCATGAACCCCTTTCAGAGCCTGAGGGTGTCAGAGGTTGGTTTTGCCCGGGACATCCCCTGGGAGACCTTCTCAGCTCCACTGGTCCTGTGGCTTCCTCCTGTGCTGTAACATTAGGTGTGATGCTGAGGGTGTGGACAGGTGGATCTGGAGGGGGAAACTGGCCTGGGAACCTGGGAGAGGAGCAACAAGAAGGAAAGGAAACCCCAGAGATTTGGGGGACAAACAGTTTTGGAGAAGACCATGAGAAATCCTGCAGGAGCACACCCAGCCCTGTGAGACTAGTGGGCTTTGCTGCTGCTAATGGTCAAACAAATATGATTACCGCTATAGCAGGGAAACCTACAGATGTCCTTCACACCTCTGACATACCCATAGAAGACAGGAGGCCATATTCAGGTACCTTCAGTGGGTCCTAACGCTCTGGTGAAGAATCTCAAATGGTGTTTCCCTAAAAGGTCAATGCACTGTTAGAGGTGCAGAACATGCCACCTGCCAGACCTGCAAAAGAGATGTTTTGTTTGAGATCATCCAAACGAGGTGTTTAGAAATTTTGGGACCTGTGAGTGTTCACTCTGAACAGGCTGGGATAGTTCTTTGAATACTGTTGTGATTATTTTTCCCTTGCTGCTGATTCCTAAAATGTAAACTATGCATTAAAATGAAGAAAGGGGGGGTAAGGCAAAGGGAAAGGCCATTGAGCTTTTGGAAATCAGGGGCAATGAATTGCTTTCAAAGAGTGGTTTTCTCCTATTTTCTGGAACAATTTGAGCTGAGTATAATACCTATTCCTGTTACCAGCAGGAGAGAAAAAGACATTTCATGAGGGAGATAATTTTGCATTTTAATTGCTACACACCATTAACTTACGTATCCATCCTTCCTGTCTGCATCAGCGTGCATTATAGTGGGGAGACATGGGGTGTGGTGTTGATACTACAAGCATGCAGAAGAGGTTCTTTCATCCCAAGTGAAGGTGAGCTGTAGATAATTAAAATCCCATTTATTTCCATCCCAAGCTTAAGTTTTCAGCTCCACTGGTTGCTGATGCTGTTGCTACAACTTGCACAGGAACGTCATGGTTGGAGGACCATCGTATCCACCTGCACTTAGACTGGATGAGAGCAAGCTTTGGGCATCGTAGTGGCGTACCCCCAGCTGCGATGCAGCCCCATGGTCTCTCCCCTATTCGCTGACCCCATTTATATTGTTCCCCCACATATACCAGATCCCACCTATGGGACAGAGCATGACACAGCAGCTGGTTACATGAGGATCACTTTACCTATAGGAAATGTTGCAGCTCTGCAAATGCTTAGGCTCAGGATGAGTTTCTGGATAGCACACACAAAACAGCGCATCAGGCCACTCAGCTCCAACATAGGGGCAGAAAAAGGCTTCAACTTGTGTCCTCTCCCAGCAAAACATTTGGCTGTGCAATGACAAGATCTCAGAGCAGGAAAAATCCTTGGCAGGACATCTTACAGACCCTGCCCCAAGGAAAAACCAATACGAGCCCTTTCTAAAGGGGCATTCACCCACCTTGTCCCTCCAGACCTCTGGTGACACCTCCACGCCTGCCCGCCACAGTCTGTCCCAAAGCTGTCCTTCACTGCCGGAAAGCATTTCCTTAATGTGTAACATCAACCTTCCTTGCGGTGTTTTAAGCCCCACTTCTTGTTACAGAATCATAGAATCACAGAATGGTTTGCGTTGGAAGGGATCTTTAAAGGTCATCTAGTCCAACCACCCTGCAATGAACAGGGACATCTTCAGCTAGATCCTATCCACCAGGGACATGGAGAACAGATTTTCCCCTTCTTTTTCACAGCAGCTTTTTGCATATTTAAAACTCACAGTGCTGTAGTCTGGGAGGCAGCTGCCATATTAATTACCCAGCTGACACAGAGCTTCCACTGAAACACGCATCAACTGCTGTATATTATTATTGTCATTTAACTTGACTTGTACAACTAATCAGGCATTGCCTTCTACAACAGACGAGGCCACTCCTGTGGGTGTAGGTATTTGGAAACCAAAAGCCCTTAAAGCTGCATCTTTCTGGTGGAAAATATCACCACAAGCCATCGTGTTTTCTTTCCTGTATTTGAAAACCACCCACATTTTCAGTAAGAAAAAAAAAAAAATCAAACTGATTGAGCGTTTTGCCTGGGCAATGGGCCTTTCTGAAGAGTTTCATTCTCAAAATATTTGGTCTCTTCTTTGGTTTTTAAGGATGATTATTTGCAGTTTATTGTTAATTTAAAGGAGGTGTGGGGAAAAAATAACTAGGCAACACATTTAATAACTGCTGCGAAAGAAGGTAAAATATTCCTCTTTGTCTTTGCTTTGAATTAATTGAAAGTCAGTTAATGAGTCAATGTGCTTGAAAAATAAAGAAGAAAATATAGCAGGTTAGGTCATTTTCAATGTTAAAATAACACTAAAACTGGGCTTTTTTTTTTTTTCTTTTCCTCCCTAAAGGTTTCCATTTCTGCTCAAAGTGTGCACTGCATGTTAACATGAGGTTTACATTTCAGTCTCTTCTAGCAGTCACCAAAAAATGGCTTGGAAAGGACCAGAGAGGTCACTTCATCCCTTCTACTATATGGCGGGTCCGACACTCCCCAAACCACCCATTCGTGAGAGAGGTCTGTCCACCCAGCTGTTACGCACTTCCAGCTCGGGAGCTCCCCGGCCTCCGCAGAAAAGGACAGGAAATGCAGTGAGCAAATCAAACCACTTGCAAAATACTGTGTGACGGTGCGTATCTCCCAGCTTCACCAGAAAAGGTTGAGTAATTATGGGAGAATCTTCCTACAGGGTCCAGTTTGATTTTACTTCCTTGGAACTCCTTGACTGGAGATATGTATTGTCCCTTTCAACCTATAAAGAGAAATAAGTCAGCTGTGATGCTGGTGTTCTCGCTGGTGTTGTTGCAGTACCCTCCAAGAGTTGTTAGTCTCATACCAAGGACCAACCGAACATACGACGCAAAATGTGTTCCCAGTCCATAAAGTTTGCTCAGTTGTGATTTTATAAAGGTTCAAAGCTTTTTCTCAGTCCCTATTCAGTCATTTTGGGCTTGATACTATGGTTTGTCAGCAGCCATGAGCTGGTGGCATTCAAAATAATCAGTTTAAGCAGATGCATAAAATGCATTTTAGGGCACGAGTTGAGGGAGGCAAAGCCACTGCCTGCCCTCACCTGCTGGTTCCCACACTCTGCCTCTCTCCTGCCTGTATCCTGCCTCCCCACCCGAGGTTATGGCTTCCTCACTTTGCTGACTCAACCGATCACCCCACCGTGCTCTCAGCCAGAGCAACAAAACGGTCTGGATTTAAGAAAAACAAGCAAAGCAAAACTGAAAAGAAAAAAAAAAAAGGGTTGCCCTTTGCCTGTAACAGGCATAATTTTCGCAGGGCATGGCCACGTGAAGGGCTGAGTGAACACAGCGGTGGTGGGGAAGAGGTGGGGTGGGTGGCAGATGGGTGGGACCGAGTGAAAACCTCTCCAGCCAGCTCCAGAGCCAAAAGGTTCATGGTGTGTGACTACACGCTCTAGTTGACACTGCATGAGACGTATGGTGCTTTGAAACTGCTAGAAAAATACAAAGTCGTTTGTGAGCAAGAGGTCCTCTCCTTTCCTGGAGAACAGTCCCCCGTTGCTTGTGTGAAAGCAATACCCCTTCACTGACTTCTGCACAAAGGCACCATCTCTAGTAAGTCTCCCTGAAATGGGGATCATTGAAAGCCAACTCCAAGCTTGGCCTGTTCCTATTCCTGGGCATTAGCTGTTGACCACCCTTGGAGACAAACTGCCCAGTTTGGGGGTTGTGGGACTGCTGGCACACATATTCTGCCATTCCTAGCTCCTTTGATAACATTAATTAATTGCACAGGGAAAACTGAAGCAAAACCGACAGTAGTCGTCTTTGAAATCACAGAGTCACAGAATGGTTGAGTTTGGAAGGGACCGTTGGAGGTCATCTTGTCCAACCTCCTTGCTCAAGCAGGGCCACATAGAGCTGGTTGCCCAGGACCATGTCCAGACAGCTTTTGAACGTCTCCAAGGATGGAGACTCCACGACCTCTTTGGGCAACCAAATGACATTGGGCTCTTTTTTGTAAAGTATTTATGTTCCTCCGTATTTACTGTCTTCCCAGTTAAAAGACCTTTACTTTAAATTCGGTTGGGATTAGCAGAAGTCATTGCCCAGGGAGGTCACAGAGGTTAAGAGATCAGCAGGATTTCAAGTATGCTCACATTTATCTTTGTAACTTGCATTGGTATTCAGCACAGAAATTTGTACCCCTCTAGAGGGTACTCTGAAGACAAGATGACTGGGAGGTTGATCAATCTTCTGCTGCTGCTGTGCTAACAATACAGGGCTTTTTGTTTTGAACATGAGATGTTTTTTCAGTTTTAGATCTGGATGTCTGGGTTTTGAGCCTTGCTGCTGACAACTCACACCATGGTGTCTTCCCATGACTGATGTCTGTACCAAGATTTAAGCTGCAGCAAAATTGAAATCTGAACTAAGCATCATGGCTAGAAGATGCTTATGCTTGCCGAGGTGGGACAGATGTTCTCCTTAGAGACAGAGTCACCTCCTTCAAACTAACGGGCTCCAGCAGCCCAGTTGGTAAGGGCTCTTGCACTTGATCTAGTGATCATGCACTCATAGCAGGTTTGAACCCTCCTCCCAGGGATCCAGAAACGTGGGGGTTTTATATTATCTGTGCAGTTTCAGCAGACAGGCAGTCACAGATTCCTATTTTTCAAATAAAATAGTTTGTCAGAAAGAGCAATAAGACACCGTGGTGTTAATACAAATTTGAATCTTAAATGAATGGTGTCTCATGGAACGGTGAGGAGTTGAGAAGTTTTGCCTGATAACTTTGATTCTGGGTTATACACTGCAGTAACTCAAAGCAGTTTGTCACTAGTATTTCAGAAGTGCTGAGTGTCCAAGACAGAAACCCCTTGTGCTGGGTGCTGTACGAAATCCTAAAAGGGACCAACTCCTAGCAGCAAACAGCCTCCTTTACACAGTGCTGTCTGGAGGAGGAAAGCCCAACAGAACAGGTTGTCTAAGGCAAGACCAAAGTCCCTCACATCCAGTATATTAGTACCTACTAGTTTTTAATGTATTTATCCTTACTGTGCCCTAAAAAGGAACAACTTTCCCTCTTTTATGGACACGGGACTGAAGCCTAGGGACACAGAATGGCAATGTCTAGCCCTTAGGTAACCAGTCACACATCCCCACACTATGAGTCCCCAGACATCTTGTCTCAAGGTGTCTTTTGCACTTGGACCTGTCTGGAAGGCACGTGGTGAGAACTGACAGGTCAGGCTTGTCAGGGGAGAAGATGGAGACTTGTCCCATTGGAAAGTCTTTCCTGAGGCATGGCATAAATTAATGCCAGAAGCAGCTCCAGGTGGTGAACACTTAGCCAAAGGGAGAGCAGATTTAGCATGGGAAAGACTTCAGGAGCTGCGGTATCTGGCAGATGTGCACACAGCCACTGGTGGAGAGGTAAGCACCAAGCAGACTCTTTCACCAAAGGCATATGCAGATGCTCATTAGTGGTCTTCACAATCTCAGTAGTGCTTTTTCCAAGAAAGGCTTTGAAAGAAGTGATCAGTGGTTTAGCAAACGGGGCTATGAAACTGCGACATAGCGCGAAACGTGTGGTGGGCTAAGCCTGCTATAAAAGCTGACTCAGCCCGCTCTGCCTCCCTCCCAACCCAACATGGGGATGCTGAGCAGCCCCTTGCTCTGCTGCCGTCCTGCTACTCCACTGTGTGCTGAGGCCATGCTGTGATCTTCTTGGTGCTGCAAAATGAGCACTGATCTACCTCCCGTGCTTGGTTTGCACCAGTGCCACCTCCTAGCTGGGAGCAGCCAGCCAAAACCCAGCCCTTTCTGTACTTTTTACCTCTCCTCTGTCACCTATCCATGAGCGGCTGTGAGCCAAAGATGACCTGTGAGGATCTTTGTTTTATTTCTCTGAATTCTCTCTATGTTTCTCATGTGAGCTGGCCCACTAATTGTTTTGAATTGGCTTATTCACAAGAAACAAGAACGCCAGCAGACAGTGATGTTTCCCAGTCAAATTTTGCTAATAATGAGTTATTCAGTTGGGTACTGTGGTGTGCACCCTCCTTCTAAATTTCCCAGAAATCTGTTTTCTCTGCTGCAGAGTTAACGTAAGCTGGGGTGAGCAGAAGCTGCTGACGGTAACATTTCAGACCTGACCTCCTTGTGGTGAATATTTTGAGTGAGGAGTGGGTTTGATGGCTTGCTTTCTTTTAGTGGTTAAGGTGAAAGGTCAAAACTTTTTCTTCTCGGTGCTATGAAAATATCTGATGTGAGTGCATTTACCATCAGTGCTGGCTGGTGGAAATATATCAGCCTCTGGTTAAGGGAACCCTTGTCACATCCTTTCTATTATGGCCACAAAGTTCTCAAAATGATGACTCTCCACAATAGCCTCTGTTCACTGGAGGATGCTGGGTGTCCGGGATGCTTTTTCCATCAATGACGTCAGCTTTGGGACACCCAGCAAGAGACATGATGGACTCAATTTTCAGCAGCATGGAAGAGAACAAGATTAGATGGCATTAAACGTGTCAGCTTCCCTCTGAAAACTGAGTGCCCTCAGGCCAGCTCTGGCAGCCAGGAGAGCTGGTCCTCAGAGGTAGATGCTACAGCTAGGATCAGGAGGAGGTACTTGGAGCAAGGTCCTGAGCAACTGCAACATTAGGAAGGTACATGAAGATAAGGTAAGCGATGATCCTCTCTCTGTCACTGGCCACAGTCAACGGGTTATAACCTGTTTTGGTACCTAAGTGTCCACAGCATTGCTAGCAGGAGTAGAAATGGGATTTCAGCAAGGGAAGAAATGAAAGGGAGATCCCCAGTCATTTCATGGCTATGGCTTGGCTGTGTGCTCGCTATTCATTACTACGTTCCTATGAATCACTGAAGGCCACTCCATCAACCCCTTAGAAACATGACTCTCTGCTTTGTGTGATCCTCACGTCCACTGTGGTCAAGGACTCTGACAGGGTAGACAGAAGCACTGAAAACTCCACACTTGTGTTAGGAGACCAGAGGAGAAAAAAGAGAAAGAAATTAAGGACAGATTAGTGCTGTAAGTGACCTTCAGTACCCTGTCTAAGCCATGAAGTGTGGAAAGATGAGAGGGCTGTGATGGAGGGACAGGAAGAGCACACGTACAGCGTGGTGGTGATTCGGGGCAGCACACAGCGAGGACACTTGCTTTGGGTACACATCCTTGGCAACATCCTTGTGTGAACACAGAGGATGTTGCCTCACTTGGGTTGGTTTCGGGGATGCCGGTGCTGCTGCCTGCCTCGCAGTACAGTGCGGAAATACCTGAGCTCATTTGAAACAAGCTCATGTAGCTATTTCAAGGAGTTGCTCTGTGACAGTACAGATGTGGGGGAGGAAGGGCTGATTGATCATATCGAGAAATCGATATCTTTGCATTAGATCAGTCTTCGTATATTGTTCTTTTCACTACAGCAGTGAAAATGCAGCTTTGGGATAACCTAACAACTGTCTGCAAGTCCTCTGGATCCCTGGCATGCAATAAAGCCTGAACTGCTGCGTCTTCAGTGCTCTTGCTGTGTGTTGGTAAACAGATGAAAGCCACGGCACTACTTCGTGATCTAGTCGCATCTCTGCTTGGAGAAGGTCAGGATCTGAAGGGTGAAAAGACTCCGGAGCATCCTTTCCCATAGGACATCTCCTAGCCATGCTCCAGGGGCCTCACACATTTCCCCCACCCACCCAGTTCTGAAGTGTTTGCTTATTATTAAAAGTAGGTCATCACGGCCGCAGCTCAGGCTATTTTGTCTCTGGCGGATTTGGTTTGAACACTTTGCTTTCCAGACAATGATAAACACGACTGTATATGAATAATTTTTTACCTCCAGCTTCATCTGGTTCTTAGAGAGAGCTCTTAGAGAGGATTAGATGACTGGAAGCCTGCTTGGTAGTGCCTGCTAATGAGAGAAAAACAAAAGATGGAGAGGAAAAACAAACTACAATCGCTTTTCTGCTGTCTGATCCAAAGTGGTTTATCCTGTGATTTCCTTCAGGGTATATAAGAAAAAGCTCAAACATACCCTGAAATTAAATGACTGTATCACAGAAGGTCCCCCATGCAGGAGGCAAGTGCAGTACTCTAGTTGTACTTGAGGTCTATTTTGAAGGCTTAAGTGGGACTTAGGTAATAAGTAGGCTTTGTGTTTTATCTTTCAGTACAGCCTTGCAGATTTGGACTTAATCCGGGTGTTGTGTAAGGCATCAAGGTGCTATAACACTAAATGCCTCAGAAGTAACAACTGAAAACAGCAATTTTTTTCATTCGTGCCTCTGGTTTGCACTCAAATGATCTTATAATTTCTGAGCACTCTTCCATGCACAGTAGCATTAGTCAAAAGTCCTTTTCCAGGTGAGGGAATCCAGGGCTCCATTTATTAGCAACAGAAGAGACTTAATTCTCTTGAAGTCCCAGAATGAATAAGGCTGAAGAACGAAGAACCAGAGGAATCATGCAGTGACAAAAATGATTTTAAAAGGTCACCGCACATAACCAAGAAAGGAAAGTCAGGTCCTACTCACTAACCCTAGGAAATGCAAGGGCATGTTTAATATTCGTTGCGGGCTTTCCCTAAAAGTCAGTGCATGTTTAAAAATGTCACTGCACAAACTCTCAATTCATGTTATTTCTTAGGCCATTGCATGTTCAGTAATGGTGAATCAGCTCCATATTGCAGTTGGAAGGTCACGCAGTACACAGGGCCCTGACTTTTTGTAACGTCGGTACACTTAGCATTGAAGACTATGCATCTGGTTTTGTAATTTCATTCTAGTAGTGTCCCTCTCTTCCCCAACTTCTTTTTGATTTGAATCTTCAAGCTCTTTGGGACAACAATTGTCACTTGTACAGATCTAGACACGTTCTGGCATGACACCTTTTCACCATAGCTGATATCAAGATGCTAGTGAAATATGAATGCTACTTAATAACTGTGATGATAAGGCAGTATATATTCCCTTCAGGAATTATATCTTTGGCTTCTGAAATTCATGTAGAATTTCACTTTCATGAAGAACTGCCAGTCTAATTCAAATCCAACTTGTCAAGATGGTAAAGTCAAAGAGACAGCTCCTTGTAACTCAGAAAAAATTAATTGACTTGAACAGGGTTATGCTCATTTAAACCACAGTAGGCACACCTCCAATCATTTTAGAAGTCCGGTTCAGCACAAATACTTGCATGATTTCAGTTCAGTGTCAGTGAAAGGGGTTGTTTCTTCTGAGTCACTGGGGAAAGGAGGAATGTGCTTGTGGGAGAAAGCAAGGTGGTGAAATGGCTGGAACCAGAAGTTATATGGACTGGTCTGTGTTTGGGGTTTACTAAGACAGTAACATAAGATGCAGGTTAAGAGCTTAGTTTAAGAGGAAAAAACTTGCTTTTTAAGAGCCAGAAAACTTTGAATAGTGAAACCATTGTGCATTAATCTAAAGGCATACAAACAACAAAAGGCAAGATATTAATGCATACAAATCCATATTCATACAGAGAATCATAGAATTATTTAGGTTGGAAAAGACCTTTAAGATCGAGTCCAACCGTAAACCTAACACTGCCAAGTGATATCCACGTGTAATCTGCAGAAATGTTTAGATTCAGGGCTGTAGCAAGGGCATCATCTACACAGGATATCTAAAGAGCCTACGTATATATACAACACCCCGAGGCACTCCAGGATACCACCACAGGTGTCTGCATCTAAGACCAAGGAGAGGACCTCGTCACCTGCAGCAGCAGGGCAAACAGGAGGTGGCAGCAGTTCAGAGATATAAAAAGAGGTGCCCAGATGACAAAGGAGAGCTGCACTAACAGAACAGTCTTGTGTCCCTTCTGCCTATGTGAGTATTTATACATGTGTATATTTGTGTTCTCCACAAGTCTCACTATTGGTTTTGCAAATATTCTCATTGCAGTTGTCCAGATATTGGAAGAGAGGGGAGATACTTTGCAACACCAATGACATGACTGAGCCAGGGAAGCTGTTGCAGGCTGTTATACCTGTACTGCCATTTCCCCCCCTCTAAAGTGAAAGAAGTGTGGAGGTGGACAGACTGATTCTTCCAGGCTTGAACCTTTAATCCTTGCCTCAGTGCCTCAGTACTGTGTCTGAGTCACCGTCAGTCCTTCAGCAGAGAAGACTTATGGACACAAGGGAAAATGGGAAAAATTGCAGAGGTGGGCACAGACACACGCAGCTAGAGACAATGTAGGAGAGCTTTCAGAAGGTGCACGTCTGTATTTGGGGAGATAATCTGGAAGATGTGGAGCAGGAGGTGGAGAAGATTGAGAACTACAGCACCATCCCGGCCTGATGTTGCACAGCCATTTGCTTGCCACTTAAACAGAGTTTATGCAATTTTGCTTTTGCTGTTCCGGCTGAGGACTGTGGGGCTGTGGAGGAGGTGGCTGCTCCTGTCTAACCTGCTCAAGCATCCCCAAACATCACATCTTGTTCTCCGGGTTCCTTGCAGTAGAGATGGCACTAGCTCTCCAGCTGCCCAAGCAGGGGGCTGTCACCTACATGTTGGAGGAGTTGTACCACTGTTTAACTTATGCTGCCAATCCACTCAATCCACTCAATCCACTTATGCTGCCAATCCACAGAGCCACAGCTTGGATCTGGCCTTCCTCCTGCAACCTAAACTTTGAGGTATCACTTTTATTATTGCACAGGGCCACTTGCCTGTTCTTCGTCAGGCTGCTCTGCTGAGCCCATTTGCAAGCATTTGTACTCCTTGCTCAAATAATGTGCTTTCCCTGCCGGCGACCAGTTTGTTCAGTTTGGACAGGGACTGGTTTTCTCTTTGTGCAATACTCTGCAGTGTAAAGGGAGAAAGGGGAAGCGATCACTTGTGACTGGGCACTGGGCACTATAATAAGCAGAGGACGATGATACATGTGAGGCTGAAAGGAAGGCAGGAAGTGCTCGTTTGTACATGAGTAGGTTTTATTCTAATTCATGTGACATATGACCGCGTTAGTCTGGGGTCAGCCGGTGGCATCCTAGAGCAGTGAGCACACTGAAGGCCACAGCAGAATAGAGGTGGATAACCAGGATATTTCCATCCAGCCTGCCAGAGATGCAGTTAGGTGTCAATCACTCTTCCAAGGCAGTTTGGTGGTCAGACTGTAGACCACAGAAAACCCAAAGGGATCATTTTCATATATGCGTGTGTGCGACTTTCGCTTTGAATCCTTCTGCGCTCAATTTGACACAAAGAGAAGAACAGAGCAGCCGCTGCTCAACCCAGTGGGGCAGATGAAGTGAAAAGTCAAGGTCTTCACCTGCAAATTAAAAGTGATTTAATGACTGCCTCCTAGTGGAGAGTGTATAAGCCAGCTGTTTCATGGGTATTTTTGGAGTGCCACCCAACAATATAATATGGGACATGCTTGCTTCTGGTAGGTGCCTCAGATTTTATAATAATTCAGGCAACATCCTTGACATTAGTAAGAACTAGTTATCATGCAGAGAGTTTCAGTTTCACTGTGAACACCTTATCTGAATACAAATCTGAACCCTCCGCACATTGGCAGACATAGTTTAGGACATGAAAATACCTAGCATGCTGTTTATTGCCGTACCACCTAATAATGTTTTTCTAAGACATTTTTTCACTGGCAGGTTGTTGGTTTACTGTTTCCTAGGGTAGAAGAACAGTGATTTGGGTTTGCCCTTTGTTGTAATGGATTTGAGTTTCAACATAGTCATCAGGGTCACTGGGACATGTGAACAGTCCCCAGTACAGCTCCAAGGAGGAATCTCAGACATCCTAAAAGAGCTTTTTCACACTCTCAGCTGCTGTAAACAGAAAATAACAATGCTATGCTTTGTCCTGGGTGAGGCTCTTCCTTTAAAGATTACAAGCATTTCATTAGTGATGTGCTCCTCATTGTGGATTAGGAACCCATTGTGCCTGGTGCTGTGAGTTATGAGAAATTTCTGACTCCAAAATTTGTCAGATGTCTAACTCCAGCTAGTCATAGAATCATAGAATCATGGAATGCTTTGGATTGGAAGGGACCTTTAAAGACCATCTAGTCCAACCCCCCTGCAAGAGCAGGGACATCTTTAACTGATCAGGTTGCTCAGAGCCCCATCCAGCCTGTCCTTGAATGTTTCCAGGGATGGGGCCTCCACTGCCTCTCTGGGCAACCTGTGCCAGTGCCTCACCACCCTCATGATAAATATTTCTTTCTTAAATCCAGTTTAAATCTGCCCTGCCTTAGCTTAAAACCATTGTTCCTTGTCCTGTCACAACAGGCCTTGCTAAAACGTCTGTCCCCATCTTTCCTATAGGCCCCCTTTAAGTACTGGCAGGCTGTATAAGGTCTTCCCGGAGCCTTCTCTTCTCCAGGCTGAACAACCCCAACTCTCTCAGCCTTTCCTCATAGGAGAGGTGTTCCAGCCCTCTGATCATTTTTGTGGCCCTCCTCTGGACCTGCTCCAACAGGTTCATGTCCTTCTTGTGCTGAGGGCTCCAGAGCTGGATGCAGCACTGCAGGTGGGGTCTCACCAGAGCAGAGTAGAGGGGCAGAATCACCTCCCTCGACCTGCTGGCCACGCTTCTTTTAGTGCAGCCCAGGATACGGTTGGCCTTCTGGGCTGTGAGCGCACATTGTTGGCTCATGTCCAGCTTTTCGTCCATCACCTAAGGTCAGCGGAGACAGGCAGGTGCACTATGAGTGGTCTCACATATAGTATGGGTTTGCAACTCAAAATCTTCTCTCTTGAGGTTAAAAAGCCCTTCATGTCTTTCCATAGCTGTTGATCTGAAGTGTACAATTCAGAACAGAAATCTTGCAAGGTGGATGTTAGCTGAACAACAGCTGGAAAGTGGCAGCTCCATCACAAACTGGAAAGCTGGCAGCTGCTAAGGCTGAACCTGCAAACCCACAAGTTTCCTGGAAGTAGACTGGATCTGGAAATATTCATGCTATCACAGCAGTAGTAACCTGGGCTTGGTCACTCCCAGCAACAGCTTAGCCTGCTGATGGAAAGAAATCATCATCCCCAAACTCACTCTACTGGATATAGTGGCATATTAACAGTTCCAGAAGGAGTTCCCCGTTATAGGTGAAGTTGAGCTCCAGTATGGAGTGAAGTCCTCCCAGTAGGTGCATAGGTGAAGCTGAAGAATTCAGAGGATGGAAAATTTATTGGGAGATTTTTTGACCAAACTCTTGTTGTAAAACCCTCACACTCCCACTCCCTACAAACTTTGAGCAAATGAGCTGTCTCTTTGAGCATGGAAAAGCCAACATTTCCAATGGCAATTTGTTATTGGAGTTTGTGGGCAGGTTTTTGTTTTTATTCCCCCAGGATGGAAAAAAACAAACCAGTATAAAGCTATTGACTTTTAAAGTAATCCTTTCTGTCAATATAGGCCAAGCAGGTTTTGACTTCAAACAATTTATAGAGATTTGCACACCTCATTTCAAGTGTCATGCCACAATCTTGACTCCATGCTGCAAGTTGTTTAATTAGCCGCATTAATCCACTAAATGATGGCAAAATGTTTAGTCATGATGTCTAACTGGGGCATTGTAAAGGAACTTTGTTGTTTAATTAGGAGATAATTGATGATAGTGCAGAGAGTACTGGGTTATAAAGGGCTTTTGCATGTCAGTTGGGCTTGTGCTGAGCTCAATACAATAGCTTTTAAATGGCCTGTTCAAATTAATTGCCATTATTATGGTACATAGATTTAAGAGGGGCCATTATTAATGAAAAATTTTATTTTAGCATTCCTTTAGATCTAGCTAATTAAACATAGGGATAATGAAAGGTGCCTGGAAGGAAAGGAGAGGTGGTGAATTAGCCATCTGACACAGAATTAGCCATAGTGGATGCACTGACTGAGGAATCAGGTCCATGAGGGACCTTGGACATGGAACTGTTGAGGCTTCATCTTTCTACTGCTTTTAATGTAGCTATGATTTAGGAGCCTGAATACTCACGTGGGTCTGGGCTGTGAAATCCAGGTAGGTCCTTGGTGCTGAGGATGGTTGTGTCTTGGCTGAGATGGTGAGGCCTGTCAAAGTCAAGGTCCTCTTTTAGTCATTTCCTCCATGGAATTAATTTTGGGTGAGCTAAACCCTCCCAAAGTCAGTGGTTGTCTCTTCATGGACTTTGAGGGCTTCTGGCTTGGGGCCTAAGGAAGGCCTGAAGGGCAAAGCTCAAACAGAAAAGGTACTGAAGACAACTGGGAGAGGAGAAGACCAGTTGTGGAACCCTCACGTCCCTGAATCACAGAATCACAGAATCACAGAATCACAGAATCATATAGGTTGGAAAAGACCTTTAAGATCATCGAGTCCAACCATAAACCTAACACTGCCAAAAACCATCACTACACCATGTCTCTAAGTACCTCATCCAAACGTCCTTTAAATACCTCCAGGGATGGCGACTCAACCACTTCCCTGGGCAGTCTGTTCCAATGCTTGATAACCCTCTCGGTGAAGAAAAATTTCCTAATATCCAGTCTAAACCTCCCCTGGCGCAACTTGAGGCCATTTCCTCTTGTCCTATCACTTGTTACCTGGGAGAAGAGACCGACCCCCACCTCTCTACAACCTCCTTTCAGGTAGTTGAAGAGAGCGATGAGGTCTCCCCTCAGCCTCCTTTTCTCCAGGCTAAACAGTCCCAGCTCCCTCAGCCGCTCCTCATAAGACTTCTGCTCCAGACCCTTCACCAGCTTCGTTGCCCTTCTCTGTACGCGCTCCAGTACCTCAATATCCCTCTTGTAGTGGGGGGCCCAAAACTGAACACAGTATTCGAGGTGCGGCCTCACCAGTGCCGAGTACAGGGGCACAATCACTTCCCTAGTCCTGCTGGCCACGCTATTTTTGATACAGGCCAGGATGCCATTGGCCTTCTTGGCCGCCTGGGCACACTGCTGGCTCATATTCAGGCGGCTGTCAACCAACACCCCCAGGTCCTTCTCTGCCAGGCAGCTTTCCAGCCACTCTTCCCCAAGCCTGTAGCGTTGCATGGGGTTGCTGTGGCCCAAGTGCAGGACCTTGCACTTGGCCTTGTTAAACCTCATACAATTCACCCCAGCCCATCGATCCAGCCTGTCCAGGTCCCTCTGCAGAGCCTGCCTACCCTCCAGCAGATCAACACTCCCACACAACTTGGTGTCGTCTGCAAACTTACTGAGAGTGCACTCGATCCCTTCGTCCAGATCATTGATAAAGATGTTAAACAGAACTGGCCCCAACACCGAGCCCTGGGGAACACCGCTTGTGACCGGCCGCCAACCGGAGTAAACTCCATTCACCACCACTCTTTGGGCCCGGCCGTCCAGCCAGTTCTTTACCCAGCGAAGAGTACACCCGTCCAAGCCATGAGCAGCCAGTTTCTCCAGGAGAATGCCGTGGGAAACCGTGTCAAAGGCTTTACTGAAGTCTAGATAGACAACATCCACAGACTTCCCCTCATCCACTAGGCGGGTCACCTTATCATAGAAGGAGATCAGGTTGGTCAAGCAGGACCTGCCTTTCCTGAACCCATGCTGGCTGGGCCTGATCCCCTGGTTATTCTCTACATGCCGTGTGATAGCACTCAGGATGATCTGCTCCATCAGCTTCCCCGGCACCGAGGTCAGGCTGACAGGCCTGTAGTTCCCCGGGTCCTCCTTCCGGCCCTTCTTGAAGATGGGTGTCACATTCGCTAATCTCCAGTCAGCAGGGACTTCCCCAGTTAGCCAGGACTGCTGGTAAATGATGGAAAGGGGCTTGGTGAGCACATCTGCCAGCTCCTTCAACACTCTCGGGTGGATCTCATCAGGCCCCATAGACTTGTGAGTGTCTAAGTGGTGCAGCAGGTCACTCACCATTTCCCCCTGGATAATGGGGGCTCCAGTCTGGTCCCCATCCCTATCTTCCAACTCCAGGGGCTGGGTACCCATAGAACATTCGGCCCTGCTAATAAAGACTGAGGCAAAGAAGGCATTAAGTACCTCAGCCTTTTCCTCATCCTTGGTCACTGTGTTTCCTCCCACATCTACTAGGGGCTGGAGATTCTCCTTAGCTCTCCTTTTGCTGCTAATGTATTTGAAGAAGTGTTTTTTGTTGTCTTTTATAGCAGCAGCCAGACTGAGCTCTAGCTCAGCTTTGGCCCTTCTAGTTTTCTCCCTGCACAGCCTCGCTACACCCCTGTAGTCCTCCTGAGTTGCCTGCCCCTTCTTCCAGAGGTCATAGACTCTCCTCTTTCTCCTCAGTTCGAGCCAGAGCTCTCTAGTCAGCCAGGCCGGTCTTCTTCCCCGCCGGCTCGTCTTTCGGCAC
Organism: Mycteria americana; assembly: GCF_035582795.1. Classification (NCBI taxonomy): domain Eukaryota; kingdom Metazoa; phylum Chordata; class Aves; order Ciconiiformes; family Ciconiidae; genus Mycteria; species Mycteria americana. The sequence continues at coordinate 4,676,709 of NC_134365.1, forward strand.
CTGGGGACAGCCCGCTCTTGTGCCTTTAGGACTTCCTCCTTAAAGAATGTCCAGCCTTCCTGGACCCCTTTGCCCATAAGAGCTGCCTCCCAGGGGACTCTGTCGACCAGTCTCCTAAACAGGCTGAAGTCCGCCCTCCGGAAGTCTAAGGTGGCAGTTTTGCCGACCCCCCTCGCCGCTTCTCCACGTATCAAAAACTCTATCATTTCATGATCGCTCTGCCCAAGACAGCCTCCAACCATCACATCACTCACCAGTCCTTCTCTGTTGGTGAACAAGAGGTCCAGCGGGGCACCTTCCCTCGTTGGCTCACTCACCAGCTGCGTCAGGAAGTTATCTGCCACACGCTCCAGGAACCTCCTGGACTGTTTCCTCTCTGCTGAAGGTTTGAGACAGGAGGGAGCATCCTGGTGGGCAGAGCCACAGCATTAGACTGTCAATGGGAAAAGTATCTGTTACAGGGCTCTGCTGAGCACAAGGAAACTCAAGTGATGCTATCCTTTCCTACCACAGTTCAGTGTCTTGGCTTCACTTCTGCTCCATGACCTGGTAGAGCACAGCCACTGTTTGCAGCTTCACTACACAATTTGCAAAGTCAGAAGAATGTATGGGAGTTGAACTGGTGTTAAGTGTGCTTGGCGTGAAAGAACACGTAGGAAAAGCAAGTATTTGAAGGCAATAACTCAAATGACTGTCACGGCATTTCAGTAGCTTCTAATGATTGCTACAGTTTTGCTAAAGATGGAAGTTTGGCAGTCCTACTTTGCCTGGGTTGACTCAAAAGGGTGGGATTCTTCTCCTCTAACTTTAGTTATCTCCCTGTGAGGAGGTTGCTGAGGCTCCATGGCTGTCATTGGAGATCTAGTCAATAGTCAGTGGAATTTAACGTGCAATTTAATTGAGTGAATGTGGACATTTACTTCAGAGTGGGATAAACTGCACCATGAACATCATTGATTGTCTGCCTTTTTGACACATATGCAATCAAGCTTAATCCTCTTACCATACAATCTATTTCATCATCTCATTCTCTTTACCACTGGAAAGATGATTTTTTATTAACATCCAACCCAAATCCATCACAAAAGCTGAAGCCTCTGACTTCTTATCCTGAGATATGACACAGACCTATAAAATCATGAGTGCCATTGAGACATGTAAGACATGATTGCCCACAGTCTTTTCTAGTACAAGAACAAGTACAAGAACATCAAATTATCATCAAATTATATGAAAGAAATAGGTTCAAGCAAACACGCAGATGTAGTTCTTCATGCAGCCTGCAAGACCTGTAATTAAGTTATGAAACCTCTCACTGGAGGATGTTGTGACCACTAAAAGCTTAGGCAGGTTCAAAAAGCACTTAGACAAATATGTGGATAAAAATCCCTTGAGGGTTATTAAATTCCAGTAGACCATCTCTGGCTCAGGAAGTTCTGGAAATACAAGTTGCTGGAGGCTGAGAATACTGAAGGAAGTATTACTGTGTGTTTGATGTATTATTTTCCTTAGTTCATTTGCCATTAGTAACTCTCAGAGACTGGGTGCCCTCTTGCTTGCACTGAATTTTTCTTGTCTTAATGGTAAATTGCTCCAATTCAGTCTACTTTTGCTTGTAGATGATGTTTTCTTAGCCTCCGAGGTCTTTCTTGCCATCGTCTTCTGTTCCACACCTTTCTTGAAGAGTAGGCTCCAGGCTGGACCTCATTCTCCATGGCTACCAAGCCGACACCGCATACAACAGGTTTACGTTACCTTTTTTTTTTTTTTGCAGTCTGCGCTGTCATTTCTACACCCCAAAGTGCTGTTTCCTTCAGGTATAAATATCTCTCATGCACAGATGCAGGCTGGTGTAAATCTATGGTATGCAAATCTATGTGGTATAAGAACATCTGCTCTGCCAGCATGCTAACGGGGGAAGGAAAGGGAGGGATGTGAAGTCCTGTGAACTTTCCAGGTAAATCCATTCCTGTGAAGATGTGGCTATCCACCCCCAGTTGTCCTCACCCTATACCGCCCTGTCCCTGGTAAATGTGGCTGGTATACTGAACAGCTGGGACAGAAATGTCAGTTATATGGTTAAAGGACCAGTGGGTGGTTATAGTACATCTGCATTTAATTCTTGTAGCTGGTAGAGACCTGATGTATGATCTCCCTCTCCTGATCACTGAATTTATCTGATGCTTATGCCCGTTGGGCTCGTCAGAGACCCTGGGTGCTGGGACCTCTCTGTGCTGCTGTTAGTCTTATTTCTAATTTGTTTCTGATGTTTTATTCAGCAAGATCCCAAGCCTGGAGCTCTTGACACTTCATGAGGTGTAAGATCTAAATCCAGACTCGAACTTTTAGGCTTGGAGCCATTTTCCAGTTATGAGACAGATGTTATTTGCATATACTTTCTTGCTTCAAAATTATATGATCCTTTGAATTAGCATAGGTCTAATGAAGAACATTTATTTCAGGACACTTTCTAATAATTCCCAGCTACACTTTATAGCAGATATTATGTTCTAACAAATACCCTCTATAGAAGCATTGCCTTCCGGTGCTTCTGAAATCCTTTAGTGGGTGGAATACGATTATAAGGAAAAAATATGTAAAATATGCAAAGGTTAAAGCAGACAGTTGTTGTGAGGTATTTTCAGATCTGAACATCTTGATCTTTGTGATAATTTGTATTCAGACATGCTATGTTTGCTAAAGAAAAGCTTAAAATAAAAGTTAGTAAAATACTTTACTTTGGGGACTAGCTGCTTGGCTGCGAAGTGCCAGACTGCTCTTTAACTTTTCTCGGCATTTACAGGCTTATCACTTGCTGGATTGCACTAAAATGTCACATTCTTGGCATAACATGGAGCTGATTTTGTAGCAGGGTGCCTGGACTTTGAGGGTGCCAGACAGTTGCTCTGTCATAGGTGTCTAGTGCCATTTTAGATATGCCAGAGTATCATGCGATCACGCTGAGCTTCTAGCCACACATCCAGAAAGGCACAGGCCCTACGTATCCAGCCTTATCTAAATGTCTCAGATACCCCAGGCATCTCAGATGACCCCAGGCATCTATGTTTAGGTAAGTGAAACAAGCCTGACTCTTTCTCACGGGAATTCAATTGGTTAATGATTGATTTAGGAGCATTCCACTAAAATACAGAAATAAAGAAGGCAATTAAAACATGAACCACGTTCTTCATTGAAATGTTAATCTCCAAGTGTTTCCCCACACTTTTTGAGTCTAGCTTGCAGTACCCTGTCATCATTAGTTTTCAGAGTTAACAGTCTATGGAAGGGAATCATACAAACTCCCTCACTCAAAGGCTGTCAGATGCTCATTGGAAATGTGGGATAGGGCTTGGGTTCATATGTCCCTCCCACTTTCCAATCTTATACCTGCAGTTAGAAATAAGGTTGTTTTCTCAGATATAAACCAAAATCCTGCAGCACAATTTTCCTGGAAGGCAAAAAATTCATTGACCAAGTCTCTGACATCCAAACAATGCTCTTCATCATGTCTGGTGGAGGTAACATCCTGTCTTCTTTTGTGTTTTCACTGATGATTTCTACCATGATCTTTCATGATTAGCCACCTCCCACGTTCTAGTCAAGTACACTGGTTTCCTCCTCTCCCCAAAACATCAGCTGGCCTCCCTCCCCCTCAAGGAAATGAAATTTTGATGTTGGTGGGGGAATTGTTTTAGACTGGGGAAACTGTGGGCCGTCCAGATGCTGGCAGACTACACGAGAGCTGCCGAAAGGGATTTTTTGGGCTCCTTCTCTGTAACCGCCTCCTGCAGCCACTGTCCCATGAAAGCAGAGCTGACAATTGTGCGGCTTAAATTGTTGCACGCCGGTGCGATGTGGGGGATAAAGCACCCAGCTCAGGAAATCTTGGGTCTTCTTCCCTTCGACAGCACAGAGAAAGTTCCCTGCCTCAGTTTCCCCTTTTCCCACGGAAGGAGAATGCAGCACTGGGGTGGGTTATTTCCAAGCTGACAGTTTAAGGAAGAAATAAGTAATTTCATGAATTACCTGTGGATTTGCTGAAGGGGACTGGTTTCTCTCACCCATTTGCAGGGCCCAAGCAGCAGCACAGAGGTTTCTTCTATGTGGATTCTCCAAGGTCTAATAAGGGTTGTGTTTACAACTGCAGCCTTTGTAGGTGGGGATAGGTCTCCATCTTCTACCATCTGCTTCTTTCTGTGAAATGTGAAATATTCAGAGCTCTCAGTCTGATCTTCTTGAAGCTGTCCCAAAGTCATGGAGCAGGGACAGACATGGGACATGGCTCCACAAGCCTTATAGCTATGTGAAACAAGGCTGAGACATGGCACCAAGCATGTTCTCCAGAGCAATTATTGCGCTGTAAGGCTGGGAGACTGCAAAGATGCCTCCCTTAGTAATGTGCAACACTGCAATAAACCCCAGAGGTGCCCTTGCAGGCCAGCAGCCAGGCAAAATAAGATCAGACTGAGAAATGAAACACTGATTTAATTATTATAATGAATTGTTTCCATTGCTGCAGGATTACAGGTCCCCGTACGGCACTGGGCACAATGTGCTTGGGACTGAAAGAAAAATCAGCTACACAGGTCCATTGGCCTGCCTTGAGGAACCAAAGTGTTTGCATGGCCAAAATGTTTTAGCACAACCAGAGGTAGCTAGAAACACAGGAGAATAACATTTGAAAAACAGAGGTGACTTGAAAGAAGGAACTAGGGGTCAACTTCAGCATCTACAGGGAGTCTTTGGACCACAGATTGGGCAAGGAATAAAAGGTGGTTTTCTGCTGTAGATTGCCCTTACCTGGGCCTCCATGAACGTTGTTTCTTGACCAGAATGTGGTGCCTTCTGGCCTTTGGGCTCACCAAGTTTTTTGCTGTGTGGAAAAACACCTAAAGATGTTTATTAATCCCTGATCCTGCACCAGTAGCTATATGTAGACTACTAAATCAAAACAGGCACCAATTGCTTGTCCTGGGACCGGTTCCTGGCTATGTCCACGCTGCATTGCACTTGGCCCTGGCTCTTCCCCATGCCATGTCTTGTGTTCCTGTGGTCCTGAGACAGTTTTGTTATCTGCATTGTCTTTATTATCTGCGCACCTTTATTATCTTGTTTTCAGGTCAAGATCACAACAATAAGGCTGCAGAGGAGCCTGCTAGAGTTGTGCTTCATAGCAGGAACCTGACAGCAAATGTTTTATACCTTCGAATGTGGCATGAGGATATATTGGTGGGTGTGAAGCCTGCAGGCAGCAGCCCACCCCTTGAGTTTATTCCCTGTCCCACTTTCATTTTACAGCATCTGCAGAGCCAGGAGAGCCGCTATGGGAATGGTCCTTGCAGTCTGCCGGTTTGATGTCAAACAGCAGAAAACCATTTAGGAGAGGGATAGAAGTGTGATAGACCTTCCTCGTACTCCCTCAGCCACCTCTTCAGCCTGGAAATGAGTCCAAGGTTATTTAATTGTTCCTCCTTGGGCTGCTATTCCACACTTTTTTTATCATCTTTGTCATCCTTCTCTGCACCTTTTCCTTGAGCTGTAAAGCAAAGCTCTCTCTTTCATGTTTTCTTACAAGTAAGTAAACACAAGACATGAAAGACATGTTTACAGAGAAATCCTCCTTAATGTATTATTCATTTGACTTTTTCATAGGAGTGTTCCTGTAGCCCTGATGTCCTGAGAATATAAGTAACACAAGGTTTGCAGAGAGAGGTAATGTTTTTATCAGAGCAAGGGATAGATTTAGGGAGGAAAAAAAATGACCAAGTTGTGGACATAGAAGCCCAGCTTAGAAGTCTTTTGGAAAAAGGTTTTTGTAAATAGAAACTTATCTATGTTCCAGCTGCTCTCTGGAGCCATACAAGATCTGACATCTTTCCCCAACATTGCTTTTTCTGTTTTAAGAGAGAAAAGAACATGACCGAGAAGCTCAATGAAAAGGTTAAAAGATGGGCAATGCTGTTGACTACCAAGCTAATTAACCTAATACAGTCTTGTCCTTACAAATTGCTGGGAAGATGTATTTCTTTCGTTGACAGGCTGATATATTTTTGTTTGCCTTTAACCTGCTTTCATGGACTCACTCTACAAGAGAAGATTACCTGCATCAAAATAAGAGTGTCCATTTGAAAATTTATACTAATTTTACTCTGTTGATTCCACTTTGCACTTTCAACAGTATCATAGTTGTGTCCTCATGCTGACAAACTTTAGGCCTGTGGATCTGAATTATAAGCATTTCAGAGGTTAACAGTTCTGGCTGTTTTTACCACCCTCCCCTACAGCTGACCAGTGGCTTTCACTACAGAGATTGCTAGAATAGTTTAAAGCCGTGCAGAGGACTGTTTTAACGGGATCAGGACCAGTCTTGCCATTCATTCTGCCAGCTCTGCTCCAAGGATGGGAATATCTGGTGGAAACAGAGCAACAGGCAGAAAGAGATGGCAAGATCTGAAACACAGCACAACACACAGCTTGATGCTTTGTGCTGCTTCCAGGGCTGCTGCAGCAAATAAATCTCAGTGGCTGCAATCCCCTTGGGTTCCTGTGAGTTTCTGAATCATCCTGAGATATTAAATTAAACAAAACAAAACAAGGGGACAGGAACTGATGAGGAAACCAAAGTATTAGGGCTATGCTTTCAACCAAAGCTTAATTTGTTGCTTGAACAGCCAGACTGGATGCAATGGAAAAGTCCCACTGAGCACAGACTCCATGTGAAGGGAAAAGCTGCTGGTTTAGTGCAGCCTGGGAAACCTGTATTTAAAGGCTGGACAATCTAGAGGTCATTTTCTCTTTGACTGCAGTGGGTGACAGGTGGGGTCCAAGGTTTTTTGAGGAGGAGGCCAGAGGATGGTAACAAGGATAAGGGTGTAAGGAACATGGCCACGGCAAAGGATGGAAGCCATTGAGGATGTTTAGATCAAGAGAAGTGAGCATCAAAGCAGGATATGCCAACAGCTTTCAAATAAGCCAATAGTGGCAAAGAAGGAGGTGTATCTCTTCTCTGTGTCTGCTGAGGACAAGGCATTTTGGCCTGAAATTGCAGGAAGGGCTGGCTGAGTTAGACATTTGGGTGTACTTTCTCATCCCTCTCTGAATCATTGCTTTTAAAGAAAGATATCTGCAGTGGCTTCCTGGGCTGACCTCGCCTTTGGCTGTGTAGGGTGTCCCAAGAAGATCAGATTGGTTCGGTTTGGCTGATGGCTGTGGTTTGACTCATAGCTTCGAACTGATGGCTTGCTTCAGTTTTGTCCTGACCCTAACTGAGATCTTCAGATTGCAGGGCAGGCAATTGAAATAATCCTAGTAACATAATAATAATTTAAAAAAAGATGCTTTGGTGAGAATATTTACAGAGAAACATCTGTAGAGTTTGTGACTGAGAAATCTTATCGAACTTTTCATTTCTTATTATTAGTTTAGACATTGAAAAAGCTTTTTAATGCTAGAACTAGTGATGCATTGGAATAGCTTTCATGGGAAAGGGATGGGAACTCCAGTATTTCTTTCTCTTTTCAAAATAACCTAGATAAACATTAACTGAGAAGGTCTTGGATAGGGCTGATCTTGCCTTGTGATAGAGGGTTGGAGATTATAATCTATTAGGCTCCTGCTAACTCCATCTCCTCTAAAGGTGCCTCCTCTTTCCAGCCTTTTGGATACCATACTTTTAATGAGAATCAGCCGCCTTTTGGGACTGCTAAAATGAAACTAAAGATCCGTGCATATTTTGGTTTGTGTTCTTGGGTAGCGATTTCCTGTGTCTGCTGTGCAATGTATCTGAACTGAAATGAGGTGGAAGGGCTGCAGCTGGCCAGCCCCGGCTCTCTCAGCTACCCCATCTCCTTGGCTCAGCTTGAACGCTCATCCTGGCAGTGAGCTCCTGAGGAGCACCAAGCCTTGGCTTCACAAGTGCCAGACGTATGTATCTCAAGGTTGTCAGAAGATTTTTTACTTTTGTCCACCAGTTAAGCCTGACTTGCAGTTCTGCATGCGCTCAGGCCTCATTCCGCGTCCTCCTTCCACTTTCTTTTTGCAACTAGTATCAGCTGGTCCATGTATGTCAAGGTGATGATATTGATGTGGATCATGGGTGGATTGTGACGGGTAATTGAGGACAGAGTGAAAGATAATAGAGACATCATGACACCAATAAAGCCAACACAGTCTGAGTGCTAAAAGGGTCTTTGCAGGTACACCGCAAAGGTTTGTGCAATACCTGTCCTCCCTGAGTTATCCTTATGTGGTGCTGCATACGGTCCACACAGTGGGCATATATCAGCCACATAAGAAAAGCCTTAAATGATGCAGGCATGTAACTGGAGGAAGGTGATAGTGGTCATTTTGGGGATTCCTGATGTACAACGTAACGACATGGTGCTCAGAGTGAGCTGAACCCTGGATATTTGCTGGCAGCTTGGGCTGCCATAGGCTGTATTGGATCCAACAGGCTGGATAAATCAGAGCTGGGCTTATGCAAAAGCCAGGTAGATATGGCTGCCAGATCCTGCAGGATATGGGGCCAATGAGTCCATAAAATTGATCTTATGGGTGAACAGCCATGGACGCTTGCAGCAAATGCAAATCATTCACTTTAATTTATTTGTTTTTTCATGCCTCAGGTGGTAAGGTTAGGTCAATGTTGCTTATATTTCCTGCCGCACAAAATGCAATCAAGTTGAAAACCAACCTCGAATCAATCACTCTTGTAAGAAGTCTTTGAGGAATGCATTTTCCATGAGAGAGTCAAGGGTTACAGATGCTACAAAGGAAGAAGGAAGCCTGACTTTCAAAAGAATAGAGGAGTTTTTAGAGCAGCTTCAAGTTACACCATATGAAGTTAAAAAAAAAAATAGTGTTCCCAGATGAAAAGCCTGGGAATAAATGAAACTAAAATAAACCTCTTCAGCTTCATACACAGAGGAATATTATTCTTCTCTCAGTTGCTCTACTTTCATGCTGGTGTAACTCCAAGTAATTCATTTGGGTTACTTCTGTTTGTGCCAGCTTTGGGGAGGAGAGATTCAGGCCCAAGCACTGAGTTAGTGATTGACTCATGTTTTCCGTTACAGAGAGAAAAACAGTGAATAGAGTTTTTATGGCTGAATCTGGCTTTCAAACTGCAAAAATTGTATATACACACACACATATAAGTTTGTATGCATATATATGTATGTGTACATTCTTTTGAACTTCATTAGAACCCATTGGACCCTGTTTTTTTTGACAGGGTACTGAAATGCACCACTTAAAGAGAATTTCTGTTTGAGGCAGATCTCAAATGTGAAGTTTTTGAAGATCATTTGACAGCACGACATGCCAAAACAAAACTGATGATGCAATTTCTAAAATTACCTGGACAATGGCACATTCTGGTAACCTATTACTCATGTAGGTTTTTGAGTAACTATGAATATTCTTATTTTTTCTATGCAATAATTCAAGGGAAGGCTGTTTTCCAGTATATTTATACAGAAATCTGAGGATCAATTCAGACTTCAGCTGTTTGGCCTTACAAATCAGGCCTGGATCCCATGAACAGCCCATAATCTTTAAAAAAGAAGAAAGATGTTTCTGTGAATGAATGTTGCCAATATTTATCTGTCCACAAGCTTACTGGAATAAAATTGTTCAAGTGTTTGCAGGATAGAGCTATTAATTAAATAAGAAGTAATATGGGGCAGTGTATAGTACACTACCTTGCTGTCTTTCAGAGTTCTGGCGTTCTCGGAGTATCACTTTCTCTCTTCTTCCTTTCCCTTTTTGATAGTAAGCACTCCTGGGGAAACATTTGTGCCTTATTATATATTCTTCCTTTGTAAAAAAGGATCCACACTGAAGACAATTATAACCCTAAAATAGTGAAGGGCATCTGCTGTGATATGTGTTCCCCGGCTCCAATGATAGGAACAGGACTGGCAATAATGGGTTTAAACTGCAACAAGGGGGAATTAGGGCAGGGACTGGGGACAATGCTTCATCAGCTGTGGCTGAGAAGCTCTGAACAGGTTGCTGCAGGCGTGTTGCAGGGGCTCCATCATTTGAGGTTTTAAGAACAAGTCAGGTGAACTTGCACGTGTACAAAAACTTGTGGGAGATTTTAATGAGGAATTAAAGAAACATATAGGGAACTGAAATAGGTAGGTTTGATCCCACCCTGGGACAGCTGATGGAGGAAGTGGTCTCTTGAGATCCTATTTTACCGTGATTCTATGATTTCTCTGAACACACACTTGCACCACCTATGAGTCTAGCTTTATATTTTTCTGTAAATATGTTTGTACAGCACAAATAAGACCAATTACCGTAGATGAGACACAGGGTGCATTTCAGTGAGCTGCGCAAGGTTTCAACCCACATTGCATTTAATGGAAATTATGCATTTGAGTCACAGACCAAACAACGGCATAGAAAACAAAAGGTGTTAGAAGACTGTCTGTACATTTGGACATTGTACAAAAAAAGTTTTAATTATGGCTAGCTTGCTTAGAAGTTTGCTGTTGGCCTGTGAGCAGTTAATCCTGAGTTCAAAATCCTAAGACTGATTACAATATGTATTTGCAACAGCGCAATGGGAAAAAGAGGCAGTGCATGAAAAATCTCTTTCAGTGTGTAAACTACTCATTGCTTACTGGACTTTATAAAGCTTCTCTCCTGACAATAAGAAAGAGTTTCTCCATTTTGATCTTAATACCATGGGTGCTTTTCTGTTTCAGAAAGATGGGCACTAGAGATGAAGTAGCAACATTAAATAGACATGATCACCAGCACTGAGGTCATATTTAAGTTGACATTGAAATAGATTGGCCATGAAACGTCAGAGATATGTTCACCTGAAGTCAAACTTATTAATGCTGAACGTGTCTGGAGAATCAGAGTTCAAACCCTGGAAATTCAAGACAAGAAGAAGGAAACCCAAGCAGTCCTCTTAGGACAGGACTCCCAGAAATCGTTTGGAGCTCCTGATGGGTTTCTGTGCCCATGTGGAAAGTGAATGGTAGGGACAGACTTCATGAAAGGCTGAGTGTCATCCACTGAAAGTGAGGCTTTATTAAGATTCTTGTGCTGAGTATCCAAAAATGCGGCTTCCCAAAACATTGGCAGCTTATCAGATATTGGGCAATGTGCTGGAGATGAATCCTTGTGAAGATTAACTCTGCACGGATTGAGGAACTGGAAGATGCCTGAAGGAATGAAACTCTCTCCTCAACTTTGCAAACTTTCTAGAGCCTTTCAGGCCTTGATTTATTGGCTGACAGGGCTGGCAGGCAGCTTAAACATTATTCCAGTGGCAATCTCATGTACATGTGTATTATACATAGCAACAGAATTCAGGTCATGAATCTCATTTCAGAAAACAGTAACAAGCCAATCAATACACCAAGTGACTTTTACACATTTTTTCACCAACAATGGGGGCCATTATCCTGGAAGCAATATCCTTTGTATACTAGGATGAACACAGAGACATAGCCACATCCCATTTACTGAAAACCACCAGGTATGAGCAAGACATCTCAGGTAGCTTCGGTTAGCTTACACCTAAATAAAGGGAACAAAGAGCTTTGCATTTGGCAAGCTCTTGTACGGCAAGCTACCATGAACTGAAAAACATAGAAACACACACAATTAATCAGGAGCAGCTAATGTATGATAACATGCTACTGCACAGTACTTCTCATGTGTGAAAGTACCCCAGCTGCACAATGTGAAACAATTGAAACTCATACCCTGAAGAAAGTGGGGCCCTGGCACACTCCTTGCGAGTGATTAATGAACATTTCACGGTATAAGAAGTAAACTAAACTAATGAAAATTAGTAATACACTGCCTGGAAGATGAGCCTCGTTATAAACCCTAAACGAACTGCACCTTTAGGGAGAGAGAAGAGCCACTGCTTTATATTGTATCACCACGTTAAACATACTGCAGAAAGGAAAACAGTCAGAAGGATGCTTAATTTCTGACAGCAGCTGGCTGTAAAACACTTTATGCTTTTAACGTTTTTCAGCTAACTCAGGCAGAGGAAGTTAACTATGAAAGTGTGCAGCAGGAATGGAAGGAGTACTGCACTCCACATCAAGACAAGACATGTGAGAGTGATGCTTTAAAACTGCTATTATCAAAAGAAGCTGAAAACATAGAAGACTTTATGATCGATCTAAGATTAAAGAGAAATTCTTGCTTTGTGGGAGGCTAGATCCCTTGATAGGAGATCAGAGTGTGATGGTAATCAGGAACTAAAAACTCAAAAAGAGAAAGTATTGGCAGATTAAGAATTAATCCTTGACAATGTGGTTAGGATGCATTAAGGAAAAACTGGGAGACAATTCCCTCAGAGCACAGCCAGAACGGTGACACCTGAACTTGACATCATGAAGCCCCATACACAGCTGAGGATGTAGCAAGGGGTTTCCAGTGCCATCAACCCTAGTGGCAACTGATGTTTCCAACCCTGCCTGCAGTTCTGGGTTGTCTATGGGACCAAGTACTACCTAGAAGCATCCCGTGTAAGCGTACCACAGAGTTTATGTGGATGGCTATTTGATTGCAAGAGTATAGCACATGCCTACAATAAATCCTGTGGAACAGTAATATTAGATTAGGTGAACACCTGTGAAGAATAAGTGTGTCAGTAAACCACCTCATTCTCAAGGCCATATCCAAATGTCTCCACAAACATGGTCTGGCAGCTGGAATAACCAACTGGAGTGTTACCCTGTAATGGTGTCTAACCAACATGGGATGCAAAACTTTTCAGAATTGAAAAGGTTCATTATAGAGTCCTGGTATTACCTGTCCAGAAGTAATACACATAAGACTCCCATAAATACTTCCAAGAAGGTGCATGAGAACAAGAGTTCAAGTCAAACCAGTAGTAGGTCAGAGCAAGACTTGCTGTTCATAGATTTCCTGTAGTTACGGCTTTATATTCAATACCTCTTCATGGATTTTTCTTCCACTAGTTTATCTGGTTGCTTTTTTCCTACCAGTTACCTTTCCATATTCCCCACATCCCACGAGGAGAACTACGTGCATTAGCCTCCTGCAATACAGGTTTTTACCAATATCACCACCAAAAAAAGTGGAGTTCTTGCATGGGAGATCTGAAAGGTCAGTGGCTCCAGAATCTTACTAAACTGTTTAACCAAACCTCAATAGTTAATGAATACTGCTTGTCATTTAAAGTTCTGCTTTCTGTTAGTGTTGACTATTATTACTGTTATCATTCTACTATTGTTATTACGGATATATAGGTCTGGGAAAGGAATATGTGCAGAACTGTGTTTGTAAGAGGTTTTGTTATGAGCCTGGTGGATCCAGGAGTACAGTTGTAACCAGCACCTGAAGTGGGTAGTCCTTTGCTGGATTACTTAGCTCCCAGTCACTACTGAACAAATGTCTTCCAAGGACCTCTCAGAGCTGTTTTGTTCCTGGTTCCTTCTGATTGCCACAGATAAGTCATATCTCTTTTGCACAATAATCTGGTTTCCAAAGCCATGACCTTTGCCAAAGCATCCTGGACTAACTCTGTGACTCTCCGAAGCGTCTCCTCATCGCACGGCTCGTGGTGACACGGTGCAGTAGTGAGGAGCAGGGCCCTGTAGCACACTGAACAAAACCACAACCAACCCCAGCCCTCCCTCCACCCAGGCAAGTGGGATACTGTGCCGGTGGTGCTGGGGGCTGCTCCCCCATCTGCACTCACCAAGAACTTGGGTGCAGGAGGGCTTTCACCTCCTAGCTCCCTCCTGGAGCACAGAAAAGGAGCTCGAGCTGAGTTAAGATGTGGAGAGAGCTGGGACAGTCATTAACTTCTGGCCTCAGTAGCTGAAATTAACAAAATAAAAATACGGGAGGGGAGTGAGAGAGGATTTCAGAGGAGGAAGGTGTTGAGGGGCATTCTCTGGAAATCAACAAAGCAACCCGCAGGAGGTTGCTTTAAGTCAGGCTGAAATGTTTTTTTCCTCCCCAGGTTCAGCGGTTTCTTTTATTTCCCTTGTATTTAACCCCCTGTCTGTTAGTGTTCACAGCTAGCTCCACTTTTCAGAGGAAACAGGCTGCTCGAAGTCCCTACGTTTCATTTTGGAAAAGCAGAAATACAACATCTTAACATTTTTATTCCTCTTTTGAGGGGGGTGGGGGTGAATTTCTTTGTTGAATTCTGCCTAAGTTGCTGAGTACTTCTGCCCATCCCAATTCTTCCTGTCATTCTCTTCCTTGCACACTCCCACTCATCAGCCAGACCCCATCTCTCTGTCTTCTGCTAAGACACCCCACCAGCCTTGGTCACCTCTTCTCATCCTACTTGACATTAGGCTGAACCAGCACCACCTGGCATGGTGGCTGCAAAGGTCTGGAGGGACCTGGGCCTGGGCCTGGGCCTGAGAGTCAATGTCCTTCCTGTGATGGTGAACTCTCATTTCTACTCTGCAAGACTCTCTTGAGAGTATGATTCCAAGAGCCAAATGAAATATCTGATGTCTGTGCAAGGAGCGTGCAAGAGCTGGTTGCATGATATGGCCACAGCCGATTTTGGCATGACAGCTTGAGTCCTTGCAAGCAATAAACCATCTGGGCTGCTTTGTTAGCTGCTTTGCTTCTCTCCATGGAAGAGTTTGAGATGGGATGCTGCGCTGGGGTCCAACATCATCTGCAGGGGCAGGAAGGCATCCTCCCTCTCTTCCCATGTGTTGTTTGTAGCCTAATGAGGCCATGCCTCTCCTGGACATCTGTAGCAATGGATTTGGATCTCCTCAGGTCTGACGAACGCTCTGAATCCCAGACTTTTCCACAGGGTTGAGATCCTCTGACCAGGCCTCCATGAGGGTCACTCTCCTTTAGCTTCCTCATAAACAAGTACCGTAATCTTTGATTTTCCTTCTAGGAAAAGCAAAAGATCATGAATCACAAAGTGCATTGGTTATGAGAGCAGCTCTGTTTCACCTTTCACTCCGGGTGCCTCAGAACAGCCCTTTTATGCCTATTTCCTGTGGCAAGTAGAAAAAAAAAAAAAAAAAAAAAGGATGTATGGGTACACATTTTTATTGTTTTTCTTTTAACCTGTTTTTGATGATTCAGTAGTACCTGTCAGACCCCAATATCCATCCCCACTCTGCGTTACCTTTCCCTGGGGCGAAGGCATGGGAGGGAAGATGGGAACCAGCAGACAGACCCCAGCTGTGGATTCACTGGGACTTCGGGCAGCGCATCTAGGAAAACTGCAGGGCCCCATGGACCAAGGCCCCAAGACGTAGCTGGGCCTGGGAGGCCACAGACTAACTGCTCAGGAGGCTTCTGCTCTAGTTTATTTTCCTTTTGTCCAGGCATCTCTGAGGGTGAATGAGTCAGGGGAGGTGAGGGAAGAGCAAGAAACCCTCCAGCCTCTGCCTCCCCACGGAGCCCAGAGGAAGAAGATATTGTCTCTGTGGTTAGAAAACCAGACACGTATCAAACGTTTGCATTCGAGTCCTCAGAAGAAAAAATTGTCACACAGGCTGTATCACAGTTTGTGGCAAAGCTTTATCTGCTGGGCCCACCGAGGGCTGGTTTGAGGTGGAAAAATGTGACATCCAAATGCAGCTGTTTGCCTCTTGCAGGGGGACACTTGCAAGCTTTTCCATCTTGGGGCATTCAGGGGTCTCCCCTTGATCGCGGCAGAGCAGGGGCTGAACATAAACCCTCCCTGATGTGTGGTCTGCAGCTCTGGAGGAGAAACAGATGAGAGGAGCAAAGCAGCTCCCTGAAAATCAGAATTTCTGTTTGTGCCTTTAAGAAAAAGGAGTGCTCAGTCTTTTTTTTTTTTTTTTTTAATTGGCGAAATTCAGTTCCTTGATGAACCGCTCTGTGCTGGCTCTGTGCTGATAAATAAGTGCGTTCTGGCATACAGTCACTTCTCATCGTGGGGAAGAGGCGCACAGGCATGGTCTCTCTGCAATTATTTTGGCCCATAGACTAGAATAGCATCCTTCCCACCACAGTCCCTAACCGCCAGCTCTGCTTAGACCTGTTCAGTGTCCCAAATACACCTTCTCCACGCTGGCTTAGTACATGAGAGGTTGGTCTGTCTTTGTGTGTCTTTCTTGGCTTAGACACTAGGCAGGCCATGCCAATGGGCTTGGGGACAAAGAAGGTGTCCTCAGCCACTTAGCTCACTACTACAGGTATAGCTTTGCATTTCATCTTGGCTTTCTAGGGCCTCTCTTAGGTCATTCCCTGAACCTTGGTTCCCTTATTGGGACTCTACATGACCCAGGACACAGAGGGAAGGGCATTTCCTACCCTCAAAGTTTTCTTCAGACAGCAAATGGTGGTAACTGGTTGAGATACCTGATATGCAGACAAGGTTTGCTCCTAAATATGTCAACGAAAACAAAATTAGCACTTTTTAAAAAATTATTTCCACCCAGACTTACTGTTGGGTCTCTGAAACAAAAACTGCAGGACGGAGCGCGCAGTGTTTGAAGTGGGCACGAGCTGTCATGTTTTGTCTCAGCAGACAGTTCCTTTACAGGAAGCAGCCACAATTTTTGTTCTGTAGCCGAACAGGTCACGAAAACCCTCCCCGCTGCCACCTCACTCATCCACGTCAGGGAGCAAAGTTAAAGGAACCATTTTCTTCAGCCTTTTGGGGCCTTGAAAATTTGGCAGGGACCATTTTGTAAGCCCCTGTTGCATCTCCCCCTTTCTTGCGCAGTGTCCTTGCACATTGTGGAGCCAACGGCAAATGCACCTGAGATACGAGTATTTGCGATGGGGGTTGGCACTGGCAGTGCAGGACACAGCAAAGCAGCAGATCCATTCCGGCCATTTGTGCGGGAAACATCAACTTTTTAGTGGCTGGACAATTACTGACTCTCTAAGTCACTGAGTCACTTTGCAAGTTCTTTTATTTCCCTTTGGTAGAAATGACACCAGATATCCAAATGATCTGGTTAGTTTTGTATCATCTTTCTACCAAACTGTGGTTGCCACAATGTCATGGTGTGAGACTTGGGCTGCAAGGCTCAGCAGTGACGGTTGGAGGATATTAGTATGTTTCTTTTATTTTTCTTCTATCAGGGAACTAATCCGAATTGCTCTTCGGTAACAGCTGCTTGAATAGAAAATGTTATATAAAATCAAATGACCACAACAGCTCAGACCACAAGGGCCAGACCTGGCAATTGCTTCCCACAGGTCAATAACTTGTGTTTATAGGGAAGGAAGTGGGTCACCACGTAGAGATTTCCAGGCTCAGGCCAGCCTGGATGGCTCAGCACGGCACCGCTGATGTGGGGTGCAATGAGTGCTTCTCCAATCCAGCAACCCACATCCAACTCAGATCCTTTCTGTGGCTTCTTGGGAAGTCTGGGATGCTAATTCTGATTCTGTTTGAGATTTTCTTCTGAGCTTTACCAGACAGGAATAACTGAAGTGCAAATATGAATATGAACCACCTTGAACTTTTGGCAACAGCCCAGAACAACTTAAAACCGGTGATGAACTTGTCATTTTAGTTTAACAAATAGGATCAAATGCAGATAAAGAAATATTATACAACTTTTAGGTGACTGGTATTGTGGTCAGAGTGTAGTAGGTTAGCCATTATCAAGATAATGTAAGTTAAATCAGCATTTCTGAAACATATGAATCTCTTCAAGACCATCTATAACAGAAGATAATATAGGAATGGAGTATGCTTTGCTTACAGATCTTCCAGATGTGGCTCCTTCAGAGCTAACAGACACAGCTGAAAGAGTTAGACACTTACTGAAGTTAATGGCAGACTTAAACATCCTGTTAATGGCCACTGAGATAGCTTAGAGATGAGCAAGAGGAATTTTTTTTTTCCTCCAAATAAAAAAATTCTAGGAAAACTGTTAATTGTCAAATGTTGATCTTATGATTGTACAGATGTCTGAAGAACCCATGCTGATTCAGGTGAGCAGGTTGAATGCATGTGTTGGATCCATTTATAAGCCTCAATTATAAACAAAAATGTGATCAGGCATGGGATCATCATTTCCATCTGGTCATCAGTTAGAAGAAGGGAGTGTGTGCAAAAGAAACACAAAATCTGATCAAGTCACTGTCAAGCTGAGGAGAGACACTTGGATGTTTGTGGAAATAAATTAACATATGTTATGTGTGAAGGGTACAGTCATTCTTTAAAAGACCTCGTGACAAAAAGCTAATCAAATGACAGTTATAATGACTTGAGCCCGAAGGGAGCTGTTATAATAATTATACAACATGCAGAGGATTGTAATAGCGGGGCCTCACCTGCCAGAAGATAAAAGGATCATGTCAAATGGAAGCATTTGAATTCTAAAAGATTCTATGAAAGCACAAAGAGGAGAGCAGAGGAAAGCTGCATCAGGAATCAATTTACCTTAAGTAGTTTTGGCCCTGGGGCTGCAGAGCTTCAGCTGTTATTTGAGTTGAATGTGGATTGCTTGGTGCAGTGTGTGAATGGGAAAAGCAGCTCCAGTCGCAGACCACAAGTACTTGTGGAGGGTGATCCAGGTCTGCAGATAGGGTGGCTGTGGTCTGAGTCACCATCTCTGATCTTCAGGGTAGATTTCAGTTTCTTAGAACATTATTCAGTGAATGACATCTCCTTTTATCCTCACATAGATCGTCTTTGTCTTGCCTAAGGTGGTACTTGCAATGTCCCTGAGTGACGTTCCCAAAGAAAAGGAGGCTCGAAGTGCACAGTGGAGTGTGGAACTAATCTAAGCATTAGCATAAAGAGTTTTTTCCTAACATAATGCTTGTCGCTTACTTAAGACAACCTTCTTGATTTTTCTCCATCTGTTCAACTCTACTGCATGAATTCACTGTTGCAGCAAAAAATAGGTGTTGTGGCAAGACAGCATATTCCTTGATGCACAGTGATGTTCTCTTACATGAATGGAAGCAAAAGGAGATAGCATGACCTAGGGATCCATGTGCTTCAGGCAAGGCCTGTGATAGGTTTAAAGGTGTTGTGCCCCTTGTTTTGCCATACATTTAATTACAATATGAACAAGCCTGTAGAGTATTAGTGATCATCATATAAAACGAGAACTTTGTAGGGAAAGCTGTACCACAAATCTGATGTGTTGCATTTCATAGGTCAAAAAATTATACTATCAAATTCTGAAGTCACCTACTCTTCAGATTGGGAAAAAGAAAACACATTCTTCATAGGTGCTGTCTAATTTTCTTAAAAAAAGTTAGCTTTATTTTTATTTAATTGAATACTAATAATATGTGTGGTTTGCTTTCCGTAAAAGACTGATTTTCCTGGTAGCTGATAGGAACACTTCATTCCAAAGCTTTTCATCCCTTAGGCTATCATCTTCATCTTAATCTGGATTAGGATCTTTCCTGACAGCTAGGCATCCCAGCGTTATTCCTAGATTTCTAAGAAGAAATGAAATAGCTGTTGGAGAGCCAACAGATAATGGAAATAAGTCTGAGATGTGGACTTGAAGCTTCAGCAAGATGGAAAAGGACAATTTCATACCTGAAGATCAGTGATGCTGGAGCCAGAACTACATGTTGGATCTGTATATTAATTAAGATCAAGATCTAGCCAAGTCAGTTTTATTAAACTTTCAATTGAGGTGGTATTGTACATTCACAATGGTGCACAATAAAGGCAGAATTTGGCCTAGTGGGTCAGTCCATTTGGGGCTGGTGGCCATGCGTAATAAATTAGTACTTGTAACCTCATCCGCACGATGGTAAGTGTACATGCTCTTATTCCATTGTCCTCTATAGTAAATCTGTGGTAGTTTAGCCCACTTCTCTAAGTAATGCATTTGTTTTTCCCTCTATAGCTCACAATTGTTGAAAAACCCTTGCACTGAAAGGGTCTGACTCACTCCTAACTCGTAGGGCGTCAGAACTAGCCTGGAGTATATATATGACAGTGGATAAGAGCCAGTGGCTCGAGGCTGGCTCAGGGAGGGATTGATGTCAAGTCCTGTTTGGATCGGTTCTGGATTGCATATCCTACAGTAAAAAAATTAGCTGAAAATACCATTAAAATCTCAGTCTGCATTTTGTCTCTGTGGTTTCCTTTAACATTTCTTACTCTCAGCACTAATAATTCTGATTTCCAGCTGTTGCTTTTTGAGAAACACGCACTACGATCAAGAAACAAATGTTTAGTCTCTCTTGGCCATGATACATAGGTTTTAATGGCTAGTTCCATTAATGCTCTACACCAAGGCTTTACCACTGCTTGACATATGGGGTAATTTATGCCTGTTGACAAAAGGAGCTGAAATCAGCACGTTCATTTTATAGTCTAATCCTGTACTTCATATTAATGTGTAAACAGTGACACATGAGAATTTTACTGCGTGACATAAAACACACATCAGCATTGAGGGGATGTGTCTGTGTGTTGGAGGGAAGCTTTTTTTTTGCTTCAGGGAAGACTGTTTTCTTCACATAGAAATCTTGATGAAATAAGATCAAACCACCTGCATCGGAAAAGCAAACAAATGTAATATGGACAGCAAAAGGAGATAATGCGTATCTTTTTGGTACCCCGAGAGATGCAGATGTTCAACTTTAGGGATCTAGAGTGCAAGTGCCAACCTATGAGTTTGATGGATGCTCAGCATCCACTATAGTCCATGGACATTTAGCGCAGGCAGTCAGCAGAGCCTAAAGAGTGACTCAGCAGTGACCCAGGCAATGAGATAACCTAGAGTATTTGTGGCCTCTGCATTAGGATTCCTTCACACTTCTGGATCAGCAGCTGGAGTCCAGGTGAGTCCCACAACTGAGCTGTGCCCCATATCCTTTTTATCTACAAAAGAAAGCTCAGCTACGTAATGCATACATGGACCTTCACATCTCTATAGTCTGGGAGGAATTCAGCTCCAGATTCAAGCACTTAGATTTGAGTGCCTGGAGTTGAATCTTCCCTGAATTTTTATAATTGTATGATTATACAGGGAGCAAGGACCTGCTCATGAATCAGCTTGATTCTGGAGTAAAGACTCGTAAGAGTCTTGTTATGATGACCATTTCTGGTGTAAATACTCTCAGTTCATATGCTGCAGAACTAACTGAACTAAATCAAGCACCCAAGAATCTTAGCATTAAGCTTAACTTAAAGCTGCCTGTAACTTGTATGGAAAAATCTGGACCAAACCTAGAATTTCTAGGGTACATTTAGCCCATTAACAACTGAATGTAGACTCTGAACTTAGCTGTCTGAAACTTTGTGTAGATTTTGGCTTGGAGGAATGGGAAGATCTTTCTTCTTCTGCCTTGGTCCACATATGCTCTAAATTCTTGCCACCTGATTTAGCACAGATCCCCACCTTTTGTACAAAAGTTGCCTGAATGCTAGACACCACCATCTCTACAGGAAGACAAAAGCACAGTGACCAAGTTCCTTTGCCTTGTTCATCTTGAACCTAGACAGCACTGAGCCATCTGCATGCATGGGTAGGCTGACTGTTCCTGGAAAATAGCATCAAATCCATCTAGGGCATGGAGTCCTTAAAGCAACATAAAAGTGGATGAATTTCACCTGGTTTAATTTTTCTTGGGACTCTAGACACCATTTGGAAGGCTAACATGAATAGGGATGTTGGACATGAAGGGTGGGATTTGTCTGATCAAATTTAGGTTCTTATTTCGAGAGAAACAGGCACGTACAGAACACATTCAACTCAGGCTAATGTAAATGTGTAAAACAGGTCAGATGAATCACATCTTAAAAATGACCACGTTTTCCTTTAATCACAACTGGGGAAAGGGGGACTAAAACCCACACAGGTGATATTACGTGGGATGAATCCTGCTCTCAAGGTCTCTGAAAATTAAGCCATTTTAGCTGATGAGACACAACATCGATGTTCCAGATGTAACGGAACATATGTTCTATGGGACTGTCTGAAAAATATGAGGCCTTCATGATTTACAAAATACGGAGAGCCACAGCATTACTTCCTTGTGTATATCTGTGTCTAGGTATTGAACTGTGTCCTCTGAACTTTTAGTGCTTTGCTCTTCTGCATGCTGTCTTGATTTTTTTGTAATGAAAAATGCTTTTTTTTTTAATTAAAAAGAGATTTCTTATTAGCTTTGGAATGAGGGAAGGCAGGCTCCAGGGCTGGACTGGCCTGAGGACTTCTCTGCAACCTGAATTCTTGCTGTAGGAGGGAATGAGCCATCTAGCTCCCTGACTAGTGAGATCCATGGACAACCATAGACATCTGTCTACAAACTATGGCTGTCCTGCAAAGTCCTTGATGGATGCGATAGGCATCTTTTTGGCTCTCACCCATTTTGGTACAAAGCTTCATGGTCAAGAAAAGTGACATCTGTGTTCTTTTATATGGCCTTTGCTAATATAATAACAGAAAACATCATTACACTACCATATAAATCTTTTCAGGGCCTTCAGCTGATGTTATTTACATTGCTATCCTGTCTCCCCACCTGAGAGTACAATATCCTGGGACTGGAAAAAGTGGGAGAGTGACAAAATGCTAAAATGTAGACTTGTTTCTCTATGATGAACAACTACATACGGTAGGACTTTTTGGTCTGGAAAAGAGGTACCAGAGAGGGCATCTGATATAAATGAATGAGTGGCTTAGAGAGGGGGAACAGGGAACAACTCGTATCTAATTTTCCTAATACTAAAACGCAGGGGAGCATCAAATAGCATTACTGTCTGGTTAGTTCAGGAAAAAAAAAAGAAGACATATTTCTTCTAGCAGTGTGAAGTGCAGCTGTGAAACACTTTGCCAAAAGACAAGGGGATGCTAACACTCACATGCTTTCAAAAAGTGATAGAACATATTCAGGGAAGAAAACTCCATTAAGGGCTTTACTTACCAAATCATCCTGGTAGCTGCTGAAGGCCCAGAGCCACAAGTTGTCACGATGTTCTAGGTTTTCCTCTTCTCTATGCGTTTTCTATTGGCCATTGCTGGAGACAGAACTTGACTAAGCAGACCTTTACTCTGATCTTATTCAGCTTCAAGCTACTTCATCACATATAGTCAGTACCCACAACAGCGATGTGCAGATGAAGTTTATGCACTCTGAAGGAACCCTCTTGAAGCAATGGTGTCCACCAAGTGCTTTACCCTGACCTGCAGCAGTAGCTGGGTAAGCTCTTTCACAGCCACTGCATCTGATCCCACAGAAGAAGGCTACATCAAGGAGACCATATCAAAGTCCTCAGTGATGCAAAATCCCAAAGGGCTTCAGGAAACACGATAGTATGGGTAGTCTGAGTGAGGCATTGATTAATGAAGTGCTCATATGTGTTATTAGCTTTAATTACACAGGGAATGTCGGAGGACCATTTGTGAGACTTCACCAAGCATTTAAGGATGAGCGCGTTTGACGAACAAAGCCCTGATTTTCCTGCATCTTTTATATCCTCTTTAGGAAGTGGAGGAAACACTTCTGTTCTCCTGACACTGCTATCTGCAAGGCACTACCGTGAGGTTAGGAGTCCAAATGTCCACTAGGTGTAGAAGATACCCTCTGGCTGAAGGCTCCCCAAAGTGGGGTTTATCAGCATCCCCTATTCAGCAGCTCTGTCCATCTTTGTGGCTTTGGACTCTTCCACATAATGAAGTCAGTGCCACCTAGTGTTGCTCTCCTTCAGTGCAAAGGAGCTGGACCTTCATGGACATTGAAGGGGACGGGAATAATTTTGTCTCTGCTTAAGAATAGCTGTGTTGAGGTTGCCCACTTGGCGTGACTGAGCCCAGGAGAGCCTCATTTTGTTTTTCTGAGGGACACTCTAACTAACTGCAGACTTATGAAGCATGTCACAGGCACAGAGCATGACACATGTACAGCTTTATGGCTCTTGTGGCAACCTCACTGCTCTCCTCCTCTGTGACCTCCTGGGCCTGGCACCAAGACTCATCCTGACCCATGTGTCTCCAACCAGATGCACTGGATCTTTATGGTCGTGCCATGGGAGAGAGGTCAGGGCACTGTGCTGCAGACAGGATTATGGTGCATGGCACTGTGGATTTAAGAAACCCTGATATCCCCTGCTCAGGTGCTGTCTGGCACCATGCTCCTTCCACTACCACAAGAGCTTTGAACCTGATGCATTGTCCTCATGGGGCCTTGACAAATTCAGCACTCAAAGTGAAATCACAGGTGAAGTTGACAGTCAGATGCTTTATCCGAGGGTTGTCCTACCCATGCTGTGGGAGCTGGCTGCTTTTCAAAGCACAGAAACAAGAGCAGGAGCCCAGCCGTGCTGAGTTGATTTGGTTTTCAGCATGAAAAATGGCCAGGAAAAAAATTCAGCTGTTTCTGGCTTGTGATTCCTTCCTTTCCTCCTCCCAGCCTCTTCTTTTGACAAACTGTTTAAATGTTTCCCACGTACAAGGAAAGCCTGGGGAGCAGAAATGTTTCTGACCGGGCAGCTAGCTGAAGTGTTGAAAGTCTGAGGAATGAAAGTTTATGGTCCAGCAGGTCAGCTAACAGTGTCTCTCACAGAGAAACAAACTAGAGGAATTCAACTGCTTTAAGCTGTTTATTTCTGCCAGAAATGTGGTTGAGAGCACATTCTGTCAGACTACAGATCTGCTGTTAGTCCATCCCTGCTAACATCTGAGCCCATCAGCAAGGTGGACTGAAGCTTAACACCAGGATAGCAATCTCAGAGCTACCCCCCACGAGCCCTGCAAGTGTTCATCGTTGAGTGCAGAGAAGGTACCCAACAGACAGCAAGAAGAACCCAAGCCCTTTGGATTATCTGTTGTGATTACACCCCCAGACCAACATGTCCAGTCTCCACAGCCCATAACTAAGTAGGGGAGACCTTATTGCTCTCTACAACTACCTGAAAGGAGGTTGTAGAGAGGTGGGGGTCAGTCTCTTCTCCCAAGTAACAAGTGATAGGACAAGAGGAAATGGCCTCAAGTTGCGCCAGGGGAGGTTTAGACTGCATATTAGGAAATTTTACTTCACTGAAAGGGTTATCAAGCATTGGAACAGGCTGCCCAGGGAAGTGGTTGAGTCGCCATCCCTGGAGGTATTTAAAGGACGTTTGGATGAGGTGCTTAGAGACATGGTGTAGTGGTGGTCTTGGCAGTGTTAGGTTTATGGTTGGACTCGATGATCTTAAAGGTCTTTTCCAACCTATACAATTCTGTGATTCTGTGATTCTGTAAGTAGCTGGTGGACATGAGGATAGCTGAGATATTTCAGAGCAAGGGCACTGTGACGCAGGAAGAAAATGAAGGTACTGTAGGGCAGGCAAGAGACTTTTGCCAAGTGAGGCTTATAGAGGATTGGACAGAAAGCTGGAGTGACTGTTGAGGAGGAGTGTGTGAGGCCAATGACACAAAACTGTAAGAAATCAGGTTTAATTAACCAGAATAATCATCCCTGAAAGGCTCCTGATTGCTACTCTGTTATATGTCATGTTTGCCTAGTAATTCAGGGACAAATAAGAACCCATGGGTTACTTTTTCTCATGATATTTTCTTTAGCTAGGGACAGCTTATCACTGGTGTCCATCCCTGGCAAAACAACCTTCTCCAGTTCCTCCTTTCATGATGTATGAGGCAATTGTCATGTGGTGGTCTCAACCTATGTGGTAGAAGATGCTCGTGGTGTGTTTGGTGTAGCTCACCCATAGTGTTGGGTGGTCTCACTGGCTCTGGCAGACTAGCTCTGCCAGTCTGAAGGTTGGGACTGGGGGTTTATGAGTTGGGGTTCCCAATGTGTGACAACCCCTTCTGCTACAGCACTGACCAAGCCAACTGTGTCTGGCCATAAGAGAATAGCTCGGGCAGAAATAAGGCCTGGCTGAGGCCAGAAAGGAGCAGAGGGAAGCCCCATCGCATTAGCTCTGTCCTCAGCAAGTGAGACATGGTAGCCTTGCAAATATGTGTGGCAGCCTGTTGAAAAGCACACCAAAGGTTTAGCTGAAAATCACGTAAGAATAAGGTTGGTAGCTTTCACCCCACTACTGTGAGGAAAGGTTCCCAGTTCAGGGTCCCTGGGCTCAACATGGCAGGGATGGTCAGCAGAGGAGCATCACAAGGGACAACCACAGTTGGGGCAGAGCATTAGCTGGGGAAATAATGCAAGAAGATGTCACAAAGGAGGAGGAGACAGACTGTGACAAGGACGCTTCGCATACTCAGTGGAGAGGGGCAGATACCATAGAAGAATGATTTAAAGCACTTTTGGGAGGTAATTAGCATCCCTTTGGCCACAGAGTGATCTATAGGTGACTATGCTTGTAAGTTAACTGTCCTGGTTATCTGACAGAAGTTAGATAACAGTAGCCATACCTTTCTGGTTGAAAACTGGGTAGCGTAACCTTCCTTCTCTCAAACAAATTACCGTGGCTGTTGGGATAAGCTGTTTAGTTACTGCTATAATTCTGTTGCTTCTATTCCTGGACCATGTCCCTTCTCCCGTTCAACTGGAAAGATCCAAAGTTCACCCCTGCCA
The DNA here is from genome assembly GCF_035582795.1 of Mycteria americana. NCBI lineage: Eukaryota > Metazoa > Chordata > Aves > Ciconiiformes > Ciconiidae > Mycteria > Mycteria americana. The sequence continues at coordinate 4,703,160 of NC_134365.1, forward strand.
AGCCCTGCCTAAGCAATATTAACACAGCATCTGCCAGGCTGTTTTGAATAGCTGCTAATATCTATGCTGCTTTAAGCTAAAAGAAAAGCCTTTTCAAGTGTTGCATACATTACCAGGAACAGTGGGGAAGGATGTTAATAATTCATTCATGCTCTCAGACTCTGGAGTGTGCTAGATCTTTCTACTTATAACAATAGACATCACCCTGCAGGCTGTCATGTCCTGCTTTTAACAAAAGAAAAGAAAAGAGAGGGGGTGAAAAGGAGGAAGATTTCCCGTGTCGAAAATCTGAAGCTTGATGAAGAATTAAAGCCTGCTAAATGTCTACTTGAGCCAGCCATTGAGCAATAAAACTTATTTGCAACTGGTTGTTAGAAGAAAGAGCTGCATGCGCAGGAAAAAGCATTTGTTGAGAAGATGCTGGCATTGCTTTCCATCGGTTGTGGAATATATATTACCCCCCTAGGGCTCCTGTTCAGTGAGTTCTTCTTATTCAGGCCAGAGCAGAGATAGAAGAGGAAGGAGTTACCCTGAGAAAACAGATGTGTAGAATTGTTTTCATGTGACTGGCCCATCTGTTGAGTATCTGAATAGCCTTCAACTACAGCCTACCCCCACAGGATGTTCCCAGTGGCTGTGACACAGTCCCATACACCTATTTCCAGCTCTACCAGAAATAAAGGGAACCAGAACTGACAAGTACTAAGAGGACTGGTTTGGGACATAGGGCAAAGCAGGCAGGAAGGCAGCCACTGCTGAAGGCACAGCCAGGATATTTGGGCTGGTGACCATTGCTGAAGTGTGGTCACTCCCAGCAGCAGTCACTGTGCCCATCACCCAGGGAGAGCAGCCACTCGTTTCTTCAGGACTCATCCTGGGTCTTTATTGCTGCCTTTCCTGCTTCATTCTGCTGCCATGAGCGGAACAACCTGGCCCATCCCTGCTCCATCACTCCCAAGGTGGTAGAATCCTACCTGTCATGTTGAGAAACCCCACAGCAGTCCAAGGGTCAAGGAGTGTCCTTGTCTTGGTGGAAAAACATTTTTAAAGAGAAAGATTGAGGTCCTTTATGTGGTGGGTGCAAAACTACACCCAAAAATAACAAGAAGGTCCCTCCAGCAAAGAGTGGTCCATCTGAATGAGCAAGAGAGGGAGACAGAACTGAGGTATTTACTTCTGGGGTAGGCAGAAGATAAAGAAATAGAATTTAATCCCTCTGAGATCCAGCCAACTTCCTTATTTCTGTAGCCATGTCATGTTTTGAGCTATTTAACAAACTTTTCATGCGACTCCCCACATTCCCATTCAGAATAACCCCAAATTCAATGACAAATGGAGAAGAGGGCTTAAGTCCTATCACCGTTTCTAATGTCCTGATGAAAACCCTAGTTTTCATTGCATGGGCTGGCCCGTTGAATACAGTATTTTATTCCCTGGAGTTCATTTGCTGCTATTTCCCAAGGAAGACTTCCCATGGGCATTTTTCTGTCCTTGAGAGAAGAAAAGCAATGCTTTAATTCTTCCCTTGTACAATCAACCTTGCACATCAACCACAGAACAGTTTTCCTGCAGAAGGACAGGTTCCCTCAAAGTAGAATTGCAATTTGAGCACTGCTGCACATAAAAACAAACTGGTAATTTCAGGCTTGCTTCACTCTGTTGTACTCCAATACAGGCAGATTCTGCTGGAAAAATATTGACAGCTGTGTGCAGAGATGCTGGGCTCCTCTGAACAGAGGAGCGGGAACACTGATGCCTTGGAGAGAAAGTCAAGGGGAAAGCACTTCACAAGACAGGGAGCAAGCATGGTAAGTGGTGTTATGTAAATAGCTTAGGCAAGCGGAGAGAAACACCCAACAAAATTTTGCTGATGCATTTATTTTTTGTAGATATGAGTGGAAAATCCATCTGGACAGCTTGCACCTCACATGGTTGTACTTTGAATTCTCCCTATGGTTGGGGTTGAGTTCAATTTTTGCTACTCCCACCGCTCCAAATGCTCTTTTATGTTTCCTGCTCAGACTGATGACCCTTTTAAGACAGGTGGGTGCTGAAGTTGTTCTTCATCCAGCATTTCATATGCATGGAAAACTTCTCTCTTACTCTGTGAGCCAATGAAGAGAGCTCAGAAGGTAGGGGTAAAGGCTGACAGAGTGAAGTAGCCTGCCCAAGATCACCCAGAAAGGGAATGGTAGAGCCAAGCTCACATGTGTCTCTGTATGTGCACTAAGGAATCGTGCCCCCTGTCCTCATCCCAGTTTTCCCTAGTTTTCATGCCTTTGTGCAGTGATGACATACAAGACACACAGTGACATACAAGAGACCATAGAGTTGGGAATTCAGATAAAGGGTTGTGATACAGGAGTTTCTGAAGGACTATGACCATAAGGAGAAGATAGCAGCTCAAACATGTCCTGTCTTTGCCCTGTCCCCTCTCCATCTGCTACAAGCTTCCAAAAAGGTCTTTCGCAACCTGGCAACCTGTAGACAACTCCAAGTTCAAAATCAAATGAGCCTTCTAAGACACAAGGCCTCTCAATGGGCTTTGTTCTGCTGGCTTCCACAGAAAAAGACTAATTTACAGTATTTGTGTGCCTGTGGTACAATCATTTTTTGTTCATGCTACAAACAAAAGCTCTACCAGAACAACACTACCAGCTGGGTTCATCTCGTAGTGAAGGCAGTCCATCAGCTGCCAGTTCCTATTGAATTTTTTCCAAGAGACACTGCCCACAGGGCTGGTTTGCAGCCAGCAGTAAACTGTATTAGGCGTCCTACTATACATCAGAGCAGTTAATGTTTTGCTCAGGCTTCTCTGATGAGGTCTGAAGGGGATTTTTACATGGACAGCGTTGCACAGCATACAAATATGGTCTAATTTAAGGACATTGGGACCTCTAAGCTAAGACTTGTGCCACAGTGGACTGTGACAAACATCATTTTGAAAGCTGAAAGGTGTGCAGCTAATGATTCCTCTAGTTTCTTCATCCACAAGTGTGTGAGACCACCTTGTGTCCAAAGATGCATCAAGGAAGTGATGACGGGTCCCTAAGGCTGCCGTACGTGGTACATTGCAGAGCTTTCAGGCCACGTGACAGGGCATGGAGCAGTGACAGAAGGCAGAACCTGGTCCTCTTTCTTGGTGCAATGCAACCCTTGCAACTACCAGCTCCCTGGCCTGCCATGTGAGGTGTCTGGTGGGAGTGACAAAACGAGAAGAGAAACTGCGGACAGGAGTGCACCAGGGCTCAGGAGAGTGTAGACGAGGTGACAGCCCCTTGGAGGAATCTTCTAAGATGTTAGGCTTGGTCTTTCAGAGCTAAAACCATCTCAGGAAGGATATGTCAGTTGTGCTGGGACCTCAGTTTGGCTGGAGCCATCAGCCCTGTAATTATGTGTTCCACACAGACTTCCCAGGGAGCTTTAAATCAGTACTTGGGATTTGTCTGTTTGACCCCTTGCCAGCCAGCCCCCCCAAGCCTCCTAAAGCCCCTTTCATGGGGCAGAGGTCTTCTAGGGTAGAGGCACTCCCTGGACCTGGGCATTCTGAACCCAATGAAGTGTCACCATGTCTTTTGGGGACATGCTAGGGACCGAGGGATGGCGATAGCCTAAAGAGCTGGCCTGCCCTTTCACTCTTGTGCAGGGGGAGCACAGTTCAGGCTTTTTCACAGCTCTTCCTCACCCTCCAGCATGGACATGGAGATCTTGGAGAAGGAGATAGGCACTGCCTTCCCTTGGTCCCTCCATTCACCCATCTCCTCCCTGTCACCCTTGGCGTCTCCTCTGCAGAGGTGCCAGTACGACGTGACAAGATTGCAAATGGTCTTGGCACAAGAGTACTGCTTTCTTTTTTCCTTCCCTCTGCAGGGACACGCAGCCAAGAAAGTGTCAACTGCATAACTCTGCCCCAGCAGAGCCCTGCAAACTCCCCCAGCCGAAGCAGCTGAATAGGAAATGTGATGGAGCTGGAAACTTGTCCTTGTCAGCTGGGTTCTCCTTCCAACAACTCATAAAAAACCTGATGTGAAAGCAGCCGGGACCATTATAGTTTAGTCCTATCTGAGAAATGGCATTCAATTCCCTGACTGTTTATTTAACTCTACACAACAGTTGCATAACGTCATGCTGCTCTGTCCTGATCTAATTCCACAGAGCAACGTTTTGGCTAAGGAAATTCACGGGTCAAACTGCCAGATCTTGGTGTTTTGTAGAGTTCTGCCATGCAAGTGATTATGTTAAAAAAGAAAGCCCTCTAACCCAGGGCTTTGGAGATCTGCAAAAAAAAAAAAATAGTGCAGGTTTAGTTTTATTTTCATTTTAGACACATTTGTGATGAAACACTTGCATTGAGCCTAACCACGCAGGAACAAGCAGGAAAACCTAGGCCCCCAGATGTAATGTTTTTTTTACCAGTCACTCTTAAGGTCATTTTAAGACTATTGAATCCTTGGACTGGGCTATTCTTTTTCCATGATTACACCTGTATGACTTGATTTTCTATTGAAATCACTCAGCTGAAGCCAAGGAGGACGGCACAGCCGACAACAAGATTTGGTCTCATGCTCTCCAAACAGGAGCTTGAGAACTAACACTTCAAAACCTGCTCACTTTCCAAAGCTGAAAGCATGCAGAAGGGAGCTGGCTTGAATAAAATACATTCCCCACGTGTTCAGTAAATGAAAGGGAAAAGCTTAATTCTCTGCAAAGGATGGACCGAAAATATTTATTTTGCATACTCTACTGCAACATTTTTTTGTGTCTACCCTCATTTTCCAGTTTTGTCAGAATGTAAGCAAGGAAAATTTAGACCTAGGAAATTTGCTTGCAGTGAGTTACAAGTACATCACTACAGAAATGTTCACTTATTACCTGGAAAGTTTATAGCAACTTTATTCTGCTGTGCTCCAATATCTTTTTCTTAGATTGTTTTTTGTGTAGTAAGAAGTTGATTTTTAACAATAAACACACGAAGCACAGATGTAGGTTTGATACAAGCAACTTGCATAGCCACCGGGAATGACATTTAAATGTAATAACTAATGTGATGAAGAAATGCAGAAAGTGAATACGTAGCATAGATTAAATAAGGTCTAAAAGGTGTACATAAGGTTAGGTTTGGCATTTTCCCTTGCATAGTGTTTCTGGATGTCGTGTTATCTTCTTACTGCCAAGCAGTGCTAAGATGAATACGCCAAATGATCGCTGTAAAAACACTAACCCTACACCTTGATTTGTGCTTAGGTACGCATGCAACTTTGTGCAATAATTCTCAGTGTCAGAAATGAACACACGAAATATTGTTTTCATTTAATTGTGTTGCAAACAAAATCATAGACTAATCTCAGGGAACGGGGTTGAGAGTCAGCGATCCTCTAAACTATCTGCTGCCCCAAGGGAGGATGAGCTCCATTTAAGCAGTTCCTGAAAATGTGAACTTAAGGTGTTTTTAAATACACTTCCAGTGGTGGAGAGCCCAAGACTTCCTTGGGCAAGTGATTTCTTTGCTTTATCAGTCTCCCGATCGAAATTGCTACCCATTCCTGCAACATTACATGCAGGGAGCGAGCCACAACACAGGGCTGTCTGGCCAACTTGGAGGCTGCCGGCGCTGGCTCCGAACCGATCCATCTTGTGGCTGCTCTCACAGAGTGCAATCAAGGAACAGCCTTCCACCTGCAGCCCTTTTCCCCACTGCACACATGGAGCAACAAATGGTATCTAAATATATGACAAGCGATGGATACAACAAGCAGATTGTGGGAGAACAGGGCCCCAGATCCATTAGCAGAAATCTGGATCAACTCACGGATGATTCACCAATGCAAATCAGGGGTAAATACATAACAGGCACTCCACGCCAGCCATTCCCCCAGGAGCTGAAAGTCTTGAGCGACAAATCCAGGGCTCTCGCATCCTTGCATGTGTCTTTTTGCAGCTGTACACAGGAGGGCAGCAAACATTTACTCAGCACTTGGCACCGCATTTCTTCCTAACCTCTGCCATAAATAGATGATGTTGGGAAAGCATAAACTGTCCATCATCAGGAGCGGATGCCTGCTAAATAGCCCCATCAAAGAAACCCCAAAGTGACTGTAATTAGACGGAGTACACATTTCACTAAGACAAAGGTTGCCTTGGATTTTCGCCTGCTGCCGGGCTAAATTCACCCCCCACCAAATTATCTCCGGATATTCCTTTCTTCTCTCTAGTTCAGTTTTATAGGGTGTTTGCTATCACTTGTGTAAGTTCCTGCAGTGGTTTTCATTCTCCAGGGAAATTACACTTTTATTCTTCTTATCAAGGTGCTGACACAGGCATTTCAAACATGTCCACTTCCCTTATTTCCTGATGGACAATATATTGGGGATGGGCAAAGAGGATTGTGTTAGAAATATTCTCTAATTCCAGCTAATGAAGTTTGTCAGTGAATATGAAAATCATTATTTAGGTTTTGAAAATAAAGGCCTGCAAGAGAGTGTTTCTCCGCAACGATTCTAATTTTTTTAAGTGGGTATAATTAAAGCAGTTGTCTTTAGCCTGCAAAAATACCCACTGCCTCCTTCCTGCTCTCAGCCCCGCTCCATTCATTGCTTTGACTTTGGCTTCTCGGTAACTTTGTCCATTATCCGGCACAAGCAATTCTCCACATTTGTGTTGATGCCGATTCAGATTGAAGCCTTTCGGTGGAGCAGTGTATTTTGCCTATGAATTTGCTCTGGCTGATCCTAATTAAAGTATTAATTGTCATGTGGTTGGATTCTCTTCAGCTGCCTAAAAGGAGTTCAGGATGGGTGTCTAAGGTGAGATGAACTACCCTTCACAGTTTCATAGACTACAAGGGGAGCCGATGGTGGCTACCCACTCTCAAACATCCCATTTCAGACATCTAAAATTAGGTAGGATGAATTCTGACACAAAGGCCCATTTTCCTTCCATTTAACTTCATGTACCAAACTGATGGTGCACGTCTGGGGTACAAAGCACCTCTACAGACCAAGGAGACAGTGAGCTCTTGGGTAGTTTGCACTGCCCTCTGAAAATAGTTGTTTTCTTCAGCAGTAGAGAGGGATCTTCGGAAATCACCCCTCAGGTAGGTGCTTAAAATTACATAGGGTGATCTGTGCCCAAAAGCCAAATTTTACATGATTTTTGAGCACAGAAATTAATGGAATTTAGGAACTTAAGTGCTTGAAAAAAACCCAGAGTTGATTCATCTGCCCACAGTCGTGTCATAGGAATTGAACACAGATCTGTGTCCTGGTCTAATCCACCAAGAATAATCATTCACCCAGTGAGATTCAACAGCTTCACACACACAAAGCAAGCCCATCACAAACAAAATGCATCAGAAACCTTTGTGGGAAAATGACTGAAAGTGTATGAAACAGTAATGCTGCCTGTTGCTGTAATTTTCAATATGTTAATGTCATTGGGGACTGGGATTATGAGAGATGCTGTGTGGAACAAGGCTGTCTTATATCACAGGAGTCCACTAAGACAAAATATACAATAAGAAAAAGCCTGACCAAGCAAAACCCAGACATAATCCAGCTGTGATTTCATAGTAACAAATATGGTTGGGGATTTTGCTTATCTAAAAGTTTTATCCTGCCTTTTGTCACAGAATTACAGTCCAAACCATGAATTCTGATTTGGGGAGTTCACTTCCTGAAACAGAAATGTGAAGTCTGGGGGTGCCAGGAATACAGGAACAGTCTCAGTATGTTAAAATAAAATCCCTGGCATGGTTTACTCTAGCGGTTGTATTGGGAATATAATGTTAATTGCTGGACTAGGCTTTGGGCAGCTAATGAGTAAAGAATCCTCAATGGATTGGGGTCTTAATTACCTGATTTCCTTTAACCTGATTTCTTCTAACCCACCAGGTCAGTGGGACTAATCCCAGAACAAAACACTATGCTACGTGAGATCTTCAAACAGGTCCAAGGATTCCCAACGATGAAAAAGAAAGCGGAAAAAAGTGCTAATCTCAGTGGAAATTAGGCACCTATGCCTAATATAATGATCTAGAAATAATCCTTTACTAACCGCTTACCGGCCTGAAAGCCCAAAGACACGTCAGATCTTGCCCCCCCTCAAATACTTTGGTGCCTAGACTTCTGCTCCTGCCCCGAGTCAAGCTGAGGAAGCACTGTGGGAGGCATCTTACCTGACTTTAGAGGCCTTTAGTGTCAGCACAACTCACCTCCCCTTCCTGAAACTTCTCTCTGTGATGTGCAGCAAGTTCTACAATTTCCTGTTTCTCTCAGCTGGAAACCAAAAAAGTTCTAAATTAAGAACTCTCTATCGATGCACAGAGGGAAGGCATGTGTCTGAATCAGTAGACACATGGTAAGTCAGGCTTGGTAAGACCAGCACATAACTCTGCTCATTTTCCCATGAGACTCTAGGACTCGTTTTGGTTACACTCTGCACCAGGTTTATCCAGGCAAGTATATGGTCTTGCTCTTCGCTTACCCTTTAAGGAGTAGCATTGGGTGCCACTCAGTGGTGAAAATCAGGTTAGAATGAGGTCTCCGAACCAGTGGACAAAGTCCTTGCTGGGCTTTGTGATGAGGATGATAAACTCTGCCACCACCTAGAGAGGGCATCTCTCTTCTCACCCGGTGTTATTACCACAGCAGGATGGTCAAAGGAATTTCCACTTGTTGCTCAACATAAGAACCTGCAACTACATAGACACAGCTCCAATTAAATGAAATAGTCATCTAAAATAGCCCTGTCTCTGAGTTAAGGGTCTTTTATGGTTCTTTTTGTTTGTTTGTTTGGGCTTTAGCTTGTATTCTGTGCTCCTGGTTTGGTGTCTTCAGCTCTTGTTTCATTAAGAGATAAGAGAAAAAGGAAAATAAATTAAAGAGAATCAGCAGATTATCCATGAAAACTTTGAAGTAAAAATGAGTTGGAAATGCTCACCAATTTGTAGGCTAAGTTTCAGATTAATCTCACTTTCTTTAGTGGTCTAAGAGTTAGGCTTTTAGTCTAGATTACCTCTGTCTTTAGTAGACGTAGTCACAGGAAAGACACAGACCTCTCCAGGGACTGCTATCTAAGATGATTTGTCATTAATTGAATGGTCTCACTGGGCCATAAACTGAGCACGTCTTGTGCTTGAACTGACACATATGCCTAAATGACTGATTAGGAGCTACAATTATTAGCAGTGGAGTTGGTATTCCTTGGGTTACGATGACAGGCAAAGCCTTTTTATGCTAGGGAATCTGAGTCAAGTTTCACTCTAGAAATCTGTACCCACGCATTTACAGTAGAAACAAGTTCTCTTCCAAACCTGCTCCTGACAGCTGCTTACTTAACCTATCCTTAAAATCTCCGGTAATGGAGAATCCATCACCTATGTGGGTGACTTAATGCCATGCCTACCATAATTTTGTACTAAGGTACTCTTCTGAACAGAGTATCTTAGTACTTTCCTCTTTTAGCAGAATTTCTTATGTTTGTAACTGATGCAGATAATTACTTCCCATCTTTAAAGTCCAGAATGAACATTCTTGATCACCTTGTTTGATCTCCTGACAATAGCTGTCCACAGAATTACACCTCTCTATTCCTGAATTTAGCATTCAAACATAGTGCATGCATTTCATCAGGACAACCAACCTTGAATAAGGTTGAAGAAGTGAAATCCAATCAAGGTCCTGATTTATATGCTGATTGCTTTTTTTACAAACACAGAAAATTTGAAGAAAAGTGCATTTAAAATTAAGAAATGCACCCTTTTTTCCCCCAGAATAACGTAAACAAGATTGTTCAACTCTGTTGCTTCTCAGCTACTGATCTACTGCTCTGACCTTGTAATCAGAGAAGACTGTGAGCCCTGCATTTGTCTTTGAAGACTGCTAATAATTAAATCCTATTGTTTCATTGAAACAGAACATGACTCTCACAATTTGTAACCAGAAGCAGTATAGCTGCAAAGAACAATGTTGGATAAACATGCCCTTCAAAGATCAAAGGATGGAGGGCTTTTTCAATTAAAAAAAAAATCAGCATAGCTAAACTGCTGTTTCTCAGCAACTTAGTGCGGGTTCAGATCTGAGGCTGCCTAGATTGCTTTGCTTTCATTCCACAGTCTCAAGGGCATCCTTATTCCCCAAAAGTGCATGAGGAAGCTGGCACACCCAGATGTGAGTTGTGAGTCTGTGGGCAGAGGGAGAGAGTACCCCCCTCAACACTAATTAAACGTTCAAAGGATTCATGCTCTCTCCAAGCAGCACATCTTTGTGACATTAAATAAAAATCAGCCTCAAAGAGAAAACACACGCACAATATGTTCAACAAGGCAATGGGCAAGAGGGTAACAAGAGGATTTGGCTTTGTAGTGACACTGTTTGCTTTCATTTCTTCCTTGTGAGCACCCTTCCCTTCTCCACAGCTTTCCACCAGAGAGTTTGTCCTCCTCACCACAATCAGAAACTCGCCTCTGATGCCACTTTGGCCATGCAGCTCCAAGAGGAGATAGAAGAAGCCAGAGTTGCTTAAGGAGTTCACCCCTTCCCATGAATGGCCATGTGACTTATGGCCAGCAAAGCCTTCTCAAACTAATCACTATGATGTGACTCTCACTAGCTGTTTCCTGGTGGCCCAGAAAGGGGGTATATTTGTAGCAAATGAGTCACAGCTAAACCTTGGCATGTCTGTTCAGTATTTCATAGCTTTTTCTCTCTTTGTTGAACAATTTCCTTGGACATGAAGACCCCCTTGCTGAAATGTTTCTACTTGTGCAAGGACAGGTCACTGCTGAGAAGGGCAGATTGCATTCTCCATGGCCTGACACTTCTGGTGGGAGTTGTGGGGTACAGTCCATCGATACATTAATCTCATAAACTTCTCAAGTGTCTCTTGTCCCAGTACGTGTGTGTATGGACATGCTCCCAGCACATATAGGTCATTGGCTAAGGGGTTGAGAAAACCCCTCCAGCAGAAGTGTAGACCTAGGACCTTTCTCTTGTCCATACAGAGGTCCAGGTGGATCACCTAGCTATGGCATGTGGGTCCCAAGGCAAAAGAGAGGTTATCTTGCAGAGAGCGCCTTGTTGAAGGTCAGGATGAGGTAGGAGCTGATTGTGTAAGACAGAAGTGAAACTGGGCAGGTCACAGACCACCAGTGAGGTCCTCATCCACTCAATGTTATGCCAACACATTCTGGAAGAGAATGAGAATTTGGAGGGCACTTAGGACCGCTTTATCCCATCCATCCAAACAGCAATCAAATAGAGGCAGCCCTTTTGGAGGGGGGGTCAGCACGGTGGAGGGTGAAATCTGCTCTTAGGGGGTTTTCACGCAATAGTCCATGTGTGGGTGTCTTTTCTGGTGTCACTTGTCTTTGCAGAATCAGCTACCACAAGTATTAGTCATGGTCCTTCACACTCCTTTGCTGTGATGAGTTTTCCTTGCAGCCCTCCCCCAGCACTAAGCCGAATTTCTGAAGCAGACAGAGAGGGAAGAGATGAGAAGAGACTCATTAAGGCTCACCCAACCATCTTATTCTCTGCTGTACTGTTCTTCTCTGAACTCCCTGAGTAGTCCTGGTCTTGCTTGGGTAATAAGGTTAATGATATGTCTTAATGCAAAAGTGAATTTGACCCATTTTCATTTTAGAGAAAGGGGAATTGAGGAAGACGTAAAACAGAATGAACAAAATCCTGCTGAAATCTTGCAGCAGAGCTGTCTCATGCATAGCTCTGTGCTTTCTGCTGCAGATCGTGGTACCTCAGCTTGAGAGGGAAGGAATGAGCTTCACCTCTGGTTTTTGTAACTGAGGAATCAGAGTTTATTAGCAGGTTACTGCAATACAAATGCAGCACAGAGAAAAAATGACTGCTCTTTCCAGTGATTAGGAAAAAAGGAAGTCTTTGTAACTGAACTATTCTCCTTTTCTTTGTCATTGAGTTACAGGGTGGATCTTCAGCTCACATTAAACTATGCAATGGACATGCAACCAGATTTACTGAGGCTACATCTGCGAGTGAGCTACACCTTCAAATGCTCCCTTTCCCTTGCAGATGGGGAGCAAACATCTGGTGGAGAGTGGGGATTGTATCTTCTTTGAACTTAGATATGACCATAACTTTTTCATCTGAAGTAGGGGGAGGAAAAAGCTGTTTTATTCTGAGAATGAGGATAATATTTGTTCCCCTTACCTCTTGTCCTTCTGGACTCCAACACTGCTATTATGTGTGCCTGGACTTACATTTATGGATACAATGAGAGGAATGTAGAGCACGTACTGTTGAACCTAGGTGCAAGAGAACTATCGAACCCAGGAGCCTGCTAAAGAATTACAGATACTTGTTGTTTGTTTGCTATACTTTTTGATAAAGCAAAGCTAGTCCATTCTGCTTCCTGTTTATACTTCATTTTTATTTCCCAGTTCTTAGACATTATCATTCCACTTCAGAGAATGTTTTACAGTTTCCTTGAAATGAATCACTCTCTCCACCTTCCTGTCTACTAAAGACAAAATCTTATTTTAATGAGTTAAATTCTAGTATCAGTTAAACTGAGGAAAGAATCTGGCCCGTAAACTTTGACAAATGATGATCATTTTAAAAAATAAAATGTACACACTGTGTTTAAACACAATTGACCTCATTCCCCTCGGCTGTCCTGATGTTCATCTGCTTGGAAAGTTTCCTCCAGGGAAAACCTTTATTAAATGATTTGTGCTTCTTTTACATTTTATTCCAAATTATCTCACTCCCTCATTTTATTTCTTCTTCAGGCTGGCTGCTTGCTACAGCTAATTTGGTTGTCCTTGCTGGGACTACCATAAATACTCTTTCCCGGTAGTACTTTGTAAGCTGAATTAGTCAAGTGATCTTGGCTATAACATTCAAGAAAACAGTCGATAAGATTAAAGACTGGGAGAACTTTATGGTTGGAGACACCGTTTTAAAGTCACCCATAAAGGTACATGAGCAAAAAGTGCTGACAAGGCCAAAACATTTGATAGATGCTAAAATTGTGACCTTCAGCATTGTATTAGGAGGGATAATTGTTCACTCCTCTCCCTACAACGACTGTGTTAAACCACGACACTCTCTTCGGAACTCTGAACAAGGACCTTTCCACACAAATAGATGAAATATCAGATTAAAAGCAAGGAGATAAAGCCTGACCTACAAATTGAAAGACAGAGCATTGAAGCCTGCATGGATCTCCAGGTGTACTGGGTCTCCATCCTTCTCTGACTGTGAAGTAGAGAGGGTGACATCCCACCTGGGGTAAGTGGTACCAGAGTCACCCAGCGCAATAGAAAAGTTGTTTCTTCACCTCTGTCTTTTCTCTTCAGGCTTTTATTTCCCCTGACGGTACCTAGAGCTTTAACGTGTGCATAGCTATGGTTCTTGGACGGGAGCCATAGTTGGATAAGTCTGCTCTTGGCTTCAAGATGGCACAGATTTACCATCCCCCCGCAGAATTAGTGGTGATCACTATTGCGCATGGTCCTGCATTGCTCCAGGCAGACTGGGTCCTATAGTTGACCTTACAATGTTCTCATGTCTTTCTCTCACAGGTCGAAGCTCCTGCTTTTATTTTAAAGCTGGATGAACACTTCATTCACTGCAACCTAATTCTGGGGTAGCGGAGGGTGACAATAGGGCTGGAATTATTTGTGACTGGGTGGAATTGATGAAGAGGTTTCTGTCAAAAATTCCCTTTTTTTTAATTTTTCCAGCCAAGCGCCAGTTGGAACATTTCATTTCAGCATTTTCGAAAGCAAATGTTCTTCCTTTGCAGTTGTAAACTAATTGTTTTCAAGTCTGAAATTGCCTATACTTCATTTAAAAGCTTTAGGAAAATAATGAAAAATGCCACATCAGCCACACAAAAAGTTTTTACTTGAAATATCTCTAATTAATTTTTTTAAAATATTACTTCTGGTTTTCGCCTTAGTTTGACGAATATGTCTCTCCTCCCTTCATCCTGCCCCCAAACAGTTTGCAAAATCAATTATTCCCAGTTTGCTCAGACCTTTTGAGACATAGTGGACAGAGCCACTTTCATGTTGAGGTTGACTTTAGATAAAGAAGTTTTCTAATACTAAATTGAAAACGCTCAGACTTTATTCTGATGAAAAAGGTGAACTATTTTAATTTGATAGCTAAATTACGACGAGAAAAGTATTAAAATATCAGTATTTCTTGTAGACTCAAAAGTCCATATTTGCTTAACTCTCCTGTACCACACACAGGATAGATAGGTCTTTACCTTTACAAGGGCTTTCTTACTGTTAAAAGGTTAGGCTATTCATGTTACAGGAAACCTGGAAAATTCTAGGGTGCAAAAATGCATGGCATAGTGTAAACATGATCTGAGACATTTTGGGTACAAGCAACAATTCCACTTTTCCTGTAACAGATGACACTGCTTGAGGTTAGAACAAGAAGTACCTGTTGCCTGTGCTGTAACAGCTCCTGCAAATAGCTTCTTATTTGTGGCACTGATATAAAGGCTGTGTTTTATGGAGCTTACCCAACCAGCTTTTCTATGTCAGGTTATCACAGATACATTTTTTTCCAATTCATTTTAAGACCAACTGCTGTTAAGAGGCTGTAACAAGGGATGTAACTTGCTCCTTTCACTTCCATTCAGACAGTTTGAATAAACCCACATTTCAGCCTTTTATGGTTCCTCTTTCCATTATACTTATTTTATTTTATTTTTCTCCATGGGGATTGAGCCACTTTATTCAGGTCATTTTCTGCAATATCATGTTAACCCATTAAAATGTCAAATAATTTATTGTCCATTCAGTCCAGCCACCTGTCCTTTTCCCCTAAAAAGCACAGTCATTTCTGTAAGCTCTCTGTTCTCCTGCAAGTTCAAAGGGCCTTGTGGATCTCCTCACCTTCTCATTAAATCTTGCTGAAGAACAGTTGCCTTGGAAACCAGGGAGCCGATCCAGCAAAGGGGCTGAGCATCTTCACCTTGCCTTGACTTTGGTGGGAGGTGAAGCCATTGAGCACTTCTGAAAGGACACTTAGCACCTGGCCAGCAGAGAAACCATTAGGCACTAACTACTGTTTTGCTCTAGTTTCAGGATGATGGGAAATGATGCTGGTCCCTACACGCCCTCCTATCCTCCGCATGAAGAACAGAAGATAGAAAGAGGTTGAAATAGCCGGTGCTTTTGTAAAGCTGTGATCTCATTTGTAATTGCAGAGACTTTGGAAATGGGAATGCATTCTAAATGTTATTCAAAAGAACAAACCTTTTCTAAGGCTCTGTCTAAGAGGACCGAACTTTATTTCCATGTTATGTATAATGTGTCAGTGCATTTGTAAGGGAGCTACCAGGGTCACTACAGGCATGGAGTAAGAAACCAGTTTGGATTAAAAAGAAAAGAAAACCAAATAAACTGCAAATCTTAGATGTTCTTTGAGATAAGGGACAGCATCCTTCCAAGGACTCAGCCAATGTAAGCACCAAATCTTAGTATTTCCAAGAAAAACACCCCAGGCTTTGGAAAGTTGCCAGTGAAGAAATTAAGTCTCAATTGCAGTGATAATCACAGCAAGAGATATCTTATGTAGATAAACTATACCCTAAGAACAGAGCTGGCTCTGCTCAGGCCAACTTGGTCTATCAGGTTCATTATCTCAAGGCAAAGCCACGCAAATGCAGCAAGTTTGCTTCCAGTGCCAGCTCAGCTCAGGTTATCTGCTTTCATGAGGCCTTCAGACCTCCCCACAAGTTCTTCCCAGGCTCACCTGGTTCCATACGGAGCCATTTCTTGGATCTTGCCTTGGTATAAGTACCAGGAGCATTATTCAAGGTCCGGAAGACCTTTGCAACTGAAGCAGCACTGCACAAGCTCAGCACAAGGACTTCAACTCAAAGCATCTACATGCATTTCTGTAGGGCTGAGTGTGAGCTAAGCAACCCTTCTCAAAAGGGGACTCATGGCCGTGAGCATGATTACTGAAATATTTCCATTCTTAGGCTATCTGAGCCCATTCTGGACCATGCAGAGTTGCAGGTCATAATGTTGCCTGGCCAACTCCAGGCACTAGCCCTGAGAAGACTGCAGCTAGCTACAGGACTGTCTTTGGCAATGTCACAGTACTCTTGAGTATGTTAAACCTGCCCGCTGCTGTCTTTATTGGCTTTCTACAGGCAATTTTAAGGTATTGGCCTCTGGTTAATAAAGAACCAAGGACTGCATCCCTTCCCCATTCGGTCACAGTTTAAAGGTAGATGGGAGCTGTGACTGTGCTTTACAGACAACCCACCACTACGAGGATGTGTTAGGTGGCTCCGAGAACATTTATTGAGTTTACAGCAGTTTCAAGTAAATGGAGAAGCAAAAGAGCCTTCACATCAGAGACAGAGCATCTATCAAGCCTAAGCAACCCCAGAGGAAAAGAGAGCTTTGCAGGGTCACAGTTTAATGGAGATGACAGAATCTGCCTCGTTCTTAGTTGTAGGTCTCAAACGCTTCATTGGAGCTTGCTCCTGGTCCTTATATGTTGGCACTAAAAGGTCCATGTGGTGTACAGCTGGGAGGATGCTTCCCTTCCGACTGAAGGTCATACTGGGCTTTTCTCCTCTTCAAACATAATGGAGCTTTTTACTCCCAAAACAAGGTTTGCTCCTATGGGTTACAAATCTTTCTCTGGGCTGTCCCCACAAGGAATATCACCATCTTCTTATCCAGACACAACATACAATGTTTTGACTCACTTTTCTTGATGGCAACCCAGAGTGGTAAATGCTCAGATAACTTCTGCTGATCCCAAGTTGTTTCAGATACTGAATTTGGTCAAGATATTTTGCAGAATGTCTCCAGGAATATTTTTTCAGACTCCTTCTCTTGATATTTTTGGTGTTCATTCTCAAATAAATTTCTATTTCTTTTGTTTTCTTTACATTCAGTTGTGCTATGCATTATAACAGAAAATAAATTCCTTAAGGTCAAAAGGATTTATTTTTGATAGAAAGGAATTTTTAAACTTGAGAAGATGAGCACTGGAGGGAAGACAGAACTCAAAACCCGTTTGAGAAGTAGACCTTTCTTCTTTTACACAAGTCCATCTGAAAACCTTTCTACCTAAAACCAGTTTCTTACAAAATACTGCTCTACAAACAGGCAGAACTTCTCACAGAAAGATGCAAGGACAGAAAAGAAATTTGCCAAGTCACTTCATGCATTTTTTCAAAGTTTCTCATGACTTTGTTGCCATGTGTCATACTGATGTTTTTAAAGACAAATACAAAAGAACTGAAAATGATATTTTGGTCATGTCTAGAGGCACTAATTGACATTAGAGCCACTGGCTAATAGGCGCTGTAGAAAGACCAAGGAGAAGTCTTTCCCTGCCCTGAAATGTTTGCAATTGGGACACAGCTTAGCGAAAAGGATTCAATATTTTGGTTTCCCCAAGTTCACCTGAGGCATGAGAAATGGCTCTCCCAGTATCTGTGTGTAAGACAGAAAAGCAGATCTGAATGACACAATGTGGGATGGACAAGAGCTTGTAGAATGGTTGTTACAGAGTTGTTGATGTGCAATAACTTGTTCCTATACAAAGAAACCTATGGGGATCTGAACATCTCTGAGAGCATGGAGTAGGAGGGGAATTGGACATGGACAGGACAGTGCTGATGGGCAGGAGAACATGGCACTGAAGTCTTGGTTTGGGGATATGAGCTATGTTGAGCTGCCTACCTCAAAGCTGTGCTCTTCTGCAAATTCAGCCAGGAGCAGTGGAAAAAAAAGACTTCTTACTCAAGCTAAAATACACTATTCGTTACCTTACAGCATTAGTTGGTGTTAAATGTCTGTCTCCTCTGCCCTTTTCCCCATCATTTACACTGCCAAGTTTTCTTTCAGAGACTGTTCCTTGGAAGAAAGCAAAGAAACATATCTGTGGAGGCTGAAAGGATAGGTAGTGGAGAGTAGCTTTCTAGTACTCACAGCAAGGACAGAATAAAGTCTGGGAAGCCTCACCCAGAAAAAATAATTCACTGTTACCATCCCAACACTGCAGCGCTGGCACCATACCTGGCATTGACTTCACGCAATAACAGGGGACTTTCAGGGTCATCCTAGTCCTCAGGGGTCATGGATCGGAATTCCTTGCTCTACTGTAAGCTGATTTTCTCTCTGATCTTGGGCAAGCTGAGATTGGACCAAGTGCCCAGTCTCACCTTGAAAATAAGGCTAAATGCATTTCTGAAGTGCAAAATGTTTGGACAAAAGTCTCTTGCTTACGGTAGATGGCACTGGGGAGGAGGCAGGTCAGGATCCCTGCGTTGCAGGGATTTACACCTCCAAAAGAGGCTTTTTGTACTGACAAATAACATGCTTCTAATTAAAGCTGCTGCTGTAAAATCTCTAATCTGATAACACATTGTGCAGGAAGCAAGGAGACATCTGTTCATATGAACACATCAATATTAAGGTGGATTCTGGATGCAAAATTCTCCCCACGCTGTTTAATAATGCCACTGGCAGAAGAGATCTCCCACATTAATATCTGGCAGCAAATGTTTCACAACAGGAGCGTGTATTCCATGGAGGATTGTGTGAACATAAGATCTAATTTTCCCTGGCGAAGCATCCATCATGTGTGTGAACTTTTCATGGAAGATAATAATATCTCCCACCAATAAAATCAAGTTGTTGGGTGAAACAAGACTAGGTAGAGGCACAAACACCCTCACCTCCACAATTACCATCTGTGGCCTCTGTTTGGGACTTACTAAATGGAAAGCATTTGGAGTTGGGAGAGACCATCTAAAATGGCACCTCTTTGGTGCTTGTATCCCATCTCACAGTCTCTGTTGTTGAGCATTGCTCAAATGTCATTAGCCTCATGCTATCCTTAACTGATGAGGTAGGGAAGATCAGAGGTAGAGGGTGAGGAACCAACAGCCAGAGGAATTCTCCAGTTACCCTGAACCTTTGGCAGGGGCAAGATATAGGATCACATCTGGCAAAGGGATGTATCCATAACACAAGAGAAAGGCAGAGACAGTCACCTTGGGAGGTATTTGTAACAATTCATTTACTGGAGAGGTGGAGAGACAGTAGAAGAAAGTCCCATCTCTGCTGCTGAAGGGGAGGTTTTTGGGTGGAGGGGAACAGTGTGTTGGGGGGTAAGGTCCTAATGGACTTGTAAGGACAGATGCCCAGGTGTGGCCCCATCATGTGGCCTGGTGCACACCCTTGTGCAGCTCAGGCCCGGAGAGAGTGGAGGAGCATCCCTCGGTTAAGATGTTGGTCCATTCAGCACACAGGTATGTTTTATCCCCAGGCCGTTTTGCACTCTGTGAGGATCTCAGAGCTATTCCTGAAGAGAAGTAGGATAATGCAAGACTGATGTTTTCAGAAGAGCCCAGAGGCTGTACTGACTCAGTGGTCTGTCACCACCTGTAGTCAAGAACAAATCCCTAATAGTATTTCATAGAGATAGCCTCCTGTCCTCGTTTCATCCCGGACAGAGTTAATTTTCTTCCCAATAGCTGCTATAGTGCTCTGTTTTGGGTTTAGTGTGAGAATAATGTTGATAACACACTGATGATTTAGTTGTTGCTAAGCAGTGCTTACACTGGTCAAGGACTTTTCAGCTTCCCATGCTCTGCCGGGCGCACAAGAAGCTGGGAGGGGGCACAGCCAGGACAGCTGACCCAAACTGGCCAAAGGGCTATTCCATAGCATATGGCGTCATGCTCAATATATAAACTGGGCGGAGCTGCCCGAGAAGCAGCGTTCGCTCCTCGGGGATGGGCTGGGCATTGGTTGGCAGGTGGTGAGCGGTTGCATCACTTGTTTTTTGTTGGGTTTTGTTCCTCTCTCTCTCGTTGTTTTCCTTTTCATTACATTTATTATTATTTTTCTTTTCTTTTCTTTTCTTTTCTTTTCTTTTCTTTTCTTTTCTTTTCTTTTCTTTTCTTCTCTTCTCTTCTCTTCTCTTCTCTTCTCTTCTCTTCTCTTTTCTTCTCTTCTCTTTTCTTCTCTTCTCTTTTCTTCTCTTTTCTTTTCTTCTCTTTTCTTCTCTTTTCTTCTCTTTTCTTCTCTTTTCTTCTCTTTTCTTTTCTTTTTTCTTTTCTTTTCTTTTCTTTTCTTTCATTTTATTTCAATTATTAAACTGTTCTTCTCTCAACCCACAAGTTTTCTTACTTTTGCTCTTCAGATTCTCTCACCCAGCCCCCCGGCGCGGAGGGTGAGTGAGCAGCTGTGTGGTGTTTGGTTGCCAACTGGGGCTAAACCACGATACCTCCTCAAGTACTCTTTTCCTCCAACAACTTGCTGCTCAGAGTATTACAAGCCAGAGTTAGTGTCTTTATATTTAACTGCCCTCAATGCCTTTTTCTTCCATGAGTTTGCCCTGCTGCTTTTTTGAACCCGTGTAAAGTTACTGCGTCCACATCCTCCTGCGACAAAGACGTGCACAACTTAGGTACAAACTGTGAGAAGAGCCACACGTTTCTGCTCTCCTAGGCCCTCACTGGCATCTGCTAGTTTAATTTGCTGAAAGCTTCAGCCTTGCAAAGAGGTCTGCTGGAAGCCAGTACCGCTGGCGATGCTCAGCGGTACCAGTGGGTGGCAATCTCTTACTGACACCAATCCTGTGCTCTAGGCAGGTTCACTTTGAGTGTTCGTTTTGGGTTGGCTCCAAAGTGCACTGCTACGGGTAAAGAGAGTCATTAGGTTTCTGTCAGGCGTATTTTTCCATTAACTTGGTTTTCTTCTATGCAAATAGGAAAGCAGTTTCTGTTTTTGACACACAGATGTGTTGGTGTCAGTGCCCAGCCCCTAGAAATAGCTTTGTTGCTAACATCCAACACCAGACTCGCTGGTTTTACCAGGAATGGAAGAGGAAGTTTGATTAACTGCACATATGAGGTGATAAAAATAAACCCCCAACCAACTTACACTGAAGCAGAACAGCACTCGACAATTCAGGGCGATGCAGCTGACCTTGCATACAAAGAAGCAGGAACAGTTGCTGATGTAAAAGACGTTTTACTTCTCCAGTACATCTGCTCTTAAAACAAAAATTGGAATAAACTCAACCAGCAAGAGAGACTCAAAGAAGTGCAGAGGGAGTGTTTTTATGGAGGTGGTTCTACATAAAGGGCTGGTCTTCTCTGCAGGGCAATACAGATCTAAAAGGACCTGCTGGAGGACTTATGGGTTTTGACATACAGCAAACTTAGATGTCCCTTTGGGATCCCTTCATTATCGCTAATAATCATTTCAGTCATAACTTACCACAGAAAGCCATCTGCTCAAGAACAACCTTGCTACAGATACCTAATCCTGTTGAAGCTCCCTTTATAACATAAGTGGTTCCTTCTAGGAAGGGATTCTGTGGATTTAGATCAAATTTTGGCCATTGTTGGTGAATCTTTAGGGACATGTGTGAAGACAAAGCCTGATCTTTCTCCTAGTTGTAGGTTCAGGCAGTGTTCAGCCTTGGTGCAGAAGGAGAGAACGTGTTAGAAGTGGGTTTTAGGGACTGCAGGCTGCGTGGAGGGAAACTGCTAGGACGTGGTAGGACCTGCTCATCCCTGCTAACTGATACTGGTTTTGTATCGGTGTAACATGTCTGTGGTGGGGCCAGTCCTAGCTGCTTTGCTGAGTGGAGATGGATACAAGCCCACAGCGAAATATGCTACTGGAACAGGGATGGGGAATTCACTTTTTCACAGAACATTTAAGCAGACCTCCTGCATGCAGCATATCTCATTCTATGATGCCCTATGGGGCTCCCTGTGTTTGCTCAGCCTCCCCAGTGGTCCTGATCTACAGAAGGAGAGCTAAGAAAGATGCAAGCAGGGAGCAGGTTGCTGCTGCTTCTCCAAAAGCCTCGAGAGAAGGAGCAAAGGCTCCATGGAGAGCCGCAAAGACTACTGTGCCTGAAGCCAGCTCTGTCTTCTAGTGCTTAGAGCAAGGGAAGCTCAGGTCTCCTGGATTTCAGATCCCATCTTTGACACCAGGTCGTCATATGACCTTGAGCCTCATGTATTTTCGATCTTTAATACATTAGCAGAATGACAAGAAGAGAGCTGGCAGAAGGAGACAAGAGTGCAGTAACACTGAATGATGCAGCAAGATGTGTCTTCAGACCAAAAAAAAACCCATCTCTGAGGCTGTCTTAGAGCAGGAAAACCTGTGTCAGAATTAAATATTTGCACTTCTCAGACATCAGAGTTACACTGGGGGCAAGTTGGTGGATAGATTATGCAAATAAGGATCAAAATACTTGCACATCTGCTTCAATCTTGTTTTATCAGCCTTTTAAAATAGTAACCATAAGTGTATACACTGCAGCTCAGATACCCAAAGGATTTCAGGCACCTAGTTCCCATGCCACACGCCAAGAAAAGCATATCAGAGCACAGGACTAACAAGGAGCAGGGTGCTTCACAGCAGTTAAATGAGGAATGCAAATGTAATAAGCTACTCTTCTCTATTCGTTTGGGAAGAGGCTTCAAACCAAGGGTTCAGATCCATGTAGGACTCAGTATGGCTTGGGGAGCTCTCATGTACTGGCTAAGTTGTGGTTACAGCCTGCCTGTCTGCTCTGAGTCTGTGAAAAATATGTAGTAACTTGGTCTAGGACACATTGCTATCATTAGGTAAAAATAAGTGGTATTGCTTCATGGTTTTGGTTCTTTAAGAAAGAGTTCATGGGCAATTGCCACGGCTAAGCTGCTCTGTAGCAACTTGTTACACTGGTAGCTTGCTTGCAGCTCTGACGACAACGTGGTAGAACAAGAAAATGAGCTGAATGCGCAGTGAGGAGGGACATGGTAATTAGAAGTGAGGTATCGAACCCTTAGGGGTCAGTTCTAGAAACATTTGTGGGCAACTCTACTCATTTGTCACTTCCCATCAGTACCACCAGCAAAGCAGCTCAGCTGGACCCCAAATTCCTCACAGCCCCACCTGTGTCTATGGTTTGCATGAGTTTAAGAGTACTATAAAAGCACTTGCTTCAGGGACTGAGTGAGCTTTATTGCTGGGATTAGTGTAGCATCACATAAAGAAGGGGAGCTGGGTACAGGTAGTACAGAAAGAGGCACAGCACACCACCAGGCATGACAGACAGCACTGATTTAATCTTAATTTTCTTTGTTTCCATGTTCAGAGCAGGACCACAGCTAAGATGCTCCAAATCACCCTCCAAAGACTCCCACAGGATTTGTACGGATCCTACAGAGAAACTGAGGCACCCAAGCTGAAGTTGATAAAGCAAAGCCTTTTTCTTTTTGAGGTTTTAAGCACATTCATGGTATGTTTGCCATCATCCTCGGAGAAATGCACACTTCCAAAACTTTTTGATTTTGTTGAACCAGCATTTCCTGCTCCAGAATCATATCACAGAAAAAAATCTCAGCCAGCTTCCCCCAGGTATCATGACCAGGCTTACGAGCAACGACCAGCTTTAGTCTTGCAGGCACCCCTGTGTTTGAAGTACTCTGCTCACAGTCAGTGTTTTAAAGATTTGAAACCTTTTCATGTGCGCTTGTTAATTTCATTTGGAATTTTGTAGCTTTTCCCATTTCCCTCTCTTTAAAAAGGACACAAAAGGAGAGGCTCAACTGCAGATTTCAAACTCAGCTGTTTTGTTATCAATGCCGGTGCTCGTTGGACCAGAACAGCCAGCTCAAAAAAAAGAAAAATGCTGAGTCAGGCTAAGAAAAATCAGGAGACTGACAAAATAATGACATGAGTTTAAAGAGGAGGGAAATGTTTCAGACCATCTTTATTTTCCTTCTGGTTTCACCCATGCCAGATTTTACAGCTTTGCTTTGCAACTCTGAAACCAGATATATCTTTTTCACCTGAAATCTAAGAGTCTCATGATTTCAGAGCTACTTGAAAATCATCCCAGATCACTAGACTCCCAACATCACCATGAAATTTAGCTGTGTCAAGGCAAAGCACAGCTGTGTGGGATGATTAGCTAGGAAAAAATCAGCAGAAGTTGATTTTTGAAAGAAAGCATGAGCTGTCTCCCTCATTAACAAAGTCTCACAGCTCTTGCTTGTGGATTGCTCCACTCATTTTGCTTTTGAATAGTTTGCATCAACTTTTTGGCACAAGGGTATGTCTTAGTACTGATATAGTCCTAACAGCAATTGCTAGAACAATAACAAATACTTCTTAGGGTGTGTGATATCGTTGCTAGTATACAAACGAAGAGATGGATTTGTTGAAGGTGCATTTACACTGTCAGTTAAACACAGGTCTAAGATTGCTCCGAAGACCACACCTGCCCATTGCCCCTGCTGTAAAGCCTTTGCTCTTGCTATAAGGCAGTTTCTGGCCATGTCCTATAGCTCTCTGGAGGGAGACAGACAAAGTGGACCTTATTCTTGCCTGTGTTGCCTGGAGAGGTTGGGTCAGTGTGTTATAGCCTCTCCATCCATCTGCTAGTCTCCCTGTCTCTGTATTTGAGACAAAGCTACGGGAGGGCTAATGGGTTTGGCCTGCCTAAGCCCATTCTCAAACCTGTCTCCATCTTGCATTAAATATAATCGTAGACCTGAACTGGCACATCCACGGACACGTGACATCAGATCCACAGCTCACCGAGGTCAGGAGTCTTTGCATTAGCACCACTGAGCTTTGCAGGGCTAAGCCCCAGCGAAGACAACAGCAGAACTGGCTCTGATCTTTCCCAAAAGTAACAGAAATAGCCAGAAACCTTTCCTTCTACAGTAACCCTTGCCAGCTCTGTTGTTTTCTCCCTTTTTTTTTTTTTCTGAATGAGGCAAGAGTGGATGTTTTTCTATTAGCAAAAAGTTTCCATGGAAAACAAGCTGCCCACTGTCACACCGAGAGCCCATGTGAGCACAGCTAGGTTCTCTAGCTGGTCATCTCACATGTAAAATTCATGCGGCTCTGTCTGTCTGTGAGGCACTCGTGCAGCCTGGCCGGGGCCGGGAACGGCACACGCACCTCACGGAGCAGCTCTCCTCTGCAGCTTGTAAAAGGTTTCCTTCACTCTGAAGCCAGGCGAGACAGACAAAATCCCTGCTCGCCCAAACGCACGTCTCAGCGAAGAGATTTGCTCCTTGGAGCCAAGAACACTGATACTCCTTTACCTTTCATTTTGATGGTTTCCATGGAAACCATAAAATTAAGCTATGCAGTTACTTACTGCAACATTACATAATCCGCCAAACGCTCAGTTGCTTTTCAACAAACGTGTTTGTTCTGGGTTGCCTTTTTTTTTTTTTTTTTTTTTTTGCCAGGATGATCAGCCTGATCTGTGTTGATCTGATTAAACAAGGAACAATGGTGTAAAATCAGATATTAAAATGCAACTTCTGTCAGTTCTCCTCTCCAGGGAATGACAGGCTGCCTGCTTCCACTGCCGGTTTGTATCTGCAGTTAAGGTATTACAGCATTGCTCATCGCCTGATCATATAGATGGGGTCGGATTGAGGAGGGTCTGCCCCCAATTCTGACCTCAGGGACAATAAATAGGTTCCAGTTCCATGCTGCTTCAGGTTATTTCCATGCAAATAGTATGCAAAAGAATTTGGTCATATGCAGCAATTATTTGTTTAATTAGGGCAATAAGGTAGGGTAGAATGGACTGACTTCAGTTCAGTTTCCCACCTGGACCTGAGAGATCAGATCTCACCCAAAATATTTTGGACAAGTGCTATGGAATATCCTGCAATTTTTATTATGAAAAACCCACCTCATTATAAAGCAATGCTAATATCCATTTTTCCATGTTCCTGGCGCTCGGCCATCCTTGTTGGAACTGGACCAGAGACAGCAGCAATGTTTGGGATGAAGGAAGCTGCTGTACAATCACTCTTTTAACTTTTGTGGCCAGGCTCATTATTTTAAATAGAGCTCAGCAAAGCCAGGTAGGTTTCTTTGTTTTGCCCAGGACACACAATTCTGCTACTGTAGAGAATAACGTCAAAACTTTCTCACCATTGGTGTGAATAAACTGTTCCTTTTGTAGCTGCAGAGGGCAAAGGAAAGACCTCGGCTGGACCGTAGGGCTTGCACAGAAAATGCAAGGGGAAAAGGGAAGCCACAGGCACACAGGGATGTATAAGCAATGTCTTAGGAGAAGGATATGAAAAGGATTACAAGTTGTGGCTCAGCATCCATTACCTTCCCAGTGCTGTGTCTCTCAGGCTATGTCTTTGCTAGTAAACTGAAAGGGGCCAGGAGATTGCTCAGGCCAGACTGAGTGATTATTTGGATGCTCTGGTACAGTCTTGGTCCTGGGCCGAGTCTCGCGTGATGCTGAGGAGTGTGCAGACATAGCACAGAAGAGGCCAACCTATCTGGGGTGCAGAAGAAGAGAGTTCAGGTGCCATGCCATTTTCCTGAGGGCCAGAAATTGACCCTGGCCCATTTTATTTGCTAGTAAGAGAAGATGTAGTTTCAAAGAAATTATCAAGTCCAGCATGGGCAGTGTAAATCAAAGCTGACAGAGATGCAGTCCCTTCTCTTGGCAGCATCTTTCCGTATCTCTCCAATCAATTTATCCCTTCAGCAAAAAGCATGTCTTCCTCAAGCACTTCTAAGCCTTGGCATAGCACCTTGAAAATCCCTTTCTGGGATAACGCCCTTTGGTTCTGAAATGTTGCTGAGAAACCCAAAGAAAAGCTGGGATTCCTCCTCACACCACTGACCGGGTTTGCCATCAGGTGACACCACAAAACCACCATCCATATCCCCGGAAAATCTGCCTTTTTCATGGGTTAATCTCAGTCTGCTCCAGCCTCTTATCCCTCACTGGCTTTGTGTGACATGTGAGACAGTGATCTTAGTATGATATAAAGACATAAAATGCTAAGTTAAGTGAAGCAGCTGCTGGTGCATCATTTAAAGACCACACATATCCAACAAAACAGGCATTTACAACGTCTATAAATAGCTGGAAATAGCAGATAACTAATTATTTGAGTGCCAAAAAAACTCAGGCAACCTCAGTCGACATAACAACACGTCATGGCTGATAACTTCCAGCCTGAGATGAGCTGAGGATGAAATTTGAAGGAACTGAAGGTTTCCTGGATTTGCCAAAATGGCCAGTCTATTTTTCCTATTTCAGTGCTAAATATTGGAGATCTTTCTCTCATTGAATACTTATATATTCCACTTTGAAGTCAAGAGGTTCAGCGAGAGTAAACTGGCAAAAGAAACTGTTTTATACTGGTGGAGAGGGTAGTTCAGGAAGCCAACATAAGTATTTCTTGTATCTTTTGAATTGTAGGAAAAGCTATATTCACTTAGACTGCATAACAAAGCCTTGCAAAATAAATATGGCATTTAACATCTCTACGGGGTCTAGTCTTTTGAATTTCCTAGTTTGTTGTTTCTCTGCTTTCTACATATTGCCTGATGTGAAGAGTTTTCTGACTTTATACATTCATTTTCTACTACACCAAGCAGCATCAGGGCTAGGTGAATAAACCATAGGATAGTAAAAATTTTGCCATAATAAAGAATTGCCATGAAGTATAAAGAAAGTATCAAATAATGCTAACATTGGTGGTTCTCTACTTTCTCCTGAACTGAGTTTCATTGAGCCTGCAGACAGACCTTCCTGTTAGCTTCCCTGTCCATGAACTTGCAGCATCTGGATGATAAACTCACAGGCTTCTTTGTCTTCCAAATCTTTGTTATGTAGTTTAACTCCTTTTTTTAATAAGCTGTTCAAGATTACTAGCTGCAAAGATCAGATGCAATTGTTATCCCCTTGATTATTTTTTTGTTCGTTTCTACAGATGATTGTTCAGAGACTTTTCTCTGCTGCATCAGAGCAATGTAGTTACTATAGTTACTCTGGTTACTACCCCTGTTTCCAACCTGAGGGATTATTCAAACCACTAGAACATGGAAACAGGTTGAACATATGACCCAACATGTTCAGAAACAGGGAGAGGACATCACTGCTCTGGTATCAAATAGCAATTAAATAATGAACAAGCCATTAGCAGAACAGGTTTTCCTAGTCTTTTAGGAGGGCTGAGACAAAAAAAAAAAAAAAAAAATCAATGTATGAGAGTAGTGATGTACTGGAACTGCTGAGTGGAAAAGAATGAAGTGGCACACAGCAGCCAGAAAGTCATTAAAACAGTGAGAAATACTAGTTTTAGAACATCCAGAATTATTAGTCCTGGAGCACTGAAGGGGATTCCAGAAGCCTGAGCAGAGTTATGATAATATCTGGTAGGAGCCACAGTAGGTGGCTCTCAAAAAGGAGGGAATAGGGTGAGGACAAGAAACCACTACCTTAATTACGGCAAGGATGAACTAGGTGACACGCTATGAAAAATACTCTACCAGCGAGCACTGGAACAAACTGGGAGGGAGTGGGATTTGTCATTACAGCTTTTAGTTTAGACAGACATCTGTCAGGAATAGGTTTTGGTTTAGCTCATCCCTGAGCATGAGGTGAGACACTTTGCTCAGTATTGCAAAGAAGGTGTGGAAATGGACTACATCTTGAGGTCCCTGCTGCTCTTCTGATGTGTGCTCCTAGGGTCTTTGCGGTAAATTACCCATTTACTGCAAAAATGGGGATGTGACACAAGTCCTGCAAGTGTGAGAAGGGAGTTGTGATAATCTCCTACCTTGGGCAACAGTATCAAAAAAGTCCTGGAGCCACAGTGGTCATCTGGGCTACCCAGAGTCTTGTGTAGGCATGTAACCACTGACCTTAAGGCTTCTGCTGTGGTGGTTTCATTGTGATTGGTACCTGAAATGGCTGGGTGAAGACCTGTGTGGATATGCCTCCTCACACTGCAGGCAAAACACTGGACTGGCACATCCACCTCTACAGGTTGGTGCACTTGGAGACCTTCCATAGCTTCAGGCTCTGCCAGAGGTCAAGCGGAAGCCCAGCGCCTTCAGTTCATTCAGGGAAACTGCTAATACAGTCCCCTGTGTTTGTGCAGACAAGTGATGGGTCAATCAGCAGCAACTGCAAAATAGTACAAGTTCACTTCAGGATGGCTAATATTTTCCTTTCTCTGGTTACGTTGTGTTCTTAAACTACAATGAATAAACGGAGCATCCCAAATTCTAGGGTTTGGCTGAGCAAGCATCCTCTGATCATGCTGAGATTAGCAGATACCAATACTAATCTCATGCTGGGGGTATCAGCATAATGAATTTATCCTTTGAATCAAGACAGTGAGGAGCTTCACTGCTTGAGATCAAACCCAAGGTATCCACTTGTCCCGTTTCTCTTGAGCTCCCATCTGAACTTTTATTGGAATATGCTTTAAGTGGGTCAGGCAAAAACATGGCAGCATGTAAGGTCAACTTTGTAGGGAAAAAAATTCCTCCTTTTATCTTTGACAGATTTTAAATCACTTAGTGACTTAGGCTGGACCTAGAATTTGCTCTGTGTAACACACACACAGGATTTACCTGCTGTCAAAGCTCAGATAACTTCCTGAGGCTTGCAAGGCAGCTAACATCTTCCTCTTGCAGGAGCCATCCTCTTTAGCTCTGGCAGGAGAAGCTCGAATCTTTAGAGCTGGTGTTTCTGTATTAAATCTGTGTTAATTAGCCCAGCTGGGGAACTGTGGGAGACTGTGGGATAATGGCTGAGGCGACTTAAAAATTAGAACTTATATTCACACTTTTAGGTAAGGCACAGCATTGAAGAAGCTTCCCAGGTGGAATGCGGCTGACATGTAAGGAATCCATGGCATGGGAGTTCCCTAGGCCTGCAACCTTAGATGTTGGTAACGCCAGGGGAACTTGGTGTGCTGACTCTAAGAGGCGCTGCCCAGAGGGTGGAGCGGTGTGGAGATGCCGCAGCCAGGCTCTGCAATAATAGGGGAACTTAAAGGTGTCATGGAACTGATAAGCTGCACATTTACTACCCTGGCCCAACAGCCTGCCACGTTTTTGACAAAATGCTGTCCTTTTGGTGAACTTTGCTCATTATAACATCATTATAATACCAAAACACACCTCCATCCCAAAAGCTACCCGCCTCCAAGGTGCGACCACCCCTCACTGAGCTTGCGCACTGAATTTTCCTAGCTTATACCTTTAAAAGCGAAGCAAGAAAACTTTACACCAATCCTAAACAAAGGTATGTATGACTAGAGTCTCTCAAACTCCACCTGAAAGGTGAAAAATAGTATAAAATAGCTTAAGAGAAAGAGAATGTTAGGGAAGACACCATCGTGTATCACTCTGATGTTTGGGATCAGTCGACGGGCTGAGCCTCTCTTCCCCCCCATCGGGACGCCTTTGGGTAAGAGTCGAACACTTGGTTATACCAAGTGCCTCCCCGGGAAACTTAGAAATCTCTATAGAGTCGCTTTATTATCTTTTAACGCGTTTGTGTCCAGCCGTGTTACTCGTATTCTTGATATACGCGTGGTGTCCGGCCGTGTTATATACATGTTTGTGTCCGGCCGTGTTATTCATACTCATATTCTTGGTATTTGTATGTGCTTTGCAGACAGTGAATTTATCACCGGTAATCCAAAGAATCTGTGTGTCTGTTGCTCTAATAAACTGCACTTTTCACTGCTCTGGCCGTGATAGTTCCTTCAACACGACCAGACTGGGGGGGTGTAAAAATTAATGCTGTCGCCTTAGCGAAAGCCCTCAACTGATAAGTGGCTACACACACAGTCCTTAGAAAATAAACCGTTGACCAGGTCTGAGACTAAGACCGGACCTAGCCGCACCTAGACTCCTCTCTGAGAAGGAGTTTAGAAAGCAAGGGGGTCCTGTCTGAACCTCGTGACTCAACGGGAGGGTTCCCCCCCAGCCACTCCTCAGACTCCTATTTGTATGCGACAGTAACTCTTAACGCAACAGAGACACATGCTCAGTCTTAGCATTTGTGGGTCTAGGTCACAAGGTGCTGAGATGTGTTACTGCTCTTACCTCTTAGGCAGTGTGGCAGATGGGTAAGAAGGGTAGTATTAATTATGAGATCGATATCATTAAGTTAGGAGGGGAAAGAAAAGCATTTAAGCTCTTGTTTAGGGCTGATGTAACAACTGAAGATTTCCTTGCTGAGGCCTAGTTAGCTTTGCTTGGCTATGTTAATCGATGACAACCTGGAAGGAAGAAAATCACTTAAATCATTAACTTCCATTCCCATGCTCTGTGGGGTGGGACATGGTCCTGGTGCCTACCCCTCTGGACCTTGGAACATGCAGCACACACAGGAAAGAGACATAAGCACCACAAAAGTAAGGGATGTAATCACAGCCACAGTATTGTCCTCTCTCTCTGTTTTCTGTAGATATCTACATTTCTACAAGGTCCTCTGCGTTAATAGATGGATATGGAAGTCTTCAAAATGTGGCTATTTCTTGACTGCTTCACAGATTGCTGCAGGTGTCTCAGCCCAAGTGCCAAGCGTAGCTCTCTGGCACTTCTTTTTTGCTGATAGTATGAGGAATTGCTCCTCAGGAACCTGGGGAGCGTGCGTATGCTCCTGAGAAGGACCCATGAAATAATCTTATCAAAAGCATATTAAATGCTCCACTTGAGACAACTTCTGCCCCCACCATTAGCTCTGTTTGCCTTGGTGGAAGCCAACTTCATTTACTTCACTGTGCTCTGGATCACAGTGGATCCTTATAGCCATTAAAATTTGCTTCTTTCTTTCTTGCACATGAAAATAAATTGGAGATTTTATGAAGTGATCAGAAGTGAGTAGGTTTGATATTGCTGAACTCAGAGAAAATTCAATCTGGGTCTATTGCCTAATTTGCAGAGATTTTCTCATATTTTTGATTTATAGACTCCTAAAATTTTTCTACTGGAAGAGCCCTGTCTAAACAAAATTCTGGCCAGCTAACTATAAGATTGATTTTCCTAATCAGCTTTCAGAGACCTTTTTATATTGTTGACACACCAGAATAAGCCCATGGACCATAGGGTAAAATTCACTCGTTAAAAGGATAAAGCACAGACAGTTGTTTTGATACATCAAACCCTGAGTGCCCAAGGATAGTGAAATTATCACAGATCTGGGTAATTGTTTCTTGGGAGTTTTTGAATTTTTTAAAAAATTCAAATGCTTTCTGCTACTTTAAGATGTTTTCCTGCATTCCAATCTCATAGAACAAATTTCTCAGGGCTTTTCCACATAAGAAAATTGATTGTTGTCACAGTAGCGGTGTAGTTCTGCTGCCTATGTATCAAATTCCCTGAGTTTCACTGGCTTTAACTTTAGAAGTATATAAAAAAGGTGAAGTTTCATCTGTCTGAACCAAAGTGAATTTTGCATGGTGACTAACGGCTTAGCTAAATCAGGTGGCAAAGCTCTGCTTTTGAATATGTATTTCAGAAGAGTTCTGGACCTTAATGCCCTTATAATGCGGCTGCCATGGGTGTCGTGTCAGAAGAGTCTCTTGAGAGAGAGAAGCTTGTGTCAACAGAAGTTTTCAACCAGAAAGAAACTCTTTGGTGTGTTTTCTGACATAGTGACATCAGGTGGATATGCCACATCTATAGTTAAGCTTGAAGAACCTTGTTGTGTCAGCCTCATCTTGGGGAGTGCTAGAAACTAGGAACTATTCTCCTTTATATAACAGATAAACTTTCTAAGGGAAACAAATCTTATTAACAATTCTTTTAGAAAAGTCTCACATACATGCGACTTTTGGAGGACAGAATTGCATCAGGAGACTATATCCTTCTCTACTGAATTCAACTTCAGAGACACTTCTCTACAGATATCAACTCAATACAATATCATCTGTGCTAACAAGGTCTTTAATTGGGCTAGCTCAGAAATGACACGCTAAGCCAAGACCCAGTGAAATCTCCCTTGGTGTCAACATCCATTGGTTTTGCACCCAACGATCAAGAGTTTCCACCCCCTGGTGCTTCCAGTGGGAAGCTAGCTGGGTTGGCAAACATTCCTATTCCATCAGAATACAACCCTAAAATCTGGGCAACTGCAAAAGGGGCTTGCATCTCTCCTCAGCCTCTCCTATGTAAAAGAACTCTGAGGAAATCAACAGCATCAAATTATGAAGCAGAAGAATCAAGCCCTAATTTCTACAAGATTGCCTACAAGTCATATATATATATACGTTTACGTAGCAAGAGGGAGATATATTGATATCATACATATATATATATGTTTCTACAAGTCTAAAATACAGGTGATTTAATGACCCTGTGTGACACAGACATTCATGCATATATTACATATATCTGTTCAATTAGATGGACATATAACTAGATATACATATAAACAATTTTAAGGTGTGTGTCTGCATGGCTATGTATAATTTAAAGGTATAGAAACATTAGGCATTGATTTCTCCCGAGCTAACAGGATTTGTGATTGGATCCCTGCATCTCAGCAGGATGATTTAGAGCTAGGAAGGGACTTCGGTGCATGACAATTTTCCCCCCTGTTGGGAGGCATTAGCTCCCAGTTTGTAATGCCTTTTAAAATCACCAATGTGAAATGTGCTCTTCTGGGTAACGCTTGCTATAGGTGCTGTAGGTCATACAACAAAACGAGTCCTTTGCTATTGCACATTGTGAACGTTCACTCACGATAAGGAGAGGTAACAGGTAGGGTATATTAGAGTTCCTGATTAAGCATGAACTGAGCACTGCTCAGCCCCTAAATGCCCATTGTGTTCATTTCTGGCCACTTCTTCTTAAAGGTTCTTTCCAACAATATGCCATAAGAAAGGTTTTAAAAAAAATCACAACAACAGCCTTGATGAGAATAATTTTAAGAATTTATAAGTTACAAGCTCACACCTGGCACTCTGCTTTTCTCAGGAAGCAGCACTGCTGTTTGCCCTCTACAAGTGGCACTGCTTACCGAGAGAGACACTTTCAGTGTTATTTTTATGCTTCTCGTCTTGTGCATCTGTCTGAAGAGCAGATCGGACTCCTTGCCTCCCCTCCCACACAGGCTCTTCATTTATGCATCAGAGACTCTTGTGTCTGGGATGTAACAACGTCAAGGCTGACTTTCAAGGCTTGCTTACTTCCAGGTTTATTGTCCTCCTGGTTGTCGTTCCAGGTACTCAGTGCCAGGTGCTCAGGTACTTAGCACTTGCTTTTGGTGGCCAGCAATCAGATTCTGAAATAATGATCTCATGGTTTGAGTGAAACCTTTGATATAGCTGTGTCTCCTTTAATAGAACAGCACAAAATGCTTGTTTTTCTTTCTCTCTGTTTACACCCATCTCTCTTTTCCACCTGAACAGCCTGGAGAAGAAAACACGGAAAACTACTCAATGAACACCATAGATAGAATTTCACTAGGTTCCCATTACACAGCCTGGCTCTAACTGATAATAAAGAGTTGATATTTACTATAACTTTTATAAGTCTCATCAAGATGTAGGTCATATCTAGGGAAATGGCATCTCCCAACACCCAGCACATCATGGCAAAAGGTTAAAGTGAACAAAATCACCCAACTTCTCAACAGTAATCAGGAGTAACTCCATTACATTTAAAGGTGTTAACTTGGCACAGAATTGACGTGAAGGAGGATCTATGCAGATTCTCCACCTATATTTTAAAACTTTTTAATGAGATAGAGAAAATCTGAAGGAAGTCTAATTTTTCAACCAAACTGTCTTTACTCAGACCAAGGCTGTGGACTTCAGGCAATGGGAGTCTGAGAAATTACCAGGTCGGGTCTTTCTCTGCTTGAATATTTGCAAGCTTCATCTATTAGCTAAGATAAAGATCATCTGTGGTCTTTATCAAATGCTAAAGATTTCCCTTAAGTGACTGCCATTATCACTGTTAAAGAACAGTCAGTCTAATGCCTCTACATGGGCTACCAAAGAAAACACTTGACTTCTCACGGATTTGAAGAGGATCACAGTAATTCACCTCAAGGAAAAAATCCTAACGCAACACAGGGCTCATGGACCTGCCTTGATTCATGAGAGCAGTTTTTAGGCTCTTAGGCTCATTCAGGCTCTAACGATGACTCTTTCTGAAGGCTTTATAGCACTTATCTCCCGTTCAAATTACTATTTTTGTTATTGCGCCATGGAAACACCATTCCTGACCCAGAACTCACTGTACTGTCATCATTCCTGACAGCATTCCTGTCCTGTTTGCCTGGCGGGGCACAACAAAAGTGCTTCCACTTGCAACATACTAGCTCCTAGGTCTGGGACCCATGTAACTTTGGACATCTAACGCATCTAACCTGGGCATCTACATGTGTGTAGTCACCCAGTCTCCATTTAGTTTAGGAGAGGAATAGGTTACTTCCAAAGACTTCCTTCTCTGAGAGGTGGAATGGGTGTCTTGTAGATGCACTGATGCTAACCCAAATGTGGCAGTCAGTCTCTCACCCTGCTCCCTGTGATAAAGACTCACATGTAGATTAAAAAAAAAAAACCCAGCTATTCAACCAAACAGCTGGCCAAACACTCCTAATCCTGAGAAACTGGCCCACTCTTTCTTACAGATCCAAAACTTGGGGGTACTTGGCCATGGACAAAGGTGGAAATAACTCCCACACTTCATCTCACTGAAGAACATGCCTTCAGGTTCGTTTACCCCAGACCTTTCCTAAACTTGCAGTCCTTGCTCTGGTTTCCATGCTATCCCGCCTTGGTCGCATTACTAGGAGCAGTTGATACAACATGCCTGCACTAACTTCTTAGATTCTGAGTTGTTCAAATTAGGTGTCTTTCACACACTGACACATAAAAGAAAACCACTGAACTGCTGACCCTCGTTGGGTTTTGGACATTTAAAATGTGTAATGTGGCTGCTTCTTTGCCCCCCTTACTTGACCTCATGCAGAAACTCTCTCAGTTTCTGTGCAATTTCAAAAAGACCTGGAAACCATTACTGTAATGTAGGTAGTTTCCCTTTCACCTATGCAAGTTTTCTAACATTATGAGTGTGAGAGTGACCTTTAAATCATGGAGAGACTTCTGTTTTAAACCATCTCTGTCTAAATGAGTATTTCTGCCTCCGCAACAGAATTAAATTTGCCCCCTTCTCCAAAGAAATTCAAAACTTCTTCACTTAGTAAACTCTTGCAAAAACTAAAGTTCTGCTAAAAAACCACTGTCGTTTTTAGAGTTTTCTTTCACTAGACATGTCCATAGCGTATCTTGCTTTCCTGGTGTTTTATGACATGGGTCTTTGCTGTTCCCATTACTTGGCCTAGGATTACTTTTTCCAACCTAGAAGAGGTGTGGCCCAAAATAAAAGACGAGCTCCTTCTTTTTTGCTGGAATTTGCACAGTGCTACCAGCTTTTGTCTGGATCAGGTCTATAATAGTAAATAAAATGAGCTGGGGACCATTCCATGAGGGGAGGCAGCACAGAGCAGTTCAAGTCCACAGGACTAAACTCTTTTTTCCTAACACACACCTCATCCAAATTGTGTCCCAGGAGTTGTCTATAGCCCTGGGCATCTTCTGTGAGAAGCTGAAACCATGTCAAATACACTAACAAATAAAAAGCATAGATGACCACAAGACGGGGCTCAAACCCCATGCTCTACCCCATTTTACTTGCAAGTATAGATATAACTAGTGTGCTTACAGAAGCAGAAGTGTCCACCTAAGGGAAGGGGGAGGACTGGGAATGGAAGGCCATGCCACACTACCACCCTCTCAGCTTCAGCATGGATTTATACCAGACCAGGATGACCATATGTCAACCTCATGCTCCAAAAACAAATTGGTGACACTAGATTTACTCCTGGACTAGTACACTCACACAGAGGAGCAAAGGGGTTTGGTGAACTCGGGCTGGCACAAAGGGAATGGATGGGAATGGGCAGCTGGAGGACAAAAGGGAGGGGGAAGGACTACAGCTACCAATGATTAGAATGGGTTAGGCTGGTGTGAAACTGCAACCTCAGAGCACAATGGTTTGATGAGTCTGGTGGCCTCCTTTTGAGTAGGCTGATAGTCAAGTCCCTGACATAACTATGCCCACCTGTAGAGAACTTGCCTTACTCCAGATCTCATTAACCCTCCTGACCTGGACAGCTGACTGCTTGCTCTAACTCATTTCTTTCCCCTGCTCCCTCTGCCCTTACCCCCTCAGAAGTGTTTGTGGTTAATATCTTCCCTTTAAAACTAGTGCTTCATTTTCCTTTCCGCCAACATGCTCATCTTCAGTGAAAAGGTGCTGAAGAAGATCTATTTTCCCTGAAAACTCTATATCTCAGCAATATGAGCTCTCATCAAGCAGTGATGCCACCCTGGGGGGTTTGGGTTAGAATCTGATCTCTTTTTGCTGCAGGAGGCTACCAGGAAGACTTGTCAACATATCTCTGCAGATATAGGAACAGTCAGAGCCTGCAACTGGGGTTCAGTCATCTAAACGTCATATCAGTGTAGAGACAGCTTTTGTTACTTACTTCTTCTTTTCAACTCTCACCAAAAATCTTTCACATCATTACCTCCTCGCTGATTGCCAGGGTCTTTGGATGAGGCCCTGGACAAAGTGGATGCATTACCTGTGTCAGTGGCTCCCAAACCTCTGAGAAACAACAGATCTCTGTCAACTCTCAAATTCCTTGTGGTTCATGCGCATTAGAACTGTCGAGTCTGCAAATTGCTGCACTTAATTTGATTTTGCGTAACAGCTTCAGACCACAAAGGACAGTCTCATGGACCGCAGTTTGGACTGAAGTAATGACTTTCAGTGGAAGGTCTTCTGGAAAGCAACTGCCTCTATTCCATATACATTTTTCAGTGTGCCATTTAGGAAACAATATCCTTATCTGTGCAAAAAGCAGGCCTGAAATTGCCAGTGTCCTAACTTCTTCATTGGTGTAAGACAGGCTAGGTAGCATTTTTGCTCAGTACAACCTGCATCTCATGCTGTCGCTGTTCTCTAACTGTTTCATCCCACAATGAAAAGAAACAAACAAAAATCAAGATTTATTTTGAGTTTTTCTGTCAATTAGAAATTCCAGGTAAAACGGAAAAAAGAAACTAAATCCTCTGTCTCAGATGAGGGAGATAACAGGATATTGTTATTTTTATATCACTCAATCAATCATGAATTGAGCTATAAAAAGTCCTAAATTCCTCACAGTCCCATATTGAGATGGAAGTTAATGCTTCATTAGCAGTAA
This sequence comes from Mycteria americana, assembly GCF_035582795.1. Classification (NCBI taxonomy): domain Eukaryota; kingdom Metazoa; phylum Chordata; class Aves; order Ciconiiformes; family Ciconiidae; genus Mycteria; species Mycteria americana. The sequence goes on from NC_134365.1 coordinate 4,741,250, forward strand.
AAGCTTCAGGTTATGTTACTGAGTAACCTTTTGTTCAAACATGATGTCTGGCATTTGCATAAGTGCTCGGGTATGTCTATCTCTGAGCTATTGAGATGATGTGACTCACCAAGCTCTTGTAAACAGGGTTGTTTTTTTTTTTCTACCTCCTCTCAATACCGTACATCCTCGCAGTTTGTTTTCTCAGAAACACAACTGTGTGGTAGGGCAATGACATTCTTTGGCTTTATCTGCCCTTTTGCTACTGCATCAAAATTGTCTCTGTTGTGTACCCGGCAGCTGGTCCTAGGGACGAGAGAGCCTAAGACAGCAAAGCCTAACCCCTCTGAGCACCTGGGTTAAATGGGATGTAGTTGTACAGGCAGTTCTGCAGAAACAGCAAGGCAGAGATGAAATTACTTTCTCATGGTGCCCCAAAGATCTTTGCACTGGCCCCAGTTTCATGCAGTGAGAAAGTCACCTAACAAATCCTTTCTATATCCTCCTTCTGTAATTACTTATTTGAGCTTACATGCCAAATTAACATCAGGACTTACTTAGCCTCAAGCCATCTGTGAGCTCTAGACAGGAACAGACTAACCTCCATGAAGCAATGAGAGGACTGAGGCATCTCTTTGCAGTGATGCCTGTTTCTGTACCAAGACTTCGGGCTGGCTAGGACATGTTGGGCCTTAGAAATAGTAGTAGGAAAATACAGCAGGAAATTATATCTCAGGAATTATAATCCTTCCATAAAAGTACCCAGTTCCCTCCCTAACGAACTGAAGAATACGCTGAAATGCCACTGCTTGAATGGGTAGGAACCGTCCTTCAATTGCCAGACAAAACATACCCATGGCTCCATTTCTGCTGTGACTTGCATTGCGGTTTTCCATTCAGAATAGTAATACTCTAAACTCAGAATACAGAATACTCTAAAATGGGTTGTCGTCTTCCCTGCCAGAAATGGCAAACTCAATTCTTTTCAAAGGCTTGGATGACTCAAGCTGGGCTGCTCTGTGTAATATTTTTAAACTTGCTTAAACCCCAAAATTCGGTAAGTAGAAGCCATTGACAGTCCATGTCCTGTAGGATAGACTGAGTTAGGCTGGTAACAGCATTGTCTCGCTATAGTAGGTTGGTTGCAAGGTCAGAGTAATACTAAAGCCACACAGGGCTATATTTGCACTGCTGTTCCTATCACCTTCAACAGGGCTTGTCCTAAGTTCATTTAAAAATTTGTCTTGGAGGTGAGCATAAGCCTGGGGGATAATTTTTTTTGTTTTAATCTAATTCCGGAAGGTAAGGTTTTTGGTTATATGTTTGCAATGAGTCTGCGACTGGCATTTAAAACAAGAGCAACTCAGTGAGTTTCACTGTCTCTCGAAAACACCAGAGGGGCTGGAGTAGAAATTAATCTTCCCTATTAACAGACCACCCCAGAATTAGGGATCGAGAAGTATGTCTTTCTCCCTCCAGGACCTCCCATTATTTAATTTTCTGTTATGTCTTTTTGGTCTCTGTTCACTGTCTTAATTTCAAAATTCAGGGAATTGTCATTTCGTAGGTGAATTTCAGAGTGGGCATGTCTAGCTCTAAGATTTTTGGTTGGTTGGTGGTTGGTTGGTTTTTGTTATGTCTGTTCCTCATAGAAAATTTGGCCAATGGAGGGAAGGTCATTCCTCACAGAGGGAAAAAATGTGTTTGGCATGTGAAAACTTGCAAACTGCTACTTTCTGCAAATGATGTTCCAGGCAAGTGTTTGGGAACTACAGAAAAGGGCTTAACTGACTCTAATATTGCATTACATGTTACAACACACTGGTTTGTTTCATGTCCCTGCTTCTGAGCGTGATATTTTTCTTTATTTCACATCCCTTACAACATCCTGCACATTGAAACCAAGATAAATCATTTTCTAACACATCCTTGTGGAACCTTCATTCCTCGTGGAGTTCTTGTGGCCCTTGAATAAAATGATCGCCATAAAGCGATGGTCACCCTAAATCCTCTCCAGTGTTGCCTGAGTAACTACGTAAGATTATCTCCATGCATACTGAGCTGCCTCTGCTTTCCATGGCAATTCTACCTACAGGAGGCTGCACTGGTGGAGGCAATGATACCCAGGTAGGCAAAGCAAACCTGGGGAGCCCGTAAAGGTGACTGCTGTGCAGGGGAAGATATTGGGGCCACAGCCGCAAGGAGGCACAAGTGAATAAACCTTCATCCCACTGGAAGCAGAAGGTCTTTAGGGCTGGGTACTTGCAGTCAGCTTTTGAGGACTGGGTGGATTTGCAGCATGGAAGACGTATGGGCACAAAGAAACCATGCGGGGATGTATGCACAAGCAGCCACCAGCCTGGCAGGATGAGCTGGGATGTGAGGTGTGGCATGTATTCAGACAGACTTTTTCAGCTCTTTAGCTGAACTAAAGAGCCTTCGAGGCACAAGGTATGCTCTTCAAGACCGCCAGCCCCGGTTCCCTGTGCAGTCAATAGGGCAGATATCTCCAGTGGGACATAACTACGTCTCTCTTTGGGCCAAGGGGTGGTCTACCTAGAAAAAGGTCACTGGGTGCAGCTTTTAATTAGCTATTAAATAATAATCACCCATACATAGAAAACAAGTTTATGTGTTTATTTCTGCCTATTAGCAAGCATTGCCAGTCATTTGCTGGAAAATAGGCAGGAATCTAGTTCAGGCATCCTATTAAAATGTTGTCAGCTGTGAGCTCTTTAACATTTTCTCTTCAGGGATCCATAAATATTCAGTGTTCTTGTCCTGAAGGGCAGTTATTTTAGACTTAAGGATGTCTTGACATCCTTAAAAGCTGAAGTCCACCAAAAGTACTGGTAAACTTAGTTGCTTCCAGACCCATATGGAGAAAGGCAGGTCTTAAAAGTGCAAGGTCCCTGTTGCAGCAAACTGGTTTCCAGACTTAGCAGTGTAAGCAACAAAGTAAAAGCAGAAACAAAGAAATGTATTTCATGGTCACATTTGGGGTGTGATTACAGGAACATCTGAGCTGCCATGAAAAGGCAGGATCTTTCACACAATTTCTTCTCATTTTCTCTTTCCTGCTGCCAGTTGTTCTGTCCTTCTCACCTCTTGCTGTGCCCCTCCTTTGTATTGGTGCTGTTGCTCATCACAGTGCTCTGGTCCTGCTTAGCTTGCTGAACCAATGGCAAATAGTCCATTATCTCTTTTTTGGAAGGAGGGATGGAGGGCAAGGTTCATTTTCTGTCAGGTTAATGAGTTGTGCTGGCTCTCAGCATCATCTGATGAGTTGGTGAAGTATATGCAACACCAGCACGTGACCAGAGATGGGAAAACTGAAAAATCTGGGTGTGTGAAATGGGAGCTTCCCTTTCTGAGAGTGGTGAGCCATTAGATCAGTTTACTTTGTCCTGTGCAACTTTATCTTTTGATGTTGTGGACTTCTTCCCTTGAAAGTGTATTTACCATTGTGGGGTTTTCTTGATTTGCACAGGTGGAGCCTTGAACAAAAGGTGAGATGTGCCTTTGCCATCTACAGGATCTCTTAAGAAAAGGCAGTTCCCTCAGAGCTGTAATTGGAACAAAACTCCATGGAGAAGGTAACAGAGCCCCAGCAGAAGGACAGTAATTAGTCTCTGATCTTCCTTTGCTTTAGGATGAGGTCACTAACGAGCACCGATGAAGGTGTGGAGAATATCATCCTTCTGTGGAAAAAAGACATGTCCTGGCTTGATATTTCATACCACCCAAAAAGATGCACCTTTTTGTTGTTGTTTTGGTTTGGTTTTTTTGTCAATGCATCGTCAATGGTTTCAGTTTGGACTTTGGTCCCTGTCTACAAGAAGGAGGTGGCATTTGGATCTGAAAGGAAGCTAGAAGCCATTAAGTTCCTCTCAGGGGGCTGACCCAGCCATTTTCCATACCTCTAAGCACCACCCTTTTTAAAGCAAGCTCTAAAAGCTGATTTCTCCCACACTTTTTAACCTCATGTTTTTCTGTTTCCTTGCACGACATTGAGGAGCCCCACCTTGTTCTACAATTCTTCATTGGTTTCCTACAATCCTTCAATGCTTTACACAGGATGCCCATCTTGGTAAACCAGGGAGACAAAGCCTTTACTCATCAAAGTTTATGCGAAAGGAGAATTGGCTGGTTTCTCTACAGAATAGGTTGAAAGCTCTCTCTTGATATACATGTGCTGTACCCAGACAATCCTTTCTGGAGAATGGGAATTAAATTCAGATCAGCCTGATATGCCCTCCTTCCTCTCAGATTGGATACACAGTCCAACAGGAGGAAAAGAACTGGCTTTAAAATTCAGCAGGTTGTTTCTCTTTTTAAATTGGTGATTTGGATTCTGGTTTGGAGCATAAGGAAGCATAAATTATAACACAAATGAGAATGTGGGAGACAGTGTAGGAAAATTCTGTATAAAAAAAAGCAGAGAGGGAACAACATTTGGGGAATAAAAAGTAGGGCAGATTTTGAAATATTCTCAAAACCATTTAACACCATCTGTCAGGGGCTTGTGTTGCTAGGGATTTATCATCTCCTATCTACAAAATCCTCTGGCTAGTGAAAACAAATTTGGGAAAAGATGATTAAACTTCTCCTACCCTTCGACTCCCACCCCCGCACTCCCACCAACCAACTCATCTTCTCAACTATGCTGAGAGGAGGAATCGGCTGAATCCACGTGCAACTATAGAATGACCAGAAATTTTAAAAAAGCCTAATTAATAGTTGTAATAGTGTCCCTTTTAGCTTGCCACAGAGTAGCCTTGATTTTACAGTGCTTATACGACAAACCCTGAAACACAGATTCACAACCCAAGGGCCAGCCAGGCTCTAAATGATAATGTCCCTGAGGCAGAAGATTGATTCGCAGAAGGGAAACAAACGCAGAAACCCAAAAGCATCAGATTCAGAAACCTCCCAAGCAACTCCCAGGGGTTTCTTACTGCACGTCCTGGAAGCCTTTTGACCAAAATCTACCTTGCATGTTTTTAAATCCTATTGATCACACTTGGTCTAGAGGCTGCCTTTACAAAAGGCTAAATAATAGTCTGTAGTGCTGTTCTAGTTGTGTAACGATGATGTTATGAGCAAGTTACAGATATTAGAGATGGGTGTAAAGTGCTGAAATAACCTTCTTGGCTACAAATGGTTAGACATTTGTATGAAAATTTCAATACCATTTTTATTTCAAATAAACAATACATTCAGTTCCTAATTGCTGTAACACTGCCTTTGGGGGTCAACTAGAATAACATTATTTTCTCCCACTCAGTAGGCTTCCTTGCTTTCCTATATGCCTCAGGATACAACATGAGGTCTCCTTACAGAAGAGCAGAGAGGGAACAGCATTTGGGGAATAAAAAGTATTCTCCAGAATCCTGGCCATAACAAGCTGCAGGAGATGTAACCCCCCCCCCCCCCCAGGTCTTCTTTATCCACAAAGAAGAATGTAAAAAGAGACAGCTACACTAAATATCCCATAGGGCATTTCTTCAGAATAAAAATAAAAATATACTTTGTATTTTTGCACATTCAAATGCAATGGAAAATACTTTTTAAAATTAACTGGAGGTTACACTTGTGAAAAGCTTACTTGAATAATCCGTTTTTAGGAAAAAGTATTTTAATGATTTTTTACAGCCTCTACTATTTAAGTTGTCCAAATAAACTAGTTATTTCAACTCCTGTTAAGTACCTAGTAGCCTGCTATAAATGTCTTAGAAATGTGCCTTTAGGTTGAACGTTGCTCTTGATGTCTTTCTTCCTTTCTGAAAGCAAGTTATAGACTCCATGCAAATGAAATAAAACAATCAGAGAAGATTTTTAAATAAAAATGTATTTGCTGAGACAATTAAATTGTAATTGTCTAATAACAGAGGCTCTGGAATGACAACTGAATGCTGGAAAGTACAACGAAGAGCAATACTGCCATGAATCTTTCCATATACTGGACCACAGATTGCCAAAGGGTATAGGTTGGTCTGATTTGTGTGAGGAAACAAAGTCTGTGTGAGCAATAATCCCCACTCAGAGCTCTCCGTGGAGCAGCAGATACTGAGGTGAAGGCAAGCTTTGATAAATTATCAAGGGTGGCAGTTGTTTGTTTCATTTCCTTTGGTGGAGGTTTGTTTTCATTCTGGCAATTTGATTTTCAGTCTCGCGGGACTTCAAAGAGAGGGTCAGTGAGACAACAGAGGATCCCAGATCTCTGTAAAAGAGCTCTGCGTTCAGGTGTAATTGAGCTGCTGTCACTGTTCAGCACCTGCGGGACTGGAGACACCTTTGGAGAAGATGAATAGGAGGGTCCTGCTGCTACAGCTTGTATGTGCATATCTTTGTAGGTGTGCACACCTGCACTGACGTGCCGGAACAATTTAAGATACAAGGAAACTCATCCCACGCATTTGAGCCATCCCTGTCCGTTACTTCACCATGCGCCAGCTGCTCTGCTGTAGCTGCCCATACGATGCTGCTCTTACACTGTGGCACATGTGAGGGATCTATGCCTTACGCGGCCATGAAAGAAGGATTAGTGCACGAGCAGTTCCCATCAAGTATCTGACGTGATAAGAGGTGCTTGTGTGAAGGGGGCAGCTCCATGCTCTACTCTGTGCTCTGTGGTGACACCGGTCCTGCCAGGGCCTTTGTTTTTAAGGGAAATAAGACTAACTGGTTGGGAGGAGGAGAGCTAGTAGGTAGAAGGGGTCCTGATTTGAGGAAGCAGTGAGGATGGAAGTAGGAGACCACAGAAAGTAAGAGAGCAGCACATGGTGGGGGAGGGCTGATTTAGGAGGAGGTGGGTGTGGGTTTCCATTTCTAGATGAATTAAAGACCCTGGCTTTAAACTTTGTTGGGGTTCTCCCCAACTAATTTGGGTAAGACCTGTCCTCAGGACATGTGCATGCATGAGTGTACATGAGTATTTTTGGAGATACCGAGACCTTGGAGTCCTGTCTTGCAGTATGACCAACAGTGGTTTTCTGCGACTTGGAATATGAATGTGTCATTCTTGGCTCAGCTGAGGTGCCATTTTGACACCAATCCAAAGGATGAAGTGGTGTATGTTTGCTTGCCACAAGCCAGACACTCAATGACTCACCTTCATTCATTCCGTCTCCAAAGAAAAGCTGCATGTGTATCTGCCAGACCTTCTCACTTGGATATTCCTGACAAATGACAGCTTCAATGCAGAAGAAAGCAATTTGGTCTTCGGTCATAGACAGATCCACAGGTATGACACATCTCCCCATGATACTGTTCTGAAGTCAAGTCAAGGCGAACAGAAAAGGACTCCAGCACATTGCTGACTCAGGTGTGCAGTTTTTTGAGTGTACACTCTGCATGGGAATATGAAAGACCATAGCCCTGGACTGGAGGAAGATTTGTCAACTGTGTGCAGATGAAATGCAACTGAAGCTTATCTGAAGTCCAAAAAATGAAGGTGGACTTTTTCATTGATTTTAACGGCCTTACAATGAAATCCTTATTTGTTATTCTTTCTTGGGTTAAATGTCAACCAAGGAAGCCAAATATTCTCTGGTGTTTTCAAGTTGCAGAGTCAACAGCAGGCAGCATACATCTGGATTGCTGCAACGACCCAAAATACACCCATCCCTTTCTCTTCATCCTGCAAAATGGTCTGAGTGGCACAACAAAGAAAGAAGATTTCTCATGTAGGTTACGCTGGAACTGTGTGTTCTGTGTGACTGGCCTGCAAAGTCAACAAGAGCCACCTCCACATACCTCCTAGCAGCATTTGTCCAAAAAGTGAAGGCGAATGGAACGGCTTGTCCATCCTACTGTTTACAATTTGGAACGCTAATTCCCAGAATCTATGAATCCGCTGAACTATTGCTAAGTGCTGAGCTCTGGGAAGCTGTGTAAACTTGCAGGAAAATCACTAAGGATGTCGTTTTAATCCTATTGACGCTGATGGCTCAATCCTATTATCTCTAGTGGGGTTAGAATTTAACCTTGAGTTCAAAAACCTGAAAGAGTGCTAAACAGATGGATAATGAACGGGTAGACAGATAAGTGCCAAAAGGTGTATAAGTTGTTCTTTCGCTTCAAAATGGGCTTTATGAGGTACATCCATCTTAGCAACTCTTTGCTCCCGGAAAGGGAGAGTTTTGAATACTGGTTTTTAATAATTCATGCAGTGATTCTTGCTGGATGCCATGTGGATGTGAATTTGCTTTTCTTCCTTATAAAGCTTACATTCAATTGGGAGAAAAGAGCTAATATTTACATGTGTGAGGATTAACTGATGATGGTATTTGTGAGGTGAGAAAACTTATTACCGTCGAATGCATTTATGACATGGGCTTGAGTTGAGGATTTGAAGTTTCCCACAGCTAAGGGAAGGCTGCACTAGTCAGACAAATGTTATTCTCTGTGTCTGCAAAGTAAGTCTGATTCATATTTGAGTCCATAACTGTGCTTGGAATATGTTCTTTAAATGGATCTTTGAAGTCACTCTGCTCACCTTATTGAGATCCTCACTGAAGGTGGACACACCTCAGTATTCCTCTAACCTAGCTGTGTCAGTGACAAATCAGTTTCCACAGTTACTTAACGCCAACTCTCAGTATTGGGCCATTTGCAGATAGACCAGCTGTGATGTCTGTAATTCAGAAGTAATGACATTTGTCCACTGAAAAGTGGATCAATATCCTAAATCCTTTTCACTAACCATCAGAGAATTTAAGTTACTACCAAGCTAGTCAGGAGCTACTGACTCCAACAGCACATCATTAAACACAGAGCCAAAAATGCTCCCCATAATTCTTACCCTACACATGAATTCTGCCTTCATATTTGGGTAAATAAAATAATGAACAGAAAGAGACTGATTGCAATGAAAAAACTTTCAAAGTTTCCTTCTCATATGAAACTGACCTTTCATTTTCTTCTCTCTGTTGAGGGATGTGCCGTAAAAGAAATATCAACAACTGCTCATATGAAGATATGTAAAATGCAGTAAAATGGACTTTCCCTTACATGAGTTTTTCATGATTCAGAATTTTTTTGACAGCTTTGGTAACTGATGAATGGAAAAGTTTTGTGGAGAGGTCTCACATGAGTCAAAACGATCAATGAAAAATTATCAAAATATTTCATTTCAAGACTCTCAAAGTGCCGTTTCTGCTAAGGCTTGACTATCTTGTTCTGACTACGATAGAAAAATTATGTCACTTGAATCCAAAATGGATTTCTTCTAGCCTCAGCAAAATAAAGCCATGTGATAAGGAATCCTGAAAACATTTTGGATATTCTGAGTTTTGACCTTTTTCAGTAACTATTCTGTACAGTGGTTACAGCAGTGACTCCCATTATCCAACTTCCTGGCCACTTCGTGCTCTAACTTTTTTTTTTGCGTGTCAGCTCTGCAATTTACATAAAAGTTGGCCATTCAATTTAAAATTGGGAACGTGTCTTCCAAAGTCTGAAACTCTACTCAACAAAGACATCCATGTCTTTAATGACAGGACAGATACATCCCCACACACAGTCCCTGTTGTTTTCTACAGGAGCTGGAAGATGAATACCTCTGAGGACATGAGACTGAGTTTCCCAGGGCTTGCAACTCATCTGTAGTCAAGCAGGGAACTGAAAATGGCTATACCAATGCCAAGCTATCATGATAATCCTTGGATTTGCCTTCCTCCTACCCAACGCATCATCCATGGTAGCAACAGAACATCCTCACTGCACTGGGGAGATTGGACCAACCTGCAGATTAACCCACTTGCCCTTAAAACCCTGATCTTTGCCTCTGCTAATGCAAATTTACCTTGAAATTAGCACAGAAACCAAGCCTAGCTGGTGAGTCATTTTGTAGTGAGGACCTTTTGAATCATTCCTCCCCACACATATGTACACTTAATGCCTGCACAGCGAGAAAGAACTCAGAAGCCTGGCTTCTTTCTGCAAACGGCGATGGTTTCAGTCTGAATTGAAGCTTTTGATGCTAGGAGGGTTTTGCAGAGGATCTGAGAGCTTCCGCGCCTACATATTCCTTAACCACCAAATCCTCACCTCAGGGCTGTGTGCGCAGAAGTCAATGAAGACAAAGGAGACAGATATGTCCCCAGCCTGCCCAGACAACAGTCCTCTGTGTTGGGACCTTGAAACATCTCCAGTCATTGGGTCAGATGGACACAATCACATGTGCGTTGCATGCTGCATGGCAGGTGGAGCTTGTATGGCAGAGATCTTATTTCCTGCTAGTGCATATGCGCCCTCCTGGAAATAACTCTTCCCAGGCAGTCCACCCATGTGGGAATTCTCATAGCTTGAACACTGATTTTTTGTATGATCTGACACAGCATCATGTCTCTTATCCCTAATCCTCTTGTGCTTCTTGTCTATGTAGGTGGTGAGCTGATATAAGCCAAAATGTGCACCTACACAGCCAGCATAAGAGAACGATGCTAGCTGAAAGCTGTAGGTAATCATGGGACAACCTGTACTTAATTAGAATGTATTTGTGTATTCAATTGCTCTTGTTCAGAAGTTTCTGTAAGATCAAGGCTTAGTATTGTACCCATGGCCTTTATATTCACTGCATGGGTAGTAGCAAAAAGACAATATTCTTTGTCCAAGTTGCAAGGTTTCTGCCAATATTTGTCATCTGGGATACATTCCCTATCTTTGCCCTCGCCTTTCTGTCTGAAGGAGCATCATCTGAATGGCAAGACACGTTGCAGTCACACATGCTTAGTGTTTGTTACTTGGCTTATATTCAGACTCCATGGAAAACACTTGTAAAAATTGTCCTGATCAAAGGACAACAGCAACAAAAGTTTGCAGATGTGTTAATGAGATATCTGGGGCCAGACAAACAAAGTCATGCCATTTGAAGGCAGAGTCTTTAATGGATCCATTCTGTGTGAACGCTGGCTGGGATGAATCTGTTTCCAAGAACATCACTTTAAAAGTTCAGAAGGTTCATCTTTTAGTGAAGCACTGTGGGATTATGTCTACTCAGTTTTGTCAAACCTCATAAGAGAGTTTCTTAGGTTGAAGCTCTCTGCTTGGCACCATTAACTGCCCTGCAGTTCCTGACAATGCTCCTACAGCTTCATGGAGAACAGGAATTTACTCCAAGACAGTCTGAAAAATATTTTGATGTTCTTAGAGGTCAACATCTATACCCCTGTAAAAACCAGGTTGATTTCTTTTCCTCCTTTCTTCCCATCTAGCAAGGTCCTTCCTCTCTCAGAACAGGAGCAGGTGCAAAGGGGACACACATCACAGACCATTGCTCTTTCCAGCACAAAGGATGCATTGCCATCCTGCATAATTGCGAAGAGCAACACAAGGGATGTGGTCAAGAAGAATCAGGTTCTCCTGGTCCAGGACATCAGCACTGCAGGTGCCACTTAAGCTTTGCACTGAACCCTCAGCAGTGAAAAGGATGGATGCGATTTGGAGCCAACCTGTACTGTATAAAAGTTTCCCACAGCAAATCACAACTGGAGTCATATTCAAGTCAAATTATAAGAATTAATTTTAATAACACTGAAATGTCTCATTCCAACTGCAACTGTTTTGAATTTTATAGCACAGTTACCCAAAAAGTATTTTTTTTTAGGGAAATGTTAGGTTGGAAAAAAAGTAAAAAATCTCTTTTTAAAAGACCTCATCAGATATCTGTTTGTTTTGAGTCCCCCCCCTGCCAAATGAAATTCTGTGGAAGCTGGCAGCTTCCTCTGGTTCATGTGGGTACTGTTTCTAACAAGGCAAAGGAATACCTTTAAATCCTTTCACCCAGTGATGTGAAATGTCCAACCAGGTGGCTGCATGGCCCATAGGGAAGCAGAATTGCCATTGAAGTGCTCTGGTTTGACACGGTTGTTACATTGGGCGATGAGACTTACTGAGAGACAGACACACAGATCCCGTGTCTGTCCTCTAACCCTTCTTATTTTCTCTTTAATGTTAAAGACTCCTCTCCAGCTTCCAAGTCTGTCCTGACTACTGCTTATGAATCCTACACTCAGAAATTAAATGGAAATAACAATGAACCCCTTAAAATGTTCATTGCTCGAATTTGGGTGTTATTCTGGGGGGTGTAGAGGTTGAGCGTGGAAAGGGCTGATCCCTATGCAGTCACCATTATTTCTACCTTTTATGGGGGCAGAAGAGAAGGTATAAAATAACATCTCCAGTCACCCAGTCCCCACCCATGCTAAGTACGCTGCATCTTTTCAAAAGCCATCTCATAGCAACTGATGGTCTTCTTGCTAGCCTTGAGCAGCATTTCAGGAGCGATTAAAATGGTTGGGGATGTGTCTGGGGGAGAAGATATTCCTCTGGCCTCTATTTAAATGAAGCTGCTATTCATTCACTAAAGTTTCTAATTACCAGCACTATAATTGAAATACTGGAGTAATCTATTTGAGGAAGGGGAGCGGGGGGCAGAGTGATTTTATTAAAACATGGGTTGGCAAGCTTGGTGCCAATGTCAGCTGAGCAAATGTAATTCAGCTTGGAGGGATGCAGACAAAGATGAAGGGGAGACAGAGGAATGGTGCAGGCATAGCCATGAAGTGGTCAGAGATTTGATAGAGCGGTCTTTATTCCTCAGCAGATATTTTGGGGTCATCTTAGCCCATGAAGCCCCAGTGACATTGGTTCCTTCACAGGGATGTATGTAACCCAGCTGGGCTTGATACCATTTCACAAGAACGAGAGACAACAGAAGAGGCTCTAGATACTGTCAGGTTTCATGATCCTGTTGGCAGTGAGGTTTTAGGAGCAATGAGTAAAGGGAAGCCCCTTATTTTCTCTCTCCCCTGTTCTGTTCCCCAAGTCCTAGACAATCTGGTCTCTCTAGGACATGTGATGATAGCACAGGCCATGTTGAAGTTTTGGGTACCCTACCCTCCCCCCTCTCCCAGATTTAGGCTCCCCACACCCTGCACAGTCTCCTTTCTTTTCCATGCCCATCCCAAGGCCCAGGGATCCTCCCACACAAATGCATGGACATGTGGCTTTGCAAAGTGCTGGGGGGTAGGAGGAAGCTACTGGTGGGGTGTTGCAAAGAACAGCCTATTGCTGGCCCTGCCTCTCCTGTAGATAGCATCAACCCCACCCTGGAGAGGCACAGAGCAGAGGCAACGGAGGTGTTGTGGGCCTGGGAGCGGGCAGCAGACACGACAATTGTGTTGTTGTCACCCTGGTCTTCTTTTTTTTAATCCCAGGCCTTTTGCCCTATACACCCTTCCTAGGGGTCTTTCTATGACTCTTGTTGGAAAGCACATTCCCCATGGCAGATGCTGGCTCTTGTTACTGCGCAGCCCTTGTCTGGGCTATGCGAATGTTCTCCCACAGCAACAGTAATCACGGATCTGCTGCAGAAGTTCAGGATGGGATTGAGCTCACAGGTTCAGACATCAAACTTGAGAGGATGTCATGGGTGAGGCAGAGTAAATGACAGCCTGCAGTGAATCTGGATGTTGGGTTTATTGAAGAACGAACAAATTTAGAGCTTTTACCCTACCTGATTTTCTCACCCACCCACTCACTCACTCCCACCAGCACTACCTTCACAAGATCCTGACTTCCCTTCCCAGGAGGGAAGTCACTGCTGGTCCAGGCAATAAATTGTGTTGGTTCCCATGTCCTTCTATTAACTGGAGGATTCAGGACATGTCACTCGGTGAACAAGGTACATAGCATTGCAAATTATATCAAGCACATCTGTATGGGCAACTTGAAACTTTACTGTCTTCCAGATTCAGAGTCCAAATGTGTCTCACCACACACACACACTGTTCCCCTCTGCACCTCTTACCTGGGTCTTAGCCTTGAGAGAAGTTCAGTCATCTCCATTCATTCAGGCTGAAATGTGTGGCTGGAAAGACTTAGTTCTGAGAAAGACTTTGTGTGAGTGTTGCCTGTGTCTATTGCAGTAGGTGGTATAAAACCAGACTGACATATGTACTCCCTTTCTCAAAAAGCTTTAATGGAAATGCAGCAGGACAAGGGGTACAGGCAGAGAAAAGAGTGCTATGGATGACAGACCTATTGATATGTCTTCCAATAATGCATCTTGACAGCTGATCTTGCTCATCTTCCCCCTGAGATGTGTCGAGTTGGTTAGATGAGCGGTTCTCAGGTGGATAGTATATGTAGCAAGGGTGAGACAGGAGTCACTTCACAGCAGCATGCCCTGAGGCCATGTCCTGACTGGGCACACTGACAGGTTCTTCTCTAAACAGCCAGAAACTTTTTCCACATCATCAGTGATACCCAGATAACCATTAACTATGGCCAGGTCCTAACCTTGACAGCAATCAATGTGTCTATGTGTTTGCTCCCACAGTCTACCTCCAGGCCTGGCATTAGTATGGAATACGAATGTTTTTGTTCCCTATTACATCTTCAACTGCACTGTTTTTCCCCTTTCCCTGTGGCAAATCAGCTATGGAGTTGTAAGCTCTCTTGGGACAGTGTCTCCTTTTTTTTGTACATGATCAAACTCATACTTGTGTCCAGCTCTAGAGCTTAATACTGCCTTAATAGCAAATAGCCATGAATATAGCCAGGCCCCTCCCTTAAATAAGAGCCAGCTGTGAAGGCTGGGTGTTGCTCCAAATTTCCCCATAGTTGGGGACTGTGCCAAACTGGGGATGGGGTATGAGCTAATCACTCACAGAAATTAGAGGCTGCTCTGAAAGGCAAGTGGTTGTTGTGCTGAATGCACAATATTAAGATCTTATCTTGCTTTACAAGCAGACTAAACCCAGAATGAATCAATTATGAGATTAGAATTAATCCAATAATCCTCTGTTCTTCTGTGCCTGGAATCACATGGTGCATCTGTAACCATAGTGTTAGTTACGGCAAATGAGATCACCGTTTGTCCCATTTTATTAAAAGCCTTTCCCAAGCGTTAACAGCTCGGGTGAGAGGTTGAAATGAAATTAAATTGAAATCTCTCCTCTTTGACTGATTGCCATCGTGCACACATCCTTGCCCTCAGCTGCCCAGAGGGGATGGCCAATGCAGGAAGATGCCCCATGACTGTAGCAATGGGATGCGGAGAAGTTCTGCTGAGGGATTTCCACCCCTGGACATGGCTGCCAGTATAATTGGGCTTGTGGCACAGAGGAAGCCAGAAAGAATTACTGTCCTCCTTAAATTCCTTTTGCAAACTCCTCTTCCAATATTGCAGCTTGTGTTCAGGGCAAAAAGTTGAAACGTGCCTCCCTGCCCACCAGTCATGCCTCTCACCAGCCAGGTCTTGCAGGACTTGTCCTCTCTCCCCTATCCTACATGTTTTTACACTCCCATTTGTCTTGGCCTAAATCTGGATAGTTGCTGTCCTGGCATATCTTTTGCGTACGAGACCAGACATGGCAAGCGCAATTTTGTCATTTGCCTATTTAACATTTGTGCCTCAAATATGGTGCTTCAAAACAAGACTTTTAGTTACTGTTCCCTACTCTTCTCTCTCCTTTTCTTTAAAGAAAAGGAAAACCAAACAAAACCCCAGCCCAAAGTAATATCGCTACATGCAGCTATAACCACTCCTTATTTGGGCCACCAGGGCTTGAAATTGAGATTGTTAGTGCTTATACAGCTCTGCCACTGGGTCCAAGACATTGGAGCTGTTGATCGGCACCATTATCTCTGTGCATGTTCTCAAGGGATGCGCACAGATGCTGCTCACCTCAGAGCTCTTTGGAAAGCTCAGCCATGCCACAGAGCTGGAGAAAGGAGGGAATCAGACATCCAGAGGTGGTCTTGGCTATGGAGAAGGAATGGGACCTAATGGCTAGAGCAGAAAGCTGAGCAGATTACTGGGCATCGCTTTTTTTCCCCAGAGGTCTGCAGTGTCGTTGTTCATAGTGTAGCTGCCTGTTTGACTGACACTGGAGCCAAACAAGTAGATTTGGCTTTTTGCAAGAAAAGGATAAGTTTGAGGTTATTATAGCAAATGCCTTGCACAACCTTTCTGCTCTGTAGTTATCACATCTGCAAAATCAAGCAGTAACAGCGTTACCAGATCCTGATCAAGGAGAAGTGTCATGAAATGCACAAAACTGACTATCATCCAGGGGAAGAGATGGGACTGGAACAAGGGAGGAAGAAGATGACTCTTTTCACTGTGGTCCTGCCTGTGTGTCCTTCAGGAAACTAGGTTTGGTCCAGGGCCCATGCATTGAAGATGACATTCAAAGTTTGAAGCCTGCTGCTAAGACAAGTGCTCCAGGGCTTTCCTTCTACCACCTTTCAATTCCTCTTTCCAACCAAAACCACTTGGAAAAAATTAAAAATAGCAGTGAACTTGCTTTTCATTCTGCTGAAGAAAACCTGGGTGATTTTGTTTAGACTTTTCAAAATAATTGTCTAAAGCAGAGGAGATACCTGGATAATCCCAGCTTTCGCAGTTAAAATTGTCGAATTTAGGAGCAACTGTAAACAAAAGTTCAAGAAAAGCATTTTTCCATGTCTTTAATGTTAGGGTCCTGATGATGAGCTGCTGTTTGGAAACTTTAAGAGCTACTATGACATTAAGCCAGAAACATGAGCAGAGCTGCGAAAGGATCAAGACTTAGAATTTGACTTTGATATTTAGTTTTACTTTTCTGAATTGCTTACTCTGCAGAAGACATCTGGCACTTTAAGGAGGTTGAACTTCTGTGTGCTTCTAACTAGGCTGGAAATATTGCCAAAGCAGACCCTTCATCCCAGATATCGGCACTCAAGAAATGAAAAATATTGAGGAAAATAGATGAACTGGACATTCTTTCATGACCCCAGAAAAACTCAACCCCTTCCTGCAGAGTGGCCTGAGTGTGAGCTGGAAGGGGAGGAGAGTTATACTGTGTCCCAGCAGTGATAAACAACCAGACTCGGTAGAATTAAACTGCAGTGCTGCTCCTAATGACCAACATAGGAGGTCCAAAGCAGAACTCCTCTATACCAGCACTAAGTTTAACAGGTCCCGCTCTGAACTGTGGCTCCCTTGACAGATGGCTTCACTGGTGAACCAGAGAAGAAATGTTTAGAGCAACCTGATTAGAGGAAAAACTTCTTAACATTTACAGAGACAAAGAGAGATTTTTCAAGAAAAGCTTTGATGGGAGCTGTGACTCCTCTTCTCAATAGTTCAGTCCTGCCTTTTGATCTCCCAGTCATCCCTTAAACAACCACGTCCTTCAGTTAGGAGCAACAAAACTTCATCCATTCCTAGACATTGTTTTAGACATGGCCTGGTCCAAGAAGCCTCTTCAGAGGTGCCACATCATGTTCAATATCACCTCAGCTGCACACTTCATCTTGTAACTGTGTGAGCATGGAGATGGACAAGTGCAAAAGAACAGATCTCTGCAATGGAAACAAAAATGGAGTCTCCCTACCTTTTTGCTGCTCTTGTCCTTCTAAAAGGGAAATGTTAGCTCTGTATGACAAGGGAACAAGCAGGTAAGTGAGAAATAAGGAATGAGTAAGAAAATTATAGTGCAGCCTCATATTTTGGTTGCTAAGCTCTTTCAGACCTTTCAGAATCTACGTAGCAGATTTTCCTAAATCAGCTGCATCCTGAGGGATTTTTTTTCATCTATATTTAGACCCCAGTCTCCTAAACTCTTGGATTCCTGCTCCAACCCACCTCTTCTTTTGGAATGGGTGCTGAGTACTTCTGAGTAAACAGCCTAACTTCCAGAAGCCCCCAGCTGCTGAAGACAAGCTTGCAGAAGTGTTTAGGGGATAAGTGTTCTGCAAGAACTGGTTGCCTGTCAAACTTTCTCTTTTGAGTGTTTCATGGGAGATGAGTCCAAGCATGGCAGAGACCAAGATGGAGCAAGTTCATGCAGATCTACTCCTATGTCTGAAACCAGAGATGTGTTTTACAATGCAGCAGGAGGTCTTGTGGCAAGCATGAATGTGTCCAGCTGCACACACAGGATGGAAGAGGGAGGGGATGTATCCTACTCATGGTTGGTGAATGTTGGTTATCAAAACTTGCTATTGATGATACTTTCTAAGGGAAAAGAAAGATAGGATTAACCCAGGCAGACTTTTTTGCTGCTTGATTGTGACTAAAATGACAAGTTCGCAGCTCTAAACCTTGAAGAAATGATAGGAACTACTTCAAAATGAGCCCAGCTCGTGGTGACTGATCTCTTCTCAGTATGCCTGAGAGCACAAAAAGTGACTTGTACTGGGTGCATCAGGCTGTCCTGGTACACTGCACCCTCGTACACACCAGTTTGTCCACCTCAAAGATATATGGTTTTCCCTGGAGTGGAACATGCAGCTATTAAATGGTATGTCACACTACTAAATACCAAAAGCCAAATGGGAACAGGAAGGTTAGGATGAATTCTTCCATATATTCAGTTAAGTAAGCAGATTTATGCCAACAGATGATTTGGTGCACCGTAATCAACAGAAACTGAAGATCAGATTTCCAGCTAGTGTGCATTTTAAGCTGTACCCTTGATCTAAAGCCCTTCTCTAACACCATAGCTGGAAAAACAAATTGCAGTCCCCAACAGCAAGGTATAAGCAACAGCCCCATGAATATGTAAAGACCTTTCAGATGGTATTTTAAAACAGCATTCAGTAACCATTATGCCACAGTTAACTGACTTCACCAAGCTTAAAAACAGGAGTCTTTAATTACAGTCGTTTATATTTCCAAAGATAGACTATAACATATTTATAAACAATCTGTGCTCTTGGTGAGTAAATGACACATGGCATGAATCATTCGCTAACAGTTCTTATATAATATTCAAAGTGGGCATGAATGTTTCATGAAGGCACTTCCACTGCTGAACTTGGTAGGGAACCGAGCTTTCTTCCTTTCCCATACACTTTCTAGGCAGCTTCTTCTATCCCTTTTCTTCTGTGAAAGCCCTGAAAGACTCAGAATTACTGGCAGAAAGAAACACCTTTGGATTTGCCCGTTTATCTCCAGTGCTGGACCATTGCAACTAAGATTTGGAGCACCTGTGCTAGGAGTGCAGAGATACATGCTTTGTCCCAAGGAATTACCTCTAAAATAGCAGACCTCCTGTGTCTTATGGATGTGGCACCAGTTTCTCACATGCCACAAGGAGATACTGTGTTACACATATGAGATGTTCAACATGGCATCTCAGAGATGATAAAGGCAAAGGATGGGAGATTGGATTTGCAGCCACTCAAAGGGTTTAAAGGTTTGTCCTGGACAGGGAAGCACTGAAGTCATGTCCTTGGTGCAAAATCACTGAGATTTAGCAGTCCCTTGAGTGGTGAGAGAGGATTGGACCAGGCTCCATCAATGCTAGACATGGACAAGCCCCCACACAAACCCTAGCTCAGTGTTAACCATGGAGCTCTACGGCCATGCAGACGGGTTGGCCAAGAGCATGGTGATATCCTAAGACCTGAGTTCATTTGGATGAGAATGGAGGCGTTCACACACAAGCAGAAACCCTCAGTCTTCTGTCGGGCATTGTCATCCTTCTCTTTATAAATCCTGGCCCAGCTGACTGTGTGGGCTCTGTGAGGTTTCCTGAGGTTAGCCCCAGACTCTACCCTGACGTGTGGTGCAGCACTGTGCACATCTGGGCACCTTTCTGTTTGTCCCCCTCTCTGACCACGTGTTGTGTTTGGTTAGAGATGTTTGCACAGCACCACGCACAATAGGGAACACACAACTGTCAAAAAAGACCTCAGGCACATTTCTGGAGGATAGACCCTAGAGAGCAAGTCCTGTGAGGAGCAGCTGAGGGAACTGGGGTTGTTTATTGCGGAGAAAAGGAGGCTGAGGGGAGACCTTGTCACTCTCTACAACTACCTGAAAGGAGGCTGTAGAGAGGTGGGGGTCGGTCTCTTCTCCCAGGTAACAAGTGATAGGACAAGAGGAAGTGGCCTCAAGTTGTGCCAGGGGAGGTTTAGATTGCATATTGGGAAAAATTTCTTCACCAAAAGGCTTATCAAGCATTGGAACAGGCTGCCCAGGAAGTGGTGGAGTCACCATCCCTGGAGGTATTTAAAAGGTGTGTAGATGTAGCACTTAGGGACATGGTTTAGTTTCACAACAGAGGAGTGAAGTTCTGGTGTTCAGGGGAGACCCCACATTTGAGTCTGATTTTCTTATTCATTGGCAGGACTGACACGATGTGATTTGGTAACTGGCAGTAATGCCAGCATTGCATTTTATCATCCTTTGCTACATTTGTGCAATTTGTAATTCCATTTATGGGAAAGGTCTTCAGTCAAGGGATGGAGAGCAAGGTTATATTCGTGCGTGTTGCTCAAACCCATCTCTCTTGTTAAATCAGTTGGGCGCACCTGCCCAAAGCCAGTGTCTTGGCATAAGCAGTAGTATGTAAAGTATAAATAGAAATGGCTCAGTGAGGGCATGCAATGCTTTCCAACAAGCATATTTGGCAATCTGCCTACAAAAGTAAGACGTTTTCTTTTGCTATTGGTAAGTAAAATGAAATGAGTTTGCTGGTTTTCAGGCAACTCTTGTCAATTTTGAATGAAACACACAGAGATACATGGAGGCTCTTGACTACTCTTCACCGCTGTGATCCTCATGCCAGATTAAGGCAGAAGCAGGACTGGTAACAAAATTTGAGGAGTAAAAATTGAAGTAAATCTCCAAATGAGAAAGACTTAAGTCAATTTCTGAAGTGGTTCCCCATTATTTCTAGCTGTTACTAGAGACTTAAGTGATCATATTGTACATCCTTCCTCTTAGGGTCCACCCAGTGTCATCAATATCTCTCCTTTCCTACCAGCCATTTCCCACCACGTTTGATAAAGGGCTATTTAAATTCCTGCATTTATTTTTTTTCTGTAAAAGTCAGCAGAGTAAAAAATACCCAAGTAAGGGCTGTAGCTGTGGACTACCACAGTGCTGATGATTTTGCTTGCCTGAAATCACCTCCCAAGAATGAACTGTAGGGCAAAATAGGTAGGGAATAATGGAGGCAATAGGAGAGCAGGGGGAGTGGGGTACAGTGGGGACTAAGGGACACAGCAGAGAACTGGAGGCACTCATGTCATGGAGAACAGAGGCGGGGAGCTGGACTTAATGTGGTGAAGAGGAGTAAGGACATAGGACATGGGAAATGAGGCTCCGTCATTTCCACTCCTTATGGAAGAGTCTGATTCTGCTTCACCTGAGAAATCATATTTTCTTACAAAAAATACTAGCTTGGGTTAAACAAAACATGCAGCAAAATGAGTTCATGCTTTTAGTGACAGTCCTGATGAAGCTGATGAAACACCTCAGGGAAACATCATGAAAAAGACTACCCGATTCACTGATTTTTCATGGAAAAGCTAACTCTTTTTTGAAAGAAAGGAGCTATTTTATTTGCAGTGAGGGGAAAATAAAAAGCACCTATGCCAGTGCTGGGTGGAGAGCTTATTGGCAGGGGCACACAGCAGCGTGCTGCCCAGCGGGACCGCAGGTCCTGTGCTCTGCAAGCTGCATGGGGCCATTTCCTGGCAGCTCAGCACCTCCCAAAAAATTCTGTAAAGAAGTAACGGGCAGCTGCGACAGCTTCATCACAAGTCTGAGGCAGGGAACATTCTTACTCTTTCTGTGCTCGTACAGCACCTAGCACATAGGGAGCTCAGCTGTAATGAGGGCTCTAATGTGAGATGTTGGTATAATAAACACATAATCATACTTCTAGAAACTTTCTGATTTGGTCTATTAGACTTCAAATTCCCTAGACTCTGATGGATGTTCACCTCACTGAACTTTCCAGCCAGGTACAATAATGTTTCTTTGTGTGGACAGCAGTGAATATTTATGTGAACAACCCTTTGTTAGGTGAGTGGCTTTATTGATACATGACAGCTTGGACAGCAGGGGTTATTTGAGTCATCCTGTTCTGCTTTTGCCATTTTAATTTCCCTACAAGCCCCAAGGGCCAAATGAAAGTGTGAATGAATAAGTAAGAGGATGCCCATTTGCAATGTGTTCGCAATTGTCTTCCTCGGAGCCTTCCCTATCTACAGCCAAGTGTCCCAAAATTACACCAGGCAGATACCACAGACATCTATTCTTTCTTCACTTTCATTAAAACATGCTGTTCATAGCAGCAATAAAGCATACCTGTTTTAAATGGACCTAGATTTGTATTTTATATAGGCTGCTCAGTTGTTGTTGTTGTAGCAATAAATGACATGGAGACAATTTCAGATTGTTCTGACAAAAATCAGGACTCCTAAGGGGAGTCTGCCTCCTGCACATGAAGTTGTAGCTCTGAGCAACCAGCTAGGAAGATGCAATTAATTTCCCCCTTGTGAGTAAAGCCATTATATAAAATACCACAGTTGCCTTGAGGGCCAAATTGAAGGCACTGAATTATGTATTATCAAAACTGACTTTACAATGATGTCTTCATAGGCACTTCTGTGGCTTGTGAATGGAAAGGGAACAGCAGTCATCTGCAAGGATCTTATTTGCCTCTTGCTTGCTGTAAACAATATACTGCTAATGTGAAGACCTTAATGAGATGGAGTGACATTGCTCTTTCCCCTGAGGTAGTGGCACAGAAAAGAGAGGAAATCCTGGGAACTCTGCTTAATTATATTGTGTATATTAATAGGTCTGCCCAAGTCCACCAGTCTTGGCTCAAGACCCGGAGATATAGAGGTTTTGCAGCCTATTTCTCTCCTGTTTGAACAGGACTCCTGCAAGACCTAAGCTGACCTGCTACTTCCAACCTACTGGAGTCATTTTATGTCTGGGAGGTAGGTCTGTGCATGGCCTGAAGCCTCAGCATCCACTTGGGGTACCTTCTGTTCCAGGATGTAATGCACCATGGACAGAAAGCCTCCCCAGTAAAAACCGTGTGTGGGATTTCATGAAAGGACTCAGCATCTCCCTTCCACAGCCACTGCACTGGCAAGTAATGTTGAGGTTTTCCTTTTATCCCATGTGGAAAGGGAGGGAGGAACAGGGGGATTAAGATCATATCAATGCACTTGTCAGCCAGCAAAGAGCATATCTGATGAGCCAGATAGCAGGCATAAAGTCCAGAAGGTCAAACCAGATCAAAAGGGAGTTATTAAGGAGTATTTTCAGCTGGGCATTCACAAGATACATTTCTACACAGAAAAATCCCTTACATTTCACAATTTCAAGCCAGTGAACCAACACCCTGTATGTGCTATTTATCCTTAGCAAGCAGACACGAGGTAAGAAACAAAAAATTGCAATGCCTGGAGCAAAATTTGATGGTTGCTCAGTGATAAGGGGGAAGTGGGTTTCATTTTTCATGAGTGTTTTCCCCTCTTGCTGGCTTCTGATCTCAGTCATCACACTGATACTATGAGGCAGGTACTCACATTAAAAGCAGTAACTGCTTAATTAAACTTTAGGTACTCTGAACTATTCAAACACACATAAAAAAGGGAAAAATATATATTTATTTTGGTAAATTATTGTCACACACTCTCTTGTGGCCCAGGATTCATCAGCAGTCCAGTGAGACAGGACACATATTGCTCATCTTACAAAAGAGAAAAAATAAATCAAGATTGCTTCTTTCCCTTCAGTCTCACATTGTGGCAAACTAAAAGCCTCCAGATGGCAGAAAAGGGAGCGAATGTCCACTCTGGGAGAGGGAGCATCCCACAGGACAGACTGCTTTGGTGGGAGAATTGAAGCTTTCCTAGTCTGACTCTGAACAAGCATGAGACGTTTCCAAGCTGGAAGTCGCCCTGAGAATCTCCCCCTAGAAAGCCTATGATTATTTAAAACATGTAGAACTACCCGCTAAAAGCAGTAATTATTCCTTAATAGAGGGAAAAAAAATTAAAACCTTTCAGACAAATAAATCCTGACTAGGGAGATGGGGGATACTGAGGACCAACCAAACAGTTCATGGAGGCCGGTTCCCCCCCACCTCACCCCTCTTGCATATGGAGCAGTGCAAATATAGAAAAAAAATCTGAATATTCAACGATTCAAGCGATTCCCACTTTATTTTCTTATTCAGATTGCCTGGGCCATTTGCCAACGTTCCTCTGGGCTGTGAAGGCAAACTCAGAGCTTACTAGCCTTTCTTCTGGTCCTGAGATGTTCCTGGGAGCTCATGAAATCCCGGGTGGCAAAGCAAGCCCACAGAGAGCGGGATGAGCGTGTATGTTGTGCACATGTGTGCTGGGGAGAGGTGTGACCCAGTGGGTTCCCTGACCCCGTGGGGCACGTCCACATTGGGAGCAAGAGCGTGCCTATCTGGGTTAGAAAGAAATGTTCCTGCTCCTGTTTCATTAACCAGGCTGGGAAAATATAGACCCTTACCAAAAAACTTTTAAATTCATCAGAACAGCAGATGAGCAATGCAGAGCAATAAACACTTTAAATGGCTTTATCTAAGTCTCTTGGATAAAATGTCAGCTGGAAATTTCTATCTAGGACCAAAGGGATTTTTTAGAGCCACAGAGATGGGTTGTCCTGACTGTGATTAAGCTAAAACAGATGTCAGTGGTCTCCAAAACACCTCTTCTGAGCTCAATCCTGTGCTTAGAGTCGATTGTGATCTGCTCACACAACTGTTGGGCCACTCTCTCTTTATCCTTTTTCTACTGAAATAGCAAAAGTTTGCTTTTACTTTTTAAATAACAGGTTTTGTTCCTAACCTTGGGCAAAGGGTAACAGCCAGGAAGGAAGCTCTGGAAGTATCTAGTCCCACCTCCTTCCTGAAGCAGGGCTATCACCAACACCAGCAGGTGACCCGGGCCTTTGTCTAGCCAACAAAAATCCTCCTTGGATGGAGACTCCACCATCTCTCTGGATGTTCAGCTAGGCAGCAGGATGTCCAGCTAGGAGGCAGCACCAGTTCAAGGAGTGTTTAATCACATAGTTATGTTGGCAGATTCAAGCTTGGCAATAACTTAGGGCAATGTGAAAAGGAGGTTATTCCCCTCCCCTTAATTCTTAAGTATACACTTGCTAGTCCTGCTGAAACCAGGCTAAGCTCTTAGGAGAGCAACAGCCTCTGTCTTATGTCTGCACAGTGCCTTACCCTGGAGCACTTAAGGTCCCTTTAGGCAGCTATATTAAAAGGGCTGTCTGTCACGACAGTCTGTTCTCGGCCCAGGATCTATTCACAGGCAGTTCAGCTCCTACTCTTTTGGGAAGAAGAGAAGGAAAAAAGCAAACAACATCATTAGTTTTTGACAAAGTAAAAGGCAAACATGTAATCCGTGTTTGGGTGAAGTGGCTGCCTATGTACCAAACGAAAGAACTGAAAGGGTAACCAGCCATTTCTCTACGTTCTAGGAGTCTCCTTTAGCCAAATTGGAGGATTTCATGAAACTCTCCGAGACAGTGGTTTTCTCTCATATCCAGTAGCCCACATGTCCTTTTTGAACAGTGGGGAATCAGAGCACAATGCAAATTAACCCCTAGTTCTCCTTACTGTAGGATGGATGTTGTTCCTAACACAAGAATGTGGTGGTTTGAAACACAGGAATCTCCTCTTCATTTTTCTGAAAATACGGAGTAATTTAAAACCTAAATAGACCTTGAGGCATTTCTGTGATCCACACACTAGACAGAAAAGTTTCATACTGTACAAGAAGTTTCACTGAAATCACAGCCTTTTGTTTGAGGACACCCATCTCCAGCAGACTGTGACTTGATTCTGCAGGATGCTGGGCATGACTGAGAAGATGGCTAGTACCCCATGGGGTTGGTTTAGTGTGTAGATTAGCATTGGGCAGCAGTTGAGACAGAATTGATAGAAAGAGATCAGATCCCAAGATTTACAACTGCTTTCTTGACAAATTCCAAAGGCTTGCAGAAACCTTGCAGTCCTTAAACCCAGCCTTGCTGCCACGTAAAGGCAGCAGCAGCACGAAACCAGGTCCTTTGAGCCAAAGGTCTGAGAAACAAAAGTACCCATGTTTTTGTACTCTAGATGTGAGCTTCATCTCACCTAATGCTGACTGTCTAAAAGCTAGATATCGCTACCCACACAACTCATGACTCCCTTTGTAGTCTTCTATAGGGTGTGAGTCATCTCATCCTATAGATGTTTAGATAGACTGCATGAATCACATTTATAGAAGTATTTTCCTCTCCCCGTTGACAACGTAGCTTAGACAACTAGCTCAGATGGGGCTGTCAACATTGTGGCTGCCCAAAGATATGGAAAACAGCTCCCACACTTTTGTTCCTTCCTTCAGCTCACAAAATGCAGGAGTGTGGTCTGCAGGTAGAATTTGAATGCTGAAAAGCAACTTTTATTGACTTCACTGAAATGTCACTGTAGCACCCTCTGAAACTGTAGCCCTACTAGTTTGAAAGATCTGTATCAGTCATCTTAAACTGCTGGGCTCACCAAAACTGGATTCACATGTATGGTGTAAAAATGTCAATAACTAAAACAGCACCAAAAGTTAGCCTTACTAGTTGTTGAGGTTTCCTGTTTATTAACCATTCTTATTGTTATTTTATGTGGGAAATATACCAAACTACAGGGGGGAAAAAAAGTGAATTTAGGATGCATAAAGATTGTTAGCATGATACATTTCTGTCTGGATGACTGTTCATCCGGATTCACTTTAGTTCACTTCACCATCTTTCCTCTTAAACAAAAAGCCGTATTCTGAGTTCCTTTTTTGTTTTTCATGTCCCTTTACTCCTAAATCATCCTGTTGAATTCAATGAGATTACCCTAAGAGTGGTGTACTATGGGAGGAGGCGGTCTGCCCAGAGTGACTAATTTGGATTTTTAGCTCCTTTCCTGAAGCTTCATTTTCATCTTTTCTGTTTATTCCATTATTCATGTCTCAGTCTGTAGCTACTCCAAAGACTGCATTGTAGTTCCTGTCAGAAAGATGTATCTTTTGAATGCAGTGCGGTCCTTTCTGGGAGATACTGCACTGCCCTTTAGAGTTTTGCTATTCTTTGGTGATTTGCTGAATACAACCTCCTTTTGTTCTTTTCTTCCAGCGTGTGATCACTTCACAGCTGCACATTTTCTGAATGTGTTAGCCTTTCCTGCACACATCCTGCTCCACAGATGTGGTGTCCTTGCATTTTCAGAAGCTGCTGGGGGTACATGGGCTGACTTGTTCTTTTGTTCTGGTTAGCAACTGCCTCAGTGGGAGGCAATTGCCTCAGGGCAGTGATCGTGCCCCTGTACTCGGCACTGGTGAGGCCGCACCTCGAATCCTGTGTTCAGTTTTGGGCCCCCCACTACAAGAGAGACATTGAGGTGCTGGAGTGTGTCCAGAGAAGGGCAACGAAGCTGGGGAAGGGTCTGGAGCACAAGGCTGATGGGGAGCGGCTGAGGGAACTGGGGTTGTTCAGCCTGGAGAAAAGGAGGCTGAGGGGAGACCTCATCGCTCTCTACAGCTACCTGAAAGGAGGTTGTAGAGAGGTGGGGGTCGGTCTCTTCTCCCAGGTAACAAGTGATAGGACAAGAGGAAATGGCCTCAAGTTGTGCCAGGGGAGGTTTAGACTGCATATTAGGAAATTTTTCTTCACTGAAAGGGTTATCAAGCATTGGAACAGGCTGCCCAGGGAAGTGGTTGAGTTGCCATCCCTGGAGGTATTTAAAGGACATTTGGATGAGGTGCTTAGGGACATGGTGTAGTGGTGGTCTTGGCAGTGTTAGGTTTATGGTTGGACTCGATGATCTTAAAGGCCGATTCTGTGATTCTGTGATTATCACCGGTTCCTTATCGGATGACTGGTTGAATTCCTGAGATGTAAAATTATGGTACTTTTCTCTTCAGACATAAGGGTACTCAGCCCTTTCGGGAGGTCCATCCTCAAGTTCCATAATGCTCTCTTTTTGAATCAGTAATAAATGTATTTATTTAGTCCAAACAAGAGTTTGCCATTGCTTTTTAGGGTTATCCAGACCACTGTTATCAGAGTAACTTCCATTGGTCTTTATGGTCTAAACTGACTAACTTTTGAAGGGTATTTTGTTCTGGTGAGCTGGACCAAGCCTATACCAAGAAAAAAAAAAAAAAAAAAAGGCACAAGGAAATAAGAGGTTCAGGAGGAAAAAACAGCTCTCAAGAGACCAGAACAGCTTAGGTGTGTGAAGCTGTTGACTACTGGTTATGCCTTCTGAGGTTTTATCTACCTCGCAGAGAGGGACATGGCTGAACCAGATGGGTGTGGAGAAGAGGCTGGGCTTATCCAGAGACACTGGCATTTTGTTAAATATTCAGTGTTGGTTCCCTGGAAATCCCATTCCTGATGTGTATACAAAGCAGTGTCTTACAGGGGTGTTGTCCAGGTCCTCTACGCTGTGCTGTAAAGGGCAGGGAAGAGGTAATGGTGTTGATAAGAAAGGCAAGGCCATTGTTCCAGGCAAAAAAAAAAAATCAAATTTGGTTTTAATTATTAGAGTTTGCAGCTAATGATTTTTCGTCTGACTGTGACTGGATCTGATTCATGTAATTTCTTTAGGCTTTATTGTTTTTGTCTTATTTACCCAGTGCACCATCTGTTGTTTTACAGTTCTCTGGTTCCTTTTTTGCCCTGGGTGCAGTTACCTGAATTTTGTAAACACCAGAAAGCAGTACACCTGAAGGAGATGTCAAGAGGCCACGAAGTCCATGCAGTTTTCTAAAGGCAGCATTGACTGCACCTAGGTGATATAGTTGTATGACATGTTTCGTTCTACTGGAAGCCTGTTTCCTCACTTTCTTTACAGAATCAGTTTTATCCTGGACAAATACGAACTATTCTGCCTGGATTGGAAAGATATTGGTCTCAGTTCAAGGCAAGAAGCTGGAAAATGGCAACACTGAAAGAGATCTCTGAAAGAGATACTGTAAGACAGCAAATCATAATCTGCGAAGTGATAAAGCAACAAGTCAGTCATTATAATTTTCAGCTGTAATCTGAAGTGTCCCAGTAATAAGATTGTTATTGGTCATTTCAGTTGGAGAGTTGAAAATCAGGCCACTTACTCAATGGTTACAAAAATACAATTGAGATAAGGGCATAAACAGCAAATTTGAACATCCAGGTTTGACAAATTTGAGCTTGATTAATTAAATGGTGCCAACACTCAGCTGATAAAAACAATCTCAGTCCAATGAACTTCAAAAGAGATTCCTGGTTGATAGCAGCTCAAGATTTCTCCCAGCATTTTTCATTTAGGCAATTGCCTGGCACCCATTGGTAACGCTCTGCTAATTATGTCAGATAAGGAACAAGCCAATGCATTACCAGAAAACATTCAGCTTGTTGTCCGTATAGGTATTCCCGTGAGGAAACGGGAAGACATGGGAAATGAGGACATCATCTGACAAAGTGGAATGAAGGAGGAGAGAGGAAAAAGGCAAAGGAAGTAGAAATAAGTAGAGTAGTTAGTGCCCTGTAGGTGGCACATTCCCTCTTGGTTCAGTCAAAGAAGGCATCGGTCAAAGTCAAAGCCAAAGATGCAGACATAGAAAATAGGAGAAAGACAAAATAAAGCAGACAGATCAATGTGCTGGATTTCATCACCACCAACCTCCCCACTTTTCCATTCCACTGAGGAAGCTTAAAAAAAAAAAATTTAAAAAAATCAGCCACAACAATAAAATCACCTAACTACTTCTCTTTAGAGCTTATAAATTCTTGGTGTAGTTACAAACCTAACCAATGTGTAATTGAAATTTTCTTGTGGGCTCTTCTGAATGTTTCCAAGGCAATGATTCCTCATTACAACAGCAGTTTATCACAGATGTTGGTCTTGACTTTGACATCGCTAACTATGGATCTTAAAACTCCTATTGATTTCAATTAATCAACATCAAATTTGTTATGTCATTCAAGTTAAATACATGTTAAGGAATTTGCTAGCTCACAGAGTCACAGGGCTGGAGAGACATTCAGAGGTCTTCTGGTCCATCCTGTGTGCCAAGTCTGGATGAGCTTTACATGCTTCCTTCTTGACATATGTCTGTCTAATCTGTTTGCAAGGACTGATATGAGGAGAGTTGAAATGGGAAAGGGGAAAATATTACTTTGAAGGAGATGAAAAAGGATTTTAAACAACCTGTATCAGTTTCAGCCAAGTCTTTCTTTGGTTTATTGATCAACAGACAGTCCCTACCCGTGTGTATCACTATGCCTCTGCCAGATAGCAAGATATAAGTGCTGGGGTCTCATCACTTTGAACTCCCCTCTATGTATTTTTCATCTCAGATTTCAAAATGCGTGAGGTTGCACCGTGGTCTTTTTTGACAACTCAGCAACCATTAATGTGTTCGGAAAACAGCCTGAAAACAGGCACTCTTGCCTTTGACAGCAATGTGCAATAATAGTAACACCCTTTCCTGAGCCTGCAGCTAACGCAGAAACACTTTGAAAACCAGTAAACATGCATTTTGCTCTAACCCTTGTCATCTCCTTCCTTCACAGCCTCTGGCTGGAGGCCTCCTCCCTCCTATATCTGTCTGACACACATTTTGCACAGGGAGCAGAAGTTGATGGTTTAGCTACAGAACAGAGAAGAAATAACAGCTCTTCTTTGTTTAGCATGCAGGAAACTCCTGATTGAATTGTCCTCTATGTGGTATCGCTTCAGTAGATGGGACTGAAAACCTTGCATCCAGGGAAACTGCTTTCCCTTGCTAAGATTTCACAATCTGGTGTGACCAATTCCAACATTTGGGATTCAATGAAAAACAACACACCTCTGGAACGAGCTTGTTCAATGCTGTGGCATGAACAGCATGGTCATGGTAAGGCTTCCTCTCAATCATGGTTGCATGAGGAGAAAGGAACTCGGTCTGCCAGTCAGAAGGTTTGTTGGAAGACATAAGAGCAGTGGAAGGAGTCTGTTATGTGAAATAATTTGCTTTTATAAAGAAAATGAGAGGGTTATTTCAATGGTTTGATAAGGCAGTAAAGTCTGGCAGCTGCTCATTTGTTGGACCCGAATGCCTTTGTCACGTGGGACGGATATCTGAGCATTAGACAATGAGTATGCACTGAGAAGATGTTAATGGACTGTGACTCTTCTGTCTCTCTGGATTTGTATGGTCCTTGGAGAAGGGGTGTAAATGTAAATGAATTCACTTTTAAACACAGGATCGAGGGAGGTTTATATGCATCTATGCATTGTAGGGTATATGAGCAACACAAAATGTTGATGCAGTCAAACTCAGCCTGTTCTTTAGCCCCAACTCCACTGCTTACAAGAGAGAACAGCTGGATTTCAGTGCGTAATACTGGGAAAAATACCTATGCTTTCATGAATCCCACTTTTCCCATTTTCAAAATGTGAGCTAGGTTAACAAACAGCCTATGACTAAATGAACAATAAATTAGATAAAATATGGGACTTAAAGAAATGATCAAGAGCAACTTCTAACAAGATGATAACTCTCAACATTTGCTGGTCATCTTGTTCTGTCATGCCAAAGGCGTTATGGGTTTGAAAAGAGCAATGAATTGCTAGCAGAGTTCGGCTTTTTAAGAATCTGTCTTTGATTCCCACGTGAGAGCATACGCATGTGGCCTCTTGACCACGGGATGAAGTCAGCCTGTGGCTTTCTGTCTTTGTTTTTAGCTTTAAGGGTCAGAGTCAAACCCACCAAAAAAAACCCCTCTCAACTGTTAATTGAGACTTATTTGATCTCGACCTCCCCAGATGGTCATCACCCTTCCAAAAAATTGTATCCCTGAGATTGCCAGTTATTACACATTTCACACTTCTTGGTGGGACTGGAACCATCAGAGCTCCTTGGCAAGAGCTGGGAGCAGAGGCAATATTAGGGATTTAATACCTTTTGGAGAACTTGTTGTAAGATGAAAGATCATCCAAGTATCCTTGGTGATATCATGTCTCCGGTGATATCAAGGAAAGAACATTGGTATTTTTTGTTGGGCAAAGCATTCAAAAATATTTTAAAAGCTTTCAGGTTAACATTGTTTTGTTATTTTATCCATAGCAGTCTTGACAAGATCAGGCCTTACCACTTTTTAAAAATAAATGCCATTAACAGAAGAGCATTTAGTAACTTAGGAAAATGATTTATGGTTTAGCAGATAAAATAGCCTGGGAAGATGTCCAGATGCTGTAGAAATTGTTGCTGCTGCTGCTGTGGACAAGGAACACTGCTGAAAATATATTTTAAAAAATTAATAAGATGCAGATGATAAGGACTGTTCATAAATGCAATGTAAATGCTATTGAGGCATGAATTATATTCTTTGGATTTATCACAATGGATTTTGCATGGGATTAAAATTTCATGTAAAAAACCCAAAATATTTGCCCTGTTTTTTTAAGATGCAGTTTGCAGATCTAATGGTATTAACAATGAGGAGGACATTCCTAGGGGAAAGTGAAATCCTGCACTCTCCCCATGTTAGCAGCTCCTTCAGACAACTTCATCCACACATCTGACACCTTCAGAGCGCCCAGATAATTCATCTTTATATAAAATGATCTTGAATAAACCAACTGCCTGTTGCTGTCAGCTCTTCCTTTTCTTTTTTTGCCAATTCCTCAGCATCACCATGGAGCATCTCTCCATGCTAAAGAAGCTCCTGATCTGCTGACAGCTTGGGCAGAGGAGTGGCATCATTGAGCCATGCCAGGGTGGGAGTGGAGAGACCCTGAGCTCCCAACCAGGAGTGATGAAGGTGTCGGTTCACTGTGCCTCGCACATGGCATCCTGAGCTGGGAGGGAGGATGCCTGAGATGCCAGCAGCCTCCCAGGGCAAAGGATGCAGGGGCCCCAGCTGCGCCTTCCCCATGTACTGCGTGGGGTGCTGCAAATCTGCCTCTCAGGTGCAGAAAGCTGCTCGTGGATGTTGCAGGATCAGGGACAGAAGGACACATCTTCTTGGAGAGAACAGTGACAATTTCACAAGTGCCAGCCTTGGTTCTTCCCATACAGTCAGGAATATGGAGGTCCCTGACATTTTATAGCATCAGATTATGGGACGGAGGATGAGGGTTCTTGCTACTTGTTTTTGAACCTAAATCCCTTGCTTGGGCTGCACAGCAGACTGCTATTTTACTTCTGTTTTGGCTAATAGCTTAAAAATTGCATATTTGTGAGAATATCTCTAAAAACAGTGGGCTGGGTCACAAACCAGATAGTGAATAATTACTAATTAATCAACCATCAGACTAATAATGGGCCTTCAGTTTTGCCAACAAACCCCACTACTAAATCGCTCCCTCATTACCAATAACTACCAATTTAGAGGCTGTGTTATTGCACTAGTTTTATTAATGTCACATTCAGAAGGATACTGTAGCAATAAACTGGCATAAGGCTGTAAAAAGAGGGTTGTTGTACATATTAATAATGTATTTTATAGTGCAGTTTAATATTCTGAATCCAAGCTGCCTTGCTTTATAATCAGAAGAGGAAAAAAGCAAGCCAATCAATCATCCGTACCTATTCTTACAGCGGCTAGCTAACTAGAGTCATGGTGATATATGTGGGGATAATATCTTGTTACAAAAATCTTGTTATTAAGCAACACTATTAGTTCTAATTTGTTATAATGCTTTATAATAAGCTTAGTAATATGTTTCTAAATGATTTATAGAGGTTTCTTTTTTTAAGCAGGAGACGTCTGCAGTCACTCCAGGAGATGTGCTTCGTGGCTGATGAGGAGCTGAGAGGGAGGTGGGGCTCTCTGAGCAAGAGGATAGCGCTCTTGTTATGTGGGCTTAGTCCGAGGATGGGCACAATCCTTCCTCCAGGTCTTCTTCTTGTGGGCAAAACAGCATCCCAGATGCTAAAGCTATAGTGACCAAGGAGCAGCCAGGAAACTGTGTTGGATTTCCGCACCCTGGCTCTGCCATAGAAGTCTCTTACTTTCACCTTGGATGAGATAGCTGAGTCCCAGTCTGCAAACATGTAGAAATCTGTATGATTTAGGGGTGTAAGCACTTCTATGGGTTCACATCTTTGCCCTCAGTCATAAAATGAACGTATTTTGTAGCATTTCCCTACAACAACAGGGTGATGAAGGAAGATGAATTAACAGTTGCAATATAGTCAGATAATATGATGAGAGAAACCAAACAAATACTTAGGAGGAAGAGTCTTTGCCTTTGCTCTATAAATCCTTTGCCTTCCCTGCCTCCCATTGACCACCAGTGGTCTTAGTTTAGCTGCTATTAAATATACACACCTGGCTTTGTGTCCTCTGGGAAGGATGGATGAAGAGCTCCTGGGAATATTCACTTGCAAAGAGACTTGGACAGATTAGATGGATGGTACAACATGGGCAGCTTGCTCCGACCATCCTTATCGCAGAACTGCTTGGGAGCTGTGGCAGGGACACCAAGGCAATAAGGACATGTCTCCTGACCAAGCATGGTCAATCCAATGGCATAACATAAGCAGCAGCATCCTCAGGGTCATCCCTTTGCTCCACATTTAACACCTTGTCATGATGGGATCAGATGGCTGAACCAGCCCTGCTAAGAGCTGGTTGTGGAAGATTGTGTATGTGACTCTACCCTTTTCCTTCTGGTCTTCCTGGCTTGGAAAAGAAAGATTTCTGGTTCCACTGTCAGTCACAGCTGCAACATCTGTTTCACATGTGATAAATTGTCAGCCAGAGTGACCTGCCAGAGGGCAATTGGCCCAGCCAGATGGACCACCCAAACCATGCAGGAAGGTGAGGAGAAAATTATCACCTTTGGGGGATGCGCATGACTCCCCTCACTGCTGGCAGCTTAGCTTCAGCTGGGGGATCAGAGACTTGAGGATGGGAGGAGGTGGCACAATGAAGCACACTGAAGGGATAAGCGTGGATTTGCACTTAAAACCTTGACACCCAGTCAAGGGCTCTATTTTCCCCATTGCGAGACAATTGTTCTTGTGTGCCACGTAAGCGATGGGCTTTTAACTATAGCTGCAGCCATTAATTTAACACAAAGGACAGCACTTCAGTTCCTTTCCAGCAGAACATATCGTTTGTGTCTAATGACTCTGATTATGGTCCCCACTTGCTGGTCACGGACAGGGGTCTTCCCCTTACAGGAAGCTCAGGAACAAGGCCAGAAGGCTTCAGCATCAAGGTGTATAACTGTAATTTTATAACTACTGTGAAGGTTTGTAAACTGGACTAGGTCTTCACAGAATCACACAGAATCACAGAATCGTATAGGTTGGAAAAGATCTTTAAGATCAGCAAGTCCAACCATAAACCTAACACTGCCAAGACCACCACTATACCGTGTCCCTAAGCACCTCATCCAAATGTCTTTTAAATACTTCCAGGGATGGTGACTCAACCACTTCCCTGGGCAGCCTGTTCCAATGCTTGACAACCCTTTCAGTGAAGTAAAATTTCCTAATATCCAATCTAAACCTCCCCTGGCGCAACTTGAGGCCATTCCCTCTCGTCCTTCAAGCAAGTTGGCTGCTAATTAGAGATGGACAGGAGTAAAAGATGCCTGGAGTCAAGTCCAGGAATGGATTCTCACTTGCTGTAAATTGATGTGGTGTAACTTCCATGTGATGGTGTTTACAGTGCTCTATCCTGGTTAAGGACTGCTGACTCCCATATTTGACTAAGATGAAGTACAGCCCAACTAACAGTTACAGTCCTTGCCAAGTTTCTCACTGACCAGGCACACTGAAAGGTTCATGGAAAAGTTACAGAGGTCCTATTAAACAGAGTTAATATTCTTTGTTGTTATAGTGAAAGGGGTTGTTTACCGTCCTGTTGCAATGGTACTTAGCAGAAGTTGGATGAAAAGATCCCTGGGGAAAGTAGCAGATAATCACTCTGTTAAACATGTGTTTTGTATCATAGTTCAGCTACTTTACACATTAATTTTCTAAGCATCTCTTAACTGCATTGGCTAATTCATTAAAATAACATTCTTAGTGGCTGCATAGATCACTTCTGTCAGGTTTACCACTCTCTATCACTTTGCTGATGACTAAAAGCAATTCCATTCAATTGGCTTATTTTAACTGAATGGTTGAGGTTTATCTTCTCTATGCATTTCCCTGAAGCCCAAATTGCAGCAGGGACAACAGGAATGCCCTCCAAAGCTATTGAAGATCCTCTGGAGGTATGTTTTGGTGGGAAGGCACCAGGAAAAGGAGTATGAACAGAAAGTCACTGCCTGTATGTAAATACTTCCTCCTGCCCACTCTGTGCGGCTTCCCTACTTGCAGTTTGCTTGGGGCTGGTGGCTTTGCAGCTTTATTTACTCAATGAGTTGCTAAATCAGGGCATAGCTGAGTGCTATAAGGTGACTCTCCCATGGAAGACAGTTGTGTTCCTGTAGGGACAGATCCTGGCTCCTTCATGCCACCAGAAGAAAGTGAACCTGGATCAAAATCTAATTTAAAAAGGAAAAAGATGAAGGCTGTGCTGTTATTAAAGGCAAATCCCCACAGATCTTTGAGGATATAGCTGTTGTCTAATGGAAGCAGCTAATAAACTGAAAAAGCCACGTAAAGGGAAAAAATCCATTATTTATATGACAGATAAACTGCATAAAGACTCCTTATCAAGTTAACATTCTGGGCCAGATACGTACTCTTCTAAACTTCAAAAAGTCTAATAAATAGTCATACAGAGGTTTGTTTTTTATTCAGTATTTCTATTAGCTAGGTGAGCACCTGCCATTTCCCAAAGAGTTGCGCTCTGCATAATTTACACTACTGCTGGATTGTTTGGCAATATTCCTTCTCAAAGAGGCTACTGATAATAAATTAGTGCTTTTCAGTGATTTAGACATTTTTATATGTTTCTAATCTCCCCCCCCCCCCTTTTATTGTCAACAAATTCAATATTTGTTACACTGTCAAGGTTCTGGTGCTTTTCTTTCTTTATTGCTGTATATTCTGTGTTTTACTCGAGTGTTCAGTTGCTCCTCATGTGACACAATAATAATACCTTTCTGCTGGATATGGCACTTCTCTGAAGATCTGAAAATATTTTCTAAACTTTAATTAACTCCCTAATTACTCACACTGTAATGTCATGCTAGATCCTTAAGGCATTTTTTCCAAGTGCTGGTGAGACATCTGCACTCAGATTGATGAATTTGAGGTAAAAAAATCATCTACCCAGTTATGTATTTGTGAACCCAGGCCTTTGTGGGTGAATGGTCTTGTTAAGAAGGTCCACAATAGGAAAGGGAAAGACCTTAATAGGTCATTTAGTTCATTCCCACCTAAATCCATTGCATATAAACCAATCCTCGCAGACATTGGTCTAATCTGTTTTAAATTCTCTAGAGGCAGGGACTATTCCCCAGACACCGTACGTTCCATTGTTTCAGGGTTTTCTAAAGTCTTCCTGCATTTAAACCAGTGGTTTCTTATTATAACTGTAGTAGTCAAAAGAATAATTTATTCTACTTTTTTGAGTATTTAAAGATTGTCATTGAGTCTCCCTTTCAGTCGTCTCTTCTGTAGATCAAACAACATTATTTTCCTTCTCTCCTTGAAAGCTACATGATTTTTCACCATGCTTCTTCTTTCAAGTTGGTCTAGACCAGCAGTGGGAAGCCCAAAATGTGCACAGGCTCCAACAGGGGCCTGAGAGTCATTGAAGGAGAAAAAAGAGGTGTAATCACCTCCATCACTCTGTTCCCTACCTTGAGAACAGGTCCAGAGTTATCTTGTGTTTTTCTATCTTACAGTGAAGGATCAGTTGGTTAAAGGCTGTCTTTTACATCTTTGTATACTCTTTACAGTAAGGAAACCGTAATTGGTTGAAGTTGCTAAGTATTACAGATACACAGATAAAAGGACACTAGGACTGCAAAACTCCTTTTGGGACATTGAGTCCTTTCTCCATAGTTATTCCAGATCTTCATTTTTCCAATGCTTGGAAGCCTTTGCTTAACTGTGGGCCTAAATTTATTCATGGTCAGTGTATAGGCAATTGTTTTTCTGCCAACTTCGTCCATTAGCCTGAGTAGTTCTCAAGCAACTCTATAAGAGCATACAGCAATGTCACTCCAGAATCCTCCATTAGCTTCTACATCTTTTTATCAGCTAGATCTACCTAAAGGGAATTAGGTTTTGGCCTCTAGACTGAACACTTCTGAGGGGAAAATGCCATTGCTTCCTTAGCTCATAATGACTAACCCTAAAAGACATCAAGCACTCTCCCAAGATTCAGAGCTGTCAACAGCCAGTGAAGTCAGCAACAGTTGAGGATTGTCAAAACATCATGTAAAAAAAAGTGATCCTGGAAGTTGCCAGATGTTTTCAGATGATGTTCTAGATGTTTTAGATGTTCTTAGAAGTTGTGACTATCCTCAACTTTTACAAAAAACTTTTATGTAGGAAGTAGTGTACCTATTTATTATTTTATGGTAAAAGACTGGTTTATGGTATAAGTGCTCTTCGGATAGGACCAGCATGTTTGTCAGGGCTCCACAGTAAGGTCTAAGGAGAGAACCTAGGTGTTCTGATGCCCAGAGCCACCTTCTCAGCACAGGACTCTTGCTTTGTTTTCTGGATTTTAAACAAACAATCTCTCACACCTTCAGTCTTAGAAATGGATTTATCAAAAAAAGTAATTCTCTGTAGGGGAAGTGTAAATCATGGGTATTTTAGGTGGGATATTTGCTTTGATGATATTTCAATAGTTTTGAAAAGCAAAAGTGCACACAAACATGCACATATCTTGCACATCTGCACAAACACCCACCTCCACACTTACCTCCACAAGCAGCAGATTTAAGTTAAAGAACTTTATTAACATTTCTAGGTGAAGCACTCAAAGGTCGGGAGATTTCTTTACACCTTTTCTTAAGGATCCTTAAGCACTCTTCATGTAGTCCTCTGTGGATTTGCTTTTTAATTACAGCCATATGAACACTTTTTTATTATTCAGTGAGCAAATAAAATAAGAACTATTATATGATGAACTGAACTGAACCGAACTGAAAGATCTGATGTTTGTCACATGGGAATAAAAGCTTGAGAAATCTACCATTTGAGATTTTTTAACTTCTTTTTTAAGAGTTTTTCTTGGATCTGATCTGAATGGGGTAAGTTCTGATTTTTGGTTATTCACTCACGGGGCTTTTACCTTGCAAGTTCCCTCCTTGGATCTCAAAAAGAGTCATATCCTTCCCTCCGTTCAACAGAGCAGCAGACCAACGCACAGCACAAGGCAAGAGGCTTGCACAAGATCACAGAGCAGATCCACGGCAGAAGCAGGTGTTGAACTGGCCTCTGCTGACAACTGTTCACCGGAGTTCAGCAAATGTTTGAAATTTCATCTCTGAACTAGTAAAAAGTGCTGCGTCCGTTCTGTGCTACAAGCACGAAGCAGTTCTCCGTGGAATGCACTCTCTGCTGGGAGATCGCAGGATGTCTTTGCAGGAACAATAGCTCTGGTGCTTTCATAACTCTTTTCTGTCTACAAAACCCCTTTGAGCCTACAGTCTTATCATCCAAGAATACTTCCATGTGTGCCAATACTCCGTCCAGGGTGGGGGGGAAGAGGCAGATGTTTTTTATATTTGCAGTTGATCTAAAACATATTGGTAAATCTCAGTGTTTTACATGGGAAAGTTTGGTCTATAATGTAAGAATGTGTGTCTGTATTTCAGCTGGGGCATGAAAAACACAGGCATCTGGTGGAGTTTTAAATGCCCCTTGGATGCTGCTCTGGAAGGGTATAGGTCCCACATACACATCCCATCTCAGCTCCAGCCTCATGTGGGTGCCTTGTACAGGCCAGGGCATCTCACATGCCCCTAGATACTTCGCTTAGGCAACTGGATTGAACCCTGGGAGAAAGCAGCAGCAATGCCACTGCTACTGGAAAGTGTTGCTACTTTCCCCAGCAGCAATACCCCAGGGGAAACTGGAGGTTTTCCCCTGGCTTTCAGGGTCAGGATTTTGTGCAGAGCAACAGTGAGTGGACCTCAGGTTTAATACTAGAAAACAGGGAGTGATTTGCTACCTGCTGCTTTACTTCTTCTCCATGACACAAAGGCTGGCATGTTCCTGATTATGTTATCTGTACCCAGGTGGTTTCACCAAGAGTTCAGCCTTGGAGGATGAGGAGCCTGAGGCTGTCTGAGGCTGTGGTGGCTGGGAGGGACCATCCCCAGCAACGGCCATGGTCTTCCCACCCCCCAGTCCTTTGCCCAGTGCCAAAGGTGTGACCCCTGGCATCCCATCCAAGGCAGGGGGCTTCTGGCCACTCCCTTGTCCTGGCACCTCTCCATCATGTGGAGCTGGTACAAGTCATAAAGACAACATAAAGACATAAAGACCATAAAGACAACAGCAAAAACAATTGGTGTGATGAGAGCACAACCAGAAATGGGACTGGGGAAAGTCACTGTGTATCAAAGGGGCACCTTCCTGTCTGTTACCCAAATTACCTGTAAGTGACAGATCATTGCATTCGCATGGGGCAGTGAAAGTCAAAGCAAGTCAGTGTGCTGAATTCTGTAGCATGTTTTGGAGAGCGGATTATTTGTAATCCATGGCCCAGAAACTCTGGCAGTCATTTCCTAAAATGTTGTTGCAATTCTCGTGAGATAGTAGGGTGACTCTGATGGTGATATAAGGGTAATTTGGTCTTAGAGCTCAGGCCCCCTGGAGACGTCTGATCGTGTGAGAGACCTGGGTTACTTTTTATAACAGATGAGTTTATAACTTGAGAAAAGAACTGAAACAACATGATCATTAGAAGCAAAAAACAGAGGGTAAATAAAAAAACCCCACTTAAAATGCAAAAATATGATAACTTTTAAGTTACTAATGTAACTTAGGAGCTCATGACTTCTGAATACATTAGGAATAATAAATTCTCTTCTCTGATAGCAAAAATATTTTCTCCCTGGCAAATATCCCTGGCTTAAAGCACAGATTTATTTGTAGAGTGGTTTCATAGTAGCTCCAAAATATAAGGTTTTTCTGCTTAAGTCTATAAGCTCTGTGTGATTTAGTGCTGGGGGAAGAAATCACAGTTTAATTAATTTTTTAAATAAGAAAATGTTAAATTCTTAGAGACAAAAAACTTCTTCATTCAAAGCTCTTTAAGAATGAGTTGTCATTTCAACTAAACACTAAAACTAAACCAGAGGTATAAATGGCTTGGATTTTGGGTCCACAGCTAATTTAATCCTCCTATTTAGTATAGAAAAAAAAAAGCACTAACAGCTTGATTTACATATAATTCCTCCCGCTGTAATGCAAATGAATCGCTGCCAACAGACCAATACTCATGAACAAGATGACGACAATTAACCAGTCTGCCCTATGCAAAGCACAGGACCTGAAAATGCCTCCAACAAATGCCCAGATATTCAGGTGCTCTGAACTAATTCACTGTGGACCCACTAACTTTCTGTTCCTTCTAGAAACTGCAGATCTTTCCTTATGTATTGTCTAACCTCCATCAGAGACTCAACAAAAATAAGCCTGTTCACCACCCAGTACCTGTAACTCTAGAATATGTTCCAAGAATAATAATCAGCAAGTAGCAGTTTTCATTCCCATGTTGCTCAGAAATTAAGCAGGAATGTATATGCAGGGGAGGAAGGGGAAGGTGTATGCATCTGTATATTTAAGTAGTCAAAGCTGTAATTACATTACAACACGGTTATGAATTTGCTTATTTTACTCTCATGTCATTGTCAGGATTTCAACAGGGTTATCCCAGATTTATACCATCGTAAATGATAGTAGAAATCTGGCCCTGTCTGTGCACATATGTGTGTATATACACCATCATTTTCTCCATCTCTCTCTCTCTCTGTCTTCCCTCCCTCCCTCTCACACACACACACACACATTTTCTAGCCCTGTTTTGTATTTTCCTATGCAGCAAGGCTGTCTGTGCTTGTATTGCACCAGTTCTACTATGATGATGAAAAATAATAATATAGACATCAGACTACTATATACAAATGTAGAATAAAAAGGTATATTTGCAGATATCCAGTCCTCAGGATGCAAACATATCTATCCCTACATGCAGCCATATGATGAAAACACAACATATGGCAACTTAATCATAACAGTAAATAAAAGTAATTTTCTGTGTCGGTAGAAAGAGAGGAGCCACCACACGTAATCCGTATTTGTTTCACACCATAAAGGCTAAAGGAGACAAAGAAAGCTTCAATGGACAGTGATGGACTAAGAGACTCCAATGACAGATTTTCTTTTTCCATTTAAGACATAGAAAGGTGGGCAGCTTTTCTGATCCTTTCTGTCTCAGACCTGAGTCTTTCTGTGGCTGAGGATGAGCCACATTTGTGAGTTCTCCAGGGAGCCAAGGAAGAAGGTTTCTGAAGTCAGAGCAGGAGCATGTGGTGGAAATTGTCCCCTGAGTCCCACCACTCCACATGCAGTTGCACAAGAGTGGAAGAGCCCTTGAGCCCTGAGGAAAAAACAGTGATGCTTCTTTCATCAATCCATGATGGTCCGTCCCTTCTTCAGAAGCTCCAAAGACCATACCTGGTCTTCAGTTGCGGCCCACACCCTACAGGTCAGTGCCCATGAGGCAGAGGTTGATTTGACCCCAGGAGCACAAAGGTTTCCACCCTTCAGCTATTTTGCAACTGAAAACCATGGGCCTCTCTGCTTCCAGCAGACACAGGCTGTTTTGATGTCTTTTCCACTCCAC
The DNA here is from genome assembly GCF_035582795.1 of Mycteria americana. Taxonomy (NCBI): domain Eukaryota; kingdom Metazoa; phylum Chordata; class Aves; order Ciconiiformes; family Ciconiidae; genus Mycteria; species Mycteria americana. Next base: position 4,783,803 of record NC_134365.1, read on the forward strand.
TAAGATTTCCAGAAATGGGTGCCTGATATTAAACTCTTTAAATCCACGCTAACTAGTTATGTGACTGCCCTGATTTTTGAAAGTAGATTGCTGCTAGTTCTCACCAAGACTCAATCCACTTTGATAGGGGTCAGTAATTATGAAGATTTACAATAGGATTTTAGGAGTTTATTTTCAGAAACCCAGCCTAAGCCTGATTCCGCTTCCAGGGAGTGCCATGGATCGTCATTTAAACAGGAGCAGCTTTGGGGCCTAAATAAAATCCAGTCATCAAGGCCAGTAGATACCCACAACAAATCCGAGCTGACAGCTGTTTTCTCCAGGGCTAAATTTGTACCAAAGAGTTTAGGAAACATAAGCAACTAATCATCTCACCCTGAGAGAAATTAGTTAAGTATGAAAGGATTAAAGGAACCCTGAAAACTGAGAGGAAAAGTAAAGAAGCTTTTCATAAAACATCTTTTTTGATACTCAGTAGAGTTTCCTTCAGTAGGAAATGTTGTCCAGTCGTATTAAAGTCACCATCTGTTCTGCAGCAGCACACCTCCTCTGTAAAGAAGGGTAAATCTCACACGCTGCTCTGGAACAAATGCAAATTTGGGAGCATACATACAACTTTCCTTCACTTAAGCAGGTCGGTGCTGAGATTTTACTCAGTATTTAGTCTTCCTCAGTGCAAGACGAGACACAAAAATGCCCTCAAGCAGCAGAGTCTGCATTGTCATCCTTTTTACCCTATTTTTCTTTTTTTTTTGCAAAGAGAAAAAGCTCCTTCCTCTATTAGGTAACCTCTGCCAAAATGGAATACCAGGGCTGGGACACACCAAGGAATAATATCTCACTTCTCTGTGCAGGGAGCTAAGTTTAGGGCAGCCTGCGTTATTATATTAACCTCGGGTGTGTGGGGTGGTGGGGTATGGAGACTGAGAGGTCTACAACACTCTTCCCAGCACAAAGGTCTACCTAAAGGTAGCACATCATAGATCACAAGGGCCAAATGACACAATAGTCACGGCTACCTGCAACAAGGTTAACCAGAGTAGTTCCTCTGCCCTCAGTAAAGCTGTGGCAGTCAATATCAGGTTGGCATCTGCACTCACAAATAAGCTTTTAATTAGGGCTGATCAAAAACTAGGATTTCCAGGTCATGGTCTTCCTAGATAAACTATATCTTCCAAGATATAATTCAGCTGGCAGTGTGGCAAACACTAAATAATGGGAGGAAAGGCACGGAGGAGAAGTAGAGACCAAAAGCAGAGGTCCAAGATTGTTGGCGTTGGTGCAACTTAACAGTGATGTGACACAATGAGTTATTTCATTTTGCTTTTCCATGGACTTACGTGGAATTGAAGCAAAACTGATAACTATTCAGCAGCACATACAGATATTGCAAAAGGAACATTTCTTGTCCAGTACATCCAATCTCAGCCCATTTTACAACATAATTGTGCAAAAAGCTAAAGAAGCATATCCAGTGCCAACAAGACAGGAGCAGTATGGCAAGCAAACTCATTCTGGTGATGTAAAGGAAGTAATGGGAAGAGGATATGAGTTTTCATCTCCTTTACATGTTATTACCCTTCTTGAGTGTAGGAGCTATGCAACCCCTGTTGCATGCCCCTGGGCTCCAAGTGCCTACACAAACACTCTCACCTGATAAGGCCGGTTTACTGACCTCAGTCTCTCCAGTGCGAGATGTGGCTTTACATTGGACAAGAGGTTTTCAGAACTGATGTTGGAGTAGGTTGAAATCAGTCTAGGTTTAATGTCGCCGCACCTTGAGATGCCAGCCCTAGATACAGAGGGGCAGCCTCTGAGCGCACTGCTGAGATTCAGCAAAGGTACAGGCTGTAAAGCATTTTGGCATGTCACGATGGCTTGTGCCACATGAAGATCAGGCTGAGCATTGTGCATGCTGCACAGGTTGTGGAAGAGACTTTTAACTCCAGGTCTTCAGTGCTGAGCTCTTTTCAAACTCAGATTGAAGTCAGAACAATCATTGCCCGGAGTACTTTCTGTTGATTCTTCATCCACACACTTTCCTAACTTTTAAGTGCCTGCCCAAAGCCAGGCAAACAACCTGAATAATATTACTGCTTTGGCTGTATTTTTTTCAGAGGGCTGTATAATATATATCAGGCAATTGAGAACATCTTATGCATATAGAAACTGATGCACTAACAAATCCAGAAGAAAATCCAGAAGGGTCCACAGATCACTGACTGTGTTTTCCAGTCTGATCTTCTCCGTGAAAGACAGAGAAATAATGGACAAAAATATTTTTAGCCTACAAGTAAATTTTATTAAATCTTGGCCAGCCTCTGTGACAACACTACAGTATATTTTGTGTGCTACAGTGGAAAATCAGGGAGCGTTCCCAGTGTGACTTGGCTACATCCACTCCTCCTCCAGGTCCTGCTCCCCATCTGTACTGGCAGAAAGGCCATCAGGAGCACCAGTAGTAGATATCTGATTAACTCAAATGTACTTGTTTCTTATTTAGACAGCTTCAGTGTCTAAGGCACACTCTAATCATTAGACTTCAAGGAAAAGTAACCCTTTGTCTTACATACCAGAAATCACAGTGCATTGCATGTAGTAGCAGTCTAAGCTGTGCTTCTGTCCCACCCTGCTATTCAAGACCTTGCTCCCAGATGGACATAGCATGTTTTCTCTCTCTCATTGTCTAAAAAAACAGTGCTAAATTTATGTTCAGTGCCATTAAACTTATCTATGCCCACATGCAGAACCACTCATCGCCATTACCTGCCTGCGGAAATCTGGCTTGAGATCCCAGGGCCACTTCATCATAGACACAAGGCAGAAATGTCTCCCCTGAAAGGCTCCAGATTGATCCTCCCGAAAGCCCAGGCTGCTGTGGCACTTAACTCTCCTTGTTAACACTAGAGACCTGTGAAGACCTTATCTATAGAGATGACAAATTGGTTAGGCTGGGCCTATGTCCCACCAAAGTCTTGTACAACCGGGCATCTGTCTAGAGCAAGGTGGGAGATAGTGCTGAAGGGTGAGTGAGAAATAACAGCAGCCTTTTCTCCTCATTTTGCAGAGAAGGTCTCCACACAGCTCAGCTTTTAGGAGAAAGAAAGGGTTGAAAAGCATCAGGAAGAGATGTTCAGACTAGAAGAGTATGAAGAGCATCTGTTTCCATGGCTGGGTTTTTTTGTATTTAATACTATAAATTTCATTAGGAGAGTATAGACGCTCTCATTCATCTTTGTATGGCATAAGCCAACTTCTGGCACCCTGGAGTGAGGAAGAAGCTTTCTCTCCCATTTTTCTTCTGCTACGTTTTCATGCGTCCCTCTGCATTTGGCCATTGTCAGAGACAAGAGTAGATTGACCCCATGGTACAGTGCAGTGGGGCAGTTCCTCAGACACCTGCACCTCTCCTTCTCTTTCTGTATCTTCCCTTCTTTTCCCTCCATTCTGTTGCTGTCTCTCAAACCTTTTCTCTAACTGTGCTAGTAAATCCTCATGCCTATCTATAGATGGCAGCAACTTTCCAAATCAGTTGCAAATACTGATGTAGGATGGTCTCTGGCTTCCTATGGACAGAAGTGTTTCACTGCATGAAATAGGTAGCAAACTGTACGTGGATGTAACGGTATATACAAAGAAGTTCACTCACTCCTAAGGAGGAGGGGATTTTTTTATGTGCATCTGAAAAGGTTTGGATTGACAGCAGAGACATGCATGGGGGTGGAGGAGGCAGTTGGGGAAAGTGGGTGGATTTCTTTATTCTGCTATTAGCTGCCAGCTCAGAAATATTTAAAAGAAAAAAAAAAAATGTACTCCCTGCCTGTGATTGTTGCTGGCTCTTAACATATGTCAGGCTCTTATCATTTCATAGCAGCTGGCAAGTTCATGCAGAACCACCAGGCGGCCCAACGTGGCCAGTAATCAGTTAAGTACAGATGTCCAAATAGATGTAACTTCCATTAAACTTTAAATAAAGATAATTTATGCTGAGTAAACAGACGAGTGAGCACATTTGCCCAAATACAGATGGCACTACCTGATAGCAGCGCATTAGAAGGGTCATTAAACAGGGAGGTTCAATAACATAGTACTCAAAGATGGTCTTCTGCAAAGAAAAATAGCTGAGATCAGGGGTATAAAGTCTACCTCTGCATTTATTTTTTTTCTACTTCCTTTTGAATAGCTCGGCAGGTTTGGAGTCTTAATGGGGCATAAAGAGAAACACACTTTCTCCTGCAGGGACACCCTTGCACCTGTCCGTGGAAAAAATAAATTTAAAAAAAGGAATTGTAATCTGTCTCACTTGGAAACCAGGATAAGTGTGTTCACTTAGAGGCAAGGAGGAGACGTTTCTGAGGCTGACGGCCTTAATCCAAAGCCTGATGACTTTAGGGAGGGACTTCCACTGCAAGGGGCTTTGCATTTGCCCTGCATCCCCCAGAGAAGGTACGCACTGTCATCACACCCACAGCAAGACGTTTTGTCCTGGAACGGGACTACGTGCGCACATGCACACACGCAGTCATTCCTTCCTCCCTCTTAACTGCACGGTAGGGATGCAGAGTTTTGCGGAGGGCTTCGGTGCTAGCTCTTCAGTAAGGAGAGGGAATTAAGCTGAGGCACCAGATGGTGGGTTTAGGCACCAGATGCTGGGGTTTCAACCTTCCTAGGACATAGGGAAGCCTGGTGAAGAAGGAAGAGGTCGGATCATCTTTAGTATACCTTGTATGGAGCTGTCTGATCACACCACACCTGCTCACAGCAGAGCCATTGAAATCATGGTCTGTACCAGCATCCTGGACATTAGGAAGGAATCCCTTCCTGTGGGCATCTCAGATGAGCATCTGACTGGTCTACACGCTGTTAATTCAGTGGCCAAGCACTGCAAAGACACAGCAGCACTGACTTCATCTTGGGACAGCTGCTACCATCATCACCTGTCTCCTGACCTTCTCTGTTTGCACAGTCCACCATGAAGCCCAGGGCATGGCTGTAATAACGACAGCAAGGCGCGAGGGAGGGTTTTGATGTCCTCAGCACGCTCCCTGGCCACTTCAGCTGTGGAGATGAGGACAGTTTTTGTCAACTGCAGTGGCATTTAAGTGATTCACTGAAGACAGCAACAGGACCCAGTAAAATAAAAAATATTCATAAGTAACTAGTGCCAGTTTCTAGCTGAACTGTCTGTGGCTTTATACTAGAAGTCACCTTTCTGACTTTCACCTATTCTGTAATAACTCTACATGTCTCCTTGCCTGTAATCAACAACAGCCACCTTATTTCAGGTTTGGTCGGATCGTGCAGTGGAACAATATTGCCCATCACCTTTTTTTAATCATAGAAAGGAAGGATGGGATTTTTCTTTACTGATTCCTGCCAATTAACAGGTGGGTGTCCATGCTAAGCTTGTCATCTGGGTTCCTTCTGCAGCTGGTGGAGCTTCCCAGGGCAATTCATGCCCTGTGAAGAGCTGTGATGAATCACCTCTGAAACTTCCTCTCTCTACTGACTATTGAGAGAGTCCAGATGTCTGCACTAGGCCAGATGCCTCATTTTCAGATGGCTAACATTAGATAAAAGAAATCCAACTCAAAAGGGATTGTCAGCCTGTCTTTATTATTTTTATTTACTACATTCTTCTCTCTGCCTCAGTTTGGTCTTTGTGGAATAAGGATAACGATATGTTACTGCTAATGTGACGTCCCACTGTCTCAACCCTTCTCTTATCCATGCTAAAAGGTTGTCCCAGGGAAGGGAGGGCTGAGTCGTTTATTAGGTTTACAGTATAACCTACAAGGGAGGGAAAGATGGCAATACCCTGGGGAAGGTGCAGCGGCGATGGTGGGGATGGGAAAATCTCGAACCAGGATGAAAATACAAAGTCACTGAGGTATTCCCTAGGAAGGAAAATCCTGTTGCAGAAGTTGCATGGGTCTCTGCTTTGCTGCCCACTGGGGCTCCCTGCTCCATTTCTCTCTGATGACGACGAAAAGACCCCATTAGCAGCTGTGTGCCACAGACCCCCATGTGCTGCTCCAGCACATATTTCCACTTCAGATCTTCCCCCTCTTCTTGCAGACAGAAAACTTGAGCAAAGAGCAACTGGCCTGGCCGTCAGGAAGATACCTGGGATCAGCCCTCAGACTCCAGAAGCCTTCCTGAGACACCTTCAGTGGGACAACTGGGGGATGTTATTTGGGTATTCCTGGTGCACTTTCAGGAATTAAGCTCAAAACTCCTGAGATTTGACTCCTGCACTTATGACTTGTCTCCCCTTTATTTATTAAGAAATAATTAATTTTCAGGTATCTGTAGGGTCAAAATCCACTCTGCCCACATTACAAGATCCTGTCTTTCCTTTGGCTGTCTCAGAGTCCTCCCTCCAATGACTCTCATTTTAATCCAGGGCTCTTTTCTAAAAACCCTTGGTCTAGTATGACCCCATTCATGACATTGACCTACACAAATTCTTTCACCTCCCCTCAACTTTCCTCCCCCACCATTTTGGAATCATCGCTGTCAAAAATATAATTTCTCATGTGTCAACATCAGATCCCACAGATATTGGAGTTGCTGGCAAGATTCTCTAGTAAGACCATGTATTCATGCTGCTGCAGGCACTATTAAAACATTTTTGCCCTAAATTCTCTCAATAATATTTAAATTAATGGCAAAGGGCTGGGATGAGGCACTGACCAACAGGATTTGATGCTGTATTGAACATTTCCATCATTGTGTTTTATTCAAAACATTTCCTTCTTCAGGGTGATTATTTCATTTTATATTTCCTGGCCTCATGCTCATGTCACACCCCAGTTCCTGTAGCTGTCAGATTAAACACTGCTTTATCAGAAGAAATGCCACCGAATTATAAAACTTCTTTGGCCATTTAACACCTTTATCTCTGTCTTGCCTCTGCCAGGATTACTGACACAGATTTGTCCTGTCCTTACTGTCCCAGAAAACTCCTAAAATGTATGTAACAGATGACTTCCTAGAGAGTATTTTTAACACTTCTTTAGCATGTACACGAAAGCTATGTTTTGGTCATGGAAATCTGTGTGCAGGTACAAATGCGCTTTTCATCTGTGAAATACCATAATGTAAAAAAAAAAAAAAATTCTCATGGGTGTGTTAACCTTTCTGAATCGTGCTGATTTCTTCCCTGTTAAACACAAGTGGGTTGAGACCCTTGTTCATGTAAACCCATTTCTAGCACCTGAAAGTTGCGCCTTGGAGCTGATACCCTCTTGCTGGAAGCAGGTATAAAACCGTTAACCTTGATGGAGGTGTCATTCTAGGCCAGAACAAGCTGGGACCAGCTAAAGGGAAACGAATGCCCATCTGAATGGTCCAGAGCATTCAGAACATCTCTCTCCCTCATCCAGGGGAATTTTTTGCTGTTCACACACATACAGAGAGTGACCCTCTGTTGCAAAGCCGAGGGACTCCACCGACACCATGGGGTCACTGCACAGGGTCACAGTCGCATGTTAGGGTCATTTCAGCCTTGGACACGCATGGCTTTTAAGACAGCCCCGGCCTGAGAGGGGTGACAGAAGGTGACACGCTCTGCTGTGAGGCAGGCTGTGCCAGATCAGCTGCACAGCTTCTGGCCAGCTCAGATCATGGCCACAGCAATTGAAATCTGCTTAGAAAGCATCATTCTGTGTCTGCCTGTGAAATACCCTGTGGCTGTACCCTGAGATACGGCAGCAGGGAGAACGGGGGGATTGCACTGACCTAGGCTTGGCTTTGCTATTTTGTAGCATTAAGCAACTCCCTTAACCTCCCCATCCATATGAAAAATGACAGGCGGAGGGTTTACCTCCTTGAAGAAAACCTACCCCCAACTCCAGCTGAAGTTGGATTAGGTCCCAAATTCAAATGCCAGCACTAAAGGGTCATCATAGGTAGCAGCCATCACTGCACCCATCCTGGCTCCTCACACCCAGCTGGTACCATCCCAAACCTCTTGGACATTGCAGTGGCTCCCAACACCCTGACACTGGAGCAGCTGTTTATTTTGCCTCTGTGGTCTGGCACTGGTTTCTGATGAACTGTGTGTGCTCCTGTTTGGATGTCTGAACTTCCATGCTGATGTTTGATGTGTAGCTGTAACAGCTTGATCCAAGGGAAAGAGTGGGATAGAGCGGTACCCATCCTCAGACTTTGGCTGATCCAACTATAATACTGAGTGAAAGGATTTCAGGGGCTTGGTTCTGCTATGACCCAGTTCAGCAATCATATAAGATTCATAGATGTGAAGGTCAGAAGAGGTTATTACAATCACTTCATCTGACCTTTTGAAGAAGAGGCCAGAGAATCACATGCATGGTGGGACGTATGTTGAGCTCCAGCCATCAACTCTGAGTCAGGACCAGCCTTTCCCCCACGGCTAACGGGTTTTCAAACCTCCAGATTCCTTTCTGAGCCCTTCTTCAAGCTGTGAAGTCTGGCGCTGGCTTTAGGCTTTCCTCAGATACAGCGATTATTATCTCTAACAGGTATTGTGGTCTTTTTGTCTATCATCATCAGAAATTATTTCTACTTCAGTATCTCCTTAGGGCCCATTTGTGCTAGACTTTGTCAAAATATTTCCTTGTTCCTCAAAAAAATAAAAAGATCATGAGATAGCACTTTCTTAGCCAAGATGAGATGTGTCCATGTTCTGCAGCCAGCGCTCCCAGTCCCAGACATTCCCATCAAGTGATCCACCTGGCAAATGCGATGCCTTCTCTTGACTGCCATGATCATTCTCCTTCCAAGAACAACTGCTGAACAAATAACTGACTCGTTGCCTGCTCTTAGAAAGGTACCAGACAGACACACTTGGATGAGCAAATCAGTAAGCTGTTCACAAACTGCTTCTAGTATTTGAAATCATAACTCATTGCCCTGACTTGGCATAGTGGCCACCATCTCAGATGGTGGCTCATGGAGAAGACCTTCAGGGAGACATTGGTGAATGGCTCCTCCATTTGCTGCTTCTTACAAGCAAGAGTAGATCTGACACCTTAAATTAAACACCCAGGGTCAACAGCATGAATGCAACCCTCAGGGCTTCTCTATGTAACATGTCAGTCTAAGGTGACATTTTTTAAATGAACTTAGTTAAACTGGTGCTCATGGCTATAGGGAAGACGTTGATTTTGGTTTCAGTCAGGCTGTATTTTGATATTTAATCTGGTTTAAATAAAAACAAGTCTTTTGGATTGTATTAATTAAAACAGTTCACCCTCATGGAAGAAAAGCCCAGGAGTAGTTGTAAGCAACCAAGAAGTCAGGAAAAAAGCATGAAGGCAGCTCCATCTCAAGGACGAAAATGAATGCTCATTATTTTTTTCCCCTCTGCATTTGTACTGGTCAAGCTATAATTTATTTTATTTACTTTTTCAGGCCAGAGTCTTAGGAACTAAATATCCTATAGCAAAGAAAATACTCCTTTTGTCCTTAATAGGGCAGAGAAACCTGAGCTAAGAGCCTTACTTGTTCTGCCAAGATAAGAATCCTTCAATTTTGTGAGCAGAATATAATCTTCAGTGTGACCAGATGCCTCGAACTATCTGATTGGTTTAAAATAAGAGGAACAGCTTTTCCAAGTTATTACGTCAAATTCTCCTCTCTGTCATCCCACTCTCTGCAGCACGCTGATGTCACTGATGTTGCTGGTAAGAAAATGTTGAGTGACACAACCTGTCGGAAAAAGAAAAGGCATAAGAAATGGGTTAAATATTTCAGGCTCTGATTTAACGACCATCTGAGTTAGCAGCAACGTATATACCGATGGCAAGAGACTCTGAGTACTTGCGAAGCAGAGGAAAGGGGCTGATAGACCAGATCAGTCCAACCACAAAGCACGCTTACAAATGCACACATACACGGGTGGCAAGGTTATTCAGCTCCTGCCTTTGGGTAGAATAATTGCCGTGTGAAACATTAGTGAATCAGCATGAATGTTTCATAAGTTTGAATTTATAAAATATTTCTGATTTTCCTGTACACATGCCTTTCAAAGATAACTTTCAAGTGCTTGTTGTATTATGCATCTCACTTTTCAAGAGAACAGCATGATTTCCTTGAAGACATATCCGTTTAGAGAGTTGCCATGGCAATTTGTTCCCACCCCCCAAAAATGCTTAAAAACAGATTTTTCCATTGTCTTCTGATTTCTGCAGATTACAAAATGCTTTGCTTTTCTCCCTTCCCTAGAGTGACTCTAGGTGAGTGTACAGAAAAAAAGAAAGAAAAATCTTTTTTTTATTTAAATTACCTTCTGATGGAAGCAGAAAGCTTCTTCCTCCAAAGTTTAGTCACAACCAAAGCAAAATTATCTTACTATTTGAAACAATCATTTATTAGCATGATTTTTTTTTATCCCAGGAGAATCCTGATAAAAATTGCCTGTGCAAACAAAAAACCTCTTTTTACATATGCAAGGTAATTATTAATCCAATTAACCATCTGCATACCAGCATATTTAATTTGTTCTCAGAATTACTCTTTTCCTGCCGTAATTGAACTAACCACCTTGCACAATCTGTAAATCTGACCAAAAATTCTGTTGAACGCTTTTTAAAAATAAAAGACAGGTTTTGGCAAAAATGGATTAACTAAAGAATTTTCCTTATTTCACTTTTTTTTTTGCTTTTAGACAAAAAACACCTTCTGCCCCCAAAGAAAAGCAACCAAACAGTGATGAGGATTATATTGTCAAATATGGCAAATTATGGTTTTATTTCTGGAGGGGAAAAAAACCCAGCAAAAAATATCAATATAGTGATATTTTTATCCCCATTAACTTTTAACGACAAATATGTTCTTTGATCATTGTTAATTGCTTGGTCCCAGAGCATAATCAGACAGAGTATTTTGACTAGAAAACAGACTGCTTTGCTTGTAAACACTCCTTCTTTCCCTGTTTATATTGAAAAATAAAATGAAAAACTAATAATGCTTGACAAGTCCATTCCTAGTGCTGTTTTACATCAGAGGTTGTGCTGTGTTTTTAAAATAATATTGCTCTTTCACAATTCTTATTTTAATTGCTCAGCTGGGGGGATGGGTCAGCACAAAGTATATGTCCTGATGTTTCTCCTTTGTGCAGGAAACTCTCTGAATAACTCCAGGGAACCAAAACACGCGAATGGCTTTATCCAGAGCAGCTCCTAGAGACTGGAGCTCTTTCCACTGATATGAGGAAAACAAAATGAAGTGCAAAAGGGGATATTAGGTGGGAGCAGCACAGGGAAAAAGACAAAGGGCTCTAATCATTTGTCTTGGCACGGGTATCTAACATCACTTGAGATGCCATGGAGGCATCTGAGACATCCTCACAGGTCTGGTGCGGGGAGGCCCTATGGGAGACTGTGCCCTTCTGGGAACCAGGCTGGGCACCATAATAAAGGGCTCTGGACAGTTGTGTTGAGGAAATTGGACCAAATTCTTGTCCTGGAGGTTTGCCTGCCAGCTCAGGGGCTCCCAGGTGGGGATATCACCCATTAGGTGTCTTAGCAGTGAGCTGAAGCTTTCCCTTATGTTCTGTCTAATCCTGTGATAACTCCGCTCCTGACCAAGCCACTGGAAGGACTGGTATTTTGACCATTCTGCATGGCCTCTACACCCATGCAGGAGGGACAAAATAGATGCCTGTTCAATGAAGGCAGGTACCCAAGCCTTGGACATTCTTCCCCCAGGTGAATCCAAGACATCTCCCTGGCTGGGCCACTGTACACAAGCATGGTGGGAGCTCTGTATCTCAGTGGCATGTGGCCCCAGAAAACCCAATTCAGTCACCGTGAAATCAGTGTGAATTTTGGTGTAGAATTTAGGAGGATCTAACCCATGTATTAGGAATTGTGGCTAAACTTTAGGTCCTAGTGACATATCAAAGGTGTTATAGTAGCTCCACAAGGGTGCTAGACTCTCAGAATGCACGACTTGGTGATTTAGGGCTCTCTGCAGCTTTTAGATTGTGACAATTATTTTCTGCTCTCCCTGTTCCTCTCCTGTTTGAGCAACTTAAACTATTACTGCTTCGCTAAAGCAGTTCCTGCTTGCCTTTGCTATTATGTGTTCTGGAACAATGAACACAATCACCACTTTCTGAATAGGATTTTGGCTGTGTGTTTGTAAATAGGCTTCCAAGCAGAAAGGCGGAGGGGTGGGGGGGTGGTGGAGGGGGGGATAAAGGAATTGCTATCTGCTTTCTCTCTCTCTCTCTCTGTACCTGTAAATAAACAGAGCCATCTGATGCTCTGCTGTTTCCCAGTATGGGTTACAATAGGGTAAATTGGAGTCAGTGGGATTTTCTCTTTTCCCTCCGAGATATATCTATGTTTTAATTACTAAATAATCTGACTACAAAGTTGATCCCACTGAACCAGACACAATGTTAATTTTAGCAAGGCAATGTGCATGCAAGTAGAGAGGAGTTTTGAATGCTGATTTCCTGTCTGCCTTCCCTTCTGCCTCACCCCCGTTTGAAAAGAAAAAGGCAAAAAGATCTATATATAAATAAGGATCACCAAGCTGGAGAGAATTTAAAGCTAAGAAAAAAGTTGTTTAAATGTTAAAGACAACTTTATGCAGTGCCTAGCCTTGCCCTGAGCAATATCCCTGCTCTGTCACTTACCTGCTGTGCTGCTTTTCCAGTCTCGTGGGGCTGCTTCCACTCACACCTACCGGTGCCCTAAGCTTTCTGAGCTAGCGTGTGTCTCTCATGGGTATCTTGCACTCGTAGTTGCAGTGATTGCAACATGGATAACAGCAGAAAGCTTTATGTATAAATATGGCACTGGATGGTGCAACCTCAGGGAAAGGTGGTGAAGGCAAAGGATGCCCGATGCCAAATTTTGCTACTGAACGCCATGAAACTTGGGAGAGATGCGTAACAACCTCAGGAATTCAAAATTGCCATCAGTGGATGCCAGATCAGTGCTAGAAAAATGGGGAACTGGCAGCCTGCTTTCATCTGGAATTGAATAATGTTGTACATCATGAGCTAGCCCATCTTCTTCCTCTGAATTGCATCGTAGGTGCGAGACAAGAACAGAGCAGAGCACGTGCACAGCTGCATTCATCTTCTCATTTGACCTGAAGATGCTCCAGGAAAAAAACCAATCCTTTCAATTCTCTCTCTTTGAAACAAGAAATGAGAGCAAAAGCAAACAACAAGTTTCTACTTGCCTCTGGATCCCAAAGGAGGATTAGCCGAAATTCTCTGGAGCTCCCTGAAGATGCTGTCACAGATCTTGTAACTCATACTGATAGTTTCAAGTCATGATAATGAACCTGCATGTGATTTCCACTTTTAATTCATCTGACTTCAGCTTCTGGCCCCTGAGTGAAATCACTCAAGAGCTTATGCTGAAGTAAGCCACCCTTCTGTCTAATAATCAGCCATAATATAGTAGTGCCGGGCACCTTAGGCTGGTATATGCTGATCCTCATTTCTTTGATTCCTCCAGCACTGGGTTTTTAGAGATGGTGCACCACTGGAGCTGTCAGAGTAGCATAAAACTAATAACCAGGCTGTATTACATCTTGATGATGTGACAATGGTACTGATGGTGCTTATTCTCAGAGACTACAAGGCAGCATTTCTTTGATTGCTTATGGGAACACTTTACAGCTGAAGTATAATTTCATTTATTAGAGGCAGACAGCTTATAAAAATGTGTGAAACACAACAGGTACCAAAAGGAAAGCTTGGGAGACTAATGAGACACAGGGCTCATACCTTTAAAGAAAACAAAGGTTTCTACAGACAAATGGCTGATGCAGTTTGTTTTTTATAGACGTAAATCAATCAAAACATTCAAACCATGTTATCCTGGAGAGTTACAGCAAATACATTTCATCTAAAATTATTGATGACTTTGCTTTTAAACAGAGGATAGAACCAAAAGGAAAACAAGGAGGAAGAAAAAAATCCTTCACGTTCAAAGAAATATAGCTGGAGTGAAAAACAATCTAGCAGAAGGGGAAAAAGTACACAAGTAAAATAATAATAGTATTGCTACAAAGTGCCTTTTCCTCAGAACTCTCTCCCACCCTATCTGAGCACTCAGGGACAGAATTAAAGCAAAATTTGATGTAAACATCTTCAGTATGGATCCAAGAGTGAATGTGGGCACAGTGAAAAGTTTGGCATCATTTAGGAGTGACAAAACTGCCCCAAGCAGCCTGCAGAAGGGTTTACAGGTCCATTTCCCAGCTGGTGAGGTGTGTCCTTGCTGAATGGTGGTCATGGACCAAAGATCAAGTGAGGAAGGTGTGTGGACCCTGTGTGCTTCATCTCTGAACCAGTGCTGAGAGGGAGCTGAGGTGCCTAGGAAGAGGCAACAGTTAGGATCCTGATCAGGAGGAGGCTGCGTAGTCAACAGTAAACGTCCCAATTCTACGGTCAAAGCAAGAAGATGGAGAAGGCAAAGGCTGCGAGATGTTTTCCAAGTGTTAGAAAGCACTGGTCATGTGTTCAGAGGAATGAAGGGCCTTCAGTTCATTTGGAAAGCTCCTGCTGGCTTCCTCCTATGTTCCAATATATCTATATCTATATCTATATCTATGTCTATATCTATGTCTACGCAGCGGACTGCAGTGAGGCACTGACTGATCCTGCTCACACTCCTCGCTGGCTAGCCAAGAGCCACTTTAGCACAGCCTGATGCCAAACCATGGCGTGGCTTCAGTGGGCAATTTTTCTGAGCACATATGTAGTGTGGTGCATATGGGACAATACGGAGACTTCTGGAACGTGAGACATTTAGTCTTCTCCAGGCTAGAGATTTTGAGCATGGATTTTCATATGGATGGCCAAAAAAATCCAGAGGGTCCAGGCATGCAGTATTTGATCATGGGGATTCATGTGTAGTGGTTCTAAACAGGATGCCAAACATTCCGCGGTGTAAATATCTTCCCCCACAAAAAAAACCAAAACCAAAACCAAAAACAAAACAACCCACCATGTGTGTGGAACGAAAAACAGGCATGGAGACCCAAGTATGCTGCACCATACACCTTCCAGAGCAGTACTGATTTGGTATCCAGCCAACTTGGAAGAAAGGAGAAGCAGCTGTGCCCCATTTGAACCTGTCTCCCCATACGTATCCAAGACATCCCTGGCTGTAAACCCTGGGCAGCTATCAACACCATAAGGAGTGTCACCTGTTGCCGCTGCCTCCATCTCCCAGCACAGCACAGCACCCTGTATTGCCTGAAGTTTGAAGAATTAAGGCCATGCCCTGAAAGGATTTGTCCCAACACAATCTGAGTTAGGACAGCAGTGATGAGTATTAACAGGAGTTGATGATTATTTACACTGATGTTCCCATGGACGTGCATTGCTTGGGAATGTGTCTCACCAGTCACAGAATCCATCCCCCATCAGTTTTTGCAATGAAGAGTTCGACCTCTGACAAAGTCTTTCATGTATGTTCAGGTCCACAGAGCAGCTACAGAGCATCAGATTGGGCTCAAGAGACTTCAGTTATATTCCTCTGTCCTAGGCCTGTTAGAAGTCCTCAGGCAAGTCAATCTGCCTCCATACCTCAATTTCCTGACCTGTTAACTGAAAGTGACGTTACCGATATCATTGTAAAGAATCTTCAGACACGCTTGGGTAGATTACTGGCAGGAGGTGCTGGTCTTTGGCTGAAAGCACTGGAGATGGAGACAGAAGCCCTTAGCCTCAGACTGATATTGCATAATTTTGCCATCTTGGATTGGGAACCGGTGCTGGCGTCTTCTGCCATGCTACAAACACACTTCTGCCACAGATTAAACAGCAGCTATGAAAGCTTCATCTGGAAGTGCTGGCTTAGTGCTCTTTTGGCCATGGGCTTTTCTTCGCATTGTTTTGTGGGATATACTCTGCAATTTAGATCTGATTATCTTGATCACAATGTGAGCCTACGATATTAGGTACCCAGAGCCAGGTTTTCTAGCACTCTTTCTTAATACTTTTAGCTTTGAATTACAATCCTAATTAATGTGTTGAGCTTGCTTTGCCAGTTCCTGTTAGGAAAACAATCAAAGCTCGTTTTGTGAGAGATGAGAACAAGGCAGCAAAATGTTTGATACCCTTCCCTGTCTCTACCACCACCTGATCTCTCTGATGACATTGTTTGTGATCCATCACACAGGCATATTATTTCTCATCCAAATTGTTTCACATTTTATTACACTCAGGTAGGGGTCAAGGAACCAGTTCGGTTACAGTCCTCTTGGCTGGGTGGTTGTGGGTTTTGGCAAAATACAAAAGGAAAGATTTGGGAGTCTGGCTAAGCCCTATTCTCTTTCATGTGAAAGCCATTTAGCACTGTTGGGGAGGGGGGCCTCGAGGGAGGAGTCAGTACCATGTACCTTGCTTTGAAGCCCTGACATGTTCTGAAGAATGAGAGACCTGTCTGTAAATGAGAATCAGGCCCATAGATGTAAAGGGCTGAAGCTGCTTTGAGTACCTAAGTTTTACCTCCCACACAGAGACTCTCACTCTGCCA
This sequence comes from Mycteria americana, assembly GCF_035582795.1. NCBI lineage: Eukaryota > Metazoa > Chordata > Aves > Ciconiiformes > Ciconiidae > Mycteria > Mycteria americana. The sequence goes on from NC_134365.1 coordinate 4,800,305, forward strand.
TTGCACCTTGAGCCCCATCTCTTACTTGAATTGGGCACATCAGTTACAGGGATGCTGTGTTTGGATACAACAGGTCTAAGTGGAAGTCCACCATGCTTGGTAAATGTAAACCTGAGTGATTCCCATGCCCAGACCCACCCCATATTTTACACCCTCTTGCTCACACTGGCTGATCCCCTAGTCCAAAGCCTGATGCTCTTCATGGGATGCCAGACTCCGTCGTGTGCCCTCAGGATGGGCTGAGTATGTTACTCCCACTCCGCCCTGACCACCCACAGTTCTCCTTAATTCAGCTCTTCCTAAAAGTAATGTGGTTGCTTTCATTATGAACCACATGAAGACTACGGCTAACAGACAAGGCTGAACCTGCTTTTCGCCTTACAATATAACTTATGCCACAGAGAACAAAGCACATCCTTTAGAAAGCTGCCCCAGTGCTCAGGTACATTAACTCCAGGCTATCTCAAGCCAGTGCCAGCAAGGGTGAGGACTTCTGGGTAGGAAACAGTATAATCTCCATTCACTTCTTACACGCTCTTCTGCTGTGTAAGGACAAGGAAAAAAAATTAGCTGACTTAGCAAGTCATCGCAACCTGGAAGAGGTCACATATCATATTATACCCAAGGTGTAATCTCACTGCTAAGTGTTGTGCTCAAAGTGAATGCTTTGTTACTTGTGTGCAGTGAAGTCATCGCAGCGGAATAAATGCAATGCCAGGACGATCGTGCTTTTCTCTCACTCCCTTCCCTACGACGCATAATGAAGAGAAGGTAAAGGGAATGAAGAATATCGTTTGCTATTGTAGTCTGGCAGAGAGGGCTCATTTGAACAACTGTCAGCCATGGAATTTCATCTGAGTTTCACAGATAAAATCTCCTGTTTCAGGGATTATATTTACTCAGTGTGTTTAATGTGACAATGAAAACTCTGCACGCACTGATCTTTTAAATAATAATAAAAAAGCCCCAACAATGAAAATCTCACAGGCAGCCTAATAAGTGGAAAATTAATAAGTGTCAAAATCAGAAGATAAAATTCTACCCAGCAAAGCAGAAAGGGAGCTCCCCTATTTCTTACAACCGAAACTGCATAAAGAAATTTTTCTGCTGTTTTGCATCCAGCTCAAATATCGAATACTACCATGTAGGTTCCCCTCGTCCACGTTCCTTTGGGTGGAGTGCCTTCAAAGAGCAGCGCGGTGCTCTGTGCCTGCAGGATTTGGACCTCTTTCAAGGGTTTTTGTTTCAAATGTGCCTTAGCACCCAAGCTGGTATCTGGCCGCTTTTTCTCAGTTAGTAAGAAACCTTTGCTGAAGAGAAGAGGACGAACGGAAGAATAAACGGGGAGAGGGGACCCTGGCACAGGCAAAGGGGCAGAGCCTGTCTCAGAGGTGTCTGCATGGGGTTTTCCAGGCAGATGGGAACCTGCACTGAAGTGGCATGTAGCTCACTGAAGCTGAGCTAACGAGCTCCATGCAGGCAATGGCAGGTTGTGCTTGGTGCCATCACATTATAGCTACACGGCCTCTGATTTGGAGCTGAAGCAGAGGCAGAGTTTAGGGAAGTCTGTGAAGAAACACCAGAGCTGCATGTGGGGTCCCTTCAGCTCAGCCTTTAGCATGGAAGAGCTCAGAGACTCACTTTTCCTGCAAAGTATTAAGGACAAGAATGAATATCCAATTTGTTGAGAAATGCTAGAACAGTGGAGGATAGAGGACTTTGGGGCACCTGGGGCAGGTCATCCAGCAGCAGTCTAAAGAGACAGGGAAGTGACTGGGGTTGTCAGAAAGATGCAAAATAGAGCCAGAAGTCATGCCTTGCACTCACCCCAAATTACTGCTTGAGAGTAACAGTTCATGATCCTTCTGGGAGTTCCCTATTAAAAGAAAAACATTTGAGACTAACAAACTGATCACAGGCTGAATTATTGATTGTACCATTAAGGTCTTCGTTTGAGACATTATCAGGGTTAATGAAATGATCGAATGCTTCTCTCCAGCATAACCAGCACTGTGTTTCTTTCCAGCTCCACTTTTAGGGTTCAGGTTGGCTCACATTGAACCCAAGAGGGACCAAGCTGCTGCTTGTCATAGGAATAGGCTGGCTGTGGCATAAATCAAGCCTATGGATGAGATAATAGCAGGGCATTAGCTATGGATGAAAATAGGAAAGTCACTATGTACTGTTTCATTATAGAATAATTTACTAATGAAGCCAGAGGCTGTAAACGTGAGTGTATTTAACTCCGCATCATCTAGTCAGTCCGCTGAGGCAGCTGATGTGCAGTTTGCTCCCCTCCACCTCCAACCTCACCAGATAAGAATCGTTTGTCTCAGTTACACCAAGAGATCAAAACTCACCCAATCCCCCACCCAAACAGCAAGATCAAACAATAGGAACATCAGTTCTGGTTTTTTGCCTTTTTTTCAGCCAGGTTTGCAATCTTTTTAACTCCTTCTTAGCACTGTAGGCAAAAAGGAGCTTTATTGTTTGGAGGATGAGGGTAAAATAACTTATACTGTCCTGGTCTGGGAATATTCATCTTTTCCCAGCTGCTAGTCCTTTCCCTCTGCTCACTCCCTGTGCACTGGTCCCCTCCGCACCCCTACAAGGTGACACCCTCCCCAGTGGCTCTGCACCCCTGGAGTGCCGTAGGCAGGGGTTTGCGTCCAATTCCAGCAGCCCATCACCTGCCTCCATAACCAAGAGCTGGCTCTGACTCTCCTTCTCCATGAGTATGTCTGTGAGACAATTTCAGTGTGAGAAATCAGCCCCTTGTGCACTCTGGTTGGTGCTTTGCTACCTTTTAACTTCTTCTGTTATTTTTCTTTGAAGAGCCACAAGAACTGCAATGTTTTTTACATGTAAGGATGCCTTTTCCACATTGACTGGCAGACCAATGGTTAAAAAGGAAACATTACGGCTTCCTCACACCATTGTTATCTTAAGATTTTTTAAGTGTTCCTTAATAAAGCAATTCTGTATCATATGTTTAAAACATCTCAGAAGTAATTGAATTCACAGTGCTTTGTAAAATTTCCACCAATTGCACATGTATATATATAACTTAACCAACTGCAAAAGTAATCTTTCAGAGAGTTCTTCTCCTATTTACTTCCTCTGCATCCCAGCAGCTTTTCTTTCCCCACTCTCCTAATTTCCACTGCAGCCTCCGCTGTCCTCATTTCCTCCTCCACAAGTCCATCAGCTTGACCCATTTCAGAAGCCATTTTATCTCCGTGCACACCATCTATCTCATTGGAAAGAGTGGGACATGGTAGCCACCTTTATTAGAGCTAGTTTCACATCCCTATTTCAGAAAAAAATATAAGGGACAAGGGGGGATAATGCTGGCTGCATATTTCTTGGTGGTCATGGTTCTTGGTTCCTGTCGACTTGATGCATCAGCCTTGAGACAGCCCCTCACCACGGCCCTGATGTACCAAGGGCCAAGAGTCCCCCGTCACTCCAGCAAGTCCTGCTTCACACAACTGCCATGGCTCTGAGAACACTCACATCCCCTGCTTTATATCACTTTTTTTCCCTTCTGGACTCAAAATCCTGGTGAAAATCCAATTCTAGGCTTGGATGGCTGGAACTATGGAGAAATTTAACTTCAGAGATGGGCTGGGAGGCATTGGTGAATAAACAGTGATTATGAAAGCAAGCTGCTCTATCTCACTGCCACTGCAGCTGCAGAGAGATACAGACACCAGACAGGGCCGTGAGCAAGTAAGCAAGGTGACACGAGGGAAACAGAAAGTTTTAGAGGGATTTTTGCCACTCAGTAGAGTAAATGAAACATCAGTATTCGGGTGGCTTTGCATGGATCGGGCATTGTTAAGAGGACATGTTGAATTAAGGGATTACAGCAGTTAGTTTGAGTAACTTTTTTTTTTTAAAAGAAGAAACTTAGGAAATTAGTTTATTGCTGACCAGTTCTTCATGCCCTTTGCCTTTGATTTCAATCTATTTAAATTGCAAATAACTTACTCCCAGTGGCTTTCTGCTGACGGTCCGCCTGTTGAGAATCTGAGCTCACAGGTCTCTCCAGGGTCTCCTCTCTGCTCTTCGCAGGGAAGGGTAAAGGCAGCTGTCTACATCCACTTTTATCTCTGTAATTTCATTATGCTTTGTAGCTTCTTTGGCTGCCACTTCATCTTCTCCAAGGTCACCTCTGCAATGAACGCAGAAGCCCAGGGCAGGATTCAGACTCTCCCCTTGGGGGATTCAATTCAGTTGGCCAAGTACCGGTAGATAGTGAAACTGGAGGGTCCTACTTGGTCCCCAGCTACTGTTCTAGGCAGTACAGGGCTCCTGTAGGTCCCAAGTTGCACATGCCAAACCTACAAGGATGTCTCAAGCAGCATTTAATCTGCAACGAGGCTCCTATATATAGGCAAGTGGCTCAAACCCTTGTTGGATCCTCATACTCGGAGCAATCTGTGACTGCTTAAAAAAATGTGTATTTGAGGAGGTTCAAGCCAGGGCGTTTATTCAACACTGGACCACGTGGCAAGTGATTTTGTCCTACTACTGGAACTGATGCAGGGAGATAAATCTGCTCACCCCTAGCTTTTCATTAGTCAATCAGCAACCTTTAGAGAAACAAAATATTTATTGTCCTTACTCCTCTGACTACAGTCATTCTCCAACAGCTTTTCTTGATATATCCTCCCTTATTCACTTGGAAACACTGTTCACACAGGGAGGAAAGAATGGAATTTGAGCGTTTGGCCAGGGTTTTTGGATGTCTAGCAGCCCAGACAAAGCAGATTAACCAAAATGATCTCTGCACATCCCAACATGTCGAAGATTGGTATTGTCAGGGCAGTGCTTGCAGTGCAAGTGATCTTTGTCCTGCTGATTTTGTGCAACGCTGTTGCCTTTGATCTCTCCTCTTGGAAAATATAAACTGAGACCATGCAAGTGCATGGGGCTGCTCTTCTAGTCCAACTTGAGCTGAAAATAAAAATGTTTTTCTGAGGAAGAGAAATTCTATGGAGGAATAAAAAGGACTGGGAAATAAATTTCAGAGGTTGAAGAGTTTCATTTTTGGTTTTGAGCTGGCCAGAAACCTTTTGGTTTAAGCAGTTCAATGTTATATTTCATTTTTATGTATACCTGGGAAGTATCACCACAAGCATCTGCTTTTCCCACTGTCAGAGACTGTGCTTGCTTAGTCTTTCCTTCTGGCTTGATGCAGCCACTTTCATGTCCCTATGACCTAGGGGGGGTGGTCACTTCAGGATACTGTAGTCCCAGTATCATTTCTGGGATGGGACTTCGTCTCGTCCCACCTGGCGGGTTGCGAGATGGGTGAATCTTTTCGATTCCCCAACGGTTTGTGTACCGACAAAAGCCGATCTCTGCTCGGCAGAGCCGCGTGGTCGGTAGAGTCACGACAATGACCCAGAGGAACAGTCTGGCCAGCAACTTTATTAACCGACGAATTCCACAAACGGACAAACTTAACGAACTGGTGAGCTCAACGAACGAACAGAGGCGATTTGGCAATGGAGCTATTTTCCGGGCAACCCGTCACAATTTATCCCAAACTTGCATATATTGGAAGAGCAGAGGGAGAGAGAAGCGAGAAAAGGAAAGGAGAAGAGAGGAGGAAAGAGAAAGAAAAAGTATCACCACCCTTGGATCCCGTGATGACGATGACAGACGTCGCAATCCTCCAGTGGTGGGCGTGGGCGCGGTTCCCTGCAGGGCGTGTCTTTTATAAGCTAATCCCCGCCTCCAGGCACGCCCCTTCAGGACTTACATGGTTCTTGTTCTAGAAAGTTCTCAATCTTCTGAGCAGGCGCTGGGGGAGGGGGGTGGTCTCGGGGTCTCTCGGGCGGTTGCAAGCCCCCTCCTCAGATCAGCTCTGTGATCTCTGGCCATAGATGGTCAGGTCCGGCAGAAACCGGAACCGCGCATCCTCCGACGCGCTCTCCACCTCCCACACGTCCTGCTCTGGCTCTCCCCCACCCCGTGCTCGCCAACCGCTGGCCGTCGCCATGCAAATAGCACCTCGCCTCGCCACAATGTTTGAGACATTAACTCTTTCAGTCTCTCACAGACTTGCCTCCATGTAAGTGTCTACATTATAGATGTCTATGGTTGGGTGGGACACGACTCACTGCCTCCTCACTTTTGCCCTCCCCTGGACCTATACAAAGGGGATGTCACTGCCATGCACGTTTGTTGTCAGGTATAAGGTGTTAAGGGACGTGAGCAGCTCAAATACTATAAATCCTTCAACGTAAAAGGGGACATGTAAAAATCTCCATCCTGTCCCAGTTTCTTCTTGCACTGGAGCTTACTGTCATGCTGTGAGTCTTACTGGTCTCTACTGATACCATCCTTCCCTCCCTTGCAGGTAAAAGCTGTGTTACCTGCTCAGGGACACAACATTTGTGATTGATTAACTCTGTTTTAAAACAGCTCTTTCACAGAGCACAAATTCTCCCTGATTTATCTGTCAAGCCAGAGGCTTTGGAGAAATACTAAAGTTTCCAGAGGGAACAGGGAGGGATGGATGTACAGTGGAGATGACAAAAGGGGTAGAAGGGGGCAAAAAAGGCAATTTTAAGATGGAATATTTCTTTCTGTGGTTCAAAAGAGGAGCTGGATCCTAAAGGAGAAGGGATTATTCCTTGAGAGAGCAACTGAGTTTTGCTATTCTAGCAAGAGAGAAGTCAATAGCTTAACTCCAAGCAATTATGTTACCAGTTTATTCTGTCTCTTTCTTTCTCTCTACTTTCTTTTCCTCTCTGTCTTTGTAAAGTTCTAAGTACTTTTCAATGAAGAAAGAAGAAACGTGATTTTAAGATGAGTTGGGGTTGCGCCTTGAGGCAGGAGCAATGCTCAGAAAGCACGTTTTAATGAATACAAAATATTACACCATGAAAATCAGTGGCTCTTGCTACTGCTGTTTTTTAAGGTATGTTCATTTTTGTTGCTTTTAAATACTCTCGTTTCTGGGAAACCACCTTACACAGTTTAATTGAAACTGGTTCTTCATATCCCATTTTGTCCCTGGCAGGTTTAAACTGTTCTTAAAAGCTAAAAACTCTGCTGGGGAAAGGCAAGGTGCACCTGATAGCAGATCCCTCAGCATTTCTTTGGGCAAAAGACATCATGAAATGCATTCAGAAAAACAAAAGCATTGGGGCAGGGTACACATTGAAACTGGCAGGGGGTACGGTGAATATACTGGGGTGTGAGGTAGTGGGTGAGAGGCACTGGAAGGGTTTTTCACAAGTGAGAAGGGTATTTAACAGACTGTGGGAATTAGAGGATCTATTTCACACAAATCCACCTTGGTCTGAATCACGTCTGGCATCCAACATTTCCCAGGTTGGGGGTTACAACTCTTGCTCCCAAATTTTTCAAGAATCTGGTACCCAGACTCTTTGTAACCAGCTTCCCAAATGTCACCCATCCTGTGCTTCTTTCTTCCTCTCCTAACATTTTTTCCAGTGATAACAAGCAGTGGTACACACACGTATTCCCCCCTCCAGCAAACAGAGGGTCTCGGTACCCTGTCACAGAGTGTTTCAATCCTTTCAGTCAAAGACCTATATGTGCTTTTGGAAAGCAACAAACCAAACCCCACGTGCATCCTTCTTGGGCAGGGCCACCACATATCCTCTTCAGGTACAACTGACAAAGCTCTGACTGTGTATTTATCAGTTGTATTCTCCCTGTGCAGATCAGTTTGCTCTTACTTTTGTTTTAAAAGATGTGTATCTTTTCTATCTTTTTTTCCCAGTTACTTGTTTAGCACCTTCTGTTATCTTGCAGGATTTGTACTAGTAGCTGAGCAATGTGGCTTCAGAGTAAAGATCAGCAGCTTAACTATATTTTAAGATGCTTAATATGCACTCTTGTACTAAATCATTGTGTCTCTGAGATGAAAATATACTTGCTGTTCCTCTGACATAAATCCCTCTTTGCCTCTTTCATCTGCTTTCTTTGGCTCCACAACTGAGTGAAACTTGGCCAGATCTGAGTACTGGGTCCACAGGGAAAAAGTTAAACAAGAAACACTTAAATGCTATTAAAGACAAAGCTCTTGACTCTTCACCTACTTGATTAATGCTCCTTATAACTGTTCCTTAAATAAAGAAGAACAAGAGGCTAAGAGAAACAAAGTCTCTACTAAAGTTTATGGACTGAATTGCAGCAACACGCATGTCCCATTCCCTTTTTTATTGTAATCTGCTCCAGCCTTGCCTCTCCCTTAGACTGTAAACTCCTCTGTGCACAGATCTGTTGTGCTCAAGTACTGTTCACATCTTTCATCCTACATAAATAATAAACATCACAGTAATAAAGCAGCTGTTGTGAGTTAATTCCAACCAAACTGCAATCTACCCCTATGCAACAAGATGTCTGCGCAATCGTTCTTGATAATAAGTCCTGGGAAATGCTGTGCAATAATCTCAGTGCTTGATTAATTTTTATTTCATAACAAGTCATTATTAATGGGCCAGATGCTGATAGGTTTGCTCATGGTGAGGACAGTCTGACTGCAAGAGAAGTGGCATTAAAAGGAAGAAAAGCAAGTGCAACTGAGCTAGCACAAGGATATTCCAGTGCATTGCTGCCAGAATAAAACAGCTAGTGAGTCAAACAAAACAGATCAGCTTTTAGAAGCAAGTACAATGACTTGCTGCCTCGAAGGGATAATGTTCCTCTTTTAGTTTCTTGTGTCATGCAGCAAAAGAACAGTGAAAAGTTCCCAGAATATCTGTGCAGGGAGTTAACGCTTCCAGAAAAAAAAAAAAAAAAAAAAAAAAAAAGCCTTTACAAAAGGGGTTTTCTTTTTTTCTTTCTTACGGGCTCTTCAGAGAAAGGCTGGGTAAAAGAAAAGAGCTAAGAAAAAGTCCAGGCAAACCCAGAAGAAAAACATCAAGCCTTTTCAGTGGAGAATGAAAGCACAAAGGCAAGTCCCTGGCAAATGTCAATATTTACATGAGTTGTGGTAAAACTGCTGGCCCAGGGGGATAGCAGAGAAGGGTATTCAGAAAAGTGACCTTCTGGACACCGTGCACAAGCTTGCTTTTTGCACTGCAGGATGTAGGGTCAGCCATCAACAATGACTGAGACAAGGGCCACTGATGTAATGCCAATCCTGCAAAGCTGAACCAAAACGAGCCACAACTGAACAGCCCCAGTCTCTTGATGAATTGATTTGCAAAGCCAGCAACTCTCCTAGGAGGGTAAAGCAAGATAAATTTGGTGCAGGTCTCCGTAGTCAGAGTGTGAATACCAAAACAAGTGATAGGGTGGGGTTTCGGGAATGCAGTCTCCGTCTGAACAAGGGAGCCATGCAGTCATCACTGCATCGTACAAATAGGACCAGGACTTACCCTTGGGAGGGGGGAACTCAACTGCCTCAGACTAACTAAACATACCCATCCTACACTTAGCTAATAAAGTGAAGCTACTTTGAATTTACCCTGGAAATGCCAAGGATCAGCTTAGGTCCTGCAAATCTGCATTGATCAAGCTAGCTGAAATGGCCAGTCCCCTTCTCAGTCATGCTTCAGATATAATCAGCCTGACAAACCCAATCCATACTTTCTTCTGAAAATCATTAGTCATCATATTAAATCAGATTATGTTAACAAATTGCTTCCATCTTCATATCGTTCAAGCAAACAGTCAAGCAAGGGGCAGCTTTGGTTTGAGAAAATGCCTTGGCCTAAGCTGATAGCAAATTGTATGCACTAATTGAAATTCTAAATTAACACCATGTAGCACAGTTTGACTTAATTGCTTTAAACAGAGTTTTCCAGGGTACAGTCTTGTGGTTTCCGCTGTTACACTGCCAAAGCATTTCTAACTTGTGAAGACGCAGGAACCGGTTTAGAAAAGGCTCAAGTGCTCCCTTTGACCACATTGATTTTCCTCTGTGTTTATTGTAATCTCTCTTCAGCTGTTGCAGTACTGCTGAGTGCATGGTCCTGGGAGCTTTTTGCTCCGTGAACACAGATGCAGGTATAATAGGACTCACTCATAACTGCATGCTTTATAGACCGAGCCAGGATCAGACCCCGAGTGAGGTCTGAGTACATTGGGAACATTGGTGCTCTCTCTAATGAGCCCCCCACAGGCGAGAGGAACAAGACTCGGAACGAACAGGAAAAAAATATCACTGCCCTTTTTGCAAACCAGGGAACAAGAGCTAGCAAAACAGCTATTTTCCCAGATAAATGTTGTATCTTGGTTTAGCCACAAACCATGGAAATGCTCTGCGAAATCAGAGGTGCCCATGTGGGACTGAGATATGTGGCTGGGATTTAGGGAAGACTTTTGCCCTCTTAGAGTGTTGCTGGAGGCCAGAAGGATACCTCAGACCACCAAACCAGGACTAGACCCCATGCTTAGACAACTGGATGCCATCCCACATTTACATTGATTATCATGGGAATTTAGAGTCACAACTTGCACAGAAACACATAGATTGAGACACTGAAATTTAGGTGTCTTAATCTGCAAGCTAAGTCCCACACTAGGTGGGATGAATCCCACTTCACTGAAACAAGCTCTAACATCTCTAACGTCAGAAACATGAGCAAGAAAAATCATGAGCTGAGTTTGGCTTCAGTCTCCAGAGACCCAACTGCAAGTCTGTGGTCCTTGGAGCAAAAAGGACAGATTCCAGTTTGAACTTCACCTGTAGAAGCTTGAGCATTAAATTAGGATAAAATAGAAAAGGTTAGGGCCAAAGAGCAAATTATCATGGACATGTTCATATTTGCACAACTGAAACAGTTTAAAACCTCTGCTTCTACCAGCTGTATTTCTGTGAGATTGTTCCAGGGACATCTGCTTTGCCCCAAACAAAAAACTTGAAAAAAAAAAAAATCTTTAAATCCCATCTTAAAGAAAACATTCAGATGGAAAAAGGGGCTGTTTCCAAGGAACCACAGATGTAGGGTGATCTGGCTGTCCTTTCAGCTGAGCTATGGCTGCAGACTTTGTGGGCACTTCTAATCAGCACCTGCACAAATTAAATCAGGTCAAAGTAAATCACAGCTGCAGGATGGCAAGTTAATCTGCTGTGGCTCTCCCACAAGCACGCATTTCAACAGGACACCAGCAGCTCACATATATCTCCTCTGCCGCACGCACAAACTAGTTGCTTAACCTGGTTCTTTCCACATTTGAACTAATGACACAGGGCAGGCAGGCAGCACTACGGGCACATCCCACACTGATACTCTTCTCCGTGGAGCTGCTGGGAGTGCTCCTTCTCTGTGTGGGTCACTCATTGCACCGTCCCAGCACCCCGCACAGTTATTAGCTTCGCTGGCAACAGCTACATCCCACAACAGGTTTCTACCAGCGGAACTTTAAATGCCTGGCTTGGAGATGCTGCAAGAGCAAGAGCCTGCTTGGCACAAATACATGCACGTGGCCGCTGCATGCCAGCGGTGGAATATGGTCTATTTTTAACTGAGCATGCTTTGCGTATGGTATATCTTCAGTTTTTCAATATCTCAAATGGTCAGGCAGAGAAGCAATGTGCAAAGCTGGAAGAAGGGTTTTAAGTGTTTTAAAAGTTATTCTGCATTATGCCAGGCCAGGGATAGGAATAGAAGATTTCATTTAGATTACAGTTTCCCTAGAGAATGGGCTGCCTTTGACTGTGGTTCTATATGGTGCCTAACATAATACGCTCTCTGAATGCACACTGACAAACCTGAACATATCTCACAGCAGAGATCCCCAAATGAAACCGCAAGGGCCTGAAATACTGTTTGCGGTGCTGTGTCATGGGGTAGAAATTACACCAGGAGTGCTTTCTAGGTCTTAAGTTACAGAAAACTACAGCTGAGGTATTCATCCTAGTCCTTAGAGAGCAATGGGCATTTTCCAGACATGATTCATCTACCCTAATTCAGACTAATTTCTCCACAGAAGGCCTTATTTCTCTCTTCTGACTGTAGAGATGGAGAAATTTACCTCTGATGTGTCTACATTTGATCACACGAATCCCATCAACTGTGGCAAAGACACTGTGTTCAGAATGAAATTAAATTTTGCAGAAACAAAGAAGTAATATTTGCTATTTTCTTCCAAAAGCCACCATGACGTATTGCTGCAAGGGTGAATGGGCACACGGTGCCCAAGGTTCCCACTGCTGGTGGTGCACACTCTTTATGATCTATATGAGAGATTGAAGGTGGCTGAAGAGTTCCTAGATACTGCAGATGGATCTTCTGTCCAGAAGTCTTATTTCCAACAAGCAGAGGAAGGCAAAAACCTCTGGAAAAGAAACACTGCTAGACTTAAGTACAGTGAGGCAGATATTTGTGGCTGTAAGAAATGCAATGACCTACTTTGGTGAGAAGATAAAGCCACAGAGTTTCGATGGTCTCCATTTTCACAGGAGAGTCTTCAAAGTGTCAAGCTGAGTAGTCAGGAGAGTGTTAAACTAAGAAAAGGGGAAGGCAGAAAGGGAGGAACGAATGAGCATTCATTTAGCACGAAATTAAGATGTCAAGAACAAAATTAATCAAGGCACCAAGGGATGTGAAGAGAAGAAATTCTTTAATTGCCTATACTCTAATGCTGGGAGTCTGAGTAATAAACAAGAATTGGAATTGGAATAGCTCATTTATGAGTATACATTAGACCTTGTTGGCATTATTGAAATCTTGGGGGAAGATTTGCATGATTGGAATATTAAAATCACTCATTATGATCTATTTAGGAAGGATAAAGTGGGCAAATGCAAAAGGGGAGTGGCACTCAACATCAAATGTGTTTCTGTGGGAATCAGGTGCCTAAGCTCTTCTTGTAAAGCTTTTCAAGCACTTCTGCATGTTTTACATCTGAAGACATGTAAAAAGATGGATGGCAGGGATTTGCAAGGTGGGATCTTTTGGAACCTCAGTTTTTGGAAGGTGCTCAATGTTTGTCACTCTTGAAAGACTATACCTCCAAAAATCAGACTCTTAGTGAATGAAAGAATATTCTGGGCAAATTGTTGCTTTTTTACTGTGCACAAAAACTCAGGCTTGAAGACTACTGTTTGAATGGCATTACTGAAATTTGCCATAAATAAAATGAGACATAATAAGCTTGATTCTATGCTCTGACTAAATACTACAGACATTTTGTGTACAGAATTACAGAGACTAGGCAATTCAGAAAAGCATTAGTACCTAGTCTTGTTTGACCCTTCCTGGCATTACACACAGAAGAAATCTGGTCCTTTATATTTTTCAATGGCGTAAATTATCACTGTGCTTTTGGAATACGCAATATTGGCAGGTCTGCAGAATAAGAGAGGTTCTAATCATCACTTATTCTGCTGCGATTTCCCTGACATCAGTTTAGATTCTCACCCTCACTATATATACACATATTTTATTTCCTAGGTAATTTTCATGATTCTCTCTACACTTTTTCAGATGAATGAGCTATTCCCCAAGTACAGAAAATTCTCTAAGCTATTATATCCTATGTCTTTAGGACTCACCTTTCCTCCCTCCTACCCTACTGAATCCTTATATCCATTCTGACTTTGGCAACAATTTAATTCATCCTATTTGAAAATCCTACACAGTATCACAGAGTTCATACTGCCAAGCTAATTTCATGCCCTCATTACTGTGATCTTTATTCTGCTTCACACTACAGAAGCACCCCCCGCCCCCCTTCCACATCACGTTATCAGAAAACATCTCAAAACCCAAAATACCAGGAAAGCCCCACAGTTTTTCTTCCCATAAGCCAAGAATTATTTTTTTTTCCCAAAAAAAGTTCAGAGCTAAACAATAGTAACTTGAATATGTCTTGATTACTCTGAAAAGTTCATTATGAGAACCATGTGTGTGTGGTAGGAGCAAACCAAAAAGAGAAGAGAGGTGCTTGACCACAAGAACAGCTCACCGCAAAGTGGATGGGTCACTGTCTTGCAAAGTGACAAAGGAAGCAGTTTCTGGATGGGCTGGGACTCAGGTTACGTAGGCCAGTCACAGGTCTCTTGGTTGTGTGTAGATTTCTCTGTCTCTCTCCAAAAACACGTGCGTTTCTGGTGTAAAAAAGGGATACTTGTGCTTCCTCTGACTCAGTGACTCATGCTGCCTTTTCACAATAAAGCAAACTGAAGTCATAGCAGGGCATGAAAGAAAGAAGCGATTCAGACTTCACTCCTGATTTTATGCTTGAACAATATTCCTGACTACAAAGTAACATCAGTCAGCCTGTTGTCAATGTAATGCTGGGATAACTGAAGGCAAAATTGGGATTAACAAGGTCTATGGCTTTGCAAAGCTTCACACACACACACAGATACACACACACAGACGACACACACACAAAAAAAAAAAAAGGAGGGTCAGTTTATATGCTAAATCCAGCCAATACGATACAGGGTCCTTCAGCCAATTAACTAATTAGTGCACGGTTTCCCAGTTCCATCTGAAGCTCAGCTCAAGCTCCGCTTGCTTTGCTGCAGCAGACACATTTCCCCCCAAGACAGTACGAGGTGCCCATGGCTGTTACAGCACAGTGTGCGTATGGATGAATAGGCATCTATTCATATTGACACAGTTACAGAAGCACTTCCTAGCATCTCTTGGGAAATCTTACTTGAAGCAAAACTCATTCAAATCAACTCAGGGGGAGGCATTGCCACGGCTATGGGGCTGTAAACAAAAGGCAATGTTAGTCACCTAAGACTGGAGTTAAAAGGAGATATTCTGGAGATGATGGCGGTGTGAAGAATAGCAGATTTGGTCTCTACTCTGTTAATAATAAAGAAAATAACAGGTACTGATAATAACCGAACTGAGAAGAGCAGCAGTAAGGGCAGAGAAATAACAACAAGGGAAGGGAAGAGGTTAGGAATACCAGCTGGAAATAATGAGTGAGATTCAGCTGAAGGAAAAGAATATGAAATAGTGAAGACAGAGAAGGAAATCTGGGAGCACACAGGCAAGGTTTACACTGCAATGGCGCATATGAATGGGATGCAGCAGGTGCTTGCTCAGGGTGCCTAAATCAGCTTAGGAGCTGGAGTGGTGTCACAGGAGGCCCAGGTGTGGTGGGGAACCTGGGCACCTGTTTGGGTAGCTGAAGCCCAGCCAACATATCGTTATTGCATTAAAAGTAGTTTAGCTATACGCAGCAAAGCTGGAAAACTCACAGTTGCCTACTGAAAGGACACTGGTCCTTTCTAGGCTGGTGATCCTTGTGCTGCCAGCTGCTGCACTGCGGTGAAGAATCAGAAACAGCTGTAAACCTCATATCCACCTCCATCAACGTTCAGCTAGACGTCCAGCTCCCACCTGCTGCCTGACGGCTGCTTTGCTGAGCAAGGCTGCTGGCAAACCACCAAGTCAGACTTTTTAGACATTCACACGCTGCTCTATGCTCTGGATGTCCTCATGCCAGGACTCTAGCCACACCACCCTTCTCAGGGTTGTCCAAGGGTTTGGTATGTCATTTTCCGTCTGAATGCTGGATTACTGGAAAGTACCTATCCCAAAGCTGACAAGTGCACGCCACTATGCAAAAAGCAGAGGTAAGGATGCAGGAGTAGGATGGTCCATCTTGCAGTGGAGGGGAGCAAGTGGAGTTTGGGGAAAGCAATGTGAGAAGACTGGTGCCTTTAGAAGAGCAGAGTTAAAGGCTGAGACATGTTCTCCATGCTGGACAGTAGTTGGGGAAACCCGTGGTTATGGGTAGGGCAACAGGGAGTTTATACGCTCAGTAGCCTCAGCTTTTCAGGTCCTGGATATTTTAGGTTGTTTTCCCTTAAAATACTTCCACTGAATACTGAACAGGGCTAAGCTTTCAAGTATTCATTAATGAAATGGAGATGGTCCAAGAAGGAGTAGAAATGATCTGGCAACTGGTTGGGTTGGTGTGCAAAGAAATACTTGAAAAGGCATGTATCACTTGGCTCAGTTAAGTGGAGAATAGAAGAAATACGAGGAGAAGAAGACAACCACAACTTAACCAAAGGATATGAACTGCAGGGCCAAGATTTCATCCCTCAGGCTACAGGGGACTGTTGTTTTCACTCATTCACTCTCACAAAGGCTAGCTTCCGAGGCTGTGCCAAGGGAAGAGCAGAGTACAAAGCAAAGCTGGCTTAAATTACAGCAAGCATCCTGGAGGGACACCAAGATCTAGAGAGAAAAGACATCAGCTCCTCTTGGTCATGGCTACTTTGGGATCACTCTTCCTTTGGAGTCATACCTATCCCTCATGAAGTGTTATGTCCCTCCTCATTCCTTCTTGATTTCTGCCCCTATGCACTGACCTCTGGTCATTTCTGTACAGCACCTTCAGCCACAGCTGGGACAGCAGTGCTACAACTCAAATATCCTTCTGTGGCAATGGCATTAGTTTGTGGGGGTCCCACAGTGCGGATTTTAAGAGTCATGTGGACAAAAGCAGTAGGAGCTGCAGCTGAGGGATAATTCAGCTTTAGTAGAGAGATGCGATCGCTGATCTACTGTTCGGGTTTTATCCCTGGTTTAGTACACCCATGTCATTTATATTAAGTCATTCATCACTGCAGCAGTACATACCTCCTCTTAACTGATGGTCCTGATTAACTGTGATGTACAATTTAATTTATTTCACTAAAGACAAGCAGTAACATTTGTCCCTTCCTGAATGCTTTTGAAAGCAGAACTCTTTAATATATACCCTGTTAATAAATTATGCACTGCATTGGATAAAATGTACGGTAATGTCTGTGTGCATGTGGAAGGACACATACACTGTGATTTTCATTGAAAATAAGGAATATTTTTGTGCTTAGGTGGACACACGTCCATTGTGAATCCCCTCCTTGGGTTCCCAACTGTTCCTCTTCAAGGTTTAAAAAAATGTAGACATCACTTAGAGCTGTGGTTGTGTGCTAGGAGGTGGCTACTTGAAAGTCCTTCAAATTCAGAGTCACCATGCCCAAACTTGTCTGGGGATCTGGGCTTAAATCATTTTTTTATCAGTACCCAGGAGTCTGATTTCCATCACACTGACAGGAGGAACGTCAGAATCCCAACTGAGCAGCTGAGCGATAAAATCATAAAATCAAATCAGGGCTTTTTAATGAGGACAAAGGAGAATAGAAAAGATGTCCCATCACTGGCCATGGTGCTTTGGGCACATGTTTTCCTTCACCCTCATTGAGAATCCTCCAGGAAGACCCAGTGTATATTTTCAGTCAAAGCTGAAAGAAGCTTTTTTTCCTGAGAGAAGCGAGCACAGTGTGGCTATTTAAATACACCTCCGATCATTGTAGAATGACATTTCTGTTGAATTCACATCAGACACCTGTGAGAGAGCTTGCTGCCGCAGCTGGGGGAAAAAAACCCATCAACATGAATACACCGTATAGCGCTTGCCAAGCTGAGTAGCCACATCTATTAGCTTGAGTTGGAATTTGGAAAAGTGGGTACTAAATTAAGCAGCATGGTGAAAGTGTAGCAATGCCTCACAAGCTGACAATGGCAAGAAGCCCTTTGCAGCACCACATTTGTCAGCCTTGCCTTTCTCTTCCTTTTAATCCTACCTGCTTTGGCTTCTTCTTGTCCTTCTGGTTCAAGTTCCCAATGCATAATGGGCATTTTGAGGACTTTGGAGTTGCTGCCATGCTCTACACAGGACTTTCACTACTGTATTTGCAAAAGGAATGGATAAAAGTCAAGTGGCAATGGAGAAACATGATAGCCCAGCCTCGTGAAAGCAAAATACAGCTGTGAGGAACCTGTAGGCTACTCCCTGTAATTCCATATGTTTTCCCATGGCACCATCACTGTGGTGTCTGAAGACTTCATGGACCTCAATGGCTGGATACAAAGATCCTCCCTCCTAGGCCAGGAGGGACTCCACTGATGGGGAAGGTCTACCCTGCTAAATAAAAGGGAGCAAGCTTGAGCATTTAGATAGCCCTCAGCCACAAGGACACAAGCCAGTCATTACCAGTTGGCCTGACGCCCTCAGACTGGTCCTTAGATCTTTCTAATGAGGTGGCACAGACATAAAAAAGAACTCGGGCCCAAGAGCATTATATGTCCACACAACAGCTGGGTGCAGAGATCCCCAAAGAAACAGCAGTTCAGCTAGATGCATGGCTGGAGGCAGTGCACCCATATTAGCCAGCACACAGAGAGTTCTCAGGCTAAGATGGGCTTTAATAACACAGGAGCAGCACCATGCGGAGATGATGGTTGCAGGATGGCCCTGAGCTAGTGTTTCTTAGCCATGGGGACCACACCAGCCAGCTCAGGTACTCTTGCCCCACACTTAACTGCAAGGTGTCCACCTGTCTTCAAGCTGCACAACCTAGAGAGCTACTTAAGATGGTATCTACCATAGCGAGCTGTGCCACAAATAGACACATGAGCTTCCTTTTTGAATCAGAATGCAACTGGTATTTTTGTGATATGTTCCAGCTCATATTAGACACTGCTTTTAGGAGGAGAGGGCAGCACGCTCCACAACCCCAGGGTATGCTCAGGGCTCCCATGGAGACTGTCCATCCACCACGATATCTGCTTTGCCACTTTCCAGGGCTGCCCACAGCAGATACCTCCTTCCCTCACAAGATATTCCTCCGCTGCCCTCATGAGAGCTGAAGAAGTCCCTCAACAGATCAGAGACAAGCCAAAACCAATCTGTCATCCGGGAAATAACTGCAGCGAGTCTTGCAAGGCTCCTTGTATTAACTAACCCACTTCAAAACACGTTTCACAAGTGATTGATCTTTTCCTCTTAACACTTTTAAGCCAGTTGTCATTATAATGAGCTACAACAACAGCTCCTAAAAAAAAAAGAAAAAAAAAAAAGAAAAGAAAAAAATGGGGTAGCTATATTCTCCACAGTGGAACAACAATGATTTAGATTTAGCCTGCTATGTTGTTGCTGGTTTCAGGGTATTTTTTTTCCTTTTTTTGTCCTTTTTTTTTTTTTTTAATGTTTGTCTTCCTTTCACAGGGAAATTGATTGTTTGAAGGAACCAAGATTGATGCACCTAATATTTACAAACGGCACACACTTCTGGACACTCTATTTTCTGGTGTAACCTAATAAGAAATTGATTTGTTAGTTGCTGGGTCTTTGCCTTGTTCAACACATTTTAAAATATTTATATATGTATATTAGTACTAATCAGCCTTGAAAATGATGAACAGGCTGGTTAGAATTCTAATAAACTGAAATTTTGGTCATACAATATCCAGTAAAAAAGATCAATCTAAAATTTTTGTGTCATTTACACACATATCTAGGAAATATTTCTTAGTTAAGGCTGGCTTTTCTAAAATAAGCAAGAATTTGATCACTTTCTTCTGTGATCATCTGTTGTCAGCTCTGTATCCCTCAGGCTTTTGTGTTACTCTTGTTTTGATTTATCATTTGATCTTTTTCATTTTGTCATCTTTGAACACGACTGAAATCCAGCAATGCGGATCATATGAAAGGAAATACATTTTTGCACGCATTAAAAGCTGAAATAATTTAACAAGATGCTTTCCTCTCTGTCTCTCAGAAGGGAGGATTCACCTGATTTATCTGGCAGTTCATGTGGGCCTCTGAAGTCCAGCACAACCACGCTCCTTATTGAGGCACGAATGAAGACTGATGGGATTTGTAGTCCCAAAAGTGGACAATCCCAACAGAAATAAGCTCCCAGAAGGATCAAGCTGGGGGAAGATGAAGGGCTGGCTACTTTTGAGATGCAATACCTGCTTGATTGAATACAGAAGTGGGTGTTGGGATCCTGAAAGATGGAAAGAGGACTATACCTTAGGTTTATCATGTGGTTTCATGTGGCTTGGCTTTGGTCTTATGGCCTACACAGCAAGACTCACAAGTATATGTTTTCCTAAAAGATAAGCTGCATATATCATCCTATATGACAGGGGCCATGTCCAGTATATCGTGTCATGGGGTGGAGAAAGAGCCATTGCAACTCATGTGATAAGGTCCCAAAGGAAGCCAAGCCCACCAGCTGCAGTCTAGGATCCCAACAGCGTGAGCCTTCATGCCAGCCTGTCACAAACCTGCCAACATGCTGAACACAGAGCAGGATGACGCTGTGGTCTTGCAGCCTTTGCATGATAGGGGCACAACTGTGAGGGCCGAGAGCAGAAGCCAAAGGCTTGAATCTCACCAACAAAAGGCGTGATTTGACAAGGTTTCATAGAAACATGGGGTAACTCAGGTAGAAGGGACCTCAGCAGGTCTCTAGTCCAACCTCCTGCTCAAACAAAGATCAAATATGAGACCTGGCCATGTCGATGAGGGCTTTGTCCAGCCAGGTCTTGAAAACCTCCAAGGATGGAGATTTACAGCCTCACCGGTCCCTATTTCAATGTTTGATTATCATCATGGGGGAGGGGAGGCATCCTTATAACTAGTCAGAACGTCCACTATTTCAATTTCTGTCCATTTTCTCATCTACCCACGACATTTCTCCATGAAAAGCCTCACTCTGTCTTCTTCATGACCTCCCTGTAGGTACTGGAAGGTGGCAGTGAGATCCCCCTTGAAGCCTTCTCTTCTCCAGGATGAACAAGCCCACCTCCCACCTCCCTCTCTGACCTGGGCAAGTGCTCCAGCCCCCACTCCTAACATGGAACTCACTTCTGTTTTATCAGTGCCTTTCTTGCCCAAAACTGGAGGCACTATTCTGTATTTGGTCTAACAAATGCCAAGTAAAAAGGGAAGATTATTTCCCATGACCTCCTGGTTATATTCGTGTCAGTACAAGCCAGTACCCTATCAACACTTAAGGCTGCTGGGGTGACCATCTACCCCAGGTTCTTTTCAGAACTAATGGTAGATGGTCACTAATGACCGTTTACCCCAGGTTCTTTTCATCAGAGCTGCTATGACAAAACATGTGAACATACAGCTCATGGATTAATTTTTTTCCAGCACATTAAAAAATATGACCCACCCTCTAAGCATTAAAACCACTTTATATCTGGAGAGAGCACAGCTCCCATTTAAAGTCCTCAGCTAAGGCTGCACCTCCTTGCCCCCAGGATGGATGGGTTCCTCAAAAGGCCCTTGGGCTGCTTGGGTTTCCTGGGCTGGAGACTGCCTTACCTGAATCTGTCACTGCTGCTTTTGTTCCCACTGTGTTTCTGTGATCACAGAGCTGCAGTGAGTAGCTGCTCGCTCCTCAGCAGACTTCCTGACAGGTGATTCCTTTACAATAAAGATTTAGGATAAAACAAAAGTTGAGTTCCCAGTGACACCCTCCTTTTCTCCCTCCAGCATTTCAAGTCTGGGTTCATTATCACCTCTTTAATTGGGTAATTATAATAGAGCTGACAATCACTTGGTGCCATCCAAAGGCATTTTTGATCTCACCTTTTTTTATGTGTGTATATATATATATGTGTGTGTGTAAAAAGCAGAACAATTAAACTTCCTCTCCTTTGTCACACCCTTTCTAAGAAAACCAGAGAGTCCAAACTGGTTATAAATGTGTGTAGACCTAGGAACGACACAGTCCTCACCCAAGTCCGACACATTACCTGACCCAAGCAGCATCATGGCCACTCAGATACAGATTTTCAAAGCTAGAAAGGATGATGAGGGGACCCGAGCTGAACAGTATTTAACAAATGAAGAAAAGGATGGTCAGCCTATCACCAAGACCAGCCCTCATAAAGAATAGCTACAGCTACTTCCAGTATGACTATGTTGAGAAGGGATGTGGTGGATCACTTCACCAGTGTCACCATGGGAGAAGGAAAAGCAGCAAGAAGAGGAAGCTCCTGCTAATAGACTCTTAGTCCCAGGAGTGAATAATATTAATAGGCTGCCTGCAATCTATTAGAAAAAGGAATTAATTAGTATCTTTAGATGAGTTTGTTTTGTGTTCGTTTAATTATGCACACAGGAAAAAAAAATACCATCTGCCCTTTTGAAAGAGAATAAAAATGCAATCACACAGGAGCAGATGCCCAAAGAAGGCAAGTGGAACTGCAACACACAGCAAAGCTGGTTGCAACAGAATCCTTAAGGGTCGCTCCATTTCCTGTAAGCACATTTTAAATGGCCAGACCTTTCTTCTGCATCATCCTGAGAGATAATATTTCAAGACAACTTTTCCATGCTGCAGGAAGACTCTTTAATCAGTGCTAGAAAATGGGTTTTTTTAGTAACAGTGCAGTCCATTTGGGATAAGCTCTGCATCCCTCATATTCACAGAATCATTGAGGTTGGGAGGGATCCCTAGAGCATATCCAGTCCACCTCCCCTGTTCAGGGCAGGGTCAGCTACGACAGGTCTGCTCAATGACATGTCCAGTAGGTCTTTGAATATCTCCAAGTATGGAGACACCGCAACCTCTCTGGAAAACCTGTTCCAGTGTTCAACCACCCTCACAGTAAAAGACTTTTCTTATGTTTAAACAATTTCATGTGTTTCAGTTTGTGCCCCTCATCTCTTGTCCAGTCACTGGGCAACTCTGAGAAAAGCCTAGCTCCCTCTTCTTTGTTCCCTGCTTCACATATTTATACACAACTGATAAGATCCCCTTGAGCTTTCTTTCCTCCAAGCTGAACAGTCCCAGCTCTCTCAGCCTCTCATATGACAGATGCTGCAATCTCTTAATCATCTGCCTGTCTCTTTAATGGCTTGCTCCAGTATGTACATGTCTCTTGAACTGGGGAGCCTATAACTGGACACAAGACCCCAGATGTGGGCTCATCAGTGCTGAGCAGAAGAGAAGGATCACCTCCATCAACTTGGTGGCAATGCTCTTCTTAATGCAGCCCAGGATGCTGTTAGCCTTCTTTGCTGTAAGGACATATTTCTGGCTCATTTTCAGCTTGGTGTTCCCCAGGACCCCAGTTCCTTCTCTGCAAGACTATTTGCCAGCCAGTCAGCCCCCAGAGTGCAATGGTCCATATAGTTGTTCTTCCCCAGATGCAGGACTTCCCATTTAGCTCTGTTGAACTTCTTGAGGTACCCCTCTGATCATTTCTCCAGCCTATCAACATCCATCTGAAAGGCAACACAATCATTCGATGTATCAACCACTCCTCAAAGTTTTGTATCATCTGCAAACTTGCTGAAAGTGCTCTGTCCCATCATCCAGGTCATTAATAATGATGTTACATTGTTGGTCACAGTACTGACCTCTGGTGTTCACCACTTGTGGCTGACCTCCCGCTGGACTTCATGTCACCAATCACAACCCTTTGAGTCCAGCAATTCAGGTAGTTTTCAAACCATGATAGTTTTCAATCCAACTCACTGGCTACTTATCTAGTCTGTATTTCATCAGCTTGAAAATGAGAATGTTGTGGCAAACAGTGTCAAAAGCCTTGCTAAGTTATAGATAAAAACATTCACTGTTCTTATCTCATCCACTGAGCTAGTAATTTCTTTGTAGAAGGCTTTGGTCAGACTCAATTTCTCCTTCACAAATCCATGCTGACTATTCCCAAGTACTTTCTTGTCTTTATACATTTGGAAATGGCTTCTAGAAGGACTTGCTCCATTGTCTTCCCACAGATCAAACTGGGGCTGACCAGTCTGTAGTTCCCCTGATCCTCCTTCTTGAAAACAGGAGTGACATTTGCTGTCTTACAGTCCTTAGGAAACTCTCCCAGTCACCACAGTCTTTCAAAGATAATGAGCCAGCTCCCTCAGCACCCTTGGTGCTCCCTGTCAGGTCTCATGGACTTGTGTGTCTTCAGTTTAAGTATTCCCTAACGCAGTCCTCTTCCACTGAAGGTAAATCTTCTCTGCTCCAGAGTTTTCCACTGATCTTAAGGGCCTGGCATTCCTGAAGGCTGGTTTTAGCAGTAAAGACTGAGGCAAAGAAGGCATTGAGTACACTGGCATCCTCAATGTCCTTTGTCACCACATCCTCTGCCCCTTTAGCGCTGGGCCCACATTTTCTCTAGCTTTCCTTTTGCTGCTGATGCACCTGTAGAAACCCTTCTTCTTGCCCTTCACATCCCTTGCTAGATTCAGTTCCAGGTGGATTCTGAGCATGTAGGGATAATGTTTGGAAAGCTAGACCACATCTCTATATTTTTCCTGGGTGACCTGATCTGACCCTGCTTCCACCTCTTACGCTCTTCCTTTTTATGTTTGAGTTTTATTAGGAACCCCTCATTCATCCATTAAGGCTTTGTGCCATCTCTGCTTGTCATCCTGCATGTGTGAAGTCACAGTCTGGTCCAGACCCCACTCCACTTGCCAAGCCTGACAAGCCTTGGCACTAAGGAGGAAGGAATCTGCTCCACAAAGGTTTGGGCACAAATCATTTCCCTAGAGGAACATCAGAAGGAAAGCCTCAAACTCCCATCTAGCTCTGCATATACATCTACAGGCTACCCTTGACTTTGCAGAGGCTGCATTGTAATAACGGAGTCCCTTTTCTATAACTGCCTCCATCCAGGCTCCCTGGACTTTTGCAAAGCCAATACAAGTTAATAAAAGCTTTGGAATATGTTCTTATGTTGAATACACATCCTTTCTCCTTATGGATCTTTTATGGATGGTAATGCATTGTTGGAGATGTCAGATAGATAGTTTGGTAGTAGGGATGAAACCACCTGGACATTTAATCATATCCAGTACATGATATTATGCACAGTACAGGTGATAAAATCCTTTCATGTAATATATTTTCCAAGAGTGGAGGGGGAAAATGGAATTGAATTTTTTTCATATTATTAATTGAGCACAGTGGCCATATTTAAAAGGTAGAGCCTATTGAATGATGAGCCTGTGATGGGTTCATGGGAACCAGTAAATCAGCATGGTCCCTTGGGTTTTCCTAGCCATCTTAGTGCCACTTGATATTAAAAAGGAAATTGCTGTGATTGTTATGCAATTGTGGATCACATGTGAAAAGGTGCCAGTGCTTTTTAGTGACACCATATATTCTCTTAGACTTAGTCAGAGAAATCTACCAGCGGTACAGAGGAAGGATGTGAATTTTAATGCAACATGTCCTTTAGTTATTAGAAACTGGTGTCATGGCCTGATGGTAAAAGCTCTGATTCATGAGAATTGTTCCATTGGCACCAGTCAGCCTGTTGCATAAATGTGACTGCATAGCACAAGGGATTATCAGTCTAGATAAGCAAATTTTTTCCAACCAGTGATCAGTTCCAGTTGTTCCAGAAAAACAGGGAGGAAGTCTAGGTGCAGTCAGTAAATGGACTTTCTGTATTTAGAGTCCATTTTCCCTATCATCAGTTCTGGTGGGGTGGGTTATAGCCTGGAGTGGTGGGCTTCAACCTTTCTGAAATCCAGGTTTGGCTTATAAACAAGAAGTTTTTTCTCTAGAAAATGGACATCCACACAACTTCAGCTCCAGCTTTGTTTCCCTTGCTTACCAGGGATCGCCCTTTCTTGCAAGTCCCCATTAGGGACAGAGTCATTTGCTGAGTGAAACATACCATTTCAAATGGAGGACAGTCCTCTCCCCAGACTGCTCCAAAGAAGGAGCATTAATCACATCACACCAAATCTCCCATCTCCTGGGATTTAGTTTGACTGGAGAACACAAAGTATTGTTGAACAATTCCTGGGCTAAAAAATCCCAAGAGAAAACTCAGCTCAAGCTTTTCCCCAAGCCATAAATGCTTCAACTGTTTCTTCCTCAGGACTGTTCAGACCTCCATCCCTTCATGGGCACCTTTATGGCTCATGAACAAGGTCTTAAACAGCCATGCTCAACCTGATGAGGTGTAGGGATGGTGCCACTATCTTATTTGAGTCTACAGTAGAAAACCACTGGGCACTGAGATCCCTGTTTAGCTTCACTGCCATTTTAAATGGATTTTAGAATTAAGATACAACTCACAGAATTAGTTGCTATATATATTTATATTTATCTATAAAGAGACAATTTCTTAAGGCTATATGGGGACATAAAAGGGCATGTATTTATATATATAGGTTTAAGATAAGAGAGCTGGAAGGTTTGAACCGAAGTAATTCATGCTCCAAAAATATCTATTTTAGACAATGAGAAAACATCAGCAGCATTTGTCTTTGTTTTAGGATCATGCTGAGTGGCTTAACTGTGGCAGATGGTTTGTTCATGTCTTACGAGTGAAAAGAAATGTCTGTGAGCTCACCCAAACTTGAATTTCCTTGTTGAGACACTTCTGACATGAAAATAATGAAGATGTTGAGATGAAAGTAACTTAAAGGACATTTATTCGATTTTGTACTAGACATACAAAGAATATACTAGACAACGTGTCACAGGAGATAGCAGCAAGGAAAGGACTGAGAAGAAGGAAAATATATAAGCTATACAGGTGCTGCAGGAACATATAGGGTAGGAGCAGAGTTATTTACCTCTGCATCATGTGCTCGGAGACGAAAAAGCTCGGGGTACCCAGGCAAGAGGCGCAGTCCCCCAGGATTACACTTGCTGCTTTATCCTCTGCTCCTCGCTGTGCCCAGCTGCAGGGCTCAGCTCAGTACAAGTCCTCTGCAGGAACCCGAAGGAGAAAGGGGTATTTTATTTTAGACTAAGCTTTCTTATAAAGAGCTAATCTAACCTGAAAAATGTCCCCCCATGGCAAATTTTCTAGATATTTCTCTGTTTTGTGTTTTCCCCCACATCAGGACAAAAGAATTGTGTGTTTTTCTTTTTACAGAATGGACGACGGAGTGACAAAGAAATTCAATTTAGAAAGGTCAAAACACAACAGATGTCAAATGCTCTTTTTGACATTTTCAGCTGAAGAGAAATGTTTCGACACGCCTGAAATCAAAACCTTTCCATTTGGTTTGCTGAAAGGTTTTGTTTTGAGTCATGTCAACATTCAACTTTGTTTTCTTACAGCAGCACGTGGTCTTATAGGAACTGTAGTTAAAACAGAAATACTCACATTTCCCCCAGTCTCCTCAACCAGACTTCCTGCTCATAATAATTACATGCTAATGACAAGGTAATGTAATGTCCATGACACACCACATTGCTTGGCTGGTGGGAAATCAGCACAGTTCCTTAGTGGAAACTCAATACTCTGAGGAGATCATTTTATTGGTGAAAATGGGGCTCAAACTACCAGTCCCATCAGCCCATACACCAGCAGGAAAATGCAGTTAAATACAGTGTTAAGCTGTTTCCAAAAGAAGCACATTCTAAGCAGTCCAAAAGGAAAATGTAAGTATTTCACAAAACTTCCAAAATATTTCCTTAAAAATTTCTACGTATATAGAAAAGTTTTTTGACTGGAAAGGTCTTGTTCATTTATAATTAGAAACGATGGCTCCCGTCCTGGTGAGCCACAGCCCTTGCGAATGGCATGCAGAATAAAGCTTAGTGTCTAGAGGAGAAAAAGCACCTGACCAGTGACAGAAAACAAAGAATAAAAATAAAAAAATAGAAAAGTTTAACATGACCACATGATGAAACATATTATTTTACTAAACAGCCCTCCTACACAGAAAAATAAAAAAAAAAACCATAAAACACTACAGAGCTGATTCCAGCCTGAATGACTATAATTATAATGTACATTTGTGTGGTGTCAGTCATCCTCACAAAATCCCAGGCGCTTCATAAAGTGTAAATAACGAGATCCTTCAGCAGTTATTGGGGTGGAAGGTAACAGCCATTTTGCATCAGCAACGATGCTTAATGGATATTTTGGGACGGATATCACAGCTGAAATAAGAGGGGAAAATTTTATTTGCAAGTACGATTACTACCAAAGCTCTCAAGTAGCAGTGACATGATCCAGGGATAAAACTCTTTAGTTAGAGTCTAGGGACCCTAACGAGGGTCTAGGGCTAGAGCCTCAGCTTTGACACTGGTTTACCTTGGAAACCTACCCAGAAACATCCACTGAGCTGCAACATGGCCTCGAAGACACCTGAACTGCTGAGGTGCCTCCATCTGTGATTTTAATGTTCCTGCATTTAATTCTGTGTCTTTTCACATGTTCAGAGTGCCCAGGTAGGGGGGGTTACACAAAGGACAAAGAAGCCTGGCAGGGATCAGTGACCAGGTATTCTCCATGCCAGGTCCCACAGCAGTGTCTTTGGCAGACGGCCCTGAGAACGCTTAGCCCCATTAGCAGGTCTCAGATGCCCCTTGATCTTCAAACACCACTTGGAGGTAGAGTTCCTATCCAAGAAATAGGAGACTGATTCTCCTTGCAAAGTGGAGTGATCCAAAACCCCATTTCCCTCCTCTCCTAGGGATGTTCATTCCCAGAAGTAAGGTCTTCTGGGTGGAAGATGGTGCCCATTCCTCCTGCGCAGAAAAGTCAGGTCCTCTTGACCTCCAGGTCAAAAAGAAAATTAGTTAGAGGGAGCAGTACTCTAGAGGTAAAAGACCTCTCTTAGGAGGGAGTTCTGGTCTCTGGCTTGATCCGTGTGCTATTTTTTTTTTCTTTTTTCCAGTGAATGGATAATAGAAAATACAGTTAATATCAAGACTTAACATTTTAGGTCCCAAGTGTGGAAGCAATGGGGACACTAAGGTGCTTCTAGCCATTAAGCACCCAGGTGTTCCTGGACCCAGCATGACAGAAATGCTCTCTCCAGGGAATTTAAGCAAGGCAAATGGTAAATTGGCAGTCGAAGACAGAGGGTACAGTCCCATGGGCAGCTGAGCTAACCTTGCTGTCAACAGGGGAATCTTGCTTTGGGAAAGCTCCCTTTTCCCTGCTCCCCCCTCATCATCTCTGCTCTTCTCACCTTTCCTCTCCTTTCCAAAAACCATGTGCTGTTAAACTAGTTCAATCCACCTGTGAAGCCATCAAAATAAGAGGCTGCATGAGCTAATGTGAGACATACAGGGACTATAAAATCATGTCTGGGATAGGGCTACTGTACAAGGAGAAAACAGTCATCACTTTGATTGGGTTGGCGTTCTCCAAAGGGCAGGTGAATATTTAACAGGTGAGGCAATAGAAAAATAAGCAGAAAGGAAATAGAAATGTATAAGAACGAAGGAAAAGACAAGGCATTGGACATATATGGAGTTTAATTATAGATTCATGAACATTATATGTGGAATAAATGGCTAATGGTAACAAAAGAGAACAGTTGTGTGAGTGAGTATGTGATGGTGTGAGCACACACACCTTCTAAGGTTCAGCTACTAATTTATAATAGAATCCTTTCAGTCGGTAATTTTTTGTGTTTTATGATCCCATATATTACATTTTTCTTGGAAAGAAAAGGACTGGAGTGAGGCACACAAGAGGTGACACCTGCTGAAAAGATAAATACAAATATATTCCCTTTTTCTAGCAGCTTTTATTTCACTTTAATAAGCAGAGGAATAAGACACTGCAAAATTGTCTGTAATTACATGACTATTATGGTGCATCTTCCATGAGTGAGCAGGGCAGCCATCGAGTCTCAGGAGTCTCATCTAGTCTCACTCCTACACTTTGTCTTCTGGATCCTGACATGGTGAGAAAAACGCCGTTGGATGTCTTGATTGCTGGGTATTAGGGATTCCACTCTGAAGCGTGTTGCCAACAGTGTAAAATCAGGGAATTTTCACTGAAACTGCAGTAACTATGGTAGTTTGGGCTAAATTTGGAGCAGGCTTATCAAAGCCACTTTATCTCATCGTGCTGCCTACGGGCTGGATTGATTGAATGGCATTTTTTCCAGGTTTTTGTATTAGGTGCATTATAGTGTGCTCTCAGATTCTCATATTCACTCAGCACAATGTTATTAATGTTACTAACATTAATTTTGCTTTCATATGGACTAAACGCTCTTATACACCAAATACCAGTATTTAACGTAAGCAAACACCACCTTTCCTCCTGTTCTTTCATTCTATGGAGTTTTGTATGCCTACAAGTACACTTGTAAGAGCGTACTTACAAGAATAATACCATTACAGCAGGAACTGCCTGGCCCAAATTTGTCAGTCAGATCCTACCAGGTTAGCCATGATTTCCATGTCTCCATTTTGACAGTCAACTATTGATTATTGATTTGGGGTGCCTTGACTTTCAGATTACTTGAATTGTTCATGTGCACTGAAAAACTGATTACAGCATAAGGGATTAGAAGATACACATCTGAAAGCTAGAAACACCAAGGATGATGTAGGACAGAGGGAAGGAAAGAGAAATACATCTCATATATTGCAGAAACCTTTCTACTGGCTACTTGTCTCTAATTTTATGATAATGGACAAAGTCCAGACAAAACCACGCATGTCCTCAGATTGCTGCCTGCTCAGTATTTCCAGCCCTGGTACTTCTTCCAAAACCTGGAAATCCGTGCGAACAAATCATACTGACTTTTGGGGGAATTGGGTGGCCTTCTTGATTATCGGGCTAAATCAAGGGATTGCTGAAGCCAGGAGCAGCTTTTTTCCTGGAGTCCGGGAAAGGTTTCTCCATGCGACAACTCTTTCTATGCAGTTCTGTGCAGCAGTGGAAGCTATCACCTTGTCATGCAGAAGGGCTGCAAGTACAAACCCATGCAGAACAGCACGAGGCGTCTGCTGGCAGACTAGGGGCTTTATGAGTGTTACCTAGCACAGCCTTGAGCAGAGGTGAGGTAACCATTGCAAGTGGACCGTTTCTTTCCTGAAACACCAAACCAATTTCCTTCCACTGCCTTTTAGGATGATTCAGCCTTTCTTCAATCTCTTTATTCCGTTAGTTACTAAAAGCTGTTAACTTTCAGCTGTTGTGCTTGGAGCTTTTGTTTTGTTTTGGTTTTATACAGAAATTCTTCTCCTCTTGATGTTTTTGCTTGCTTTCAAAAGCTGATTATAAATAACAAGAACAAATTGGGTGGAAAAATGAACTGTTGATGAATCATCCTTTTCTTTGTCAATCTGAGAAGACTGAACCAAACTAAACCTTTTCAATTCACAAGTAAAGAACAGACTCTTATTACTGGAACATCCCTGCAATGTATTATTGTCTGGGGGGTGATTGTGTTTGTTGATAACAACATAGGAAGAGATCAAGCAATTCCAGAGGTCCCTTCCAACCTCAACCACTCTGTGATTCTGTGATTCACTTCACCACATTCAGGCATCTAGAGTGACTTGAGACACCTTAAAATACATCTGCATGGGCTGCCAGGTATCCTAATCACCTATCCAAGGTTGTCTGAGCTGTCCACGAGCACCCTGCCTGGCCTCCAGCTGCTGGTCCATGATGGTGCAGGTGTCCCCTAGATCCTGTGACATCTGACAGCCCCACGCGGATGGCTTAAACATCCTCAGGCACCTCAGCTGGCATGCAGTGCCTATGTGTGGGCAGCCAAATCCAGCCCATAGTCATGCAGAGACATTCGCTTTGCAGCCATCTAAATGCAAAAGTGTAGCTGCAAGAGGTGCCATGAGCATGGCATTTTCTGTGACTTCATTACCTCCTGTAAACACCCATGAAGGCAGCTTGTGAAGAGTTTGTCAAATGCCTCTGAAGATGCTCCAGAAGACAATCTCTGGTTATAGCCAGGGTGACTCTTTCAGGCTTTTGGCCAGGATGGTCAGAGAACTTCATCTCGATCGCAGCTTTGGGGCACGTCCTTGCAAGATATACATTTTAAATGTCTGAGAGACTGGTCCTTTGGAAGGACTCCTGGAGAGCTTAATGAGTGTTTGGAAAGATTGTGGAGCTTCTTAAGAGAATGCAGCTGCAGTCACATGAAGTTTTACTGAAACCAGAGACACAGCCTCGAATGGAAAATAATTTAGTGCTGCTACTGTCTTGTGTACATGATGATAATGTCTTGAGCTAAATATGATGTTAATACAGTGCACCAAACCCTAGGCAAGATTATGTGACCAAATTATCACTATGACAAAACAAAACATATCTCCAAAGACATATTAGACTGTTCACAGAGCTGGCCAACTAACAATAAAAAGCAGAGTCAGTAACAAATTCTTAGAAGGGAGTGTACCTTGAAGGAGGTAATGTGCCAGGGAGAGCAGTCACACCTTCTCTTTGCCTCTAGGAAGTCCTTTGCTTTCTAGAAAATACTAGCGTAGATCTCCAACAGGCAATACTTTTTCCCAGATATTTCAAGCAATGAAGCAGTTAATGATGTTGCCATCAGAATATTTATCATGTTTATCTGAATAGTCCTCAGGGTATTTGCTCAGCCTTTGAGACTCTCTGCAGACTCATGCAGATGAGGGTCACCATTTTCAAAGCGGATCATGTTATGTTGCAACCATCAGAGCAATGGAATAGGCTAAACAGTTTCAGACCAAAGGAAGGAAACCTCTGCACATGTACAGTACTGAGTTAAGTGACTCCCAAAGGTGTGAAGAGTGTTTGTTGGTTTGGATTGCAAGGAAAGGCATAACTTGCCCAGCAGCCTATCTTCCACTGAGAACATTATGTTCCTAATTTCAGCTAGCTCCTCTCTTTATGTGACTTGCCTTTGTGATTATAGACAAATTACTGAGACGTTTTCTAAGAGAGATAGATATAACTTAGGACTTCCCTCAAAATTTAATGTATATAAATATGCCTCTAGGGGAAGGCAATGAAAAGACTGAAAAAAATAAACCCATCACAGTTACACTATTATAGCCTGCAATACTTCTTCTTCCAGAGCCAGTTTGTACTAAGGAGGTAAAATCATGTAACAAAAACATGAAGATCCTAATCCAAAGTAATTGTAATGGACTTCAAATGAGATTCAAAGGGCCTTTGTGGGGCTTAATTCAGTCTTATGATCCTAGGAAGAGTTCAAGCCTGAAGCAATGCAAAGCTCCAAGGAAAATATATAGAAACTCTTGTGGTTTTTGCGTTTTTGTTTTTAAGAAGATTCATTTATACCCTTACCTGACAGCCTGGCCCCTGGCTTCATCCAGTCCCCATGTCCAACACCAACTTCTTGTATCCCTGCATCTCACCTCACTGTCCCCACGTACCCAAAACTGGAGTCCTCTTCAGGCATACCAACACTTCCCTACTCATCCACCCCCAACTGCAGGGCTTCACTTCATCCAGGTGTCCTGGCATGGTCTGAATCCCCACTGTGGAGAAAAGTGAGGTTGCAAGCTACTCCTCTGCACCGAAAAAGGTTGACCAGGTTTGAAAGAGCTATGTGCTGGCACTTTCTCCATAGCACACACCAGGTGTGATGATACATCACATACGATCTGAGGTCTGTGTATGCATTTATGACATTTATGTAACATAAAGCATGGCTGGAGGAGGGTGGTGTGGGTCAAGTTCATGGACCCCTAAGTAGTCATTTAGGGATTTCAAGGCACCCTTTGTGTCTTGAAATGTAATAATCTAAGGCTCTCTCCATCAAAGGTAGCAGCCACATTTGGGTCTTCTTTCCCCCCAGTAGCTACCTGAGCAGCAGCAAGCTGAAGTTAACCCCTGGTTCACTAAGTACCAAGCCAAACTTGCTAATGAAAGACCCATCTCAGCAAATGAGTGTCACGTCCCCACCTGTGCCCAGACTCTGCACAATTCTCCACTGAGTAGTCCACACCATATAAAAGCCTTGACGACAACAGGGCTTATAACAGATGCTGTCTCTTTTTCTTTCTCTCCTTCTTTTACTCAGAAATAAGGCTGCTCATTGGAAGTACCACGATATGAAAGAACACAAAGTGAAAAGAGTTATTTGGGAAGTGTTTACTTTATCGGTCTTTATGATGACGATCGCAAGACTGCTTCCAATGAGCTCCTGCAAGCCGTGCAAGCCTTGTACCCTGCACTGTGAAATGGCAGCGTGATGGAGAGCTCCCATTATCAGGGCTAGTATTGGAAGCGGATTGCTTTTTGCCATCCGCTCGATCCGGGCCCAGGCACTGTGCTTTGAGCAGCTATTCCTCATGATATATTGGAGGGAATGACGACAAATTCAACAATGTCATCCTCCGACAGGGAGGACTGCCATGCATGCTGGGGCAAACGAAAATAGATGGGGTGTATGTACGTATTCAAACAATAAATGCTGTGGAAGTAAATCATCTCTTATTGCTTCATATATCTTCTCCGGAGCTGCTTCCTATTTCTTAACCAGCAAAGCCTCCCTAGTAATGCTGATTTTCTTTCTGCTATTCCAGATGTGTTAACATTATTTCTCTAGCTGAGGCCGAGACAAAAATGCCGAATATCCCTCCTCCCCATAACACACCTCCACCTCCTCCCCATGCTTACTTCTCAAGATCTTTTTTCAAACTAACAATAGGATTATGGGGGAGGCGAGGGAGTGGAGGAGAGAAAGGGACACTATCCTCGCAAGGGGAACTGGACAAAACCACATCTCTGCTGTTCCCAGCCAAAGGCATTTTTCAGCAGTTGTCACTATTTGTTCTGGCATGTTGCTTTACAGGGGTGGAAGCTGTTTTTCGTCATCCATTTGGTACATGTTGTCATCCACCATGGAGGAGGTTGCTACATTTTGTGTTTAGCAGTACTGGGAACATCAGGCAAATATTCTGTCCCCATCGACCACAGTTGTTTGTAGTTTAATGCACTGCATGGTCACTGCATTATTAATAACAGCAATAATAACAATAATTCTTGACTTTTTATAGTGCTTTTATATGAGTGGATTCCCCTAGCACTTTTCAAAGAGGCATTTTGATGTTCATTTCATATGTGGGGAAACCGAGGCAGTAAACCACAATTTCTTGGCTGTACTATGGCAGAACTAAACTCCAGATCTTTGCAGACTGGTCCAGATTTATAATTCACTAATTCCTATAGTGTCTTCTGGAGAAACATCTGTAACTGGGTGGTTTTGGCAGTGTCTTTGAGATATAAACATGCATTCCTTAGGAAAGCTGATACAGTTTAAGTCAAGGTGTCAATCTATACTGACCTAGGATATAAGGTAAAGGACAAGTAAAAAGGAGGGAAAATGTGAATCTTTTTCTGACTGGGACATAGTCTCCCATTCATATAGGGCAGTATATGTTGTAGTAAGGCATGTGTGCAAGCTGCTTCTGAGAGCATCTATGCACCACTTCTTACCATGTCTGATCCTGTGGTAATTCATTCATTTGACCATTGCCCTCATTAAACTGGTAAAAAGTGGGCTGTTTGGAAAATTCTCCATTTAAAATTCTCTCATTTCAGTTTTTTTCAGATTGATTAAGTATTGGTTGTTTTCAGTTATGCTATCTCACAGTCTCCTGATGGAGTGAGACAGGATAATCATGTCCTGACATGCCTTACAGACCTAATAAGTCTTTCTCTACTTCCAGTTTCTTTCATTTTATTTGCCCTAATATTAAAGATCTTTGCTTGGAAGCTGACAGATGAAGAACCTTATCTTATGTCCCATTTGGTAAGCTGCTTACATTTGCCGCTTCAAATATTTAAATCTATTTTACAGCCCATGGTAAATGTAATGTAACCAGCAGTAGCCAAGAGGAAACTTGGTTTTAGTGTCCTACTTTGTCCAGATTGTAGCTGCAGGGAATGGACTGAACGGTTCTCAGAAACTCCTTTACTCAGAGTGGAGGGTGTAGTCAGAGGTTTCTTCAGGATGCATTAAGATTTGGGCATGTAAAATCACAGTATCTCAGTCTCAGGCAGTGGTGGTTTGGGGAATCTTGCAAGTTAAAATTCAGCAAAAGTTACAGACTCTGAAGGTGCCTTTATTAATCTGGAAAGGCCATTTTGAAGCTTTCGCTTGATTATTTTCCTTGCTGTCCCTTGCCTCCATGTCAGCCCTTTGGGAGGACTTGCAAGACTAGCTCTTAGAAAAGAGCTCCGACTTTGTTTCTACCCTATGACAGATCCCACTTTGCCTCCCCAGTTGGAGAACTGTCTTCTTAGATGGGCAGCCATGCCACAGTGGGATGTTTGTGGGGACAAAGGGAGGTACTTTAGTGGGGAGCACTGGGGAATGGATTGGGAAGAGTGTGCTGGGGCAGGTGGGGAAGAAGAAGTAAGGAGAAGGGCTCAGCCAAGGCAGGAACCCACAATTATAATGATCAACAAAGACTCTAGGACATAAATTGATCACAGTGGTGAGACAAAAATGGTTTCTTCCCAGTTTCATATGGGCAGGGGCCAAGTAGGAATAAGGCAATTTAGGTCTTACCTGTCACTTTTCCAGGGCAACGAGTGATCCAGAGCTGTCTCTTCTCCAATTCCCCATCCCCTTTCTTATCTTTGGACTGCTGACATTTATTTCCAGCCCTGTACAAGCCACTAGTGCCTAAATTTCCTGCCTTAGGCCACAAATGCCCAAGTTAGTCCTCACAACTACTGTGGTATCTCACAGCAAAATTGGAATGAACTACTGAGATTGCTCCTCCAGAGGGCTGCCAGAGCCTAGGTCCCTGGGCAGGAAGAAATAGAGACAACATAAGAGTTTGTTGCTTATGTATTGTAGGTAGTATGGGTACGGCCCAGTAGGTTTCACAGAGATTGTAGGAACATTGAAGAATGCAAGGCCAGACAGAGATCTCTGTGGGACTCCTCTGGAATTGCTCTTGCCTGAAGACAAATTCTTGTTTCTTTTTCACCTGCTGAGATCAGACAGATGCTTCTCTGCCTCTTTAGCATGCCAGCCTGGTTTTGCACCCTTCTAACTTCTTAATCAAAATATGGTTCTGTACTTGTTAAACAACCTTGCAGACTCTGGATCTATCATATCACCATGGTTAACTATAGTAACCTAGTTCAGAAAAAAACATTAAAAAAGGATATTTAGTGAGTTTGTTGAGATCTAGTAGCCAGGAACAGCAACACACCTGCACTTTAATGAGCACATTGCACCAATTGTGAAAAAGCAACAAATCTTTTTTTTTTTTTAACTACCTGCACAAAATCTGACAAGGATTGCTATATGCAAGAATCATGAAACAAAACCCATCCATGGCACAGATATTTTAATAAGGTATAGGAGGAAGGAAGATGAAAGAAGAGAGAAAAGGAGGGAGGGAGGGAGGGGGAAGGAAGGAATAGAGGGAGAGAGGAGGGGAGAGGGATTACACAAGTCCTCTTAGTGCTTAAGTAGCTGGATGCCCATTCACTACTATACTAGGGGCTCTTGCCAGCCTCCCTCTACCACTTTTGGACAATGCTATCTGTCTGTCCCAGCCTTTACTGATGGTCACTGCCTCCAGCTGAGCTGGCACAACCAAACACCTGCCCCACTTCAGCTGCTGCGTTTCGTGCATTGCCTTAAACTTCTCATGAAGGTGAGCTTCTCTCAGGACGCCAGACTGTGAACAAGCGCTGCCGGGACACAAGCATATGTTTCCTCCAGCTGCCTCTGCTATGGGAGCATGACCTGTGCTGAGAAGGAGACAGCAAGCATCTGGGAGGAGCTGAAGGTGTCATGGCTCTTTGCTTAGTGAATGTCAATCAAATATCCAAGATAATCAATGATGAGAAATTATTAGGCCCCAGTGATACCCATTACTCTGGACATTCAGTTGGCTGATGCATTTGTACCTCCTCACGACAGGTCAGTGTTTTCCTGTCCTTCCCTTGGCAATCCAGTGCTGGCTCTGGTCTCCCAGTGTACTTTTAGGCACAGACTCACCTGGAAATTGTAGAGATCACAGAAGTGCTTGAGGCTCCTGGGGCTGGTTTTGACAGCCAAGGTATTGTCATTGCCTAAATACATTTGTTACTCCTCTTACCCACAACTTCTTAATCATTTTAATTCTCTACACTGCCATTTTTGCCCCTTCACTGAGGCTTTCCACACTCCAGTTCTCTGCAGACAGACTTTGGTTAAACCGATATCTTCAGCTCAGATGTCTCTATAGCACGCCTATTGCTCAATCAGGCTGCAAACATTATGTTAATTGTTTTGGTTCTTTACCATCTTTCAAACTGCATGGGCCATACCTGTCAGGAGCCCTGTCTGCCCAGAGTGACTCTGTACAGCGAGACATTTGATACGCAATAATTTCACAGTTACTCAGAATTCATAAATTGTGCAAAGACAAATTTCTTCCATCTCATGATAAAAACAATTCAGTTTAAATCTGACTGGATGGGTTTAGAGTAGATCCTGCAGTGAAACTGGACAGAAAGACAATCCAGTTACCAGCTTAACTGCCTTTCTGTTCTAAATAAAACCACAAATACATCCGTACAAAGTAGGAGAGGCATTATTAAAAATCTTATATTTTTATGGATAGAAATGAATTTTTATGGAGCTGATAATGCAGATAGAACACACAATTGGCCTGGTCAAAATGAAAGATGAATACAAATTGCAAATCAGCTCCTGAGCTATAAAAATTGGTATAACCTTCTCAGCAATAACTGATTGTTTAGGAGGCTCAAATAGAGTCACAGTGATGTTTCTTCCAGCCTTATTAAGCATCATAGTTGTCATATTAAACCAATGATGTATGAGTATTTGCTTATTGTAATGAATTCTGGAGACAGCAGCTGGAGCAGTGATACAAAAGAAAGTCAGGCTGAAGACTTGGGGTATTTTTTTTCTGACTCCGTAAGGGAAATATTTCTCTCTCTTATTTCACTAACATCAAAGACTGTTCTGACAGGCAGAACTTCTCCTGAAGCTAAATCTCTGGGATCTAATGCCCCTTCCCCCTCAATGGGCTTTAAATATAACTATGGATCTAACAGATGTTATTCTGTATTTTCATTTCCCTGGGAGCAATGGAAAATTATTACTACTTTGTATATGGTAGGATGAGGATCCCAAATTCCTTTCCAAGCTTTAGTAAAACTCTCTTGGGAAATATGTTTGGAGGTGTTAGTAGCCATGTTATTTGGAGGTCAGATTCTTGCAGACGTATGAGCTTTGGAGGACTTTAGAGTGATGTATAGCAGCGTGGCGCTCACGACCCAACTAAGGGAGGTTCAAAGGGAGAAAAAAGATGTGCTGCTGAGGAAAGCTGGAGAAAACCTGAGGGAGGAGGGGCAGCCAGCTGATATTTGATTATCTAATATGCATGCGATATATGTGTCTTGTCCGCTTTGGGGCAAGTCCACTTAGAGGCTAGCAACATTCTAAGATGCATTGATGTTCTCACAGGCAAATTGAAGGGGTTTTGTGGCTGCTGCAGGAGATGTTGCAATGACATATCTAGTAGCCATCAACTCCTATATTCCAGTTTGCAGCTCTGTTAAAAGGAACCAGGATGCAAGGTACTCTGAGCCTCCCCCCCCACCCCATGCTTGAACTAATGGTGGGAGAATCAAAAAACCTAATAATTTCTTGATGAAATTTAAGTCCATCATTTCTTGTTCTGTCACCCCTGGGCACACAGAAAAGCTTACCCTCTTCTTTGTAACAGCCTTGTTAAAGCTTTCCCCTTAAATCTTTTTTCCTTTGGCTAAGCAGCTCCAGCTCTTTCACTAGTTCTCACAAACCAGGTACGTCACTCTGATGATCATTATCACTCCTTTCTCCTGGAAACGTTCCCATTGGCCTAACCATCTTTCTTGAAGGGTGATATCAAAGCCAGACATGGGGTGCCACCTGGGACAGACAGGAGAATGACTTCCATTGTCTTGCAGCCTACCCTCCAGCTGACACAACCATGTTGTTTGAAACAGCATGAGCTGTTCACCCTATGCTCAGCTTGTTCACCCTATATTGTGTAACTGTTTGCTTGTTCTGCTTTGGGAAGGAAGTTGAAGTCAAATTGAATTATCAGCATTTCCTTGTTCCTTGTCTCCCCCTTTTTCTCTTTAACAGCCAGGCACTTTTCACTCTCCTCTAGTCTTCTGGATTCGCACCATTACAGGAGATATTCAAGCCCCATCTCATGCTCAAGACAAATCCCCTTTGCCTCAAAATGTATTTCACCTGCACAGGGGAAGAGGAGCTAATTCAACTCGTATTCGCAAACATAATCTGGCCTTCCTTTTACAGTGATTGTCTTGGCAACTAAAAACGTTTTTACAGAGCTGTCATATGTCATTATTAGAAGAGTTGCAGCCATGAGCTGAATTAAAGCTTTGCAAAGCTGGTATGTTTCTTCCATATATTTTGCAGATGGGGTCTTTTTCCTCAGGGAGATAAGTGATTGCCAGGATTACATAGGCTTCATCTATACCGGGTTTGGGATTTGTCCAAGAAACAGACCATGGTCCCTGGGCCATGTGGTGGAAGCTGTTTTATATCTATACTGTTCAAGTATCAGCAGTCTTTGGAGCTCAAGGTGTGTCCTTGCAGGAGACTTTCAGAGCTCTTCCTGCTGTTTTTCATGCCTAGAGAACATGCAGCTGCTCCCAGCCCACTGGGGAAAACTTGAGGATTGCTGGAATAGCCTCAGAAGACAAAAATGGCCTGTGCAAGCAACATCTTGTGCAACTTGAGTGCACACCGTACCTAAAATGCGGATCCCAACATGAGCTATTTTCTAGTCTGTGTCATTCGTTTTCAACCAGGAAAGGAATAATTTCACACTGGAGCCAACACTGGGTTGAGCTAACATAGATGCAGTTATAGTTGTCATGCTAAATAAGGCAGTATTCATGCTGGATTAAAAATGATAATAAATCTAATTCGAGCGGAGAAGGGAGAAGTGGTACACTTTTCCCTTCTCAAATGTTTCCAGATCCTACAGGTATTTTAGAGGTCTCTGGAGAAGTGAAACTTGTCACAGTGTAATAGTGGCCTGCTGTTAGATAAATGCCAAGACAGGCACTGCCAGGCTGTCAGGGAATTATTAATGGAGGTTTACGAGTTGCTCTCTGAAGTCATTCTCAGTTAAGTACTAATGTGCATCTTGCCTTGACAGCCCCCATACACTTAAACACGACTGGAGAAAAATGGGCTCTGTTTTGTTTATCATTCATTTCAGCTTTGCTTAGCGTAGGCTTTTCAGGTATCATAACAGACTTCAAGAGTGGTTGCTATATATCGCTGGCTCAAAATGGGAGGCACATGGCAGAACTTCTTATCAGCGTGCATTACAAAGCAGGGTTTGCTGTGTTTTACTGTTGCAGTGATTGTTCACAGAATGGAAAAGATATGATCCTATTTGCCTACTTCTTAGCCACCTAACAAAGCAGTATATCTTCCATGCAACATGTTATAAAACAGGTTAAAGATAACGTGAGCTTGCACCTGAGTTTCAGACCCTTTGCCTGAGATTATCTCAGAGGTGGTTTCCGTGAGTCATAGCACTGACGAGATTAAAAGTGTAAAAACATCAGTCAGTTCCTGGAATAAAATTTGGGATCAAAAATTATGTAATTTAAAAATAATGAAATGCAAGATTTTATTCCTTTCTCTTTGCAGCAAGATGCCCTAGGTTCCCATTTTCCAGCTTTTTCCTGTAACAAGAAGGAAGGCAAGGAAGACAGAAAGAAGGGAGGAAGAGAAGGCAACAAGGCAACTCTGATAAGACTGCAGCAATTGGAGGCTTACAAAAAAAACCCCTCACCAAATACTATGATACTGCAAGGTACCCCTGGGAGTTGACATTATGTCAGACATGCAGAACAGAGCGCTTTTGCTGCTATCCTCCCTGGTAATTAGTGATTTAAAAAGCAAGCTGAATCTTTGTGAGGGCCCAGATACATGCAAGTTGGATTATTTGGACAGTTAACAGAGGTGTTACATTAAAAACACAGTCACCATCTGCTCCCCTAGAGTCACCAGAGGGAAGGGGAGCCTCTGAGGAGCACAGTTTAATCCCCTGAAATCCAAATCAAACCCAAGGGACTGTGTTTCTCTCTGGTCATTTCAGAGTAGGGGTTTCAAACCCTTCTTCAATTTTCAGACCCTATAGGTACTTTACATTGGAGATGAAGACCCTGAGGAGCAAATTTCCATCTATTGACTATAGGCTAGCTTTTCTTAGTTACCTTTTGGGTTCACTGGAGAGTCTTAGAGGTGGCAAGCTCCTGCTCGACAGGGTGCCTAGGATAATTAGCTATGCCTCCGTTAAATGCTGCAGGGTTATCTGGGATGAATCCAGAGCTGATTGCTCCCAAAAGGATGCTCACTCTGACTAGTAGGTCATTTGGAACCATGACTTTATACTATTGGCTTTGCCTCTTATTGGTTTGAATTTCTAAGGTGTGACATCAAACCGGACTGAGATCAGTCTGAATGACTAATCAATGTTAATACTTACTGGTTTTGCTAGATTCATCTCTGACCAATCACATTCACACTGGAATGAACACCCTTCACTATTAAAATGAAGGAAGTCTTTTACAAAGCTAAATGTGAGTAGCAGATTGTCATTCGTAAGAGTGTCACAGCCTCTCTCTTCTGGCAGAACAGGATGTCCATGAGATAAAAAAACTCTTATCCTCAGAAAGGTGTCAACAAACTCTTCTAGAAATAGGTCTCTCATAACCTAAAACATCCAAGTGACATCTTTATATATACTTCACAGTATTTTGGGTTATTTCCCTGATTACGCATCAGTTCATTGTCATTACCAGCACTTGGGAGGGGTCTCATTCCTATGGGAGCGGTCTCATACCCTATGGGGTCTCGTACCCTATGGGAGGGGGTCTCGTACCCTATGGGAGGGGTCTCATAGGTACCAAATATAGATTTGGTACCTATAGCCTCTGCTTGGAGCTCACCAATGTTGTTTTTTCAGGGTGCAATTCATCTCTAAGTAAACAGCTAAAAGAAGTCAGGTGCATCTTGCCCTGAAAATGCCTGTTCTTCTCCATTAGCCATCTAGAGTTAATTGACCCTCATCTTGTGTATCCAACCATGGAATTGAAGGTCCTGTATGACAGACACACATAATGAAGACACCAGTGTACTTGACCTTCTGATACACAAGGGGTTGTTTAAGAAAAAAACAGCTTCCAAGGAGGCCTTATATGGGAAAGTTTACACATTTTTCGGTGCTTTTCAAAGCCAATGCTTCTTTCTGTGCTCTATGGAGCTAGGAAGCCTGGAGCCAAGGACATGTTTCCATCTTAAAAGTTTACCCAGTTTTAAAAGAAGGGAAGGGAAGGGAAGGGAAGGGAAGGGAAGGGAAGGGAAGGGAAGGGAAGGGAAGGGAAGGGAAGGGAAGGGAAGGGAAGGGAAGAGAAGAGAAGAGAAGAGAAGAGAAGAGAAGAGAAGAGAAGAGAAGAGAAGAGAAGAGAAGAGAAGAGAAGAGAAGAGAAGAGAAGAAAAGAAAAGAAAAGAAAAGAAAAGAAAAGAAAAGAAAAGAAAAGAAAAGAAAAGAAAAGAAAAGAAAAGAAAAGAAAAGAAAAGAAAAGAAAAGAAAAGAAAAGAAAAGAAAAGAAAAGAGAAAAGAAAAAAAAGAAAAGAAAAGAAAAGAAAAGAAAAGAAAAGAAAAGAAAGAAATAATTCAGTTCTATTCATAACCATGGAAAAAATCTTAACAACTTTGACCCTTAAGAGGCTGGCCTTGAAAGAGATGAAATCTCTTCAATGTTGGTGAGACATTTCCCCGAGCAATGCCTGAGTGACAGCTGAAGTGCTCCCCGCAAGGCTCTCCGGCGACAATGGACGGAGGATAGGAGTGGTCTGGAGGCCAGGGACAGCATTTCCACCCTCAGACCTTGCTGAATTCAGCTCCTCCAAATACAGCAGGTCAATGGAAGGGAAAAAAAAGGCAAGCATTTGAGTCATGTACTTTTCTTTTACAAACCAGGTCTAAAAAGGTACTAGGACCTGGTAAGGAAAGAAGTTGTGAGGCCTGACAGTTTAATTCTTGCCATAGCTAGAAACCCAGCAAAATGTTAAAAACCCT
Organism: Mycteria americana; assembly: GCF_035582795.1. NCBI lineage: Eukaryota > Metazoa > Chordata > Aves > Ciconiiformes > Ciconiidae > Mycteria > Mycteria americana. The sequence continues at coordinate 4,843,899 of NC_134365.1, forward strand.
CTACTTTTGTTACTTAAATGCAATTTTTCATAGGCAATCAGTATAAAAATGCTTATAGACACTAATGTGCCTTATTCTTGTTTTGCTACCTCAGCAACAAGGTGAAAATGCGCTCCAAAGTTCTCCAAAGCTAATGAAAATCTTCCTTTTTCACTCACAAGGTCCCAAACAGCCTTTTAATTCCCCTTGAACAGGATCTGGCCTGCCTGAAATAAAAGTGCAGGGACCATGAAACTTGGTTTGGGTTCCCTAGAACAGATAAAATATGCATGCTGATTTTTTTATGAGAATACTCTAAGAAGTATTACATCTGTCCATTTTATATTGCTTTTGTGACATTTCTCTCTCTCTCTTTCTCTCTCTCCCCGGTCCCCCCTTGGCTGAAACAAAAGCACCAATGAAAGATTCATAGCATAGAGGAGCCAGGCAGCAGATAGCAAGAAGCCATCTCTCTTGGGTTTTATAATGGTCTGGACATGTTTGGTCCAGTTTTGGTCCCTGGACTGTTCAGGATCACTTCATCTAAGAAATGCTATGACCTGCCAATAAGCCCATTCAGAGGTGATTTAAATAAAAAATAATTTTAAAAAAGCAAAGGAGACAACAAGCAATCAGGAGATAGAGTAATTTCCTTTTTTTTCCAGGTGGTATCTGCAAACCTTTTGTTGTTATATATACCTTAGCATAAGAGTCAGATTTCTCTATTGACTTTTATATTGGCTATTGGGTTGATTTTTATATATGGGCTTGGATGTGTATGAACTTGTTTGTCTTCAGCAGTGCCATTCATTCTGTTTTTAAGTGGAAGGCGCTCTTTATTCAGAAGAAAATTTCTTTAGATGGACAAGAGAAATCTTCTAGATTGAACAAGTATATACTTTGACATGTACTCACACTCTCAAGACACACGTGCCTCCAGCTGGAGCAGCTGTGGCACCCCATTTGGGTTGCACTACCTCCCAGTTTTCAGTCTTTTCAATTGCTCTCGGCGTTTACAGTGTAGAGATTAAAATAGGAGTTAGGGAGAAGTGGCTTTGTAAAGCAAAAACACTGTAACCAGCCAGCCGCATTTTTCTTGCTCTGGGGCAGGCTGGGGGATGGAGAGGAAGGCAGAGAAAAGCCAGCTGGCTCTGCAGCCCTGGCAATGGGGGGAATTAAACTGCTTGACTTTTAGGCAGCCAAAGTATTCATTTTTTTTCCCAGAAGCATGAAGCTTTCCATGGTAGATGAGAGAAAAGCAGTTCTCTAGCTAGTTTAATCAAAGTGTGACACCTGGAAACTTCTCTGAACAGTCCGTGTTGCACCACAATTCCTACCAAAGGCTGATTCTGAAATCCTGCACTTTCCATTTTTGTGTCCCATCTACAACAGCACAATATGCTTTTATATCACCTCTGAGGCTCTGCAGTCTAAGTGTACATTCATCCGTGAGATCAGCACAGTCCCGCAGGATTATAAAGTCTCCAGAAACTCTTTTACAATTACTTGCATTTGAAAAGTACACATGAACTGTATTTGTTATCCAAGGCAATCCCAGTGCATGCTTAGTATGTGCTGTAATTATGAACAGAAATCCTGCACTGACGTCCAGTAATGTTTCTTTACCATCTTCCAAAATCTGCTCTCTTTTCTTGTACTTGTAGGCTGAGTGGGCTTGCTGGTGTGAAGGGGAAGGTCCAGGATAACAGCGGCTGACTTTCCTTCAACAAAGCCTGTAGCTCACACAGCTCAGCAGGTGGAGGTTGTGTTTTGATTTGCAAACTCTTGGACACAGCATTTGATTTAATAGTTTAATAATTAATCAGGGAGGGAAGAAAAGAAGGCATTTATAAAGGGCTGATAGGAAATCAATGGCAGGGAGAGCACATTGCTGCTCAGGGAGAAATAAGGACTGCATCAGATTGGGCTAAGAAAAATAATCCTGTGAATATTTAGAGAGGACGAAAGTATTCAGTCTCACTTAGAAAAGGGCTCTGGCTTTTTACCTTTGCAAGCAGGAGTGGCTGAAAATATCTCTGGCTTTGTGAGGTGAAAAGAGGAGAATATCTGGTCTTTCAGTGCCCTGCCTGCTAGTGATGGAGGGGAGGCATGGCCAGGATGTTCCTCTCCCATGACTTTCTCCCCCTCTTTTCTGTGCTTGGTGCCCTGATTGACTGTTCTTTTCCAGGGATCCCATAAAGCAGGTTTCTTTAGAAGAGAAGGAAGACATATTCTGTATCTTCAGGAAGAGGACTATATACTGCCTGTTTGTGTAGAAATCGCAATCAAACCTCTCTAAACTAAACCTCTGCTACCTAACCCAGCATGATTTGAGGAAGAGATTATTAATAAATTTAATTTTTAAAAATTACCAAGAAACACAAAGGAAATGGTTTTATAATGTGCTCTGGCTTCTCCTTTGCCCAAAGAAAATGTGTTTATCTGACTCATCTGAGCATCTTCAGCTGCCTCTTAGACTGAAAAACAACTGAACTTGACTATGCTTATATAATTTTATTTATTTATTTTGCAGGTTTGCTTCCAGTTGCACCTTTCGGGGTTAAACAGCAGCCAATGAATAGAACATGAGAAGCAGTTCCCTGGATTCATCCTCATTTGAATACGACAGCCAGCAGTCCATAGACCAAAAAAATGCACCAAACTGTTAATTGATTTTTAAAGGAGAATTATGATGCTTTTAACAAGCCACTTATCTTGCTAAGCATTGTTAGGGTAGTAGTGTACGTTCCACTGAAATGGCTGTTCCACAATGTGAGTCCCTAACTGCTTATAAAGCACACTGTTTATTGAGTATTAGCTCTGGCATAGTTGTTTATTACAGGAGTGCATTGCTTAATGCTTGTAAAAAGCCATCTAACTTAAATGTGCTCTGCCTTGTCTCTTACCCTCCGATGCTCTTGTGAACACATGCTCTCCGTCGCTAAGTTTGCAGTGGGAAGGGAGGAAAAGTATTAGCAGCGCTGTGCAGAGCTGAAGGAGGTTGCCTGGTAACTGTGAAGAAGGGAGTCTGACTCGGGAGTGTATCGACTATATATTATACCCTGCGCTCTGCCTACAATTAATAGGTCAGCGACCCAATGAAACATTTCAGATGAAGTCAAACTATTAGCTGGACAAATGTGTCTCAAGTACCGCTGTACGCTGGTTCCGTATGATTACGATACATTATGTGCTGGCAAAGTAAGCATGAATCATTAATACACTCAGCTGAGCCCACCGCGTGCTTCAGCAAAACAGTCTCCCGGTCCTGAGTGATGCACTGCGTTAGCTTCATAAGACACGAAGCCTTCAGTTAGCATGATCTACAGGGTGGTTACTTTGCAGCGGGGATGCATTCGCCTTTCTCTTTCGTGGGCATATGTCATTCCTCTCAGTGAGATGGGTAGTATTTTCAGGGGGAGGGAGGGAAGTTCCGGGAGAGAGAAGAAAAGGGGACAGATATACTGATACCTGTTTGGTTATAACTCCTTTTTTAAGACTAGGAATGACTTCTTTTATTTGCTACTCTTGTGAGGAGTGAGTAGGTAGATTTACCATCCCTTAAACTACCCCATACAACTGAAGCAGGCAGGAGGATTTTAGGTAGGAGGATGACCAAGTATGACATTCAGCTTCTGATTTCTTCTTTCCCATATAGTTAGAAAAACTCTTTTCTTGTCAAAAGAACTGCCTGAACTGTACGAATAGTTGAAGAAGTGTTTTCTGGGTTTGACTGAGATTGGTAAGCAGTGGTGTGGGATTTGCAGAGTGAACAACTCTTGCAATCATACCTTGCTGCGCTACTTGGCTGGTCTTCTTGAACTCCAGAATCAACTTGCATTGTGCTTGTGGTGTTGCCCACCAATGGCCATGTCCCACGAGTCTTCACAAAGGGATGTGATCAATCCCTAGTTGTATCAGATAAAGAGTCTCTTGGAGCACTTGACAAACGAATATACATTCAAGATAGATCCTTTCCTGTGATGGTCTTGGTAGAACAGAAAACTTATCTAGAGTGAAATGGAATTGATTTGCCAGTGCACAATCATGCTCAGTATTTTCCTACAGGAAATAATAAAAGCAATAGAGAAGGAATATCTTCATTTTAAAACCTGGCTTACTCTAAAATCAAACAGAAATGCTTCTAACCTACCTGTGACTTGAACTCAGGAGTTTGGTTTATGACTTTTGCATCTCAGCATCTAATTATATGCTTCTTGGAAAGACAGTTTCTCAATTCTGTCCAATGAAGCTATTATACTACTTTGTTGAGAAAAAGAGAATGATGTGAGATTGGTATATCAGATTCAGATTTAGAGGCATGAAAGTGTGGTTTGCAATAGAGATTTCTGCTGTTTGAGATCTACTCAGATCTTTGTTGATGAGCTGGGTGAATTCTTAATGTATCATCTATCTTGTCAACCTATTTTAATGCAAGATTTCTCTCTATGCTTAATCTCTCAGGCACTTTATTTAGTTAGCAGCAGAAAACAATATCATGTTCCTTCACACTAGTCTCAAGGGCTTTGTGAATCCTCCAAAAGACCTTTAAAATTAGAAATTACCAGCAAACTTTGTACCACTAAAGATGTGTAACAGACAATTTCCTGACTGTCTGAAATTAAATACTGTTGCCCCACTTAATGCCATGATTTGGATAAGTTGATTTCTAAGGGAGCTCAGGAAGCTGCAGCAACTTACTTCTAAGTGAAAGTCGCTTTGATGGAGACCATTTGGGATTTCAAATGGCCTTAAATGGAAAAATCCAAATCCACAGTAAAACTAAACGGGAAAGTCTCTGGAGATCATATGTTTCAATAAGCTTCACTCAATAAGCTTATTAAGAAAAATGTCAGCAAATACGACACTGAAAAATCCACAGTGTATTTCTGCTAGTATCAAAAATTCCACAGTCCGAGACTACACTGCTCTATATTTATATCTACTAGTTAATTAAATTACACAGTGTTAGTTTAACTCACTGGGAAAAGATTTTCCTCTGGTACTAATCTTTGAATTAAATTCTATGACTGGACCATAGAAAAAGCAAGATTGCATCATTTATAAATATACTATAAATATATATATTTACCTTTAGGTATATACAATTTTTTACAGTGTTATCACTGTGAAAGCTCAAAAAGATGTGCTAAACTAGGTCTCATCTTGCAGATAGATACCAATTCTTGATGCTGAAATATTGGCCATGTAAGTTCAAGCACTTCATAAAGTAAAAAACCCAAGTATTTGATCAGAGTGTGTACTCTCAAAAACCTATTTTTGAAAGCCTTCTAGTATTTATTTACACCTTTGTAACACTTTTTAAATTAGTTAAATGTCTGTTCTTTGATCTGGAAAGGTTTGAAGGTTAGGTTGAATATGCAATCAGCCTGGAGTGGACACATCTGTCTCAATCAAGATGCTTCCAGTATCTACAACGAAGCTACTTGTCTAGACTACTTTTATAGTCAGTGGAGGAAATAAACACTTTTAGAACATGATTCATCTCATTGTAAAATAATTGTCTAAAATTAGTCACATGAATTCTATTCTAAAAATGTCTCTTTGTCTCCATTGACCTAAATGGGAGCTGAGGGTTAACAGCTCAAATGGTAAGCAGTACCATGTATAGGTGGAATTAATCTAACACACATGGCTTTTATACCTGATCAGATAAATTCAAATCTATACCATCTGTAGCCACTGAAAAACAATGGACTTCTTCACAGACAATCAAGTCACCATCTGCTAATGCAACTGCAGGTGGTTGCCTTGGAGGCTTAGGTCTGGAAGAGGAAAAGTAACATAAGAAAGTGGCGAGTTATCTTACTGCCTGTCTCTTTTGCATACTTTGGCCGTTATGCAACTGATGCCTGCATCTGTACTGACAGAATCACCAAAGGCTTTTGAAGTGCAACTCAGATAAGCTTAAGAAGCTGGATGGTTGAAAGCAGGTAACCACGTGCCTATTTATTTGTCATTAGTTAAGATTTTCTGTGATTAGATCAATTCCCAGGCTGCAGACATACAAATAGCTAATAAAATACCTGGATTTGCAGGTTGTTAGCTATGTTTTCTGAGTAACATGGATTTCCAAGTTTGACACCTGTACAGGCCATGAAGATAAGACCCATTAAAACCAATGAAAGCACACACCAGTGTCTGTAGTAGCCCACATTGTGAAGTCTTTTTCTGCTTGTTTGCAGTTTTAAAGCATAGTTTACTGATTGATACCTTGATGAAGTATCTAGTTTCCTACCTGTAGGTCCCTTGATGAATGAGGAGTCATTGGCCTGAACCCACAGCAGTTACTGGCACATTAGAAGGTGTGTTGCATGAAAATTAGCAAAATAAAATACCTGCTTCAAAGAGTTGATATCTTGGGTGAAATCTTCTACTGGACTGAATGCAACTATGTGTTATATCTGTTAAGAAGATTTTCCCCAGTAGCTGTGAATTATGATTCCAAGAAGCATTAGATTTTCCAGATACTAAAGGTTTGATTCAACTGTGCAGACATAGTTGTCCAAGCCCCTGGTTATCAGAGACAGCCAAATGGGGCTGGCAGCGGTCTATCTCTGCCCTTCTACAGAGCTGTCTATCTCTGCCCTTCTACAGCATTAGCGGGAGTCCTGGGCAAGGTATCCTCAGGTCTCTCAACTGATGTGACATACCTATGTGCAGGCAACAGATTTGAGACCTTAAGGGAAACCGTGCAGGTCTTCCTGGAAACACCTGCATCGTTCCCCAATGTCAAATACCTCCAGAATAATTTATCTCTTTGCTTCTGCGATCCCTACCTCTTGTCTCCAGCTCCTCTTTCTGGACAAAGTGTTGCTTGGGTCCTGCAGTCATGTTTCTCTCTGAAGACATAAATTGTCCCTGACTAAAACCTTCAACAGGATCATGAGTTATGAAGGAAAGGACTTTTTAGGTCAGTTTGCTTGCATTCAACCCAGTGGAGCTGATCCATCATCTCCATTTTGTGTAAGGGTGAACTGAGTAAAAGAGGTCAAGAAATACATCTTCTACAGATTATCTCAGATCAAGAGACGCTCTAATTAGACTTGTGTAACTTTGATGACATTAGTGCAATTACCCTGATATAAACAATCAGAATCAAATGAGCAGATAATTACCGGCAGAAAATTGAATTACATGGATTTATTTGAGCTGTGGTCATATTGAACATTACTATGTGATATGATTTAGAAAAAACATAACCTTGACAAGATGAATTGGGATGGGCTACAGATGCCTACAGACAAAATAGGCTGGAATCATCTTCTGCCCAGATCTCACACCTGCAGCTTCTTTGTGGAGTCCTCAAAGTCACTATAAATGTCATGAGCCCATGAAGTTTCTTGGTAAGCAAAAGAACATCTTTGAGTGACATAAAAATACATGTTGAGTTATACTGTATTTGCTTGAGTCCTACCCAGCTCCCAACACTCTCCCCAAGCTGTACAGATCACTTGAGTTACTGTCCCAGCAATCACATTTGCCCCGTGAGGTGCAGGGGCAGGATGCAGACGCCATAATGCAGCTAATGCCATGTGAGCTGAGTATATAAATTCTCGTGACACTCGGCAGAGTCAGGAGGAGAATAGCAGCAGCAAGGCTAACACCTTCCTTTGGTGAGGTAAGTAATTTTTAGGACTTCATGGAATGTACTGATGGGGTCTCCTCTGGCTATGATAGCACCATAAATACTCAGCCCACATGTAGAGACCATCATCATTGCTACTTAAAGTTAGGGAATCAACCCAGTTGTCTAAACAGAGGTACCAAGTGCCACTTGAGCCCAGTCAGAATATCCTGCCAAGTGTCTAGTTGCTGCTCTGAAAGTGAACAGGTCCCCTCTAGTCTTAGGTCATGCCTGACATGCCCATGCTTACATCCTACGGCATCTCAGCTGGTACCCAACAGCAATGCTTAAGCAGCTGAATCAAGCCTTGTGTGTAGGAATTCAAGCTGATCCCATCCCATTTCCTTTGAAGCATCCAACTTCTACACCTTGTTGCCAAAGCAACTGAGCTAGACTGACCATTTCTCTCTTTATTTTTACCAGAAGAATATGGGAGTTAAACTGCAGATTTAGGTTTTCTTCTCATCTAATCACCTCTCCTTGAAAATGGTCAGTGCCAGCCATTCCTGAAATCCTGACTGGATTCATTTCCACTGAGAGAACAATAATGGAGATATCTCCGTCAGGACTAGTCACTATCCTCTTTTCTGAGTCAGTGGAGGCAAACAGATGTTGTGCACACCTCATTTCATCCTAAACTGACCATTCAAAATAGGTCATACCTGAGAAGTATTTGTTTCCTTCTATTGACTATAATGGCAAGCTCAGAGGTAGGTGCCATTTCATCTGTATGTTCATGTTCTATTTCAGTGCACGGCAGTACTATAATATAATCCATTTCTAGCACCATCAGGTGAATAGAGCAGGGTTACCACCTCCAAACAACCTCTTCTCAAACCAATTCCTCTTGATCTGTAAAGTTCTGCAAGGTCTTCTTCATGCAATGGGGCCTCCAGGCAAGCCTTTCCTCCTTTTGCCTCATAACAAGTGGCTAAAATAACTTGTTTAGCAAGTCTGTTGTCAAAATTGTGCTTTGATCTGCCTGCATTTTCCTCTGCACTGTCTGTATGGACGTAACCAATTTGCAAGAGGGTAATCATGCTGCTTTCATTCTCTTCCTAAGCCTACAGTAGGCTTAGGAAATCAATGTATTAACACTTTGTGATAGTAATCTTGGAACTGCTTCTAACCCAGTATTAACTCTCCCACTGACCTCTTAGTAGTCCTATTTATAGTTTTCAAAGGAGGATACTGAAGCCCAAATTACTATTACTTTCAGAAATGGTTGCCTAAATCCAGACAGGCACATCACTGAGAAGACCATGAGATAGTCAGCAGAGTTAGTCACAGGATGAGAAGGAACAGTGGGATGAACACAGTGAAAGATGAGCCTCACACATGCACAAAAACCAACCAACCAAAAAGACCAACCCTGTACACACCCAACAGAGGTGCATTTTTAGATGCTCTCAGAAAAAGTGGTAGAAAGGAAAGGAGGCCTCCTGAACAGATCTCCAGCTCGCAAAAATTTGTAGACCCATCCTGAAGCCAGCTTACATCATCTGAAAAGTTGTCCCTATGCATTCATTTGGATGTAAAGCCAGAAGAAAACTTTCTATTTACAAATAATAGCTTTTGTAAACACACTTTTCTAGTGATGGCTATTTTATTGTCTGACTGATGCACTGTAGGGAACACAATTCTAAGTTTTCCTGTAGGCTACATTTTTATTTTGCAGCCAGATGTCACAATAAAATCGTGTAAGGAGAAATGATACAAATAAGATGCCAAAGTGAGAAAAAATAATCAGCTCAGGGAGGAGGAAAGCACATTTCAGTCTCCAAAACATCAGAAGAAACTCTTATATTTTCATTATGAAAATAGATGACATTCTTAATGTAAAGGCCTCTCTGATATGCTCTGTAATATTACATTGTCCTGCATATAGTTATTTTGTGAGAAAGCTCTATTATAAACATTCTCCTGCTAAATCTTTCCTACTATAACCCTATAAATACCTGAAATTTATTTGCAACTCAGTATACCTTTGGTTAGCACTTCGATGCATTTTGAGGAAAAGTACCATAAAAGTTGTTCATTTTCCGTCATGTTTGAGGGGTGACTTTTAAGTATTCACCACATATTTTGATAAAGGGAACCCCAGAGGCAGATGAAGTACTGAAATTCAAAGAAACTGCTGAAGCCACAACAGTAGAAAGGTGGAGTGCTTTTGGCTTCCCATACGATATTTAAACCACTTAAGTCCTAACAATGAGACCGTAGCACTATCAAATTATTAGTCTTACCTTTTTTACTTAGATTGCAAGTATTCTATGAAGACTTTAACACTATAACTATTGAAAAGTGGGAAAAGTGAACATGTAAATATGAAATGATTCGCCCTAAACTGGACAGTGGCAGAAATAGACAACAGGTCTCCTGAAGTCCGGTGTTCAGTTCACCAGGAGGGACATGCTGCCCACAGGAGCCTCCAAGAGCTATAGGAGGAACAAAGCAAGGTACGAGCTGCCAACTGAATACTGCTGGTGACAACAGAAATTGCTGAACTATTTCAGCTGAAACATGGTTTCACCCTAGAGTCCTTTGCAAAGCCAACAGGATGGCACCTATTTTCTTGTAATCCAGCAGTGAGGTGGTAGACCGGGATTCAATTTCCTTGACCTGCAGGGATTTGAAATCACATTAATCCTTTCTTAATGGCAAGGCTGACAAGTAACACAGGGAAGGGTGTTGCTTTCTCCTCTTGGTGCTACATCATGCATGTGAACTGCTTCACTTTAAATTTGCTCGGGGGAAGCAAATGTAAAAATTACATAGGTTGCTAAGTAGCTTTCTGGAGCCATGGGTCTTTGGCCACCATGCAAAGCAAGTCTTGTGCTTTGGCAATACTTCTGTGCCCCTACCAGGCAAAGCCCCATGGTGTGAGAGGGAAAACTGTGAGAGGGAACTACTGGAGAACATACTGTCCCCTGGCGCTGAGGAGTCACTGCCCTCAAGGCCATGTCTCCACCCCCTCTCCAATGCATGTTTGAATATTTTATGCAAAGCAGAGAGACACAAGCAGGAGCGATTGAAAAAAGCAGATGCAGAACATCCTCCCAGGCAGAGAGAGGCAGTGGACAACACCTGAGACTTCGCAGTCTCCAAAACCTGAGCATATTCACACTGAGCCGGTCCCTTCCCCAGTTTATGAAGGATGCCTCAGTCTTGCTTTCCTATTGTTACAAATGACCAAATTATAAACAAAACACTTTGAATGAAGCATTTCTGACAATTCATAGGGTTGTTGTGTTAGGTCCCCTCCAACCCTCTTTTTTTTTTTTTTTCCCTATGAAAAAACCCAGAAATTATTTCCATCTTGGGTTAAGTTGAACTGGATGTTTACATTATCTTTATTTTTGAGAGTGGACAAGGAGTCAGCCCCCAAACAGTTATTCATTCTGCGCAGCCAACTGTAACAGGCACTTGGCATGAGTTTATAAACCAAAACAGTAGAGGCAGGTTATAGTGAGCTCTGCATGAAAACCTGCCCTGAAAGAGAAAGTGCACATTCCACTCAATAAAAGAATAATAAAGTGTCAGGTAGGAAATAAATATTGAAACTAATTTTCCACCAGGGAAATCTCTTTGCAGTAACTAATTTAGATGGAGAATAAAACAAAAAGGCCCTATATCTCCACCTTGGCAATAACCTGTCACCGAGCACCACTCACCTCTTGTCTCTGCTCAGACCTGATGCCTGCATGGGAAGAAGAGGTGACAACTGCCTTGCTGTCTCCCTTTATAAATCACATCAAATAAACTATGCACGAAAGGAGTTTTCTTGCAAATTAATAACAATGCATTAGGGTCCTTTGGACATTCTTGAGCAGCAAGGACAAGAAGTTAACACAAGGTTTTTCCTCTCAATGCTGTCAGTAATTACATGAGAAACCACAGGTGAAGAGATACATACTGCGGGTGAAAAGATTACTTTGGTATTCAGTCAAGAAATTAAAATGCTCTCATGGTGAAGGCAGAGCCTTTTGGTTGCTGGTGGTGGTTTTCTTGTTTAAACTTCTCTCAAGATTAAAACCAGGGCTGGATGAACAAAACAGAAGGGATGGCAAAATGTTAGCATGTTGAGTACCTGTGGTAGCATGGGCTGGAGACCATGACAAGACAAGTGAGGTTTGACTTCCCTGGAGGAAGAAGGAACAAAGTGGTGGCCAGGACACACACAGGCTGTCCCTGCTGCGGTGAATGTGACACTTGTCCATTCTGGTTTCATCTTGTGCTCCCTTGCAGAGGGAAGTTCACACTGTGTCACTGCCTCTTCCCTGCACAACCACTCATGGTGACCTTGGGGGTCAGACTAACACTTCTTTTGGGACATACATACACTGAAGGTCCCTGTGAGAAGGTGCAGCCCCTGCCTCTAGGCTGGCATTGCATCCTCTCCCTGGAAAACCAGAAATCGCCCCTGTGTGACCTGCTTGCAGAGCCCTGTATGCAAGCACCACGGGAAGGTCACATTACCTTTTTCTTTTTGCCTCTGTTCCCCTGGAAACAAAAATGGGGAAAGCAGCATTGCGCTTTTTCAGTAAACAAAAGGAAAACACTAAAAGAAAAAAGAAGTAGGGGAAAAAAGCCACCTAGGATCACTGTTCCTGCCTGCTGAAAGTCCATGTCTGAGTTGTCCCCACTCTGGAACATATTTGTCTCCAACCCTGACTACATGGGGTAGAGAACCAAGACCTTGTCGCAGTCCTTCCCTGATAGCACCTGTCAATGTGCACTATCCAGCAGATTAGAGAAACTGTTTCCTCAAGGCTCAAAGAGCATTTCCTTTTAAATACCAACGTCTACTGTCTCCGATGCTTCATAACCTCTGGCCAAGCTCATCCTCTATCAACCCTCTTGGTTAACCTATCCCAACTCCTTACCTACCTTCAGTGATCTTTTCTCTTTGCTGTGCTCCACAAATAGGTCTAGGCACAATGCTGTTGCTCACACATAGACGTCAGTATTGTATGAGCCCTCCTAGGGTACCTGAGATAACCCACATGGTGCTGATGTGTCACCAGACAGATGGGAGAGGTTCATTTTTGGAGCAGTAGTCAGAGGCTAGGCAGGATACAGTGGGGGCATCACTGATAAGAGATTGGCACATGCTTACACACTTAAATATTGTGTTTTCTATATTTTCCTTCAGATATTAATAAAAATATTAATGTGTCAATAAAATATTAATATATTCCTATCTTAATAAAAATATTAATATGCTTATAAAATAGCTTCTTGCAGATGATGCATGCCTGAGTTTACACAGACAAAGAGCAAAGCACATCCATCCAATTTGAAATAACTTGTATCTCTACAGCCTGAAAAACAATGACAGAAAGTTACGGTGCTCTGGAAGGGGAGGAAAGCATGGAGGAAAGCAATTCTATTATACAGGTTGCAGTGGCCCAGAAATGTCTACGACTGTAGGTGGAGACACTTATACTGAAGCTAGTCATCCAGGGTGTAACTCCACCACCTTAGTGTCCTGTGCACCAGTGGACAGTCCTTGAAATACTTGAGCAAGCCACACAGGGTTGATAGATATGCCATGGGCTACCATGGAAAAACCTGCACCCTTTTGGTACAGCAGCTGGAGGACAGGCAATAGACCTTTCAGCATTTCAAACTCCACTAGAAGTTGGAGCCTGGAAGAGCCTGTTTCTCTCTACTGACTGAAAAAGGAATAAAGATTCAGCTGTCTACTTACTAGACATCAAGGGTAGGATCCAGATGATGAAATGAGAGTCTCTACATCTGCACAAATTCCAAGTCACTCTCAGCTCCCCTTGAGGTTGCTGGAGGTTATAGTGTGCATCCTCCTATCCTAAGGTAGATGCTTGCATCTGGCAAGATGAATTGCACACTGATTTCCACTGATTGTATTGATCATCTCTCTGCTTGTTGTAAGAGGAGTTTGGCACCTTGATGTCTGCACCTCTGGGCAGTATCCCACTGCTGAAGTGCTGATCTCTTGTGCCATTTTAGGTACTGTGGGATCTGTAGTCCAGGTGCTGGTCCAGAAGGGCTCAGTCTACAAGTCCTGTCTCAAATTTGCCACCTCTGTGGGCTGCTGTAATGTTTAGGGAGACAAATCCCATCCTTGATTCCACAAGCATTCAGGATCAGGTAAAAAAAAAACATTTACTGGCAGAACAGCAAGCTGTGTGTCCATAAAGTCAAGGCGGGAATGTTTAGCCTGTCTTCAGACACCTACAGTGTGAACACCTCTGCCTGACCTAGCAGCTCTTGGCTTTCTTTACAAACTGGAGGAGAGAAATAGGGAACTGGAAATAGAGCATTATTCATCTCACTGATTTTAAACATCTGAACTAGGGCAGGATAAATCATTCTATTGGAAAGGCTGCATCTCTCCAGTGATGTTAAAGGAGTCCAACTATCCCTATCTAGAAAGAAATGCCCTGCCCACTCCCAACTTCTTGAAGTGTAAAAGGTAATGCATGGCAAAGCCAGTTCTCACCACCCTCGCCTACACCTGGAGTGTGAGATTCCTTCATCTCATGTTCGTCTTGCTCTAGCATTTCATCAATATCTCATCTTACAGGTCCCTGGGATAAGGTAACTTCTCTTCCTGCTACACCTGCAAAGCATCATTTAATTTTATATGAATGATGCATTAAAAGAAATAACTGTATGTTACTGTTTCTAGGGTCTCAAACCCAGAAAATAAATTACCCATCTCACTCTACAGCTTTACCATTGGCACCTTGAAGAAGTAGCTCATTAACGAGTGAAGGAGGAGGCAGGAGGGGAGGAAATCCAATTTCTAGCTTGCAGTATTTTGCCAAAAACATTGATAACAATTTCTGCTGTTAGTCTCTGTCAGAAATGCCAGAGTCATTACTGAAATGGTGTGGCCAGAGGGCACCCTGCATCACAGCTCACTGCAGAGTCGGAAACCCTTGAATAAACATGATAAAGCACAGCGTAACTGTTTGTATTTGAAAGTTTTGGAGTAATTAAAGCAGTACTCATCTCTGTTGGTAGCAGGCAGTCAAGCTGAAAGGAAACCTCACCTTCTCCTTACCGTCTCCTAGCTAAATCAGTGTGTTGTGGTTGTTGTCCCAGGCTGCATCTATGCAGGCTTTGGTAGGGTTGGCTGAGCATGCATTTGAGTATCTGACCCAAGCATCAAATTGCATCCACACAGGGTCCCTTGGAGCACGCTGCTAGGATCCATACTTTGCATTGGGGTAGGAATTTGACAAGCATTTGCCCCCTTTCCACAATTCCTTTCCTTATGCCAGCTGCACATCATGCGGGAGAGCTGAGCTCAGCTGTACACCACCGTGTCCATCAACAGCAGGTCAGGACTCAGATGTGAAGACAGAGGAGTGCTTGGATGGCAAGCAGACAGGCATCCACAGAGCTGCCAATCAAGATCAAAAATCTCATCGCCCCAAAGCATAGTAATTGTAACTTGTCAGTGGCTGCCTGTGTGCCAGGCAGGTCCACGTTCCTGAGAAGAAAAGGCTCATAACATCTTTGAATGTGTTCCCAGTATTCACAAGCCAATGGCGATTTCTGCTTTTTGTGTGGTTTAAAATCCTAGAGCTTACATTCCCCAGGGATTTCCACAGGGGTTGGGCACTGAAGGGACATTGTGAATCTGGGTTTACCACTGGCCTTCCTGAGCACAAAGGTACCCATCAGCTGCAACATCCAAGGAGCTTAGAATCTACTGTCTTTACTACTGACTGTCTTCTGTATATGTGAAGTAACGATTCACCTTTTGGGCTTACTGCAAAAATTAGTTAATGTTTGGGGAGCCTTTTAATGATATGAAGTGTGGTTAAAATGCTAAGTATTATTATTGTTCCACTTTGTCTTCCACTTAAATATAAAGGGGGAGTGTACAGCTACTTCCCAAATGTCTCCCAAGGGTGTTTCCAAAGCAATTATGTTGGCTGACACTGTCGAGTTTCAGAAAATGGAAACGATTCAGAGGCTGACCAATCAGCCCCTTTACCAGCAGATGAATCTAACGACTTCAAAGCTATTCATTAAGCAGTACTATGAATTGATTACATAAATTAGCATGCCGCTGACAAGGCAGGGAAAGGAGGAGAAGAAGGGAGAGGAGGCCGACATAACACATCCCTCATTTGGCATAGACAGTGGTTATTAGGAGCCCAGAGCTAATGAAAGAGACAGATCCATTAGGCACGTGCCGCTGTAAGGGATTGATTGCTTCCCCCCTCTCCCCCGCAAAAAAAGGGCTGCTCTCTTGTTACTGGGGGATTGCATTTGTTCTAGCTTGTTGATCCGGGGGTAACTCTGTCACATTTAACAAGAAAGTAGAGCTTGTAGAGAGAGGGAAGGAAGATGATAAACTTGCTTCAAAGCCATTATTGAAATCTTCTAAGCCCAAGCAATGCAAGGCAGGTTGGTTTCGCTGCTAAAAGGGGAAATCTGTGAGAAGGATTTTCTGTCTGAAGCACCTATGTTTGGTAGAATCACAGCCAGAACTATTGGGACCAGGAAGTTTTTCAATGGAAACTTTGAAGGACAAAATCAGACAGGTGCGCTTGAACCCTGACTCCGATGAAAACTGCCTGTCCAGGACTGGCACGATGATAAGTCTCATTGCAGGCTCCCTTGAGCTTAGCAAACCTGGATCAGAGCTAAAAGGATCAGATCCTCTCATGGAAAACCTCATGGGAGCTCAGCTAGCTGCAGTCAGACCCCATCTGTCCACGCTGTTGTTTGGGCTTGCTTTCCCCTCTGCAATAACTGATACGTTGTCCCTACCTCGAGTCCTAGCACGCTATAAAATCCTTCACTCATGTTTGGAGCCACTTTAATTTCTGGTGGGTCAGCCTTGAGCTGTCAACATCATCTCTCCAGGCAGCACAAGCATCATTTCACAGTGCAACTTCCTTCCGTGCTAACCAGAGAGGGACTGAATAAAATGGTCTGATTTCAACGTTGTCTGTATGCAGCATTACTTCTTCATTCAGGACTCTCTGGACAGTCCTGCCAGTGCCTCCCTGTCTAGTTCAGCCCAGAGTATGCCTGTATAACTCTAAGTATAGACAAATCCCTTGGGTTTTTTTGTTAGAAGTAGGTTTTCCACCCGTTGGAGTTGCTTCTGGCCCTGCATTAAGGGAAGATGGGTTGAGGCATCTTCTGTTGCTGGTCTGCATTGTAGCATGATTTGAGTAATCTCTAATTAGAGGGGCATAAATGTGTTGTTCAGCCCTTTAGACCCTTAAGTATATGCTTAAATTAAGCACACGCTAAAGTGCTCTTGTGAATCGGGAGCCCGAGCAAGCTCTGACTGAGTTTTCTGCTGTATTTTGAAATTGCTGCAATCCATTATTCAAAGCACAGCTCGGGCACTGAAACTAAACAAAACCTCTTGGAAAAAGAAGCTCTTAAGCAAAAGGCACACCTCTTTCAGTGGCGTTTTACAGACAGCTATCTGTTTGGTGAGTTTGATGCTGCTGTTTGTCTAGCAAAAGTTTGCACGCTCCAGGAACATACCACCATTGTCATTTTGTGACTGATGTTAGCTAACAAAATATTCTGCACTCTTTAAAGAAGGAATTGATCTTTTACTCTGCAGTTCTGTTACCAAGGGGGGGGAATCCCAACTCCAATATCCATTCAGATTTCTTCCAAATTTGCAAGAAAAATGTTTTGATTTAAAAAGGAAACCAGTCACAAGCTGGTGAGCATGGTTCAGGGAACGGACCTCCCTGCTGTTTCAGATGGCTTGCTGGTTTCTGCTGGAGAAAAAAGCTGGGTTTGATGAATCACCAAGGAAATCCATTATGGCAAATGAACGCTGATGGCAGCTGCACAAGTTTAGGCCAACTGACTTTTTATGTTGCAATAAGAATTCAGCAAGATCAGAAACTACCTGAGCATCATTAAATTTGGATATTTGATAGACCAGCTTTGTGCAACAATTGAACTTCAGAGAGGATTTTTCTATCTTTCACCGTTGAAGTAATTTGGTGGCTTTGTCATTAACCAAGAAAAAAACAACAAGGACGGAGTATCTTGCTAACTCTAGCTACCTAGGGATTACACAGAGCTTGCTCTATTATGCAGTTGTTCCTTTGCATATTTCATTGACTCGGGGGGAAATATTAAAATTTGTAATTTCCATATTGCCAGATTATTGTACACTCTCTGATGATTGTTCTCGCTATTTTTTATGATCCGTCAATTTCCACACTATTTAAAAAGACAATTTGACTGCCTTAATGACAGAAAAATCTCATAGGGTATTTTCTTTTTTTTTTTTCTTTCCTCAGCATAGGAAAGGCTATTTTTATGACTAGAAACCTATCATTACCATTCATTGAGAACCTTCCCTTGCCATTGCAGATAAACACTGAGCTTAACAGTTTTTAGCCTTGAAAAAAAAAAAAAATTCAAATCTGCTCCCAGGAAGTCTTTGGTAAATATCATGTCACCATGGAGTGCCACATTAATAGAGAGTGTGAAATACAAGTGTGAAGTCTATGATATATCTATACCCTGTGCTTTTATATGTCATAATATTTAGTTATCCACAACTAAGGAACTCACAAGATTTTTGAAGTGCAGTAAGCAATACTTTGCACATTTTACAGACGGGGAGATGGAAAGATACACGAAATAGATGCAGTGGCTGGCAGGAGGTAAGGCAGCTCCTGAATTACAGCTCTCGGTACTGATCTGCCATCTTCCTATCCCACATACAGCCCAGTGCCTCCAGATTTGATTAAAATCAGAATGAATTAAGGCTGGAGGAGGTAAAAGGCTTGATAAGAGGAGATGCAAAGCTTGCCAACAGAGAGACACATGTGAACATTTTGCCACAATAATTAATGGTGGGAATTAAAAGGGGATTTATCAGTTCCCTTTTTAAGCCTCATTGTTAATACGTGCTCTAAATGAAGTGACCTTAGATTTATTTATACAAGGACCTGCTATTGCAGGGACAGAACAACAGCAATGGGTGTCCTGAAGAACCTGTTATGGTGAGTTCTGCTCATTGGCCACCACCCTCCAGTTCTCTACAAACCTGAGATTCATCCAAGCAAGTGCCCTCAGCGTGGGATAACAAAAGCAACCACTTTCATTATCTACTGTGCAAGGTGCGGAGGCTTTCTGCAGATCAGATGATCACCTGACAAAGCCACTCTCCTGGGAGCAGGGGCTTTCTAGGACAGCCGTAGCAGAAATGGGTCTTGAGACACATTTCTTGAGTCATGCTCTAGGGCTGCTGCCAAAAGACTTTTCACCAAAGAAAACATGTAGTGTGCACTCCTAGAGGACAAGTGTCCCTCTCATAAGATAAGCAGTGTGGATAAGAAACAAAATAACAGCCAAATACTCATCATGTTTTGGAAGCCATTAAACTCTTCACAGTGATTGTGGATAAGAGACAAAATAATAGCCAAATACTCATCATGTTTTGGAAGCCATTAAACTCTTCACAGTGATGTGTTCCTCTAGCATGGTTGAAACGACGTGGCAGGGCTAGAGGCTCTGAGCATCTTTCTAAACAACTGTCAATGGAAAACTTACCCCTTTTCTGCTATAGAGGAAAAAACTTGTAGAGCCAGAGAGCAATATACCCATTCAAGCTCTTCTAAGTTTTCATTAGTTCCTAATGAAAGCTTTGCAGATGGGGGAGGCAGCAATTAACAATTAACAGCAATTAACAATTATTCCTTCTGCTTGCTTCCTGCTGGAAAAGGGAGACAATTAAAGTCTCTTATCCTGTCCCTGCTCTCCTCCCTCTCTACCTTGGGAATTACGTTATCAGGGAATCATTTTATTTAGCAAAGTAACTGTCTTTGCTTGCAGTAAATAGTTACCGCCTTAGGGACAGTTTTTTAGAGATGCCTGAAGATACAGCTGAGTACTTCCTTCTGAAAACTCACAAGGTGCTTTTCTGTGTATATAAATGTGTAAATAGTTGATCTTGGTTTATGAGATAAGAAAGAACAGGGAAATCAGGGCACAGTAATGGATTAAGGCATGCTATAGGGAAAAGAAGATGGGTGAGCGTCAAAGAAAGAGTATTGATGGTAAGGGAAGGAAGGTGTGAAATATATTAATAATTTATTTAGTGAACTAATAATTGAATTTGTGAACTATACCCAAAAACCCACAATTTTTACTGTTAAGCCTAAGTCCACCCAGTCTTTTACAGGTGGAGCTCCCAGGTATGTGTCTGGGATGTGGATTCTAAGGATGCTAAGGAACCAAATGGGTAAAAAAGAGCAATGGACTCCTGATGGGAGAATAAAGGAAATCTGTTTCTGTTAGGCATAAATCTATGATGCAGACAGAGAAGTTAACAGCTGTCCAAGAATGAATTGAATGGAGAAGAGAGAGTTACATGCTTAATACATAAGGAGAAGAATTAAGATAATGTAGCATGACTGGCAGAGAACCTATTTGAACTGAAGTCCTTTTGGACTGGATGGTAGGACAAGTTCCCTGGAGATGGTGCTGAGACTGTGATGAATCACCATGTCTTGACTTGTATGTGGGCAGAAGCTCTTGTTAAAGGAAAAAATATCCCTGAGGATGACACTAACATGGGAGACTTCAACATCCTAGGTGCAGACTGGGAGACAAAATGCTACTTGTAAGAGTGGGTCCCAAGTATCTTTGATGTGATGGTCACCTGGGCAGAAAGTGGTGAGGCTGTCTATGAAGGAAGAGCAAATTTTAGAAGAGCTTGCGGGAGAAACAAGTCTGCATTAAGTTGCTGCAGTTTCTGTATAAGCAGAAGGGTACATCAGAACCGGTCTGCAATGAAGATTCTTGATTTTGAAGTGCCCAGGGTTTCTTTATGTCAGTTATGTAAAAACCACTTGGAATGGAAGTGGGGAAAAAATATTAGGACTCCAAAGCCAAATAAATCAATTTTTATCAAAGCAACTTTGTGGTGAGATTTCTCTGACTCCAGGTTAAACTGCCCTCTGGAGGTGCTTGTCTCTTTCCTTGGCTACAGAGGAATTTAGATGTGGTGCATGTGCCTGAAAAGCTAAAATTAAGTGTTGTTGCTAGACCACGGTAGGAGGAAATGAGAAACCTACAAGGGTGGGGTGATGAGGAAGTAAAGCATTAATTAGCAAAGAAAACAACATCTCAAAGTTATGAAAATTTAGAACAGAGTAAGAATGGCTATATTTCAAGTGGTAATTTTGGAAACATTTGTAAAATACATATATCACCAGAAACAGTAGGCACTAATAAAACAGCTTTTTAACACAATTGGTAATATCAGATACATCTGAAGGCATTTCCTACCACCCCACAGAAAACACCTCAAAACACCTTCCAAAACTTCAGAGTTCAGAACTATTCAGGTGCTCAAATTTAACTATGTGTTTATGTGACTGGATGGTTACAGACCCTTGCTGAGGAACCTCCTCAGGTTTTTGGGGAGGGGGAGAGGGAAAAGGCATTTAAAAATGATAAAGAATATTTTAATGGAGCAAAAATATAGTATGTCAAGCTTTCATCCAAGTTAAAAGTGTGGGTAACTGGTGACAAAACTGAAGTGAGGTCAGTAGAGAAAAAACTGGTTAGCTTTTATGGAGGAAATATGGGCATGTCAGCAGAATGCCTCTGATTAGAGAGATCTAAACCAACCTGATCAACCATAGAGTTACTCATTTAGGTCTCAGAAACATCTTTGTGTGGCTCTGCACATGAATTGATTAGCTCAACTTTTCAGTTCATCACCTCCATGTGGTTTCTTTGCATTGCTTCTGTATGTCTTTGAGGCATGGCTTTCAAATATGCAGTGAAATCATATCTAGGATGGAGATCTTCTGGGTTTCGTCTTGTGGTGCTTAGCTGAGCTTATGGACGTTTGGGCACAAGGTGAGCTGTGTGAGACACAACAATTCTCCTGCTCTGCATGTGGTATGAAGAAGTGTCTGCCCTTGTCCCTAGGACTGTGGCAACTCTCATACCTGAATTCAGTGTAAATCCATGTGTAACTGAAAAATATGATCCTTTCCTCCTTTCCCTTCTGGGTGCTTGTTCCTATCTATCCCAAAATGCTGATGGAAGAGCTCATACATCCAAGCAGATAGACAGACTGGGAAAATAAGCCAGCTGAGAGATAAGATGGCTTTTTAACGGGGGTTAGTCTTTAGCCAGACAAATTTCCCAACTGCCAAAATACTGATGCCAGCACAAGTGAGAAAGCAGAAGTGACACAGGGAGGGGATGACACCACTCACCGAAGCAGAAAGAGCACTAACACTGAAGTGACAGTGTAACCTCGGCTTGTGTGTTAAGTGCGTTAAATTGTTCCATGTTTACTATGGACCACGAGCCTATACATAGGCAGTTATGACAAGTAGATAAAGCACAAAAGTTCATACTAACTTTCTCTTCTATAACTTCTTCAAACCTCTATGCTCAGAAACTACCATCCTGTTTACATCCAGAACAGACTGGATGACTCAGGAAGAGATATTGTTGAATAATACTGCGTGTCTCACTAATACTGATCTGTGAATGTAAGAGATATTCTGTAATTAATCTTTTAGAAACAGGCAATTAATACTCCAAAGACTATAATTTCTATAGCTTCTGTCAACTTTATCATCCAGATCAGAGGATAAAAGATAGGGGTTGCAAGGAACTGAGAAGGAAACAGCCCACAAATCTTCACTGCAAGCTCAGCAGTGAGAAAGCTAGCATTAAACTGCTCATCAATCTTAGGGGAGCTGCCTGGACCAGTGTGGTTATCACCCCATGCATTCCTCCAGAGACACAAACAACAAAAGAGGTGTGGGGCTTGGTTGTCCCGCTAAGGCTAATGGAAGCCTACATGTGGGTGTCTGCAAGAATGTCGGTGTCTATGATTGCATCTGGTACAGTCAATGGAGCCATACAAGCAGATATCCAGGTGGGACTTGAACCAGTTGACTCAACATAGGTGTCTACCACTATCTGAGAGACCCTAAAATGCCGCTTCTAGCTGCTACTGCAAGACGGTGAGACTTTGCCTTGGATTTGCCATCCCATTCATGTCTTGGATGCCCTGGGATGCTCACAAGCTTCAGCCTTGGCTGGCGTCAGGTGAGATGCCATCTGCCCAGGCACCTGAAAATTAAGTAACACTTTCTCTAGTGCTGCCCTGCTCTGTCCTTAGTGGCTGCAAGCCTCAGCCCACAGGTTGCCCGATTGGCCCAGACTTGCCTGTTGTCAACTCATATAAGACAAGCCTGATCTGACTCTTCTCCGGAGTCAGAAGGGATGAGATTTCTCAAGAAAATGCATTATGCTGGATCCTCAAGCCTTTTGCTCTACAGCCCCATCAGCCAGACTTCCCTTTGCCTGCTCTTTTCTGCTCCTAGTTACATCTTAAAACCAGGGTGGTCGTTGCCTTGTCCAATAACTAAGGGAGGTACTACCGAGCCGCAGGCTGACATGTCCACTTTGCAAACTAAGATTTCCATCAGTATTGAGTCTGCAGTGTAAGATACTGTCTAGGAAATGTCTTATGACCGTTTCTTTCCAGCTTTGTGTTCTCTGAATGTCACCAAATTTCATCATTATTTCAAACCTTAAAGTCCCTTTCTCTCCACTTCTAAGAATTCAGCAAAGTATCCGCTGGATTATCTGAACCAAACCTGTCTTCATGTGCCTGTCAGTAATGCTAATATATGAAAAAATGCAGCAAATACTTCTTTGTCTTACGTCTCTAATGCTCTACTGGTAAAAATTAAAGATAGATTTGTCTGAAATAAGTTACAGTTTAGAATGTCTTTTCCTAGTCTACATTAAGGGACTGATCTTCAAAGCAATCTGCACAAATCCCATTAACAGCAATAACAGAATTTGTGCGAGTAACTCCCAAAACACCACTTTGAACATTAAGCCCTTTACTTAATTCAATATCAGATAAAAAGCGATCTAAGGAAATGCAAAGACTTGATATTCTGGTTTGTGTTTCACAATGGACTGGAGACTCACACACAGAAATGCACGCACATAGGCACTGCAGCTTAACAACTGTAAATGGAAACAGAAAGCTGCTTCTTATTAAAGGAATTAAAAAGGAAAAAAAAGAAAGGGGGAAAGAAAAAGCCCCCCAAAAGCAACTTCAATGCCTGTGCAATAGCAGCTCCATACCCAGAAGAGAAATAAAACTTTGAAACACACTTCTGAAGATGTTGTACTGGGTTTCAGAGGAATCATGGCAGAAAACAATATCCCCTAACATTGGGTGCATCATTCAGCAGTCTGCAGTTTAATTTCCAGCCTCTTCTCCACTTTCTCCATCTCTTCTCCTTCCCATCCTGTTGCCCATCCCATCAGGCACTAGGCATCCTGGCTGGCTCCAGCTTCTTTTAAAGTTAAAGGAATGACAGTCTTGACTAGATATGGACCAGACCCCTCCATCACATGCACCCCAAGCTTTGGTCATTGATGCATCTGCACATCTTGCTGACGACCTTCTCTGAGATGTGTGAGCATAATCTTTTCCTCCACCCACCTCATTGCCAACAATATTTGGGTCTGGACCAGTTCCTTTCTGCCCTGCCCTCCCACAGCCACAGTGTCTCTCACAAAAATTCAGATTTCACGCAGAAATGCCATGACCAAGGTACCATCCCAACTGCCCTCTTAGGGACACAGTGTTCCAAGCCACCTGACGGAGAGGGATGGTTTTAAATTGGCTTTTGAGGTACATTGGAGACCCTTAAGCAGGGGGAATGGGGAAAAGGATTCCCAATTTTGCACTGCCATGCTGTGTGAAGGGCAAGAACATCCTGGTCTGCCTCAGTGGTTAATGTGCTGAGAGAGGACAACAGGACTTTCCCACTGGAAAGAGGTGTATGAATTTATTCCAAGTTCTTGGTGGAAGATATTCTCATTACTTTATTTATTACTTGTAATAACATGGGCTAAAAATGAAGTCAAGCTCCAAGGCATCAGCAGTTGTAGATACTAGACAAGCACAGAACAAAATGAGGGATTTTTTCCCCCCAACAAGGTGACACTTTAGGGCTTTAATTCAACCTAATGTAGGTCCCTTGAGGCAGAGCTGTCCTCAGATGGTGTCCAGGTTCCCAGCTCTTCTCTCCTTTTGTGCTTATCTCTATTATCTTCACGACAGAGCATGAAAATGAGGTGCCAAAGGCCTGGGACTCAGAAGCAGGGCATTGAGCAATTGTAGTTGGGGACCTGCTGTGCTCAAGCCCTCCTTGGCTAGGTAAATTCCTGCTGTGGAGGCTGTAAAGTAGAAGAAAGCTGCATTAGTAAAATGCAGTTAAGGTCAACCATACATCCAGGAGCTCAGATTGCAGGTTTCCTGTGCAAACTCAAGCTTAAAGATTTACAGTTTGGATGTTCGAGGGTCCTTCCAGCTAAGAACAAAAGTGAACTTCAGAGTAATGATTGCATTTTGACGTGATGATCTCCCCCAGCACACTCTTCCCTAGAGACATGTGTGATCTCACCTTAAACCAGTGGGAGCAAGGTTCCTGACTGCTGCAAGGTCTCCAGGTCTCAGTGACAAGTCCATGAAAGTGATAATAACACTTTCCTCCCCTGAAAAGGTCCTCACCTTTCGCTAGGTCTCATTGTGAGAGACTGCAAATTGCCTTGGCAGGGAATGTCTCCCAAGTGCTCTGCGTGTGTGTGCATGTGTGGGAGAGAGGTTTACAGAGACAGGCTTGTTCCTTCTATATGTCCAGCTGATACATATGGAAAGACAGAGTGGGCTTTCCAACATGTGGGCACGTTTCACATCTGAAATAGCAGCAGCAAACCCCAGACTAAGCACACACCAACAGTAGTTCCTCCACTTTTGACTTAGCTATGTCAATCAGCTGGAACATTTCACAGAAATGGGTGGCTGCTGTGTGGGTAATGTCAGCAAGAGGACCATAGTGATGTCCTTCACTCTTATCGGAGGGGAAGGAGAGTTGTACATAACACAGCAATCTGCACCTAAAACAACAGGACTTTAACCTGTTATCTACAATAGCCCCAGTATGGAAAAGCTGTTAGGTATAGAGCTTTTGCATGTGACTAAGAGCCACAGGCACACTCAGAAAGACTGCAAAAATGAAACCGATTTGGGAAAATTAGTTCAAATGGTGCCTACACATTCAAATATGAGAAAGCTTCACCTTCTTCACCTTCACCTTCTTCACCTGCACCTTAGGAGAATTATATCTGTTCTTAAGTTTTGTGGTGAGTGGAGTCAAGGTCCCCGGTATTGGGTTTGGACCTACTTGCTTTCCTTCCTTTCTTCTACTACTCTACCTTTTGCTATGTGCAGACTCTGCATTTACATGAAAACCTTACGTTGGTTCTTACCAAGATTTTTTTTTAGGTTTACATGTGTTAACAAAAAGGGGGTCTTAAAAGCTCTGTTTGGGTCAGAGAATAAAAGATTGCTGTTAATCCTGGGCTGAGTCAGGAAAGCGGTCAAAGTCGTCTTCTCCTGGGAACAAAAGGCAGGTTCCAGAGAGCCATCACTTTGGAAATCCCACCTAGAGCAGGAATATCAAGAGCTAACAGCTCTTTCTTCCTAGCTCTCTCTCTAGCTAGAGGGAGTTGTCCACTAAAGAAGACTGTTTTATCATGCCTGGAAGGAATGCATGGCTCAAGCATTCCCATCCTATGTCCATCATAGGTATTGTATTCCCTAAAATGGCATGGGAGAGCATCCAATTAATTCAGAAGCACTTGAGACTGACTGCCGATCAAGCCCGTCTACTCCTCTTTATGGCTAACAGCTCTTCCCTGACTCACCAACTCAGCATTAGGAATGGCTGGGCAAACCCTACTGTTTAGCCCTTGCAGGTTTGGACCTGGCCTTCTTCACCAACATGGATGTGAGTCAGTGGGCTACTGAGTTGCCTGGACACAAGCTGGGAACTCTGTGTAGCAAAGCTTTATTTCCAGAGATGACTTACCCAGAGACACAAGCACAATGATGGCAGCACTAGGTATTGCAGGGCAGTCGGCTGTAGTACCATCGTCTGCTGTAACCTCCAGATCATATGCTCTACCTCCCCAACTAAGGACTCACGATGGAAATTATTATCACACAGTTGCTTACTTGACATCTAATCCATCTTAACAGTGAATTTTCTGCTTTTACTTTTATTAATTGCTACGTTAATCACTAGTTACATTGAGCTTTTCAAAACTAAATGGCCATTCAATGGCAACATGAGCTCAGTAGTTTTGCCTGGGAATATTACACTTCATCATCCAAATGCCATCACTTTTTTTTATATGCTGTAGAACTGCTGAGGAATCACTTGTTGCTGGAGGTCTTATTTTGACACTCATCCGAAGGTCAGGTTAAAAAAATGCCAAATAGGAATAAGATTTGTCTACTTGGTCCTGCCTTGTAGAGGGGAAACAGTCAAGCTGACACCTCAAGGTGTCCTGCAGCACTATTTTTCTCTGGATTTAAGTTTTTATGACTTATTAGAGAAGACAGTGTAATTACAACTTGGGCTGAGATACAGTTATAAAATCAACTTATGGTAATTGAGTACAGACACTATAGCAAGAGGTACATCATTCTTAAGTAAATATTGTAGCAGTAGAGGGACTTTGAGAATCATTAAATTTCACTGAAAGGCATGAATCTTGAAATTAAAAAAGCAATAACAATGCTAACAAAAGTAGCAGTAGCAGCAACAATATAGTTATTAAAAACAATAATTATTTGTCTTGAAAGTCTGTCTAAAAGCCCTAGGAATTAAATAGAACTAGTTACCTTTTTTTGTTCATTCTGTATACAGAAAAGAAAGATGGTGTTTCCTCAGAGACCTGAAAATCCAACTTTATTTTTGTAGGTCTTCTTTAATGGAGTAGTTGACTACATGTTGGTCTTCATACTGCTGCTTACATGAGTGCTTGATTGTGTCCACAAATCAGGTGAAGTATCTAGAAATGTTTCCCAAATTAATTGTGGATGAAAAACTGCAACACTAAAAATAGAGGCGTCTTCAAAATCTTGGCCTGTGATGTCAGAAGCAAGGCTGGTAGATCTTTTTTCCCTGAGGAAATTATATATGGCAACTATATTTCATCTGTTGGTCATTAATTTCAAGGAGCTCAGTTGGAATATCTTGCCAGCGTTTTACTAAAATCACTTTCCATTACATTCTTCAAAAAATAGCTCTTTGCAGAGCTCTGAGCATGTCTTCCCTGAGCTGGGGCAGAAATTTAAAAACCAGTGTCTGACCTTTGCATTACTTTTAAATGACTGTGTAATAAGCTGCAGGGAGATACATGGATTTATTTTCACCTCTGGACTCTGAAGAATATCATAAAACATTCAAGCTTTTGCTCTTTTAGTTTTATGTTGCCATCAGACTTAGCTCAGAATTATTTCCTTGTATGAATCCTTCCCATTCTCTGCATCACCTTTCAGTGAGGACTTCTGTGGTCTAGCAAGCTGCATGTCAACACACATCACTGTCCATTGGTCTGATGCTTTATTTTTAAGGCTGTTCAGACAGCTCACTTCTGATTATCTGCGCTTTTGTCCTTCCCAAAGCATGGGCTATGGTTACAGTGTCATAATGAGTAACACAGAAGGATTTCCATCCCAAGACTTTATTCACATTGTAAAAAAAAAATCTTTCCAGTGGTTTGATCCTTTTGTAAATCACCCTAAACCCACTTGCTTGCCCATGGTTGTATTTTTCACCTGCTAAAAAAATAGCCAGTCTTGATGAACTAAGAGAAACGGTGGACCACGGAAGGAGCAATTTCGTTTCTTCCCTTTTGCTGTATCCACAAGAGACATCTGAATGGGACTGACGGAGCAAAAACAAAACGAGGGTCATCCGAGTTCTTGTTAGCTAATTCTGTAGAGTGTGCTCTCCTTCTCCCATGCACACATCAATGGGTGCAATACTGCTGTCTCAGGGTGTGCACTACCCTACTTTCACTGGGGCAGAGGGGATGGGTGATGAGACCAACGGCAAACGCCTGGTAGCCAAGCTAGCCCAACAAATAAAGACTTTCTGGGCAGGACTCAGGATGCCATTGAGAGGTCTGAAAGGCAAGATGACTCACTTGCAAAGCTGGAACTTACGCTCCTCCACACAGCCTGTAACTGCAGAGAAAATGTTATACGAAACATGTAAGAAATACAAGGTTTTCTTTCGCAAAGCATGTCACTGTCTCTGCAGCCCACCTTTTGGATTCCACAAATAGCTCTTTTCCACCACTGCGGGGTGGCTCCCCCCATGTTCAATGGCTGCTCTGCAGGTTGGGAAGTTCTGTTTTCTGTGTCTCTACCCCATGTGCTGTGGCTGTGCTGCAATTCTTGTCTTGCCACCATCAGCTCCTCTCTCACTACATCCTTCTTTGCCTGTTGCTCATTGCATTACCTTGATTCCTGTTGTTCACCCTGCTCCCTGTCACTCTCCTAAAAGGTCCTCGGATGCTCTTGTGTCTCCTCACCCACCCACCATCTTTCTTGTTTCATTTCTGCCATACTGCTTCTGGGAAGAATTTACAGGCACGTAAACCCAAACTCTGCAGCTTGGCATCTATGGAGGGTTGAGCTAGGGAGACTGTGTTGCACCTCCCTGGGGGTTCGGGGGCTCAGTGAAGGCAAGACTGTGGTCCACTGAGCTTGGGCACATTCATCAATGAGGGTCGGCAAAACTGCCACCTTAGACTTCCGGAGGGCGGACTTCAGCCTGTTTAGGAGACTGGTCGACAGAGTCCCCTGGGAGGCAGCTCTTATGGGCAAAGGGGTCCAGGAAGGCTGGACATTCTTTAAGGAGGAAGTCCTAAAGGCACAAGAGCGGGCTGTCCCCAGGTGCCGAAAGACGAGCCGGCGGGGAAGAAGACCGGCCTGGCTGACTAGAGAGCTCTGGATCGAACTGAGGAGAAAGAGGAGAGTCTATGACCTCTGGAAGAAGGGGCGGGCAACTCAGGAGGACTACAGGGGTGTAGCGAGGCTGTGCAGGGAGAAAACTAGAAGGGCCAAAGCTGAGCTAGAGCTCAGTCTGGCTGCTGCTATAAAAGACAACAAAAAACACTTCTTCAAATACATTAGCAGCAAAAGGAGAGCTAAGGAGAATCTCCAGCCCCTAGTAGATGTGGGAGGAAACACAGTGACCAAGGATGAGGAAAAGGCTGAGGTACTTAATGCCTTCTTTGCCTCAGTCTTTATTAGCAGGGCCGAATGTTCTATGGGTACCCAGCCCCTGGAGTTGGAAGATAGGGATGGGGACCAGACTGGAGCCCCCATTATCCAGGGGGAAATGGTGAGTGACCTGCTGCACCACTTAGACACTCACAAGTCTATGGGGCCTGATGAGATCCACCCGAGAGTGTTGAAGGAGCTGGCAGATGTGCTCACCAAGCCCCTTTCCATCATTTACCAGCAGTCCTGGCTAACTGGGGAAGTCCCTGCTGACTGGAGATTAGCGAATGTGACACCCATCTTCAAGAAGGGCCGGAAGGAGGACCCGGGGAACTACAGGCCTGTCAGCCTGACCTCGGTGCCGGGGAAGCTGATGGAGCAGATCATCCTGAGTGCTATCACACGGCATGTAGAGAATAACCAAGGGATCAAGCCCAGCCAGCATGGGTTCAGGAAAGGCAGGTCCTGCTTGACCAACCTGATCTCCTTCTATGATAAGGTGACCCGCCTAGTGGATGAGGGGAAGTCTGTGGATGTTGTCTATCTAGACTTCAGTAAAGCCTTTGACACGGTTTCCCACGGCATTCTCCTGGAGAAACTGGCTGCTCATGGCTTGGACGGGTGTACTCTTCGCTGGGTAAAGAACTGGCTGGACGGCCGGGCCCAGAGAGTGGTGGTGAATGGAGTTTACTCCGGTCGGCGGCCGGTCACAAGCGGTGTTCCCCAGGGCTCGGTGTTGGGGCCAGTTCTGTTTAACATCTTTATCAATGATCTGGACGAAGGGATCGAGTGCACTCTCAGTAAGTTTGCAGACGACACCAAGTTGTGTGGGAGTGTTGATCTGCTGGAGGGTAGGCAGGCTCTGCAGAGGGACCTGGACAGGCTGGATCGATGGGCTGGGGTGAATTGTATGAGGTTTAACAAGGCCAAGTGCAAGGTCCTGCACTTGGGCCACAGCAACCCCATGCAACGCTACAGGCTTGGGGAAGAGTGGCTGGAAAGCTGCCTGGCAGAGAAGGACCTGGGGGTGTTGGTTGACAGCCGGCTGAATATGAGCCAGCAGTGTGCCCAGGCGGCCAAGAAGGCCAATGGCATCCTGGCCTGTATCAAAAATAGCGTGGCCAGCAGGACTAGGGAAGTGATTGTGCCCCTGTACTCGGCACTGGTGAGGCCGCACCTCGAATCCTGTGTTCAGTTTTGGGCCCCCCACTACAAGAGGGATATTGAGGTACTGGAGCGCGTACAGAGAAGGGCAACGAAGCTGGTGAAGGGTCTGGAGCAGAAGTCTGATGAGGAGCGGCTGAGGGAGCTGGGACTGTTTAGCCTGGAGAAAAGGAGGCTGAGGGGAGACCTCATCGCTCTCTACAACTACCTGAAAGGAGGTTGTAGAGAGGTGGGGGTCAGTCTCTTCTCCCAGGTAACAAGTGATAGGACAAGAGGAAATGGCCTCAAGTTGCGCCAGGGGAGGTTTAGACTGGATATTAGGAAATTTTTCTTCACCGAGAGGGTTATCAAGCATTGGAACAGACTGCCCAGGGAAGTGGTTGAGTCGCCATCCCTGGAGGTATTTAAAGGACGTTTGGATGAGGTACTTAGAGACATGGTGTAGTGGTGGTTTTTGGCAGTGTTAGGTTTATGGTTGGACTCGATGATCTTAAAGGTCTTTTCCAACCTATATGATTCTGTGATTCTGTGATTCTGTGATCAAGGCTGGGGTGTGGCACGTGCAGAGCACATAGATGTGGAGACACACCTCTGCTTGGACAGGAGCCTGCACTGCCTGGAAGTCATACTGTTGTGTGTCCATTATGCTCTAAGGGATGCAACCACAGCTAATGTCTACCTACACCCATCCATGTAGACTGGCTACTAGCTTAGGTTCATCCTCTCTTGGTATTAACCTAAACGAAGAGTTCACCTTTTCTAGATGTCTTCCAAAGGCACTGAAAAGAGGCAGTTCCCTAGGGTGATTTGATTTGGCCAACCTAAAGCTTACTAGAGATGCTTCCCTCTAGGGACAGAACGGGAGCCTCCAGAGATGCCTCTGTAAGTGTCTAACACCACAAGGGACAAATTCAGACTGGCCTGTCCTAGAAGATGCATGAGGTCACTCAAGATGGAGATAAGTTGGCATTAGCAGTGAAGCCAAGCAGATGACTTTCTCACCTTACCTCCTCAGGGATGAACCAAATACATCAAAACACAACCCTCACTGCCCAGCCAAACAAAAAACTACCCTGGAGAGAGATACGATTTATTGTTACTTTATTAACAATGTGGCTTACAATTGTTTCAAGTAAAAAGGGGATTTATTTCATTTTGAATAAAAATTAAAATATAACTCTGAATATAGATTTTCACTTATTTATATGAAAACATATATACAGAATAGAATCTTACAGCAAACTAACAACATGCCCTTTGCCCTGTGAACTTTAAAAAGTAAAAACACCAGCGTTGATTTATATGTATATATATATACACATACATATACACACACACACATATATACATATATATATACATACATATGTATTTGTAACACACCAAAGGGATTATATACACAAACTTTGAATCAAATCTTCAGTACAAACTGGAATGCAAAACAATTCAAAGGTTTCCAACACGCATCACCATGAATGGACCGTAACTGCTGGTTGTGGAGCTAATTTCTGTTGTTCCATAAGAGACAGAGTTGAAGTGCTTGCCTTGTCCTACCATGGTACATGAGAAGACTCAACTCCCTTCAAAGCCTGCACTTGAGACTTCCACCTCTGTTGGACCACACTGCAGCAAATGCCTGGCTGTACTTAATATCCCTGCCTCTGTACGTGAAAGTGTCATGATACTGTTCCGCAGGTGAGTGTTTTCTAGCAAGCAGGTCCCTGAAGGTGAAGTCTGCTGGAATAACCGCTCGTGTCGGCACATCCTGACCAGGTTTGACGGAACAGGGATTAGGAAAGCCAATGCATACATTTATAAGCAGATATAACGTCCATAATCTCCGGTGAGACTGGAGCAGCAACAGGCAGGTGGGGTGACTTGGGAATGATCACTTTCGTCCTATCACATCATAACACAGAGCTGAGCGTTTTGTAGACCCACAAGCTGAACTCAGGGCCATGTCACCTTTTTCTACGGGAGAGAGCTCAAGTTTTAGGCCCTGACATTTCCTATGGAGGTCTGAAAGGTGCAAGAGGAGGTTCCTCAGCCCCCAGGCCCAGAAGACACACAGGAGTTGGGTACAAGGAAGAAAGACTGATTTTCCCTATTATCCAGCCAAGGAGCATAGAGCCGCCTGAGCCAAATCTATGTATCTCCACTGGGAAAACAAAATACTGTTTTGTTGTATGCTGAACCTTTCAGCATTGCAGCTCTGAGTGTATTGCCAGCTTCCTTCCTTCCTCTCACCTGGCCCCTGTTGGGGCTTAAAGCATCTTTGCTGTGAAAAAGACTCAGAGAAGCCTTCAAGAATGATGCTTATGGACCATAGCTGTGCTTCCCTGTTGTGAGAGGTCCCTCTCCACAAAGATATCTCAAGCCCAGAACTCCAGCCTCTCTCCTTCCCTGAAACCTTCCCTCCCCTCTTCCACATCCTTGGCAGTCATCAAGACCAGGAATATCTGTGGGTAGGTAGCCACATGGCAATTGACCTGCTGCATTAGGCTACTTGGATATGTGACCTATCCAGCAACAGCATCACTGGAAACATCCATCCCTCCACAGTGAGCTGTGGGGACCATCTGCCCTCCAGGCTGCATGGACAATTCCTCCAACAAGGTGTTGAAGCGAAACCTCCTTGTCTCACCTGACCTAACTGCTTGTCAACAAAACACCCCTGTGCTCATCTATAGTGTGATGATCGATAAAAATGTATTTTGCTGGTATGCTAGCCATTACAGAGGCTGGAGGTTTAAATCATGAGATCATGAGACCTTTTTCAAGGTAAGAATTCACATGAAAGACTAAAACAAGAGAAAGGCCATGAGTATTTAAAACTATGACCCATGTTGGTTTTGTACAGTTCACGTGTCTTCTTCTGCAAGAGAATTCCACTGCATGGCACCAAACCATTGCAAAACCACTCTTCTTCTGCAGACATTTAAAGGACTACTGGGCTGTAAAACTTCCATCTTTGATGACTGGCTCATATTGTAAATGCAGCCATTAAGATAATTCTCACTCTTTGCTGGAATATTGTACCAAAGAATAAATGAGAATATTAAATGCTTCTGCTCCTTTTTTGGAGTTCATGAGCACCTAAGGACATGAGCCCTCTCTTGTTAAGTCTGGCAGATTTCAGCTGGATTTCTGCCTGCTAGGAGAAGGAGGGATTTAAATTTTATGTTAATTAACTGCATGCTTTTTGACTTCTAAGTGAAAGAATTTGGTGAAGACCTGGTCCCACAGCCCACACATCTGTGAGGACCCTTTCACTAACCTTGGTTACTTCTGGATCAGATCCTGAGTAACAGACTCCCTTAGTTCTGGGTCAGCTGATGCGATGAAGAGTACTATTGAGGGGAAAATACACATGCACCCACATTTTGAAAGAGTTTTTACATAAATATACTGTATAAAGCTTCTCCAAAACCCACATGATTGGGAGGGGGGTATTTGTTGAGTGTATCTGAGTTAAAAAATCTACAGTCACAAGAAAAAAAAATAAAATACTAATGCTTAAGACGTTGCTGATTACAGAAAATACCTCCTGGAGTAGGGAATCAGCTTCGTAATCCCAAGCAATGGAAAATACAGCATGACATATCTTAGCACCAAAATGGAGCCCTTGAGACTATATTTATCCACATGTAATAAAGCTGGTTTTAATGGTGTTCAGTTGCAGCATGTTCTTCTCTTTTGGCACTTGAATTTGGAAATGGGAGGAACAGTCTGAGTTCATCATTTTCGAGACGCACTGCACCAGAAAAGCAAAAAGTATTTGAAGTGCCCTGATGGTACTGAGCTTCTAAAACATTGAGATGGCATTCCAGCACTGCCAAATTCAATTTTATGCCCTTAAAAGACCAAGGCAGGCTTTTCAGGTGACCAAATGTTGACTATAGCAGCCCAACAGTGTCTGGTTTGCCTTCAAAGAGCTGAGATGGTGTTTGCTCCACGCCACACAACTGGGGACTGCAAAAGGTTGAAGGTTAAAGCCAAGGAATGGTGACTTTCCAGTTTAAGGCAAATTAGCTGTTTATCCAGAGTGAAATATTAATGGGTTTTAGGTGTCTAACTTAGTGAGAAACTTTGTAAATCCTAGCAGACATTCAAATACCTCTGACAGTGTGGGTCAGGCCATCTCAGCTAGGATATGCATCTGCTGGATGCTTCACTAAGGACAGGGTGTGTAACCATTTGCCCTGATTTCAGTGGTTACTGAGGACACACAGTATTTCTAGGAGGTTTTCTGCACCCTGCAGGACCAAACTATGAAGGGCTATTGCATATGGTTAACACGGTGGAGCTGGAGACCCTGAAATCCTTCTCAGAGCTGAGAGGCCATCACTCCTCTGAGAGGTAGAAAAAGCCAGGGTTTGGTCATCCTGGCATTGAGAAAAAAACGGGAGTGTGGATGGGAGCTGTGTTTTCAAGCTGGAAAGGGAAGAAGAGCTCTGAAACCAAAGAACATTTTTCTTCAAGGTGGGAGAGGAGCATCCATGACAGCAGGAGGAAGGCATGACAACCAGCCAGGGAATCATGGACATTCCCCTCAGTTAATGCTTTAATCCAATTTCAGAGACTGGTTCTTCGGGCTTGCAGACTGGGAATTGGCTGATTCTGTCAAGGTAAGTGCTGAGGGGTTGGGAAGGGAGCAGGGACCTGCCCATGGATCTGTTCAACCTGACTGAGGGCAAGCTCAAAAGAAGCCAGTGCAGATGAAGATGGGCAGGTACCACACACTCTTCAACCCCCTACTTTTGCTCCAGAAATGCCCATCCTTGGTCCTATGCCTGAAGAGAGGCCTATAACAGGTGCCTGCACACCCTTCTTGTGGGAGCAAAGTGGACTGTGTGAATGTGCTGAAGTTCAGCATCCAAGAGCCCAAAAGCAACAGCAGGGTTGCTCCTCAGCCTTGGTAATGGTCTTGGATAATCATGAGTTCAGCACTTCACAGTGGTGGCCTTTTGTAGCTGATAACACAACAAACTTCAGGCCCGGATGCCAAATTCAGAACAGGGTGGGGAGAAGATGTGGCTTCAGCAATGTCATCAGTGTATCTGTGAAGCTGCATCAGCTCTGAATTTAACTCAGAACCAGGACTGGACAAAAAAAAAACCTTCCAGTGGCTTATACTTCTACATTGTAAAGTAAAGTGATGTTTTACCCTAGCCAAGCTCGGGTTTCCAACATCTCTTTTGAAGTACATTACTCCAAAGCCTTGCTAATGTTCCAGAATTGAAATGACATGCAGGCAAGACTAAGTAGTTCCTTCTGATCTCTGCTCAAGCTGTAAGTGACAATCCAAGTACACTGTCCAGTTAAACTACACACAGTCCATTTTCCACTTGCTTAAAAAATTGTCTAAGAAGTTCAGCTCCAGCTTTTCTGGAAGGCAATCAGTGCAACAGACAACAGTAGCCCAATCCCCTATTTCTTCCCAACGTGTAGACTAAAAGAAATAATAAAGCATTTACCACCCAAGGTAATTTTAGGATAACAATTTCAGGTTATCAGCTTCTCCAGAAGGACAGAGAGTGAGTGGTAAATGAGATGACACTGAAGAACAATAAATTGAATGACAAACGGAGAGGAGAGAGAAACCTGAGGAAATAAAAGAGCCGGCGCAAGCTAAAATGAAAACTTTTTTTTTGTTTAATAGGTTAGTTTAAAATACGATTTAACTTCCCTGAACAATCAGTAAAGACTCCCATGTGCTGGGCTCAATGCTTGACCCATCCCCTGCTTGGCCAACATCAGAGCTGTTGCTCTCAAGAGTCTGTGGCTGTCTGCTCCCCGACCGTGCCTCCACGAGTAGTTAGCTGCCATAGGAATATCTACAGTTACAAGGCTGATGGAGAAAACAATGATGTTTTTGCAACGTGTCCCAGGAAGTGTTACAGAAGTCTCTAACAAATCCCAGTGGCCAGAAACTCCAAGAACGTCAGAGCAGCAAAGGATGCTCAGAAGAAGGTGGATGTGGTAAACAAAGGATCAGTGCTGGGATGCTGTTTAGCAAACAGCCATTCTGCTTCCCTTCCTTGAAATGTCCTCATACGCCAGTTCTCCTGACAGCAGTCTTTTGGGAGCTATCTCCTGCTGACAGATGTTATACCAGCCATTGGAAGGACTGGGCTGAAGCAAGGAGGAGCTGGGAGAAGCACCCTCCCTGTTTTTCTCAGCTGTGCTCTCCTTTTGCTGGGCACAATCCTTCTGTCTTCAGAGACAAAACAAGGAACAACGTTTTTACAGGACCCTAACAGGGATCCAGAATAGTTATCAAACCAGTTGCACGGACACAGTCCACTGCTACTGTCAGTAGGAAATCCAGTCTAAACCCCAGGTTCTGAATGTCTGCACCACTACAGAACCCTATTCCTGGATTTCTGAGAAACAAAAGAAAACCATTGGATGCAGAGGTGACTACTTTTCCCTTCGGTTGATTAAAACTTGAACAGCAAGATCTTCAGTACAAGACAACAGCTGAGAACAGATCCAGTCCTGCTGATCTCCTACGTAAGAAAATTTTTGATGAAGTCTCAGGAGTCGGCAGGATCTGGCCCAGCCTGCAGCGGTTGCACCCATCACATTCCTCAGTAGCAAATCAGGAAACTCACTGAAAGGAAGTCCCCAGTGATGCACGGCAAATGCAGTCAGTACTTCTTGCCTAACACATGCCCTAGCGCACATACAGGTGTAGTCCAGAATATTTCTTTCTGAGTCTTTCCTTCTTCAATCCAAAGAATTTAAGGAGGAAACTGATGAAGGAGAAAGCAGCAGCTATAGCCTGGTGTTGGTCAGTAGGTTTTTTTGAGCACATGGTGGTCAGCAGGGTTATCTGGTCCAAGTTTGCTGTCGCCATATGGTAAGTGCTTGAGGTGGGGGTTATCTGGCCATAAGCACTGCCTTCAGATTTAGGGCTAGGAATAGTATTTCTTTTTAAAGAGATCTTCACTGAGTGGGCTTTGGCATCACAGCATTGTAACAGAGCTGTGTACAATTTCCAAGGTGGGTTCCCTGAGGCCAGGGAACCGGAGTCTGTTTATGGTTTGAGAACAAAAGTCTGCTGAAGTCAGTGGTCTCCTATGAAATCAGGCTAAATCTCAGCACGAACCATCCAATTCACTTTTTGTGGGAGGGATTCACTTGCACCTTGAAGTCAGAGCAAAATTCAGACTTGGTCCTGGTTTGGTTCTTGGTTTTGGGAGAATTTGACACCAATGTGATGCCGCCAACCTCTGCTGAGTTACAGCAAATTCAGGCTCAACACGTGGGACTAATGGGGGTCATATATTCCAGCAAAGTAAATGGGAAATACTTCTGCTATAAATACAGCTGAGGCAAACCCAAGGTGCCCGACCCATTTCTTCACCCTCCCTGGTGCCTACTCTGCTTGGCATGAAGCAAGCCCCTAATTTCACTGGCCAGGGTGGCACTGGTACAATCTGGGGGCTTTATATAAACTGCATTGGGCCAGATCCTCAGCTGGTCTAAAGCACCGTGGCGTACGCAGCCTGAAAACATTGATGCTTTTTATTCCCACCTAGCAACCAGATTCACGAAGGTGCAAATGAAACCAGCGTTCACTGAACAGTCTCATCATTAAATCTGAATAGCCTTTTTTTTTCACCCCATGGGGCTCAAAGTCAGGCCTTTAAACTGACTTGGATTTAAGAGGATGGGCTTGACTATGGAAGCTTTCATGCATGTTCCTTTACAAGAATGGAATACTGTACAGACCCCATCACAGAGACATTCAGCTTCTCACGCACAGCCAGCGCGGCTCAGGACACATTACTACTCTCTATGTCTTGCTGCACCCCTGTCAGTTCGCTGCAGTTTTGTCTGATACCGTACGGAGACCGTGGGTTGAGTTCTCTTTTACAAATCGCTCAGGAACAACAAACAGCGTATGACTGGTATAACACTTTTTCCTTTTGTAAGACTGGAGAGGCAGGAGAAAAAAAGCCCATTGATCACTAAGATCAAATTTGCAGTAAACCCCAGGTAATGCTACAAATGATCACTTACATTTCAATATGAAAGAAGTGTGTCAGAGTTGGCTAAAAGAAATGTTCATGTCCAGAAATTGGCCTAGACAAACCATCATCATCCAGAAATGTCCGACCCTTCTCCTTGGGAATGCGTCTGCCATCGGTACCTTTGTTTTAACAAATGACAAACCATCTGATCCGTGCTGGCCTTCCACCATTGCGTAACGGGTTGGCAAGGCTCACAAGGAGAGATGCCAGCAGTCTTTCGATGTGCTTTACAAGTACAGAAAAATTAGTTCAATTTGTTGCTAGTTTTTTGTTGTGGTTTTTTTTTTTTCCCCCCTACAGATTAATTCCCAGTGCTTCCAATTCCACGTGTTCTTGGAAAAGAAAACGGATAGGGGAAAAAAACCCTTGAACAAGTTGAAATGTTAAAACAGAGAGGGAACAAGAAGGAGAACAGAAAGAAATGGAGAAGTGCAGTCAGTTGGCGTATTGTGCATAGAAAGCAACTTTTACTCGCTCGATCTGGTGACACAGTTTGATGGCTGGACCAAGCTTCAGCTCCATGCATTCTTGCACCGTGGGCAGTGTCAGCAACAGAAGGGCTTGGCCATCGATGTCCTGGGGAAGAAAAAGACAGGGAAAATTATTTTCTTTGTGGACTCTGGAGGGCAGAAAGCATAACCAGGTCTGGAGAAGCAAGAAGGGAAGCTTGCCCTAAAAATAAAAGGTGGTTTTGTCCTCTGCCCTTTTCTCCCACTTTGATGCTGCCCATCTCCTTTCTCTGGGATACCTGATGCTTTTTAAGAAGTTGTCTAGTGTGTTTTTGTAGGCTCTCACCTTGCTCCCAGTTTGGGAAAAGCCTTCCAGCTGCTGAAATGCTGGATCACCTTCTACAGAAACTCTGCAGGGTCCACAGAGATGTGATTAGTTCCATTTTATGACTGAGGAACTGAGGCAAGGGGGAGGCTGCAGAGAGCACACCAGGAGACACAGGAGGGAGCTGAATGGAGAAACTGAAGCTGGTCCCACTGCCAAGTCAGACCCTTCCCCTACCTCTTTTGGCCCATGATTTGCTCAGCACAGGTTTATGCCTGCCTTGCTCCATGCTGTGTCCCCTGGTCCACCCAGGACCTGCTTTGTTCCACTTCAGCTGCTGAACAACCAAGACAGAGGGGCCTGGACCACCCGGAGCCCTTGCAATCTCTAATGTCCCGCAGTCACAGAATGGCGTAGGCTGGAAGGGATCTCTGGAGATCACATCCTTCCTCAGGCATATTTATGCACCAAACCCCATGAACTAGCACTCCAGACAAAAGCCATTTTATCAGGAATTTCTGTTGGCTTTATGATCCTCTTCTTAATTAAGAGCTCAAGTCCTCTTTATTCTTTAATGTACTGAGAAGCAGACGAGCAGGCTACAAAACTGCTTTTTACCCCTTAGGGAGGATCAGAGTCTAAGTGCAGAAAAAGCACTGTAACTCACAGGCAACATAAACTCCCCAGGACAGCCCTGATTAGGTAGCACTAAACACAAGGAGGATTTGGACACCTTAAGCACTGCTTTGATCAGGACTGTCCATGGCTCAGGTTCTTCCTCCGCTGAAGCTTGATGGCATGGCCCATTGCACCAGAGCTTCCTTGCAAATCACAAGGAAAAGCTCCAGTCATCTGTGTTTGATTAAAGTCCCCATAAAACTCTTTGGCAAAGGAGAGACAGGGTTGGCTTTCAAGCCCTGGCCTTATTCCAGGCTAATTAACAAATGGTCAGAGCACGCTGTGACAGCAACTACAGCATCTTGCTACGGAGTGTTTCAGCCTTGCTCTAGACTTGCATTTCAACCTCTCCCAGTCAAAGCACCTATACTCGGGTACAGAGTTATTCATGGTGAAGAATCAGAGATAGTTCAATGTGCAGTTGGCCATACCACTGACTGCCACTGGCTATGGCCTAATTAACCACACTTAATTCTTTCTAACTATGATTTCTTAGCGCTGCCCTTTACTTTCAGCAGTGGCTGTTACTCATTAGCCAAGGAATGGCTGTTTCTATATAGATTTTACACGTTCACACTGACTTGAGATGAAGAGCATTGGCTTCTGCTCCTGCAAACCTATGTGCTTAATGGGGAAATGCTTGGCATCTCCTAAAATTACGTCATCCAAGGGCCTGACTGCCAGATCTTCAGAGGGATGAAGATGGGAAGTAGGTGTCTACATACTTAGAGCATCTAGGTGTTCCTGCCAAAATTCAGGCAACCGGTTTTGGGTTCAAGGAGCAGTTTTCTGCTTCCCAGGACATTATTTTAAAACAGGGTGGAACCCATGTGGCCAGGAGAGACAGCTTGCTAGGTACCAAATAACCACTACCTGTTGGTACACGGAGGTGCCTGTGTGACACAGGACGGTGCTGTGGACCTTGGCATGAACAAGAAAGGTCTAAACCTCCTGCTTTTCACAAGCACTCTGGCTGGGGTGTTCCTGGTCTCTCTGAGGATCTGGCAAGGCTCTAACTCAAGTTTCTAAGGGCTTCCATGCCTTGCCAAAATTTGTGCTATAGCCTGGTCTGAGGGGACGAAAAGTCTGATCATAATCTCTTTCTCAAGGCTCAGGGCCCAGCTAGCAAGGTGGTATGTGCTGCTCCTTTTTTTGTGATGTGAATAAGCACCACATATACAAAGAGAAGAGTTACATGAAGACCTCTACCTGCTCCTGAAATATTTTGGCGAGGGGTGCACAGTCGGTCAGTTTAATAAACCTCACGACATCAGTCACGGTCCACTCCAAGGGATTACTGTCCAGGATGAGCTTCTCTTCCTCTTCTTGCTTAATTTCCTACAA
Source organism: Mycteria americana (assembly GCF_035582795.1). Lineage (NCBI taxonomy): Eukaryota > Metazoa > Chordata > Aves > Ciconiiformes > Ciconiidae > Mycteria > Mycteria americana. The sequence goes on from NC_134365.1 coordinate 4,885,675, forward strand.
AAACCCAAAAGCTCTCATAAAGAAAACTACCTTGTGTGGAGAACCAGGGCAGGGATGCCCTCCTCAGATGAGGAAGGCTTGGCATTGAAAGTTAATTTAGGAAGAATATTGCTAGTAATTGGGAGTAAAAGCCTATGGGCATACTCACTTCCTTGACTTGCGTGCACTTCTCTGCCTCGCCATAGGAGTGGGGCTGTGGTCTCCGGCTCCGTCGGGCTCTCTCCGTGGGAGGAGGTCTGTCCGACTCGGTGCTGCTCCGCAAGGTGACCGCTCGCCGAGGCCTGGCGGAAGGGACCTCGGCGGAGGAGGTATCCGTCTGGTCATCGCGGAGCTCTGAGCTGGTTTCCTCGCTTCCCGTCTCGTCCTCCATCACATCCGGCTCGTCATCTTCGCTCTCCTGCACAAGGGCCATCAGGGAAACAGCATCCAGGCTCAGAGATTAATACAGCAGCAAATCGAAAGGCACGGGGTCAAACTGCATGCCCGTGCCCATGCCGGTCCAGGGTAACATTTATTTCAACCGAATTATCTCATTTTCATTACAGTGCTAAGTAGATCAGCCCTCAATTTAGATTTGTTACAAAATGTAGAAGAAAAAAATACACAGTGGACAAATCCTTTTTCTGTTTCTTACAAAAGGTCAACGGCTGTAACTCATCTGGCATGAAATGTTCCTCTGTTGGGCTTGCATCTCAAACCTTGTGGCACTGCAGATGTGCATGAGAAGGGGAAATGGAAAATACTAAAAGGATAAAATGAAATTCAGGTTGCTGGAGATGAAATAAAATCAGAAATAGGCTTGAAATTAAACCTTCACCTTGCTTCAAATTGTCATGGGTGTCACTGGTATTGAAAGGAAGGAAGTTTGGGTGCCTTTTAAAAATAGCTGGATGTACAAGTGCATACTTGCACTTGATTTCTTAGCTGGCATTTCTGTAAAACCCAGGACAGACGATTTCACCCAGATTCCCCTGCTTTCAGCCAAACACCTAACTGCTGAACGTGAAGCACAAATTTCCATTTAAAGGATATTATACCAGATTCTTGTTATTTCTGTCATACCCAGAGCTTGAAAGCACACACCAACTGATGGAAACTGTATATTTTTAACTTTATATACACCTCAGTGGCCCAAATGACTTCGACAGCTTAGCTCTGATCGAAGTGTGAGCATGCATCCAAGCCATATGCTCAGGTCTTAAGTGAAAGAGCAATTTTAGATGAAGTTAGTTATATTGGCTGAAAGGTCAAAAAACTTGGCTAATGGTTGATTTAGGCTTAACATGAGTTTATTTCAGTTTAAATTCCTTTGAAACGGGTATAATCTAAGGAAATGAAGCAGAACTACACCTAAATGAGGACCAAGTCATGAAGATGCAAGCAATCAACTGAAAGCTGCCTAAAATATCCCCCTCCAGCTGAAGTAGAGGGAATTTAATTAAATCAGTTTTATTTCACATTGCACAAAGCAGCAATCACTGGCACTCAACTGAGGAAGGGAAACCACACATGAACTTTGTCATTACTATCACGGGAAAACCATCCGGGAATGGTCCACAGAGAACTAAGCCTGCTTCAGGTTGTATTTGGACATCAATCGCTGCTGAAGCTGGGATCCCGTCATATCACACAGCATACTGGAAAGACTGAGGCTTCAAATACCATATATTTGGGGCACACACCATTTGCTTGTTTTCTAAAGCTTCTAGCACTTCTATTGTTTGATGTTGTGAACCAAATATATTACAAATGGTTAATGAAAAAATAAAACCCCTTGAAACCATAATGGCCTGAGAGTTACTATTACATATTATAGTATTTAGAGATCTTAGACATGGATCACAGTCCTCCTTCACTCTCCTAGATGCTGCAAAAAGCATCTAACAGGCTCATCTGCCTGCCTACAGGCTTATAAGGAAGCAAAAGTAAACAAAGATATAGTATTAGACAGCATGTTAGCTAGTGAGTGTTACGAAGGTGGAAGCAAAAACTATATTTGCTAATTCTAGAATGGACAAGGCTAGAAGTCCCCAGAGTGTCCCAATAAAACCAGTCTCATCTTGGAAGAACAGAGTAGCAAGGAGGGATTCAAAATGGAAGATGGAATTGTTGGGGTTTGCTGAGAAGTCCCTCAAAAGGAAGATGCAGATGAGCAGATAAAAAAGCACCAGGGGGTTTTTGCTGATTTATCCCAGTGCAACACAACACATACCTCTGCAGAGCCTGCAGCATTCAAATCAACAGCTGATGACCTCCTTTTCTTCTGCACAAAGATGGATTTCCGCCTTTTTCTGCGTCTGGCTGGCTTGACATGCCCACTTTTCATGTTGTTATTTTCCCCAATTGGTGGCTTAATTATTTTTTTCCTTTTCCCATAATAATAAGCTGGAAGAATGAAGCAAAATACCCATTCAAAACTTTAACCACTGAGAGAAGGAAACTTTGGCTTGCTCCTTGCTACTGATTCAGTACTGCACTCTAGGTGTACTTTTACAGGGAACTTTAAAATACCTTGATTTGGAAAAAATGTCCAGTGTAAATATAAGATGTCATCTTGGACTAGTGCAGAGTGTTACAGCTCCTATGTATACACATTTATTGGTGATGAGTGAGGAGTTCAGAATTTAACCCTACAATATGTACTTAGGCAAAGCTTCCACTAAGCCAAGCAGTGATTTGGAAGGAGAGAGGCCAGCACGTTTCAGATTTGATCTAATGCCTTTCTGCATGAGTTAACAGTCTTAGATACACTTTCAGTTGCTAATGTTTTCAGCAGAGAGTGGAGAGGGCCAGCTATCCTGAATTATGTATGTTTGTTCAATGCATGAAGGAATGGGGTTTTATTACTTTCGGATATTTCTTGGCCCAAGCTGAAATTAAGGATGTGAGAGTCCTCTGACCTTACATTAGGGGCTTGGGTCAGGTGCCTTTTGACATGCTCTACAGCATCCTCTGGGGCTGACAGATACTCTGCCCTTCACCAGGTAGGGTATCCTGGGACATCTAAAATGGCAATTGGCACCCACGTCAAAGTTTGTAACTGAACTGAGCTTTTCATCAAATCAATGGAGTTTTGAGGAACAATTCATCCAGCCACATACAACCATCAACTCTGAGATGAGACAATCTCAGCTGGAGCTCCCCTAGATGTACTCCTCCAGCTCTCCATTTGCTACCAGTGGAAGCTAGGAGTCTAGCTCAGGTGTAGACTTCTACGGAAACCCATATTCAGTGATCTCAGTATTTCCCTGAGCTCATTTCTCCTTCTACTCTGGCACCAAGCAGAAGCTAATTAGTTTAAATCAATCATATTGGTTTCTTGCAACCTTTGTGGAAGAAGGACAGCACTCACTTCCACTTTCCTGGCCTGTTTAAGAGCCAGTAATATCAGTAACATTGACAACAAAAAGTGTTGAACACATGCCTAACTTCAGCCTTCCTGAATAAGTAGGAATATGTTTAAATATTAAACACCCTGAGCAGAGAGAGTCAATGCTACCAAACTCCTTCCAGCACCTTGGCACTGTGATACTGGCCTGTGAGATGCGTAGGCCAGAAACTCTTCACTGAGTAGGACAGGATTCATCTCACCTAACGAAGGTGTCTAGCAGTTTAAAACTCAGCTGGCCACTGCAAGTTCCTTTTATGTGCTCCTTATATTAACTTTACGTATGAAGAAAAGTCAAGGCTTCCAAAGAGTAATGACCTTCAAAGACATGTTTTAGGATGGAGTGAGATGGACAGTTTTCTGGAGATGCCTATTTCTCTGTACAGAATACTGAGGGAGCCTATGGTGGCCTGGTCAGGATTAAATAACTGCTCTTAGATGAGATAAATCCTACTCAATATTAATGTATTACACAACTCCTGTTCTTCATCACTAGCTCAGGCACAGTCTCCCAGTGCTCTGATTCCCAGCTAGCAACAAGAAGCATTTTGGCCAATACTCACTGTACTTGGTTTTAGTATGAATGGAGCAGTTCTCTGGGCAGACTTCGGCCACCAGAACAGGACTGAACAAGTTGGGGCAGCACTCCAACTTTGCACAGACTCTTCTGCAGAAATCCGCTACCTGATCCGACGTTCGCACAATCTTAACAGTCGCCCTGTATGTCTTCCCTCTGTATCTAGAAAAGAGTACAAGACCCCATGTCACCAATCAAGCAATGTCCTTCGATGCTACAGTCCAGACTCTCCTCTGTTGGGGAGATATCTTCCCTAATGACTTTTGGAAGAGTATCTCTCTTGGGAAGGCAGGCAGAATAGGTCCACTTGTTTTAGTGGCTCCATTTCAGATGGACTTGAGGAAGAAAAGGCAGAGTGAAATGATCCTGGAAGCTGAGGTGTGGGCATGACTGGGAAGGAACGCATGTGCAGACTGGATATATCTGTAGATACGGCAAGAGATGGGAAAAATCACTGTAGGCTTGGTGAGGATACTACACAGGACACCATTCCCACACTGTGAACTGATGCAAATTTTTGGGGAGAGGGATGTAGCCTCTGCTCATATATTGATCTGTGATGAGAAGCTTATATGCCTTGCAGAGCTTTCTGGTCACCACCCTGTGTGTGGGCTGCACTGGAGACTGTCTCTATAAGCCCCCAATACACCTTTGGTCTCCTCCATTGCCATCTTTCTCGAGGCAGCTCTCACATCACGTTCCAGCTCATGAGAAGCCCACAGTTTCATTGTGCCAACTGTGGTTACTGGGATACACACACTGTGTAGAAGTATCTGAGTGAAACTGTACTGTCTGCCATACAGGGACCAGATGACTTCACCGCGATGAGATGTGGGCAATACAAAACCTGAGGAACTAATCAGGAGTCTCTTGAGTTGTTTAACGGGGCTGCAGCAACAGGCCCTAAAACCGATTCCTACAGGGAATGCTTAGAGCAGAAATCTGCAATGAAAGGCTTGTCTTAAATTTGTTATCCATGTGCTACTAAAACATTTATTTCAGTGTTTTATATGAAGTGTTTCTGAGCGATAAATGGCTAAGAAAGATACAGTTACATCCCTGCTGTAATACATTGTAGATGTGAACTCTGAAAAACCAATTATCCCCATAATTTATTAAACAGCAGCACCAAGCTATTGTAAACAGTGAGATAAGGTTTTTAAAACATCTCTTACACGTTCTGAGGAAGGCAACGCAAGAGACAATCATGCAGGCGCCTGGTGCTAAGGCATTATAAATGTGCTTAGAGGAGAGAAAAGTAACAAACACAAGAGAAAAAGAGGGAGACACAGTGAAAGAAAGATTATTGGATGCGAGGAAATGAAAGACAAAGATACAGTCATCAGGAAAAATGAGACAAAGCATTTGTGAGTGCATTAAGACCCACAGTTCCCTAGCAGGGAATCAGCTGCTGATCGTCAGATACGGAAGAGGAAGAGGAGGAGAAGGCGAAACAAAGTAGATGTGGCCAGAGAGTGGCAAATACATAGCATGCACCCGGACCCTATTCCCTCTCTGAAGGTTTTACTGAGTTGCACAAAGCAACTGAGAAACCACCTTTTGCTGCTCTCCCTCCCAAAAGCTCTTTCTGGAAACACTGGGGTATGGGAAAAGGGTTTGACACTGTGGTACATGAAGTGTTATACAGGGGTACCCAGAGCAACTTGGGTCTGAGAACAGCCCAGTCCAACCATCCTCATGTCGCAAAAGACTTGATCCAAACTATCACCTCTACACAAAACTCTTCCAGAACCTAAATGAGCATTTCTGCAAGGCACCAGGCTCTGATACCCCGTTTGGTGCCTGACCAAGGACCCCAGGTCATGGAGACAATCCTGGATTCATTCATCCTGAATGAATGAATGAATGAATGACTTAATTAGTCAACTCTACATGCACCCCGACAGACCTGGACAGATGACGCAAAATGGAAAAAGTGTTCCTTCCAGATACAGAGCACTGTTATCCCAGCCCTATGAAATAGCTGCACAGGCAGGCTAGCTAAAGGGGGTTTGGCAATACTAATGTCAAAAACAAATTCCACAGGCATTTAAATGTATCTACTTATAAACGTTTTCTATTTCTTTTCAACGTGTTTGAAAAGACTCCTGCCCTTATTACTTCTCCAGGAGCCATTAAGTTTAATGACGGCCTAGATCATTAGGCCAGTAAGTCTGACTCCTGTGACAGGCTGCCGAATTTCATCGTGTTACCTTCACCTGAACCCCAACAACTTTGGCTGGACTAAAGCATCACTTCCAGAAACGCACCAGTCTCCCCTCAAAGGTCTCCACACTGGAAGAATCCTGGCAGCGGGAGCACCTTTACCTATACCTCATGAGCCTATGCCTCATTTTATGTCTGGATGTGTCTGGATTTAACTTACATTTATTTGTCCTTGTTATGACTTTCACTGTTAGGATGAAAAGACTGCATCTGGTTTTGTTTCCCTGCAAAAGCACTGTAATCAAATTGCCTCTTGATCTTCTTTCTTATAAGCTAAGAAAGCTGCCTGATGGGTATTATTCAAGGATGGCTGACTTCTTCTAACTGTCTGCTTCCTATTGTGTTTGGCTGCCCAGAAAGGATCCATTGTACTAAAGTGCCTGGTGAAAGAAAAAGATGAAACCAGGAAAATGAACAACTGACTGATTTCACAGTCTGATTTGAATGCAATACACATAGTAATTAACAGAATGGATGGCAAAATGGAGATCAACATGACTGCAGCAATCAGTCTCAATAACCCAAGGTGTTAGTACTGGCTGCAGTAATATTTTTTACATTATTTTGGCCTTGGCAGCACCTCTTTCACCTATAAACCAGATTCTACTAATATTTTCCATATTCCTCACACACTAAAGATTTTTAACACAAACACCACCTAATGTAATCTGAGCTGTTCTAGGACAGCCATGTGGAAAGAGCTCCTTTGGATATAATCAGAAAGCCCTTTTCCATAAGCATCACTCAAAAAATTACCAACTACCGATATTCCTATTGATGTTTTCATACTAGGACTCCTATATTCCCAAGCACTTTTAAGCAGTAAGTAACCTGCATGCACAGCACGGCAGCACTGGAGACTTCGAGAACAGCCGCGTAAAGCACACCATTTTCAGTTTTCTTAGAAATCACTGTTCTTTTAAAAAGGATTTTTCAGCTGAAGCCAAAGAAATCTTCCTTTCCTCTCCCCCCTTCTCTGCCCTCAGATCCTAAAAACTGGAGAAACCCTTACGGCTGAAACTATTTCCAGGAAAAATATCAGGTTCTTAGCTGATCCATGAGCAACAATATTAAGCTAATAGCACTTTGCTGGCAATATCATTCTTCTGTTGAAGCTTTCTTTGGTGATAAAATAGATCAGAGGTTCATGAGAACAAAATGTCTTCTAGGAGCTCCAGCTGGGGACCACTTTTTGATGACGTGAAAAGCCGTGTGCTGAAGACACTTCAAACAGCAAGAGCACTGAGACTACCCCCATTTTCAAGTGTCTCATCCTAAGGATACAGCGCACAGTTCTGCCAATCCTTGAGACTATTTTGAAAAACTCAGTGGCTAAAAGCCTCAATTTTCTTTCAGGGGACCAAAAACACCTATCTATTCTTTTGTAAGAAATTTCCAATTTGTCTTACTAGCTTAAAGTCTACTAAACATGAGAAATCTCCAGGAAACACTAGCTACTCACAGCACACAACCAAAGTCTCTCTGCATTGGATCTACCAGAAGCAACTTACCAGTACAGCAGCAGAAATTGTCTAACATCCACTTCATCATGTTTGAATCAGACCCTGCCTGTATGGGCCATTCTGACTGCCAATGACAGAAAACCCTCAAGTTTTTGTCAAAACCCTGATACCCTTGAAGCTACTCAGTGTATCTCGAATACCAAGGATTTTGCAAATAATCCTAGTCTAGGTAAAATCAATAAAAATGTAGTAGTTATTTTCCTCCAAAGCTGTTTAATCATCCAGTGATATTTTGTACTCTTGAAGACAGGATTCAGAAAGGGCCCTGGAATTGTTCTGGTTCTAAGGACAGGTTTTGTTAATTCCCCTCCTGGTTATGGAAAGAAAGAGTTAAGTCATTCCACTGCTGCTAATGACTTCTATCTCCAATATTTGGCACAGAAGGCCACCTGATCACACTAATTCACCCTTGCAGTGCCTCAAGAAGTATGTGGCAGAGCTGATGTGGAAGATGAACCAGATCATATGAGGTGTAGCTTTGTACTGACCTTTGAGGAGCACCGTTAATAACTGGCTGCCACTTGGACTTTATATCACTGATTGCAACCCTTTGGGGTTTTCTTGGCAGCCAGTTGTCCAGCCAGCTTCCCACTCATCACACATACGTCCAATCCACATCTCCATAGCTTGGCTATAAGGACGCTATTGGAGACTGTGTTGAATGCCCTGCTAAAATCAGCGTAAATAACTTCCACTGCTTTTCCCTCAACCACCAAACCAGTTATCACATCAGGCACAAGTCACCCTTCATAAATCCATGCTGGTTCTTGCCAGTCACCTATTGGTCCTGCATGTTCTTGGAAATGGCTTCCAGAAGGATTTGCCTAGTGACATTCCCAGGAATGTTAGGCTGACAGCCTGTAGTTACTTGGATTCTCCTTCTTGCCCTTCTTGAGGAGGGGTGTGACGTTTGCCTTTTTCCAGACACCAGGGAACTTCCCTGATCATCCTCAACTTTCAAACATGACAGAGAGTGGCCTTGCAATGACATTGGCCAGTTTCCTCAAGCAGAGCTGGCTGTATCCTATCTGGTTCCACGCACTTGTGCACATCCAGTTTGCTTATAGCGTCTCTAGCTTCTTTTCCATCTACCGTGGGTAACACTTCATTCCCTCAAACAGTAACAGGGACCTGGGAAGCCTGAGAGCAACCCCTGCTAGCAAAGGATGAGGCAAAGAAGACTTCAAACACCTCAGCATCATCTATCACAAGTGAAAGGCAGTCTTCTAAAGCATCCTAGTGAAAAGACTTTCTTTGAAACAGCGTCATAAATAAGCAATGGTGTGTGTGATGGGGGGTAAATATTCCTAGGGTTCAGCTACTGGATTTGGACAGATCTCAAAATTTCATTTAATGAAGGAGTCCAGGAATACTCATCTTTTTTACTTTGATTAACTAGGCTTCATACAAGACCCAAGAGACAACTGTCTGCACACATTGGTACTGTTTATGTCCAAAGTCCTGCAAAAACGGGTAAGTCCAAACAGCCCCACTTACAGCCCTTCGGAATGAAAGCCCTTAAGAAGCATAAAGTCCCTCAAGCATTTTATGTAAAATTGGGAAGCCAAATCTACATATAGGCACTGAACTTAAAGCATCAAAACCATAAGGGTTGAATGCCCACAGCTTCAGCTGGCCCTCATGGGAATTCAGAGGATCGGGCCTGACATTTCTAACTCATCATCACCAATAAATCAGGTTTGAGAGCCAGCAGCGCTGATGGGAAGCGACTGCCATTCACGCATTGCAGACACATCTCTTTGGGCAATCTAAATTTTTTATCTTCTTTGGAAGGCTAGTGTAATTGATTCTGCGCTGGTCACTCATGACAGCAGAGTAAACTAAATGCAGGTTGCCCTAGGACTGAGATAATGCATTCCTGGCGGTGCATGATTTGGCATTTGGGCCAGTAGGAAAAACAGCCTTCTCTTCACCGTCCTCCTCCCTCCCCTTTGCTCTACCCTACTGCAGCCGTCGCCGCAAACAAACAACAACGTTGTCAAGATCCAAGGAGTTGCCAGTTTACATCAGAAGGAAGGCGGTGACACAACATGTCACATCACAGCACAGGCGCTCCAGCTGGCTGTAGAGTTGTCATCATTAGCAGCAAGACACCATTGGGAGCCAGTGTAGCTGGAAGTCGGTGTAGACAGGCATTTGCTCGTTACGGCTCTCTGTTTAAGATTCTGGAGCACCACTGACTGTCATACGTCATGTAATATGTCATGTGCCGTTTGCGCATCCCAGGGTATCTGATTTCATGAGCACGTTTTCTTTTCTGCTTCTGCACAACCAAATGCAATTAAAACGCCAGAATGCTTCTTGATGAAGCAGCTCAAAGCAAACTCAGGAAGGAAAAAAGAAAGAAGTCCTAGGGTAGTCAAGCAGTCTTAGGGCATGTCAACCCTTTGTCACCCACTCTTAGAAGTACTCAAACTACCGCAGGCAAGCTGGTATGACCAGCCAGCACTGCTCTGTGAAGAGTTCCAGCCTCAGAAGCGAGATAGCTACAGAAACAAGGTGCTGTCCAGCCCCATGAGCTCTGTCTCCTCAGGAGCCAGAGGACAATGCTACATTGAATGAGAATACATTTCTATGCTTAGAAGTCACTCCAAAACATGCTGTCACAGCTCCGAGCCTGTAATGACCCATTCTGTGACTTGATAAAGTTGAAAGAAGCTGCTTGACTCGCTGAAGAGCTGAGATCGCTGCCTCCTGGGGTAGCCATCATACAGGAACACGTACACAGCCTGTGACTGGCTGACCAACATAAAATACAAAACCTCCGTGCTGGAAAGCTTTGGTATACTTTTATCTGGCAGGCTATGTGGATATATGGTATATCCCAGCAGGCTGGCTGCCCTGCTAAATAGATGGGAGGAGAAACGGACACAAGAATGAATGGGTAGAAGAGTCACGGGGGAAGGTAACGGAGATGGAAGTGCTCATTACAGTATGATTAGTGCATCAGGCAACAGTGACGGAGGATAAGTGGTTGATGTGATATGGATGAGTGACAATCTCTAGCAACCCATGTACTCATAACTGAGTTGGTCTTCCTGGTGTAAGCACACCTGGAGTCAGCAAGCTACCCGGGGTCGCAGTGGATTGGGCTGTAGACATAGCTGACTATCAAGGATAAGACATCCCTGCACTTGATGGTCAGTTAAACATTTTCCAGGCTGTCTCCCATTAGAAATAAGGATTGCAGCAGCCTTAAGAACTAGATACTGCTGCTTTTGCACAAAGCAAATCCCCACACTCAAATGAGAAATCCCAACAAAGTCCTATTTTGGATACTGCTAATAGGAAAACTGCCTGTAAGCTCAAGTCTTTGCAGGATAGGACATTAAGATAGGGCATTACAACTTGATTTCACAACTGCTAATTACCTGTAGGAGTACATTATCTGATATTTGCTAGTACAAGGTGTGGGAGCCTGGAATCAATGAAAACCAGGTCATGGACGATGACTTGCTTTTAATGAAAATCTGCATGCGCAAGGATGACTTTTAGATTTCCATCCACAAAATTTCAATTGACAAACACAAAAACATGAGTTTCCACATGGGTGAAAGAAGCAAATTAAAACCAGGATTTTCTAGTAGCTTTTCATTTCTAACTGCAATCCTCCTTTAGAAAAGCTGTTTCCAAGTATGCAGAATAAAAGGTTCTCAATTCTCTCCCTCAACCAGAGCGCACATGAGCCTTCTGCGGTACCTGCATGGCCAAAGATCAAATACAATAGTAATCAATAGTGCCATATTTGACAGCCAATCATTTCAAATAACTAAGAGAAAATTGCTTTTGTTTGAAATGGAGTAACAGAGTTCAGTACAAAGGGTGAGATTCACTGCATTTAACTTCAGTACTCAAAAAGTCAAAGTGACCAATTTAGTCAATGGAGAGAGCTGTCTTCAAAGAACTATTGACATCTGTCTTGAAGCATATATTCTAGAAAGGCGTCAAATCTTGATCTTAATTCCAGATCTGTTAGTATTTTGTCCTAATCACTCTCCTGCTTAAAATCGTGTCCCTGCTCTTTCGTTTGCACTTTTTTGGGTGCCATTTGTTCTTGCCAGGTTTTTCTGCATTAGAGTGACAGGCTCTATATTAAAAGCAGTAATAATACTACACTTAGAAAGCCAGGAACTGAGTTAATTCAATAATAGTCAAGTTTATATGAACAGCTTATCATAAAACTCAGGACTTCACTGAATAAACATGGCATTTTTCATCAAAATCTGGATGGCTGCTTGGAGAAAGACAATAGAAATGAACCGTTCAGGTGAATATTTAATTTCTTAAGTTGCTATAGAATGAGTCAAATAATTCAATGAAGCAAAATGATAATTAGAAAAGCAAAACTCTCACAGTAGAAAAAATCTTTTCTTCTCTTCCCCCCCCCCCCCCCCCCCAGTCAGTTCCATTTTTGAAGCCTCTCAAATAAAAGAGTACATACTGAAGACTTACTTTGCTTTAAGTGTTTCCTCTTGGAAATTCCACTGAGGGTCTTCCACTAGCTGCAGTTCTCGTAAAACACTCCCTGGCTTGTAAGCTGCATTGATCACCATGCTGAGAACCTATTGAGAGACAAAACCGAAAACATTGATGGGTTTAACAGTAGTCCTTGACCACACTGAATACGATCCCAGGTGCTGCATAGACAGGAGCAGCGTACAGGTGCCAACTTAGGTTCAAGGCTGCACAGAGTAAGTGCTACATGCAATGAGAAGAGGTCCCAGATTGGTCCCAGTGCCAAACACATTGTAGATGACACGTTGATCTGAGATGGTGACTGCATTAAATGCTACTAGCTAACCCCAAAGATCTCCTGTTAATCAGTATTTTTCTTTGAGACAGATCCTCTCGCCCAAAGCAGGTTCCATTCCCTGCATTCATACTGGCTCAATTTAATCAAAAATGAAAATACTGCTGGTGGCTCAACCACGTATACAGTCATGTGTACCATTACACACCGAACACTAAAGGGGAAATTCACATACTTGAGGTCAGCAATATACTTAAGCATCTGAGTGCTGCATGCCTTGACTGTATTAACAGAATATTAATGAAGTCTACACAAAAAGAGTTTGCAGGAGGTGTGCTTGAAACCCAGTATGTGTCCACTCTGTACAACAAAACACATGTGTCAATCCATTTAATCCAAAGTCTCTGAGAATAAAAATGAGTCCTACTATTGGCTCAGGGAATCTAAGCTTTAATAGTCTATACTTGGCCTAAGGAGATAAATACAAGAAAAACAAATCTCTTAACAGCACCAGACCATGTGTTTGAACACTCTGCATTGTACGTACATGAATGACCCCACAGTGAGTCTGGATTGGTTTTGATATAATTTAGCTCTTTACCTAATGCCTGCTTCTTAATTCTTTGGGGGGCTGCAAATGATTTCAGTATGGTGAGCTTTAAGTTTCCTCAGCACCCATGAATGTGGTTCATCAGAAATGAAAAACTGACTAGGTCATATTGCAAAGAGCAATGTGTTTATGTTTTGGGGGTTTTTTCCTGTTTTTTTAAATCCAGCAACCTGAGGATTTTCTAGTATTTTGAAAACCTCGTAGGATGAATTATTTTCAGGCAAAGGCTTCACTTAATGCTGCATAGTACCATGTAAAATGGCAGTGGTTTGAGTTGCTTGGCTAGGTTACTTACTAGAGGCAAAATTTGATTTATCGTTGGGCCCTTGGAAACATTACTCGAGCCGCTCTTCAAAAAAGTGCAATTAGAGACTTCTAATAATTAGAGACACAAGCAATGCCTAATAATAGCACCAATGTCTTATGCAGCTCTAATCGCCTGTACATCTCAAAGGGCTCTATGAGGAAGGGCAGGAGCGCACTCCCTATCTCACACAAGGGGAAACTACAACACAGATTTACCCACAGTTCTCCAGCTGGTTCCCATCTCATCACACAACTCACTAGACTAGTTACTAAGCCACACGGATTCCCAAGAGAACAAAAGAAAGCTTCTGAGTGAGTCCATCCAGTTGCTCATCCATATCTTTTCTTGCCTGCTACTCAGCGTACAAACTGATGGGGCACTGGTCTCCGACACAAAGACACTGAGACATGATGCAGGGAAGCCAAAGGTGGGTTTTCTAAAAACATCAAGTGCCTGGGTAGCTCCCACACTCATTCACAACTCATCAGATGTGTTCCCCTCCTGATCAGCACATCCAGGGAGTTATTTAAAGCCTATGCAGGAGCTTCTTGGGGAAGCTCTCCTTCAGCACACTTCTACACCCACCCTGCTTGCCGGTGGGAAAGCCGGGAGCAGAAAGCAAGCGTCTCTTGCTGACCCATTCCCACAAACAGTGCTGCCCTGCTCCTTTATCAGGATGATGGTGTTTGTATGAATTGTCAGAACAGTTAGGAAATGAGCAAGCAAAGAAAACCCGACCTTGCAAATAACAGTGTGGCCCTGCCTGGGCATTATCCCAGACACATAATCAACTCCAGCCCTGCAGACACCAAAAATACCATGACTTTTCTCAAAGCTGGCTTGTCATCAGCAGGACTCTGTAAACTTCTAAATTCAGTTTAAAAAAGAGTGTTTTGTAAGAACAATAATCTCCCTTTAAGGGAATAAAAAAATGTGTTTTTTTTAAAAGCTTTGGCTTCCATTCTTCTTGCTTCTCATATAAGTCACTGAGCTGGGCATTACACCCTACAGCAGGAGTTCACCACCATGTTAACAGTGTTATCTTCTAACAACATTATCGCTTCATATTACACACTATTAAACACTAGGGAGAAAAAAGAACACCGTTTCTTGTGGAAAAATTAACTGTGATTAAAGCAAAAACAGTGAACAAACCTAGACCAGTTTCCAACTTTCCAGTTTCCAACTTTCCCTGGAGATGGAAAGTCACTTCACCCATAACAGACTCGTCAAATTTTGATCTGATTCACTAAATTCCCTTTGGCTGGAGTGTGACCAGTCTGAGATTTTGGTAGTTTATTTTCAACCCTCTCCATCAGGAATGGCTTGGGTGCAGCCAGCGGTGCCTTGGAGAAGAGGGGTGGATTAGACAACACCAGCCTTTGCTGCTATGCAACTATAAGGTTTTATTTTGATACTGCTGAACTTTGTATTTTCAGAGTCAAGTAGGCTGGAGTCACATCAGTGAGCATGAGCACACAGCACCACCACAAGACTCTACCCAACCTTATAAGTGCCTGACATCTTAGCTATAAAGTTTTCCAATGTCATAGATTTTCAAGTGCACAAGGGCCCTTTTCTGAGCATGTCTAGACATGCCTGATGCCACTGGGCAGTTCAGCACCTTTCTTCCCATCATAGCTTTTTGGTATTCACACACTTCCCATCTCTCCATCCTTCCTCATTAATGGCCCCAACCCTGGATGAAGTTTTCTCAGGAGGTTATCGGCGATGAGGTACAGTTCAAAATACCATTACACCTCTTCTGCTGTTCAAGATCAGCGTCCTTGTGAGGAGAAACTAAATTTCCCTCCTCTATTTGAGATGTAGCCTACATCTCCTACCTAACAGGAGAGACCCTAACTCCCAGGCTAGCCTCAGGCAGGACAATAAAAAGTTATTTTGTTTTCCTTGGAATAATGATGTGTTTGTGGGTCAGAGAGAAGGGAAAAAGAATTCTTTGGGACTCTTTCATTAGATGATCAAGCATCTAAAAGTGCGCACTTGTCATTGTGAAGGCTGTAGTGTTGACATGCTTATGACAGTCCATGATATTTCAAAAATACAGGTGGCCAGATCCTAAGTTGGAGGAACCATTATAGATGAGCTGAAGTCCACAGAGCAGTCTTGAAGAGGATGTTAGTGTACCCTCTTGCAGAAATGCAGTTTATATCTTTCCAGACTACAGAAGGTTTCTGCCATTCCAACACCATACCTGATCACTAATGAAAAGGCTATTAGCCTGGCTCAATCCTACACCTAAGGCTCAGTACAAGCTACTTAATATTCTGAGCACCATGATTTAATTATGCAAATTTCTCCTAAGAAGTCATGCTGTGCTCAAAAAATTCAAGTTGCAGAGTACAATAGCCTTTCTTCACAAATGCTGGCTGATTTCTCCTGTTTGCATCAGTTGGACAGTCACATTAAGTCCATTTTCTTTTTAAATCAAGAAGGAGCAAAGTGTCTTAAAGTAAGAGCAGGAAGCAATGAGGCTAATTAATCTTTACAGCATATTTCCCTAAGATATGGTCGGTTATAGATCATCTGAAGTCTTAAAAAGACATCTCATTTTGTTTTACAATGTTGCCATGGTAAGTTGTTGGCATAGATGGAAGAACTGTTCAGAAGTATTTTTTAGATATTCTGACCCAAGAACTAAATCTAAAGCTGACAATGTGTTTACTTTAATTTAACTTAAAGTTAGCATTTATTATGTATCTTGGCTACTATACAGACACTATTTTTCAGCCCAGATGCAGTTGTTGGATGGCAATAGTTGATGTCTCCACTGTATTTGGCTCCAAGTTTCAACTTCTTTTCCAAACAGGTATCTCAGGAATGAGATAAGCTTTGCAGCTGATGTTAAACAACAGGCATTACCACCTCACTTGCTTCTTGGGGTGAAAGAAACCACAATAAACCACTGGTCTCAAGAATAATGAACAGCCAGGCTTTAAAAATAAGTTTGGCACTAGATAGCACAAGAGTTACTTGTCACCCACCTAAGACTTTGCATGGATACAAGGATACACACACCCAAACACACACAGAATTAAAATCCGTATTTTTGATCATACCACCAAATAAGCTGCAATTGCTCTCAAGATTTTGCTGTGAAATCTTGCTCAAAGGGCTGCCATTCAGGAAGGCACCTGAGCAGTCTCCTCCCTGCAGAACTCACGACCTCTGAATCCAACACTAGGACGAAGCAATTGGGCAGAAACCAGGGAGATGCAGTAACAACACAGAACTCAGCAGAAATGCCTGTTCTGCTGGAAAAGAGGTGCTGCACAAAAACAAACCTATCTGTGCTGCTTCTCTCCCAACACCTGAGGTGAGAACAGCCCAGACTATTCAAATGGAAGGAGATGTTCCTACTCCACACTATAAGGGTATCTCCTAACCTTGTTTAATCCAGAGCCAAGCCCTACTGACCCACAGCTATCTCACTATTAGCCTGGGGGCTGCTAGCACCAGATTGGAGCTGGATCCCAAATGATGCTTCACTGCATCACTGATGGAGGTAAGGAAGGACAAGACCTTGGGGAAAAAGAGGGCTGAGGAGCATCATGAAGTACAGTTGTGCTGCATTTTTTGTCACACCCCTCATGATTGAGTGTGGAGGAAGGTAGAGGATGGGGAGCTACTCCCTCGGCACCCAGCCAGGACCAAGGTCTCCCATCACCTGGTGGTAGTGGGGAGAGGACATCTGCTCTCTTCTTGCTTTAGAGGTAATCCAGGTCAGCGAATGGGGTAGGAGTTGGTTGTTCAGCTGTTTTTAGTCTGGGGTTTCCATCAGTGCCAAACACAGCAGCATCTCCATCACAGAGACTGCTGCCCACTGTGAACTGGCTGAGGAGCGGCACAGATTTTTAACTAGAGCATCTCTAAAGGCAGTGAGTTATGGCTGGAAACCAAGGGTGATTTAAAAAGCTCTTGCCAGACTGCTACTGACTCCATTTTTCCTTCGTAGCTGTTGTTTTGAGTTGTCTTTCCCACCCTCCCCTGTGTGTTGCCAAAGTAAAGCCCATGTATAATTTATCTATTCCAGAGAAGTTATGCTGATGCATAATTTACAATGGCCTGCAATTTTCCCATATAGCGAGAGAGAGATAATTATAATGCATTTGCATTCTCGGGGCCACATCATCAGTGGGTGTAAAGCGAGACAAAGGCATCAAGCTCAGCACTGACACTGGGTTCGGAGGGATGGGGACCCTTGTGAGCTCTTCAACTGTGCAAAGCCTTGTGGCTGTGGTCTTGGGCTGGAGGAGAGATCTCCTGCACTGTTCTCACCACTCAGCTCTGCAGTCCTTTTGGGTGTTCTGGCAGCTGCTACAGATCTTCACCTTGATGCAGGGATGTCTTCTTCGCCAATTCTTGCCTCCTCCACGTGCTGGGTACCCCTATCCTCCCCCCTGCCCATGGTTCTCTGAGCTGCTGACACCTCTCTCATCTCATTAGCAGATGATAGGAACCAGGTATATCTCCCCTACAGCAACACCCTGAATGTCTTCCCTTCACCCCTTCCAGAATTTGGACCTGGTCCCCGTGGCCAGAATGAGCTTGAATTTATCTGCAAAATAACACTGACCAATGCTGCGCCATTGCCATTGTCCTGCATCCTTGGGAATTCATTCATGTCTCCAAAAGCAAGATGCCCATATCTCACTGACACTGCTATTTGCTCCTACAGCAAGCAATTCTGTAAGGAGGCAGAGCAAAAGAAAATAGCCTTTCTGTAGGAAACTCAGGTTCGTTTCCACAGTAGGTAATTGGTCCCATTCTTGAGGAATTTGGAGAAGCTGGTGTTAGTCTATGCAGCAAAGCCCTAAGATACTAGGGGAGGACCTGGCAGAAGCTTTGCACTGCTTATGTTTTCAAAATCCAAATTCCAGGAGGAAAGGAGGAAGAAACATTAGCATAAGTATTGACTGTGTATGCCTCATGTTTCCCCCATGTTGCTTTTTCATTGCCTGTTTTTCAAGTAGCAGCAGATTGCTAACGCTCCCCATCAGCAAGCCGCTATGGACTTGCTTTCAAATTTGGCAGCTGTCAACTTTTGCTCTGCAACCACTTTATCCTGCTTTCCGCTGAGGGCTATTTTTGACTTGCTTCTTTGACACCCAGGTGTCCCACCTGCACAGGCAGCGGGTTTACTGGGCTCTCTTCACGGCCCAGCTTTCAACTGTGTGAGACAACCAGCAGTGCTGTTTTGTATAAAGCAGTGCATATAGGTGATGAGGAAGTGAATGGGGACATAGAAGTCACTCTACAGTACAGTACAGACATGTTTTCAAAAGTGGTGGGTGATTTGGGAGGAATCTCACCTTTCAGGTGCTTCTGTTAAGGGCTGGGATTCATCTCATTTCAGATAACTGCAAACATCCTGAGCTGGGCACCGAGGGTCTTGCAAATACATCAGATAAATGGAGACATAGAAGTTCCCATGCTTTTCCACCAAGGGCAGACAGAGCTCCGATATGCCCCTGCATCCATATCAAGTGGGGTTCATATAGGTACAGATCAGAAAGCTGGAAGATCTGGATTTCTAGAAGACCCAGGTCAAATTGAAATGGTGTCCGAGACACCAACGGCACCCTACTTATCCAACAGTACCATCTTGCTGTCCTCTTCCACCTGTACTCATCTTGCTTCTCATCTGTATATGGACTGTAATGTGTGGAAAATATTTATGCATTGTTTTCAGACAAGCTAGCTTTTCTCTGAGGTGAACAGCAAGAGCTCAAGACTCTGGATTTGGTCAAAAACAAGCACTGATTTGGTCAGGATGAAGTGAACAGATGGTGGTGCTCTGCCATCCCTGCTGCATGGGATTAACCATCCACATTCAGCAAGAGCTGGGTACACCACAGCTTCCACTCGGCACATCATACACACCCCTGCTTGGCCTTCTGTCCTGTTCACTTTGGATCCTGATCGTTTGGGCCCCATCGGACCATGGTCACACATACAAAGGTGTCACCCACACTGAATCTGCTGGCCCAACAGCATCGTGGATGCTGAGAAACAGGCTGATGGCAACAACCACAGAGGTCCTCTTTGGGGACGGCTCCAGTCAGAACATGAATTCTCTTGCACACAGTTAGATGAAACTTGCTCCCAACCAACGGAACTCCCCATGTTTCAAAAATGTCACCTCTCCCATCAAAACCCACAATGCATATACCTACCCTCTCTTCCCAGCTTGCAGTTTTGACTTATGGAAACCACTACAGAGCTCCAGAACAATTTTAGGTGCCTTGTTTTCAAATTCTGGGCCTGGCAACCCATGACCCATGCTTTCCCCTGAAACCCCCCAAAAGATAGCTGAGCCGTACCTCTTTGAGGACCAGCACACACTTGCCAGGCCCGACAGACTGAGGTAGCTCTGCTATTCTGCCTTTGTTTAAATATGGACCTGAGAAGCAGCGGTGGTTGATGTAGAGCTGGGGACAGCAGTATCTCCCATTGATGGTGCCTGCAAGGAGAAAGTAGCATTGATGTGCGTGTAGCACTTTTGTACAATAAATCAAGGGCCCTTCTTCTTCCTCTTAGATGTGGGAAGGAGGGGAGAAGAGTAAATGAGGCACAAAGAAGTCTTCCCTTGGGTACGAGGTAGAGAAGCCTCTGCTACTCGAATCCGTCCAACATGGGAAAAGCAATTGCTTTTAATAGCAACTGATTTGGCTGCACACCCTACCAAAAGGAGAATCAGGAAAAGATTTCATTCATAACATGACCTGAGGCTCTTTCATAACTCACATCACAGATCGACGTGAGTGACTCAGTTGCAACCTGCCAGAAAGGGAACATATTAGCTGCCTATCACAGATATGGAATTGGCTCAGGGAGAAAATTCAGGTGGAGGGCTCCACAAACCCCTGTTCATCTACTGTCCAATCCATTAAGGACCGAGGTGCCATTACTCTTTATAGCCCATGGAGAGAAGTGGGTACTTCTAGATGCAGTTCATGTGCTATCCAAGTGGCTACCCACTTTTTGGTTATCATACCCAAAAAGAGCCTGTTTCTCCCCATTTGATTGTAACAGGGCCCTGGGATGTTGGCTCAGATGCCAACACGTGGCCTGCAGTCTGCTGAAATAAAGTGAGTTATATCCTTCCCCTCCTGCTGAGTCTATGCAATTAACTGGATGAATATTGCACTCTCAGAGCCTCCTGCCATTGCTAAAAGGGAGAAAAGGGGAGACCTTATCGCTCTCTACAACTACCTGAAAGGAGGGTGTAGAGAGGTGGGTGTCAGTCTCTTCTCCCAAGTAATAAGTGATAGGAGAAGAGGAAATGGCCTCAAGTTGTGTCAGGAGAGGTTTAGATTGGATCTTAGGAAAAATTTCTTCACCAAAAGGGTTGTCAAGCATTGGAACAGGCTGCCCAGGGAAGTGGTTGAGTCACCATCCCTGGAGGTATTTAAAAGACATGCAGATGTGGTGCTCAGGGACATGGTTTAGTGGTGGACTTGGCAGTGCTAGGTTAACGGTTGGACACCATGATCTTAAAGGTCTTTTCCAACCTAAATGATTCTGTGATTCTATGAAAATTTGCCTGTAGCAGAAGTAGCAGCCATGCCACACAGTTATGATGCTAACACAGGGATGCATTAAGTCTTGGTGTAAGCCATTTCATGGATGCCAATTAAAAAGTCATATCCATCTCCACCAGGGCTTCATCAGCTTGGCCCTAACATCGTTAACTGAAATGGGCAAGCTGCAGGGGAACTCCAATAACCCCAGCAAGACATGACGTTCACACATGGAGGACCAGACCCTCACACGCTGTACATCAGAGACTCCTCGCAATGTTGGTGGTTCCACACCACCTCACACCCCCTGAGGATGTGGTTCCATCTCCCCACCCGTATGAGACACTCACTCCTTTTTTGGGGTCACTCCCCTCCATGCAGGCAATGGGTCCTTGAAATAAGGATCCTGCTGGTGCCGAGCAGCCTTACCTGTTGTGTCTGGCTGAGGAACCGGGCAGAGGTCATGAGGTATTTTCTCAACAGGCACTGTGGATGGTAACCTGTTAAACAGCAATTCAGTGTATTTAATAGTGTCAGACGGGGCAAAGGGGCAGAACCAGCCTTCAGGCTGGACCGACAGATACGCCACAACCTGCCTGGACCGAGGAATGGAACTACCTCAAATGCAACCCTGCTTCCACACAGCTTATCATAGCCCAGGGCCTGCATATTGCAGAAGAAGGAGCCAGATCCACCACTCATCCAAAAATATATTCTGGTCTGTGACCTTTAGTCCTTCAGGCTGCAAATATTCGTGCTTAGGTCCCTTGAATTCTAGTTTCTAGAAACTGCAAGGACTAGATAGGGAAATACCCTCCTGGTAGATGTCCATCTTCCATAAGCATCCCTTACTGGCCATCAGACACTGGCTACACAGTCCCAGCCAGTAAAATATTTCTATTGTAAAGACTTTCTTACACGTTCACAAACATTTTAGATTTAAAGGAACCCCCTTGCCAACTCTGCTGCAGTATCTGGGCAGTACTTAGCAAAGTCACTCAGCTGCTGTGTATTATCTCCCCTGGAAGACCTGATGCATCCCTGTAAAAACATCACCTTAAATAACAAAAACTTACTGCTTTTCTGGTTGCACAACTGCGATTCTTCTCTTCCTTCGCACTGCAAAAATGAAGCAAGAAAGAAAAAAATAGTTTTGTACCCTTCCGTCCTGTAAAATATACCCATAACACATAAAAAGCTGTATAAATGCACTGACTATAAAATGACTTCTAACACAATGAAATGGTACTTAATTACTACCGCCATCTTTTCTTGGTATTTTTTAAGTAAGTCACTACATCATTAAAACCTACTTTAAAGATGTAATAATACATTTAATCTTTCCTCTGGAATGCTAATATCGTGTTTTATGGGATCAGTATAAAAAAAATTAAAATAAAAACACAAATATTTTTCCATACAGAAACACATATGGATAAGATTACATTTTACAAGCTTGATTACCTCCAGCATAATTTATCCCTAGCTATAAATTGCAATAAGGCTGCATAATGTTGCCATAGCAGTATTCTCCCAAATTAGGCCCCGGCTGCCTGATTTTTAACTTAAGCATATTTAACTCTTCAAAAGGGTTGACACATTTTAAAATTTGTCTTTCAGATGTTAATTAATATAAA
This sequence comes from Mycteria americana, assembly GCF_035582795.1. Classification (NCBI taxonomy): domain Eukaryota; kingdom Metazoa; phylum Chordata; class Aves; order Ciconiiformes; family Ciconiidae; genus Mycteria; species Mycteria americana. The sequence goes on from NC_134365.1 coordinate 4,908,258, forward strand.
CAGCAAGACTAATTTTTCGTCTGGTGGCTTGAGATTGGCGTTGGATAGTTTGTGTGAGGAACAAGAGAACAACGCCAAGCCACAGAGCACTCACAAAGTGCCTTCAAATGAAAATGGAAGGGAAAGAAATTGATCTTAATATGCACTGGAGGCAGGACAAAACACTATGGGCTTAATTGTGCTGGGAGAGATTTAAATTAAACACTAGGGAAATCTGAGCTGGTAAAGGCAATGACATAATGGGGCAGATACCCTGGGAAGGGGCAAAAAGTCAATCACAGGAGGCCAGCAAACATTTCTCAGTTTAGATGGATCAGATCCTGTTTTGAAGAGGGAGCACCTGGATGGCCTCTTTATGTCCATTCCACCCTATATTTTATGAGTTTTTTTCCTGGTTTGAGATCCAACGTCCCTGATTCACTCAGCTGCCCGAATGAACTTGGCTCAGTGCAACGAAACCTGGTTTCATGCCGGCAACCCCATCGCAAACCCACAAGCCACACTGTGCAATCCCAAACCACATAACAGCCTTTCCCAGTGCAAACAATCCCATTTTTAGAGGGACTGATCACACAGACAGCTACAAACTGCATCATACCAGTGCTGCGGAGTCTGGTCACTAATTAGATTTATTACTATTTATTACAGTACATTTACAGCCTGGTTACTAGTCTGCTAGTTAGGTTGGTAGTTTCAAGAATTGGAATACAGACATAAGACAAACTCCCTGATAAATCTGTTGATGTAGTATCTATGCTGCTTGAGGTTTCCATGTACTTACAAACAGCTTTGTGTGGTGGAGTTAGGTTATAAGCATTCGCTTCACACCAGCCAACGGGGAAAATGTCCATAGACTCTACATCAACTATGTACTCTGGAGAGGGCATCTGTAAACCTATAAACACAAATTTATAATGTAATTTAGACATGGGAATACGGAGCTCAGAGCCATTCGAGCATTCATCATGAACCAAGGGAAGCGAATGATGGAACACGTAAAAATAAATCTGCTTCCCTGCATCAAAATCAGGCATCATTTCATCTTCAATTTTGCACAGACAGCAATGATAATGCCGTGGCATTTACAGTGCAAGGTGATTCCAGAGAAAACCCCCATTAAGAGCACTCCAAGGGTGCACGGTGAAGCAGCCAAAAGCCAGTAAGGTTAAACATGCATGACTTCTCCCAACAAGATGTCCTCATTGCCCCCTTGGTTTTTTTGTAGAGTTGCACAAGCAAGTTAGCAGAACTTGTTGGGTAATTGCTCTTAGTGGTAAGAGAGTTCACATGGGCTGTAACAGGATGGTAGCTAATGTGATGGGCCTTTATGCCCCAATGCCCCCCTGAAGCTTTTTTGTGTAGTTCTGCCCTTGAACCACTGTTTTTAAGGGTGGGAGATGACCACTCTTCTGTCTAGAGATACCACGAGCTCTCCTAGTGCTCCTCACTGCACATGAAAGATGAGCTGATCACCCAACAAGGGAGAGGCAGTAGAAAAACCCCAAGTGGGATAGATGTACTAAGATCTCTTTCATAATACTGACTCCAAAACCCCACTGAAAATCTCTGCTTAAAGCAAATCTCTTCCAGTTTGGTTATGTCTCCTTCAGAAGACACTCTCCTGTCTTGGTTTATGTGGGTCGCACTCAAAGCCCATTGCAGCAAAGGGAAATATTCCTGCTGGCTTTGAATTCTTTTGGAAACAACTCTGGGTCCTGAGTCAAGACACCACTTAATTAGTCCAATTCAAGTCCATCTGCGCTGGCACAGCCTGGCCAGCTACTTCACTATTCTCTGCTGTTTCCACCCTAGGACCTAAAGCTCCAGCACCAGCATGAGATGATCTCCTAATAAAAGAGACCAAAGGATCAGCAACTTCCCCTGCAGCATCCTCGCCTTTGCATCTGTTACAGCATCCTTGCCTCCTGCTTAATGCAGCAGTGTTTGACTGCGCACAGCTAGAGGACTACGGGGAACCTCCCACTAATGAATGTTCATCAAGGGCTTGCGGTGTAATTGAAACAGTAATTGAACTTTGTGATGGGAATGGCGTCGAGGCTGAGACGCAGCATTTGGCTTGATCTTGTCTCTAGTAATAAACTTGCTGCACTTTGAGAGCGTGTGGTTGTATGAAAACCCAAAGGAAGCAGGGAAATAGGTGCTGGTGCTCACACTGCTGGAGGAAATAATTAAAAAAAATGAAATCATGACGTCTGCATAGATTCATGGATGTCTTCATGGTATTCCTCTGAGCTCTGCATTGTGTTCACACATTATACAGTCTCTATTTCCCTGGGATATGGGGAGGGGAAGAGGATGGGATGAAGGCACATGATACAGGACACAACCTGCTCATATGAGCAGCTGAGCCTCAGTGCGAGGTCTCAGCAGCTGGCATTCCCTGCAAAACCATTTCTCGTGAGAAAATACCAAGAGGCCACTGCTCAGTTTGAGCCTGATGAAAGCTGCACTCTCCAGTGGGCAAAACATTTTTGCCTAACGTCACAAATCCAGCCAAGGAACTGATGTGAGAACTGCTGAAGTCAGTGGCAAGACATGCACGAAGTGAGTAAGCTATGGATCAAGCCCTAAACAGAGCAAGAGATCAACACAGTCCCCACTGAAATTTCACCAGATCTGGAAAAAATCCATTATTTTCATTACTGTAACTGTTCTACGGTGTTATTCTGACCCAATAAACAGATCAAATGTACCTTCCTGCTTGCAACAACAATAGATGTGACAGGAAAATTTTGGTTTTTAAAGTTTACAGCTGCAGCTGCCCTGATGAGCAAGGAAGCACCATAATGTCTGTTCTCCCACAACACCGCTATTCCTCTTGTAAGACATATTCACAGGTACTCTGGCCTCCCTGGCACTGCTTCTTCCCTCTGGCAATTGATAACCCTGCCTTCCACTTCTGACATGTTACTGCTTCGTTTGGCCTCACTCATATAAGTGGAAAACAGCTTGTTTGAGACTCATTAGTTTCATTTGCTGCATTTTATGCTGCCATCTTCTCAGACTAAGAAATGTCCATGAGACTTGAGAGGTTAAATGGAAAAGAAGAGAATAGGAAAATTGGAAATAGGGTGAGGAAAACTTCCATATCCTGCTACAAATCTTGGGCAGAACAGAGCAGCAACTCCGGAAAACTCTCAAAGGGAAAATTATGGAAAACCTCCCCAGAGAAGTGATTAACAAAAGGGTTTTCCTCAAATTCCTAGGCTGTGCACAGAGTGTACATTATTACTTGTATAAATTTACAGCAGAAAGCTTCAGCTTTAAAATCTAAAATGAACCAGTAAAAATTAACAATGCAGATGATGAGTAATAAAGTAGCAGAAAGTGATGGGATGTGCACAGCCTCGGATCAGCCCTATGCTTCTCTTCCACCACGGGGGAACTATACTGCTGCTCATTAAATGCTCGCCCTGAAGTTTACAGAGTTTTGCTACTGTACAAAGCGTGATTTATTAAGCAATGTTCCCTCATGTCTAACTCGACTCTGCTTAACTACTGCGTCCTATTTTATGGCTGCAGTTCGGGCTGTCAAACAGCGAAACTGAGAGGGCAACAATGAAAGCTTCAGACGCGCCCATGATAAATGGTGGGACCCGAGGTCTTCAGCGATGGGCTCCCATGGTAGATGGGGAGTCTTGCTGCTACCAGAATATAAATAATCAGTTAGAAACAATACTGTATTAATGGAGTCAAAAAAACATGCCACAGTTCAAGCCACATTTATTTTACAACTCTGCAAGCAGGGTTTTGTGTTTTTTTTAATGCCTAGTTTTAGCGTAACACTGTGCATACTGTAGTCGTGTATTTCCACAGCAGCAAAGACTTCTTTTTATTTTTGCAGTCTTTTGCATCTTTTCCTTTTACTACAGATCATTCTGTTCCTGGTATTGAGATATAAAACAAGCATAAAGCATCCATGTATCAGAACTCAAAAGACAACGAGATGCACACAGGTTTTTTTATGACACGTTGTAAAAAACATCCTTTAAGAAATTAAAAGAGTAAAAGACAGGGAGAAAGAGTTGAAGGAGGGGAGCAAGGTGGGATTGTGTGCCCCTCTCCTGCCTCTATCCAGGGTCTTGGAGGACTAGCTGATTTAAAGATCCAAGAAACAGCACTTCCTATTCACTATCATGGGCAAAAGTTTAGTGAACACTGAGTCCTTTTGAAAGTATTATGGCTTAGGGGAAAAAAAAAGGAAAGAAGGATTCCCAAACCCCATAAAATCTGCATATAAAAGTGAAGGCACCTGGCCATTTAAGAAGGGGAGTTGTCAAAATGGGTCAGAATCCTTGACCGGATGGGTGTAAATTCGACAACAGCCTTAGTGAGAACTGAATTTCAAACAAGCATTGGTTCCAGCTCTTTAACAAAAATATTTGCCCCGCGTCCAGACCAGGCTGCAGATAAGCTTTGGCTACCTCGAGTCGGAAGGCAACCAGCGGTCTCAGATGAAAAAAAACAAACCCCACCATTGCACACAGCTCTACCAAAAGCAGAGATGCAAAGTCGTATCTGCTCTGTACACTGGAGATAATCACAGAGGAGACAAACTGCCTGGGGTGACAGCCACATGTCAGGGATGGAGAAGGTTGACAACCCAGCTCTCCTACGTCGCCCACCTCTGTTGCATTCGGGCGCATGCCTGCAGCTCCGCTCTCCCCAGATCTTAGCTGGCCCAAACCATGAGGGTTAGCAGCAAAGACACAAAAAGCACGAACGATTTGGCCTGCCAAGCTTTAGGTCAGGAGGAATCTCTCTTTAGGTAGTAATTGAGTTATAAATCTCTGAGAATGGGATTTATCTCAGAGGCGTCAGGAAAGCCTTGTCTACCATATAATTCTACTTTTGTAGAGCTAAACGCCACAGAACATCTGCCTTTCTTATATTTTAGAGCAAGCTGCTAGCACAGATGAGGAGCTTTGGGTTACCTGACAATGTTTTTACTAACTCTAAGGGCTTTGATTAGAGACCTTTCCACTTGTACAAACTGCACTGCACATTGCCAGATGCTGAAATACTTCTTGGGTTATGATAATCAATGCAGCACGATGTTGAAGGTGATGTGCCAGGGGATGATGAAGCAATACAGTTAGTATCAAACTGGCTTCCACCGTTTTCCAGTCCCAAAACACTGAGAAGTGAGCATCTTGCAGAGGAGGGAAGGTGACTTTCTGTGCAGATCAGACTTGAGACTTCATCTCACATGGGATCTCTGCAAGAACCCCTTTCCATGACCCGTGTTCCTCTGTCCTTTCTGGAAATCATGTACCTGGCTAGGGTTTGTCCACCCATTAACCCTTTCCTAGCTGTTTCACCCTGGAAGGACCAAAATAAACTTGCATTAATCTCTGAGAATGAGGGTTCATACTGCTTTTGCAGAAACAATCTTGACAGCACCCCGGATTTAATGCACTTCAGGAGAATTATTCATGAGCCACCATACTGACCCCACAGGCCATCAGAGAAGACATGGGTGACTCCTTTCCTCCCTCCCACCTTCTGCTAGAGAGCTCCCATGGAGCAAGCAGGTGTCACTGACTTTAGCAAAGGAAAGACTTGCTCTGTTTCCTTTTGATTCTGCTCTCTGCAGGACAACTCTGCAACCTGGAGCCCAGCACAAGCTTCGTTTCTCCCCATCCCTTCTTCCTGTTAGGAGATTGGGACACCAACAACATGCACTACTCCCTGAGCTGCAGAATACGACTGTGCCTTGCTTTCCTCCCAGCTCCCTGAGACAACATGCCGTTGTATTTCCTCGGGTTGTACATAACAAGCGTTTAAGAGATGCTGCTCTTTCATCAGCCCAATCTCTCAGGGACGCCTGGAAACATCTAGTGGCATCTATCAGAAACGCATAAGCAGAGCTGCACAGTATCTACCTACCAGCATGTGATTGCAGGCAAAGGGGTGGAGGTATTTTAACATCATGCCTCCCTGAACCATCGTAGCAGCTTAACCACATGCCTTTTATTTTGCAAATGGGAGGGTTCCAGCAAGATGTTGCTTTTTGACTGTGTCAGGGCTGGCGGCACAAGGGACGGCACCTGTGTCTTATGCATTCATCAAGAAGCAGAAGCACAGATCTTACAGAGGCTGGTGATGAGCAGGACTATGGGCCACTGTAAGTGCCTTTGATATTTCATGGTTCTCCAGAAGAAAGCAAAGAAGCATATTACATTTGTAGTTGATGCTGACCCAATTACTATTGATTTCAGAGGGAAATTGAAGCTCTTATATTCATTATAGATGAAGCCAGTAGTTTCAAACAACAGTGTGTTACCTTGATGGGTAAAAATTAAACTATGTTATGACAATGATGCATGCTACCAACAACTTTATGGTTTATCACAGTGCCCTTCAAAACATTTAAATGAGCATTCTGCTCTCGGTGACATTACAAATAACACTGTTTTTAAAGCAATAATAAGAAGAATCCCTATGTTGTTCTAAATTACACTTACTTAAGAAGTCCTTGCCCAGATGAACTGAGAAAGAAAGTCCCAAGAGCAAAACCACATTAAAAATGGGCTCATCTGTACCTCATTTCAAGAAAGGTAGAAATGGAAGTTTTGATATGGTATTATGCTCTGCTAGTTTTTCAGCACTCTCCTAATACTGCTTGTACAGTGGTGGTGTTCTCCATGGGATGATGGCTTTCTAAAATCTGTATTATAGAGTTACTGCCTGCAAGAGCTCTCTTAGATCAATTAAGGAAATTATACAATCACAGAGAGGAGGGATATGAGCATCCAATGGCTATAGTGAGGAGCAGCATATACTGCAGAAGTTTTATGGATCTAGGTGAAAAAAAAGGAGTGGAAGGAAGGAAGGAAGGAAGGAAGGAAGGAAGGAAGTTGCAGGGGGACAGGAGATCCCATGAGAGCCTCTTGGAAATCACAGTGGAAGTCGCAGCCGCACAAGTGAGGCAGACATCCATTCCCAGGATGGAGGTCTATCATGATGGCAGTGAGGAGGTTTCTATCGTCAATGGAGATCATGCTGATAGAGTCCACATGGATGGGAGGGTGGAAGGTCTTGTGACTCCCTCGTGGAGAGAGCAGGGGAAGATAATTCTTAATAACATATTATTGGTCAATGTGTATAAAAAGGAAAGGCTGGAGAAAGCAGTATTGTGCAGAGGATGAAGGACAAAATCAAGAGAGCATTTGAGTGAACCACACAAACACAAGAAGCCTTTACAGCACATACCTTCAAGGTGAAGCCACATTAACCGTCCTTTAACTGAGGTGATAGAAGCAACACATATCTCTGCAGGGTTCCTGGGGTTCACTGCCTCCAGCTTCATGTTCTTAGTAAAGCCACGACTGAAGGATGTCTGAAAGAGTCAAGGACCAACACTGAAGCATGGCACTGCAGCACTGCATGACTTTAATTAGGCTGTCCACTGGGAAGCATAAATTTAGCATGGTTTGCTTTTCACTGGAAGTACAGGATACACTGAAGAACACAAAGGCATCCAGATTCAAAATGGAGCTGCCCTGGACACCCATATGAAAAAGCAATGATGCCAACAAATCAGGAAGCAATGTATTTCATGGTTTACTCCAATCCCTAACTCGCAGAGACTGGGAGGAGGTTTCTGCACACCAGCTCCAAGTATATTTGAGTGCTTGCTAGTGATGCATTTGCTGGCCACTGTTGGTGACGAGATACTACACAGAGGGTTCCCAGATCTGCTGAGCTTGAGTATCTCTCACTTTGCTAGGAGAAACCTTGTAAAGCAAATAACCCGTCTTGCCTGATACAAGAGAAACTTCTTCACACATTTAGTTGCCCAGGCTGACTGAGGCTGGAGAAATTTGAGTAGCCTACTCAAGTATGGTTTTCTTCATGGAGTATTTTAAGCTCAATGTACAAGGTCCTTCCCTGTAGACTTCAGGTACATAAGCTCATCGGTTGCAGGTGGGTGTAGATGGAACCAGTTGTGTTTACTGCTACAGCAGTACCTCTGTACACTTAAATACAGCACCAAAGAAATGGGTCTTTCACAGGTTATCTGAGGCCTCCACTGCCCTCCCACTTTTCTCCAGTGAAGGCAAAGCCAGGCCAGATATTACAGCAATGATCCCCAAATGAGTGGTCATCACCCCAAATAAGAAACACAGGACAAAAATGTGGGGACATGAGCTTGCGAGAATGCAGCATCCCCCATTGTACTAGGAGTTTGGGAGCCTGAGAGAAGCTGCAGTTCAAATCATTCAGGTACCACTGCTGTAGGCTAATGTACGCGTTGGCAAACTGCTTCAGTCTGAGGTTGGCCTGGCCATGTAATAGCAGGAGGCTGCTGACCAGTCCCTCCTGCTCCTGCCAGAGCCAGGATGGCTCAGCCCCAACATAACAAACCACAGCTCCTGTTTGTAGCCATTGCAGGTGATCCCAAGTGCAGAGGGATCCCAAGACCCCACAACCCTCTCCAAAACCTTCCCCACAAGCTGAGCCTCAAGCTACTCTTCACCTACTTTCATCCTTTCCCTCTGTCCCTTACAGTGTCCTTTCTCCCTTTGCTTAAGGCCAGTCCCTTCCCAATATCCCCACCACTACTATCCCTGAAAACACACTAATGCAATACCCGTGGCCATGCCACGGCTTCCTTTCCTGGCATTTTCCTCCCCTCTGTCCCACCTGTTCTGCAACACATGAGTTCTGCGTGCTTGCATCCCTCTGTTTGCACACAGTAGCACAAAAAGGTTCCCCCTCTTGGCTGAGATTTTGGCTAATAATAATTTAGATGGGTAATAATTGTCACTGACTCAAAATGACACCAATCTCTCATCCAGCAACCCCATATGAGCAACTGGAAGCCAGACTCAAATTCAATCCTTCTGCTATTTGTACAGCACCTAGGACCATGGGTACTTCACCTTGAACAATCACTGGGAGCTCTTTGTGAGACTTAAAACTTCTGCATTTGGTCTTTTTTTCATCAAGAGATCGTCCAAGAACGTGCTGCTAGTCTCAAACATCACTTGGACTGTCACAAGCCTTGCTCAGCTTCACCCTGTAAAAGCTGCCAATGGCCAGGACTGCAGAAAAGCAGGGTGAGTTTGTTTAAATGCCTTTTATGTTGCCTAACAAGGAAACGTCATTTATCATCACACCGGCTCCTTTCATTGCAATTCGGTGCTGGAGGCTAATTTATACAGAATCGATGGCAAAACAGTTAGCTGGGAGTTTATTTTACTAAGCATTTGGTCATGTCAATCCATTTCATAACTGCCTCTCCTTGTTAAATATCCCCCCAGGGGAATATTTTCCAGGGGGGATAACAGGGGAAACAGTTACAGCATATCCACTTCCAGCACCACGTCTGGCTGCACTAGGTGGAAGATGTGCTTGCAATACAGCTTCTATCAAAGAGCCGCTCACAGCCACGAAACAAATGGACCGGCCTGCCAGGGAGGTTGCACAAGCGACAACAGCAAGATTACATCTCTCTGCAGAGAACTGTGTTATCGAGAGTGAAAGAATAACAGACACACGTTCATCTGATGAACGTTTCGTTAAAAAAAAAAAAGGAAAAAACAAAAGTGCTTAGACCTGATTTAATCTTCAGAGGATATTACGCAGAGACTATTCTCAAGGCTGCCAGTGCTGAGAGCATAGATCCATTACTTGACAAAACGAAATGAGATATAAAGAAAAGGGAGGGGTGCTTGCAGAAGAGAAGAAATGCAGCAATTGTCCCACTCTATTGGTGCGATGCAGCATTGTCCAGCTTCCCTCAGCACTTTCAGAAATCTTCGCTTAAAGTCCCTTGAGGCAGAGGGTTTTGCATAGGATGGCACAATAAATGGGGCAAAGAAATCCTAACTCTGATTTGATTCCCAGTTCAACTCTGTTGATGATACAGGTCTTCTGAATTCATCAACAAAAAGTGTTCAAATTCATCAATTCACCATCAAAGGTCTGTTCCAAGCCAGGGTGCCCTTGGGCCATCACAGATGAGGAAGGCCGTGCAAAAACATGGCTGTTGTCTTGTGAGACATTCTGAGTCTCCATTCTGCTTTTCATAAACACCCTGTCCCCCATTCTTGTGACTTCTGAGTACAGTGAAAGACTGTAACTCCTAGAGGAACCTGCTTCTCCACTGTTCACAACACTGCTTTCTTTTGCAAACCCTTCTGCGCTCATTTTAGGTATCACCACATTTTCAGTTATTGATGGGATCTCAACTTCCATCAGTTGATGGGAGCATGAAGAAGAGCACCAGGTTATTGGAAAAGGCAGAAGGCTACATCTGCCTTTCACCAAGTGATGAATACTTGTTGGATCAAGCCACGCCAGACTGTCATTGCCAGAAAACAGCCTGCAAAAGACTATTTCCAAAGCTCCAAATCTTGATGGCCTCCAGTGTACTGATGTGCTGCTCACTCTCACATCACTGTTGCTGTATCAAGGAAGCACATGAACTGTCCTAAAGACCAGAGCGTCCATGTGGGTTAATCACTCTTCTCACACTCTGAGCGCAACAGCTTCAACCTTAGCTTTTAAACGCATTTGGTTTGCTTAAATGTATCCCCCTGGGAACCAGAGAAAACACCCAAAATGTGAACAGGGCCAGATGATATCACACAATTTTTTTACCTAATTTATTTTTTTAATAGTACTTGAATTACTTGTAATGGTCAGTTGAGATCCTTCTTGTGCTAGGAGCTGTACAAAATCAGAGAGGAGATGAAGAGCAGGAAATCTAAATGAATCAGATAAAGACAAGAGTAAGATAACATTTTTCTCTTTTAGGGATGGAAACCTGGAACACTTCTCCAGCTTCATTCCTAAGACAGACTCATGGTGGTCTAGGGGAACCTCCCAAAGCCTTGCTGCAGCTTTTCCGTGCAAGCTATTTTGTTTCACTTGGATCGACAGGAGCGACGCAAAGGCAAAAAGAGAACTTACGTTTCTAAAGCACAGGTGAGGCGCTGCCTCCGCTCCACACTGCTTCTGGTAGTCTGCCCAGTCAAAGTCCTGGCCAGAGTAACCTGTAGGATGAAAAACAGAAAGGGCCATCAGCCACCACTTCACACCAGAGAGAGAGCGCGAAATGGGACCCAAGCAGACGACCATTGGTGTTTCAGCATCCCATCCTGCCTCAGTGAACTGTGCAGTATCAGCAGGCAAGTTCTCTGGATGCCTGTTTATACACCATGAGAACCAATGCCAACGCTTCTCCAGCCCCCACTCACACACCTTCTGCATTTTGCTTTGAAAACTCCAGGTCTTCGTTAAAAAGTAATAAAACACATTTGTTTTCCTTATTTTCCCTTTCCTGTGAGCATCTCCCAGGCTTTAATAAACCCATAACTACCAAGAAGTGCTACTGTCCTCAATTTCCAGGTGGGGCTAGTCATGGACTTCTTTCTCCTTCCTTTAGCTATGTAAAAGATGGGGTTACAGAGCTGAAAATTAAGGGTCCCTCAGCAGTGGACAGGGAGAGGACCAGCACAGTCAGAGGCTGATCCATCCTCTTTCGAAGCATGAGATAAATTCTCTCTCTTCATTGATATGGATGCACCCTCCATGACTGACTTTCCAGCAGCTCAGCATACGTGAGCTGAATCCCATCATAGTAAGCACGTTATCCAAGGTTGTATAGAAAACTGGAGCAGAGCAGGAAAATGAACACAGATTTCCCAGCTCCCAGACTAAAGGCTCAGCAACCAGATGATCCCTTCAGCCTCTGCTTCTAGGAAAAAAAGGGAAGCAACATCCATTTGTATGAGCATCTCTCAAACAGTCCCATCACAGAGAGACAAAACAGACCTCTGCTCATCCATTTTTCTTACCTGGCTATTTAGGCAATAAACTCTTGGGACAGAGAGGGGGGAGTTATTTGCTTTTGGGTTTTTTTGGGGTTGTTTTTTTTTTTTTTGTCTGCCTCAGTCTATATTTTTCCAGTGCTTGAAACCAATGAGAACTAATCCTGTCCAGGGCCCTGTGATGATACTGTTGATACTCTAACAACATAATCGCAGAACTACTCTCACTGGAAAGTTTTAGGAGTCACTTAAAAGCCATATTCTCCCCTCAATCTACCTGCTTGGCATCTCGGCCTGGCCTCATTTCACAGAACATCCCTTAATGCCTTTTTCATTGATAGTCAAAAAGGGACACTCAAGATCAGATGGGAATGAATCATTTATGACAATGAAAATTGTGACATTTTTTGTAGGCAAGAAAGGACTGGAATACTGAGTGGAGTCACCTATCAGCCACCCAGATCCAAAAAAGGACGTAAAAATTTTAAAAATAAAGTCCCAAGCATCCTGCTAAGATGCAAGTATCTGGGATAAGATGAACTTCTAATCCTAACGATTGCATACATGACAAATTAATGCGATGAAGCCTCGAGCAGAGAGTGTCCTAAAAGATGCCTGTCTCTGTGGGGCATCAAAGTGCATAATAATTGGAAAGACAGAAATAAATACGCACAGAGAAGTAAAAAAGTCAATTACATATAGAGAATGTTCATTTTTCACACGAAAAGAAATATCCTTGCACTGTTTTTTAACAACCAATTTCTGCAACAGTATTTTCTTTCTGCTTCTTCTCCATTTCCTTTTTGCTCTGGTTATTTGTTTGCCAGATACTTTTCAGCTTCATAAAATTAAATGGAAAACAGGAGAAGTGTACATGACGTCAGAAGGAGATTCATCTGATCGCATACAGATTTTTGCAGAGGAGATGCCTATAACTGTGCCTGTCACCCTGGGTTCCCTACAGAGTCAACAGAGAAACAGGCAGACCTAGAGGTGATCTGTCTGTCCTCCTGCAGAAGGAGCAGAATCGCCCTGTGAAAGTCCTTCTCGCCCTCCATTGACTCCAGAAGCAGCTAGGGTGATGGGCTCAGGTGGGGACAGCCACAGCATAGTTCTCTACATCAAATCACCCGGGGTCCACCCCAGCTGCCAGAGCACGTTGCCTTCAGGGACTCAAAAACCTGCCCACACCCTGCACGTTTTCTCATCTCCGATTTAAATCCCTCGTGAACAGGTTTTGAATCTTAATTGTGAGCTACACGAAATCTTGGCAGAGCGGATGGAAAAGGCACACTGACAAGGTTTCAGTGAGGTATAAAAACTTGACAGTGTTGTCACCGCACAACCACCTGTTGGCTTGGCCCTGCACCATTGAAATCACGGGAAGACCTTTTGCTGTAGACTTCAGCAGGAACGAAACCCGGGAAGGCAGTAACAGAGTTTGCCATAACTCACTTCAGCAGCCCAACGATGATCACTCCAAGAGAAGCATACTCAGAAACCAGCTTCAAACAAGCCTGGACCTATATACGCCCTTTTCATGGTGCATCATGATATAAGCTAAATGTGTACCTCCATTAGCACAGGGCATTCACATACTGTTATCCTTTAAGGCTCAGCCCAAGTAATAACGTTCAAAGCTTTACCTGTGTGATTCACCTGCTGCTCCCCAAACATGTAAAAACTCATTGTGTTTTCTACCTCGACTCTCAGCATGGAAGAGCCCAGCAGTTTAATCAGAAGCAAATATAACAATACAAATGTACAAATGGCGGTTTTGGAAGTTGCATTTCCTTAGTAAGCCTTACAACTAGGAGTGCTACTGACACGTTTTTCCCCCTTTTAATAGCTCATAAAAAGGAACAATGGTTGTTACTCTAAAGGGAAGTGGTCTATAAATCCAGCTCTAATAAATATAAACAGCGCTTTTTCAATGTTTATACAGCAGCAGTAAATGGGTATTCATTTTTGGCACTGTACAGGAAAATACTGCTCTCTATTTCGAGTAGCAAATGTTTGCACCTCCTGTTCATGACTCATCTACTGTATGTTTGGCTTCAACAAAGGCCTGATAGGCAAAAAGGCAAGAGGAAGGATATCAAGAGAAATAAAGGACTCTCAACCCAAATACCGCAACCTGGCACACTGTTCTGATGAAATAAAATCAGTTAATTTTAAAATCTGAAAACCTCCTTGTCAACACCAAATTAACCAAAAACCCCAAGCAAAGAAATACAATACAGCAAAGAAATTGTTTCCACGAAAAGCAAAAGGACTTCTTCCTTTGTTATCTTTTGCTCCATGGGAACTTCTTGCCTTTCAACAGGGAGAGCCATTCGGGCCACACTAAACATTGCCAACATCTCCTCTGTTAAGGGTGATGGTGGCTGGGGATGCGTGAGCGCTGGGGAAGCAGGAGGCTGGTCAAATCTGCATGCGAGAAGGGGCAATTCTGGACGCCCCAGGGCAGGTAGAGCTGTCCAGTGATTTGGATGGAAATAATGGGATTTCCTCCTCCTTCTGCAGACCTGTTCACTAGCAGCCAGCTCACAGCACAGCCTTCCTCACTTTTGCAGCGCTGCAGCCTTCTCAGATCAGTCCTGTTTATTTCTTTATCCAAAGCTGGTATTATTCTGCTCGGAGAAGACTGGTTCCCTCAATGGGAGTTTGGATGCTTTTCACCTTCCCTCTGCTTTCTTTTTTGGTGGTTTGTGTTTTTTTGTTGTTGGGGTGGTTTTTTTTTTAAGAAATCGTTTCAATGTCTGACTACGTTTTAGAGACTCAAAGAGCGTGTCTGCCAATGGAAGAGGTTTTTGACACCAAAGGTGCTAAGATGCGGTTTGGGCATGCAGCTCTCAAACACAGTATAAGAAATACGGCAATATATAGCGTGCATCTATCTGCCACTTGCTTTATGCCTTGTTAATAGCTTCCCTCCAGGATTTCTGATCTGACAGCAGAAAGCAAACTTTATTTTCATCAGGGGAATGAGGAGAGACTTCCTACACTTTCTCAGGAGCCCAGGTGGACCCCAGTCACCAGACATCACACCAGATACCTACTTGCCCCTTAAACTTCACTGGCCAAGTTGAGAAATATCCATATGACGGATGCTACAGCCACTTCTGAAAATGCTGGCATCTAAAAGAGAGTTTGCATGCACTTGACCCGTAAAACACCCTCTCAGACAGGTTCTGTACCAGCACAGATTGGAAATTATTAGGCCATGACCCTGTAAAGAGCAATGTCTGGCCTATAGTCTACTTCAGTTAATTAGCTGGCCTGGGGAAAGCTGCATGTGAATTTGGGGTGGAAAAAACCAAAACAATCCATTTACTTTCATTTTTAGCAACTTTTCTGGCCAGTATCCGTGAGCGCTTACACAGGCATTATCATTACACCTGGACTTAAGCAGGAGGGAGCTAAAGCATCCAGACAGCGCATTTATTTCAGTAAAAGCCAACAGAGTAATCATGGATGCACCGTATGCAGCTGCACGCACAGGACTCCAGGCCTTTGGTGGGAATTTCAGATTACATGTGCTGAAGAGACACTCTGGATATACATAAGAGGACTCCGAATCTGGTAGGGAATAACTCTTCGCTTCCCTGGGTTTGGCAGCAGCATACTTTTTCCAAAATGAAGACAAATCTGCATGCACAAAACTTAGTGGGATTTTTTTTTTTTTTGAGGAATTTCTTTTTCTCCCAAGCAACACAAATTTTTGGCACAGGGTCAACATCCTGGCCAGCTTCAAAAATCTAAAATTCCAGAGAACTAACACATTTTGCAAGCAAAGGAATATTGCTAGGGCACCGCAGGTGGTTGTCTGAAATTGCAAGTAATTAACTGCACTGCTATGAAGCTGGGAAATAGCACGGTTGGAGGCTGTTTCTCCTGCCTCTGACCTGAACGTTGCTCGCAATTTGCCCTCGCCTAGGATTTTTTTGAGACGGCTGAGGAAATGCCTACATGCTCCTGGGCAGGCAGCGGTGAGCTTAGCTGGTGAGGCACAAGGTGATTTCAATACAGAAGACATTTAGATTTAGGAGCTTTCCTTGGGCTCAGCGTTGTACCAATGTGGATATTGTAGTGGAACTGCCTGGTTTGCCTCTAGTATGATATGACTTTTAATGCTCCTTTTGCTCTCTACACACACGAAGCATCGCTAAGATGCATTTTACAGGAATTCACTAGGCTTTGGTGCAGCCTGCTTCAGGCTACAAAGCACACGGACATCAATCTGCCAGCACGATGTGTTTGCAGAGATGTTCGTGGGGTAGTATGAGCCAGAACAGCCCCAGTGACTCAAGAGCTACTCTGGATCGAGATACTTAGGGTGATCCTCTGCAGCGAACAGCATCATGGGTTTAAAGGCAATAATAACAAGCAAACTTCCTTCAGAGGAAACTTGCAAATCACCATGAAGGAATACGAACCCTTGGGAGGTGTGAGATTGACTCCGTTTTTAAGGCACCACTGTATTGGCAAGATCCCTAAGGAATCCGCATGGCAAAGCATTGAGATTTTGCTGGGTTCAGGTCTCAAGTCATCAATGGTCACTTGTAAATAATGATTGTTAAAAACCTAAGGGGTGAAAAAGAAGACAACAAAATCAGAAGTTAAATTTACTGTAATGTTAGGTAACGTGGAGAGCTGAAACAGCCAGGCCCTGGAATCAAACTACTGAAAATAACCCGCTCTCACCTAAAACTTTTCATCCAAGTGTTTCTACCAAAGAGATCAAAGTCTGAGTTTGAGAGATGCATAAACTGAGGCATGGGAAAGTGCTGGGGTTCAGGGTCACTCAGTGTGCCCATAGCTGAGCAGGGACTGGAGGTGATCCTGGAGACTCCACAGCTTTCCTCTCTCTTGCCTTTGAGAGTGGGGATTAAATATCCAGCTACTGCCTCCACCCAGCTGTTTTATTTCAAAGGATTTCCCAGATGTGCAGGAAAAATACATATGCATGGAGGGGAGACAGAGATAAAAGAGGGATCCCTTTTTTTTGCATGGAAGTGGTAGGTGGACATGCTCATCCCCATTGGATCTAAGTGCCTATAGTCAGCTGGTGATGCTCGTGGGAAAGAAACAATTCATTAATTAGGAACATCCATGGATTTTAAACATGTTTTTTAATGTGTTCTCTAGCCAATGAAGTACCACTCTTGAGTTTTCCTAAATGCGGTGGAAATCAGTAAGAGGCTCTTTTCATCCCTCCTTTCTGGGAGCTCACCTTGGTCACTGATGCAGGACAGATATGAAACGGCTCCCTCACATTCACCGCCTCCAGCTTCATCCCCACAGTGAAGAAGTGGTTTCGCAAATCAGCATGGTCCTGCGGGAAGAGATAGGGAAGAGGAACACACAGTGTGTCAGTGCCGTCCACCAAGGAGGGGTTGATACATTTGAAAATCTATTTTAAATGTGTCCACGTGGGGTTTGTCACTTAGCTGATTACCAGATTGACTTCCAGATCCAACTGGGTGCTCCTGGTCCTATGTTCTTTTCATGCCAACCCAAACACAGAAAGAGAGGGAACAGCCTCGCTCCTAGAAGACAGATCTGCAGGACTAAGCCCATCATATCTAAAGCACAATGTGCATCCATCTCATCAGCAGCATCTAACTTGAACTTAGTCAACAAGGAGGTCATGCTCACCAAAATGAGGACCGGTCTGAGAAATGGGTACTTGAAAATCTCCCCTGGGCAGAGCCTCTTCACCTCTGACAGCCACTACCATCTGAGAGCAACCAGAGGTCCAGAGGTGTCAGGACTCAACCTGAGGTTCCCCAGGGTACACAGCATGGGTGCAGACAGCACAGGATGGCCGTGATTTACCCTGACGGTTGTCCGGCTCCTGCAGGGCACCAAAATAAGAACCTGGGCTGGTTTCCATGTGCTGCAAGATGGGAAGGTCTTTTCTCCAGCCAGGAGACTAAAGGTGGACTAAGGCCCAGACAAGGAACTCAGACCCAAAATGTGGGCAAAGAGATAACATGTTGGTGAGAAAACATGCAACTGTGTTCAAGTACATGCCCACCACAACACTTCCACCTGGGATCAAACCTGGCTGCACCCAGCGTGCTGCACACAGCAGCTTTGGGGATGGCAGCAAGGTGCAGTCCTGAAACTCAGAAGCCACACAGGTTCAACTCCCTGACTGACCACCAGTTTAGCGTTCAACATCTATCAAATCCCTCACGATTCCTGTCTAATAGCTGTACAAGTTGGCATCCTAATTCCAGAGTAATTATCATATTTTGTGTTCATTCAACAAAAATGTCCTACAGTATTTCTAAATCATCTGTGCACTAGCCAATACAAGCCTAAAAAGAGATAATGTTATATTTAACACACACATACAGACGACTCCAAAATACATGCAGAAAACTTGCTATCTAATAAGTGGTTAGCAATGTCATTCCCATCTACATTCATTGCTACATGTTGTATTCTTGTTCTAAAATTATTTTCTATTGATCTGAAGTTGTATGTCATTGTGCTTTCTTTTCCCAAGGAACTGTCTTCACTTGTAGACTTAACAACTTCTATTTTGGGATCTTACATTCCTGCTGCCATTAGAGATAAGGACTTTTACAAGCTCCAACCACGGCTAAATGAATTGTTGTTTTCATCTTGCCAACCTGCAATGTTATGGAGCCTTTTACGTGAGAACCAAAAAGCAGCCAAAAAAAAAATCATAATAGATTTAGTCTCACAAAAGAAGTGTATAGTGATGGGGAAACTGAGGAAGATTTACCAACAATGGCCCAAAGCCCAATGAACTAATCGCTGAAGAAGGAGCAGACATTCAAGACTTTGGGCATCTTGCAGTGCAGCATTACCATCAGCCATACTTGCACTTGCCGGCAGTCGCTTCCATATCACTAAAGCCCCAGAGAGACAGGAGACCCATTTCTAGCAGCTTTACATAGAGAATGTTTCATCAAAGAAAAGTCTGAACCAGGGAAGAGAATCTGACTCGTTGTACGCAGAGGTTGCATAGTACCAGGGATGCATCGGACAGACAGGTTATCAAAATTGCCACCTTTCCTACTGAAAAGGCTTCAGCCGGGAAAAGATGATGGATGCCAAAACCAGACCTTGCCAGCACTGAACTTCCAATCTCCAAAGGCAAAAAGCATCTAGACTGGAGGGCTGCCTCCTCCTGCACGAGGATCCATACCTGGCATCTCTTAATCCTTAGGGTGCGGTCGTAAAGAAAAGGAGACTTTGCAAAATGTACATCTGGAAGTAAGCTAACACTGCAGCATCTTCCCATCAAAAGTTCCAGGATTCAATTCACGCTTGTATCCAGCTTCAACACATAATAAGCCAAGATTCACCAAAGTACTTAATCATGTTTATCTTTAAACATGCAAGTAGTTTCATCAACTTTAAGTGATTTGTTGATTGAGACCAAAACATATCAAGACCAAACCATATTGCTTCTCATTTTTATTTGCATCATTTTCTTTGGTTCTTCTCCTTCTATTTATTTTGGCCTTTTTCAAAGGGAAAAAATAATCAGGTAGAAAAAAAAAGCTAATAAAATTTAAAGCTATTTTACTTCAAAAGCATATCCCCTTTTCTCCACACGCTATGTACCTTAGGATCAAATCTCCCTTCTCATTCAGCGTAGCATGTAAATATATTCCCCATTAAATTAATAACAAAAGTGAACTCGCAAGGGGAGTTCATGGGATCTCAGGTATTTCTCCCTTTTGAGGGTCAAAATCCTCTTTGAAGCAGGAACGTACATTTGTTTGGAGAAGGGCTGTGGAAGTAAAAAGCTTGTCTGTGTTAAATGTCATTTTTGAGATGGAAAAGCTTTCACGGAGAAAAAGCCTTTGTATTGTACCTCTCTGGCAAATGGTCAGGGTCTGGATATTTCATCTCTCTCATATATTTGCTAAAGAGAGGCATCAAAATTTACTGCAGTGGCCTTAGATTTTTGCAGCCACAAAAGGAAAAAAAGAGCGTGATGCCTTTCTCTGGTTCCAGTGCTGGAGTTGCCTCAGCCAGCAGGGAATTACTTAGGATTTGGCATATGCTCCTCTTCAAAACTCCAATTAATTTACATAATTTCTAAGAATAGGTTCCACAGAAGTGAAGGCAAAGCTTTTAATTAGTATTAGACTCAAAGTGATACACTGGATAATGAACTGCTCTCTCCTCCCTTTATTCACATTGACAGGAAAGACGCCTGTTTAATAAAACCAGCTACAAGAAGAGGACTGGAGGGGTGAGACTTTCCCCTCGTCCCCACCAGGCTCTGCAGCCGAGCAAAAAAATGCCTGAAATAATTATGGGTGGCAGAATCCAACCCTTTACCGCTATTTCACGGCGTTCAAAGCCACCTACAAGGATGTCACCAGCCATTATTTTCTAGTAACTTCTTCAAGTGAGTTTCAATTTTCGTTGAAAGGGAGATGAATAGGCAGAATATTTCTGGCCAGTTGGAGCATTTTACAGCCTCATGCATGGTGAACCTTTACTCCTACTGGCAGGCAATGCTTCCCAGGAGCAGCCCCACCGACCACATGGTTTTACACCAGCAGATTGCCTGTCCCAGGGTTCACAAGCCCTGAGTGGGTAATGGAAATACCCTCTGACTGCTGGAGAGCAGCCGAGTAAGCTGGATTGACAATCCACAAGGATGCAGAAGACTCCCCTACAGCAAAGTGAAAAATCATACCACGGAAAGTACAATGAATTAACGTGGTACGAGCACCGCAGTCGCTCATTCAAAGGGTCACAATCTCTAACATGATGGATTACAGCCTGCGACGGCGCTCACGGGTAATGAATGGAAAATTGCATAACCCTTCGCTGAATGTAAGTCTGTAAGTCTGTCACTTACAGCCCAAACCCACCAGCAAAAGCCAGGGCTGTCACAGTCCTCACTACAAACCCCAAGAAGCAATTAAACTCGGCCCCACAGTCAAAGTTTTAGAGCAGTATGGATTTGCAAATTTGCCAGCGTGCACAGGCTGCAACCCTCCAGGCCACCTGAAAGAGAGCCCCGCTTTGATACGCATCTGCATCATTATCTCCATCTTCGTACAGCATGTGTTTCTGCAACCCTTCTGCAAAAATACTGATGGGCTTTGCAACAGCTCACTGCAACCAGCATCACCTGCAGGGCTGAAAGCTGAAACATCTGAAGGTCAAATAACAAGTCAGCAACTGTGCTGGGAGGAGAACCAGGCTCCTAATTCCCAACACTCTTCTTTAGGTACTGAGATAGCCGCATAATTTTCTCCTTCATAGCTAACGAACCACTAGCAGTGCAGGTTTCAAAAATGTCAGGTGACTTGGGAACGTAAATGTCATTCCAAAAGAGACCCACAAACAGATTTACAAAAGTATTTAGACTCTTCAGGATGCAGACAGGCTTTAGGAAAGTATCTGTGTGGGTGACATGCTTAAGTCCTAATAATAAAGTCGCTAAGCATTGGCTTTGGGTCTTGAACTCAAAAAGATATACTTCAAAACCATCATAGTCATTTTCCCTTTCTGGTGCCTAAATACCTTGCTAAATCTGGCTTCTGAGCATTTCTACTCAACAAATGTCATTTAAGTGTAAATAAACTCAAATCTGTCCATGTCACAGCAGCGTTCTGGCCACCGAAGGGTGGAGCTCGGGTAATTTTACAGTGCACTGGGTAATGCAGATAGAGCAGGGGGACTTGGCTGAGCTGCTTTTGCCCATGACATCCAGGGAAGCCGTACTATGGGCGGGTTGCTCTACCTGTGTCCACAAACCCAGGGAAGGACATCGCCTTCAGATTGTGAAAGGCTCATTTTAGCCCATTCTGCTCAAGAGACAATACTGGAGTCATCTCATTTTAAACACAGCAGCTTACACACTGTATAGGTAAGACGAAAAGGCTCTAATTTGAACTCTAATTTTCAAATACCCTAAAAGTCAGGGCTCTTTTGGTCCAGCATAGTCAGATTGACACTAATTATAAGACTGCACCTTTGTGCAAAATTCAGAACTAAGTCTGAATGCTGAAAAGTTGCAAAGTTGAGAGGCTGATCAGAAACACTGAGCACTTAATAAATGATTGACCTGAGCCTCCTTTAATCCTCACCAACTGTAACGGTGTGAAATGTTATTGCTTTCAGTCACATCTCTCCTGGTTTCCCCTACTAAAAGACACAGAAGTGGGCCCCATCTGGTATGATTGGAAACATATTATTTGATTCAGTTTTTGTTTTCAAAGAAATCGTTTCCCCCGGTGTTTTCTCTAATTCTCCAAGAAACTGGCTGCTTCTAATAGCCTAATTTTAATCACAAAGCTCATGAGTGGTAACCAGTCACAAACACAGTAATAGCAGTGGTTAAACTGCCTCTACAGGAATCTGGCATTTGTTTTTTAATTGAGCAAAAAAAAATAAATAAAGAAACCCTCCCAAATGCAATCCTCTGCATTATTTGCGGATGAATCAGTCTTGTTTGCGATTCATCAACTTCCTTTGCTAAACACGGAGCAATTTTCCCTGAAGACACACTCTCTGCAGGGAGACAAAAATCCCCCGGTAAGACACAACACGAAAAATTGTCCCTCGGTTTGACAAGTGCAGTCACGGGAAGACCAAAATGTAGAGATGTGGGGTAGGATGAAGAGGAAAGGGTGCTGGGAAGGAGGCTTTAGAGATATCGTGACCCTGAAGTAATGAGCATGAGAGCCAGCTACAAACCTCACCTACTGAAGAGCCCCTTAAAAAGTGCAGATGCTTCTGCCAAGGATCGAATTTAGCCCTACAGATTTTAAGCTCCTCTTGTTGAATAAAAAATAGTTACCATAGAAACAGCAACATTGCAGAGTAGCCGGTCTAAATCCAAATACACCTTCTCCGTATGGCTCGGCCCGCCGCAGATGGCATTAGGGCAAAGATCCCCTCCTACGCAGCGCCTGCTTTGATTTGCCTGGGCGGTGGAAGCACGGGCAGCAGAGGTAAAAGAGACAGATATGCATCTACTTGGGGTTTTATTGTGTTTGTTTGTTGGGGGGTTTTTAACATCTTAGCAGCATTCAGGACTGCCACACCACTCCAGAAGCATTCGCTAATAAATCCTTGTTGTGTCACACACATGGGTCCCATTTTACAGGTGGGAAAGTCAAGTGGAAAGGAAAACACAGGTGGGACCACCAACTTGAGTGCTCAAAGTGAAACCATCAGTGTCTCTTCTCACACACCTAAAGAAGTACCTCGACCATGAAGAGGGACTGAGTCCTCATAGGCATTTGTTTGGATTGAGTCTGCCCTCAGTAATGTCATGGAAGTAATCACTATTGAGAAATGAACAGGAATTCGTTAGAGGATCAGAACAAATTCAGTGTACACCGTGGGCTGCAACCACCCTGCAAAACAGCTATGGACCAGAGCTGGCCTTCATTTTCTTTGGGAAAAATCATCCACCTTTGGACAGATGACTTTTAGGTATCATCCAGCCCCTACATGGGAGCAGACTCTGGCTGCACATTAGCCCCTCTCAGTGGAAAACACTGCCATGCCCAAGGATGAGGGAGGCAAGAGCTCAGGTCGTCATGCACAAACTCCCCCACACCGAGCCTGGATGCAGTAAGTAAACTGGATCAAGCCCTTTTGCTAACCTCTCACCATCCTGAGAGACCCCCAGCACGTAATGGAGAAAGAAAACCACACGTGCTAAAATACAGCCAGGGGGATGAGGAAGGCTGAGGGACCCAGTTCCCACTCAGCCCATCTGCTTTACTTGAACTGTCTCCGGCATTTCTCTTCCAACCCTGACTTTCATACGGTGCTGCCAAACAGACCCTCGGGGCATCTCAGACAGGGCTTGGCTTCATTCATCTCCTTGGATTGCTCTCCCCACCCGCTTCCTTGCAAAGCCCATGGTCAGGAGGGAGCTGTAGAGAGGTTAAAACTTCTCCCTGGTCCACAGAGGAACCACCAGACTCCATCTCACCTGAGTGGCACCTTTGATATCAGAGACCTCCTTGTTCCCAAGAGCTGCGAAGGCAGCTACATTTGTAAGGACCTTAGTGGTATACTCCTAATGATGGTTACTAGGTCTTACAAAGATAAATGGCTTTAACGAGCCGAAGCAGGAGTGGGTCAAAAGGTAGCTGAACAACAGAGGGATCAAGATGCTGTGGACGTCTCCCAGCCAGGCAAATAGCAGTCAGGGGGAAGGGCTGGCGAGTGCTATGGATGGGGAAGAACAGATGGAGTATAAATAATCTGGCAGCGTGCAAACAACATGGCGACTCACAGGTTATTAAAGCACAGTGTGCGCAACGAGGGCCAGCCAAACCATCAGTGCATGAAGGGGCTGGGGATTGCTTATGTTGGGATTTGGCTTCCAAGTCAAACCAAAAGCACGTCCGTCTTAAGCTACTGCATCAGCATGTGCCCATCTATCAGGGGGGCTGAAGGCTGAAAATCCCTGTTGGACTTCAAGTCTATTCATCCACTCAGGTCAGGATTGTCTCCGAGCAGAAAGTAACCCTTGGGTTTCTCTATCTTACACTTAAACTCCTCCAGAATACCAAATAATAGAAGAAAACACCCTAAAACACCCAAAGGGTTTATTAACTTTAGAGAGATGTTGTCCTCCTTTTTAAAAAAAATCAAAGCCTTGGAGAAATAGTCCATCTTACTCTTATATTTATAATGCACAATTCATCTGATGGAAAAATTATATTTTAGAGGGGGGAAGGAGTCCTATTTAATATTTGTCTTCATACTTTTCAGTGTAGAACTAGAACTAGAACCACCACTCGGTCCTGAATTTCAAGGGACTTGTCCCAACTGATTCCTTCCATGTCATTAGTCTTACCATTAATTAATACTATTACTGATTACAGAAAACATCCAAAAGCTCCTGTTAGAAATAGGGGCACACTGGGCTGGGCATAGTGTAGAGCTTTTTGCCAGAGAGAGAACAATTTCGAGCCAGAAAAAAACAACGACAACTTTAAGAAAGGAGGACCAGAGGGTGGAGACAAGAGGAATGGGACCGAAGGCTATAAATCAGGAATTGCCAGAGAAGATCCCCAGGATGCTATCTGGCTCTCTCTAGGAAACAAAACCCCATGATCTGTGTCCAGCGTTCATCTTACCCAAGCTACAGGGCTTTAACTCTAAAAAAAAATGCATTGATGCATAAATATCAGGGCTACAAGGTGTGTGTTTGGAGTCTGGCTTCCTGACGCAGGGCTCACTCTTAGAGAGCACCAGCAGTGCCATCACTGAAGCAAAGCACTGATATTGTAACACTTAATTTGAAATCAGGCCCCAGTAACAGTTCAACCACCCTTATCCACACCCAAAGCCCTGGCCATTTTCTCAGGTGTCCTCTGAATCCGAAGGCATCATTTATGACTGGTAGCTAGCCAAGCATGGGGGATCCCTACAGCACCCTGAAATCAGAGCAGAAAACAGCAAAGGACACATGTCCTTGGGTTGCGGCCTTTCGGAAGGATTTGCGCTCCTAAACCATACAAACACCCTTGAAAATCCTGTCTGTATTTAGTTTTCTTTAAGGATCAACATGTTTTCTGAAAAGAACGGAACAACAAAATAGCGAGTGTGTTGCAAAAAGCTTTTGTGAAGAAAAAGCTTATTCCAGGATGTGCAGTTTGTAAAACACTATGTTTAGTAGCTATGTAATAGCAGCATTTTCTGGCAGCTGAACATCACGTTCCTTCTCAAAGGATCCTAAAGCATTTTACAAACACTTTCAACATATGGCCAAGTGTAAAATAGCACCAGAAAAAAAGAAGATCCTGTTTGCAGCCTTCCCCCTGATTTTTGCAACCAGCTCGTGTGGCCTGGTGGCTGGTGCCCTCTCCTTGCACGCCAACAGGGGATCAGGGCTGCGCTTTTGCAAAGGATTTTTGGATCTGCTGCCGAAGACCACCACATGCAAGTTCAGCTCTGTCATACTTCTGAGCATTGATAATTCAGGCTCAAATCCATGGCTTATGAGGTCTCAGGCAGAACCCAACCCTATTACACCAAAACCAAAGAGCATCACCACACCACCAGCAACAATGGGCTGACAGACCCGTAAGAGGAGCCGCTTCTCGCACTACAAGTGCGGATCTGCTTTCCCAGCACCACCACCTGGGACCAGTTTGATGGTGCATTAGTGACACTGCCCGCAGTCGTGCACAGATCAAAGGACAACAGTAATTTAAGTCGTAATCCAGCCAAACGCGCACGTGCTCGCTCTAGGGACCGCTCATTCTGTAGAATAAGCGCACACTTACGCTCTCCTCAGTGATGGATTTCTGTAGGGAAATGTGAAAAATGCGGATTATAATTGCTTGGTGTGCAGTTTACCATGTCCGCCAAAGTAAACATTTCCAGCTTTCCAGAAGATCTTTAACAGTTGCCAGCTGTCAAAACCTGTGTTTTATATCGCATCTAACACATGACAGTTACAGTAGCACAGAGCCCCTGGCACCATGTAGAGACATTACTTCTGTGTTGGGTTTGCAAAAAAATTTTTAAAAAATTAAAAAAAAAAAAAAACACTAAAAAAAGACACCTTTGGATTCATACTTTTTGCTGGGATCTGGGATTCTCCTTGAAGGTCCCACACATAAATATTGGCTTATCTTGTAAGATCACACAAGTGTACTCTCATATAGTCTCCTAAAGCCTTTCCTTAACTCATGTTTAAATCATTACTAGAGGAAGACATGCTCACAGGCATGGACAAGCTCTCACATTTTTCTCCTTAATTAAGAGGCACAAGATGGGGGTTGATTCATCCTAAATGGGCAGAATGAAGTGATGCCCACACACAAATAATTTATTCAGCCTCCTGCCTTCCCAGCATCAGAACCAGGGGCTTAGATAACACCAGACACTGAATTCAGCTCACCTTGTGCTCAGCTTTCACATTACAAATAAAGAAGGCCTATTGACCTAATCCTGCCTTTTTGCCACATTTGGCCCCAAAGTAACTCCACTGTTGGGCCATTCAAGCATTCCAATGCTTCACATTGTCTTCTAAGAGGAAGATGTTTGCAAGCTCCAACCGCATGGCACGGCAACTGGGATCTGCTGAATTTAAATTTATGACCCACATGCAATAATTAAAATAAGCGGGTATAAGCCTGGCATGCTGAGAAGAGGCAGCAAAACAGCTGTTAGTTATAAACTTTAAAAAAAAAAGTATGTTTTATGAGCCTCATCAGAAACATTCTTCACTCTTTCATATAGACAGGAATAAAATTTACACATTAGGCATTCCCTATCGTGATTTAACCCCTGCCCCACGCAATGCATTTTTTAACTTGAAACTGCAAATGCAAACTTGAACTGAGTTGGCAGATTGAAATGTTTTATGAAATAAATGGCAGAGAATGAAAACCCTCCGCACGCCACTCCCATAACAACACGGGGCTTCTCAAACTCACGTTCGTGCTGAAGGCCAACGCACAAATCTTCCCACTTCTCCCAGCCTAGCACAGCTTTCACATTGCAAGCAAATGAGCCACTGCCTGGGCCATTAGCAAAGTGTTCCCAAATTAATGTTGCTAATTCAAATGCATCTCAGCTGGGCAAGGAGCCTGGATTCCTCATGGGAAGCTGCTGCCACGTCCCTGCAGAAAGGGTGAAGGTGGCACTGGGGTTTCGTGGCATGTCAGCCAGGATGGGGCACGGTGGGTGCCTTCTTCCAATTGCATGGGTGTTTTGAGGTGTCCCAGTTAAATGTTGCTTATGGGCAGGGAAGGAACCCAGATGGTCCCCCAGCCTGGATGAGCCAGGAACGGTGGTGGGGAGGGCATCATGTTCCACCAGGTCCCCAAGCAGGAGGTGACACCGGAGGCAGGGCACACACCTCCCTGAGCAACCTCTCACACGCACGGCCACGCTGCCCATCGCACCGCAGCGAGGATGTAACTGTTAGAAACCAGATGGGCACGGCTAGAAATCAGGATTATCTGGAGCCGTCATGATTAATAGTGGTGCAGATTTGGACGGGAAATTAAAGCTGGTGCCTCGGGGCTGAAGCACATCTCTAACTATTAAAAACCAGAGTGTGGAAAAAAAAAAAAGATGTAGGAGTAAAATTATCTCCCACTTCCACTATAGGTCCCTGAAGGAGGTTTCTCTGCCTTGTGGCTTGTGATCAGATGAAAATTTTTGTGCAAGGCTCACAGAAATCTGTCCAGCTTATGTCAACTTTCATATTCGTAGCCTCACATTTTCATGGTTGTATACAATGCCTTTGCACAGGTCTAACAGAATAAGACACATTAAAAATAATGTTGGAGAAATCAGTGCTGATCACCCCCAGTCCTTATAAAACACTGACTGCAAGAAATCAGTTCTCAGAATGGAAAGTCCGCGCAAGAGCAAAACTGCATTTTATACAAACATCTCACTTGTGACCTTTCATGGTAATGTATTAGAGCAACGGCCTTTCCTGCAAAAGTTTAACTGCATGATATTTATTCATCATGGGTTCTGTAAGTGAAGGAAAAATGTGCATCTTTTACCTTGAACACTTCCATTGGAAGAGGAAAATTTGCTGCATCATTAAGGGATTTTTCCAGAGCGCATTTCCACTCAGATATAGTCTTCAGAGAATAGATATCTAAAGTGATGACAACAAAAAGAACAACAAAACCAAGAGGTGACTGTTTGGGGATCAAACATTTTTGAAAGACTTAAGTTCCTATGTCATAAAAATGGATAGTACAAGTGAAATGAACAGTGTGTATATTCCAAGCTGTACAGCGTGGATAAATTCAACACAAAAGCAACTAGCAGGGGCACATCTGAGGAAGATTGTGGTTTATATCCTGGAGTAAAACCCAGAAAAATACACGTCCTTCATTTTCTGCTGAAGAAACAAGAACTGTACTATCTCATTACCTGAAAATAACAAAAACTCTCCTTTGATTTTCAGTTCTCAAAATACCTGATGTTTTCCAGTTTGAGGAGCCTTAGGTCTTCAGCCAATATTAGTTATATTTGACAAAAAAAAAAAAAAAAATCTTTACCAAGGCTTCTGTTCACTGGGAAGGTTTTTTTTTTTATTGCAGGGTTGGGGGTTTTTGGCGGTGGGTGGGGGTAGGTGTGGGAAGGAACATTTCAGCTAGATCTCTACCCAGACTCATTTGTTGGCACCACACTCAAACCAGACTATCACACCAATTCAAAGACTTACACTTATGAATTTTCATCATTATACGTTTAGGCAACATCTTTGTGCAGATTCACATTGCTTTCAATGAGTTTCTTTAAATAGGTTTAATATTATTAAATCATTACATTAACAAGCCCTTTATGGTTCAGTGCAGTGAAATGCCTATGAATCATCCAAGGAAACAATGTAGGAAACAATACTATGATGAAGAACATTATATTGCATTTACTTCTGCCCTAGAAAACATATTGTTATCCTGCACATAACAAGTTATTGCAGAACATTCATATCAAGGTCTTAAAGAGACAAGATAGGTAGATAGATTGCAACAATTATTAAAATGGAAATGAACATTTACTCAATAATAAACTTGAACCTTGATACGGAGTGAACAGTGTGAAGCTTTTGTCAGTTTGGCTCCACACACTTACATCACAGTTCAATTTGTCCCAATTTGCATTTAAATTCTGTACATCTAATAACCATATATATTTACTAGCTAGCAAAGATTTACTGCTGTATATTACAATTCTGAAGGAGGAAATAAAAATATGTATAAAAAAAGGAATTGGCAAGCACTGTTTTCACCTAGCACTGACAGTACAAGAGAATTTTATGCTCTGATCTCAACAGATTTAAGACCTTATCAAACTAGGATTTGCAGAATCACTCACTGGAAGTGGATGTATTTATACTTCCACTATATCAAACCTCACTACTTCAGAACAGACATCAAGGATATGCATATGAATTTAAACATACTTAAAGGGAAATGTTAACCTTTCAGGGCTCTATTTTTAATTCCTCAACTGCCTGGTTATTAATGGGAATATACATTTCAAGTCTTTGTTTACAGCACGTGCAGAGGTCACAAGTGTTAAGAAGTGCACTCTTTATCTAATTGTTCATTATTTTATAGCCTTGTTGCTCCAGTTCTCCCTTACTTGCAGAAGCTCTGATAAGCTTGAAGCACAGGGAGGGAAATGACTCCTGCTGTTTCTTCCTTTTTGGCTTAAATGATGCCAAAGAGGGAAATACTCAATACAACATGATTTTGCCCCAAGCTGCAGCAAGCCTGTTGTTTCAACTAACAAAAAGTCTGAGTTTTGGAAAACCCTGCTAGACGCTCCCCTGCTCCCCAGACAGAGCAAGCTAAAATCAGACTCTCATTTTCTACCGTGGTGGCAGTGAAGCACAGGAAAGAGGAATAAAGTAGCATTTTGGGTGACTTTGCCCAAAATCAGTGAAAACAAGCAGCAACTTCTTTGGGCAGCGTCAACAAACTTCGAGACATAAAGACAACTCCAATGGTTTCAATAACCAGCAAGCAATATCATATGCGCATTTAATTCATGGCAGCTAGCTTATGCTGGCAAGTATATGGACACTACATCGCACGGTTAAAAGAGCAGAACGCCTTTTAAGTGATAGGATTGCAGGTAATTGAATAAAGTGTACTGTGTCAATTTGTATTTAGGTTAACAAGGAGCGAGCAGTTAAAATGACTGCCAATTTGTCTTTAAATAGGAAGTAACATAAAACGAGATGATCTCTTCCTGCATAAACAGTCGAGGCAAGACCATCAGTGGCTCCATGTCAAGCAGCCTGTGCCAACTTGCACTAGCAAGGAGGTTTATTTTGGATTCAGGTATACATCTGAGGGGAAAACACAGTATGACCCCTTTGCCTCAATTATAAGGGCATGCGAGACATACAAAGCCCCTGAAAGCTGCCATTTGGAGAAGACAGCCAGGATGCTATTTCCTAAGGATGCTCTTGCACATTCTTGTGCATTAAGTGGGTGCTAGGATGTGGATAGCTTCAGAAAAGAGACCTAAAATACTGTAGATGTTTGGATCCACGGGATCT
This sequence comes from Mycteria americana, assembly GCF_035582795.1. Classification (NCBI taxonomy): domain Eukaryota; kingdom Metazoa; phylum Chordata; class Aves; order Ciconiiformes; family Ciconiidae; genus Mycteria; species Mycteria americana. The sequence goes on from NC_134365.1 coordinate 4,939,101, forward strand.
CCTTTATATGAGATGCTCTGCGTCTTGAACAACTGACCTTAAACTGCTCTGCAAGGTGAAACCCAACCTGGCAGGTCCCAGAGATGGATCAACACAGAAAAATCACAGCCCAGACACAAAGGGAAGTAAAGCTGAAGGTGCATATGCAGCATCCAAGTCAAGGGCAGGCAAAGCACTGTCAGAACCTGCAGAACTGATGTATAACTGAACATCTTCATTTGATAGCAACTGAACACGCAGCTTGATTTGGGCAGAGCTGCGTGTCCTCAGCATCTCTCCGGAGGAGATTCATAACAGCTTTGATATACTGTCTAAGGCTGTTCCTGTTATCAATCAAGGAGTCACCTCAACTGGCTTCAGATGTTCAAGTTAGACAACCAGGTCTGTGTTCATTGCTTTCAACCACCCTGAGTGGAAAAAACAGGCTTATGAAGATGTCATCTCCTCTGACCTATGTTAGACATGGCTTAGGCATCCCCTTTTCTCCACTGATCATAAAGGGAAAGCAATAGCTCATGCTGAACTGTCTTTCTCATGCCTACACTACGTCAGGTGAATTTAATCCCTGATGTGTAAAAAGCCAACATACTGCCCACAGACTGTCTCTCTTTCCTAAGAAGGTCCATACTAGGTCTTTCACACAACAAAGGTCTTTCTAGTCCAAATCCTATTTACTATAGAAGTCACTAGGAAGGATGTAAGCAGGCAGGGATGTGTCCCTGGCACACTCTCCTGGCCTGGGGTCCTTAGGAATTTGCATCCTTTGACAGTTTGTGGTTTAGTAGCTTCATCCCTGAGTTTCTTTAGAGATCTCTGCTGCCAGCATCTCATCCTGACAACTCACTACTGCCTGCCTGCCTGCTTGCTCCCAGATTTCTTTTGCAGACTCTTTAATTTGAAACAGATGCCCTAAGACCAGCCATTTGGCTTTTTCCCTCTACTTCCTCTGGGTTAATGTGATACCACAACTGTTTCATATGCTTTATTCATCCATTGTGCTTTATGAACATGTTGATGTTAGGCGGACATCAAATGGCCGATATACTCCACCATGTCAAAAGTGGAATGACCATCATTCCTGCCTCCAGAAACTCATCAGATTCCCACTTCTGCCTGGCTACTCCCCACAGTGCAGAGCCTGACAACTGGGTAGACCAGAAGGAGGGCATCGAAGAAAGATCCTTGGGGGCAGTGTTCAGGAGAGGACTTGTGAGAAAATGGAAGAGTTCTGACCCAATGGTCTCTTCTCAGCAAACTCCTATGAGACTCAGCTTTAGGAGATATAAAGTAATGACTACCTATTTAAGTCAATGGAAGTCAGGAAGAAGATCTTGGGCATGGAATTCATTAATAACAATGTTCACTAAAAAAGTGAATGACCAGAGAAATGCCAAGGAGATGAAACAGATACCAGATGAGAACAAGAGAAAGGAATTTTAAAAGCAGTTAAATCAATGAGAGGAGAGAAGAAACATAAACAACTTTAGCAAATAGACTCCAATAACAAGTTCAGAGACAAGACAACTGAAAAAATGAAAAGGAAAAAAAAGGCAGGGGGGGAATCCACAGAGAAGGAAGCACAACCGGATAAAAGGAGGAAAGAACAGAAAGAGAATGGAATAAACAAAGAGGAAGCACAAATCTCACTTGGGCCATTTCTGTATTGATTCACCAAACCTATACAGGCCAAGAGGGTTCAAAGACAATCAATGAAAAAGTGTTTCTCTGTAACACAAATACTCTGTAAAATAACAGTGAGTGATATTCATGCTCTCCAGCATTCGCATCTAATTTAGAAGTGATGGGGAACATTGATTTCTACCCATCAGTGAAGAAAACCACACGCTTCCAAAAAGCATTCGAGACCCCAAGTTAGACCCAAGACTTGGACAGACTTGTGAATATGACAATTGCATGTATTGGGGTAACCTCTCTGAATCAAGCGTGATGGACAGAAGCCACATCAGAAATACCTACCCAAAGGAGGGCTACCTTTCTGCTATCATTTGACACTCATGGAAAAACTTCACTCACAGCACAAGGAAAATGAGGCATGGACCTGAACAAGTCATCCACCTACACAGGAAAAGGTGGAAAAGGTCTGCTGGACCAAAATCTGTGCATTAACCAAGAAAGCACCTCATCTCTCAAAGGTAACAGTGGTCCTCGGGCATTCAGCTTGGAGGTGTGAACAGCTAGCAAATATGGGCCATGCTCCACAGGACTTGGCAAACAGCTTTGTGGCCCCAAGTATATATGAAAAATACAGATACTGCAAACTTTCTGACCCAGAGCAGACCATGCATGCAATAGTCTAAGCTGTCGTGTTTAACCAGATCCATAACTCGAAGACAAGTCAAGTCAATGAACTTGACTCAACCAACTCAGCCAACTCAAGTCAAACTAACGCAGAGCCAAACGTCTTGAGTAGAGAGAAACCCAATTGCCCAGAAACTTTCATAAAGTTTTGACCAATATTATTGGTGTGGTGGAGAAAATTCACCCTCCCAGTCATCCCCCACTGTAATGGAATAGAGCCTGGATGGAAGCACATCTCCAAAGCCAGCCCCAGAACCTGCCAGTGAATGCCTCTGCAAGGGTTTCTCCAGAAGGCTTCAAGTAGCCCTGAGCCTCTGCAGTGTGCTGTGGTCCCTAGCCCATATCCTACTTGCTAAACCTTAGTAATCCTTAGTTTTCCCCTACACTCAGCCTTGCACCCCTTCTTGCCCCGCTGGTTTGATCCTGCTCCTTTTGCCAAACCCAGTCCCACTGTTCGGAGTCTGATTCCAGCTGAGCCCTAAACTCTCCTCTTGCCCAGCCTCCTGGCCCAGCCTGCTTGCGCCTGACTCTTCCCCCTGGCTCTTGTCCCTAGAACCTCTCCTGCCCCAGATTTGTGACTTCCAGTTTCTGACCTCAGACTGGCTTAACTACAGTCCCTATCTCCCTCCTTCCAAGCTGGTTTGAACGCTGAACTCAACTCTAGAAAGCTGCTTCTCCAAGTCACAATCCCCTGATGTTGAATCTGGTCTGACATACTTGCAAAGACTTCACTCCCTTGGAGAAAATGCAGGACAAAATCTGTGGTCCTTTAAATCTGAAAGACCCATCTATCCTTCCTCAAAGGAGTATTTTTTTAGCTTCTAGCAACGGACACCCCATAACCCCTTGATGGGCAGGTTGACATGGACAGGCAGACAAACCCAGCACCCTCAACGCACTGACTGGTTACACACAAGGCATGTCTCACTTGGCAGATGTGCAGCAGTGTTACAGCAGAATATGAAAGACCCGTGTTAAAGGGACTATGAGGGTCCCCAAACACTTTCTCCAGTCCCAGGGAATTTCACAGAGGTCTACTGCAACCCAAAAGAAATGTCTGTGGCCATGGAAAGACAAATGGGTACGAGGTGTTTGCTTGAGGGGAAAGCAAATGGACCCTAGTGTATGCTGAGAGGTGTCACCTAGGACTCGATTTGGACAGCAGAAGACTGGTTCCCAGTCCACCATCAGGATGCCTACAGTATGGCCAGGAAGATCTGGCCACTAAAATGCCACTGAAAAGGGCTGGGCAAGCAGGCACATCCTTGGACCATCCCCATCAGCTCTGCCTTTTGGTGCAACAATGCATGAAGCTGCTTTTACTGTACGCTGCTTCCTTCTAGGAGTGAGCTAAGCTAAGCTGAATTTATTAAATTAATTTAATACAGTTTACCTGACCCACTTTGAACCCAAATTAGATGGCTTTCACATGCCATCTGTGTTACAGCTAGAAACTACTGTAAAAGCAATGTGAATGCTGGATAAGAAGAAACGGGTTGCACGAGTATCTCAAAACATCAGTAAATGCCACAAAGGGAGACAGTATTTTTAGGAGGCTCTTTACCTGCAGGTGGGTCCATTCTGTATTTATTCTCTTGACACCAACCGACTGGTCGAAGTCTGCAATCCAAGTAAAACAACCACTGGTCATAGGATTCAGTCTCCTCCAATCCCACATAGCGAAGGCGTAATCTTCCTCCAACATTTTCAACCACACTAACTATCCAGTACTGAAAGGGATTCTGGGAATCCTGCAGCTCTATTAAGGAATCAACTGTAATGAGGTCTACAGGGTTTTTTCCTCGCAGAGGCTGTTTGAATAGAAGCAAAACTCCTTATTTTAAACTTTATTTGAAGACTTCTCAAGGAAACAGATGACAGCAGAAGATTATTTTTGTTTTTCACACCATCATCCAAGCGATCAGCAAACAGTCTGTTCTTCTTCTATTTTACCCAATGTCTTCCAAGTGCAAATTCAGAAGTAAAACAGAAAACAACAGTTGTGCTAATTTCTCAACCGACATCATCAACAACAACAAAAGAAGAATAATAAAAGGTGGAATAGCTCATAAGGCATATCCACTTAGGATGCTCCTGGACGACTCAAAGCCCAGTTATATTGCAGGATTTCAAACCAAATTCACATTGATTGCAGCTGATAAGAACCAATCACAGCACTGGATGCTGGCATTTACCTAAAAGGCGACTACTTTGAGTATGACCCTAAAATTGCTCTCTGTGCACTGATCTTTCCCACCAAAACCTTTATGTCTCTCCTACTGGCATGTAGAGCAAATTATTCCCCACCGCCATGAATGCAAGTGTCTATGGTGGTTACTCCAAAGCCCAAAGCCAATGGCAGGTTCCCATCAGCTTAACTGGCCTTGGGATCAAAGCCCAAGGCACACAGGCTTTGCTGGATCGAGCCACCACACCCAGGAAACCCCAGTAAATGAGGTTATTTGCTTACATACGGTATTTTCTGTGATCCCAGTTTTGCAACCATTTACACATGTGCCTAACTTTGCACCTGCAAAGCTGCCAACCACAGGCATTAAAAAACCATGAGATGCTTTGCAGAACGATACCTTAGGGGCTCAGTGTTTTTGTTTTGTGATTGTGAGCATCTCTGTGTTGTCAAGCTTTTCTCCACTAATGTAATGGTTTGATTTCTTCTTTTTTTTTTAAATGCAAGTTCCAATTCTTATGCAGTTTGTCAATTCCAGGGCTTTAAGAGCAGCACTAAAAAACACCCCAAGAGTTGGGAGCACTGATCCCCAAAGGAGATGCTAAGTACAGGCAAAATATATTAAAAACAAGGACTTTTTTTTTCCTGTGTGTTTGTCCCACTTCTACTTAATTAAACAATATAAACCTTTCACAGTATTTTTTAAAATATTAATTCTGTAAATCAGAGTAAGTCCAGGATGGTTCTTTCTAGGCGTGGCTAGAAAAAGAGAGGAAAAAGCCTTATTTTTCAAAAAAGTTCTCTTTCATATTGGATTTTGAAAATATTCAAAATTTTGAAATGCAACCGATTTTGACTACATCTCTCAAGCCAAAAATGCAGGCAACAGAATGAGAATTTGGTAAAAATGTAATTAAAATTAACTATAACCTTATCACATGTACAGTTTTAACCAGCTCTATGATTAACAGATATTTCTCAGAACAATGTATTTGCCATGATAAGCCACTCCTCTATCGTATAAGCTACAAACACCTGTATAATCTCTTCAAATATTATTTCATGGCAAAATGCAGTGTCGGAATTGAATAATATAATAGAAATCTACTTTAATGTTTTTTTTTCCTCTCAAACAACTGCTTCATTGCAACAAAACATTCTCTAATATGAAACGATGGTGTAATGATTTAACTTATTATAATAAATCCCTGGCTGTATAAAAGCGAATATTGCTTCTCTGATTTGTGTGCTAAATTTTAAGCCAATGGGTTGTCACTTACCCCTGAGAACTGAATGGTTAAGATTAATAATTGGCTTGCATGAAATATTAACATTTACCATAACACAAGAACTCTTTATATGCATAGCTAGCATGTAAAAAAAAAAAAAAAAAAAACCAACTAGCACTACATATTGATTTAACAGTGTAACAACGATCTGCAGCGCTCACGAACAGCAAATCTGTCGACAGGGGGTTACATACATTGCACGACACAGACAACACTAAGCACATATATTGCATAAAACACCAATAAGGGGTCAGAAACTGTTTCAAGCCAATGCACTGTTTTCTCTCTCTGCATTTCTGCCTGGGGCTGCCTCTTTTCTCTGCCTGCAGAAAGGGAATGGAGCGGTTCACGATGGCATTGGCATACACCAGAGGTGGGTGTTGGACACCACCGGCTTTTTCTATATGCCACCTGGAAGTGGTCCAGGAGCAGGGATGCAGCAGACCTGAGGATGTGCATTATTTTGGGCGTGCAAGGGCTGTTCGGCTGACAGGTTGGGGGTGGGGGGAAATCCCTGATGATATGATATTAACTCTCCCTGCCAGGCAGCTCGTACTGCACAGGCATGTGGAAAAACAATGTAGATGTGGGAGGTGGGAGTGACCAGGGACAAACTCATCAAAAATGGTGCCTGGATGCACACTTGCTTCCAAAAAGCCAACATGAGCGCTTACACAAAGGTAAACCGCCTGTGTGCCTTTACTCCCAGCCTAAATATAGAGGGGCAGAGAGAATTATCTCCTGCAGGACGGGCCATCTCCTCTCCAAACGCCCACACAGCATCCACGGCAAAGCAGGGCAGGTCCCGGTGCGGAAGGTGCCCTGCTCCCACACAGTTTCAAGGTGAATCTGTGGGATTTTTGTCCAAGATCTCAAGGCAAGCTGAGGCTGCCCCAGGTGCAAGTTACCCTGTGAATATGCTGCACAGACTAGGCTCTTGGCCTTATGGGTGCATCTAAAAAAACAGACTCTCCTTCTCTCCTGACTACCGATGACTGAGGCCACCTCACCCAACATCCCTGCTAAATCTGACTGCTGTGTTTAGGTGGAGGGAATGTCCTTGGGGGAGTTATTTCCATATATACATAAATCTGACAGTGCTCCCCATCACCTGCTAAACCCCGTCTCCAACATGTCTCCTGACCTGAAAGCTCAGGTTATCAGTTTGGTGGATCTAATGGGGCACTAACGGGCTGTGTCCTCCCTCCTACGGACTCCCTCAATGCTCTCCTTCACCACCCAGCATTTTTTGAATACCCAACTTTCTAAGCACCACCCTCCAGCCTAAAGGCAAACCAAACTACCCATCGCTGGGTCAGAAGCAGAGCCAGCAGAGTCAAGGCAACGTTGCCATCGACTTTCGGCCGGCGCTGGATCAGACCCCGCTGCCAGCACACAGACGCTGCAAGCACACAGCCCTACACATCGGGAGCGCAAACACTGCTGCAGCATGCACACCGCGACGCTGTATCGGATAGAAACTGCAATCTAATACATACGCCTTCCAATAAATTTGCAGGTGCAGTCCGGGCGCCGGTCAAATCATGTATGAGAAACTCTGTCCAGTCCATGTATTTCTCTTTGATTGCTGGGGAGGGGGAGGAAAGAAAAGAAATGCTTAGCACAGCAGACGACGATGGACTTGCCACGTGTATTTTAGAAACACCTCCTCGGGGTTTACCAGTTCTAAAGTTTTGGATACAATTGCAATCTCGACCAGGAGAAAGCGTGGTTGTTGTCCAGTTCCTTGGCCAACGCACACACACGGCTACATCCCAAAATAAGGGAAGGTGTTGCTCCACTATAGCCATCGACAGTGATTTACAACAGCGTGGCTTATCATCTCCATCTCTCCCATTCAAAACTTGTGTAACCGCTTGTTTCCTGCTTACCACGTAGGCTCAGATATGATTTATAAAGTTTCTTTGTGTGTTCACTAATGATCTCAGAGAAAAAAAAATCTGTGCAAACTTTCAGTTCCTTGACAGGACAACAAAAACTCCAGGTGCTTTCCCCCACAAAGCAGAAAATCAACCCTGAGAACATCGTATGTCAGCTGCCGAGCCAATACACTTGCAAGAAGAAAGACTTATTGAGTTTATCAGGATCCTCTATTTAATTTCAAAAAAATGTTTGAATAATTTCTGAGCTGAACACTGTAAGCCTGTGTTACTTTAGGGATCCGTATCCACATAGTTTCATAAGTTTTGAACTGAAATGTATAAATGTTGCCTCTGGGATTCAAATTCTGGTTCAATTCTTGTTGAAATCAGTAAAAGTTGGACACCAAAAGGCAATTCAGCAAATCTCAGCTTCAGAGATTCAGATGCCTCTTCAAGCGCATTGTGCATTTGCAATCAGACACCCAGAAAACAGACTTTAATTCCACCTGCCTGTAAATGGGAATTAAATTACATCAGAAACATTTTTCTCTCCCAAAATATCTTACTTATATGTTAGACGATCAACAGTAATATAATTATGTTGCTAACACAGCAATATCTATAGAAGGGAAAAATCACAAGCATTTGAAAATTAAAACATTTCCTCTGAAGAAACAACTGGATACATGGTTTAAAGACCATTACCCCACAGGGGAGGCCAGGAAGGGCTGTAATTAACCAGCATAGGTCCAAAATAATTAACTGATAGCAGCCCTCATGTTTTGCTCAATAGAAGCAAAGTCCTTTGCTCCACACTTTAGGGAAATGCCACATTACTCAACCAAGAGCAACCCAGTCTGAAGCACTTTGCGCTTTCACACAAATCAGGGTGGGATTTCTAAATGTTTTAAAAGCTCAGTGACTGTGACTTCTCAGCCCTTCCCAGATACGGGTGTCAGCTACTGCAATGCCTTGACAATGCAGAACCTGAGCTGTAGGACCTCTGAGAAGGTACGATCTCAGTGCTTAAAGCAGGAGGACTTCAGACTACAAATGCGAACAGCAATGTGAGTACAAATATTGCCACCATTACCTCCAGACAAGGAGACCAAACCTGAGCCTTCTCAAAAATGCATCCTCAAGCCATCTGCTGCCAAACACTGAAATTAAAGAAATGCAAAGAGGGAGCGCTGGGTTTGCCCAAGGACAGCTATATGACATTGTCACAAAACATGCCATGGTTGGGCTTGCTTCTTCCATGGGTGCTTGGCACACTTGGACTCTGGCCCATACTCAGTTTATACCCTAAATACCTTAGGCAATCCATACAGTTGGCCAAAGACAAAGACAGAAGGGCCATGCCCAGCAGACCATACACCAGACCTCATTTCTGAGTTGCGCTCCTTCCCCAAAAGCCAGTTCTCCCAATGTCACTTGAATTATACATTCAGTTTATAGATCTAAATTACTTTGAAAATGCATTTAAATGTATTTAAAATTAGCAAACTTTAAAGTGCTGGACTTGAGCCTCTATAAAAGAAAATCTAAGCTAGCCTGGAACTGCTCTAAGTCTTTTGCAGCACTGATTTTACATTATTTCCAGGAGATTTATGACCTTTACGTTATCTAAGATGAAGGAATAACCTGAGAAGAACCAGTTTATACATAGCACTTTCCCTGTCAACATTCCTGTTGCCTACACCTCATCAGTTCCTGTCCACCTACATTAGGATAAAGAAAACAAGCTTAATTTTGGCATCAGCGAGAAGATAGTAATTGCCATAATGAATGAGACTGGAGTCCCTCTAGTTCAGACTTCTGCCTCTCGCTGCGAACAGCACTGGGTGCATCAGAGAAAGGTGCAAGTTGAACTTCATTTTGGCTCATACCCACAAAGTTGTCAGCCAAATTTTGAATGCCAGAGCTTCATTACTAAGGAATGACAAATGTGATAAAAAGAACACGGTTCGAACTTTCAAAGCTGGCAGGAGGCAGCGGGGGGCAGGAATAGGATTTTCAAAGTTGACAACAGATTTCAGGGGCCTCCATTTCCAGATGCCCAATTTGAGATGTCTTAACGGTGCCCAATTCACAGATCTTGCTGTCTGTCAGTCCGTCCCCCTTCTAATGTCTCTCAAAAAAAATCTCTTGTTTTTAAAAGACTTGCACCTCACAACTTTTTGACACCTAAATAAGATGGGGCCCCTCTCCACATTCAAATCTGGATTACAGGCTTCCGAAGTCCAAAAGTTCCAAGGTGACCTTTGTTTTCAGACTAAACAGACTCAGCTGAAAAAACAAGCTACTCCCAGTTTCTCAGTGGTTTCAGAGCCATCCTCCCCAAACAAATCTAGTATCTGGTGTTTTGCTTTCTTTTACTCTTCTTTCGCGGTGTAGATAAAGGGACTCTGAAAACCTCTGAGAGAGAACAGATTGCAGTGCAAGTTTTAGGAACAGGGATTTGTACTTTCTTCTGTGCCTACAGAGTGCAATCAGCCTGCTCAGTACTACAGTTCAAGTCATTACAATGCAAATATTAATTTTTAGTAGTAATGAAGTGAATATGAATCATCACGATATCTGCAAAAGCCTTCGAAGACCGAGCAAAATGTTAAACACGAATATTCAAACAAAGGAAAATCCGCTAGGTAAATGAGAATAGCTGGCAGTGTAATGCATGGGTGCCCAACCTGAGCATCCACCTCAAGAAATGCTGGTGCTTCTCTGGTGTATCAGACTCAGCACCTGTGGATTGGAGCACTGATTTTCAATCGCTAATTCACATTTTCACTTGTTAGCTACAGGAAAAGATGCAACTGAATCTCTCCTACTGCAGACAGGCTGGAAGAACTCTGCTTCTAGAGCCCATCTGCAGCTGGCTGGCCAACCGGTGGGATGGGAAGGTGGACAGGACAAAGGATCCTGTTCCACAGGGACCAAAGCTCCACTAGTATTGCTACTTCCAAAACAGTTTTTCCTTCCTTAACTTCAGTGAGTCAGGAGTGGTCCGTGGGGCTCACATATCCATGTTTTCTCAACCTTTCAATGGATCCATCTTCCCAGAAGACCTCTGTGAACTTCCCCCACCCAGAACCTGTCAAGCTGAATGCACCTCTGGGATCTCAGCTAACATCTGTGGTGCCACGGGAGGCAGGGGAAACACACAAGAAATAAAGCAAAAGAAACCTCCTCATGAAATCCTTTCAAAGAGAACCGTTTCATGCAGGGAGGCAGGTCCCCCTATAAACGCCAAAAGCCACAGAGAACAAAATGTGTGCTTCAAACCTTCAAATGGAAATACCCTGACGAGTCCCCTGCAGCCACAAAGTGTGACAGGAACAAGCAGCAATTTGCAAGCACACCATTAATGTCACCTTAATTCATGCCACCCTAGCTCCTACTGAGCTGCATAGACTCAAAAGGTGGTAAGAAATCTTCATAGTAAGAAAGTCCCTGGTACTTCTGCCTGGATGGTGTAGGAGGAAATATCCCTCATTCTTTGCAGTCCAGGGAGCTGACAAAACTGGGAGGAAGACTTTTACCAATGCATAAAATCCTTTCCAAGCAGAGGTAAGTACTGAAAGCTACCTGTCCCTTTGCACACCCACCCTTCCCTCACCAGGCACAGCTCATCTGTGAAGATGGCACCTTGGAAAGGGACTGTCACCCACACCACAATGGGGCTCCCAATAGGCCCAATGACAAGAAAGCATTTGAGATATCCTAGTTACATTTAGGCTCTTTTGGAAATTATATCCTAAGCAGTGATGGCTTGCTTGACCAAGACAACAGTAACATAATCACACTGACCAGTCCTCTAGAGCATGAGGCTTTGATACTCTATGAGGACACAGCTTGGCCAAGAGTCCCACTATCACTATGAGCAACGGACCCATCTTAGTGCCAGTCCCGTGGCCCTGCACAGGGTCACTGTGCAGAGGAGTGACCAATATGAGATTGTGCAATGGTCTGAGAGCCTGGGGGCCAACCGCCATCAAATTTATCATAGTGAGAGGAAACGATTCAAGAGAAGCAGAGACATGGTAGCAGAAACAAAAGACTCAGTTTAGTGATCCCACCAATGCAAGGGCCACAGTGTGAGCTGAACTGAACGATTAAACACTAGATAATCCAGAGAGGAGACAAGCATTAGCAACGCTCTCACCATGGAAAAAGCATCGGTCAGAGCTCGCACCGTATTAGACAGTACAGCCCAAACACAAGGCACGCATCACACAAAGAGATGCTCTCAAAATGCCAGTGCTCTTGTAACTACTTTTCTTTCCAGGTTTAGCAGGCAACACCACAGCCCTGTTTGGAGCTGCAGCTTGTGTACACAGATGTGCCTGTTTCCTTTGGACTGGGTTCAGTTCATCTTGGAACCAGCGTGCGTGGTTGTTTTCACACCTCTGCAGCTCCAAGGCCAGAGGCTTTAAAGCATCCTCCTGCCATAAAAATGCCACAGAACCACCTGCCTTAGAGCAAAGCAGCCCAAAACAGAGGCCAGATCTGCACGTTGCTGGGCCAAGGTGTATCCATAGCAGAGCCAATAGCTCTGCTCCAGCTTGCATTCATGCAGGACTAAATGCACAGAGAGGAAAATCCATCTGTATCTAGATCACCACAAAAAGACCTGAGAAAGATCCTACATTTCTCCCCTAGTTCCTGAGGAGCAGTTGTTGTGGTGCACCAACTCCCAGACTCAGCGCTGGGCTGGCTGAGGCTGAGCCAAGGCTTTGCTTCCTCCTAATAGACCTCGGTGAAATTATCCACACCTGCAAAAGTAAAAACCAAGTATCCCTGCTCCACTGCAGTCTTTGCAGCACGCTACTTCCATGTCTCCCAGAGGAAAATACAAAGCCCTCCTGCCTCCTTCAATGAAAAATATTCATTTCAGAGAGCAGCTTCTACTTTGGCCGATATTACAGCAGATCCTTAAATTAGAAATAAAAAGGACCCTTCCACATTAAGGCTCTATTTATTTCTGCAGAAGTGATGGTACAGGTTATAAAACTGAGCTCCCCTTCCCCAGGGCTGAACTCCATAAAAAAATGGACTGCACCCAATATCCATCAAATAATAACAATTCTTCTGACTTCTTTCTCTACTCAATTCACCCTGCCCCCAACCTGACTCCCATTCCTCTCTCCCCTTTCAACTCCCTGCCATTTTCTTACTTTTGCTCATTCATCTCCTTTTCCCAAGCAAACGACTCTGGGTTGTGGCTGGACCTGACTCCAAACCTGGGCACCGCGGCAGCAGCTGAGGACCAGGGGCTGCTGCAACCCCCAGTTGATGTGCAAAGTACCATTAGCACCGCTCACTGTGCACCCGGTTTTCCCTGATTTTCACCATTAGCTGCTCAAAACCAGCCCTTTCCCTTTGCATTGTGCGTGCTGACCACGAAAGCCAGGCAAACAACGGCTGGAAAAGGCCAGAGGGCTGCAAGCCCTGCATCACCGCATCCCCCGTAATCCCGCTAACCACACGCTGGAGAGCCAGGACAGCGGCTTCATTCTCGGTGCACAACCAGGTGCCCCTGTGATCCGGTAAATCTCTGTGCCCTGCCTCAGCCACAGCGTATAATGGGTTCAGATTTATCTGCCTCTCCAGAGAAATAAGAGATTAAAAGAACATTTACATTCCCACGAAAGCACTGAGTCATAGGCGCTCCATTCAACGAATATGAGATACTATTATCACATTACCAACTCTTGGGATTTTAGCTAGTCTCCTAGTAGTTGCTGTTTTTCTTAAAGCCACTTCTCCCAGGGTCATGGGTTTATATGAAAATCCTCATTTTCTTTTTTTTTGTTTTTGCAAGAACAGTACACTGCAAAGCACAGGAAAAACCTTGAAATCTGAAAGACCGAGAAGATAATGGAGAGAACATGCACTTTTTTTTTTGCCTTTTTATGTCTTTTTTTTTTTCCACAAACCACTCTCTCCACTGACAAGAGCAAGACTCAGGAATTTGAACTGCCGCATTCAGTAAAAGAAACTAATAGCAGCCCAAATACCTTACGGATTTACAGCACCTAAATAAGCTGCTCCTCAGAAACACCTTTACGCACCCCGTGGATACCCTTGCCCTTCCCAGCCACAAAAGAAGGCATAAGAAGCACAAACAAAGGTTGAGTGGGCCAAGACCATGCTTCCAGCCACCAGGCACCATCGAGCAAGTAGTGTGCCATTACTTCAAAATAATACATAAAGCACTGTAATACAAAATAACACATAATGCATGATGGAATACCTATGCCCATCTATCTACCTAGCATGGGAGCACAAGGAGTACAAGCTTGCAGGCATGAGGATAACCTAACACTAGCCTGTCTGAGAGGACCTGAGCTACTGCCACCAGTACCGGGCCCAAGACAAGTAACAACATCAAATTATGTTCATTTTTGTCCCTACTTAAAAAAAAAAAAATCATTAGAAAAAATGTTTTCCATGTTGTTTTTTTTTTTAATAACCCAGGATCACTAGCAACCTGTCGACACCTCTACTAGAGAATCCCCCCTGGACCCCATCAACCTCTAAACAACAGAGTTTCAATTTTCTCCTATGTGAAGAACAGCATCTTAAACAGCTTTATAAAATGGATTAAAATCTTTGGGATAAGCCTGCTAAGTGACAACACTCTCACTGTGGCAATTCTTATTATTAAAAATTTAACCCCTTCCTAGGACTGGAATGAACAAAAACGGTTAACAAAGAGGAATTATAGCTGGATAGGACCTAGCAACTCTTGTCACTCCATTATGAAATAGACTAAAATACCAGGATCTCATAAAAAAATAAATCTTCTAAACAAGTAATTCAGGATGTTCAAAAGTTTATATACAGATATTATATATATATTTAAGATATGCACTTTTTGGAAAGGTAAATAGCATTACTGCAAATATACAGAAACTTTATAATATTGATATTTTATTTTTAAAGTGGTCACACATTTGATGCAATATTTATATGTTATAAAAGTCTTAACATATAAATGTTATAACTATGTTATAAAGGTCTAAACGATAGATTCAAAATGAGATGTGTCTATATCAAAATAACATAGAACACTAAAACAATTTGTTTAGACTTCACCCATCAAAACAATTTGTCAAGACTGGCATGTTCTCACAAAATATTTCCATTTTGATAAAACAGCATTTTGACAGAAAATGGTTGAATCCAAACATTTTCATTTGGCTTGCTGAACTGTATACACCCTTGTGAACCAGACTGGATGTGAAAATAGGATGGGGCTGTGAGTGCTGTCCCTGCTCCTGTGCCCCTAAGCAAAGGGCCCAGGCTGTGTCTACACTGCTTTTGAACCCTCCCCAAGTCCTTCGGGGCAGGGAACATCTTCTGTTATGCATACCCTACAAAGCCAGATCCTTCATTACGCATTTCCAAGATAAAATAAATAAAAATAAATTTAAAAAGTGATTTAATGGCATTTTCTATAAAAATGACTGTTTGTTTTGGATTCTTTCGTGGGCTCCCTGGAAAAAGCCAAATGGGGTTGGAGACATCTTCAAACAACTTCCTTACTTAAAACTTCAAACAGTTCTCTGTTCTCACACTAGCAGAGTTCTGCGGTTTGAATCAGATCACAAAATAATGAAAATGCAGTCAAAAAAAGAAAAAAAAATGTGCATCAAAAGCTGTTGATCTGATTTCCTAATGATGCAGCCATAAATATCAAGAGATATCAACTTCAGAGCTCAGGCATCACCTTCTATACACCTGTCCTAAATATGGAAAGCCTTCAAAGAAAATAATATATATAGGGGATTTTCATGGAAACCACAAGTTATAAGCAACTGTCCATCAAACAATATGTATGTTCAAAATACATTCCTGGAGTCAGCAGTACACTGTGGTCCCATTCATATGAATTTACAACAGGCTAATAAACAGAATTTACAAGGAAGTGCGATATCTATAGGAGAGCGAGTAGCTCTTGTACACCATTAGAAGATACTGCTTTAAGGTATCAATTTATCTACTAGCTCTTATAACTGTTAATTATTTAACATTTTTTAATAAATAAAACTGAAAATGTGTAAACTTCAAATTAATGTTAATTGTTTAGCCCACATGATCCACTTCATATAGTAAGAATATTCTGCATGATTTTTTAATTGTCTTCAAAATACTTGGTGTGCTCTGGTTTTTCAGGCTACCTAAAACACCCTGATCCCATTCCTCAGAGAAGACTACCCATGCTGCACTTTTTATGGTCATGACCCAAGAAAGGGCCAATGCACAGACTTTAATCCTTGCATACCCAATTCTGCATGCAAGAGCACCCCTTGATTGGAAAAGAGAGGTGAAAATTAGGAAAGGCATGAGCACATGTTTTAGGTTTGCACCTGAAGAATTCCCTTATAGTTTTTTCTATGCAATTAATTTCTATACTTAATTTCCGTATTTATATCTCTATACTTAATTTCTATACTTCAATAGAAATGCTATAATTTTATAATTTCTAATTTTATAATCTATAATTTTATAATTTATAATTTTATAATTTTATAAATTCTATAATTTCTATACTTAATTTCTATACTTAATTTCAGTATAATGCGACTGTTATCCTTCCTGCTGCCATTCAAGGTGTCCAGGAATGATCCACTTATACTCTCTTGGTCAAAACAAGCAAGTTCACGTGCAAAAAACTGTCTCACTGTCCACGGGAGCCTTTACTTCCTAACATCCTTTGAGTCCTTCACAGACATGCACACTATTCCCTTCGGCTTTCTCTAGTCCTTAATTAACTGTTATCTTTTTAACAATAAAAAAGCAGCAGGTGGTTTGGGAGTTGCTTTTCATTTCTTGAAGCTTGCTCTGGCCTGTGCCACATCTCCAACTCAGCTGTGGGAACTATGAGTGGAAGAAGGAAAGGACATGGATGTGGGATGCTGCGGGAGAAAAGCGTGCGTGTGTGTGCAGCCAGGTTGAGTGGATGCTGTTACAATGAAGTTATTTTTTTGAATGATGCAAGGTCCTGCAGCAATCCTCTCCATTAACTCACTGCAGCTCAAGAAGCCTAGCAAGACACTTTGCCAAGCAAGAAATAACTGGCAGGAGGGTCACCACCAGCAACGGCTGAGGCACTTCCATGCAGTAGGTTCAGCTGTCTTCAGCCCAAGCACAACATTATGGAAACAAACATGCTCTTCTTGAGAGCACACTGCTATGGCTTTCTGCTTACAAGTTAAACTGCCCAAGATCAGGAGAAATTTGCCTAATAAATCCCAACAGCACGGTGACCCGTGTACCATTAACCCATATCAGTCTGCCTTGATTGACTGAGTGCAACGGCCTCAGGTACCCATCCTGCATGCAGGCTGCAGTAAATGATCTACTCATAAGTACTGTGATTAATTACTTCCCTTCAGTTAAAGTCAATACTCTACTTGCACTGGATTATTTAAAATTTAAAAAAAAGGGATAAAAAGGAGAGGTGTGTTGATAATGGGAAGCAGCTCTGCTCTATCTTGGTGGCATTATCTATCAGTTGCAATCAGATTATGTAGATAAAGAACAGCAGCAAATTTATCAGCTCTATTTGCACTTGTCACGCCCCTTCGCTGTAAGAAGACTTCATGCAAGCGCGAGTGGCACCGCGCAGCCAGGGAGCACCGAGACACAGCACTGCTCTCCCCTGGGAGTATGGGAACTGGAGAGGAGGGAGAGCAAGACGCACGTGGGAGATGTAAAGAGGCAAGGGAAACTCACCTCTTCCCACCCTCGGCCTTGCAAGGGTGAAACCAATTCGTTCACCTCATCCCTCAACATAACTACAAGTCACCTGCAGCCACCCAGTCTCAATAGGGTGGTATTCAAGGATGAAGCATTCAACTTTTCAGAGCATTTACCATGTGTAACCCTATTTATTTATTTATTTTTTAAAGGTTTTTTTACATTAATTTCACCTGGAACACAATTCTAAAACCTTGCCATCCAGACTAGATACCAAACAACAGAAACACCCCCACACCACCACCATGAACTGGGAAGACCAGCTGCCTGGCGACTTACTCAGGAATGCAAAAGATCCTCCAGAGACAAACATTTTTACTTGGGTCAGTTATCAGTTCTCTTGTATCTGCAGGCATGAATGAA
Organism: Mycteria americana; assembly: GCF_035582795.1. Classification (NCBI taxonomy): domain Eukaryota; kingdom Metazoa; phylum Chordata; class Aves; order Ciconiiformes; family Ciconiidae; genus Mycteria; species Mycteria americana. The sequence continues at coordinate 4,956,911 of NC_134365.1, forward strand.
GGCTGATTATTCTGATTTTGCCATAGCATCCAACATGATAAAAAGGGCCAATTTTATTCCCAGTTACCTAGGCAATAAACTAGGAAGAAGACTGATGTATAACTACAAAGGTCACAGTGTTTCACTCTGAGCAAGCAGTTTCCAATTCTCCAAAATTTTTCACCTTCAGTCTTACCTAAACAGAGATTGTACACACTTTACGCGTAGCAATAACAGTGCTCCCTGCCCAATTCAATTCTAGGTACAAGGTAACTGAATTTCATTGTTATCAACAGCAATATTAGAAATTAAGGAGGAATGGCTGACTTAAAAGGTCTCAGACGTGTACACACACAGAGTTCCTGGAAGGTATTTCTGAAAGCCAGGCAATGCCCGGCGTTTGAAAGCTCCGAACAAACCATATAACCATAGGGATTCCACCATCATTAGTATCGATGTCCATTAGGGTGACGGCTCACTGTGAAAATGAGCATCCAAACTCCACGGCTCTAGCCACTTAACCCCAAGCCTCCACGTACGTTCCTTGATTATTTTTTCCTCCGCTTGCATTAAGCGCCATGCTCAATGCACAGAAGAGATGTACCATGTGCAATGAGAGCTGAAACTCCCAATCTTCAGACCCCGGAGTCTTAATGAACACCTTGTCAAATCAGCGGTCTGGGAGCATTCAGGGAGGGGGAGAACCTGGTATTTTGATTGTAATTTCTAAATCCATTTTTATCCCATAGAGATACAAAAAAAACCCACCTAAATCGTTAAGAGGTCTGTTTTCCAGGCAAAATCAGCACCTTAACGAAAGTGCTCAGAAGCAGCCCAGGTCACAGACCTCAGAGTTTGACTTGCAGGAGATGGGTTATGCATGTGCCTATATGAGACATAGGTACATACACCAGATTCCCTGCACAAAACTGCACTTAGCAGGTAATTGCACAGCTATTTGCTTCCAAGCTGTAGCCCCTCTGGGTGAAAACCAAGAAGGCGTTTAGTCACCTTTGCAGGCACAGAGATTTGCTGCTGCAGGTAGACAGAGATGCACAGACACTTTGTAAAATCCTGATTTAAAAGTTTCAAAAGCCATCGGGGAGGATGTATGCATGCTGCTTGCCCGTCATCACCCTGGGAAAGCCTACATATAGCACTTCGTATGCTCCCTGTGTACTAGTTCCAGAAGAGAAATGTAGAAAGAGGAAAAAGGTATGTCTACAAAGCAAAATGCAGTAATTCCTGGATAAATCCCCAGCCATGTTAGCATTCATAACCATAGCCAGAACTATGGCAATACAGCCATCAGCTCGGTTCACACCCTGAATTAGTATCTCTGACCACCGCTGGGCACACACTGGACCATGCCAAGAGTTGTTACGAATTAGTATGGAGGTCTTTCACATAATACTGCATTGCGCCAGATCTCTCTGATGCTAGAAAGTGGAGCTAGTGGAGGAAAGGAGGTCTGGAGGTTACCCGATCCTGATCCAAATGCCAAACGCTCTCCCCTTGGCTCACCGTTGCAAATGGACACAAGAGGCACTTTTACGCCCGATCTCTTTGGGATCTCATAGGCCAGCCCCAAATGGATTCTGTGGCATAACAACATCTAAAAGTTATGGGCCATTCTGTAAGGGGATGTTCTTGCAGTATAAATATTGTGCCCAAGGCTCTGACCTCATGCCTCCAAACTCTATCCAATTATCTCACATACTAAGTGCCTTTTCTCACTTCTAAATCCCGCGGTCGCTTTCTGAAGGCTATTCTTTGGAGACAGCTCTGTAAAATGCAACAAATTTGCAGCAGCACAATGTTCTTACATAAAGCATAAACCAGTTCACTGCACAATTACCTTCTTCCCTGGCAATGCCAACAGTCTACAGCAAATACTCACTACGAACAAAAGCACCAAAGCATAGAAGACAAATAGAGGAATGTAATGTTCAAGAAATCCATTCTGGATTTGGGTTTTTTTCATTTTCCATCTTCTACAGAAAAATGAGAATTAGTGGGGATGATGCTTGCAGTTTATTATATGCATTGTATTGTTTAATACACTACAGAAGAATAACTAAGACAACTCTTTCTTAGCCCTGGAGGGAAACATCGATTAAAAATTTAAAAAAAGGATGGAAGTTTTGGTTAATGCTTAAAGTTTTTTTTCTATTACCAAATTCACCAGATACGCATGAGACCCAGCGAATAGCCAAAAGCACATTTTTTACTTTTTCTGCCTTTAGACAGACACTACAAGTCTAGATTCACTTCACCCTACACAACCTATCTAAAACTTAAGCATCTAGTCACACATTATCTGAGATTATTAGGTGTTACAGCTACAGGCAGGTGAAACATGTCCCTGGCTGGATGGCCACAGACTGGCAGTCTCAAACCATGTCTTCTTTTGAAGACATGAGCAGTGATTTGAAAGAAAAAACAAGCCATTACCAGTTTCAGCCCAGACCCCCAACCCAAGGGCAAAGATGGATCTCCCAGACAAGAGGCAGAGGGATATCTTGTAGGAAAACCCTGGCAGGACTCAAGCAGGAGGCTGGTGCCGCAGTGCTCGAGTTGGTGAGGAACAGTGCTGTGAGCTACAAGCAGCTAAGCAGGACACACTAGGTCCAGTTTAAAGATTTTCCCATGGTCCTCCCCAAATCTCACTGCTCATGCCCAGAGCATGGGACAATGTTGGAAACCAAACCATCCCCATGACCCAAAAGTGAGCAAGCAGACTCCCAAATCATCATGGAAATAGCCAACAAGCCTCAATCACCATTTCACCTTCTGACACCCCACGAAGCAGAAACATCCTTTAAAAAAAAAAAAAAAAAACCACACTCATTTTGCACTTTGCAGCGCGTTCTGTAATTAATCAGAATTGCATTGCCAGCTTCTAATGATAGAATTCCATTTAATCATTTTGGAGCCTCTCGGCTGTGTGATGTAAGCACCACAAATCAGAACCTAGGGGGGCCTTATGAACATTCATCATGCATCCTTCATGAAATTAATGGTACAGTCTAAGCACAGCCAGGCCCCATGAGGTGCTTAACATCCTATGCACAAGATGTAAATTCATAATCATCATCGCAACACCATCAAAGAAATACTCCATCAAGGCTCATTTTGCGCTTGCTAAACATGTGTTTTCCTCACTTGAAACTAGAAAAGGGCTTGAACTATAACTCCCAGGATCAAAAACATACTCCAGACTTTGAAGAGTTTAGATCTGTATCCGAGATCAACCTGGAACATTACGCAAGGCATCATCTGAAATGAGAATAATGACATGTTGCAGGATGTGAAATGCCAGCAGCTTTTCCACAGTGCTCCAAACCTCCTTTGAATTCTAAAACTTTAGCTTCTCCATCACTCTGGGACACACTGACTGGAGATGGCAATGCTCTGATGAACCCAAATGCCTTCCTTGCTAAATCAAAGGCTCTCAAATCTTAGTGCAGAGCCATGGTTCATTCAGCTCGTTCGTAAACTCTTAATCTCATCTTCAGCACACAATGTTTCCTCCAAGTTTTTTTGGCTTCTTTGTTTCTAAATAAATTTTGTAGATGTTCTATGGGAAAGAGGGCTTCCAAATGGAGCCACCTCCTGATGTCCAGGCTGACAAGTTCAAGGACAACAGCAGAATGGCTCAAAGCAAAGCAAGACCCTATGGAAGAGGTAGCTTCAGTAATCAACTGCCCAGCGTGTAGATGTCTCACATGGCCTGGGACTCCTCAGTGAGCTTCCCAGGGTTGCTTAGCATGGGAGAATTACCAGATTTCCCTCCTGCCTCTTTAGGCTCTATACTCATCATGGCACAGCCTCTTCAGTAAAACTTGTACAATACATAGCAGGATGGTTTCTTGAGTTTGGCAAAGTTTTCCCTGGATACATCTTCTAGATCAACTCCAGCACTTTAGGAAGTAGCTGCATTTTTATACCACGATGAGAAAATGCTGACTTTCCCCTCATTTCTTCATCCATTCCCAACAGTGACAGTGTGGGAAAAAGGTTTTTTTGCTACAAATGCAGGAGGTAGATGCTCTGCCTCACAACACAAAATAAATCATCAATCAGGAAGGGTTTCAGCATGTCCTTAAGCTTATTTGCTTGTTTGGTTTTTTTTCTTTTGGGACCAAAATCAAATAGGAATGAGAGCACACAGACATAGGAACAAGCCATTTGGTAATTCAGAGCAAAAGCTTTCCAGTGTCATGCAAAAGGGCCAGAACTGACTCAGAATTTGGAATCTGGGTTAAAGGAATTGATATTTACTTGTCATCAGGAAAATGCCTTACAGGAGCATCACTTAAATCTCTGTGCTGCATAACAGCTACCTCCATGGGCTCCAGGAGCATATGGTCTGGTTCAGGAAGCAAGCCCCTTCGATGGTGACTGGGAGCCCATATTATCATGCGTAATGAGGGAAAAATCAAGTGCAAGTCACAGCTGGCTCGGGATCATGCTGACTCTTGCATCTGCCACTAGCAGCTTCCCAGGCTCCCTATATGCATGCTCCTCACGAGCAAAATCTGAGGTGCCCCTAGGAGCATCTGAAGGAACACTCTGCTGAAACCATGGCACTAGACACGTTGGTTTGTTCTTGGCCTAAAAGAGCACAGAAAATCCTCTCATGTCTGCTCAGCTCTAATAGACATAATTTAATCTTCAACCTGATCAAAAAAGGTCCACTGAAGAAACATGTACATCAACTTCAGCATGCTCTGGATCAAGTCCTTTGTGCTATTGACGCATCCCAGCTCCTACAGCAATGCACAGAAAGTCACCTCCTTCTCTGATACGAAGACTCAAAACTGTGTCTAACTTGAGAAAACCCGACCATTCATATTCTAAGTCTCCACAGATGTGTCCAATCGTGATTATTTAAGTCTGTCGATATTTTACTTATTATATCACCACATTAACTACCTAGGCCTAGTCTTAGAGTTGAGATGGCATTTCCATTCCAAAACTCCTCTGGGGAAAGTTACAGGAGACTGTGGAAGGGAAATTATACGCAATTACCAAGAACGGCTACTTACAATCTCTCGATTGTTATTTTTAAAAGAACATTTTATAAAAAACGCACTCAGCTGGACATTAGTGAACTTGACCATGTCAAAAAAAAAAGAGTGGTTTTCATCCACTGCTATGCTTTCAGGGTCAATCTTCCCATTTTTCTATGGTTTCTGGGCTTTCTAGCTCCACAGCATCAGAGCATATGCCCCAGGAGGTGTGTGAGCGTGGAAGAACAACTCAAAACAGGCACTGCTGGATATTCAAGGTGTGGAGATCTCCACAGTCATGACTAAGGCACACAGCTCAGGGGTCTTTGCTTGAATAAGGACATTGCTCTTCAATGACAACTCACCAAGTCACAGATCTCAACTGTTATATATTTTGTTCTGTATTCACATGGTTTGCACCAAACAGTTGGATGATGTCAAATGGTGGCTCAACACAGACCCCCAGAGCCAGTACTTCTAAAACTTACTGTCTTCTCAACCAAATTTTTATTAGGAGCCTCATCGGGTCTTTGTCTTTAACTGTAAAATAATTTACATCCTTCCATCCCTTGGCACTTAAATGCCTTGAGAGGAGGATTTTGCTTGTTTGTGCAATGGATGGAAGGGGTTTTTTGCAACAGTCATCAAAGGGAGATTTTACCTGATATGGTCTCAAAGGCACCTTCCAAAAATCTACCCCATTTCACCTGCTGCTAAAGAACAAGGAAATCTCAGGAAATCTCTACTCACAGGAAAGCCTGATGTCTGCTCACAGCCTTTTCTTGCAGTATTTCCTTGGAAATACAGCTTCTCATTCACAGTCTCTGCCTCGTGCTGCAATTACTCCTTTCCTCCCGTATCTTTGTTCCTCCAGCACAACTTGTACTAAATGTCAGCTCCAAAACCAATGGTTTAGTCACAGCAGTGGCTGCAGTGTTAGCCTGCGGACTGTGACCAGAATTGCGAGCAGCAGAAGGCGAAGCCGTGGGGTCTCAACTGCTCATCTTAAGCCCTCCAAGTACCCTGAACAGAGCTTGAGTTCCTTCACTTCCAGGAGGTCGGGAGCCACAGCAGAAATTGGTTCTGCCAACACTTCAGGCTGGATCAGGCAACTATTGCAGCTCAGCACTACTGCAAGGAGTTTTGCTCCATCAGTCTTTGCAAAAGATGAACCCTTTTGCTGTGCAAAGGGCTTGGGTTTTGATTTATATAGATATAATGTCACGTATCGCCTAACACTAAAAAAAAATTTAAAAAAAATACACGTCTACATGGGTTTGGACAATCAAAGCTTCCTCAGTTTCTGATACAACCCCTCTTTTTTTGTCACTGACCATAGTGTGGCACAAACCTCATGGGGACATACTCCATCCAGACAAGAGGGATAAATTTCAGTTCCCAAAGCTGCCTAGTACAGAAACAAGTGGTTCCAGATCAGTGGAGGGAGGGGGGAATAAGAACATTTACTCCTTGGTATGGGAGAAGAAGCTGAGAAATGCCTCCCCCCATGCCTCTGTGTCCGACCCCACCACCCCATGCAAAGGTGCATCGGTGTCCAAGTTTAAGCAGATCCTCAGCCCATTCAGCAGCCCTACCCACAGCTGCCTTCCCCAGGTTAGCTCTACTCCTCTGATCACCCTTGCTTTTACCTCCCTACCGTGTCTTATTTGCTCTCCACTTGCATGGTCCAGCTATGAAAGAATCAATTGGCTACAGCCCTGCTGTTCCCAAGAAAATCAGGTCTCGAGGATTTTTTTTAAAGTTTTGCAAAGACATGAAGCGCAGAGCTAACATATATCCTGATCTCCTCCTGGCCATTTGTTGTGACAGCGAACCATAAAGCAAGGATACTAGCGCACCCGAGCCCCAGCTTTGCCAATAGCCTGAGCTGGAGGAGCATTTCAATCTCCCTTCATAACTTTGTGTAGCAAACCAGTGCAGAAGTGTGCAAGCCTCGCTACCCACGTGGGGCCAGACTCCAGAGCACTTTTGGCTAGTTCTGGTCCTTCAAGCAGCAGCAAGCTGGGTGCTGAAGGCTTCCAAAACTTCCAAAACCCTGCTTGCTTACAATCAGAAATGACCAACACGCTCAAGCGATAATGGATAATGAAAACCTCAGCTGGGGTCCCATACCACCTACAAGCTGTGATGGTAGAGGATGGCCAGCTCCTCAAACTGTAGGATAAGGAGAAAGTCAGACTGTGTTCTCCGTCTTGAAAACCCAGATGCGCACCATAGGGGCAGGATGAAACGAATCATTCTTTGATATTCAAGCACTTTCCAAACAGGAGAACAGGTATCAGGAGAAAACAAACAGATCCGGGTACAGTGCTGTGTACAGAAATGAACTAATATCAAGCTTGACTGAAAAAGTTGATTAAATTAGTTTAATTTAAAAGCCCAAACAAACCCTGAAGGAGGTTCTTTGTTTATTGCTTTTTACCGACAGCACACGTTACTGAAGAAGCACCATGTGGGCATGAAATATTTATTCATTAAATCTTTCATAAAGCTCCACACTATTGGTTTCACTCAGGATATATTTATAACTTGTCAAAGTCCACAAAAATCACTGCTTTTCTTTCCCTCACCTCCATCCCCCTCCAGACTGTTTATAAAAGGATTAGGCTTTCAGTTTTCGTTGCAATAAGCCCGATCCTCAGCTCCATTGCGGCTTGTACGCAAAGTGCCGCTTCTTTAATTGTAACAGGTTACTTGTAGTTAAAATAGTTCAGCCTGCCCTGTACCACCCAAAAGGGACCGTGACAGTGCTGCAAACCATACTGCTGCTTCACCGTGTTCCTGCCACGGGAATGGCAACATCATTCATTTACGGAGGAAGGCACCATGCACCGGTAGCAATACATGGAAATAAAAGTCAGGACAGACAGTCCACCCAAGCAAGGGAAAAGCATTCAGAAAGTGCATTCATTTCAGTATTGGTATGTCTGAGTCATTTGTTATCAAACCTCACTCCATCGGTGAAACCCGTTCTTGAACCCTTCCTTGGCTGTCAGCCAACCGCCAGATTAAACCCATGCTCCAAGTTGGGTTAATAACACACCAGTGTAAACAGTGCTATATTATCCTCAGTGTTAGCTGTAAACCTATGCAGTATTGTTTTACTATAGTTTTACTGACTACATAGCTCAGTCCAGTACAGGAATGAGGACAGGTTATACTTAAAAATGAAAGTACTTTCCCCCCCCGTAAGTGTGCCAAAATCCAGGATTTGCATTAGGACTGTGAGGGGACGATTGCATCAGTGAAACTGTCACCTCTCTAAGAAGTTGCACCGATACCTAATCTGGGTGCGAGCCAAATCTAATTTCCCCAAATAATCCTGAGCAATAAAAAAAGCACCCCAAAACGGATGCTGAGCAGGCACTTTAGGGGCACTGCAGGGTCCCGCGTAATTTTGGTGGCCATAGTCACTGCATGCATCCCTGCCTCGTTGGACCACGGGCTGTCTGGTCAGGCCTGCTCCTGTTTCCCTTACTCCATTTGTTTGTGAGAATAAATAAATATAAATACAGCATAAGCAGATGTCGTTGTCCCTGGAAACTAGGCTTGCTGGGTATGTTTCTGCTGAAACGGCTTCTTACTGGAAAATTAGGTTTTGATTAAAGTGTGTTCTTTTCTTGCTTTTAATAAACAGAGCCTGCTTCATGTGCAAGCTTTGGGCTTTTTTTTCACTGGAAACCTAAACCATCTTGCACAGCTTTGGTTTTTCAAATGCCTGACCCCCAGCAAGGGTTCCCCAGGCACAAGAGCACCTCATGGGGCATTGAGGAGAAGACATCTCAGGATGACTCCACAAGGAGAGACCAGACCCTCGTGAGAGAAAGTCTTAACCCAGACAAAAGGGCAAGGAGAGACCAGCACTCACATATAAATCCCATAAGGCACTGCTGCAACTCAAGACAACGTTTTGGGTATTTAATCCCAGAAACAACTGTCCTGACATTTCTGAGGGGAAAAACAATGACTTTTTTCCAGAGGAAAATATTGATGAGAACAAAGCAGAGGCTTCGCATTTATCATTTTTGGGAAGGTGAAAAATACCTTTTCTAAGCCAGTTCCACCAAAAACTCAATTGAGAAGCACAAAGAGTGACCCCAGCCGATGGGGCTTCACCCCAGGGGAAATCTTCCCCTTAGCAGAGAGCCTGACAGTACCCCATGGCCACATACCTAAACCACGGGGTCACTGCAGAACCAAGGCTGGGAGCCTCGTGGTAGGTACGTTCCCTCAGGACCACCTCCACTGCCCTCCCAAAAAACTTGAAACAAAAGGACCTATGTTTAACCAAACATTGATTTTTTCCCCTCGATAGCCTCCATCACTCACAGCGGTGCCAGCTAAAGCCAGAGCAGCGCACACCTCGCATTTCCCATTCACACAGTCTTTCTTTGTCTGAGTTTCACAACAGAAACACCAGGATAAATCATTTACTCTCGAGTCCACCTTACAAACCTGTCAGCATCTCATCCCTGCAAGCTTCTCTGCAACTACACCTCTAAACCTGAAAAATTATATTAAAAGGAAAATCAAATCAGAAAAGGTTGACCTCAAGCCCAGCAGACCTGGAGATACTCAAAAACTCTGCATTTGATAAAGTCTACAACTCGAACTTTTTGCAAAGCCTGTCCCACTGGCCAGGCTGTGCCACATTTGCACGTAGCTCAACAATTACTTACATTCCCAAAAGACACGTGGGGGCCTGTTACACTCAGTTTACCCCAAAAGGGCCTCACTTGGCAATATTAAGTCTTTTGAAAGTAACTAAAGCCAGCACCACATGCAAAAGATTTGCAGTTTCACACAATAGTGAAAAGACCATTTTCCCTATCAAGACAACATTACCCTGATGCTGCAGGAGCAATGGGCTAACTCTTGAATTTTCACATCCCAGACTGAGCGATCTGAGTCATGTCAAGGAAGGAAAGGAAAAACTACTGTGGGTGCTGTAATGAAAAAATGTTCTTCTCAGGAGCGAGTCTGCAAGGGGCTACGTGGGGCTGGCGGGGAGATGCCAAGCCACAATACGCTCCAGCAATTTCCAGCTGCTGCAAGCCCCCAAGAGACATCAGAGTCAACTGACATGGGTCCTACCAGGGCACATTTCAGCCCAAACACCCCCAGCTCTTCAGCCAAAGCTGGCATTATTTTTACCTCCCCTCCTCTCTTCCCCTCTGCCGTCATTAGGAGTGCAAAGAAAAAAAATGTTATTTTTTATACGCTCGTTAAGCATAATCTGCTAAATGTTCTATGCCAATGCATAAAGCTGCCTACTATGCTAATAGAATATTTAATTGACATTTATTTGCTGACTAGTTATTTATGCTAACGTCACCCCTCCATAATTAATAGTCTGCTAAAGTTGACTTGAAAAGCACACATAAAACACTGTACTAGGAGTCATTTGCAGTATTTAAAATAAAGAAATTCTGCAATCTATTTACATTAGGTTAGACTAAACTTGGTTTTGATGGAACAAGAGGATAAGGATCGGGCAAAGAAGATATAAAATTAAAAAATCTATATACTACTTCAGAAATATCCACAGTCTTTGACAGTACAACCTGCCAAAGAGATTTCTGAGTTTCATTTTACTTGGCTCGAGGGCCCAGTTCTTAGCTGATGTAAAACAGCATAAGCTCAGTGAATGCCTACTGATTTTCTTCAGCCTCAAGCTCTTAGGAAGTAATATTTCAGGTGAGCCTTCAGTGAAAGAGCTAAACCGGGGCCAGATCTGCTCTCAATTATACCAGTAGAAAAGCAAACTCATCTCAGATAAGCCAGTGGAGGCGAGCCAACTCCTCACAAAGATAAAAGGAGAAGTTCACCCCGCCCATCTGATTCCCCTACCTGCACTATTATCATGGACCTGCAGGCATAGTTTAAGTTTTATTTCCTCTGGGATGAGATTACCAGGGGAAAGTTGGCTTCGGTTAAAAAAAAACATCTGTGATCGCATTTTCTGAGAGAGAAGCTCTGGAAGCCTTCATCTATTTTCAGAAACATTATCTCTGTGTCACTCTCTGAAGAACCTGTGGACAAGATTTGCGGACACAAGCAATCTCCAAGAACGATGCTGAAACGCAAGTGTATGGGCCACATCACCACCACACCCAGCTGTGTCCCTCAAAAAAGCCTCCTGTGCACCTAGGGAGTCTTGAATGACACCAAATCCACACCCCAAGCAGAAAGTGACTGCTCAAGGCTTGCTCTTCTCTTTGCTCCTGCCTCACCTTCTCCCCTTACTGCTCCTCTTGCCATCTCCTGCACCCCATTTTCTCTCAATCCCACTACTTTCTGCTGTAGTCCAGTCCCACCATCTGTTCTAACCACTACATCCATCAATGATTTCACTTGAGCACTAACAAAATGGAAAAATTGGCTCAAAGTTAACTTATTTCTTCCATCTATCTATTCATCTATCTGACATCTTGCACACAAATCAGCTGTGCAATACAGCCAACCACCTTTTGACTATGCAGAATCCGGTGAGTCCATAAGTTTTGACATGGCCAACCAGATCCACTTCTCCCCTCCCCTACACCAGTGATCTCAAACAGCAGGATTTGGCTTTGTGATAGATTCAGATAATGGTAAAAAAAAAAAATAAAAAGGGAAAAAAAAAAGTTGTCATTTGAAGGCAACCCGGTTTGCTGTGGCACAAGTTTTATCTCAGTTTTCATCCATACCCTGCCCAGAATCAGATCCAGCACTTTGAGTGAAATTCTCCTCCTTTGGCCTGGTTCTAGGACAAAAGTTAACCTGACGCAAGTGAAACAAAAACCTATTTCAAATAGTGACCAAATCACAGAATCGTATAGGTTGGAAAAGACCTTTAAGATCATTGAGTCCAACCGTAAAATTATGATGTTCACCTTCACAGAAAGTCTAGGCAGGCAAAATGCTTTATGTCCACCACTCTTTAATGGCATATTTCACTTGATGAAGCTCAGCACCATTCAAGAGGGACTCACTTCACCCCAGGATCAGGCTTTTCAGCTTTAATCCTCCTTATATTGGTGTAACAGAGAAGTAAAGGCTGCTTTCCGACACATAATTGCAGTACAATTGATCACCTTGATCACCAAATCCAGGTATAGATGGTGTTCAGAGGTTTTTCCCATCTGTACCGGTTCATTGTAAAATCAAAATATAGACCTGGTTCTGCCCTCGCTGTATTTCTGTACATCTCCAGTCTCCTCCACTTCTGGTTTACACTGCAAGCAGACTCAAGCTCGCTGTGCGGATCTACACACAGAAATGCCCTATTTGAATTTCCATCTGTCAATAACATTAAAGCAGAACCACCGCGGCAATTACAAGTGTACACAATAATCTTGTCGACCAGTGTCTCTAGCCCATCCCAGAATGCATTAAGATAGTGCCAGGAGAGATTCGGCTCTGTTGGCTCAGCTGTAAATCTGCAATCTGTACAAAAACACCCAAGTGTCAATCAAAAGACGTTCCTGCTCTCTGCGTGGTTCACAATGCATAATTTAGCTACTACGCTTGTTAGGTTCTCCATGCTGCTCTTCTACCCGATGGTAAATGTGTTCATGAACCCAACTGTCATCAACAAAGGAAAACAGCACATGGAAATCACAGGCTAAATGAGGCAAGAGACCTCTTTTCCTTTCACAGTTAAAGGAATTTCTAGTAAGGGAAAGTTTAGTTAGACTTTAATTTTTAACGTTCAATGGGTAAAACATCCCAAGGGATGGAGGATGTTGAAAAACAACCGCATCAGCTCTGCGCTGAGGAGGACAGTGCTTGGGTAAGGCATAGGAGGGGATAAAGGCTACCCCTGTTTCCATGCAGGCTAATAGGGGAAATTTTAACTAACTGATGGAAAGTCTATGTCACATCCCACCCCTACAGTGCAGAAAACAAATCCTACTATACCACCACAGCCCTGCCACTGTCAATGAACTTTGAAGCAGGTTGTCCTTCCTCATCTCAATTACAATTGCTGAGGGGCCTTGTCAGAAAGGATGAAAATTTCACACTCAGCTACATCAGGCAGTAGCTACCCACTGCTCTACACCACAGTTAATATGCAATAAAAAAGAAATCTCTGTCCCAGGACGTGACTTTAGAGCTGATCAGTGCCAAAGCTACAGACCATAAGGACAGCTTCACACTTGCCTCAGCTAGTTCATGAATAAACATCCAATTCATTCAAATGAGTTCTATATTAACTAATTTAAATAATTTTCATTTTGCTTTGAATGGTAAACAGATCTATTCTGCCAGGATAGTTGAGTTTGCAATTCAAATTACACACCGATTTGTAATGAGAAAAATATAATTAATGGCAAAGCTTGAAGTAACTACAATTTTACTCCTTTGATTTCCTTCAGGGAAGGAGGGGGTGGAGGGTGAAGCTCACAGGCACACATGCACTCACACCGCCCTTTCATAAGCCAATACATTTTATTGCAAACTCAAGTATTTGGCTTGAGCAGTCCTGTTCTAGTGCATTGCACCATAGTGTCATGGGAGGACGTAACATGACTTGACATTATACTCGCAGGCCCCATGATGCAATACTAACGTCACCCAATAAATAATCATGTAACAGTCTGTAAATTAAATTACTTCCTTCTATTGGGGTCATAAACAGTAATTATTTGGCAGCTGCCCCTTAAAAGCTCTGTGTGTGCTGAACATTAAATCAAGCTCTATTCATTTGCTAAACTGAACTGGCCCGTTTTTTCACATCTCTCTCCCATCTAATGAAATTCTTCGTCCTATCACTCTGTACCATTCTTGTCTGGCATCACATTTATAAGATGAGAGCCGATCAGTCTGATCTTATCCGTAAGCAGAAACAGAGCATTGTCCCAGTGCTGGTATTTTGCCCATTAAACAAGTCCTTCTTGGCAGATCTGCTTTTTAACCAAAGCCCTCAGCTCCTGATTAAAATCAAACCCTAATGACAGATAACTGGCCCTGGTCATGCTGTTTGCATGGTCTTGCCAACAGATACCCTCATTGTAATCCAGATGTGCCGAATCAGGCTCTTAGAAAATGGGTCCATGCAATTTGAAGCTGGCTTTCGTTTCTTCCAATGGTTTGACAACAAAATAGTGTGCAATGCCAAAAAGGTAAAAAACCTCCACAGAGTTCATAGAGAACACCATTTTCTCTATAACCAATGCAAAGTCTGATCCTGCAGGCTTCACCAGATAAAACTCGCAGCACTCCAATGAAGTTTGGCTCGTTAAGATACATTCACTGATCAGCCAAGCAATTAAGCACCGGACAAACTCCAAACATCCACGTACAGTAAGTCTAGTACTCATAAACTACCTTTAAAAGCTGGCCAGAGCTCAGTTCTCCCTACAGCAGATGAGGGCACTCTTGAAAATCCAGCCTCTTCTTTGTGGTGTCCCAATGGGAGCTACAATCTTTGAAAGCCACCCATGACCACAGGCTGGACCCTGCAGGCAAACACCCAGAGGAGCTCTGCGATTTATGAGCACGTTTAGGACCTCTCTCTTTTCCAAGTGAGAGAAGTCCTGAAGGCTCAAATCCTCCTGGGCATTTTAGATGCCTCATTCCAAAATACAACTCAAGCTCTTAAATGCTTAAATCTCTTTTGAAATTACAATCTATGCATTTAATTTATTCTTCTGAAAGCTATACTCAGACATATTCAATAGAGTTTATTCACTGAGAATAGGAGTGGAAAAAAAACCAAACCAAAACAGGGCAGTTGCCCAAATTTAAGACCCTGGCATACAGTTCATGACCCAGCCACAGGAGAAAGGAGGTATGACACACTGCACATTTGCAGTCATTCAAGCAAGACAATTCACACGAAGTAGCCACAACCCAAAGAGCAGATTCCAACATTTCCATGAAAAGCAGTTGCCTCTGGTTACAAAACAATCGTTATTTTCTATTAAGACAGTCGATAAGATCTCTCACCCCTTGACCCTGGCATGTTGAGATTTAGTTTACGGCACTGTACACCTTTCTGGTAACATTGATTATAATCCACATAATAAAAGGTAGTTTAAGAGACCAATAAAATAAAACACCTAACCCCTCTCACATCGGCTTGATTTACTAGTGCTAAGCCAACAGATTTCTCAACCATATTTGTCATCAAGAATTCTTTTTTTTTTAGGCAATCAATCCTCTGTTTACTCAAAAGACACAGACCAGAACAAAGAGATAAGCTTAGCTCAGAGTTCGGCATACACAAGGCAAGAATGTCAGCTCTGATTTAAAGATCGTGTCTACAGCTCACTTCAGTGGGAGGTCAGGCAGCACCTACACCCGGAAAAATCACACGTGGCACACAAACGGCATGTACACTTTTTTCGATGGTCACATGCAACAGAAAGTAAAAGAATAACTTCAGCAGCAGAATCCTTAAATGAGACTTTTCTTAAATGCATGTACAAGCTGGAGGCTAAATATTCATCTCTTCTTCCCTTGATCCAGAATAAATGGGATATATGGTAAGAATACATACGAGTAACAGTGACAAGTATGCCTCTGCTTGGAGCTACACAGTGGTAAGGATACACAGCTGTTCCATTGCTGTACACAGCCAAAAAAACACCATTTTTTTTCTTACACACTGGGGATCAAATTGTATTATTAGCAAACTGTTCCACACGGCCCATTGGGTAATCTAGAGCTCTTGCATTCAGCTTTTGTGCACCTAATAGCTGATAATCAGGACATGTCCTAACCTATGATGACCAAATTTTGCTGCCTTTAATCACTGGCACTAAAAGCTGCAAGAATCTGGCAATGGAAGGTTTTAAACTTTCAGGGCAAAACGCTTGAGTGCACAGCCAACTTCTGGTTTGGGTTACACCCAAAGTGATCTTGCTTATTTTAGTTTATTCTCAATCTGAATTTCATTCTTCCTTCCTACAAGAACAGGATAATTTTCTCCCCTAACTGAAAATCACATCTTTACAACTTAGCAGTAAGTTTCCTTTTTAAAACAGTTTCCTATAGAATGGCCTTCTGTTGTTACCAACCAGGGCAAAAACGCCTTTGCTAGAGGCCGACTGGCAAACCGAATCACCCATTGACCTGTGGAGACCTGACCCTGACTGCATCACCCAACACCAGCTGAGGATCTGGAGTACCCATTCCAGATGGACTGGAAGTCTGGAGATTAACCACCAGCCCAATAGCAGAGCATGACCCTAACAAAACACACAGAACTCACCATCTGGAGGCATCAGGACCTTGTTATTCTGTGTACACCAGCCAACGGGGTGAAGATCTGCTGTCATCACGTCACACCAGAAATCCGCCCTGCGGTCATCTCCATAGCCGCAGTAACGAAGCAGTAAGAGCTGTCCACATGTTGTAATGATGGTAGCCACCCAATATGTGTCCGGATTGCTCTTGTTGGCCACTTCTAATTTCATTCCTGGTTGGAAACTGCTTTGAAGGCTGATTTCAACCTTACAAAATGAGAAAGGCATGGTGTTACCTTTTCTTCTTTGAAGGAAGACCCCCCTCCCCAGCTAAGCAAGGTAACGCAGCCCTTAAAGAGCAGCTCTGGGATAGGACACAAGTTGATTGTGCTCCTTAATCCAACGACCTCCTTCACAATCTGTCTGGGCAGGACCATTCCTACTTCACTGGCATATACTCCATCATGCAAGGTCCCACATGCTCCAAAGAGGCTGTCCAGCAGTGGTAACCTCAGGTGCACTACATCTAAGAGAGGACTGGTACCCATCTTTGCATCATAAATCTCACTAATGCCTGGGAGAAAAGCAGTATAACTCCAATGAGGTTGCATTTCCCACTGCACAGCTCCATCAGGCAAATCAGAGGACACATGGGAGGTAGGGCAGGTACTAAGCACCTCTAGGAGTTAAGCCCAACTGTAATAATTAGTCCTACAACACCACTGAAGCACCTCTTGAGGCTTGACAAGCATCAAGGGCTGAATGCTGTACCAGGCAGACCAAGGAAAGTGTTTCCATTAAATCCATCCCCAGCAGCTCAAGCCTCAACTGATTCGCTCTCCCAGCACCCTAGTAAATAAGGCATGACCCACTGCTGAAAGAAGCAAATGGTTTGGGTCGCTGTCCTGCCACCTGATGGAGATGTCACTTTCATTTATCTCATCGGTGACAGGTCACATGTAACTTCCCTTAGGACACTGGAGATGCCAGTGCATCTCTTCTAGGACACTGCAGGGACTGCTGTTAAACACTAGGGCCTGCTGTGGGCACATCATAACGTATCTTCCAAGGGCCAGTGGGATGTCTCTAGCTGCTGTTGATAAAGAACAGGTGAATGCTGGTTCACTGGTTCAGGTGCCAGCTTTGTCTTCAGAAAACCATCCAAAACGTAGCCTGTTACCCCCTATGAGATGCTTAAGGACAGGTTCTTACAGGTTTCTTAGTACTTTATCTCCTACTGAAACCAGAGAGATTATAAAGTCGGTTTAAGCCTGACTCTGATTAACGTCTCATTTAAATGACAGGTTAAAATGCTTCTTTTACTCACGAAGATAAATATAATATGGTCTGCTTGGCCACCTGAGGACTTCTCAGACTTGGGGATGCCAAGTTGCAGAGAAAACACTGAGCTCCTCTGGGATGTCAGTACTATTCCCTCACTCATCCCACTCCAGCTCATGACATGAGTGCTGCCCAGTCAAAGCCATTTATTATTTGCAGATTACAACACTCCACATGCCTTTACTTGTGCGGGCACTTCCATCAGCATTAATGCCTGGAGTCACAGAATAGTTGAGGTTGGAAGGAACCTCTGGAGATAGTCTAAGATTGAAGAAGGTCTGTGACATTTACTACTTAGTCGTAAGATAGGATCTTAGATCTTCTGATGCTAAGGGTCCTCATTAGTAATGCAGGATACATGTTCATTTGTATTTTTCCTCCTTGTGCTCACCATAAGCAAAGACCAAAGTGGTATTCTGGAAGCAAGGGACTTGGGACTGGAAATCACAAGAAGAGGGGAATCAAACAGACAGATAGTATAACCTTCTCTGACAGCTTTCAGGTTCCTAGCCAACCCAGACTGTGAAGCAGAGTGGCTAAGGATGGCTCCCAGCACTAACTTGCCTCGCATCGACAGTCCTAGGATTTAGGTGCTGTGAGACACTGCAGTCAGCAGGATGAGGTGGGCATCTCCACACACCTAAAGACATCCTTAAGGGCTTGATGAAACACAAAACTTTCACCTGGATCTGGTATTTGGGTCAGGGCCCAGAGCAGAACCCTGGAACAAAATGCTCTCTCTAGACAGCTGATGGACCAAGGATAAACTCTACAATAAAACTTTGGCATTGCCCTGTAATACTCCAGTATAGAGAATTGCCAACCTTCGTCCTGCAATACTCTACTGTTGTTAAAATGGAAGCAAATAGGGGGTGGAGGATTGTGTTATTTTTTTCAGATGTAGATGGAAGAGAGGCTTTTCATCACTGCATCTCCTTACCCCTTCAAAACAAGCCAAGAAACCACCAGGAGACAAAGGTGGTTTAACGGTGTGGATGTAGTCATCCAAACAGAGACTTCTCTTAAAGTAGCAAGAAGTTCTTCAGGAAGCTTTCTCACTGCAGTACAACTACACTGTTCCCAAAGGACATCTCTGCCACCAAACAGACTCAGTGTAAAGCAGCCCAGAGCGTCACAGCTAAAACCCCTCTCTTCATGCTGAAGATATCCACATCCTCCAGAGCACGCAGACCAGCCAAGTGAAGCTGGGAGCAGAGGAGCCGACCAATAAGCGGCTGTAGCAGAACGGGCTACAGTTCTGATGAGGCAGGTAGGAGGATGAGCAGCACCATCCTCAGAGGACTTGCAGTTGAGGACAGAGAACCACCATGATTGGTCATGGCTTGACTCAGATGAAGGCATCACAACACCTTCCCACTGGGCCCCAACATCTCTGACAGCAGAGTCTTGTGGTTGGATGACAAAGATGTCCCAGAAAAATCTACCGATGTGGCCACATGTGCACGCCCTTGACTGTGATGAAGAACTCATACATCAGCTTAATTTCTGTCCCATGTCTTCATGTGACATCACACACATGTGACATGACACACGTGGAGCTGAATAGAAGAGGTTAAACAACTGGTGGTGGATGGAGAAGCTGGTCCCAGACAACAATATCCTTGACTGTGATGGGCTCTGCTTGGAGACAGAGTCCTTTTTTCAAAGCATGCTCTGATCTTCTTCATCAATCAAGATATCAGAGACTTCAAATGCTACTTGCACTAACACGGACCACAGCCACAGACCATACTGTAACTCCTATGGCTGTCTATATGAGCCATGTTCACCCAGGAAAAGCATCACCTACCCAAGCACTTGGTTCTCATGCTCCTGAGACAGCATCTCCAGGCAGGAGGCTGAGAGATGGTTTCCTATGGGCCATGCTGGGCTCTAGTGCTGAGTGACCCTGCTAGTCAGTAACCCATGCATTAAGAGGACAGCTTTGGAGAAATAAGGCACTCTTGTGAGATGAATCTCTATGGGTTGGGATGGACAGCAATGAATTAACAAGGAGAAGGAAAAATAGATGAAGAGAAAGAAATTAGTGCATTAGAAGCAAAAGTAGAGCACTATAAGCTCTCAAAAATGGAAAATTTGAACCCAAGGCAGAGGATAAGGCAGTAGCATAGACACAGCGCTGCGAGCGTGACTGCAGATGATGCAAACACACCAAGTTCACCTAACACCAGCTGGGGGGCCATTCCTACGCAGGTTGCCGCATGCACAGAGGGATGATTTCTCCCCAAAATGGTCAGACCCCACTTCAGTTCTCCAGGGACCCCTGAAAACAAGAAGAGGGAACGCACGCAATGCCAGCAAAGCTCAGACGAAGCACGTACGTGTTTGAAGGAGGTGTGGGGAGCAGCACTGGCTCCTGTTTCTTCCAGGAACTCGTCCCAGTTGAAGTCTGCGTCCTCAATGCTGGAGCCCTCATCTGTTCAAAAGAAAAAAAGAAACAGAAAGAAAAGCAGCCTAAAACACAGCCAAAGAAGGCAAAAGTTGTGTCAAAGAGTTCAGGTTGAGAGTAGCAACCAGTATAAACATCAACACAAGGGAAAACAGAAAGCTTGTTTTAAAGATCTGTGCTTACCTAGTTTGACTGACTCCTACTACGCTTTCAGCAGACTTTGGGACTTTAGCAGCCAACACTTTGAAAACAGAAATGGCTCTGCTCTCACAGCAGTGGGGGAACAAACCCGTCACACTGCAGCCGGCACTTGTGCTCTTTTATTTTGTATTTGATGACTCTCTTGCTGCAAGGGAGGTGGCTGTGTGTCCACTATCACAAGGGTTCAATGGCCTTGCTCATGCCCCAAAATCAGGTCACCCGGCACTATTAATTACAGCAGTGCCCCGGTGACAATATTAGAAGTTGCTTCTGTTGGCTGAGCAGTGTGTAGAGCAAACACCCCAACCCTCGGGGCCGGGGAGCCCCACATTCAGCCCTGCCACCCTTCCTCTCCTTCCTCAGCATCCCTCCACCCAGAAATCTCAGCCGAGGCCCCCATGCCTCCTTCTTCCCCCAAGACTACAGCTGCTTTCCCCCAAATCCCCCAGCACCCCTCACCAGACCACTATTGCCTTCTTGCTCCCTGCACTTGTCCTTGCCCCATTTCAGATCTGGGGCTCTGCATCATGCCTCCCCCATCTGCACCATTGCCCCACACGATCCTTCCCCAGGGTGAAGGACTTGACATTACTACTCTTTATTATTTTTTTTTTATAACTGCGCTGAGTAGAGCAGAGCTGGGGCCTCAAACCATTGCTGAAACACACACCGCAATAATTAAAAATAAATCTTCTTTCACTTACAGAAAATCAGCCAAATCTGATTGTTTTCATTTTGTTCCCAAGCAATCTCGCAAACCCAGTTTCATCCCCAGAGCAAAAATATTTACAGTCTAGCAATGAGCTCTTTGCAATAAGCATTTATCAGCCAAACTCTGCGAGACCCTTACCTGCCCAAACATTCATCAGCATGGTCATGATGTAATTAAAGTGACTCATGACAAACTGAATTAAGAAAACTCCCCAGACAGTTTTATGAAGAAAACGGCAGGGTTAATTTATTGCAATTATTGCTACAGGTCTCCAGTTTTCAGGACCAGAAAATTATGTTGTGCAATGGGAATCTCCCATTATTAAAAGTGGAAGACATAGGTTTTATTTGCTGCCTGTGGAGCCAGACATACATAGGTGAGGGGAAAAAAGTGGATCAGAAGAGGGTTTTTGAGACAGAGCTGGTGGAGGGTAAAGATCTGTCTGGGAATTCAAAGAGGAGCGCTGAGCTGTCATCACTGTTAAACACTGCGCACCGCTGCATCAAGTCTAAGGTCTGACTCCTTGCCTTAAACTCAATTAACCTGCTTAAATATGAAGATGTAAATCAACATTTACTCCCACGATAAAGTGGCTACCAGATGACTTTTCAACTCAGCAAGACAAGAAATAACCCAACTCCATGATTACAACCTGAAAATAGACAAATTCAATGTAGAATAAGGGATGGGCCTTGTTTTGTTCCTTGCAATCATTGCAAAAACCTCCAGGCATACAGGCTGACTCCGTTTGAGATATTTGACCCAAAATGAGGGGTTTGTTCATTCTTGACTGAAAGATAAGCCACAGCTTAACCACAAGGTAGGAGCTTGGTGCAAAAATTGCTAAGAGTTTCCTTCATCTGTGTCATGCAGACAGGCAACTTAGATGATCAGGGAAATTTTTCAGCCTTAATGTCTGCAACCCTGTGGAGTTAATGTTTTAGAGAAGAGCCAGGTCCAGAGATTTCAAAGGCTGAGCTTCTAAAAAAAGTATGGTAGTCCACGAGTAGATGGGCAGATATGGTTATCCATCCCAGGCTTAAAATTACTCCGATGCTTAAGGAACTTTCCACCCTGAGCACAACCAACCCCATCCCACTAAAAGTCAGCAACATCTGGCATGAAAAGCAAGAGGTGAAAAGCTAAAAGTGCCTGGTTGCTCCCCGCTTCTGCGTCCAGCTGCGCTTGTGCTATTGGGATGGGCTGCTCAACAACCCCAAGGACATCTTCACCTCAGGACACCTGACACGGACAGGACATTTCCAGGTCAGCCCTGGGCTCTCTTTTCTGCTCAGATACTTCTACTTCAGAGCACGAGGCACTTCCCTCAGCCCACAATGCTCTCTGTATATTCTCAGTTTTTATTACTGCTTCTTGCTTTAAGCTGCTGGGTGAGTCCAGACAAGTATCTCCTTTTCTCCAGCCTTCCTCAGTAGTCTTATGGGAAGGAGTCATTCCATAGAGCCGTAGAAGCAGGGATTTTTAGGCAGTTCAGTATATAACCTCCAGCCCTTGCAGGGAGCAATGTCTCCCGGGTGACAAAATCTTCTCCAGAATTTGCCAACAGGACGTTAATTATGTTAGCATTACAGATGCTAGTTATGGATGCAACAAGTCCTCCTGTACTTCATAATCTTATTACCCGTGTCCTACTCTGCCACGTGCCAACACAGAGAGAATCACTAGCCCCACTGTTCCCGCAGCCACACCGGCAGGTTCATTCACATGCAGTCCAGCAACACTCACAACAGCACCCGTTTAAAAAAATATCACCCATATCACTCCTTTCTAAACCCAAATAGAGAGGGGTTTAGACCCCAGGGGGAGGCAGCGTGAGAGCTGCAGCCTTCCCTCCCTGTCAATTCATTTCTCTCTGACACATCGCAAGTCTGACTCCTTTACCGTGTTTTATCTGCAGACTTTATCAGGAAATTACTTTTACAAGGTCTGTAAAAATAATGTCAGAGTACTCATTTATCACGGTATCAGTGTTTTATTTTGCTTCATTTTATCACAAAGGATTTTGAAGGGATTGTAAGCTTCCAAAGTGTTCTTTTATGGACTTTGTTCCCATCTAGAAATGTGGCAGGGGAGCAGAGACAGCATGGCCCAGGGATGAGACCAGCCCAAGGGACCCAACCCCATCCATACATGTAACGGGGCTGTACACAAATATCCTCATCCATCAGAAAAGCCCTACTGCTGGGGAGAAGAGGACATCTCTTGTTGATCTCTCTCAATTGCCTGGAGATCCCCCCATTAAAATGCAGATAGAGAAATGCAAAGTCTTTCTTAATGTACAACAACGAAGATTGTGCCCACTTGAGAAGCAGTTATCACAAAGCCGATCTGTTCGTCGCTCCTCAAGACACGCGCTCCAAGAACAAAGTCCTGGCTCTGCTGGAGAGCTGCAAAACCCCAGGTGCCAGCATTTCACAGAGCACCCTGCGAGATGACAAATTTGGCACCAGGCCTATTCTACATATCATCTCCCTTTCCAATTATTGGTACTTAGGCCCAGTGCTCTTTCTCAATGAAAGGCTGGCTAGCCTACAATACCGTGATGTATAAACAAGCCCAGGATGGCAAATAAAATCAACAAGTCATTATCTGTGAGCCTCTCAATGGCTTTAAAGTGCTCATGCATTGACACTATAAAAATGCAACTGTTCCAGCTGTTAACAGCCTCCCGGGATGTTTGGCTACGGGAAATAAAGGGGATAAAAGACCCAAAACCTGTGGCTCCAGAAACACAGATTTTTCCCAGGCTTCACTGAAGGGGAACATATTTGTGGCAAATTGCTTAGCCATCTTATTTATAGCACATAGATACATTCATGACTTTTTCAGCGCACAGAGAACCGAAATGCTTTAGCAGTTAACATACTAAGTGAGGCGGGGGGGGACAGGACCTGATCAACCACAAATCTCTGGCATGGCCTTGGGAGAGTCACCAAGATCCATACCCCAAAGAAATGTAGGTACCACAGGCCATTTCTTCTCATTCCAAAACCAATGTCTATGGTTGGCCAACTGAATCTCATCCTATAGGCTCCTGCCTCTCTCCCATGGATATAAATGGATCCAATGGTGCGTAGATCAGGCTGCAGGTGTCCACCCTGGAAATGTCTGAATTAGAGGA
Organism: Mycteria americana; assembly: GCF_035582795.1. NCBI lineage: Eukaryota > Metazoa > Chordata > Aves > Ciconiiformes > Ciconiidae > Mycteria > Mycteria americana. The sequence goes on from NC_134365.1 coordinate 4,980,906, forward strand.
CGTGAATCCCACCTTGAGAGAGGGGTCTGCATCATGTGAGCAACAAGGATTGAGATGTTGCCTCTGCTCCAGCCAGGGTTAGCTTTCTTCATCCTCAGTGGGGAGAAACAGGCAGCTGCAGATGGCAACTCAACCCAAAGGCAACCCAGGACCTGTGTTAAAATGGGATGACTTGCTTTCTGGAGCTCTGTCTTTCTCTCCACTGGTGATACAGGCAGCATCAGATGACTAGGTTTTGCAAGGTGTTTTAAGACACCTCAGCTCCAGATTCAGATGTTTAACTCTAGAGGACCCAAAGCAGTCATCTCTCTGAGTCACGCTATAGAAGGGAGGCTCTTTCTCCTCCACATCTATGGGAGAACCCAGGGGAATATTTATGTTCTTACCTAAGGTAACATAAAGAGTGTCCTGCTTCCCTTAGGTGGGATGAATCCAGGTTTCTCATCACCACCTCTCCATACCTACACATCCTCCCCTTCACAGAGACAGTGCACTTCGCCTCCTCCTGGATGCCTAGAGACATCCATTAGATGAGGGCAACCATGTGTGACACTTCCCCCCGGGTAAGTTTCTATCATGAAACTATTTCTGGTTCAGCGGTTTACTTGAGACAAACATGGTTTCTAAGCAGTTAGTACACTGCATCTTTCTTCCATAAGCATGTCCAACTTCCCTTTGAAGCCATCTGAAACAACCACAACCACTGCATATACCATGGAAAAAACCCAAAACTTTGGCTAGGCTAACAACCCCACAGCACAGGCAAGTTTCCACCTCTCTGTGTCCCACCTAACATGCAGAGCTTAAGAGCCCAGTTGAACCTCTAAGCATCGTGGCAAGACCAACTGGACTACCCCACATCTCAAACACGTTTTCAGTGCAACAGAGTCAGTTTGCATTTTTTATAGGACATCCCTCTCATTTTTCTCTACCCCTGCTGACCTCTTGAAAGCCCACCTGCATTTCCATCTCAACTGCACAAGCATAAAGCAGTTGCTTGCTGAGAGCTGCCCAGGTGGGCACTGGCAACCTGCAGGCCAAATGTGCCACCCTTGTTGATTACTTTCATGGCAAAAGTTGTAGAAGATGGTTGCATGGCACAAAGGGGCTGTGCAAAACAGCTCATCCTCACTCTAAAAAGCTTACAAAGTCACCTCAAGGACCACAGCTCATAGTTTAACTGGCATGGTCTTACATTGCTGTGAGTCTTCCCCCCCCAACTCATTAGTGAACGTGGCAAAGATTCAAAGGCCGGTCACAGCTTTCCAATGGGTGGTGTCCAGGGAAATAGGAAAATCACTGAGTCACTATGAGAAGTGAAGAAACTAAAGGCTGGCTGGCCAAATTTCTTAGGTGCTGTGGGAGAAACAGTGAAGAGTGGACCAAAGACACAGCTTTGCAAAGGACTTCAGCACAGCACTGACCAATAAAGCACAAACAGCACCACTGGAGAGAAAAGATGCAAAAGACACTGAAGGCAAAGTATGCAGAGTTTTTAAGCAGTCACCCCAACACTGCTACTGTTGCATTCGAGTAGTTTTGAATCAGTGATTCACCACTCGTGAGGGTGAATATTTCCATGAAAGGAGACTGTAGGCAGCCCTTTAGGAGGCCCAGCTGCAAGCACAGACTTTCATCTGCCACATCTCAGGATCCTTTTGTCAAGAATAGCTCTTACAGAAACGCAAGCAAGTTCTGGAAAAGCATTCAAGCATATGAGCACCAACACAAGTACCACAATGCAAAAACCAAACCCTTTTGTACAGATTAACTGACTGATAGCTCAGTGTTGCTCTCCACGAGTTCATCAGTTGAGCTCTCCCATGCAAACACAGAGCAAGGATGAAGTTACAAGTTATAGCTGGGCCAAATTAACAACGAAGTGCCACTGGGAGAGGTCCCATTCCCACCAGCATGTGCTCTGGCCCTCCCTCTTCCTCCAGCCAATTGTCCTGGTTTCGGCTGGGATAGAGTTAATTTTCTTCCTAGTAGCTGCTATAGTGCTGTGGTTTGGGTTTAGTATGAGAATAATGTTGATAACACACTGATGATTTAGTTGTCGCTAAGCAGTGCTTACACTGGTCAAGGACTTTTCAGTTTCCCATGCTCTGCTGGGTGCACAAGAAGCTGGGAGGGGGCACAGCCAGGAAACTGGCCCAAGGGCTATTCCATACCATATGGCGTCATGCTCAGTATAGAAACTGGGGGGAGCTGGCCGGGGGGGCAGCAATGGCTGCTCGGGGACTGGCTGGGCATCGATCAGCGGGTGGCGAGCAATTGCATTGTGCATCACTTGTTTTGTATATTCTTTTATCACCATTATGATTATTATTTTCTCTTCCTCTGCTGTCCTATTAAACTGTCTTTATCTCAACCCACTGGCTTTACTTTTTTTTTTCCCCGATTCTCTCCCCCATCCCACTGGGGTTGGGGAGAGGGTGAGCGAGCAGCTGTGTTGTGCTTAGTTGCCGACTGGGGTTAAGCCACGACACCAGTTCAACTCACAAAGATGGCAGAAAATTACTCACTTTTTTTTTTTTTTCTGGATTACCTTTCTGTTGGGCTAGCGAGTTGATTGACTCAGCCCAGGGTGTGATGGGCAGCAGAGGTGGTGCAAGAGAAGAGATGGTATAAAGAGGGGTCTCCCATTTTGGTATCAGAAAGAAAGTAGATTGGGTCTAGCCATAATGTCGAACTTCACCATAAGATACAGTCTCCTCCTGTTAAGGCTAGATATGGGAAGTCAAAGCACCTAATTCCAGCAGAAATCACCAGAAGCTAGCACTTATTTTTCTCTGTCTACCATGATGATGCCCAAATTTAGCGCAGTGAATCCTCATCTTTAAGTGCTCATCCCAGAGCATTAGAGAGCATCGAGTCATACCCATGAGCGCAAGGACAATATGAGACCAGATCTCCACTGGCTGATCTAATGTCTTGTGAAGCCCTCTCACCTGAAGCACTCAAAAAAATTGTGAAGGAAATGAGGGTGAAGGTCAAAACAAAGGAGAATTGCTGTAATTTCTGAATGTTCATTTCCTCTCTTTAACCACAAAACTCCAACAAAACAAAAAAGGGTGGGGAAACTGGTAGAACACAATATAATGTCCTGGGAAAAGTTTTCCATTGCTTTTTGCTCAAATTTTGAATAGCTGCTACGTACTGTAGAAGAGATCCAGAAGAAGAAAAGCTCAAACTTCCCAACCCATCAACCATGGGACAAAGTCCAATCTGTAAGCCTCAAAAAAGGCCTTCAAGATGTACAACCATTCCCAGTGCTGCCCTGGCAACACGGCTGTCCCCACCTCTACTGGTGATCAGCTGGAGAGCTGTAACAGTGAAGACAACCCATGGGGGTGAGGGAGAGCTCACCTGAATCAAACTGGTCCTTGTTGCCATTGGCCGGGCTCTGACCCTTCTCTGGGGAGAGATGCTGGGTCTCTTGCATGGTGGCGATGAAAGACGCCCTTGTCTCCATGGTTCAGAGGAAGAGGCTTTGCCTTCCTAATTCATCCTGCAGCCAGGAGCGCCTAGAGGACAAGCTAAAAGGAAAAGAAAAAAACAATGAGTGATTTGTTCTACCTACAACAGCCCATCCCCTCAGCCTTTCCTAATGGTTTTCAAGTTATCCCATGTTGATTGTAATCCTTCGATCCTGCTCTCTCCTGCAAGGTGAAGCTAGAGTTGGATGAGGAACCACAACGAAGGACTTTAGTGGCAATAATATCATAACAGCAGTAACAAAAATAATAACAACAGAGAAGATAATGAGGTAATAAACAGCATCCACAGGATTCACATCTCAAAGTTCAGTCCAGCTCCCTGTACTACCAACAGAGGGAAGGACCAGCCCATAAGGTGGCACAACCCATGCCAAAAAAAAAAAAAAGGGCAGGAAAGGCCAACTCAGCCATCCTCCATCAAGTCCAGCCCTTGACTTCCAACTTTTTGATGGCTAACACTGTGTGAGACATTATCTCACTCCACAAATATTCAACCTACCAAAGGGGGAGATTTGTGATAACAAAACAGGAAACACTGAAGGGAAAATACTTGGGAGAGACTGGAATAACTCTAAAAAAATAAAGTTCAGCATGCAAAATGCAGATATTCTAATGAAATAGTGCTGGCTGCAACTGTTTTTTGAATGAAGACTGACCTAAGGTAACTGTACCAGTTAGTACCATGCAGGGTAGCGAATATTAACTCAGGTGTAGATTGGGTTATGTTGGCAGAGGAGATTCTTCTAGATGGAATAACCATAGTAAATACGAAGTGGAATAAAAACACACAGAGATGAAAAATGATATGTGAAAGGGAATACAGACTGACTAGATCTTGAATCAGACACCAAACTAAATGAGAACTGTATTTCTAGCTACAGTAAGCCACCAGACAAGCAGTACCCAGAGATACACCTTTAGGAGTAGATTAAAAAGAACTCCAAAGTGAGCTTTTCAGTAAAACTCTCTGAGGTGGTGATGAATTACGAGGTTTCAAAGGAGGACTGAAAAAGAGAAGCCAAGGGCTCGGGTTATGGGCACAGAGGGAACCAGCTATTCACACAAGATATGCTAAAGCAAAGACAGATAATAGGGAAGTGTGTGTCCAGAATATACAATGTGGGGGACTGGTCCGGCTTATTAGTGGATGCCTCCAAGACCTGCATGACAGAGAGGACTATGCTGGCAGCACCGACACCAAATGCTCTGCAAGAAGCGTGACTAAAAGTAGGAAAAAAGTTTACTGCCAGAGGCCAGGCAAAGCAGGAGGTAATAAGATTGTAAAAATATTATGGGATTTTTTCAACTTTTACTACTCAGGAGGCATATTCAGGAAGACCAGATATGGTGGCTATAAAATAGAAAGAGGGACAGTGTTCTGTCATAGATTTTTCATTCCCAGTTTTTAAGGTTGTTCCAATGAAAATTACGAGGAAGAAACGGACATGCGTGAGCAGTTATAAGAGGAACTGAAAAAGATGAGGAGCATGTCAATTGTAAGCGTGATATCCATTAACTGAACCATGGTGGGACCGTCTGCTGGAGCAATCACAACAGCATCGTGGTGACTGCGATTACACCATGCTAAAACCACGGGTGTTTCACAAAGCATCACTGGTAAAAGCAAATAACAGTGATACAACCCCCAGCTGAAGGTTGTTTGGGCAAAGCGAGACCCCCATCAGCAATTCGTGTTCCCCACCCCAAAGGAACGTGCTAATGAAAGGAAAAAAATATTTTTAAAAAAGGAGACTGTAAACCAATTCAGAGCGATATGCCTGTTGGTCTCTTTGCAAAGTCCTTAGTACACTTCGAGCACTCCATAAATAATAATGATCACTTCCCCACTGTGATGGCCACTACAGCACTTCATCTTTATTCTTTGTTGACATGAGACTTGCTAATGAATTAAGTGTATTATATACTATGAGTATTTTGAGTGCAGCTTACCTCAGAACATATATATCACTCATCCCCAGTGTATATTAAGTTTCAATTAACTATGAAACTAGAAGCAATCAGTCTACTGGAAGTCAAAAAACACTTCTCCTTCGGTAGAGAATACTTCCGTAAATATCATTAATAATAAATTGGTTAAGTATCAGGATTTTACATCACGCTTGTTAAATGTGAGAGGAGGGGAGGTGTCAGTAGAAGCTAAACCTTGGGTGGATTCAGCTGTTTTCATTTTTGCCTAGGACCAGACAATGACGGAAGGTAATCTTGGTCTACTAAAAAAAAAAAAAAAAAATCAAAGACGGGAGAGAAAACAGAGAGATCAATTTAAACACAACAAATCAATAATCTTGAACAGAACTCAGGGGTAACAATATAAATACCAAAAAGAAAGATAAGCTACTTGGTAGTGTAGTTAAATCTTGTGACACTCCTAGATGCCGGTAAGACAAAGTTATGAGCTGATAAAAAGCTGAAGGTGTCCAAGCAAATGACGACAAGATTTGCTGTTTCTTACGCTGTAAGCCCCAAATCTGCCACTAGACCCATGAGAAAGGCCCGTTCCTCTGGGTCAGGAAACTTCCCATCAGAAATGGAAAATGGATGGGAAAACCAGCAGGAATTTGTCTGACGTGTTTGCAACGTGGCTGGGATCCATCCTCGGTGGCCGCGTCTGGGGCTGGGCTTGAGCCCACTTTGATTAAAAGGGGGCAATGCAGAATCTCTTAGCCAGATCCAGCAATGTCATCAACATTTTTGTTTGTTTAACTCTATTTCAATGTAATTTTTGCTTAAGCTATGGACAACTTACTGGTTTTGAAACGTCATGTCAAAAGCATCCACATCCCAAGAAAACTGGATCTATCAGAGGCTACAGCTTATCTTCTTATTTTGGGAATAACTAATTTACCATTTATGGTAGGAGAGCATTTAAGTATTTTCCCAATGCTATGTGACAACAAGACCAAACTCTTACGCAAACATAAGCTTCAAGATAGCTCTGAGCCTTGGTGTTGATATAACTAACTAGCAAAGAAAGCTGACATAGGGTATTAATTTTTCACTTCTTATTAATTGCTGCTAATTAACACTTCAAACAGAGTCCCCAGCCATACTGTTAACAGTAGCATGCTGACTGGTCTGCAACCATCAACATTAAGCAAGCAGCACACACCGCTGCACTCCGATTTCTCTGTCAGTCTGAAGAAACGTGTGTCCACTGGAAACCAAATTAAGGACCACAAGCCACACTGCCAGCCTGGAAACCAGGGGATGGGAAACAAGAGCTGAAGAGGCTCAAGGTGACACTACGCTAGGCAGGAACACAAAGAAAAATATTATGAGATGCATTTGAAAGAGCAGGGAGGGGGGAAATTCCCTGGTTTCAGATCCCTTGTTCATTGTTTCTGCACAGTGGTGGTTCAAACCGATCCGATTCTTCCCCCACACAGCTCCCATTCCCCTGGTATTTAATTCAGATCCAGACTCTTAATTCACAGGCAGAAAAAGCCAGGCAATATAAAAAAAAAAAAAATCTCCTTTATTTCCTTCTTCCCACGGCTGTCAGTCTCAGCCGCACCATTATCTCAAACACGCTGCCTTGTCGTCTCTATCAATATTGGCTCTTTGTATAAGTGCTGGCATTGGCTTCCTCGCACCATTTTACATTTCTCATCTCCTGTCGACTCCACCCTGTTTTTCCTTCCTTTGGAGTAAGCCCCTGTAGGGACAGGTCCCCTACCACACACACAAATCCAGCACCCTATGGCTCTCCCTCAGAGTTAGTCTTGAAAAAATTACGTTCTCCCTCCAGTACATGCTTGGTTAATTGGGATTGACATAAAAAAGGCAGACTACTAGAACAGAGGATGCAAAAAAGATCTTAAATCCTTGAAACCTCCTGCCTGGACAGTGCATCAGTTGTGCCAATGTATTGCTGAGTCCTGAATGGTGAAGTGCAAATCCCACTGCCTTCCCAAAAACCTGGCCCCTGCCTCCAATATTCAGTGACATTCGTTGACTTGAGATGGTCCCACCTCTCAGTAAGGAGCCACTTGATGAGTACAGAAGGGCTGCAGTAAAGGGCTGCCAGTATGACCCCATGTCCTTGGTGAAGAGCCCCTACCAGGGACGTGGCCGGTGGCAGGGTGGGTCCATGGGCATTTCCAAAGCTCGACCCTAGCTATGTTGGGATATAAGGAATCTGCATTTCTTTTTCCGGCCAAGTTGGAGGGAGGCTGAACATGGGATGGCCCCAGCAGACTTTCCTGGTGAATGAATCTGCTGAATTTCACCCAGTCCCCTCAAAGCCAGGCGCTACCATGTGCAATTTCACGTAGCCTTTACCATCTTCAAGCTTTTTGCAGGACCATGAGTGAAAAAGCCACTGCAAAGCGATCAAGGGAACCATTTTGAAAAAACAAGACCAGATCCACCTGGCCGAACAGTTAGGAAACTACAGCAATTGGTGCTGAGCCTCTCAGGAAGCAGGACAGGACTGTGCTGAGACCTGCCCTGCCTCAGCTTGATCCCAGAGCTGAGACGGTCACTCCAGTTGTCTCCTCTTCCGTCCTACTTCCAGAACACATCATTTTTTTTATGTCCCCGCTAAAGTCCCCCACCTGGCCAAATGGCTTTACATCAGGTAAAACAGGGGCACCTAGGCCTGAGCAAACGAAGCAAAAGCCTAGGTAGGACACAGGTGATACCGGACCAGGTTCTGACTCCATTGTTGACTTCACCTTGGGGTTTTCCAGCACAGCAAATCCCCATGAGACAGCATTACAAGACACAATGCCCACCAATCCTACCCACCTCAGGTGGTATCTGCCTAACCTAGTCAACCGTTTTCAGCTAACCGAGAGAAAGCTCTAAAGGGCTATTTGTGTGCTCTAAGTCGGACACCCAAAGTTCAGATGAGGTGACAACCCTCAGGGGGTACCTGTCCTGGAACAGCATCTGCTAAGATTTTAGATTTAAGATTTTAGACACCCAAGTTTGCCAGCAAACAAACTGAAGAAGGGAGACACTCGGATGCCATACAGCACTGGCCCTGTACGTGGAGCAGGGCGAACAGGGACTCAGCCCCCTGCAACTAGGTCTAGGATGCATGCAAGTTGGCCACCACAAGACTGATCTTGAATCATGCTCTCAGGCGACCCACCAAGGCATCTTCTCACACACAGGACACAATATGAGACCAGGCATCACCTGAGAGTCAGGGCAAAAAATACCAGGTTGATATCCTGGCCACCCTCAAGCACTCTTCTCCACATCATCTCCTTTCCCCTTTTGGGAGTCTGCCCTTCATCAGGAGGGTCTGACCCAACACTGTGCTGCTGCAGCCCTTCTGGTTGCCTCCATTGCCTGCTAGCCTGGAGATACCTGTATCCCAGTGGATCCCAGCCCCAGTAAACCCTGAAATCAGTCTTCCCAGTAGCCACACTGCAAATCACAACACACACAACCTCTGATTTTTACAGGTCAGGTCAAGCCAACAGTGTTCCTTTCTGGGTCTAAAAGTCTGGATCTGCATTCCTTGCTTTAAGCAATGCAGGTGACCTTCTTCCAATGCTCAGAGACCACCTCTAAGAGCATGCAGGCAATATAAGGCAATAAATGCAGTCTCCAGCTCCCCAAAAAGCTAGTTTACGGGCAATGCTGCAAATCATCCCATATCATTTAACATGAGGATGCACAGGACTAATACTGTGGCTGAGAAGAAAGTCTGCTTCTCTAGGCAGAGGTCCCTAAATAAAACCATACTTCAGGGAGGATTGCTAGTGGCAGCCTGCCACAATATTTATACCCCCTGAGCATCTGCACAATGCAAATGGAGGCTCATTTGGAAGGGCTATTGAACACATCAAGGAACAGCTTTCACCTCCTAGAGAAAGAGCCTGTCTCTCTTCTCAGACAAAGCATCAGTTGGAAACCTTTTAAGGATCACTTCTTCCCAAATTCCTGTCCTTTTTTTTTTAATTATTATTTATTCGAGAGCTTCCCTCGCCAAATGTTTTCACTTATATCAAGTGACAATTTCTCTTTCATATTGAACACCCCACAGGATTTTATTAGGGGCAAATTACTGCATTGAACAGCGCTGTGTTGGTTCAGATGTACTCTGGCTTGGAAGAAACTAAACCCATCTATAATCTGGAGAAATAGGAATGTTCACAATATTCAAATATATAAAAAACAGCTGAATGGAGAAAGAGTATAATCTGTTTTCCATGTTCTTGGTGGATCGAACGGGAAGGCTTGGGTTTAAACTGCAGGAGGGGGCATTTGATTTGGGCATGAGAAAGAAAATAGCTAATATATAATGAATCTGGTGAAGAAGTGGAATAGACTGTGGGAAGGGCACAGAGCCTCTGGTTTTGGAAGGGTTAGGATCCTGATCTGTCCAGAAATCTTGGTACAGTTAATCCTGCCCTGGGGTAAGAGATGGTCTGTACAAGCCATGGAGGTCTGTACATCCAGTCCTCCTGCTCCAGGCACTCAATAAGGCTGATCTTTCTGCTCTTGAAGTCAAGCGTCAGTATCATTTGTGCACCAGCACAGAAAATAAATTACTAAGCCTGGAGGGAAAATATGCAAAAATGGGAAACTAGAGGAACCATCAGAGCAGGGACGGTCTGGATTGTCCATCCTGACGGGGAAGAAGGACAGGAACCAAACTTCTCTGAAGATACATGGTGCAGAAGGGATCATGCAAGGTGGTGACAGTGCTCCGTAACTCAGCAGGTCCTTGCTCTCCTCTCTTCTTGCACTGGTGCCAAACGTCTCATACTTTTTATGCCAAAGACAAACCTGTTTCACAAAGCAATTTTCTCATCCTCCCTACCTGGCACACCCTGGAGTCCAGGATACACACAGAGATAAATAGCAGTAAGATAAGATAACAGAAAATAAAATAAACCTAATTAGAGAAACTAACTTGTTTACAGCAAAAAGCCCTGCAGTATTGGGGGGGGTGGGGGGAAGAGACAGATGACAGGCAGGCACACAGACTTAGGTACGCACCCCACTTTTAGCTGCCCTGTGTGTAAATACAACCTAAGGACCTAGAGCTGGACTTAAAGCAAAAACCTGCCGCAAACTTAACTGAGGACTAGATAAAACCTTTAAAATTAAATGCACTTTTTCATTAAATTTCCCTTCTCCCGAGCGAGCTGGATGTTTTATAACCAAGGGCTATAAGGAATTGTTGCCACACCTGCACCCCTGCCACGGCCCCTGCTAACCCTGGACGTCCCCGCCTTCAGCATCCCACACGGCACATGGGCATGGCACGATACTGTCCTCAGCACCCACCTCAACTGATGGGGGAACCTCCCAGATTCCGGATGCCAATAGCAGGATCTGGTCCCAAACCACCCTGCAGTGCTGCCATGAACAGCCAGGCAAGCGAGCGGGTGCCTCGCCCCGGCCCTGCGCTTGCATTACTGATGCTCATTCCAAGCAGCTGTAAAATCCCCTCCTGTCACAGCACTGATATTTTACATCCTCTTTGCATACATATAAATATCATCATAAGGTGCCAGGCCAGGGAGAGGGAGGTCGCCAGGTACTAACCTGTCTCGTTTCCAGCTGTTCTGTCACCTACTAGGTGGCTGTCACCTTCTCCATGATTCAACAGGCAACTTCCATGATGTAGCCCCACTTTGGTAAAGCACTTCTACCCATGCTAAGGACCCAACATACACCAACTACTTTGGGAATACAGCATATTTAGGATTAGGCATCTTCCAAAGCTCTGAGCTGAATCAGGGCCATGAAGAAGACCGAATCAATATCCCCAATGCCCTTTACAACAAGCAAAAGAACTGCAGGGAAGAAACACAGCGGCAACATCGACCATCTGCAATGCCCCGTCTTCTCCCACCTCCGTGTTTGAAATGGAGCTGAAACGAGGAAACCTTTTAGATGGGTAACCAGAACACACACAGCTACTTATCATCCTGAAACATCTCATCTGATGTTTATCATGTCAAAATACCAGCCACGTGGATCAAAAAAAAAATCAGTCAGACCCCCTGAACAGGACTGATCAGCTAAGCGATAGAAGTCAACCAGTGGGAAACACGAAACACTGTTTTCATGGACTTAATTTAGGGCCCAATTTAGAAGACCCTCATCAGCGAAAACTCCCATCGCCCGGGGCAATCAGTTCTGCCTTCTGTGTTGCGGTGCTTTGCAGCAGTCAGAGCTGTTTTCCAAAAAAAATATGAGATGCAAACCAGAATCCAGGAAACATCTGCCATCTGATGCCAACACTTTTTAGGAAAAATGACATTTTAGTCTTGGCACTGTTTGGTTCATTTAAACAGCACAGCTGATCAGCATTTGGGCTCAGTCCTACACGCGCTTACATCCTCCTCAGTGCTTTACATCCAGGAGCAGCTTCACTGACTGGCAGGATTTGCCAAAAAAAGAAAGATCCAGCCCTTGCAGCCGTCTCCTGCCGCTCCTCAGTACAACAGCAGGAAGAGGAGGACCCTTCCCTTCGCCAAGGGCATGTAAGGGCAGCCAGCAGACCTCTGCCAAGGTCTATCCAGAACTAAATTTCACAAGACATTTTAACTCAGAGTCCTGCAAGTCACATTTATGGGGCTAATTCCACCCTAATTCCCTAAGAAAAAACAAATTGGATTCCCTTTCATTCCACAAGTGGCCTCTAAGAGATGCCATGGTGAACATGTGAGCTGCTCCGGGACATCCAGGTTTAATGCCCCACCATCACTCATACAACGGTGCATCGTGGAGTCTGGTCTTACACCTGCACTTTGCTCAAAACACCTTCCAAGAAACAGTTAAATACTATTTTTTCTTGTCCTTTCTTTAAAGGGATATTTCTAATGCATCCAGGAAAGCTAGTGCTTTCCTCCCAAAAGTCCCAGCAAGGGACTTACGGCTCCTTAGACTTTAAGAATCCTCAGCCATGGTCGTCTTGTCTGATCTCCTACATTGCAAGGGCAAAGATAATGTCACCTCCTGGATTTTAGTGGAGGGAATTCATCTTCCTTGCCAAGCAAATAAATGTAAAACTTTCCCATAACTTATATTCAAACTGGGTCTCAGGACTACCCAAGAAAACAGGACTCCCTTGCACAAGCCACCCAGTGATGTTAAAGAGTATCAATAAGGAAAGAAAGAATCATGAGTGAGAGTAAAAATAGCAAGGATTCTGCAGACACCTTTTTTTAAGCCTCACACCTACTCAGAAATGATCTCTCGGTCAGCTGTCAAGAACTGCTTGAGGGGTTTTTTTTCTTTCTTTTTATTACTATTTAATTTTAGAGCAAATGCTTCTGATTCATAAGAATGGAGTAACTGTGAACACGTTTTCCAAACCAGCCCTCTCAAGAATGCTTTGTTTAGGTCTTGCAAAAGGCCAATCTCAAAATAAACTTTTCCAGGAGTTTTTTTAAATGTCAGTGACAGTCTTTGCTCATATTTCTGCATTCCCCTGTTTTGCAACCCAAACATTTTTAATCACTGTAGGAGTCATACCTGAGACACAGAAAATAAAGTAAAGAGAAATCTTCTGGCAGAAAACCCATAGGATGGATTTGACTGTTTTCATCAGAGATGACTGTCGTGCAAAGATCAACAGTTTCAAATGATGAGATTTAAATATTGACAAGGTAGCATCGGTTACTCTAATCCTAAAAAAAAAAACTGCTCCCAGGGACCAGCACATTACAATGACAGAACAAACTCAGAATTTGCAAATAGCATCGCTATTAACAACAGCGACAGCATTTCATTTTCAGCACTGAGGACCCTTTTGCACCAGCTGATATATTTTGCATGTGTCAATATTCATAGCAATAAAATACCTCTGACACCTCCATCGCCTTCAGGTCATCTAAAGCGTGGGCCCTGTGGTCACCACATTAATTTTCTCTGTGCAGAAACACAACTCTGGCTGCTCTGCTTCAAGTTTCGGCTACTTGTCCCAGGTTTTGGAGCTTTCCACAACTCCTTTGCTTTGTCACTTGGACACAGTGAGGGACCAGCCACCTCCTTCAACCACCACCACCCTTGAAAACCCCCTCAGCCGCTCTCCATACCTCCCTTACCCCACACCAACATGAGTTTAGCCAGCAAAAAGTCCTTGAAGAAACAAGACAGCACCTTCTCTACCGCGTCCTGTCCTTCAGCAAGGTAATGTCACATCCCCTTGCTGATGCTCTCACATCAGGCCAGCATCCCCATGGCTGTGAAAGGCCAGAAACAGCGACTCAAAATACATATAGGTATTTCATGGGCCAGCAGCACGCTCAGCACAGCACAAGCCAAAGGCGGGGGAAAAGCACACCCAGTCTAAAGAGTTGACGGTTGTGGTGTTCATTCTATTTCTAGTAACACTACCATAAAGTTTTAATAAATGCTTCATTAAAACATCAACTGTCTGTCCAGCCAGTCAATTATCACTCATAATCACAGCTCTATAACTATATACTGTCTTCTACAGATGTTCTCACATCTGTGCGAAACACGCTTTCCACCTCTGCAACGTCCTTGTAACATCTGTTGAATATTTGTAAATGTTTCCTCAATATATAAATGAAATCATACTGTCTTGCTTATAATGCATCTACCGTCCCACTACCCCGTGCGCCCTCTTAAATCATTAAAAAGGTATTTCCTTGCTGTTTACAATGTGCTAGTCTCCTGATAGCTCTTTGCCGTATCTATTCAAATGGCTTTTAGATTTTCACTTAGTAACAGATTACACCGAGCCTCCATCTTATCACAGGAGTTATTAGGACCTAATCCTTTATAAGCACTAAAGTTATTAGACTTGTGAGAATATTTTCTTCCCTTCCATAAATAATCTGTTGGAGAGAAAAAAAAGGAGGAAAAAAAAAGCCACTTGCATCCCTGCTCAGCCAGGCAAGTCCCAACCCCAGAGAGAAAACCTGCCATGCCTGCTCCTCCTTTGCCCCCAGCAAAGGAAATCAAATTTGTTTGTACCTAGAGGCTTCTTGGGAGGAAAAGCAAATTGCACTAAATCCTGGCCAGCACCCCCCTGCTGCTGCAGGAAAAAAAGTCCTCGGAGGAGGTTTGCCTGGTGCAACCAGAGCTAACCCTAATGCAACCTCGCTGGCACCGCAGGAGGGGTGCACGAGGTGGCTGCATGGGCTTTGAGCAGCAACAGGACCCCCCCTCTCTGAAGAAATAGGAGCAAAGTAGGGGGGGCAAAGCGGTCCCTTAAATACAGTTTCTCTGGCTGATGCGGGTGTCCCCTGGCTGGCGAAGAGCCAAGGGCAGGGGGTGGGGGGGGTCACCCCATCTTGGGTGGGGTGTCGGTTGCAGAGCCTGAGACAGACAACGCCAACACAAAGCAAGACGTTCCCATCAGAAAGTGCAGTTTGCAAGGAAAGAGCCGTTTTAGGCTGCTTTTCCCATTTTTAAGCAGATCCCACCAAGGCAAAGGAAAAAAAAGTGAAGTGAGGGAAGAGGGGCGAGACCCCAGGTAGAGAGGGATCTGCAGAGACCTTTGCAACCCCCCTCCATCCCCATGTCCACAGCACGCAACCAGGCAAAGCTGCTTCTTTGCTCAGACACCAGGTCTCTCTGCTACAACATTTTCTTCCCCAAGAGCACCTGGGGCGCAAACTGATTTTAAAAGCTGTTCTGTCCAAGGGGCAGCAAACCTGGGGATAGAGAGACGCACGGGGGGGGACTGCTTCCATCTTGCAATGGCTCCAACCCTTCTCACCCCACAGAAAACCCCACAGGCTAACACTACTCTACTGCAGCTCTTGGATTTTGCCACCCAGGTCCCACCACTGTTTGACAGCTGCCTTCCAAGCTGCTCTGCTTGTAATTAATGCTGTTTTCTGCTATTTTGACAAGAAATCACAATCCATCCCGCCGCCCCGATCTTCTCCTCTGCCCCCCTTCCCACCACCACATCCTGCGATGTGAGTTTGCTGGCTCCCTGAGCAACAAAACTTGGTCCTGGCAGGGGCTGGGGGCTGGAGGTGGTGGGTGGAAATGGGGTGGGAAGATGGAGCAGAGCCCTTTTGGAAGGGGAAACCTCAACCTGCATGACAAGGTGTGCAAACAGCATCTCCAACCACTTCTGCTAAATAAAAACACGGTGGGTTTCTGGAGAGCATCTCCAAGAGGGGCAGGGAAATGGGCAGGCAGATTAGCTCTCTTCTCCCCCCAGGATCTTCCCTGGCTCCTCCATCCCCACCCGGGCACCGACAGCTTGTGATGCTGGAGCTTCCCATCACCTCCCACGGCTACAAAACACAGATGCTCCAAAGTTAACATCTTGCAACCACGGTGAAACAATCCCACAACAGCAGCACTGAAGCGCTCTCTGTACAGGAACAAGGAACTTTCTCCTGCCTCTGAGGCAGCCTCACTCCTTCACTCCCCTGGAAAATACATTTACAAAAGGCAGCTGGGCAGGGCATAAACTCCCTGAAAACTCCTAGCAAACTCTCATTTGCTTGCTTTGCAAAAGCTGCGATTCGCCTCCGTCGTCGTGGGCTTTTTAGGGTCTCTCTCTGAGACAGACGCTCGTTGCGGCACGCACTGGTAAAGTCACTTGTTTGGCAGCCCAAATTTCCGTGCGTAGCAATTTCAGAGCATTTTTGCTAAACAACAGAAAAAAAAAAAAACCCACATCCCCAGTTGACTGTGCCGAGGCGAGCAGGGAAGGCTTGACAGCTCCAACAGGACATCTCATCCCACGACATGTCTACTGTTAATGCAAAATAAATCATCGCTGCGTCTCTCAGCGTTTTTTTTTTCTCATGGCATGTCTGTAATTTTGGCATTCAAAGGCAAATCGGCCGGGCTCCGAAGTCCGCATGCCCCTTCTCATGGTTTCTCCCCAGCACACACAAATGCCCTATACTTTTCCCACCAGTGAGTCCTGCGGGAGGGGATGGGGGACGGGGGGGGGGGGGGGGGGCACCCCGAGGACAGATCCCATCCCCTTCCCTTTGCATTTAATTCACCAGCACACCTCTCCGAGCAACAAAAGAGAGTTGAACCAAACGTGTGGCACCTCGGCTTTCCTCTTTCTCTCCTCTCAAAATGTTTATTTTCAGTTTTTAAAGACACCTTAAACCCGCCATGTTGAACTGACAAGCTTTATAAATATTCATTTACCGCAGTTCGGGAGCGCTACGGGAAAATATGTATAGATCAGGGCTGCACATTTTGGCACAGCTGATTGCTTTCTTTTCTTTTTTTTGTTTTCTTTTCTTTTTCTTTTCTTTTTCTTTTCTTTTCTCCCCCCCCCCCCCCCCGCCTTTTACAGCAGCTTTTTTTTCCCCTCTCCCCTGCAGATTCAGAAGAAACCCACCCGCACACCCAAAATAACTCTTTCCGAGACGTGCATCAGCCTAGTAAATTTGAAAGGAGGTCGCACAAGCACGTACCGGGAAAGCACCAAAATGACAGATATTACTTTAAAAAAGAAAAAAAAGGGGGGGGGGGGAGAGAGAGAAACGAGACCATCTAGAATGCGATACGCTGAGGCAAAAAGAAAACCCCTGCCCGCCTGCGATTAATTGCACAGGCACTGCAAACCCTGTCCGTGACAACTCCGGCGTGCCCTGCCCAGCGTGGGGGAGCGGCACCCACGATCCCGAGCGCAGGTACCGGCTCCCACCGGGGGATCTGCCCGAGCCGCCCCGCCACCCGCACCCAAGCACTTCGCAACAACTCCACCGAGGGTTCTCCCCTTTGGAAGGGGGAGGAAAAAAAAAAAAAAAATCCACACCCAGTTTCCTCCGCTTAATTAAAAAAAAAAATGACATTTTTAAAAAGATTTGCAATATCGCTTGGAAGGGGAAAAGCGGCTCCCTCCACCAAGCGGTGCAAACCCCAATAAATAAAATAAAGGGAAATCCAGCCGGGAGGGGGTTTTTTTGGGGGGGGCTGTCGGGCGCGGTACCTTACCTCGGCAAGTTGGGGGGTTTTTTTGGGTGTTTTTCTTTTTTTTTCCGCGCCTCGGCGGCCAGAGCCCCGCGGTGCGCGGCGCTGCGCGGAGCTGCGCGGAGCCCACCCGTCCCTCCGCCCGCACTCGCGGCAGACTCATTCCAATATGGCATCCGCGCAGTGCGCATGCCTGTCTCTCTTTTTAGGGCTTTTTTTTTTTTTTTTTTTAATTTAGCAGCCAACTCCTTCAGTGACCTTTTTCAGCAGTTTCAAAAAAAAAAAAAAAAAAATCACATACACATCCCAACCACCATCGCCCCGGCTGCGCGTCCGCGGTGCCTCCGCGCCCCCAAGCCGTGCCTCCAGCGGGGAAATGGACTAAATAACCGAAGGGAGGGTTGAAATCCACTCGTGAAATTGATGCCGCGGTTCCGCCGCGCTCCGCGGTGCGGGGCAGCGCGCAGCGTTCACACGCTCTCGCCGTCCGCGCCTCGAATGCGATAAAATACCATAAAAGCATTTTATACCGCCAGCAAAGTGGGAGCTCTGCCTCCGACCTTCCCCTCCCCACCGCTCTCCGCAACCTTTTATTTCGGTTTCTCCCCTTATTTCGTGTCGCGAAGAAACTTCCAGGGAGGGAGATGAGGAAAGAAGGGAAAGCAAAAACGCACCCGTCCCCTCCGCTTCGCCAGGCTCCTGCGTTACCTGTTTATTCCTTGTTGTTGCAGAAAACAAATTAAAAAAACCAAAAAAAAGCACAAGGCAAAATGCAAAATCAACTGGTGCGGACCCCTCCGCCCCTCCCGCCGCGCAGGAACACGCGCAACTTTCTGTCTTTTGCTCGTTAGGTTATTTTATGGGGTTTTTATTTATTTAGCGGTTGCAGGGGATTCACGGCAGAATTGCGTTGAACGCCGGTGTGTGCGGCTGTGCTTGTGTGGGGCTGTTTGCACGTACAGCCACACTGCGGGATTTTTCTGATTTTATTTTTTTTTTTTTTCCTTTCGAGAAAATCAGCCCCAGTGCAGGACTGGAAAGTCTGGCCAGACACCACTGCCCAAGTCCCCCGCCCCGACTGTTCCTCCTCCCGGGGGTGCCAGAAAAATCCCCAGGAGCGGGATGGGGATAAAAACCCTCTCTGCAGCCGGGATTATTCGGGATGCTCCGACCGGTGGTACCCGGCCGACTCCGGAGCTTTTCCTACCCGGCTTTGCTCAGCAGCGGGGCTGTGGGTGTATTTTACAGGGATTTCACTCCCTGTCTTTGCAGCCCTGCCCCGGGGCTGCATAATGCTTCTTGCCGGGGATTTTTGAAGCCCCAACTCCCTTCTCCTTGCAGGCAGGCAGGGGCCGCATCCCCGGCAGGGCTGAGGATGCAGGCGGGTGCGTTTGGAGCATCCTCCGGGATGTGGGGTGGGACAGCGCCCGCATACTCCACAGGTCTGGAGGAGAGCAGAGGGAAGGAGCGTCCTTGCTGCGTGACAACAACCAGTCCTGGGCTTTGTCCTTTCCACCGTGAAATTCACCTCAAACACCGGTGTCTCTGCCCCCACGCCCGGGCTGTCAAGTTTGCATCTCACCCCGCAGGCTCAGATGCAATCGCTGTCTCCACTTGCTTTTCTCCCGTCGTTGCTAAACCGAGGTTTGAAGCTTCCAGGTGATCTTGTGAGCATCCCTTCTTGCAGGAGCAGGGGAGTGCTGCAGGGAGGGGTGGTCTCACACCTCGGGACATGCAGAGCGGTGGCACTGATCTCTCACGTGTGGCCCCAGCTCTCCTCCTGTCCCATTGCAACCACCGGCACACTTTGCACTGGTTCTTGCTGGGGATTCACCGCTGAACCTCCCCATCCCCTCTCTCTTCCACTCTCCTCATACCCTCGCTTTTCCACCAGCCTCACAGACACATTAGCACACCACAGGATTTTTGTGCAAGAAGACAAGCGAGGAGTGCAATAGAAATGAAAAAAGGTGTGATTTTTTTTCTGAGATACATTCGTGGAGAAGATACTGAAGACTGGAGAAAAGAGCAAATTGCAGACAGTGCATTTCTTCACCACAATCCACCTTCTTGCCATTCACGGTCCATCCCTGAAAGGTCATGGAGATGGGTTCAGCCCCTCCTGTTCCAGTAGAGTTCCTGTAAAACATACAAATCAAGCAGTTCATATTTTTCAAGCTTTGGGTTGGGTGGGATTTCAAAACAGCAAGGGAACACTGTCAGAACTTCAAAATAAGACCAAAACCCAACAGATGCCAGGAAAGTGTTGAAGTCCTGTTTCTCCAGATGATCGTGGAAATGGCTGACATTTTCAGCGCGGTGACATTTCAGATTTCCAACATACTTTTGAAAGGAAGATGCTCTGCAAACACGATGTCTGTGTTCTTGCTCCTTTAAACTGGCTTTAAATAAGGTTACACTGAGATTCCTCTCGCTGCAGCATATTTCGATCTAAAGCTGGTGGCGGGTGACACTACCGTCATCCAGCTTAGGGACACAGCCACAGCAGCTCTCACAGTGTTTCAGATGTTTCTCCATCTCCTTTCCATTAAGACCAGATGCCTTTGTGCTTTATTTCCATTCACTCTTAAGTGGTCTTTGCAGGAGCTTTGGTTCAATTGACCTCTCTGGAGCTTCTTCTTCCCTCTTGGCCTTGTTTTTCTCTGTCCTGCCCTCTTTTATTTTTATTTAGAGACTATTTCTGAAGCACTGACGGTGCATTTGGCCCTGTACATAGCAATGTAGAAGAAAGCATTATCTCTACCCAAAGAGTTTGTGAACTAAATTAGCTCTGTGGAAGGTGTCCAAACAGGTGGATTAAAAAAAAATAAAAATAATCAAAGCTGAGGAAGAAAATCCCTTTGGAATTTTTTCTAAGTGGCTGCTACAATAAAACTTTCAGATAGGAATGAAAAGGTGGAGATTTATATCTGGTCTGATCTGAAGAGGACTGTAACGGCTCATGTTGGCAGCAAAGACTTTGGATCTTGCTCATAGCTGAGAATACAAATTGGTTTAGTGGACATGAACTGCAGTAATAGCTGAGAGATTTCAGTTTAATACTACCTTTTAGAACATCACTGGGAAAAAAGAAAGCACTTTGAGAAATACTGAATTGTCCCAGCATTGTATCCCAAGACATAAAATGGATTTAATCCCTGGTGAAAAATCCACACTGAGGTTAGCTCCAGTTTTAGTCTCAGTGACACAGTGTTCTCAGGGATGTAACTTCAACTGATTAAAAGCAACTTGGCTACATTAATCGCACTGCTATCCGTGCTGTTTAACGCCACATCTGTGGGCAGCCACGTGACACCCGAACCTGTGTTTCAAGTTAGGAATAGAAGTTTCACATCTGAAATCTTTCATTGTTGTTGTTTTTAACAAAAATAGCTTTATGCAGATAGCACTGATAAAAAATGAGATTTACCTGAGCACCAAGTATCCAAGTTGCGATGATCGTCCATCTGCCCTTGCCTCTGATGATCACCCCCAAAGGTTATAACTATTCACACCCCAAGTTTTCCATAACTGAACAAGAGAAACGTGTCCAACCCAGTGAAATTCAGACGGTCCCATTACTTTAGATCAGATATCAGCAGTCCCTGATCTCCAGGATAGATTATTAATACACAAAAACTCTCCCATTTTCCAAGCTGTTTCTTCAGCAGGTTCAGGTTTTTGGGGGAGAGGTGGGCATGTAAAAAAAAATCCTCTACACAAAGAGACACAAGCACATGCACACACAGACGTTATGGCATTTGCACTCCCAATTTCTCTCTTTTCTCCTGGCTTGGGAAGAGAAATGCTTTGGGGGACATTATAGGATTTGTAGATGGATGTGCATTCGGGTATCCATTTCTGGCCCCATTTAGCCAGGTGCCTGAAGGACTCAGGGTATCCCAGAGGCTTAACATGGTGCTGAGATGAGGTCTGTATTTGCACACAGTGTCTAGATGTGTTCATAAATGTGAGTAAGTGGCATCAGCCTTACAGATAGCGCAAATGGTGGGGTCTGAGCCAAATTTTCTATAGGTAAAATGGCAAAACTCAGGCTCTGGAGGTTCATCTGTGATAAACACTATCAGACTGGGCAGAAGGTATTTGGTAGCAGCCAGGTTTATACCCAAAGGAGCTCCACTTTGGGGAGATATTTGCCTGCTTTGGGAGGCTGCCATCAAGTCACACTGCACTGCAAAAAGGGGCAAGGCTGTGCAGCTGACACCGGTGAATTATTTGGGGATGGTTAGAGGTATCCAACCTGAGCGAGCTGAAGCAGGGACACTGTCTAACAGGAGCTTGGTGTCAGAGAGGAGACCAACGGGACATCACCTGGGGCCACCTCCATTGCCAAGTGCAGCTCCTATCACTTGTTCCTCTGCCGTAGACATCTCCTCTCTGCAGGGCTGCTCCTGGGTTCACAGTGAAGCTACTCTGCATTTTCTCCCCTCCAACAAACCGTGGCCTTCAGCTTCTAAGTCTTACAGTATTCAACCCGCCTTATACTCAATCTTTACAAGAGGAAAAGACACCATAAGGCCCTTATTTCATGCCAGCTGAGGCTGGCATTGTGTCTCGGGGCCAGGGCTACCACTTACTTACACCTTTGTCATCTTTTTATTCATCAGCCCCAATTCAGAGAGAAGTTGGTCCCTGGAAGCTGGCACTAGGATGCTGAAAGACTAGTTTCACAGTGCCATCTCCTGGAGAGGGATATCACATTTAGGCTGCATTTTGCAGATACCTTTTTTTTTTGTCCGATTTACCGTTGAGTGCCGGCTGCTTTGAAGCTAGGTGTTCAAGGCATGATCTAAAGAAGAGATTAGCATATATGAAGTTAATCCAAAATTTAAACTCCCTCGTAACACTTCACAGTAAAAGTCTTGCTTCTTAAATGCTGTGAACAGCCATGAGATTACTGGCTTGGGATTCATAAAATGCTCATCGGGTTATAGTCTCATGCTACTTTGCACCTCTTCTTTGACAGCACCAGCCCTGGATGCAGTGGTTGCAGGGTTAAAAAGCCAGCCCTTTGCTGTACCCCTTCTCCCGCAGCAGCTCAAGGGATACCATGGCAAAGGGATCATCACCTCTCAAATGGGAGGTCTCGGGGCCAGGCGTCCCCCCAGTCTCCAGCAGCAGCTGCCCTGCCCGGGACGCACACAGCACGTGGAGACCCACACATTAAGTCCACAGGCCAAAGCAGTCTTCATTGCAGCTTACTTACCAAATTTTATTTATTTTTATTGCCTATTGACTAGAAATCGCTGTGTAGGAGTCATGACTATTCAGCAAAGGGGCAATGACTGGCTTTAACATTAACTGGAAAAATCTGAACCAGTTCACCATATCTACAGCTCAAGAATGCCTAGAAAGCGTGGTCTCAGTGCTAAACAACAGCTCTTCCACCGTAGCAGTAAATGAAAAGTAAGCACATGTTATATCCAATAAATCACAGCCCTGAGGTTCAATACTGAGGCTCATAGCTATGAGTCTTATTGATCATGCCTGCACTACAGAAGAGATCCACTCCCGTATGAAGAACTTGCTCATTTCTACCATTTATTAACAGAGTCCATATTTATTTTAAGTATTTACCAGCTTTTCCTCAGCAGGAAAACACCTCCTGGTTTATTTAGCCTCTACGAGCTGGTGTTGGGAAGGGAGGCTGGGGAAACTGAGGCAGGAGGAACTGAGCTCTCACATACAGATGTGCAGTCCCAGGGAAAGGCTGCAGTAATGGAAATGGATGTAGATCTCAGAAGCGGGGCAGCACGGCATAGCGGTTATAGCTTTCACTCACAGGGGTGTTTCTGCCCAATTCTGTGATGCTGAACAAGTCGTTTCTCCATTTCCCCTCCCTTGAATACTAGAGTCTCCGTAATGGCAGAACAAGACTATAACCTCTGACTGACAAGGATGACCAGGAGCTCACGTCTTGTTAAAAAAAAGTAAATTCTACCTCACATCTGCATTTTTCATCATCGCTGTATCACCCCGATGGAGGATCAGAGCAGTTGCTGCACGTTGAGTGAATTCTGTATCATAGTATGCGAAATACTGAGTTGTTCTGGCTCTCCACGTGCCCTGCTTGCTCAGCGGACTCAAAAGCCAGCCCAGGCCCTTCCACGGTTTTGGTACTGAATCAGATTTACGAGCTGGTCAGCTGTGGGCTGAAATGCCCTGGCACGTTCCCACAACAGTCTGAAAGCCCATCCGTGACATGCTTTGTGCTCAAGTTTCTCTGGCAAACATCTCCTCTTGCACCAAAAACTACATCTTGCAGCTATACTCCCGACCTTCTCCTCCCTCCCTCCAGCCCCTGTTCGCCGCCACCGCCAAAAGAACTGAAGAATTAAAGGGGCATATAAGTAAATTATTTTTATTTGCAAAACAAAGATGAAAATGATGCATTTGGAAGCATCTCTCTGAAGCTGACTGTGAAACAGGCTTGTGGATGGCTTTTACTCTTTTAACGGCGCCTTCTATATTAAGGAGGAAGATTAAGAATGAAATGCCACTAATTGCACATAAAGGGCCCGGCTTCCACAACAGTGTAAATGTACATTGTATTCAGCTTAATCTCCATCTGCCCCTAAGAGCATAATCGATTTTTTATTTTAATTTGAAGAAGCTGACACTTCTATTTCTTCACTGCCAGGTTGCTAAGCACATTTAATAAGAATGCATATAAGTGGAGGAGTCTACAATATGCCATTAAAGGTAATAGGTAACATATTTAAGGTCATAATGAGCTTGGGACTAAGTATCTCAGTCCAGGGATCAGGAGGGGAGGTGTATAAATACTTTCCTTACTTCCTCTGTTGAGCAAGACATGGCTGTGGGTTAATAACTAAGGAAGGAAGCAGAGCTTTTTTTCATGAAGTGCATTTTCTGATCTCATGTCAGACCATGCCCCTTTGGTATTTCACGTCCTGCCTACAGGTGACCTTGGTTTTACTCTAGACTGATACCAGACCTTGGCTGACCTCTGGCAAATGATGGCCTCTGTGCCTCAGTTTCCCCGTCTCTGAAATGGAGGGAGGAATAGTGCCCCGGCTTTATCAACCGCTTGGAGATTCACTGCTGAAAAATGCCACTAACTTGTACCTGGTAATTGAGCCTTGTCAACCCAGTGAGCCTTTTACTGCAAAGCAAATCCTGGGGGTCCTCTCCTGTTACATCCTCTTCTCCACTCCCCAGAGCTGCAGCTATGCCACTCCTTGCCGAGGTAATGAAAAATCTCTGAAATATTCCTGAAGCCACATCTTTTTTAAAAACGTCATGTGCTCATGGGTGTTACCTGCACCTCCGATAACCCACAAGCCTTAAAAATACAGTTTCTTGAAAAGAAAGATTTTTAAAAATAATATTCCTGTCCAACTTGCATGCACAGATAATCCTCAGCTGCCGCACGGTGATTTCTGCTCTCCAGCTTTTCCTCTTCCTCAGTCTTGGCTAAAGTTTGCTGCTGGGCAGCTCACTGAGGTGTGCAGGGCTGGGAAGGTCAGTGAGGATGAGGAAGGTAGCGGTTATGATGACCCACATCAGCTTTCAGCCCCTATAGATGGATTTTTCTTTTTTTAACAGAAAATAAAGTACATCCCTGTTAAATAAGATGTTTTGTTATTCTCATTTGTAGCTGGAGGACACACAGCAGAATGGGTGACGTCCATTGCAGGTCTCCACACACTGTTAGCAGTTTGGGACTTCCCTTTCATTGTGCCCTGGAGCTCTCTATGGACTGTAAGGGAATCAAACCACATGGATTTCGTTTCAATAACAAATACAGTAAAAGATACTTGCAGCAAGAGCCTGATTCTGCTCCGGTGCTGTGTGGATCCAGAGGACCCAGAGGAAGGAATAATCCTTGCTTCCCCCAAAATCTTGCCTTTAGAAAGGAAGCACTGTACAGGTTGGAGACTGAAATCTAGGCAAATTAAAAGCCAGGTCCGTAGAGGTATTTAAGACTTTAAATCCTTCTTTGATTTTCTTTTGTAAACAACAGGTTTTAGGAATGTAGGAACATTTTTAAGAAACCCAAAAGGCTGTAACCAGCTGTGTACATGATCCCAGGATCTCACCTTCTAGGCAAGCATCTTTGCTCAAGGCAGTTCCTCAAAGTCCGTACTTTCATTATGACATTGATACCCTTTTCTCCACTCTTGGACTCTCAATAAATCTGCCCAGGATGAGCCTTAGTAAGATTTGGTCCGATAGCAGCATCTGGTCTACTTGAAATTCGCAGTCGCTCTGAAATCATGCAGAGAGAGACTCAGCTCCTACGTCTGTCACAAAGTTGCAGCCAAACCCAGAAAATTCAAGCTTGAAAAAAAATTGTAGCTGCTGTCACATGTAGAGTCAGGCAGCCAGAGAGGGTGAAAATCCACAGCACCCATCCTGGCTGCACAGAAATACCTGTGAAAGGGATGAGATACAACTTCAGCCTCAAACACAAGGCTCCTTCCTGTGTACCCCCCCCCAGTGAAAAGTGACTTGGGTTTTGCTGGACCCCAGTGGGCACAATGAAGGCTGCACTCTCCCATAACCCACACACAGACCTTGGAAGGACCATGGAAAGAAAGCTGGGTTTAGGCTGGGTGTAGACATCCTCACCCAGAGCCTGCGGTGCCAGCAGAAGAAGATGCCAGCAGTCACCCAGCCGTGCCACCTGAGTCAACCACTCTGATCTATACAGTGGCACTGGTACCCTAAAACACAGCATGGGACATGGTCAGAGAGAATTGATGACATTTAATAAGACACAGATCTTGTGCAGTTCAACTGTATTGCCACTTCCCTTTTGATTTTGTAAACTGGCATGGCTGAAGGCTAGGAATGACAGTGGGATCTCTGGGCAGTGCTGTTTGTCCAGCTGTTTTCCAGTTGGCCAATGTGCACATCTGGCCATCTCCTAAGTCCTGCCTCGAAGCCAAGGAGCAGGGCAGGAGCAGTTTCTGACATTCATGCTAACCCTATTTTTCTGTGGGCTCAGCTGTATTGTGAAAAAAACCCCTACTTTCCTAGCCACTCTTACACCATAAATATTGACCAGCTACACACCATAAATATTAATTCTCTCCGAGGTTTTCTTTTGGATGGAACCAACCGGTTCCCTGGGAGATGAAACCTGCGTGCGTTCAGGGGTTGCTTGAAGGATTTTCCTTTGTAGGCAGTATGACCTATGATAAATTTACCTCCCTCTGTCCTACAGAGTTTTCCAGCGCTACCCCAGAAAGACTCAACCTCAAGTACCCTTAGGAGAGTCTGCCAAATCCCATGGGAGGGGTGAGCCACGTGCGTGCCACTCCAGCGGGCTGCATTTTCAGGCATTTTGCACTGAAAATTAACTTTTATCTTAGGGTCAGAGAGACGCCGCATGAATCCCAGAGGAGACCATGGCCAAGTGCCACTGCAAGGTGACCACAGCCAGTGGCCTTGGGAAGAGGCCAGCTGTGAGCTGGATGGACATGACTTGGCCTGGAGGATGGAGATCTTACAGCAAATGACACAAGCAGGGTAGATGCAGTGGAGATTTCACCAGCACCAGACGGGTCTTTTGGGGTCTTCACCAGGGAAGGTATGCTACCAACAGATAAGATGTTTTAACATGAAAATTTTCTCCTCCCTCCCCACGTTTTGACCACCTCGCATTATAAATGTGAGGCATAAATGTAAAACCTTCTTGGTATGGTGTTTCAGAAAATAATAGGTTTTAGTACTCTCAGAAGTTTTTGTCTGAAAGAACATGTCTCAGTACACAGGGGGAATCACATTTTTTCTTTGCTCAATGCAAACAACTTCTGTTTTCTTGTTCGAATCTACAATTTCATATTGTAAAATGAGAGGTTTTACCCTGACAAATCTTCTTAGTGCTCATCTCAACGTCCTTTAATTTGCCTTCTTACACACGAAATGGTGTTGCCCAGTCCTGTCAAGAGGAACTGCTTGCTGAAAAGCATTGGGTTTAAAGTAGTGTTTAGATAAAAAAAATCATGCTCACAGTCTAGTATTAATTGATTATGTTACTGTCTATGAAATATCCTATTTATCCAGGATCCACAAAAGGCAGCTTATTACATTAGCATAAACAGAGAGCGCAAAGCACAAGCCATGGCAAAGGGGCATGTTGAAAGAGATGCCAACAAGTCAGGGCTATGGCAAATATTTTCTGTTTGAAAAGCAAGAAGTTAGAAATGTGATGAAAGCTCATGTGACAATGCTTTCTTAAACTGGCAAGTGTAATGTCACTGTTGCATAATTAGGATGTGTCAACGGATGTGCTTGAAAGGTTTATTTGGGCGGGTTGCATGTCCCTCCATCAGTACAACGCAGGCTTCATAGCCAGTGCTTTTGACTCCCGTTTGGCTTTACAAGAAGCATATCTACAAACCCTGCCAGTGTTTGTAATGATGCCTTTTAACAAGGTTTCTCCAAGCATAATTCTGTGATAAGCAGCAAACAAGCTTCACATATTTATATCCAGGGGAGAAGGTTTTTTCTCTTAGCATGACCAGCCCCAATTGGCCTAGGAGATCCTTCTGGGGAGCAAGGCAGAGCAGGCAGTGAGGGAGGGGGGTGACATTGGCTGTGGGCAGGTGTTCTGCATTGCCTATCTACCTCCATTGACCAGCTACAGAGTCTGGACAATTAGTCTGACAAGGTTCCTCGGATGAAGTTCCAGATTAGCACATGTAAATCTAGGTATCTCCAATGTAGGCTTCTCCATGTGGGTCAGGAGATGGATTCAAATGCCTAAATGGAGAAGTCCAGTGCCCTTTGATTTGTCTTAGGGTGTCCCACCTGGTCTCCAACTACTGCTCTGGGTTGGATCTCTGACATATCTTCTGCCACATCTGCTAGAAAGTCTTCTAGTTCAGGTCACTGAAGCCTACTCCAGGTGTCCAAGCTCAAAGTCAATGGAGATCCAGCAGCCAGTTGGTCAGTGGGATCTGGAGAATAACAGAGCTGAGAAAATGCAGGTACCAAACCTAGGGGTGAGCTGAACTGCTTTCTAGGCTTGACTGGCTGCATTGACCAGGTATCTACCAAGTGTAATGGGAACTCAGCTCAGGTCACATGAAAACACCTGAAGATGACTCTTCAGATTAATCTTACCCCTTACATACTTCAATAAAACTTTTGAGAGCTTCTGGGCTACCCAAGACTGCATCCCAGAAGCAGGAAATGGGATTCTGTTCTGGGGAAATGTCAGTCATTTGGGGAAATTTTCATAATTTATTATGAGCACTGTGGAAAATCAGGAAACTGAAGTAGCTGGGGCCTTTGGTCTGACTCTTCATATGTTCTTCTATTCCAATAAAATGACTTGTGTCCAGCCTACGCACATATATATATATATGATTTAAGGTGACAATTCCAGTGGTAGGTTGGGACTGGTGAGCTATGTCCATGGGGACAGATTCTGATCCGATTAATGTGACAGCACAGGGCAGAGAATTCACGTTCCTCCTCTGCTGAGTGACAACAGGAGCCAAGGCAGGGAAGGAATTTGGTTTTCCTCATGACAAGCTTTAAAATGGACTTGATTTTCAGCTCAAATTTTCAAAGAACTGAGCCACTAGAAGTAGCTTTCCAGGCATGGATGGGACCCCACCTCCTGGCAGAAGAGGCTCCAAAGGCATTTCTCCAGCTATTTCAGCGCACTTTGCTACAGGAAAAAGGCAGAAAACACAGCATGCGAAGTCATTCAAAGGTTTTTGCGCAGCAAAGGCAGAATTTTCAAAGGAGCCAGAGCAAATTCAGACCCAGTGGGAGGGGGGCAACATTTCCTTTGGACTGCTTGGAAAATCCTCCCTGCGTGTGCTCAGAAAGGTGGCCCTTGTGAGGGCAAACCATGCATTTACAGAACAATTTCCAAAAAAGATCGGTGCCTTTCCCACGTGACTGGTCACAGCCCAACGATCCATCATTAGGCCATTCTGCCTCCCCATTTTTCATCTCACCAGGTAGTTCTAATGCTAATCTGCTTAAATGCCTTTTTATAGCTGGTAGCTGGAGGCTAGCTGAGTTAAGAAACCTTTACAGTTGTACAGTCGTTTACAGGGCTGCTTTAAGACATGGCATATATTATGTATGAAGCTTTATAACAACCATCCATATCAGAGCTGATGGAGAACATGAAAGCCATACAGCAGCACTCCTTCCTACAGCACTTTGTTACAGGTGACAAGAGGCAGGAGATCCAAAGACTGAGTAAAAGCAGTAGCAGGAAATTATTTTCCTAAGAGACTCCTAAAGAATGTAATGATAAATAAGACTTTTAAAGTTACTGTGAAACAAAGGGCTCCTTTAATTAAAAAGAAATCTGATCCCATAAAATGTTTAAGGTTCTGTTCATCTGTCTGAACCAGGATATATTTGGATAACTGCATCTGAAGTATGAATCCCCTTTGTAATTGGCAGAGAAAATCACTGTAGGGACCTGGATAGGAAACTCGTATCACTCTAGGCTAAATAGCAAATGTTATATTTATGCTTGAGACTTCCTAACTCCCATGTTTGAGTATTCACTCCAGTCATGCCCTGTGTCAGTGTAAGGAAAACCAGCTCCCGGGACCAAAGCAGTCCCTGAGGCCACTTGGTCTGGACCTTTAGGTGAAAAGAGTCCCAAATCCAGCCCAAAGCCAAGAAGAAATCCTGGTCCTACAGTAGGGAGACTCCAGTAGGGAGCAGAAATTCCCCGAAGGGTCACTACTCATCTGACAAAATTATGCATGTGCTTATGAGTTTTGCTGCACTGGATCTACACTGCTTTGAACCTCTTCAAATTAAACCCTAAATGAGTGCCGCAAATGAGAGGAGTTTTCTCCCAAAAGACAAACTAGAGTCTGCAAAACTACCTTAAATTCACTTTTGCTGTAATCCTTCCCAATGCATACAGAAGTTCAAATCATCCTCCCTCCTAGCCCAAAACAAAGCTATCAACTCCCATCTCCATTTTTCAAGGCTGATTATAAACAGAAAGTCTTGCTTCTCCTGGAGTTTAAATAGTTTTACTTTCATGCCAAAGAGGAGCGCAAAAGTTGAGTTTCACTCTAGTGGTTTCAGCCTTTTCCTTTCTGGAGAGCTCGAGAGCCAGCTCCTCTGAATAAAACCACTACACAGAGCACCTGGGCCAGCTTTTCCAAGAAATGCATTTGTGTTCTCACTCCTTACCATCGTGGTCTACCTCCAGGTAAAGCAAACTTGTATAAAGGCATTATAAGAAGTTCATGAGAAAGACACATGGTGTAATGAGACTAAATGAAAATATATATAATGAAAGCTTGGAGGAAAAGCATTCTCTCCTAGAAGTGTTATCACATTAGCAGCACACACTGGTTACAAAGAGCTACTGTCCACTTTAAGTGGTATCAAGAGCTGGAGCAATTGAAAGATAATAAGAAGAAAATGAGTAATGAATCAATTTTATTATGTGCCATTGAGCAGTCCTCGCTGGAATAGCGTGCGTTGATACTGCCCGATAAAAGGGATGGATGGGAACCGACAGCAGCAGGGGCAAGCGCTCCCACACTTTCTGAAGAAATAAATGATTTTTGGAATTTTTATTGCCTTAGCCAATAGGATCCTGCTGAAAAAACAGAATGTTTTCTTGTGGAGTTTAGTATAGAGACAGCAAGTGAACAGTATGCTTTTTATTTATAGAGAGAGAAAATACCAGCTTTACTGGACAGACGAACTCACTTTGCACCTTTCTTGAAGGTGGTCATGCTGGCTTCTCCAGGAAAGGTGACACTTGTACCACTCGGATCTCCCTGTGGGACTAGTCTCTGCTGCCACATCTCCCTTTTTCATCAACTACGTCCCTAAGCCACCACTCTCCATTTCACCTTTTAGGTTTGGTACAGGTTCCCAATTCATGCTTGCATCCATGCTGCACCCCAATGCAGACACACTTATCCAGAAACCATAAAGCTGCTGTAATACGTTTCCTGTTGAAAACAGGGTAAAATGAGCCCACATGGGCATTTCTTCCTTGGTTCCTGTAACCGAGCTAGCTTGGGTGTCTTCACTCCAGGCTGAATGGTGGAGATATATTTGGCAACTGTTGTCTTCTGAAATGACACTCTGTGATGCAACGACTCCCTGATTAGTTAGGACCATTTCACACGCAAGCTTGCATCCCAAATTCACTGCTGCAGCCTTCCACTAGTATATAATGGCCTGATCTAGGCTGCCCAGATGGCCATTATGGTTAAATAGGCACCTCCAGAGAGCGATCTCAAGCACTTCTAGATATTTGTCCCACACAGGAGGAATTCCATGCTGGAGGTATGTATGTCTTTGCCTGGAAGAGCAGTCTAGACAGCAAGCTTAAGCTAGATGCCCAACTTCCCCTAGCTAACTCTCAGTAAGAGTCCCCCAGTGTCCTTGCAGTGCCTGTATGGTGAGGTTTTGTCTTGGGGTGGACTCAAGTCCACCATCCCCGTGCTGTAATCCTTCGTGGTTTATCTCTGAGTCCAAGATTGCCAAAAAGGGGTGGGTCAGGAGAATAAAAGCCAATGCTGTTTCAGTTCCATCATGATGAACAAGTTCCTCTTCTTACTGTTTCCTATGTTTCAATTTTTTTCATCCCTGTTTAATTCTTCATCAAAGCACAATTTATGTCTACTTTCAGAAATTTGAGTCAGTTCTGAATCTCACCGACCAATATTATTTCTCCCCTGTGTTAACTTGCAAACATCTGTAATGGCAAGCAGATGTCTTCTGGCCTTTGGAAAATCCCTGGGCATTCAGAGGTTTGTGTTTCAGTTGTAACATCCACAAGTTACAAGGAGGACAAGAACATACATCCTACATCAGCATTAACTTAACAGGTCGTCTGCTACAACAGCAGCTTTTTATTAGGGCAAGGGTGAAAGTAGAAGAAACAGTAGCAGAAGAAAGTAGAAACACCATTTAGGGTGAGTCTGAAACAAGCATTGAATTCAAGCATAAATCCTTATTGAATGGTATATAATAACAGATCTACTCCTCCCAGGCAAAGAGAAAAAAATCTCGGTTTGGGGACCCCACCTTGAGCAGTGCCAAAAGCTCTCAGCAGAGGTCATGTGGGAACAGACGGCAAAAGTCACTAGGCACAGATCTCCTTGCAAAAAATGAGGTTGCCAGCCTGTAGAGTTACTATTCTGGTGCAATGAGTAAATTTAGATCAGTTAAAGCCTCATTTTAAACTGCGTATACCACAGGAAGACGGTTGTAAAATTTCACCCCTTCACTGATGCAAGACCAGCAGAAAAACTTTTAAAGAATAGACCTGGTCTCAGACACATACAGTGACTGGGGATTTGTAAATCTCTCTGACAAACGTCAATTTTCTATCACTTTGCTATAAAAAGAACTTCTTGCTGTGTTATTTTATGAAAAGCATATTCAGGTTCCTTCTGAACCAGCTATGGGAAAAACCACCTTGTGAATTCTACTTGCATAGTTTACAAAAAGCCTACGGGCATCTTTCCATGGGTGTGCATGTGCGTGCTCGCCTAATTGTGCTCCTGAATGAACCACTCTGGCAATAAACCCTGATTTACCTACAGACACTTTCCAGCTTCCAAGAGCCATATGTCAAATCAGTCCCTAAACAGAATAACTGTTGCTCAGCTTCCCCGGGGAGCAAACACTGGATCAGAAAATCAATGTCTATTTGTCACCAATTGGCAGAGCCCAGAAGCATTTGCTGGGGAGCTGTGACTGTAGGTACAGAACTTCTTACCTATTGCATGGTTGTCTTCAAGCAAAGGTCCCTGGTGGGTTAGATAGGACGTTAAGAAGACAATACTACATCTTCTTTGTCCAAATAGCAAGCAAATAAATAAATAAAAGAAATTCCCATTAGAAACACCTTGTCACATTGTAAAATAAGTGTTTCTATTCCGTTAGAGGGAGGCTTCGTTTTTGTCCCTCTTTCACAATGAAGGGAAAGACACCCTCTGCCTCAGGGTTTTCTCCATCCCTTCTAGCCTTGGACAATTCAGCTATTCCTGGAAGCTGTGTACAGCTCCAGGTACTTCATGACCAAGGCTCTCTCCAAAGGGTAGAGGAGGCCACCACCCTCACTCTGAAAGTATTGCTATTTCCCACACTGTGAGAGATCCTGTAATATTAGGCACCTCGTTGTAGCAGAGAATGAAAAGCTACTTGAAGGAAGAGGAAGCAGATGAGACGCACAGATATATGAGCTGGAGCAACAAGACAAGCTGAAGTTGCAAAGTAGTTTAAGTCCTGTTTTTCAGAGGGTCAAACCTGGCAAAATACATCGGGGGGGCGGGGGTCTGCAATGCAATTAGATAGGCAGCTGCTGGAAGGGGACAGACGGGGATTTCTAGCCAAAGACAAAGCAGGGCGAAGGCTCTGGTCCTTCGCAAGGAAATGTAGCTCTTTAGGAGTAAGGTGTCTAGATCCGGTGGAGGGAGATCACACTGAGAGCAATTCATCTCACTATTTCAGACAGCAGTATTAAAAGGAGATGAATCTTCTTTAGAGAACTCTGTTTCCTTCTGCGGGCTCTGGAGGGAGCTCAGGCAGCTAACTTAGACTAATGGTCTAACTTTGGACAGCTAAAATTGACTGAGACGAATCCCACCCCACCGATACTGGGGTCTGAGTAAGAGAACAGTACTTAATGGTCTTGGACATCAAAAAATAAACAGACCGAAGGTGCTGCAGCCTCCTTAGGGGCACCAAGTAAATGTGCTGAGCTTATAACCATCATCCTTCTTTATTATAACTGCTACCACGTTAGCTCTCCCTTTTCTTAATTGCAATTTTTCAGCTTTGCTTTGTCACCAAATTTTTCAGCAGAATCAACATTTTTTTGTCATGATATATTCTTGGTGATAATACTCTTTTCACAGGGAAATTGGTCTTTCTTTAGCTATTTCTACACTTCCCGTTTAACTTTCTCTATGTAGATGTTATCTACATCCCTCCAGGGATGTCCTTATGTTGTTTCAACTCCCTCAATGAGAATTAGAGTAGGATTCAATCGATCACATTCAGCTACCCAAGGATTATGTCTCTAATTTAAGGTTGGTATCCAGGCTCCCTCAGTAGTCAACGGGGAGAGACGGACACTGGCAGAGGGCAGTTCAGCTCACGTCTGCCCCAGGGCAGGTGGACTGCATGGTGAGAGCGCTCCTTTCTCTCCTTGCAAGTCTAAGCTGGTTGTCCACAGGTGAGGTTAGGTGAGATGGATTCTACCTCTAACATTTGTGCATTGTTGATCCAAATGTAGGTATCCCATTACCTGCAGGACTTCCAGTTCCCATGCTTCCCCATCTCCTCGGGGGTGTTAGTTTTTGGTCTTAAGCTACTGTTATGCTGTTGTCCATCCAAAACTCATGGTCTTCCCTCTCTATGTTCTGCAGCCTAGCAAATTCTGATGGTTTTTTCTAAGTTTAAAGCAAGGTATTTTCATAAGCTCCTTCTGAGAGTGCCTGATTTTTTGGAGAGCACATTCTCTTTCATTGCTAGTCTCAAGTGAGGGATTCCACAAGTCCCTCCCTGAAACTGCACCTTTAGCTCGGAAAACACAGTTTCTTCACACATTTCTCAAACCTTCTCCCTGGTTCAGTATTCACTGATGCATGTGACATCTTTCCAAAACTTCATTCCTTGTAGAAGAGCCAAACCCTGCAGCACAGTTTGAAATTCAGTCCCAGCATCTGAAAGAGACATTTCCATTTAAAATCTTGAGCAGCAACATCAAATGCAAAAGGCTGGCGTGAATATCACGATGCCTGTAACAGAGCTGCAGATCTGGAGTAGTCACTGCACTCACGAGCAACCATCCCAAAAAACATTCAGGGAAATATAGGAGTTTGTACAGCTCCATCAAAAGACACTTTCCCTGGGGTAAAGAGCAACCTTTGGTTTTATTTTGGCTCTCCATGTTGTGTTTTTTCACCATGATCTCAGTCTGGGTCCCAAGTTTGGGTATGCTGCTGTCATTAATAAAAAGCAGGCAGTGTTGTGACCCAGTCGTGCTCCCTAGAGAAAATCCTTAGATTTTCTGAGTGATCATCCTGACTGCAACCACCAAGGCTTTGCAAGCCTATCTCACTCACACTATGATTTCTCCTTGGTCTCACTGCCTGGTGGTGATGGCTCTGGGACCGACCTCACCTCCAGCAGCAATGCAGTGATACAGTCTGCAGATGAGGCACCTTATCTAAGCCATTCACCCAGGCTCTCCCTAAAGACAGGAGGGTGATGAATTGCTACCCAAAGAGGTCTCCCATTGACTGGAGGAAGCCCAAGTGAGTAGCTTAGATTAGGCAAGGATTAGTTTGGATTAGATTCAATTTTTAGATGGCCAAAGATAGGTCACCGT
This sequence comes from Mycteria americana, assembly GCF_035582795.1. Classification (NCBI taxonomy): domain Eukaryota; kingdom Metazoa; phylum Chordata; class Aves; order Ciconiiformes; family Ciconiidae; genus Mycteria; species Mycteria americana. Next base: position 5,016,636 of record NC_134365.1, read on the forward strand.
TGAGTGTCTTCCCCCTTGCTGTGGGCCAGTACTCAGAAGTAAACCCAGCCCTAGCTTTCATCAAGACACTGGGGTTTTTTTCAATTTATACAGCCTGAGCCATTGACTAAGGTTCGAGATAGTCGCTGATGTACCTTCTGCCCTTGCCTTGTCGATGAGGGAGCAGGCTTGGTCCTGTTTGTTCTGGGAAGCCTTTGCAGGAAAGGTCCACGCAGACGCTGTTAAAAGAAATGATCATACATAATAAAAGAAACCAAAGCCTTAAAATATAATGAGATCTAACTCTGGAAAGTATTTCAGGCAGTTATGGAAAGTAAGAGCGGGACTGTAGGGTGGGATGGATTTGTATGATCATCTGTAGCGGCCGCTGTCCCGCTCCTTCAAAGATTTTTCTCTTCTGCTAAAGATGGAAATGCAGTAAAAAACCCTGACTCCTTTGGGATACAGCTTCTCTGGACAGCTGCCAGGCATTTTGGATAGCTTTGCGTCCACACACTGCAGAGCTCGGGAATCAGAGAAAGAAATACAGCCCAGTCTGTGAGCCATGCTCAGCTGGCCGAGCACTGGGGCTCCCCTGTAAACAGCTTCAAGGATCCTGTTGTCCATTCCAGATGCTGAATTCAGACATGGGGTGAGGAGACACAATTTAAGAAAGCCTAGAAAGCCAGCTTTGACTGTATGTCTACATGTCAGAGACCTCAAGCTGTTCAAAAGCGATATACCCAATGCCCTGGAGTCACAGGCTCCCCTCCAGAATTGCAGCAGTGAGCTCAGCATGCGTACATGTTTATGCTATAATATTTCTGCACTAAGAGAAGTTGTATGTTGGCTATTTGTGGAATAGGTCCAGTGTTGGGGAGCTAAAATGTGAAAACACATCTCCAATAAATAGACTCATTCAACTGAGATTGTTTTGTATCAGTTCTCATGTAAGGATGTGATTTACAGATCTGATCTGATGCCAGCTGGAGCAAGTAAAAAGATTCCACTTGAATTCAAAAAACACAGAACTAACCTAAGCAACCTCATCACTGCGTTCATTCCTTTGGAAAACCACTGGATATCATAATGAATTAAAAACAATAACAGTAAAGTTATTATTTTAAATAAAGGGCATATTTTAGAGCAACTTGCTTTACTAACCACCACCAGATTTCAGGTTACCTGTCATAGGAGAAACAAGCAATTCCCTCCTTGATATTTTCTTTGTGACTTTTGTTTCTTGCTTAAACAGAGGAAGTCACTAAGCAGGGATTGAACCCAAAATCGAGATTCCAGCACTCAGTCCTCCAGGAAGAACTGGCTTGGGCTAATGAGTTCTTCCACCTTTTGCAACATTTGTCTTCTACAGCACAAAATCAATGTTTGCATGTTGGATGATGTACCGGGCTGGGACTCACACTGCCTGGTTTCCTGGGTAGGATCCTAAGAAAAATAACACAAGTCTCATTGCATTTATTTCTCCCTCCCATTTGATTTGTGGTGGTGAATGGAGTTTACTCCGGTCGGCGGCCGGTCACAAGCGGTGTTCCCCAGGGCTCGGTGTTGGGGCCAGTTCTGTTTAACATCTTTATCAATGATCTGGACGAAGGGATCGAGTGCACTCTCAGTAAGTTTGCAGACGACACCAAGTTGTGTGGGAGTGTTGATCTGCTGGAGGGTAGGCAGGCTCTGCAGAGGGACCTGGACAGGCTGGATCGATGGGCTGGGGTGAATTGTATGAGGTTTAACAAGGCCAAGTGCAAGGTCCTGCACTTGGGCCACAGCAACCCCATGCAACGCTACAGGCTTGGGGAAGAGTGGCTGGAAAGCTGCCTGGCAGAGAAGGACCTGGGGGTGTTGGTTGACAGCCACCTGAATATGAGCCAGCAGTGTGCCCAGGTGGCCAAGAAGGCCAATGGCATCCTGGCCTGTATCAAAAATAGCGTGGCCAGCAGGACTAGGGAAGTGATTGTGCCCCTGTACTCGGCACTGGTGAGGCCACACCTCGAATACTGTGTTCAGTTTTGGGCCCCCCACTACAAGAGGGATATTGAGGGGCTGGAGCGTGTGCAGAGAAGGGCAACGGAGCTGGTGAAGGGTCTGGAGCAGAAGTCTGATGAGGAGCGGCTGAGGGAGCTGGGGTTGTTCAGCCTGGAGAAAAGGAGGCTGAGGGGAGACCTCATCGCTCTCTACAACTGCCTGAAAGGAGGGTGTAGAGAGGTGGGGGGTCGGTCTCTTCTCCCAGGTAACAAGTGATAGGACAAGAGGAAATGGCCTCAAGTTGCGCCAGGGGAGGTTTAGACTGGATATTAGGAAATTTTTCTTCACCGAGAGGGTTATCAAGCATTGGAACAGACTGCCCAGGGAAGTGGTTGAGTCGCCATCCCTGCAGGTATTTAAAGGACTTTTGGATGAGGTACTTAGAGACATGGTGTAGTGGTGGTTTTTGGCAGTGTTAGGTTTATGGTTGGACTCGATGATCTTAAAGGTCTTTTCCAACCTATATGATTCTGTGATTCTGTGATTCTGTGAATTTCCAGTATGATCATTATGGATTCTCTTGTGCTTCTCTTAAGGCTACCAAGAACTTGGCAGTCTCCGTACTTGACTTTTACCTTGAAGAAAGGGTATGCATGTTTCTGATCAGAGACCAGCTAGGAAAGTAACAAAAAACTTTTAAGACAGTTGATGTTTTTTAGCAGTCCCTGAGGAGAAACACTGTAGGTTAGCACAAGGTCAGATTTTACTGAGGTTTCCAGGCTGAAGTTAGGCTTCTTCCTGAATCCTAAGAAAGCTTATTTGCTGCAGTATTTGTTGCATCATTTCTAATCTCAATGCCATTAACACCCCGTTTCCTGCACACCCAGGTGTTTTTCTGGAAGGAAACACCCCCATTAATCCAAAGAGTGAAACTTAGCCAGAGGATCAAGCCCTCTTCTGAAAGCTTTTTTATACCTGTAAGGTTACATCATGCTCCTAACCTGCGGTCCTGCAGCTGAGATTGCACCATAAATGTGGAACGGAGTCCTTGAGCAGGTTATTAGCTTAAAGTTAGGTAGCATTTGCTAGTTTGGAAACATCCCAGGAGAGGTAACCGAGGTCTTTTTCAGGATGACTGTCTGCAACCTGAATCAAAATAATCTCTCTACTGCAGCTGTAAAAAATGCATTAAAGGAAGTAGAAATGATGTCTTAGCTATAACATTTATAAAACATCAAGGATGGCTTGTGAAGGAACCTGTGGTTTTCAAGTGCTAATGGTTTTCAAGTGCTAAAGGCTTGGGAGCGGTGAATATTCGCCAGGTCTCGGCAAATCAGCATTTTATTTCAAGACTCTCAATGAGCGATAGAACTCAGGGGAAAATAATCAAGGTCCTCTCTGGTTCATGCTACATGAATTTTGTGAATATTTAACATTTTTCCAATTGGGTAGGTCTCCATTTCCTAACTGATCTTTCCGCATAAATAGTTACCTAGGCAGTCGGATTCCTACATCCAGCAAAAGATCTGAAAGGACTCATCCAAACCCACGACCGTGCAGAGAAAAAGGCTCCCTTTTCCCTGGGGAGATCTCAGGTCTGCCAGAGAGACAGAAGAGCTGTAAAGAACAAAACCATATTAGATTTGATTTTTTTTCTCTTCACTCTTTTTTGCCTGAGGAGGAGTCTGACCCCCCTGAAGTGGCAAGGTATGAGAGAGGCGGATGGGCAAGCGCTGCCGCCTCAATGCGATCCCTGCCTGAAATAAGTCCAGGTCGGGTCTGCCCTCAGAGGGGGGGTGACAGGATAGTGGTGTAACCACACATCTTGATGACCACCGCGGACTGATTGACTATTGTCAGTAGTGCCTCCAAGCAGGATTAGGAGTCAGATCTCCAAAAACATAGGATTAGGACACTACCTATCTGTCCAATAAATAACAATGCATCACAGGGAAAGGCTGGAGATACAGGCTGGCTAAAAAAAGCATGGCAGCCCAGAAAATACAGTTCATGGAGAACTTAGGAGATCAACTCATCCATCCTCCCACCCCAAGCAGAAATTACCTACCTGTCCCTGAGAGAAGAATATCTAAAAAGATGGATGTTCTTAAAACCTTCCAGTGGCAGAATTTCTCCCTCCGCCACCAACAACTTATTGCATCTTTTAACTAGCCTTATTCCTGAAAAAGGTGTCCTGATGCCAACCTAAGTCCACTCTGTTGCAGTTCAGACCTAGGGCGTTCTGCCCAGGCCACAATGGCCGGAAATTCAAACATCATCTCAAGCTTGAAGGAACTTGGATCTGGCCATCCTATTCTTACAAAAGATGGGCCCAAGCCACAAATCTGAATGTAGCATGCTCCCAAAGCGCAGCTCCATGCCAGGAGGTACAGAGAGCAAGCTGAAATTGTACTGTAATTTTTGGTCTATGGTTTGAGAAGAAAGTTTCATTTTCAAGAAAGAAATTGATTTTAAAAGCAAATTTTGAGCCTTTCAACCAGTTCTATTCTTATCTAAATAGTCGCAAAACTGGGCATCATCTTTTCACAAAAAAAAACGTTTCAGGTCTAAAATTCTGGTGTGATGACTGTCCCACATGCACTTGCACCCATGAGGGAACTCTGATCTCAGGTGGGGTTTCCTGGCATTGCAGTGTTACAAATAATAGTTAAATGTCCTACCAAAATGAACCCGTTCAGGAAATCTAGAGCTGCCTCTGGGTATGCTTAGGTGGGTGCTTGTACTCCAGTTAGACACTCCCTGTTTGGCTTTCTGCTGTCATCCATTAGAACACAGGTTTATAGGACACCTCCATTTCAGTGGCAAAGCTGATTTAAGAAATCCCTGCCTCTTGCCCCAGCTCTGCAGTTCACCACCCTCATCAGTTGTGCCAGGTTAAACTTTTTGGGAGTTTCCCTATACACAAGATCAGCAAAGTGATCAGAGTTAAAGGTGCACCAAATCATGTCAGTAATTACTTGCAGGGCTGCTGCCCCTTCTGGGCTAGCTGCAGCTTCTGCACTACAGAATAAAATAAGGCCATGCAGACCACCTGCTCTGGTGGTTCAAACATCTCATCCCACTTGCTACTGTGGTGGACTAATTGTGATCCATGGGCTACAAGGTGTCCTCAAAATGTGAAGAATGGAAACAATTGTGGTTGTCCTCCAGTTTACTCAGAAGAAGAGAAAAATGCAGAATGATTTATTGACTGGTCCAAGATAATGTACAAACACTGTAGCAAAGCCAGACACTAAAACTGGAGTTTCAGTCCACTCTATTAATCATTAATCATCCTTAATCATCCTTCCTTTAAGCTAGGGTCCTACCAACGGTACACGCACTAGTCGGTCTAAGATGGGCTCTGCACTCCGGTGGACCAGCAAGGAAGAAAGGTGGTTTCTCAGCTGTTGTGAGCTCTGTGCAGGTCTGAGGAGTGGGGTCTGGCCTCCAACTTCTTGCACTGGTAAAGATGAGCTCCACCACCATCACTGGATCCTGTAGCCACTGAGATGGTGTAGGATCATCAGCTCTGTAGGGATGTAGGGAGAAGCAGAACCATCATCCCTGTACAGACGTAGAGTGACATATGTCCCTGAGAGGGGCAACCCTGATGGAGGACCATCATCCCTGTAGGGATGGTGGGACCTGTAGGAGGTCCCCTGTGGTTGTGTAGGACCTTCCACTTTTGCCTCCCACCATAGGTGGAGGGATGGCCATGCAGGGTGAGCGGGATACGCTCATGGACCGATTTGCACATCTGAGGTGTTCTGAATGAGGAGAGGGAAAGAGGGAGGCCGAGACCTGCCTCTTTCTGCGTATCAACACAGCTTGGCACAGACCTGAAAGCCACTGTCACCTGCCCTGCTGGCTTACACAGCCAGGGGTGAGCCGGGCAAACAACGTTTGAGAGCCTCAGCTCCAAGCCAAACACAGCATGCCAACAACGCCACAGGCCCTGAAAGGTGTGAAATTGTTCCTGTTCAGTCAGAGCAAGACTAGATTGAACATCTCATAATAACACAGCTAAAGCACTTACTGAAAATACAAAAGAATTACCTTGACAATTACTCCTTGGAGTACCCTGCAGTACAAAGTCTTGGCTGATATAAAAATTGGTGTTGGCCTCTTGCTTATGAATATAACCTAGAACTGATTGTTAAATGTGCCAGGCCTTGTAAAAATGGGTAACTCAGCAAGAATAAGGTCTATCTACTATTTAATCAGCAGGCATCATTGCTTCTGGCAGCATGAATAAAGTCTGTTCCAAGCATCAGTTAAAGGAAGTTTTCTCAAGAGACCTTGTTTTCACAAGCAATTTCTCCATCAGACGAGAAATAAAATCAGATGAATAATTTACATGAGTGTCGTCCTGGAAAGGGCAGTTTCCTGTGCCCCCCTCCAACTTACCACAATAACCATCTGCAGTCCTGCCACTGCCCCCTCCTCATCCCCCCTACCATCACACGGGGGACCCTGGGGCTACAAAACACCTGAGTGCTTATGGGGCAAGTCAGTTGAAGAAAACGATGTTGTGTTGCTGTAAAAAATTGGCACTTGTGTTTTTGTGACTCTCTTCTGCCACATGGGGCTGTTGCTGAACTGCCTGCAGACGGAGCAGGCTTACTTCATCTGAGAGCTGACCAGAACGGGTCAGAGGAAAATGTCCTTCAAGAGGCTATTTCTCTCCAGGGGCTATGAAAGGAGCCATGAGACATCTCAACAGGAGACACCTAAAGCCAGGTGAGATTGATCCCACCCAAGAGTAGCTTGTACACGGCAGGGAGTGGCTTTTTCGTCCTGTGATTGTACCAGAACTGCTACAAGGGCATCCAAGGCCATGGCAACATTACAAAAAAGATTTAGACCTAAAAAAAAAAAAATCACTGGGGCTTTGGATGTGGAGAGGAATGCCGTTTCCTGCACTATTATTTCCTTCTCAGCACGGTGCAAGGAGCAGCAAATGCAAATAAGCTGGAGCCCCTGGCCCCGTGCCGAGTATCCCACCTGATCTCGAGCCAGCAGCTTTTCAGAACTCTGTGCCCTTGAAGTGAGGAAGCCTTGAAAAACGTGTCTTCCCCTCGGGTCTGTTTTGAAATCGGAGCCCAGCCACACCGAGGGCTGCTGCATGTGAGCCAGTACCTGCGTTGCACGTCAGACATCCCAGCCAGCTGCGCGTGGGAAGGGGTGACACGCAGACGGTTGTCGTTAGCCATTGCAATGGGCTGGACAATTCCCAGTGCTCCAAGACACCTTCTTTGTAACAAACAAAGCTGATTTGCCTTTTTAAAGAAGGACAAGGAATAAAGCATATTATCCTTAAGGAATAGAGGCAGCCCTTTGCAATGGAAGGTAAGTACCAAAGGTCGGGAAGAAAATGAATGGGGTCTCAACACTCATGGGGTAAAATAGAGCAGGATTACTGGAAAAAAAATGCACTCTAATCTAGCTCAACACCATGCACTTATTTTACATGTTTTCTGGCAAACACCACTGCTGATTTCTCTTATCAGATCTGTCCAGCCCGAAACGCTTGCACTGATCCGTGCTGCTAAATGCTACTCTTACTGCTGCTGCCCTTTACTGATGTGTTGAGCCCACATGCCACGCTCACACAACATGGGAACGGCACAGAAGATGCCCTGGTATCCCTGCTGTGGCATCCTCGGTCAAGGTTGAGTTTTAATGAGTAATGAGATGTCTTTTCCTGCCCTGATTCCAGTGGTGACGGGCTCCACCACCGCTACAACTCAAACGAATGAAAAAGCTCCCTTTGAGCCCAAAATGAACATCTGATTTTCTCAGTCACTGTCTTCTCGGCCAGAAAAGATACATAAACAGCGCATAATGGTGGTGTTCTTTTAAGAAACAGACAGGTAGATGTGAAGAACAATTCTAATAACTTTCTCTAATAACTTTCTCTGTACTGGAATAGTTTTGCCACAAACCCTGTTCCTCCAATGACACCTATTATTCCTGCAGGTTTTTCTGGGGGGAAAAAAAAAATCCCATTTCCTTTCTAATTCCTATTTTCTCAAATGCTTGTCATTCTTCTTGCCTTTCTCCCGACTCCAGCACGTATACGTCTTCTTGCAATAGCAAAACTGGGCTGAACCCAGCAACTACCCCAAATTTTCTATAAAACACTCCAGATAACCTCCCAGAACAGGATGTGCTTTCCTCGCAACACCTTTTTTGTTATTGACTCACATTTTGTCTGCAGGTCGTTTACATCTCCTGATCCTCTTTTCAGCCAGGTATGCCACTTTCTGCCTCCTTCCTTCCCTATCACTCATGGCATTTAATTCTGTTGACTTTGGAACCATCCCTCCGGTTTAATGAAATAATTTCTAATTCTCACCCTAACCGCACAAATGTTTTCAGACTCTTCTAGCTTGATATCCTCGATCATTGTCTAAGGGTGTAATTTACCTTACATAACTTTATGCCTACTTCAGAGCCCTTACACCTCTTCTGATGCAGCAGCAAACAGCTTTTTGAGCAGTTGGTGGGGGTTTGTCTGGAGGTGGTGCTCCTGCAGAGCTCACGGGACCCATATATTCCCTGCTTATTTACGATAGAGTCACTAGGACAGCAAGAAAAGCCTTCCCCACGTCAAGATACAGCCAGTCGTCCTCTCAGAGTAGAAAACGAAACTGGCTTGACATGATTTATTCTTGTCAAATCCACATCAGCTGTTTTTTATTACCTTATTATCCTCTAGGTGCTTATAAATTGATTGTTTGATAATTTTTAATAGTATTTTCCTGGCCACTGGAATAAAGCTGGCCGGTCTCTGATTCCCCAGATTCTCATTGCCCTCCTTCCCACAGACAAGCACAGCGTTTGCCCTTCGCCAGTCCTCCGAAACCTCCTCGCCAGGTCCCCTGTGACAACCCCCAAGGAGCCAGGCTTTGCTCTGCTCGCTCCACAGCTACTCTTGCATAGGTTTCTTCAGGCCCTTGAATACATCAGACTTGCCTCCTCTCATCTTTTAACCTGTTCTTGCCTTGCACTATCTCTGCTCCCATTGTTCTAAATTAATTTCGCTTGCTAATCCTTTTTTGAAGGGTGAGAAAAGGCGGTATTTTCTGTGGTTTCCATTATTTGGTTTTCCACTCTCTGAGAATTCATGGATTTTACTCCATCCTTCATTTTCCTCTTGCTTTCATGCGTGTACAGAATTGCCTGGATTGGTTTTTGCATCCTTTATTACTTGAAACCACTTTAGTATCTTGGCTTTTCTGATTTTAAGCTTATGCACATGGCCTAATATTTAAATTCTGTTTTCTTGGGTCTTTTTTTTCTTTAATGACTCCTTTATTAATTTCTATTTCTTAGGAAATTTCTTGCATAACTGCTTACTTGGTTTGCTTTTTCTTACCTTGCTGTTTTGTCAAACGTCACCAATATTTCTCACTGATACTTCTGCAAGCTCACGAAGATCAATGTATAGATTGAAGTACATTAGCATAAACTGACCAATGCACTGTGAGCTTCTGCAGACATTTGTCCAACCAAGGTTAAGGGAAAAGAGAAGGATCACAGCACTTACCTTCTCTTTTCTGTCGTTACGCCACTCTTGCCGCTGAGATTGGCTGGAAAGTCCTGCCATGGCACAGCTTTGGAGGGCCTTACCCTGAACAGCTAAGGGAGGACATTTGCTCTCTGAACTTCCCTGCTTGGAAAACAGCTTTGCATCCACTCAGGATAAAATCCACAGCCCCAAAGGAAAATTTCTCTAAGGGCAATAATCGGTTGAGCTGTGGCACCTGAAGGCACCGACTCAGGATTTGGGTTTAGATGCCCTGATGGTTGCAGCTTGCACTGTTCACGACCAGGCAGACACACACTTTGGGAACAGTGCTGGGTATAAACAGGATCCAGTGCCTCCCTGTGCATCTGAGGAGAGATGGAAAACCCTGGGGAAAAAAGCAGGGAGACAGCTGTGGGACATCTTAATTGCCAAAATAATATAGCAGAATTTAGGAGCCAGAGCTCCCAGACTCCCCCTTGGATACAGCCGAGCCTTAAGGGCTTTTGGATGGCTTCAGAAAATCCAAATATTTTGAAGTGCAAATCATGCTTTTGACAAAGCGAGGCTGTGGTTTCATGGCGGAGTGTGGAGAAGCAATAACCACTAAAGGATATCTGCCTCCTCCTGCAACGAGGGGTGAAATCAAGGGGGTTTCTGTTCATTGCCCTTTTGTAGCCTGAGTGTTTTCACACATGTGAGGTTCTGCGCTCTCTTGTAAAAGTACCAGCACTTGAAAATAAGGCCTCAGACAACTCCGCACTGCTGAATGCAGCAGCAGGGAGAAATCACCGTTAATTGGGCTAGCAAGAAAAGGGAGGAGGCACCACTGGTTCGGAGAGAGCCTTAGGAAACCTGTCCCCTTGTGCACACCCATGCAATCCACTGATGCATCGCAGATACCATCTCTTACAGATCATTTGCAGGTTATTCATAGAAAATGAAATTTTGTTTAAGAAATACCGATCTAGTTTAAATGTCTTTTTTTTTTTTTCTGTGTGTTCACCAATTGCTATGCCATACCTGGGCAAATAGAGTCTGAGGCAATTCCCTAGGGAAAAATTATCATCCAGCAACCAATTCTTGAAAATGGTTCTTTAGCAGCAGCCTAGGAAATCTGCGAAAATGCAAAATGTTAGAGCCTGAGTAAATCTGCGTTAAGATATGTATTTGCTTAATAGATGCTTCCACATATAGTGTGTTCAACTGGCTCATAGAAAGTATCAGCTTTAATATTTGATTTAGAATTTAATACAAAGGTGACTGATTGCAAAACACAATCGGATTTACCAACTCAGGGGAATGAACCTTTTTACGAAACTAACAATCACACACATAAAATCAGCTGAAAATGAGTTAGCAAGATCAAACTTCCAGCTTGCTGACTGAATTCACGATTAAACCATGATTAAAGTCAGTGTGCTAAATGAACATCTATCAACCCAAAATTCAATTCACCTTTGAAAAAAAAGTAAGGAACTATTTCTAACGGGGGTTATTTCAGCAACGTGGAGTCAGCACGTTGGTACCAGGGGATGTGTTGGCTCAGTTGAGGGACTGGGGAAATTCAGTGCAGGCAGCAACAGGCAGCGGGAGGAGGGACAAGCCTCTGGCCAGCCTGTCTGGCCATGGCTAACCTCCGCCTGGCACTAATGACCTCGCCAGGACAGGAGATTCCCAAGCCCATGTATAACACAATTCCCTCCTTTGTTGTAAACAGGACCTACTTGGGAAGCGGGCCAGCTCCCATGATTTGCTTGTCTCATAACATTTACCGCTGTTTTTAAGGCCATTGCTCAGAGTCATATGATATGATGAGATTTGCAGCCTCTTTGGCTTTGTAACTAAACGCAAGCTCCTACCTCTCAAAGTCAGGGAGGAAAACTCAAGCGCGTGACCTCAGCACTCCCTAAAGATGGCCTCAAGTATACTGAAAAGAGAAAGAATATGAAACCTACCCTCTGGGGAGGAAGCTGTAAAGGGGGATGGGACCAGTATTACACAGGGTAGCAAAAAAACAGGTTTGAGGCTGCAGTTTGAGATCCTGACCCCATCAGCAGACCCTGCAATGTCTCAGATCATCTTGCCACGGACCACATGAATAGGAGCATAGGGTAATTTGGTTGGAAATGACCTGGGGAGGTGTCTGGTCCAACCTCCTACTGAAAGCAGGGTCAGCTCTGAGATCAGACGAGGATGCTCAAGGCTTAATCCAGTCTTGAAAACCTCCAAAGACAGAGCCTGTTCGGCCTCACTGGGCAGCCTGTGTCACTGCTCTCCTGGAGAAAAAGTTTTTCCCTACATCCAGCCGGATCCTCTCTTGTTTCAGTTGATGCTCGTTCTTCCTTGTCCTCCCACCACGCACCACTGGGAAGCACCTGGCTCTGTCTTCCTGATGTCCTCCTCAAAGGGATGAGCCGGCTGCTACGGGCTGTCCCCAAAGCTGTCTCATCCCCAGCTCCCTCAGCCTCTCTAAGCAGGGCAAGTGCTCCAGCCCTGAGCATACTGGAAGCCCCCAGCCCAGCACCCCCAAACCCCCCAGGGCTGATTCTGTGCTCTCCCAGCCCAGCACCACCAAATGCCTGACCAGCACCATCCCTCTCCTCTCCCAGCCCAGCACACCCAAAGCCCTGCTGGGACAATCCGTACTTTCACTCCATGCCTGCACCCCTGCCCTGCTTCCCACCCCCATGCCCCCAGACCAGCACCCCCAAAGCCCTGCTGGCGCGATTTCATGCCTTCCCCCCCCCTGCCCCCTTCTCACAAGCCCTGCTGGGACTGACTCTGTCTTCCCCAGCCCAGTACCCCCAATCACCCTGGCAACCTTCCTACCCTCCCCAGCCTGGTACCCAAAATCCTACTGGGACTCCCCCCAACCCAGCACCCCAAACCCTGCCAGGACCCTCTCCAGCCTGGTACCCCAAACTCTGCTGATCCTCCACACCCCAGCCTGGCACCCCAAACCCTGCCAGCACTCCTGCAACCCAGCATCCCATGCCCCACTGGGACCTCCCCAGTCTGGCACCCTAATCCCTGTCAGAACCCCCCAGCCCAGCACCCCAAGCCTTGCTGGGACTCCCCCAGCCCGGCACCTCAAACACCTCTGGGACTCACTCAGCCCAGCATCCCAAACCCCACTGGGACCCCCACCCACCCTCTCCAGCCCCACACCCCAAACCCCACCGGGACACCCCCAACCCAGCACCCTAAACCTCACCAGGATGTCGCCCAGCCTGGCACCCTAAAAACCACTGAGACCCCCCTGACACCCCAAACCCTGCTGGGCCTCCCCCTCCCCAGCACCCCAAACATTGCCAGGACCTCTCCAGCCTGGGCACCCCAAACCCTGCCGGGACCTCCCCATCCTGGCACCCCAAACACCTCTTGGAACTCCCCTAGCCCAACATCTCAAACCCTGACAGGACCCCTACCCACCTAGCCCAGCACCCCTAGCACCCCTATCCCCACTGGGAGTCCCCCAACCCAGCACCTCAAACCTCACCATGACTTCCCCAACCCAGCACCCCAGTTCCTATTGGGAACCGCTATCTCCATCTCCATACCTCTCCCCATCTCCATTCCAATCCCCATCCCCATCTCCCTCTCCATCCCCATCGCCATCTTCATCCCCATCGCCATCTCCCTCTCCATCCCTACCTCCCTCTCCATCGCCATCCCCATCCCCATCTCCCTCTCCATCCCCATCACCATCCCCATTGCCATCTTCATCCCCATTGCCATCTTCATCCCCATCGCCATCTTCATCCCCATCCCCATCTCCATCCCCATTGCCATCTTCATCCCCATCGCCATCTTCATCCCCATCCCCATCTCCCTCTCCATCCCCATCCCCCTCTCCATCCCCATCCCCATCCCCATCCCCATCTTCATCCCCATCCCCATCCCCATCTTCATCCCCATCCCCATCCCCATCGCCATCCCCATCCTCATCCCCATCCCCATCCCCATCCCCATCCCCATCCCAGCCGGGCCCACCCCCGCCCCGCCCGCCCCCGCCCCCGGGTGTGGCCGCCGCCGGCGGGGGCCGGGCGGGGGGCGGTGGCGGCTCAGGGCCGCCTTTGTGGGCGGCGGGGCCGCTCCCGCTCCGCACCGCTCCGCTCCGCTCCGCGCCCGCCATGGCCGCCCCCCGCCCGGCGCACGGCTGCGGCAGCGGCGCGCTGCTGGGCCGCTTCGGCGTGTTGCTGCAGGCGCTGCTGGCCCTCTGCGCCTTCAGCACCCTCATGCGTGAGTACCGGGGGACGCTCGGGTGGGCTGGCATCCCCCTGCCCGCGGGGCTGGCCGGCGGGGACCGTCTTTACCTTCGCCGGGCTCTGGCCAACGCTGCTCGCGGGTTTGGCTCCCCATTTATTTACGAGCACCAAGTTTTGCGTGGTCTACCTGTAGGATTTAAAGCGGTGGGGAGCGCGGTAGTTTGTGGCTGCTGCAGCTGTAGTGAGCTGGCAGTTAAGGCGGCAGATGCTTGTTCTTGAAACTCTCGTTCTGAGCCTTAATCTGCTGGCAATGAAGCGCCACGAACTTGCAGCTATAATCTGTAAAGATTGACTCCGCTTGCCTGAGCGATTACTCAGTCACTTAGAAAATTTTAATGAAGGGTGAAAACTAATGGCGTAACCCGATGGTTTGCAAGGAAGGAGCAGCTATAACAAAAATAGGGTGGGTGGCAGATATAATGGTGCTTGCTTAGAGTAATAGTGCCCTTAATTGATTTGTGATGCTGTTTTGTTTAACTTGGCTTAAACTCTAAAGTTTTAGGGCTCGAGAGGCTGGAGAAGGGAGGTTACTGAGAGAATGTGTTTTGCTGATTACTGTGAAGGGGTGGTAGTGAGAGAAAGCAGCTGAGCAGCAAGAAAAGGTGGGGGACACTAATACTGCAAGACCCAAGAAAATTTACTGTTGCTTTGTGCTGCAGCTGCATTTTGCTGGGAGCAACATGCGCATTGCTTCTCTTTTGGGTTAAGTGGTTTAACACAAGCTGAATAACATGCCAGAACTCGATCTGTTTTCCTTGTTTAAAAGCCTGTGGTGACGGTGAACTAAAACTTCAAGTTTTCTGGCAAAGCAGCTGCAGATTTTTGAGGCTCCCTTGCCCCTCTCCGCCTTCTGGAAACCGCTTTCAAAGGCTCCAGTGCTGTGGTTAATACCAAGCTGCCAGGGAAAACTGCAACAAGTTGTTCCTGTGATAACGGATCCCTTTTTCCAGCTGGAGTAGCCCAGTTGCAACACTTCACTTCTTGTGTTTCACCAAATATTAACAGTAAGAACAGATTAATTTTGTGTGTCTGTTCCCCTCAGTGATGTGCGCATTGGGGTTAATAGTCCCATAAACTCTATGGGGTGTCCCATAAAATCAAGGACATCAGTTAATCATATCAAAATACTCCTGTGGATGGAGGCTACATAACCCCTGCTAGCAAATCATCAGTGCTGGGCCCACTGTTGTCCTCCCCCTGGTGCAAGGGCTAATATTTCCTTGACCATTAACAACCTCTTGATTAATGAGGAGAAACTGAAAGCTGATCCTATGCGGTTTTGCTGTGAATCTGCTCAGTGACTAAAGTGGTGGAGGAAACTGCTGGCTGGGACCCCAAAAGCAGATGTGTTTACAGCCCTGGGATCTCAACCGCAGCACCTCCTCTGGCTGCAGCTGGGCTGGTGGTCCCTAATTCACCCCAGCTGTTTCTTATCTGTGCCCCATTCACACATTTCCAGCTGGAGGCTTTCTCGGATCTGCTGTTGGGGCTGTTTGTGTGCAGACTTCTAACCTAGGATGCTTGTAGCGGGGCTTACCAATGACTTTATGTTAAGGTAAACTTGCTTTGAAGCAGCTTTTGGGGTATTCATGTGGCCAGTTCAGTTGGCAGCCTTCTGGGGAGGAAAAGGTACCAGCAGCTGGAAGGTACGGCAACCTCTTGAGCTGGTGGTGATGTGTGTGCAGAGTCAAAAAGGTTCCTGAGAACCTTGATTTGCACCTTCATCCAGCCGAGCATCAAGCTGGGCGGTCCCAGCTGGATGGGACCTCATCTAGATCTTGGGACACTGCTGTCGCTGGAGTCAGTGTCGGCCCTTCTCTGATACTTCTTCCTTCAGTACTGTGCCATTCCTGGGTGTGTATTTCTGTGGTTTGTATGTCTGTGATTTCTGCTTTAATGGGATGTTGCAGGCCAGCTCGCTCGGTCTTACAGGTGAATGAGTGGACTATCTGAATTCCTATGTGAACCCAAGCCAATACCTTTTGCATTCCTTCTACTTTAAAGTACCAGTTCAGCTTAGCTACGGGAGAACCTGAATTGGAATAGATAAGATTCCCAAATTGTGCAGGCACTGTTCAGAGCACTTGAAAACATCTAGAGGAACTCGGACTAACAATAATGTGGTGTTCTGCAAAGTTTTGCAGGTGCGTGTGCATGGGATGTGCTCGCAGAGCGTACATCCAGAATGTGGGTCCCAAGTATGGCCCATTGCAGGAAGGGTAAGTTTATATGTTGTTATCAGAAGAGTTTGTGTCCTTGAATTTCTGTCTCATGGGGCTGTGGAAGGATTGTCTCCTGCCAACCTGGTAGGAGAACACAACGGAGCGAGACAGTCTTCCATGATTGTCTGAATTGATGCTCTTTATCCGGTGCATGTCTGGGTTGTAGGAAACACAGCTTGTATGAATCTTGGAAGAGAATACAGTGGCAAAATGGAGCTGTCACCTATGGTTTCAAACTTTACTACAACAACCCGCTAGGTTTCTTGAGGCCATTTTAGCCTGTTGCAAAGGCTACAAAAAAGGTCAGCTTAGACCAAAAGTTCTTGGGCAGCAGAGGGAATCCTTGTTTCCCTGTAATGGGATGAGTGGGATGGCTGCTCCCCATTGCTGTGGGGTACATGAAATGGGTCCTTCATGTGGTGAAAACAGGACCCAGAAGTAAATGATACCCAGCCTTGGTAGGGAATCAGGAAGGCTGTTTAAGTGTGGTTATATTAGTCTGGCCAACTACTATGAGCAATAGTGAGGACAAAATTCCTTTGAGCCTACAAATACCCTCTTGCTTTTCCAGCAAGAAGGTCTTTAAAGTTGTAGTCAAGCCTAATTGCAGTGTGGTCCAGGGCTTGCTCTGGGTGCAACTCTACCCCATTTGGTAATGAAATGAAAGTGGTTTGTTGTCCTTCCCACCTGCCTGCAGTGGCTTTGGAGGCACTTGGGCTGTAAGGACACTTGCTACAAGAACTAAGATATACTTGAAAGAAGAGGCAGTAAAGCCTAGCAGCTGTGTGCGTGTGGCAAGCCAGTTTCCTCTGCAAGAACTTGCCCTCAGGGAGGTCATGACATGGAGGAGTGTGGATAATTGTACAGTCCCATCTGAAGTAGTTTTTAATGCTTTGCCTTGATCATCACTTAGCTGAGTGGAGAAAGCATGTTGCAGTTATGTCAGCTGCAGGTACTGGGTGTGACTTGGGGTTGCTGCTATTTAAGTTTTAAAACTTTTTTTTTTTTTTGAGGAAGGGGTTGTAGACTAGCAAAACTTGTCCAGATTTGCAACCTGGAGCAAAACCCTTTGAAATGGGGAGAGATCTTGTGTAGAAATTCTAGCCGTAGCCACCCTTGTGGATTAACTGGAGCGCACAAGAAACAGATTTTGGGAGTTAAAGGATGTTTTTCTCCATTGTGACTGGAAAAAGCTTTCCTCAGCGCTGGTGTACTTGTTTTCTACCCCACCACAAACAGCTTGGAGGACATCTAAGAACATTTATTTCTCTTCCAACTTCTGCTCTTCCTGAAACTGTCTTGGCAGCCCTCTGAGCTCCTGAATGAGGTTTAGTAGTAGCACTTGTGCTGCAGGTGTCAAAATAGACTTAGCTCTTGGAGGGAGTGCATGCTGCCAGGCAGGGAGAGCTGAACTGGACTGAGCTCCAGAGCCTTCTTCACACAGTGAAACCTGGTTTTCAGCTTGACTTTTGAAAATACCTTGATCCTGCCTAATGTGAGAGCAGTGTCCCTTTACCTCCTCTTGCATATCACTGCTGGGTGCATTCTTCCAGCACATCTTGCCTTGAGCTTAGCCAAAGAAGGCAGAGCTGTTTGCGGTAGGGACCCCGGTGCTGACCCCCCAGGCAGGGCTTGGTGGTGGAGATGTGCTGTTAGCAAGCAGGGTGATGTTTTATACTCTGGCCCAAGTAGCTTGTCCTGAGGGCAGGGCTGCAGAACAGGGGGTTTGCCCGATTGACTGTAAAAGAAGTGGTGGCTCTTGACTGTGGTGGAAAATCCATGGTAAAGAATAGAAGTATCACCCCGTTGCTGGTGTTTTACTGGTCCCTGTGGACTTACCAGCTGACCTTCCAGTGCATTTTTCTCCAGGATGGTGGGCAATTGGTTAGTGAAAATGGGAAACAGCATCCTAGTGTGTATGGAAGTGTCTGAACTTTGAGAGGGATTGGTGAAAGCCATGGTACGCATCTCCATTAGATAAATCAAACTTAAGCAACCTTTTGTGACATTTTAGTAGGCCCTGTAGTGATAGGACAAGGGGTAATGGTTTTAAACTAAAAGAAGGGAGACTTAGACTAGATCTAAGGAAGAAATTTTTTACAATGAGGGTGGTGAAACACTGGAAGAGGTTGCCCAGAGGTGGTAGATGTCCCATCCCTGGAAACATTCAAGCTCAGGTTGGCTGAGGCTCTGAGCAACCTGATCGAGTTGAAGATGGCCCTGCTTATTGCCAAGTTCAGGCTTGTTGCTATACATAGTTTGAATTGCTGCACTGGTTTGGTACTTCAAAATTATCCTGAGTGCTTTCTGTGTCATGTTTTGACTTTTACACTGAAAATACTTCATCAGGGTGGGTGGAAAGAGAAGAAATAAATGGTAGAGCACTTGATCTGGCCAAACTTCCATTCTGGTTTGAAATAAATTTGCCCAGGACACGAGAGCGCTACAGGCTTCCTGTGCCCAAGACAGGCTCCACTGACTTTGCTTCCTCTAACACAAATGCGTAACTGTGTTTGATTTCGATTATTCACACACATGTATATTTAAATGGCAACTTCACCACTGCAGGTGCTTTTCCCTCTAGGGAAAAACAAAACCACAGAGGTTAACTGTGTCTCTGGAGGTGTGAAGCACAGGGCTTTGCGGACTGCAGTAGCAATTTACGTGTAGGTTTGTGGGTTAAGCAAAAAGCTACATATGGCAGGACTCTCAAGATGGTTTTTTTTTTTTTCTGCTCCAGTACATCTGAAAACTGGCTGAGCTTGAAAACGCACGTTGTGCTTTGTAAGCTGGAAGGTCTGTGCAGCACTTGATGTGCTTCATCGAGCTGAACGCAGCTTTCTACAAAGCTTCTGAACTTCAGCTGTTGATTACGTTGACCTCTTCTTGGAAGTCGCCTTTTGAACAGCTAAAGTGAGCAGTGAAAGCTGCATGCTGAATGAAGATTGTGAGATTCCTAGTTTCGGAAGGAACAAATGGGTTGAGTGAGCTGAGAAATGAGCTGGCAAACTAGAACTGCGTGGAAAGTTATCTGTAACCTGAGGGCTGAGAAGCACCTTACACCTTGCTGAATTGGTTCTGCAACAGGTGGTGAACAGTTGATATTACAGGTGACTTTTAACTCTGTAAAAGAAACTTCACAGGGAAGCTAGTCTTCTGTAATTAAGGGATGGAGCAACTTTTTTGGGGAGGAGTCTGTTAAACTTCCAGCTGTCTTTTTTTTAACAGTATTTGTGAGAGCTGTATGGCAGACAGACTTGAACGGTAACTACCAGCCCAGTTGCATCACTTCATTCTTCAGGTGTTGTTCTCTTAATGATCTCGAATCTTATGGCCTTAAGATGCAGCATTCCCTATTTAAAACCCATTTTTCAAGGCACTGACCTGAAATGTAGTGATGGTTTATGTGGAGGGATTGACTACTGCCTCCCCCAGGACGGAGTTAAAAAACACACTCTGTGTTTGAGCTAGAGCCCAGCCCCAATCCAGGCCTCCTATAAGATTATAAGAATAATGTGCTCTATTCTCAATGTGCAAAGCATGACTAGTGCTTGTTGTCTGAAAGCTATGGTTTATGACCACCTGGCACTTGGCTATAACGACAGCTGTAAAAATCCACATAGAAACAAGATGTACAGGGTAGAGGTTAAAACTGAGAACCATACCAAAGTACTGTGAGGCCTTCGTTTGGGCAGTTAGGGTCCCCAGATGGGTGAATGCTCCAGCTGAGGCTCTTGGCATGTGTCTGCAGGGTGGATGATGGGGAGGTGGTGCTGCTCTGTGGGTTCCAGAGCTTCCCCTGCACTGGACCTGCAGATGACTCTGGCTTTGTATAGGGAATAGGAATAGATGGGCTAAACAACATCAGGAACTACACGAGAAAGGGAAGAGGAGCAGCTGTTAAGTGAGAACTCGGGGAGGAAAGATGTCCAAGTCGTCTTTTTTTTTTTTTTTTGGTTAGGAAAAAGCAGAACTATTTCTTTTTCTTGTGGTCCACCTGCATCAGGCTGGGAGCTCCAGTGCACAGCATCGTGCAGGACTTTGCACAGGGCCATTGCTCCACCAGCAGCTTCCTGAGTGCCTGCTGTCCGCGCACGTCCCTCTTGCAGGTCAGAGCACTCTAACCTAGAATAAACTCTTCTTCCCTGAAAGATGCTGTAGAGTGGCCCAGCAATAGTTGGATATCTTCAGTAGGAGCTAGGTCAATCTATGTACTTCCCTGCTGCCTCGTGTCTCGCAGACCCAGAGATAACCTAGAACATACCCTCCATTCCTATTCCTTCCTTGAAGTATCCCCTCTGCCAGTTTTGCTACAGGTGCTTACATTCTTGAAGCATTGGTACAAGGGTATTTGGGAGGGAATGGCTAAATACATCTAGTGCAGACTCGAGGATGTAAGTCAGTAGCAATCTGTCTCCTCAAACCATTGACAGGACTTCTGCTGCTCCCTGACCTGATGGATTATAAACGTTTTGAGCCTTTCCAGCTCGGGCACGCGCTTGCCTCGCAAGCAACGTGTTGGCTGCTCTCTGCAAACAGTGGCTGCTGCTTCCTCCCATTGTGTCTCGGGTTGAGCTCTCTGAGTAGCTGCGTGCTCAGGCTAAGAATAGTGCAGACCCCAGGGTTTTGGCCTCTGTATCCTGCATGTTGGCTTCTTTCCTGCCCGGGGCTTGGAAAAAGCCTGGGAAAGGGTGTGTCCTTCAAAATAGGTTGAAATGTGTTATTGGAGACTATGCTGCCTATAAATAACACGGAGGTTGGGCGGGGGGAGAGCCTCTGTTTCCTCCCTGGTACAGTAGCTCTGAGTCCTCTTCTGCAAAGGCCAGAAATAAAGTCCCGACCCCCTTGCTAGTGTGATGTTGCCTCAAAGATGGGCTTTACAGTAGGCAATTTAGCTAGCTCCTCTCTTAAAAGCAGGTGACAGCATAACCAGTTCTGGGCATTGCAGCCTTTATTTTTGGTGGACCATTTACAATTTAAGTGTATTAATGCTGCAGCGCTTTCTCTGAGTGCTTTTAATATCAGGTTCATTTTCAGTATTCATCCTCAGGGGCCTGTTGCTGAGCTCAGTGGGGTCAGGCTTGTGCCTCCAGTAAATCAAGTCCTAAAAGCTTTGTCTTTTGAGTTGACATCTTCCTTCCAAACCTCAACTTTTGCATTCTTTGGCTGATGGCAGTAAGGTTTATCAAGGACATGGTCTGACTCTCAGCCAAGCATACCTAAGCTTCTCCTAGGGAAACAAGTTTCCCCCTTTAATTTTGTAGAAACCTGTCTTAATACTCTGTTTTGCTAATCAGCAGGTAGTTGCTACTGCAGCTAATTCTGCCTAAATTAGGGGTTTTATTTCCAAGAGGGGTAAAAGGCACCTGTGCCGATGCACACGTCTGCAGCGGAGCGGTGTGAATGCAGCCTGGGGTCAATGGGGGATGCAGGGAGGACGTTACACGCAGCAGTGCTCCCCCATGAATGGAGTGAGGAACCCCGTTGCTGCTGTCCTTGTCTTAATTGATCAGGGAATTTGTTTAAAAAAAAAAGTAGACTGTGGAACAGCATTGCTACAGACTCGGGTAACTTCAGGGAACTATATGTGTCTAGGGCAGGCAAAGCTGTCGCATTTCTACTGCATCAAGAAAACACCATAACAAACGTCTACCTCTTATTACCCTGAAAAAAAGTGAGGATAGCTGTCATCAAGCTTTTATCTTCTAGTTTTCTGACTATTTACAGATCTATAATGAAAGACTCTCCTCCAAAACATTTTATTTACTTTATTTTTTTTACATTTCACAGGTTCTTATGCAGATGTCCCATCTTCCACCCAGCCTGGTGGCCCTCAGGGAGTTTTAACTGTATATAATCCTTATCTTCCTTGACTGAAAAGGAAGGGCCTGGGAGTATTTTGTTTCCTGCCCTGCCCTTTCTCAGCCATGGGCAGGGTACGTCTCTTAAATTGTCACTCATCTTCCTTCCCTTTTGTTTAACTTCGTGGCTTTTTGTGTGCAGTAACTGAAGCCACGTAGGGGGAGAGTGGTAACTCATGAGGACATCAACTCAAGAAGGCAGGCTGTCATCTCAGTGGTGCTTTATGCCTGTTTAATGGGATAGACCTGAGTCCCCTTCTCCCGACTCTTTTAGGAGCATCTTCCCATCTGCCCAGCCTTTTCCTGAGATGCTTTAGGGACCATGTGGCAAGTCTAAATAGTCGCACAGCACTTCACCTCCATGCTGCAGCAGGGCTCTGCACCTTGGAGCAGCCTGTATGCTTCAGGTTGCGACTTCACGATGCTTCCTTTTCTTGTTCTTGAGGACTGTCTTTGCGTTCCCTTCAGAAAGGCTTCATTTCTACAGTGTGAACTATTTTACCGTCGACATCCACCCACTTTACTGTGAATTGAAATTTAAATGGAATAATTCGGGATCAGATTGAAATAGGTTCAGTAGAGGGTTGGGTCCTGCAGGAAGAACCTGGACAAGCGGTCTCCATCTTCCTCTGTTTAGCAGCTTGTTTCTTCATGGTGCTTGCCGTAGCATCCTGCTCTGTTACAAGGACCCTCAGCCATGAACATGGTGTGTTCAGCTTTATTTCACCCAGCATCTCCTATCAAGTTGTGGTGGCTCTGCAGCAGCAGCACGCGCTGCCGGGTGCTTTTGTGCTGTCAGAGAGGCAGCTGACTTGACACAACTCCCAGATCTGCTGCTCTTCAGAACACAAGTAGCTCTGCTCTGTGATAAAAGGGGCAACTCAGTAGGCCATCGACTCTAGCTAGGACTCGCCTTAAACGTGCTGCAAACATCCAGGCTTTGCACCACCAGTGGAAATATGAGTTGAGGCTGATTTCTCAAGCTTCCCTGCTTGAAGTTAACCCTGGAGCAATTGTTCCCAACCCACATTCAGCTTTGATGTTCATTGCTGCTTTTAGACTTCAAAGATTTGTCTGAAAGCTTGCCTGTACTTCCACTGGTGTTTTCTTCCCCTTAGAGAGATTTGGGGGGGGGGGGGGGGGGGGGGGTGGAATCTACCGGCTCATGTGAATTTTACTTGCTTCATATGTTACTAGGACCTGTTTAGTGATGATGGAAGAGGCACAAAGTGAGATCAGGAGTCCTTAGGGTGTGTGTAGAGCATGCTTGCAAAGACTTAAAAGCAGTGACTAGCATGTGGGTCCATGAGGAGCAAATGTATGGCAGAAAACCGGGGGACCTGTGCTTTCCTGGCCTGTGGTGTGGTCCAGACTGCTGCCCTAACTGGGCTTGCAGGTATCTGGCCGTTTGGGAAGATCACTTGGCTATAGAGATGTGCAGTAACATTGCTTCCTTGCAAAAGCCAACTTGTCCTACAAATGGGCAAAGCTGAGAAGGGAAGCAGAGTTAAAATAATCAATTCTATGGCTGGCAGTGCTGTTGGGAAGACAAATTCCTGTTGTCTGCTGGTGTAGACCCAGTACACGCTAGTCTCATTTTTTAATCTAGTTGGATGGGGGCTCTCTCCCATCTTGGGCAGCTCTGTGTGCACTCAATTTTAATTGGTTATAGGTGCTAGAACTTAAATATCGCATATTTCTTGTTTGCTTGATGCATGCATAAGCATGCACGACTTTTTTCAAAAAAAAATCTTAAGGGTGGACTGATCTGTCGGAGCCATGGTAGCAAACCCATGCCTACAGCCAGTGGAAAACTGAGTTGACAGTGAGTGGAGACACATTTTGAGAAGAGCAAAGCAGACCTCAGCCTTTCTCCAGCCGCAGCCAGCTGAGCCTGTGGCTGTGCATGCCATGGCTTGGCTCGGCTCTCTGCAGGGCTTGGAAGAGGAGAGGGACACTCGGCAATTGCTGCTCGGCTTGTTGCTCCAGAGCCCTACTGTGCTCCCAAAACGCAAAAAGCCATGCTGCTTCAAAGAGGACTTCGTCAGTTCCTTGAGTTTTCAAAGACCTGGTGCTACTTTTATGTGGCTTTAGCATCACCCCTAACCTCTGGGTCACAGCTACCAAACAACTCTGCCTATTTAAGCTCTGGTAATCTTGGCTGGATTTCTGGTTTAATTTGGAGACAGCCTGCTGCAGCTCTGCACAGTAAATGCCCTATTAAGCAGTTAATTATTTCTCTATAATACTAGCTTTTATCTTTAATACAACAGTTTTACTGTCTCTGATAATTACACAGTCTCAGATAACTCTCTTAAATCTAATGAGGCATGACAAGCTGTGTTCAACAAGGCACCACACCATTAACTTCTTACCTCTTACTTGTCATCTTATCACACTGAATTACTGTATTTCTAGCCTGAGTGGCTGTGGATACATAACATGTCACTTCTCATTAAGACGATAATGAAAAGCATCCCTGGTGCTCTCGTGGTCGGGCTAGTGGTCAGCTGGCTGGCCTGGTGGCCTCCGGACCCCTCCACCAGCTTCTCTGCAGCTTCATGCTCTTTGCCCCATGAGCTGAGCAAGCTTATTAGGTTCGGTTTAAATACTTCTGGCCACTCAGACAGCTTGGCTGGTCCATGGGTCTCTTGCTTGTGGGTGGGTGAAATGCAAAAGGCCCTTTGAAGGGCATGAGTGATGACAGACCTTGTTTGTGCTGATGGAAGTCATTCCTGCAGGGATATCTCGTAGTGGGATTCAGCTGGAAAAGGGAAACTAGGTATTTTTTACGGACAGGGATAGGACACAAACTGCTGCAGCGATGCCTGGTGTAACTTGATGTGACTGCTGCTTTGGTTCTCATTAACGGCAATAGCGGATCAGGTCATTGGAGTGCTGGCTTTCTGTGGATTTGAGTGGCGGTGAAAACCCTGCATGTGCCTGACCAAAGTCTTGAGGTTAGGGGGATCGTCTCTTCGTATATCGCCCTGTCACCTTGCCAGTAAAAGTACAAAGTTGTACTTCTGAAATGTCAAGGCTCCTGGCAGGGAGGTTCCTGCATCCTTCCAGGCTGGACCAGGAAGGCATTTCCCAGGGGAATGAGCCCAGGCTGTCCCTTGGGGCAGATGGTGGGGCTCCAGCTGGCAGGCTTGAGTGCTCAAGTACAGCTGGACCAAACAGATCAGTTAATTACCATCTAGATGCAGAATGGCAAAGAGCCCTTTATTTGGAAATCAGCTGTATCCAGCTAATGTTTTGGTGCTTCTTCCCAGCTTTTACTGAGCCTGCCGCTGCCTCTGCTTTTGGAGGTAGGTTTGCCTTCTGGTATGTGGAGTCATGCTGTCAAGGCTGCGTATTTCCCCACTAAGCAGGGGAGGAAAAAGCCTTGTTTCAGGTTATAACCCGAGTCATTCAGGTTATAACCCGATTCCTTGTGGGTATCTTATGGGGATGCCCATGGGACCAGTTACTGTGGTGTGCCTGGATTAGATCAGTTCCTGGCTCTAAAAGGACAATTTTTACTTGGACAGAAGCTGCTAGCTTCTCTGCAGTTTCATTAACTGAAAGACTAACCAGCGGGTGGTGTGTAAATCTGGAAAGAGAGCTGGATACCAAGTTGTGTTTAAAACTGTGCTGGCCTTATCAGCAGTGTTAGTGATCTAAAACGGACCAGAGGTGTTGCTTGTGCCCTGTTCCTCTCTCAGGAAACTCACATCTATAAAAGTCCATCTCCTTACCCCGCTGGAGAGCAGGCAGAAGCATGTGGCTCTGATGTCCTTGCTTTCATCTGTGGCACTCTGGGTCCCTGCCTTCATATCCCCAAGTTGCCCTGGGAAGCGTCCTCATGGGCCAAGAACTGTCAGCAGTGGAAAAAGTCCCTTTTGGTTGTAAATTTGAAGGCTGATTACATGTAGCTGGGGGGGGGGGGGGGGGCAATGAAGAAAGGATTGCTGTGACAAGTGGGATGGTGTGTGTCTGTTCTGGCTTTTGGTTACTTTTTTAAAGGAGCAGAGTAGGCTACAGGGCTCCCAAGGGTGAAGATTTAGTGATGATAAAATAGATTAACTGATGGTCTGTTTGGGCTTGTGCAGCCTGCGTACTCTTCAGTACTCATTGCAGTGATCTGCCTGGTATCGGGCACACCTGGGATGTATAGAAGGATTTGGTGATTAATACTTAGAATACGTACTCTTGGGGTGGTTTCTCGAACAGGGTTGTACATTGCCCATTGATTCATACTCACGTGTCCTGCTGCTTTCAGGCTCCTGGTTTCACTAGGTGGCACCACCAAGCAGCCGCTCTGCTCACATCCCGGGCCGGACTGCCAGGAGTTAGAGAGGATGCACTGAATTATTATTTTTTTCCATTTCCCTCAAAAAAAAAAAAAAAAAAGTTGCAGCTCATTATTTTTAACTTTGAATGCTGTTCAAGCTGGCAGCGTGTTTGGGAATCGATCGTGGCAGATTTAACCCGCTCTCCATGTTGGGCTCGGTGGTGCTGGTGAGGAGGAGAGTGGTTCTGGCAGCCCAGGTGAGGCTGGGGTCTGCACCCTCTGTGCCTGCCTGGGGTTTGGATGCAGCATGCTTGAGGCAGCAGCTGTAATGATGATGTCTCTAGCTCTAGGTGTAGCTGTTAGCAACCTTACCACAAAGCAAGACAGTGCTACTGAATGCCCTTTACTTTGTTGTTTGGTTTTTTTTTTTCCTTCTAATTAATAAACCTAATGTAGTGGAAAAGCCTGCTTAGGGACATGGTATAGTGGTGGTCTTGGTAGTGTTAGGTTTATGGTTGGACTCGATGATCTTAAAGGTCTTTTCCAACCTATACGATTCTGTCTGCTTGTTCCGGAGCATTGGTACCTGTAGGTTTAAAGGGAGAAGAGTTGGTTTGGTAGCTGGTACTTTCTAAAACGGGCTCCTAGTTGGAGTGACAGCAAAACAGTTAAAAATGACTTCTGCGTGGGATGTGGTACTTGGTACTTTTCCATTAGCAGCTCCTATTTGCGTATGTAAAAGCTGGTTGAAGCCAAGGAGAGCATCAAATCTCTGTGACAAACTAACTGGGACCCTTTGAGATGCTTCTGCAATGCTCAGACCCTGCTCTGAGCAAAACTAGGTAAAAATCCAACTTGCCATTATCTCCAGGTAGTAACTAGAGAAAGCTCAGAGCAGCAACTGCGATGGACAGCACCAGAGGACTCCTTGGAGGAGGAGAGACATGAAGGGCTGCAAGGAGCAAACTCGTCTATGGCCAGAGGGACTTCATTTAAAGAATCATAGAATGGTTTGGATTGGAAGGGACCTTTAAAGGTCATCTAGTCCAAGCCCCCTGCAATGAGCAGGGACATCTTCAATTACATCAGGTTGCTCAGAGCCCCGGCCAACCTGACCTTGAATGTGTTCAAGGAAGGAAGAGTTGCTTCAAATATCTTCGTCAGGGCATATGGTTGGTGGTACTGAAGCCACGTGCCTCAGACCACTGCTCTGCAGTGGTAGCCAGTGGGCATGCAAAATATTGTGTAATGAAATAATATTTTAATACTAGCTGGCACAAGCTTGGAGCCATGCCAGCTCGCAGGGTTTTGGCGGTTGACACTGGTACCTTTATGCTGGAGATAAGTGCAAGGTCCTGGTTCCTCAGAGGTCCTCTGGTCCTGTTAGCTGCAAGGAGGAGATGGCTTTATTGCACTGCTGTGACTCAAAAGCTTAACGGACTCTTGGGCCATATCGTTTCACTGTTGCTACCGTAATTTCGATTTGCCTCGAAGAATTATTAGGGCTGGTATGTAGTGATGAACCCTCCCTAGCTTCCCTCGGGTCACTTCCCATGGCATGAAAAAACTGCTGCTGAAGGATGCCGGAAGCACACACCTACCTCCCAAACACCTCCTCTGTTCATCCTTCTGACCTGCGGATGCGTGCGTTGTCTCTGGTTAGTTTGGAGCCAGGTCCTTCAGCTTTGCTCAGCTTTAGACTGGCAAATGCTGAGGGTCCTCCAGATTTTTTTCACTGCTCTTGCATTGAAGATTGGCACAGACTGCACACGTGCGTCGGTTCAGCTCTGCTGGTTAACGTAACCTCTCTAATTTTCTTTTCAGTAAAACGATTTAAGGAACCAAAGGAAGAGAGGCGTCCCTGGAGGATATGGTGAGATTTTTAATTTGGAGCTTGAAAAGACCATGTATATGTAATATTATTTATCTCTTATACTAACAGTCTTCTAGGTCCTCTGAATATCCTGCATGGTATTTAGTCATTAAATGAAATGCTCTGCTGCTGGTTCCCAAGGAAACCTCCATAAAGTAGCTGGTGCTCCCTAGAAGTAAAATTCCCTGCCTAGCTCCTCCAGAAAAGCTTAGTTTTATTGTAGGTGACTGAACCGAGAGGTTATGGTCCCCTCCGATCTGCTGGCGTACCTGCACATGGGCTGTCTCCCAGACGGGGTCAGGTTTTGTTCTCAAGTTCAGTTAATCACTTTGTCTCCCAACCCAGCTCAGGCATAGACCAGGCAACACGTTTAGCTGCGTGTTGATGTGAGGTAGCTGGGTATCGCTGTCAGCGTCGGACACCTCTACAAAGCGTCTCTGTGTTGTAGGATTTACTGGCTGCCAAGAGGTGGGCGTATGGGCGGGCTCGGTGTATAGCCAGGCTGGCTTGGCAGCACGGAGCTACCAGCCAATGTTAGTGATGAAAAAGCCTGTTAGTCTTCTCAGTTTGGTTCTTCCTCTAAAATAATTGGGGAATTCAATCCAATTCCCTGTGGACCAGTGCAAAAATTGTAAGTAGCTGAACACCTTCCCCGCACCTACTGTTGGCTGGAGAAACTGAGGCTGGGTTGGGCACTGGAGTGAGCTGCCCTTCGCCGCAGGCTAAAACTCTGCAGCAAGCGTCAGGTGCAGATCTGCAAGACTGAGCTGCTACGTGCTGAAGTGCTATCTTTTTTTCTTAAGTATTTGGAGTCAGCCAAACTGTCCATTTTCACCATGCGCAACTTCTTGGGCATCAGGAATGCATCTTGCAGGCAAGCAGATCCGTGCAGAGCCTTTGCTTGGGTGACTGCTGGGCTGCTGGTGCTCCAGGGCACAGATCTTTATGCCTTTTTTTTTTTCCCCTCCAGGTTTTATGATACCTCCAAGCAAGCAATAGGTGCCCTCTTCATCCACTTTGCCAATATTTTTCTGTCGGATCTCACTGAAGAGGACCCTTGCTCTCTGTAAGTACACAAGGTGCTTGCCTTCGTGTCCTACATCTGTAAAAGGAGGAAGCAAGCCTGTTGGAAAATGTCATATACGGTGGAAACTGATCCTTTTAAAGTACTAGGTGGGGATAGACCATGCTGAGCTTATTTTCAGGGTCTGGGTTGTTGATTAAAAGCACCTTGAAATATACTGGCAAAAAGCTGCAGTAAATAACGCAGTGGTGCCCCGTGCAATTGCAACTGTTAAATGTGCCATTTGTTTGCACACCGGACTTTGCAATTTGGCTGGTCTTGGAGCAGTATTGAGAATGCTTTCCTAACTGTGTGGGTGAAGGCCTTTGTCCAATGTAAGGGTGGTTTTTGTAGATATTCAGTTGCACCTACCACGTGTATTCCCATAGTCCTGTTTAGGAGCTTTCTAAGCCAGATTTCAGACTTAACATAGAAGCGCTACCTTTACTTCAGACCAGCCACTTTGCAGCTACAAATTTAGTTTCAGAATTAACTTTATCCTGTTTTGAGAAACTCCTCTAGGCTTCAAAATGCAGCTGAAAACCTTCCGGCCCAACTCCTTTAATATATATTAAAGTGCTGCACCTTGATATGTTTCTTTAAACAGACACAAGTTTGGCTGGGGCTAAATATAACCTCTAATATGGTTCATCGTTGTTTTTTAAACAGACACTTTTGTAAAAAAACAAACAAACAAAAAAAACCAACCAAACAAAAAAACACAACAAACCAACCAAACAATGAAGTTTTGTGCTTATGCTGTGCCTTTCAGGTGTTTTTCCTTAATGTGTGTTTTAAGTTTCCCTGCGCTGCCTGATTTGTCATCCTGAACCAGGCAGCTTAAAACTCTAAAGCCTTGTCTCTGGGCTTTGAGGCTCATATGCTACATGTCCTGCCCAGTATGAACCACCAGAGCCTCATGCTTGTATCGGAATACTCCGACTTCAGCAGCTGGAAAATGTAATAAGCTAGTCTGAGCCTTCGGATGTAGAAAAACTTAATGTCATGTTTTCAGAATGGATATCAAAAGCAGATTGTTATTTTCAGCGTCTTTATTCAGAGGCAGTATCAAGTTCTGGAAAAGGAAATGTTAATTCCTGTAGCTCTGTGCTTTTGTATTTTTTTCACGCTGTAGAAATCTGGCCTGATGTGGCAGAAAATATTCCAGTAATGGAAACCTGGCCAGAAAACATTAGTCTGAGTGATATTTTTGTCTCTGGAGTTCATTAAAATACCAAGCCCTGGATTAGAGCTTGGACCTTGCAATAGCCAGAAGGTCCCTGCAGGTCTCCTGCCTCTGGCACTCTGTCCAGCGAGGCTTAACTATCCAAAGCTGCAGAGCAAACCCATCAGGCCCAAATCTCCTGGTGGGAATGAGTTCAGCTCCTGGATCGGCAGTGGGGACCCTGAACCGGAGGCTTTTGGGGACCCCAGGATGCCTCCTGTTGAGTCAGGATTTGTTGCCTCTCCCAAGACTTTCTGCATCTCTGCTCATAGAAGCCTCTTGCAGCTGCTCAGTAAAATGGACTTTTTGCCTCTTCTGCTGCACAGTTTGCAGAGCAGCTGTGGTGTCCAAGAAGCTTCCATTTTCTTGTATGAAATTCCAAAAATGTTTAGTTCTGTTTCCCTGAAACTTGGGATTTCATCCTAATAAGAAAAAAAGATGCTGCAAATGGAAAGTCTTCTTTTTTGAGGTAACTCTTAAGCAAGGCTAGCCCAGGAAGTATTTAATGTTGTATGAATAAATGAGCAAGGCTAGAGAGTTTGTGGAGCCTGCTCCCTTCTCTGCTGAACAGGCTTTTAAACTAAGAATTTGGATTTACCTAGAGCCTTACCAGCAATGAAAGAGAAAGGAAGTGAGCTTGGACTGTTAAGTGAGGATTTTTGCAGTCTTGGGGGTTTTCTATAGATTCCCATAATGAAATAAAAGCTTTTGAATACTACTTAAGAACACAACTGAAACCTGAATTTTCCTCTGCTCTTAGCTACCTTATTAATTTCATCCTTGATGCCACACTGGGGATGCTGCTGATCTGGCTTGGTGTGAAAGTTGTCTCCTGGATCGTGCAGCATAAGAAGTACACGTACCTGGTCTTCGGAGAATATGGTGGGTGTCAACCGCTCTGCACAAAGGTGGCTTGTTTGCTGTCAGCTATAAATGGGGAGAAGAAAAGGGCAGAAGCTACAGTTTGGGGATAAAACATGTGAGCAGCCTGCTTCTGTTATCCCCTCTCCAAGGAGCTCACAGTGTGGTAGTGATCAGCGTGTTAATGCTGGGACATCCCTAGGTCGCGGGCGGCTGCCTGCTGCCTTGCCAAGCACTCCTGGGCGTAGCAGGCTGGCGATGAACGGTTGAACGCTTGCTTGGGTGGATTTATACCCCAGGACATGCGTATGATAAACTAAGGTGTTTGGGTGTAGTGGTGGTGATTTTTGTGGGGCTCTTCTGGGTTTTTTTTTTTCCCTAGCCTCTTGGTTCAAAACATGGTGGTGTTCTTGCATTTGTCTTGAGCTGTAGTGGGCATTAGCAGGACACAGCCTGGCCCCAGAACTGAGTTCTCAAATGACTTGAGGGATATTTTTTTGCCAGCTGATTTAAAAAAAAAAAAAAAAATTAAGTATGCCCAAGTCTAGCCTCTCTCTGATTCCTGCCTTGAGATGGAGAAAAAGTTTCAGAAAAGCTTTTCTCAGCCAGCCCCACTAGAGGGTAGCACTTCTCTTCAGAAAGAGCAGAGCCAGCTTTCCCGAGAACAGTGCTTCTCCGTGGCTGCAGGAAAGGGAAAAATTACCCTTTTGCCTATTTTTCTTTATATCTAATATAAAGATGAATTCAGTCTTACTTTCGAAAATAGATCCTGTTCATACCAATCACTTTCCCACCTTTAGGACCTCAGACCGAAGGTCTTCAGAATGTGAAGACTTCAGACTTAATGCATTAAGTCTGAAAGTAAGTCTCATTCCTTTGTATTTTTAGTAGCTGGCCTAATAACTGAGCTGGTGGAACTTGGACCAAACTGGGATTAGTGCAGAGATCCCACTGACTTGTGAGCTCTTACTCAGGATCATGTTCAGCATGTGTAAATGGGGCATGGCACAGGATGAAGGGGATGGTCGGGTTTGTGAGACAACAGAAGCAGCTACAGAGTCCGAATGAGATGACGACAGTTGGGTTGAAATGATGGGACGTGGCAGGGCTGGCTCTCATCAAACCTGAGAGTGGCTTTAAAGGTTGCGGTGGTCTCCAGAGCAGGTTCAGCATCCTGAAAGCACGCATTTGGTGGGGACTACCATTTTTTTTTCCCCCTAATGGCTCTTTCTCGGAGCTGAGGAGCCCAAGCACGGAGCGCTAAAGTCATTCAGATGAGACAGCCGAGGAATCCAGATATTCTTTGTTCAGGGAGTGGCATTTTTCCCCTTTTGAGCAACAAGGACTTGAAGCCCAACCGCAGCCATCCCAGGGCACAGTTTCACGCGCCACGTTTGCAGTTGAGCAGAAGCAAGGAAATGTTGAAGTGTATTGACAGCTTGCTTTAACTTTACAGAGCAGTAATGAACTTGCGTTGAGCTGTAGCTGGCCCCTCATGAAGGCTGGCTTAGACTACAGAAACAGTTCACTCCTCTGAGGAAATGTTGCTTTCATTAATTTAAAAAAAAAAAAAAGCTTCTGCTGTTGCTTGAATTTAACTTTTGAATCGGGGATTAAATATCTCATCCACCAAGCACCGCTCTTGGTGCCAGTCTCTGGGCAGCGTGACCAGGATGGAAAAGTTAGGTAGGAGTGAAGTGGCATGTCCAATGCAATCCTGCTGTAGAGCTAGGGAAGCAAAACACTGCTGTCGTCATCTTGGGTGGTAAGTAACTTCCAAAACAGTTTGGAAGATGCTAGTAGACTTTGTACAGTTTGATACAGGCTCCAGAAATATGATTCATTTTCTGGTCTAATTGCTATACCAGACTTTGTTTCTTTCCTCAATTCTCCTGAGGAGCAAAAGCATCTCTTGCAGTCCTGCAGAGGAAGAAGGGCAGGAAAGCACCAAATCCATGTTGCAGACAGTGGTGAGTGCCATTGCTCCAACCATCAGGAAAGAGCAGTTGTGTCTTTGTCCAGTCTAGCCAGTACCCAAAGACCAGTACCTGCATGGTCTTTGAAGAAAAAAAAAAAATCTGTTGCAACTGCTTCCCTTCTGACCCTCCAGCTCTTGGTTGCATCCCTGCAACTGCTGCAAACCGCTGCAGCTATCCTGTGTTTTGGGCTCCAGCAGTCCCTTCTGCTCTGCTGTTGGTATGCCTGTCTCCACAGCCCCGGCTGGTTTTTCCTGTGTGACTGCAATAGCTGCATTAATGGAGAAGCAAAGAAAAGGGAAGGGAAAGCACCTAAATCTATGCTGCTATTTTAAGTATTCCGCCGTCCAGAACAGTTTAGAAAAATCAATTACTTTCATATTTTTAAAAAAAAGACATCCATTCTGAGATCAGTCTCTCTTGTGCCTGAGCTCTTAGCCAGACTGCTGCAGCCAGGAATGACCTGGCTTTTCGCTAATGGGGAGTCAAAGGCTCCTACATGCTTATGTTCCTCCATCTTTGCCCAACAGCTCTTGATTACTCTTTGCACTGCATCTAAGCACAGGAAACTCCATTTTAAAAGGCTGCTGTCTCTTCTGCAGATGCTTGGCTCCTAAGATCAAAGATTGGAGAGGCTTATTCATCTTGGCTCAAGGGGGCTTTGGAGAATGATGGTTGCCTTCCACATACTCAAAGCTAACAAACTCCCCGAATGCTCTGTGCACCATTGCTCTAGCAGGGTAGCAGCAGGCCACGTCTATAGGTGCTCTTGCTGTAGGGGAGTTCTGCAGGGAGGAGAGCAGAGTTGAAGCTGCAAAGGACTTGGGAAGTGGATACCCAAGGTCTTTGAGGTGCTGCTGGGTCTATACAGACTGAGCAGGGGAGATGCTGGCTGGGGTCAGAGCGTGCAGATGAAGCCTGGTTCAGCTTTGTGCCTCACCTCCAAGCTGCTCCAGCCCTCTTCTCCCTTACCCATTCCCATGGCAATAAGCAGCTCCCTAGAGGGAACCTCTGGATGGTTGCAGTGTCCTGGCATTGTAGTTATCCAATAACTCTAAAGTATTACTTCAGAAATACAAGAGTATTTGTTTTAGGTAAGCAAATGCTGTGAATTTGCTTTAAGAGATGGTTTCTGCAATGTGCAAGTAAAATGCTGAAGAGGAGCATTAAGAAATGATGGGGAGAAAAAGAGGGTGTTCTTGCTTGAAAGTGCCTCTCTGGATGCCCATCTGGATGCTGACTTGTGTATGACTGTGGTTGCAGTCACTGACTAGTCTAAGCTCACTGCTTTGTGCTCATTCACTGTCTGGAAATGGAAAGGCATGTTGCTTGGAGGCCTTTAAAGTCTGTTTAGTGGCTTGTTGAACTCTGCTGGTCAAATTTAGTTATAGGCGAATATGCTCTGTGCCAGCTGCTGAGTTTAACTGAGGACCTGTGTAGGCTGCTTCTGGCCCTGTTGTGATGTGTACAAAATTTCCATAACAAATATTCCCACATCCTGAAGCAGCCAAGGGAGCTGGCTGCTCATGCTTGAGGAAATACTGCTGAAAATAACAGCTCTAACCTGAAGGGCTGTCCTGTCCTTGGCACGCTTGGCCTTTCCACCTCCAGGAGCAGGGAGAAAAAGTAAGGAGAGGACTGAGAATCGCCCTCAAATGGTGAAGTGTGTGGTCAAGTCCCCTGCTCTGAGCAGGGGTGCAAACCTTTGAACCTTCGTGGATCTGGCTGATGGCAGTAGTGTTTACCCCAATGCAATAGCATATCTCCAGGGACCGAAGACCCAGAGCAGTGGTGTGACACTGCAAACTGGGGACTGATTGCAGCTGTACGCTGTCTTGTAGTTCACATCCAGAACGTGCCAGAGAGGGTTTGGGATGTCCGCTGGACCCATCTGGCTGCTCTGATGCCAACTTGTCCTGCCCATAACTAGTGCAATTGCTGGTCAGGTCCCAGTCTCTGAAAACCTGTTCTTGCCTGCAAAGTGAGCACTTCTGTGCAATTTGGATGCTTTTGTGCTATGTCTTACCCTCCTCTGTACTTGGCACCGATGATTAGATCCCTTGGTTTTGGAGGTACTGTTTGAGTATCTCTTAAGAGGCTTTTATTGACTTTTTCTATCCCCGCCATGTCACCCAGTGCAACTTTCAGTGCTTTCAAATATTCGCTTTTCCTCAACCCCCCCGAACCCTCTGCTTTGGCTGTGGTTAAGTTTTTTCACAGAATCACAGAATCGTATAGGTTGGAAAAGACCTTTAAGATCATCAAGTCCAACCATAAACCTAACACTGCCAAAACCACCACTACACCATGTCCCTAAGCACCTCATCCAAACGTCCTTTAAATACCTCCAGGGATGGTGACTCCACCACTGCCCTGGGCAGCCTGTTCCAATGCTTGATAACCCTCTCGGTGAAGAAAAATTCCCTAATATCCAGTCTAAACCTCCCCTGGTGCAACTTGAGGCCATTTCCTCTTGTCCTATCACTTCTTACTTGGGAGAAGAGACCGACCCCCACCTCTCTACAACCTCCTTTCAGGCAGTTGTAGAGAGCGATAAGGTCTCCCTTCAGCCTCCTTTTCTCCAGGCTAAACAGTCCCAGCTCCCTCAGCCGCTCCTCATAAGACTTCTGCTCCAGACAATTTCCTACCTGTTCAGTGCACACACAGTCCCCAAAAGACCGTAAATAAAGCTGTCTGGCAGTAACATGTGGGCTATGCTGACAGATGGGTACATTAAACAGCCTGGATTAGAACTAATCCTGTTGTGTGGTAACAATTCAAATACCTCAAGCAGTGCTGCTTTTGCTCTGCGAGCAGTTGGGCTCCCACGCACAAGCGGAATATGAGAGATGTGTGTTCGTGTGAGGTTGCTGCAGACACCAGTGGTCGTAGGACTGCACCAAGGAGGTATTGCTGATGGTGGGGTGGGGACCACCAGCAATGCTGCTGGAGGATAATGGTCTAAATGCAGTGTGTACATCCTTTGGGGTGAAGGAGGATATTTATTTCTACCAGGGTGGGAGATGGCTGTAAGAAGATTTGAGCAAAGGGTGTTCATTAAGCTAAAAGGAGAGGTTGGTGGCAGAGTCACTGTGTAGAGCTATGTCCTGGGTTACCTTCCACCTAGGACTGGGGACAAGAAACTGGAAGTGTTCAAAGGGAGCATGATACATGTAATCTCCTAACAGGTAGGTGTGATGTGGAGGCTGCAAAGATCCTTTGGACCTGTTCCCCATTCTCCTACAAGGAAAGGGAAGCTCTGAACACAGAAAAGAGGAGGGCATGTTGGGTTTTTTGGGTTTTTTTTGGTGTGGTTTGGTTTTTTTAGCCTCCAGGTAGCAGATTGGTTTTTGCTGGCTGGCAATCTTGTGTGGCAGAAACAGTCCTGTAAGCAGTCACCTAGATATATGTAATGGAAACACCTGATGCAAGAAGAATCCTCTCCCACCCATGGAGCAGGGCACCTCAGGACAGCAGCTGGTCCATTAAAGGTATTAACTTGCATCTGAGGATGCCTCTGACTGTCTTGCTGTAGGAAGTCGGCACCTAAATGAGGTGCGTGGTTAGCTGGGATCAGCTCAAGCTTTCCAGCCTTCCTTCCTAACTGTGGAAGGAGGAGATGTGGCCAATCTGTCTCACAGGCTTGTCCAGGAACCACACCAAAGGCTCCCTCTTACCTGATGAGATGCCAATAGATGGTGACTTGTACGTTATTGGCATTAGTCAGAGTTGGATGAATTAGTGGTGAGTTAGACTTGGATGATGGCCACTCTGAGGTGGATCGGTGGTCCTTGGATGACTTCAAACCTGCTGAGGTAAGGAGCAGCCAGCTGAACTTCTTGGTGAAGGGGAAATGAGCCACTTTCTATAGCTGAAGTCATCTTTGCAGCCCTGTGGGCCATGCTGCTGTTTCATTTTAATCTTTGTCCTGAGTTACTTTGGTACTGAGCAGCTTCCTGTCCTTGGGAGACCAAGATGCAGTAAAAAGTAACTGTGGAGACCCCCCTCTGATCTTCCTGTCAGGGGGTGGAAGTGAAGTCCTGTCTAATTCTGTGCTCCAGGATGGATTCCTGTACAGAAACATCTCATTCCATAGTCTGAAAACAAAGCTTAGAATGGAAAAGGAGGAGGAGGAGCTTGCAAAACAGTAGCAATTTTGAGCTGCTTAAGGTGATAGAGCAGGTGGCCAAATCTGGCCTCTGCGTAGGTCTGTGGGTCTCTTTCCATATCCTTCCACTGTCTACCCTGGACATGTAAGAAGTGCTGATGTCTCTCTAACTGTGGAAGAGATTCACAGCATCTTCTGTAGGTGATGCAGAAGAGACCAGAGTGAGAAATATGAATATTTGAAGCTCCATGCGTGATGGAGGCACCTTTGACAAGGCGGGATGTGGTGGGTAGTAAGGGGTTCAGGTCTGTCCTCCTTGGTAGTGCAGGCTTGTTGTACCACTTGGACGTGCCCTGTACACTTAGCCAGTGAATCTGGCCTAACTGGGGCAGACCTCTGGTCTTGGAGAAGTGGGGTTGCCTAGGTGGGATCTTGCAGTTGCACAGTAAAAACTGTTCTCTAGCAAAGGGAGAAAAGGTTTTCCTTTTCCAAAAGTTGTCAAACCTCAAGAAAACTCGAGCAATTTGGTGGCTTTCTTGCTAACTGCAAGCGAAGGGAAAATTTTTTGGGTGAGGAGCTGTTAACCTTGGAGACATGGGCAAGTCTATGGCTAGGGTGGGTTAAGAAGCAGATTGTCTTTTCTAGTATCTGTGTATCAGCCTTGTTACCCAAAACCTGGCTAGGGTTGTCTAGTGCACAGTATACAAACCCAAGAACCATAGCTCACTGTTTGTGATGATGAATGGCAGTGACCTCCTGTCCCCAAAAGGGTGTGAGGGGGAAGGTATTTGAGAGAGATCTCAAAGTTGCTGCTGCTTTTTGGGCAAGCTGAGACGACAGAGGGAAGTTCCACAAGTGCCATTGCGACTGCAGCGCGGAAGAGCTGACTTGCAAAGGGTGCTGTGGCCGTTAGCCCTGTCTCCCCACGGGGGACAGAGCACAGCTGACAACACAGAGAAAAAGGGAAAGAGTTCAAATGCAGGAAGGATGCAATGGATATGTTTGTTTTCCTGTTTTGTTTGTACTCGGAGCTCTGATGGGTGATGGTAACCTGGGGGGGTTTGTAGGAGAATTGGTTGGTGTTGGGGTATGGGGCAAAAAGCCCAAAGCCTAACCTGTGCCAAAGACGGCTAGGCACCCGAGTCTATCGGGAGAGGCTGTCCATGCTTCAGGAGGATCAAAGCCTCTCTGACACCAGCCTTTAATTGCCAGCTGCGTATAACACTGCTCCAGTCTCCTCTGCAGACCACCCATTAAGCTGTTGCCTGCCAGGGAGCGGAGACGTGCGCTTTCTGAAATCCTCTGCGGGCTCTGCTGGTTACACTCACACGTAACCTTCTTGGCTCCCTCTTCCTTCCCCTCCTCCATACAGTTGCCTGCTGGTCTGGTGCTCCCTGCTTGCTGTCCTCCCAGCTCAGCAGCCTCTCTGCACCCCTGGCCTCCCAGTCCTTCCCTCTCCCTTCCTTTGCTTCCTTCTCGATCACAGCTTGAGCAATTAAAAAGCTGGGATGCAAGGTGATCGCTCCGAGGTCTCTGGCGTGGATACACTAGCTGGATGCCTCTACTTCTTAGCTGTAGCTTTGCAACAAGGCAAATGTTTTGGTATGTTGCTAACAAATGACAGAATAAGGACAAATACACATGTAAACCTGTTTTGCCCTTGCTGGGAAGCAGATCCCCCTACAGCTGGGCTTGATTGGATACCAGCTCTTACTAAATCCTGGTATGTGCTGTGGCCAGAGGTTTGCATAGTGGTTTGGATAAATGTGCTTTTGGAAGCTGCCGGTGTTGTCTTCCCCTGCCACGTTTCAACGGTATCGTGCTGAGAAAAGTGGAGCAGAGCTCCCGGTCCGCTGCCATCCGACAGCACGTCAAGCATCAGCACCTCAGGGTGGGTTGGGTTCTCTTGCACGCAGATGCAATTCCAAATTCCAGCCCGATTATGCTGGAAACAACTGTTGCCAGGGGTTATCTTTATATTCAAGTGGTAAAAGGAAATGCCGCAGCTTTCCGAAGCCAGATACTGTAGCTCAGTTTTGCAGACCTGAGATATTCTGATGAGCCTGGGAAGACGATAACCAGCTGGCAGGGTGCTTACACAGGGCTGAAGCAAGCACATGTAATAGATATGGTACCATTATCGTTGTTAACAATACAAATATGCTTTTACTTATTACTTGGTGAGTACCCCATTGGAAGCATTCATATTTAATTAGCATTGATTCTTTTTGAGTGAATTGCTCTAAAACCTGGGGCGATGGAGGCCCTGTCTCTTGCTCAGACAGTGAGTATCACATAACCAGCCGTTCACTTCATCAGCAAAAAAAATAATTCTGTTTAGGACTGAACATTTATGCTTCTTGTATTGAAAATGGTGACCAGAAATTTTCAGATTATTGCTGGCAACTGGGTGGGTAAGGGTTGGCAGGGAGCAAATTGCTGGTGATGTCTTTAAAAAAAAATAAATCAATCATTATAGAGGAGTGTGCAGGATACTGACTGCTCTTTGTATAGAGGAGGGTCAGTCCAGCAGTATCTTGTCTTTGGGGATTGCTGTTGGGATTAGCTTTAATTCAGAAGGGAATTATCAGTCTGCCATTCTGGTCAAAATGCTCCAGGATTTTGTGAGCTACTCCTACGAGGCTCCTATCCACTGGAAGGGTGGGGGAAAAGTTGGGCGGACCCATCTCTGCAGTCTTTTCTAGGTTTGCCAAGGTGAAGAGAAATGAAATCTCTGGTACCTTGACAAAAGGGTACCAGAGAAGGGGCAAACCAAACGACTGATGCCCTAAAGCAACACATGCTTGTAAGGAACCATTTGAGTAGGATGCTGAGATTTCTGAGCTTTCAAGCTTTCCCTACATAAAGGATTTTAGTGGTCTGTGCTTTGAGGAGATGGGATACTTGCCCCCTTGCACAAGCAGGGCTTCCTCCCCTCAAATCTCTGTATCTATCCAGCTCAAAGTAGCTCAGCATGATGGTAATGTCCATCAGTGGCTGAAGGAGAGGGAAAACACGCATCTGCGAGGCTGTGTATCCTTTCCCTCAAGTGGAGGAGAGCATATTTGTTATCCAAACCGAGATTCATAAAAGTTGATCCAGTCTCCTTAGAGTTACCAGGAATGGCTTTTCCATTAAGCACTTGTGATACTGCTGGGCTGTGGCCCTTCAGAGCCCGGGAGTGTCTGCAGGTGCTGGGGTTGCTGGATGGGGAACTTCAGGTCTTCAGGCAGAGCCAGAGCTGTATCTCTCCCCTGTTACAGAAGCTGACTGCCTGCCTTGTAGGACACTTGTAGGACTTTTGCTCCAGCAAAGCTGTTGATCTAGGAAGGACAGGCAATGGGGGGGAGATGCAAGGCAAGAAGGTTTTGGTGGTGGCTTTCTCCTCTTGGTGGACTTCAGAGGCACTTTGGTGGAATGGAGAGCAGGACAGGAGGCAGATAAATGTAGTGTTAGCATCTGCTAGGTAGGTACGGCTTTGAGTTGTGTCTGAAATTTGTTACTTGCTTGCCCTTCGGATTAACCGGAGGTCTGGTTAATTGTCATCTCCATTTCGGAATCAGCCCTAAAAGGAGTAGAAAAAGAGAATCAGCTTCTAGAGCAAACGGCCAGTGGTGATAGTGGTGTATGTCGTGTCTCATGAGGGAGAGCTCTCTTGCTTATAGCCAAGTTTAATTCAAAAGCACAACTGCAGTATGAAAGACAAATAGCTGCCCTGATAAAGGGAGTCTGCACAAATGGAAGTGGGGGCATTTTTGCGCCTCTGCACTTATTTCTCTACGTCAGTTTGCAAAGATGCAAAATGAACTGCCACTGGTAAGGCATGCAAGTCCGCTAAATTTTCTCTAATACAAGTCAGATTTACTTATTTTTTTTTCTTTAAACTAGAAAGATTTGAGCTTAGATCTTAGTATATTTTGATCTTCAATGGAGTAATGACTTGTAGACCCAGCAGGGACACCAAACCTTTCTATCCCAGGCATGTGCTCCTACAACTAGAGACAGAAAATCTCTCTACTAATTTTAAGTTTGGTATTGAGTATTTGTCTCGTTGCAAAACTGGCAATATGGAAACACTTCCCTGTCCCTCTAATCAGCTTGGGTATCAAGCATGAGGCAACTTTTCTGCAAGGCTGTCTCCTCCTGTCCTCTCTCTCAGATTTAATGTGCTGTTTTCCCAGGTGACCCTCCACAAGCTGCTGCCTGGATTGGCCAGTGTATCCTCTACTTGCTGATAATGGTTTTTGAGAAGACTGTGATTAGCCTTGTCCTGCTTATCCCTGGTTGGACAAAGGTAAGCTCCTGAGCTGTATTTTTCTAGCCACAGCTGTTGTGGCTTGTTTCTTGTCAGCTTTGCCTTATTAGTGGTCCCCATCATCATAGGTCTTTAATCCTGGTGACTTGTTGACATCTCTCTGGAATCATTAGCTATTACTTAAGTTTGGGGAAATATGACTTCCATAACAGTTTGGCTTTTGGTACGTTCTCTTGCTAGTCAAAAGCTAGTGGAATAAGATGCTGCTTTAATTTTCTTTTCCATCCTTGGAAGGATAAAATGGGCTGGGCTGGCAGCTGAGCTACTTCATTTCTGCCAGAGGATTTCTACATTATCTCATCAAGTCAGTTCATGTTGTTGTTTTGTGATCCCATGCCTAAAATAGGGGACTCTTATAGGTTAATTGGGAAAGAACTATCCCAGTAGTATGCTGTCCTTCCTCCCCTCAACTGCTTCTGTATGGTAGCTCATGCAGTGGTAATGGTGTCGATCATGAGTTTCTCTTTTAAAAAAATATAATCCTGTGGCAGTTGTAGCCACATACCTGGTGGCAGGTAGGTGTGATGGGTATAAAAACCAATTCTGGGTGTCGATGGGTAACTCCAGTATTGAGTGCATTTACATGTAGTGCCTCACAGGCTGATGTGACTTGACTGAGGAGTTATTTACAGCAGTCTGGGAGCATTTACCTATTCCTGTTAAGGGCTTAGCCTTCTAACCCAGTAGCCTACAGTGCTGACTTGGACGCGAATGTGTTGTTCAACAGCACGCACTGCTAGATCCAGAGGTGCTGCTGGATTCCTCTCCACACTTGTCATGTGTGCCTGGTGTCCTTATTTGGCAGCTTGGCTCCAAGGAGCCAAGGAAAGTCCCACCAGTTGTCATGGGTAGTTACACTGAAAGACTAGCAGTACTTATTTCTTGATCTGTACAAAATCCTATGTTTGGCAGCTGGGCTAAAGGAATAGCCCACATAATCTTTCTAAGAGCTGGGCTGCAGAGCCCTAGCTAGGAGACTGCTGGTGTAAGAAGGTGTCATGGTTTAACCCCAGCTGGCAACTAAGCCCCACACAGCTCCTCACTCCCCCCTCAGTGGGATGGGGGAAAGAATCAGAAGGGTAAAAGCGAGAAGACTCATGGGTTGAGATAAAGACAGTTTAATAGGTAAAGCAAAAGCCATGCATGCAAGCAGAGCAAAACAAGGAATTCCTTCACTCCTTCCCATGGGCAGGCAGGTGTTCAGCCATCTCCAGGAAAGCAGAGCTCCATCATGCACAACGGTTACTTGAGAAGACAAATGCCACCACTCTGAACATCCCTCCCCTTCCTTCTTCCCCCAGCTTTATTGCTGAGCATGATGCCATATGGTATGGAATAGCCCTTTGGGCAGTTGGGGTCAGCTGTCCTGGCTGTGCCCCCTCCCAGATTCTTGTGCACCCTCAGCTTACTTGCTGTGGGGTGGTGTGAGGAGCAGAAAAGGCCTTGACTCTGTGTAAGCACTGCTCAGCAATAATGAAAAAATCTCTGTATTATCATCAACACTGTTTCCAGCACAAATCCAAAACATAGCCCCATACTAGCTACTGTGAAGAAAATTAACTCTATCCCAGCCAAAACCAGCACAGAAGGCAACCAGTTTGCAGCAAAGATCTCGCAACAGAGCTGTTCAATGATGCTTCTAAATGCTTTCTCCCCTGCAGCTTCAGCAGATCCTCCTGGGTTACATCCCAAACCCCCAGCTGGAGCTTGTCCTGGTCATGCTTGTTGTGCCTTTTATAGTCAATGTAAGTGACGCCTCTGCGAGCACTGGGTGGGGTGGTTTGGAAATGATGGTCCTCCCACTGGGGAGCACGTACAGGAACTGGCTTGGGGCAGCCTTGAGTAATTGAAGTGGCTGGGACAGGGTGGAGGGGAGTGGAAACAAATATATTTGTTGTCATGAATACACAAATATGTCACTACTGCCCTGCCATGGTCTCTGTTCTTAATTACGGCTCCCTTGTCCAAGCTGCTGGGTGGCTGACTCTTTGAAGAAAGCTGGGACTCATTAGCTGAGGGCTGCATCTCAGCAGCAAGCTACAGGCGTGGGAATGCCCCAAAGCCCTTTAAGTTCCTATAGTGGTGTCTTTTGTGTCAGTGGTGTCTTTTGGCAAGCTGCCAACCTAGCCATTTGGCTAGATTTCAAATTGCGTTACAGCAAGGCAAGGTGTTCAGGTTACCCAGAACTATTGATTTTCACAAAACTAGGTTGGTAAAACCTCTTGAAAGCTCAGCTTTTTCTTGGTACCCCTGATTCCAGGTAATGCTTGACCTGCTGCTTAGTCCCTGCTAAGATGGGAAGTGAGAACAAGGTGTTAATATTCAGATCCCCCCCGGACAA
Source organism: Mycteria americana (assembly GCF_035582795.1). NCBI lineage: Eukaryota > Metazoa > Chordata > Aves > Ciconiiformes > Ciconiidae > Mycteria > Mycteria americana. Next base: position 5,060,524 of record NC_134365.1, read on the forward strand.
GGAGCGAGTCAAACTCTTTTCAGTTTATACCACGAGCATTGCAACGGATGCAGCATTGGCAAAGTTGGGTTTACCTGCCTATGCTACCAGCCTCTCTCCCCACCCCAGGCCGCATTTCCTTATTTGAAAGCAAACTCTCATTCTTAAAGAACTGACCAGTGACTGATGCAGACAGAGCAGGTGAACCTGGGATGGAGCTTGGTTCAATGGTTGTTTCCTGGTGCAAACTTGGCCTGTTGTGGTCAGGGGTTTTTGTGGTGGTGGTTTTATTTCTTTACTTCACTGGGTCTTCAACAGCTATAGAATCAATAGGATTTATGTGAGAAGGGATCTCAGGAATTTGACTCATCCAACCCCCATGGACACACTTGATGCAGGGTTAATTTAGATATTAAATTAGGTTGATCAAGGCTGGACATTTGGAAAAACCAAAAGGAGAAGAAATAGCTGTGATTGAATGACTTTGTATTTTGGTCTCTGCAATCTATTCACACAATGTCTTTCTCCCCAAGGCCATTATGTTCTGGGTTGTGGACAGCTTGATCATGAGGAAATATAAGCAGAAGGACACCCTGGACATCAATGGATCCACAGAAACTCCTCGGGCTAGGAGGACTGAGGAATCTCAGGTAAGACCAAGGATGTCCTGTGTTTGAGACTAAACTGCAAGCTTGTGATGTGGTCTGTGTGCTTCACCACAATCATGCAACATCCCATCATGCTGCTTAGACCTAGGGTGATGCTTCATGCATGTGATCAATGACCCTGCTAAGTCAAACTGACTTTTCACGCTTGTAGCTGAGGTCAACAGAGGGATATTTTGTGGGATGATCTGGCCCTGTCTAACAAAGAGCAATATTACAGCCTACAAAGCGTTGCTAAAATACTGCCCTAAATGATTGATAGTGTCTTGTGAGGGATGAGCTAGCTTTTGCACTAACCTGTGTGGGCTTGTTGGAGTGGCAGGCTGAAGCTGGTGGGTACTTCTGCACTGTCTCTTTCAACTTTTCCACTTGTAATTGTAATTAATCTTGGCTTAGAAGAGCTTGCTTTCCTTACTGTAACTGGTAGCATTCTTTTTAGAAGACAAGGCCTAGCTGGGAATCCTATTTTTGTCAGTGTTTGGTATTTTTTCAGCCAGATAATGGTCCCTTAGCTGCAGAAAGCTGTATTTTGAGTACTCTGAGCTTGACACTTAAAAGTTAGGGGGGGAGGAAGTGCTCCAGTCCCAGCAGGCTTTGCTCTTGTTAATGACCCGTAGTTTGCTGGGCAAGTGGTGTCTGTACTTCTCATCGGCTTTTGGGCAGAGACCACAACCTGGGTCGCTGGGTTGAATTCCCTTCCTTCCTCTGGCACCCAGACCTGGTTTCAAAGTGCTCTGTGTACGACTGCTGATATCCTGCAGTTCACTGGCGAGACTTGTTGAGATAAGATAGCTTCTGGCAGTCGTAGGCTGGCTCCCGGAGTAGCTTCTGCTGAGGAATTCAGGATGAACAGAAATAGCTCTCTTTCTCTGAGAGATCCTCTTTTATAAAGAGTAACTCGGCTCTTGTGCTGATGGGTGGGGTGGCCGAGTACTGGTGACATTGCAACACACACAGAGGTAAGTGTTTAACAGTATGCTTGGCAGTCTGCACAGCAGCCGTGGCCTCCACGTCTCAAGGGTGCAGTGGGGAAGCAGCCACCGCTCATGAGGATGCAGTGTCGGAGGAATCCTTCCTCTGGCAGGGAGGGCAGGCAGATGCGAGCAGCTCTTGAGACAAGCGAGTCGCTCCTCCTGGCCCTACCTCCAGACAAACAGTTGTAGCTTGGCAAGGCCACTGGAAACACGTGAACAGTGTGCCCCAGGGAGTGTCCGGAGTGGTGTGTGTGGTGGGGGCATCCTCGAGAAATCTTTATTGTTTTGGAGGGAGGAGGGAGAAGAGGCATGAGCTGGGCAGTACTGGTATGTCTTGATGGTTATGCATTGAAGCTAAGAACTCATACCTCAGATGTGAAGATGGATTAACTCTGGGCATGAACTTGTCCCTGGTTATGGCACAGTCCTGGCTTCTTGGTGGTGACTGATGTTCAAGGGTGGATACTTCCTTAGAAGAGCTAGACTGGAGGTCTGCTCAAAATGTAAAGCTGGTGGAAAAGATCTGCCTTACTGACTGGATATGCTGGTGTGTTCCTGAAGGTTTAAGATCAGTTAAAATTACACCAGCTCAGAAGCAAGTGTAAGGAGGTGACATCTCTAGCTGAGACACCAACCTCCTTTCCAGCCTTTTGGACCTAAACTTGCAGCATCTAGTCCCACAGATGGTGGCTGCCATGGATACACGGATGGTGTTTCAGTTGCTGGTCCTCCATGGAAATGGAGCTGGCCCTCTGCCTTACTCCACTGAAGGGGGGGCAAGTGTTTTGTGGCCTCTAGCTCAGTTCTGGATAATCTGAAGGGAAGATACCTCTTCATCTCCAGAAGCTAGGAAAGACTCTTCTGGTAGCTCAACCTAGACAGGTTGTTTCAAGTGATAGAAACAACTCCCACAGTTTGACTCTTGCTGTCAAAGGCTTCTCCCATCTTCCAAGTTCTTGACTCCTTTTCTCAGACAAATTTTTGCTGACACCTTCAATGCGCAGGTCATCTGTCCACCTTGGAATCCACTGATCCATCACTGCGGTGGAGCTACCAAGGGGACTGGTTTGTTCCTGGAGCAGTCTATGGGGACTGCCTCCTTTCCGCTCAGACATGTTCCTGTGCCTCTGGCCCAACAAATAGTTTGGGCAGAGAAGGCAGGTAACAAAGAAATACAGAAGTGGGTGACCTGCTTTTTCAATTCTGCTTCTTGGCACTGGTCCTCAAGGTATAGCCTTAGGCTCCTGTTTCTTGTGTCAACTTTTTAGGCTATAAATTAAAGATCACATTGGCTAGCTGGGCCCTACAGCTGGATTGGCTGGAATTTAGGCTCAAAAATAGAAAATAAGGGTTTGCTGGGCTTGTTGCTGCTAATAACCTGTTCAACTGGGGAAATTTCTTCCCTCTCTGCTGCCCCACGGAGAGGGAGGGAGGCTGAGAAGTATCTCTGTACAGGGCAGAGCTGGCTGAGGCTAATGTGTCCTGCAGTTTATCAGGGTTCATCAGGGCTGTCTAGCGGCAGGCGCCAACAGCTCCCCATCATGCTGCCTTCTTGAATTTCAACCCTCTTCCTATCTTGCCAATAGAGAGTGTCATTATTTTCACTCAAACTAGCAGTTTGTGTTTGGGAAAGGAAGGGGAGAGAGGAAGGAGAATGGAAAGGGTGGGCTGGAGTTAACCTGTTAAAAACCCCCACTCAGTATTTTCTATAGGGAATAGCAGGAAAACACAGCTTTGTCCTTGGCTTGGGAGACCAGCTGGGTAGCAAGAAACCCAGCAACCAGCAATCCTGCCACTGGTGTCACTTACTGACTCCACGGCTGCAGTGTAGACCAAAGAATTGGCAGTCTTTTGCAGGCTTTAAGGCTCTTCTGGTGAGCCACAGATGTGATGATGATGGACTCTTGCTTGTAATGGAGCAACTGCTGAACTCTTTTACACTGAAACTCTGAAAGGGACAAACTCACTGTTACGGCTGGAAGAATTTCACCAGTCCTTCCAAGTCAGTCTTAAAGTTTTCTGTTGTTTCAGACTTGTGTCCTGCCTTGGTAAATCTTCTTGCAGTCTTTTTTTGCCCTCTTGTGGGATGGAAAGCAATCTCTCAAGAGTGCCAGTCTGAATCCAGTGCTGTTCAGGCTGGGGAAATGTGTTCATCTGCTTGTCCCTTATTTCTGCTTTGTATGTGTCCTGCCCTTGACCTGAGTTGCTTTTCCCTTGCCCTTGCAAGTGCCAATAAACTTTAGATCTTATCAGTGATTTCTTTGTTTCCTCCACTCAGGAAAACAACTCGGTTTTAATAATGTTTTATTTGATCTTTTTTTGAACTAGTTTTTTCCCAAGGGTGGTGTGTGAGTTTCTGCTCCTTTTCTGAAGGTTTACATTTTCAGAGATGAGCCTTAAAGCAAAATTCAGTCTAACAACCGTGGTACTTGTGAGAACCATTAGGGTGAAACTAGAGGCTAGTTTAAGGTTGGGAAGAAAGCTAATATACTACGTGAGGACCTGCCTTTGGTCAGCATGGAGTTCAGCACCTATCCCAATTCCCTTCATAGGAGCTGTGACTTTTGGCAAATCCCTAGCCTGAAGATGCTAAGGAATGCCAATACCTATGCTGCTTGCTTTTAAGTATTGAAGAATATTCCAAGAGTGAGTTTGATTTGCTGGTTGCTTAACTGAGCTGATTTTTAAAGAGCTCAGATGTGAACTAAGGTGCCTGGTCTTTACGAGGAAGCTAAATGAAGGTGGGCATAGAGGTGCCTCTGGAAGGAGACTCTCCCACCTGTCAGCCCTACTGACTCATGGGAACCTATCTAAGCTCAGATGCAGGAGGATGGTGGGATGGTTCCCACCTCCACACCAAGCTGGTGGAGCTTTAGGCAAACAGGTTTCCATTGCTAGCAGGGAAATGGCCCTAGAGCTTCTTTGTTTTACAACCTGTGTCATAGTTCTCATCTGTCTGTGCAGTCTCTTTCTCTGCCACTGAGATGGCTTCGTCAGCTGAAGGGTCTCCTTGGATGGAGTACCAAACCAGTAGGCAGCCTCTTCCCCCAGACAGGAGGGGTTGGCAGAGTGCATGGGCAGCCCTGTTTCAGTAGTGTGACCCATGTTGTTTTGCAAGCTTCTGTCCGCCTGGTGTGGGGAGGAATGCATGAAGTATTTGAGGACTGCTGAGTGAGACAGTAGCACATTGTCCCAGGACTGGGAAACTGTGGTCCATTCCCAGCTGTGCCACCGACCGACTGTGATCCTGAGATCCTGACCTGCGTGCATCTGCAGGGGAAGTGCCTTGTCCAAGTTGTGCTGAAAACTCCCAAACTGGAATTTGGCTTGAAAACTGTATCTGAGAGTATGTCCCATGACTGTCACAGCAATGAGGTGCCGTCTTGTGATGAAGCTCCCTGAGGAATTGTGGAAAGGTTACTGGGGGACTGTTGGCTTGAGCAGCTTTATACAAGTTGTATGGTGGGCAGGTAGCAGCCTGACTGGGTCTGGATGCATAATGCTAAGTGCCTGCTCAGTCAGCCACGCTTGGCTGCAATAGGATTTGAGTTTGCAGCTGAAACCCACTGAAATTACTAGTTTGTTAGGCTGCAAAACTAGCCTGTTGCAGCCTGTCAGAGTTCAGTGAGTTTATAATGCTGTGTGTGACTGACTATCTGCCCATTTTTTTCAGGTTCAACAGCATCACAATATTAATATGATAAACAGAGGAAATCTTCACTTGGAAGCGATAGGAAACTTTCCAGTGTGTGTCTTGAACAACAACAACAAAAAAATTTCCTTGAGACAAATGGGGGGGACACAAGAGAGCTTAATCTGATCTACGGCTATCCTTTGAGTGTCTGATGTGCTGCTGTGAAGATAACATCAGATGGAGGGGCTGGAGTGTGCTGAGGCTGGGGAGGAAATCTTCCCCTGCGGCTCTTCTATTCCTTTGAAGTCATTGACTCATTGTAGTTTGTTTTTCCTGTTTAGTCATTTTGTTGCTGTGGTGCTGCCTAAGTGCTAATGAGTGGAGGGCGTGTTAATTCACAACTGTGCCTGGAGGTAGCCACGGATAAGACTAATTCCCCCATGCTCCTGGTTTTGCCCAAGCTCCAGGACTGGCCGAGCTGTTGGGGACGCTCCGCGGGTGAAGGTGCTTGGCTGAAAGCCCACGTACCATCCCTTGACTTGTGCCTTTGAGCTGGAAGGCTGCTGTGAGTCAGGCACAGGGAGGCTTCATAGAGCATTGGTTCAGTCTTTGGAGCAAAGTGGGGTCAGATGGGGCTGAGACTTGGGTGGGAGGTCTACACTGCCTTGCTGGAGGAAGCTATGTTTGTGGGGGTGGTTATGGTACCTGCCCCTTGTCCCTGCATCAGCCATGAACTAATGATGCTATTTGGGTTCTGTGATGGGCAAGTGGAGGAAAGAGGGGGAAAGGGCTGCTGGCATTGCTCATCTAGGGAAATAAAACTGGAGGCCCTTGGTTGTGCTGTTAGGCTTGTGCCCCTTTGTAGAATTGGGGGCTGAGGTGTCAAGACCTGGCCAGGCCTCTGTTGTGGATGACTAGTGTTTACCAGAAATCCCATGATTTGACTGAGATCCTGCATACTGCTGGGCACGATAAGCTGTAGCACAAGGGTTGACTGCGCTTCAGCTGTGCTTAGAGGTAGCTACTGTCAGGGTTAATGACAGTAGGGCTTCTCTTGCCCAAAGCTGGGTGTTTGAGGTAAGAAGAAAGGGGTAGGATGGGGCTGAGTAAACAATCTGTCAGGCCGTGAATATTACCCATGCAAACTGCTCGTCCGTCCAGCCTGCTGGCTGGTATTGAGTTTCGGCTCTTCTACAGTCAGTGCAGCCATAGCCCGAGTAAAATCCGGCCTTTTTCCTCTTCCAGATGATGTGGCTGGAGGATGCCCCACGCGTGGCTCTGTCTGCATCGTGCAAACGCTCCAGGCCGGTGGCAGCCAGTTAGCTCAAAACAGCCTGTTGGTAGCTTCAAGTCTGAAGTTAGCTACTGAGAGCGTAGGTGTTCCTGGAGGCAATGGGCAGCCTTTTGATCATGCAGCAAAACTGTGGGCTTTCTTACCTGGAGAGGTACTGGTGAGAGGTGTCAGTGCTCTATTTTGGCTTCCACAATTCAGACTTGAGCCAGGAGCCGCTGTGCCGGGTAGAAATAAGACGCTACCAGGCTAGGACACCACTCCTGAGCTTGCTGGCCGTGGCTGAAGCTAACCCTGTAGTGGTGCTTGCTCTTCTGGCTGAGCTCTGGAGATAGCAAGCAGCTGGAGGCCTGGGAAAAGGTCTACATCTGGTACAGCTGTTTACAAAATTTGTGGCCTAGTTTTTGTACATCTCCACTGAGGCTGCAGCCTGGCCTGAACATGCATGTCTATATGTGAGTCCTGTCCCACGGTGAACAGAGCTTTTTGTCTGCCTGTTCTGCTCTCGAGGTGGGGGCGGGTTGGGACACCAAATGATCATGGTACCTGCGCCCAAATCTATCTGGCTGTCATTGGAGAGATGGTCAAGGTGACCTTGAGACTTTTCCCATCTGCCAGAGAGGATTAGATCTTGCAGCACACCCCGTTAGGGGTGCTTGACCCCTTCAGCAAGCAGTATCAAGAAGAGCTGAGAACTTTCACTCTATCAGCATCTGTCTCTTCTCCTTTCTAGGTGTTACTCTCTCCAGATGTGGATTTTGATCAGTCTGAAAGTGACCAGGATATTTCAGGACTCCAGGGAGCGAACCAGAAGATGAAGCAGCCCAGCTATCAAGTGGTCATCTGACAACACCAAGACAAGGGAGGTGGAGGAAGGGAAATAGCACTGTGATCCTTGAGCTGGCTGAGGAAGGGCAGGGTGGGGCATGCTAGTTGATCCCTATGGATCTGCAGAGATCCTTTTGCCTGCCTCATCTAGACCTATCCTTCTGCAGTTGTCTTTTTGGGATGGTATCTGTGCATCCTGTACAGCCTTGAGCAGTATCTGCTTTACCTGTCTGACCCTAACCTGTACACATGCAGGCACGTTGAGGTTAGGGGTATGGATATGTACTTCCCCTGGCTGGCCAGCTGGACGTAACATTTTGTCAGGGCTAGAGACTGAAATTAAAAGATTGTCTGCTTTTTTACAGAAAAGAAAAAAAAAATCTATTCTGTACTACCTGAACTGTGACACTTTTATATGCACAATACTCAAAATAATTGGTTTGCAATATGTATTTAAAGGTCTTGAATTAGGAAGATTGTCTCAGTGGATCTGATGCTTTTTACTGTTTTGTAAGGAATGCAATAAATATTTGACCTAAAACTGCTTCATAAATGAAATGCCTTCATGTGCTTAATATTTTGCAAAACCCTAACGCTGTAAAGGGGAGGAAGGGGATGGGTTGAAATCTCTCCTGACCAGTTCCTCACTGGGCAGATTGTCTTTCTGCAGCAGGGCTATCCTGGTAAACCTACAGAAGAAGAGCTGAGCCACAGTGCTCGGTTTCTGTAGATGGGTTGTATGAGCCACTTCAGTGCAAAGACCTGATGCTGCGGCATCAGCCTGTGCTGGACTCCAGACCAGAACAGACTCGGAGATTGATCCCAGTTGCCACCTTACAATTGAGTGTTCACTGGGAACTAGAAGTTGACTACTTTCCTTTTACCTAGTTTAAAATAAACATATAAAATCTCTGCAGGACCTGATTCAAAAACTAGAGCTGAAGAGTCAGCTGAAGCCCCATTAACCAGCCCTGATCTTCTAGGGTAAGGGAATGGCCTGCAGGAGAAGACCCCTGGGTCATCCCAGATCTGGCACCTTTTGCTCCAAGTGTGAGGTGCAGGGCTTTGCCCTTGCTCTTTCATTAACATATTGTATTCATCTATAAACACACAAAAATGCAAAACACTTTGCAGCTCTCCTGGGGAGAGAGAGAGAGAGCACAGAGCAGCTGCATCATGCACTCCCAGGCTGGGTGCAGAAACACAGCTGTGATGAGACCCATACAGAGTCCAAATGGTGGATAGTCCTGATCCAGGATCCACTGAAGTGATAGACCCAGTTGAGCCATAGACAGGCTTTGCTTATTGCAAGACAGTCCCCAGAAGTGTTAGGCAGGAATTATTTTTTATTTTCCCTACCAAGAAAACACTCCTTTTTTCCCAAAACCTTATTTTCCCAAGAAAACACTCCTTATTAAGGAGTAGAAAATAAAGGATTTGGATTTTCTACTTTAGACGGATTTAGACTTTTAAAAGCTGAGCTGAAAGCCTGTGAAGTTTTTTGGTTTTGTGGGGTTTTTTTGTTTGGGTTTTTTTTTTCCCTGACTTCAAAGTAGTTTAGAAGCATTAGATGCAAATCAAAGTCTTGTATGCCCCTTAGTGAACTAGACATGCTTGGCTACACTTGCAGCTGTGCAGCCTTATACTGTATTTCTAGAAATTAAGTCATTTTTTTTGTTTCTTCCTTACTTAATGAAGGGTCAAAATCATAACTTGCGCTGGAACATCAAATGGCTTTTGGAACACGTGGCGCACAGCTCTCTGAATAGATCATTTATATTGCTTAGTGAAATCAGTTTCACAACGCAACTTTTGCTTGTCTGGTGGAGTTCTGCACTGGTAAGGGCTGGAATAACTCCTGTGGTGTTTAAGGTCTTGACTGAAAAATAGATTAAAACAGCTTCCCTGTTAGAAACTTGCTCCCTATTTTGAGACGCACTGGTATTTTGGGTTTTGTTCTTGCTGTAGGGCTGCACAGTGTATGTGAAGAGTGCAAATTCAGTCACAGCAAAGTCCTTGTCCTAAAATGGAAGGCGAGTAATGTGATCTTCATCTTAGCCCTTAGTTGAGGCTGACTGAGAAGGCTCACAATAGGCAATAGCAGGGCAAGTATGATGTGGGGGAAGGTTGTCCCTCTCGAGCACTGCGTAGCCAGTGCTGTTTCAGCAACCCTAAATTCAGGAGTCCTGTTCCCTTGTCTGAAACGGAGGTGTGCAATTGCTTCCATTGGGCTGCAAAGTGATTGCTCAGCCCTCATTCCTGAGCTATCGGAGCAGCTTGCAATCTTTAATCATATCACAGCAAAACAAAGTGCTCTGTGATACTCTTGGAGATGAGAACAAATGCGTGCTTGTACGTGCAGTTGTAGTGCGCTTCCTGGGAGCTCTCTGTGCCATGACAAAGGGTTGTGAGGACCAAGCCTGGGCATGTTCTCCTTGTGAGAGAGGGAAGTGCTGTGATGCCCCTGGTATAGATGGGGAAAGCTGAAGTTTACAGTCCATGACCTGCCTTTGCTCTTACTGCTCTTGGGGCAGCAGGAGCACAAACTCTGGTTTCCCATGTCCTGTGCTACTGTATTTAAAGGTTGGATCAGTCTTCTCTATGTGGTTAAAGTCTCACTTTAGTGTGGGATTAGTCCCCTGGGGTCTGTTCACATAACATGCTTCTTGCTTCCTACCAAGCGTATAGAGGCTGAAGAACATCATTGACCTTCAATTTTTTGCTGAAATTACTTTAGTTCCCAACCTATTGTTACCTTGTGAGTAGTTCTTTCAGCCATCTGGTAACATGAGCTTGTCCAGCAGCATAAAACATACATAACCTTAGCTTCAAAGCTTGTTTTATCTTTGCCAAATGAAAGCTTCACTGCAGTGCTCACTGTAAGATATTTATTGTGACATGGATAACTGGAGCCTTAACAAGAACTAGAGTATATTGCTCCAGGTGCTTCACATGGCTTGGAAGTTGGATGTGATCATTGTTCTTTTCAGGCCCTGAAAGAAATATGTTTCCTTGGCTGGAGGAGGAGGAGGAAGAGGGGTAAAGATGCACCTGAAGCATTAGCAATATGTGTGTGTGTACATATATATATACATATCTATATACAGGAGAGATGAGACGAGAGGAGAGCCTAAGCCAATTGCTCCCCTTAGCAATACATTTGAACAGCAAAATGTGGGAGGAGAGTGAAGATTTCAAAGAAATCTCTTTGCAGTAAGGACAGTATGAAGAAGACACCTGCCAAATCCTGCTCTGTCTAGAAGCTCACTGCTGCTATCCTGTTCACCCTGGGCTAGTGAAATGGGAGGTTATTTGGGAATGGGCTGGGTGAGCCTCCTACTGTCTGCTTGGGTGGAGAAGTCAACTTCACAGATGCTTTTTCTCACCTTATTCCTGGCTCACGAGCATTAGCGTCTTAGGTTATTGCATGCTCAGGCCTGTGCTGAAGGTCTTGCCTTCAGTTCTTCCTTGCAGGAGAGCTATTTCTTAAGATAGCTGGGCCTAAAGCAGTAGTTTTGTCTTTATGTTTTGTTCCAAAGCATGAGCCTTGGCATGAGTTTTGCACTAACTGAGCTCTCTGTAAGGGTCTTCCACAGTGCAGTTAAATCTAGCTGGTTGCTTTCAGCTGTTTCCCTCTTCTCCACAGCACATAGTGTGAATAAGCAGCCGTGCTCGCTACCTGCTCTGCTGCCACAGTGCTAGCAGTACTAGCTAGATGATCAAGCAACTGGAAAAGCACCACCCCCAGCAGCTGGAGCTCCTACAGCAACAATATGATTTAATTTTTAAATATGCAAAAAATCAGTCAAGATTGAACCTATTTCTGTAGGTCTCTGGCAACTCTGTTTTCTCCTAACACATGGATATCATTTAGCTCCTGGAGATGCTTCCACACCCGCCCTCCTTCCTTGCAGTTCTGGAAAGGCAGAGTATACATGAGCTCAATTTGGCCTTGCCATGTAAATGTCTTTGTGGTTGTCAAAGTCCTCTTTGGCCAAGTTCTCTACTAAGCAAACTCCCCTGTGGCTGATGTATAGCATTATTCAGTGATGCCTCACTCTAAAATAGACCACAGCCTTGCAGTTTGGGTTTGGAGGTTTCTTTGCAGAGCAGCACCACCTGCAGTGGGGGTGGCTGGCGGACCCTTCTGTAACCTCCTGCTGCCAGATTCCTGCTGCATACAAATTCCTACAGCATAAGGAAGGAGAAGGAGCCAGGGAAATTCGGATGAAAAATTGTTGAGAATTTGGAGTAAACAAAGACTTCCTCCCTGATTAGAAAAGCAGCTTAGAAATGTCTAGTCTAAATTCAAGAGGCTGCTTTGTAGGGTCATAAGCTATCGTGGGTGTTGGTTCATCATCCTTTAGAGAATTTAAATCTCTGCTAAGCACAAGTGATGCTCTGCTCAAGGAGGTGGCAGGTCTGTTGGAAGTTCATGGTGGAACTTTGTTTCTCTCTGAGGGAGTCAAGACTCAAGAAATCACTAAACCTGCAATGTTATTTAAATGAGATGCTTCATGGAATGGGAGCCTGCACCACTCCTGTTGCTGCAGAAGACCAGAGGTGCTTTTTAAGCATGCAGCCTGTGCACTGAGACAGCAATAAACCACATGAAGGTTTTCACCACTGTTTTAAAGGGTCCGTAGTGGTTCAGGGAACATCATGCTTAGTGGCAAATCCAGACCCCATCCCAATAACCAAGAAAGCAATACCCTCTTGTGGCCTGTTGATTTAAGGTTTTGATTTCTTTGTTACTTCTTTGATGCTAATGGGTCACTGCAGATGAATATCCACCCACCTCTCCTCTCTCTCTCTCTTCTTTCCCCAGGGACCATGGTTGGAGCAGGTGCTCCAAGTCACTTCTTTGCAAGGTGTATCACTCAAGGTTGTCTCTCTAGATAGGCACTGTGCTGGATGATCTGTGCCTCTCACTGGGTGACTCATCAGCCCCTGGGGGTATTGCACAGATCCCTGCATGGGTTTATTTTAAGGCCAGCAGCTTTCTGCACTGTTCGATCTGAGTGCTGGCCCATTTCTCCCTCCCCACTGGGAGAGCACCGATCACGCCTTTAACCACATCCTCAACCCTTTCCCCCAAACCTCCTTGTCTTCAGGAATTTGATGAACAATGTTCATCTAGCATGAAAGAGAGACAGCTGATTTCCAAGGGCAAGAAGCCTTGGTTTCTTTGGCATCAAAAAGTAAAGAAATATTCATAAGTTGCCTAGCTCTAGAGGCTTCAGAAGGGAACCGCTGTCACACGTGCTGCTGCAATGCATTGCTATGGTCGGTCTTAAATGCTGTTAATCGTCCCAAAGGTGGTCCCTGTGTCGAAAGGATGAGAAGCCAAATAGTCTTTATAGCTCCCATCAATCAGTTTGTCTGCATTGTTTTTGGCAAACCAGCATTCAACTTCCTGCTGGCCGTTGTAGATCCTCCTCTGCTTCCACACAACAGGAACAAGCCGTCCCTTCACTTTCAGGGTGTTTGTAGGGTTTGGCTTTAATGCTTCAGTTTGGTTCTGACCAACCTGCTGACGACTTGTGTTTAGAGATTCCTGAAGAAGTTTAACATCATGGTTCAAGAACTGACCTGCAAGGCAAGAGAAAATAGGCTCCGTTACTGGCTGTTTTGTGCCTGTTTATAAGTTTTGTTTTGTTTTTTTTTTAATAGACCACATTTTGAGGATTCTTAGCATATGGGGTTGTAAAGGGCTTCTCTGCAATAGCAGGATGAATCTAGGTCCTGCGAATCTTTTCTAAATCTCACAGAGTAAAACCCTATTTCTTTTTTCACTCATCAAGACACATCGGCTGAGCTAAAGAGCTGTTTGAGCTGCTAGTGGGCCATGGTTACTAGATGATAATATAACCCATACAAAGCCCATCAGTAAGCAGAAAGAAGATCTAGGCTTGAAGCTCCAAGTTCTCTTCCCTCGCCTTTTCGGCAAGGTCTTTTTGGCCAAACCTAAGTGTGGATTTAGAGGTTTGCACATGCGAGCAGCCTGAATCCAAAACCACTCCTGAAGGATCATTTCCTGCTTAACCTAGGGGTACCTGAATGTCACAGAAACTATGGCTTCAGTCTTAGAGTTCTGCACCTGTATATGGCCATAAACATCACTACTCGTTGGCTGAAAGAACCCAACTATCTAGACATTCTCTGAGCCTTCCTAAAGCCTAATTGCTCTCAAAATGTGGGGACGGCTCTTCCTTCGTGTTTGAAAGAAAGGGGCCACAAAAAGTACTAATGTTTCTTGATCTCAGTCAGGCTCAGGTGTAAACAGCTCAATCCTGTGAAAACAGACCCTCTGGACATATGCAAGTGCAGTACTTGAAGGCTAAGCCAATGATCTCTGGCAATGTGCTAGCTCTGTGACTAGAGCTCTCTTTCAGAATCTTCAAGACTTCAGTTGACTGTCCTCTCTGCCTAGAGAGATTCAGACCCTACTTTGCTATGTCCCTGAGAGCACATCAGCAGCTGGGCTATTCTGAATTAAGAGTACTGTTAGAGAATCTCTTATTGGTGCCTTATTCAGGGTTCTTGTGCAATATTTGGTTTCTGTCTCTGTATTGGGAACATCAAACGTGTATTCTAATGACAACTGTATTGAACAATCATAAAAACAGTGGAAATGGGAAAAACAGGCACAGCCACATAGCTAGGATAGTGGAAGATAGCTCATACAGAAAAAGATGGGAGAGGAGTTGGGGATGCTAGCAAAAGAGAAGTTGTTTGGGAGTGGAAGAGTGGAAGTAAAAGTCTCACCTGGGAACTTAATCCCCACCTGCCTTGTTCGTTACCTCCTGTCTCTGTCCTCTAAAACTGTTTGGAAGGATCATTTTTCTCTGGCTTGCAGCTCTGAATCTGAGAACCTGTTACCTACCCAGTAGCCCGTGGGAGTCGGAAGAGAGGCCTTTACTGTTGGCAATGTAGAACCCCAGGTGATCCCTCTGATACAGGGCCGGCTTCTTGTAATGGTGGATGAGGATGACAAAGCTGATTGTGTCTCGTATCGTCACAGTGATGTTGGAATTGGCAGAGATGGACACCTCGAGGCTGCTGCTCCGCACAACGGCACTCCGATCGCAGGACAGAAGAAGTCTTTCCCCATCATCCAAGATGATTCTTTTGGGTGTGATCTCTAGGTAAGATCTTTCTGGCTTATTGCTGAGGATAGTGATGGTGCTGAAGTAAGTCCGATGCTTCTTGTGGCCGTTGGGTGGTGCAGGAGCTCCAATGAGTTGCCCATTCACAGTTACACCTTGCAGGAAAATAATCAATAAATGAAAGCTGGAACCAAGAATAGGTCTATTGTCTCAAATATATAAGCCTTGCAACTGATGACATGCAGATTCACCACCTCACGCTCAATTATTTCGCCTACCAGTATTCAAAGCAGTATGGCCAGTCTGTTATAAATTGATTACCTTATACAGAGCACCTAAATTTACCCAAGCTCAGAAATACTGGCCTTCCCTGGAGACGGGCGCCTCCAGCCCCATTAATCCTAATATTGCGTACGCAGTGCTACAGGATAGGATCAGCTGCTCCTCAGCACAGCCACTTCCTAAGCTCCATCCAACCTTAGACCTGTCTATCATCAAGACAATGATGTGTGGGGGTTTTGAGCCACATAAGACAAATATTTATCTTCCTGACTGCTATAGCCTGACCAACTGTGGTATGACTTACCTAGACCACCTATTTGTTGATGCATAACTCAAACCTGTGCAAACATACCAGATCTTGGAGGACTAAGAAAAGCTGCTGGCAGGCCTGCTTTTCCTCATATCACCAACTGGCATAGGGACTGAACTTCTAGGAAGAGGACCTGGGTGTATCTGAATGCTGCTGTCTCAGAGTATCTCAGTGTCGTGGTTTAGCCCCAGCCGGCAACTAAGCACCACGCAGCCGCTCGCTCACTCCCCCTTGGTGGGATGGGGGAGATAATCGCTACTTCCCATGGGCAGGCAGGTGTTCAGCCATCTCCAGGAAAGCAGGGCTCCATCACGCGTAATGGTTACTTGGGAAGACAAACGCCATCACTCCAAATGTCCCCCCTTCCTTCTTCTTCCCCAGCTTTATATACTGAGCATGACATCATATGGTATGGAATAGCCCTTTGGTCAGTTTGGATCAACTATCCTGGCTGTGTCCCCTCCCAGCTTCTTCTGCACCTGGCAGAGCACGGGAAGCTGAAAAGTCCTTGACCAGTACAGCAGCAACTAAAACATCTCTGTATTATCAACACTGTTTTCAGCACAAATCCAAAACATAGCCCCATACCAGCCACTATAAAGAAAATGAACTCTATCTCAACTGAAACCAGGACACTCAGAGTAGTAGACAGTTGGAGTTTAATGTCCCTCTCTACCTGACTCCTAAGAAGAGAACTAGCCTGGGAAGCCACAGAGTAAGGGTTACTGCCTTGGACAACATGCTAAAGACTGAGCAGGACCTGTAGTGAAGTGCTAAACCTCCTCAGGTAGCTGTGTAAGAAATTCAGGTTCTCTCTGTGTCGCTGCAGAATAGGACCCTGAACCCCACACTCCTGTTGGGTTATTTTCAGCTTCACCAGTGCTGCTCTTCCAGCTTTCCTCAGTTTTGCCCCAAAATAACCACTTCTGAGTAGTCTAAGGTGCAGATGCCACTGAGTCAGATGAAGCCTAGATGTCCACACTAAGATTCCAAATCATTTTAACAATTTTTGTGACTTCCTGTCCTTAAGACAGTGTCTCACTTCCTACAGGTCTCTGAACAGCTACCAGACAGTAACGATTGAGGAGGAGATTTGTGGCTAACCCAAGCTAGACCCAAGCCATCAACACTGAGATAAAATATCTCCATATCCCATCATTGCTGATGGAATCTCTCATTTCTGTCTTCATAGACTCAACTTGCTAGTGCTATGGAGTCTGGTTTTCTCAAGCTCATTCTGCATTTGAGCTACAGAATCACTCAAAACTGTAGCACAAACACAGTCTGTGAAAAGAAGCTTAAGGCAAACATTGCCAGGAGCTGGATCTTATTCACTAAGGCAAGCATGAACACAGAAATATGGAGGCTAGACCACTGCCACACAGCATAGAATTCTTATAACTTTATTGTGGGGTTGTTTATCTTCTTTGTAAAACAAGTCTGTGCATTGTCTCTGGTTTTGACACCCCTTCCTCCCACCGTTTCCCTGCTCAGGACATAATCTGCTTATTAGCTGCCCTGCTTAGAATTCCAGATCAGATCAGGCCAAAGTTTGGGTCCCTGGGGATCAGACTGGCTTGGACAAAGCAGATCCTGAATCGTGTGGGTTTCCTCAAGGCTGTCATGACTCAGTAACCAGTTTGGTGGTCCCTTCGCTGAAACAGCCTCAGTGCTTGGTTAGCCTGTTTGGATGATTTGCTCTGTCCTAAACCAAACAGCACTGTAAGGAAAAAGTGAAGTTCCAATAACAGAGCAATTTTGGCGAGTCCAAATCTTTTATTTGCATGTTGTGACTTTGTAACTAGAGGGCTGATGAAGTTGCACCGTCAAAGTAATGCATTGTCTCATGCAACGCTACAGGCTTGGGGAAGAGTGGCTGGAAAGCTGCCTGGCAGAGAAGGACCTGGGGGTGTTGGTCGACAGCCGCCTGAATATGAGCCAGCAGTGTGCCCAGGCGGCCAAGAAAGCCAATGGCATCCTGGCCTGTATCAAAAATAGTGTGGCCAGCAGGACTAGGGAAGTGATCGTGCCCCTGTACTCGGCACTGGTGAGGCCGCACCTCAAATACTGTGTTCAGTTTTGGGCCCCCCACTACAAGAGAGACATTGAGGGGCTGGAGCGTGTGCAGAGAAGGGCAACGAAGCTGGTGAAGGGTCTGGAGCAGAAGTCTTATGAGGAGCGGCTGAGGGAGCTGGGACTGTTTAGCCTGGAGAAAAGGAGGCTGAGGGGAGACCTTATCGCTCTCTTCAACTACCTGAAAGGAGGTTGTAGAGAGGTGGGGGTCGGTCTCTTCTCCCAGGTAACAAGTGATAGGACAAGAGGAAATGGCCTCAAGTTGCGCCAGGGGAGGTTTAGACTGCATATTAGGAAATTTTTCTTCACCGAGAGGGTTATCAAGCATTGGAACAGGCTGCCCAGGGAAGTGGTTGAGTCACCATCCCTGGAGGTATTTAAAGGATGTTTGGATGAGGTGCTTAGAGACATGGTGTAGTGGTGGTTTTGGCAGTGTTAGGTTTATGGTTGGACTCGATGATCTTAAAGGTCTTTTCCAACCTATATGATTCTGTGATTCTGTGATTCTGTCTCTGCACCAGAAAGCTGAATCCCCTGTGTAATCTCTCAGCACGGAGGTGGCTGCATGGCTTATGCAAACACTACATGCAATATGCAAAATGCCTGTGGCTGTTCATTCAGCTATGACTGTTGTAGCACTGGTCAAGTGCAACCCCCAGACCCATATTGGGTCTAATCATCAGGAACTGAGCTCTCCCATCTGGCTGGACTGAAGGGGTGCAATGTGGTCCTCATGCACGCAAGTGGGTCTCTTGGCTGTTTACAAGTAATTGCTGCTCTCTTGATTCCAGTCAATGAAGACCTGAACTAGGAAAAGTTTGGATACACATAAAGGCCAGTTCTCTCTATGGTTAGGTCTAACCTGTTGACAAACACTTCTGTAGATGAATTGTGTATGTAACAGTGGCCAGGCCTCCTCCTCACTTAGGCTTGTTGTGATTTTACCCGTAAGCTATGACGAAGTTGGAGGTCACTAAGTACAACTGAACAGTTCACCTCCCCTTCTAATCCAGGTGACTAGAGCCAGAAAACTCACGTGCACCAACTTTCCATTGCCTGGCCAGAAAAGCAACTTTTTCTAATTTTCTGCCACTTTCTTGCCTATGAAGCACCTTGGTGCTTAGTCTTATTGCTAGAGAGCTGGCCTTGCACTTCAGCTTTCCTCCACAAGCAACTGCTTTGCTTGGGTGCTTACCAGATTCCTTATGATCAGAGACCAGTCGGAGAATGTCCCCTGGTTCTCCGTCAATATTGAAGCAGACAGAAAACTTGCTGGAGGGAAAATCAATGACAAAGTGAGGGTCTCCATCCGCTGAGAAGACACGGAAAAAAAACACAAATGTGAGAGACTTACACAAAACTGCAGTGTCCAAGAATGTAACAAAACTGCTTTTCAAAGTGTGTTTGTCCCTGTTTTTTTCTAAGACCTCCCAGTTTGTTATTTTTGGAGGGTCGGATGGAGTTTGCCAGGAAATGCCAAGTTTTGCTTTGTTTTTCACAAAGATTATTTTGTTTTGTTTTGTTTTTCTCACAGAAGAGGTTGGGTTTTCAATGGAAACTCAAAACCCAAAGCAGTCCAGGTGAAAATCAGGATATTTTCTTCCTGGAATATCATTTCAGTGATTTATGGGAATTGTCATGCAGGTGTTTTATACTGCTCTTCTCCGTATTCTGTTGGGAGGCTACATCCCCCACAGCAAAAATGTATCCTCTCACCAAGGACTGCTGCATGGGCACACCTCACACTGAACCTTCCTGGTCCTCAATATCAGATTGGAGCAGTCAACAGCAGATTTTAAACAATGCCACGACCTTAATTTTTCAACAATCCTTGACCTATCATCAACTACCAGATAGTTGTTATTAATAATAAGACAAGCCCAAACCCTAGTTTTTAAGGTAAAGTTGACCTTATCCAGTGAAATTCAAGTCTAAATTCTTGATCTGGGCTTATTCTTCAGTGTTTAATGTATGAAAAGGATGTTAAGTAGAGGTGCAGAACCAACAGAGAAATAGCAAAACACTACAGAATTCTCCTTTTTTTTTTTCCTTTGACAACACTTTTTATGTTTCAGCAACATTACTTTATAAAATGTTTTTTGACTAGTTCTAGTACAGAGAGAACATGCTTCCTGTTCTCCCCTAATCTACAGAAATCATAAACACAAGGATCAAGTGTTGTAGATCATCTGCCTTGCTATGTTTCCTCACACTTCTTCTCATTACTGATCCTCTCTGTATTTTGGTTTTGTTTTCATTTTCCTCCCTACTCTGCAGGTGTAGTAAATAGGATTTTGGCTGATCCGTCGGGATGGTTATACCACAGTGGCATGCAACTGAGGTTTCCATAAATCAACCACTATTATTTTGGATTATTAAAGGCATGAAAACAGTCACTGACCTGAAGTTTTGGAGATTTTAATTCTTTGTTTATCTTGCTGTCTGCGTATACCTATAAGTGGGGAAGGAAGGCTGTTACAATTACTTATTGAGCAGCAGAAAGAGCCATGGTATAATAATGTTCCCAAAATGTTATTCAGCGAGATTATGAGACGTATTCCTGCAGCTACTTTAAGCTTCATTCAGAATATCAATTTTTCTTCGATAGTTTCTACAGAGCAGTAAGTGCTTCCAGGGGGTGAGTTAGGTGCCTAAAAGGTTTGCTCAAGGTCAGCCAGCCCACAATTAGCAAAATCAATATGAAAATTTCAGCTTTCTGTTTACCACCCCACGGTTCATTGGCTAGATCATCCCTGTTGCCAAAGTCAGACATGAGATCTTTTTGCAACCGATGCAAAAAGATTTCTTACCAACACATGGTTATTTTTCCCTCATACCTGGTGGTGCCTTGTGTCCCTGCAAGCTCTGCAACTTCTCACCAATGCCATCAGTAGAAGGGCTGATAAACTCCTCTTGAGGTGGTTCTGAATGGAGCCCAGCCTCTCTCATCTTCAAAACGGTGAAGGGAGTAACAAAGTTGTAAGTCAGGGCCATTGACTTGGCTTTCTCCATCAAATAGTCTTTTTCCTGATTGTCATCAGTCTTTAACCGGGAGTTAAGCAATTCCTTGATGGTAAGGTAACTCCATGCCCTCTCAATGTAATTTTTGTCACCTTTGCCATCTTCCAGGCCGGGGACACCTCTGATGTCATTCCTGCTTGGCAGGTCAATAGCCACATCTGTTTTGAGGAGGATGTACTTCTTGGAGTTGCTAGCAGTCACCTCTACATGGAGACTATCTGAGGTGTGGTTGATGAGTTTGCCAGCTATTATAATTTCAGAGCCATTAAAGTAGTTAGGGAAGAAGTTCTGGGTGACTTGCTCCACATTGTCTTCAGGGTAATCAATACGGATGTCAGAGAGAAGGGGTGTTCCTATTTCATCATAGAACCTTAAACAAAGACACATTTCTCACCATTAGTACTGTTCATTCAAGTGTATGCACATGCTCTTGCACTTATACATGGCCAAGGATACAGTCAGACTATCTAATATGGCTCCTAAGACATTCAGGGGCAGTTAGAGCTATCAGGCTCCAAATTTAACTACTGCATCCACTGTAACTGGGCCCAGAGAGACGGGGGGTCTCTGCCCTTAGAGATTTTCAAAACTTGAGTGGACAAGATCCTGAGAAACCTCACCTAAATTTGAAGTTAGCTCTTCTCTGAGCAGAAGGCTGGATTACATGACCTCCAGAGGTCCCTTTCAACCAAAATTATTCTTTGCCTCATTTTAGTTTTCAGTGTTTCTTAGGCATCTAAACAGAGTCTCCTAAGTATGCTCAGAAGCCTCCCAGCATGGCCTGGCAGGCATCTACCTTCCACTGTGATTCCAGAGCTCTGCAAGGAGATATTTGTGAGCACTTAAGTTTGCTTAAGAGGACCTGTTCATTAAAAGTAAATTCTTGGCTTCTCAGGCTCGCAGAAAGCACCCTAGTTATTTTGAAATGTACTTAGAAGAGATGCTGTTACCCACAGTTTTCTAGTGGTATTATGCATGGTATTCCAGAGACAGCAACTGTAAGACCAAGATGCTAGGTCCCCCAAAGCTGGGAAGTATCTGAACCAAAGCTTCTGTATCACTGGAAGAGCCCTAGATACTACCGTTTGGGATGGTCAGTGTAGGACAGGCAGGAATACAGTTTTCTGAGGACCAAAGGAGAAAGAAAATCAAGAATGAATCTCACTATACCCCCATAAATGAGGACATTTCCAAGGAATGGAGGAATCCTAACTACTAAATACAGGCAGCCTGGCAGAAGAGAACTCACTGCTACCTTATTGCTGATTTTCTGTTGGAGCAAGAGATGGCTTCTGTGGAACCAGAGAGCTTAACCGTATAATGCCTTGTTAACGTGACCTACCATACTTCTGAGAATACCTTGCACTGGACAGGCCCGAAAGCCTTTACAAGGGGTCCAGGCCCAAGTTTACAGGACTGTGTTTCCCCTGCAGTGATGTGCTTTTGGTGGCTCTTCCCAAGCTGCTCCAAGAATGCCATATTTCCCATTTAAATGCCAGACTCCTCATCTCTTGGCAAGTCATTTGAGTCTAATTTGGTAAATAAACAAAGAATTGGCCTCAGACCTTTTTTAGTTCAAGCTGCATTTATTTTTCACATCTGCTTAAACAGATTGTCTGGAAGCTAGACTCACACTTTCTGTTTTATTCTCTCTCCAGGGAAACCCAAAGCCTGAATTGGTTGACTTTCTTTTAAAGTCTCTCTGAGCACTCAGTATCTTTGATGCAGAGACCTCGTCACATTTTAAAACATGAGTTAATTAAACCTGAGAAGTCTCTGTGAAATAACTCCTAGGTCGTAACAAATGCTGGAGTGAGAGATACAACCTGTCTTACAGTACAATGTAAGGAAGTACCTGTGTAAAAAATACAACCCACTGACCACAAAAATCAGAAATTACATTGGCACCCATGTAGAGTTTCCCCTCCAACAGTGATTTGAATTGGCCTCCAGCAAGTGATTGTGCTTTTCTGTATAAATTTGGCACCGGATGCCAAATGGGTTTGCTATCACTCAGCTTCATAAACAGTGAGCTGTTTGTCAGACGGAGGTGTTTGAACAAGTACTTGCAGTGATGGGTTCCTGCAGCCCAATCAATCAGCGCATCCTTCATTTGCCAGGGAATGCCACTCGCTATCCAAAATGCATGTTCTGAGAAGCAAATGGCACGGGCAGAGTGGCAGATGTATCTACAAAATCTGGTTTAAAAGGAACACATCCTTGTCCTAGTATAACCGCGACAGAAAGAACAGTTCTAGTAGAAAGTGCATGGTCTCATTGCTCCAGATAAAATTAGACACTAGCCAGGCAAAATGAGAAGTCTCTGCTCAATGATTGCCTCTTTTTGGTTTCTCAGGGTCAAAACACTAACATTTTGGGAGTGAAAAACAAACATTTTTGCGTGGAAATACTGACACGCTGCCTGACATTTTAAACAGAGCTGTGATTCAGTTATCTTTTTACTGTTCCTCACTCGGGTCTCCCCTGGAACTACAGCTCCCCGAACACAGAAGAGCAGCATAATCTCTGGTCCTATTGACTGATGAGTATTAGAGGAAACCTGTTAGGAATTTGGGTCACAAAGAATGAGGGAATGAAGTGGCTATATGATCATCCCAGGAATGACCCTTGTGTATTTTTCAAAGTCGTCAAACATTTTGGAGTTTGGGCAAAAGATTATCGTTTTCAAAAAATAAAGAAATAATTTTCTGCCCCAAATTGGGATCTTCATTCCTGAGCCCCTCCATGCTGTTTATGTTATCAATTTGAAGTGAGCAATGCATCCTTTCCTCCCTCCATCCACTTGTGGAGATGTGGCACTTATGCCTCCCATCTCTCCAGGTTTACATGCCCAAGACAATGATGTGAATCAGGAAAACAAATGCCTTGTTCTGAGGGGCTGGGAAGCTCCACTACAGCTCAGGGAGGAAACAATTTCTGGGTAGGCATCCTCAGTATCTGAGCATACTCTGCTTCTCGCAACCAGAGTTGAGCCTCAGGGAAACTCCCATCTCTTGCGATGTCTCCTTAGAGGATTTTCCTTCCCAAAACCCTTGCCCAGAGGACCCAATGCAGATATAAGTACAGAAAAAGCAGAACAAACCCTTTGAGGTGGCTCGCTGCATCCTCATCCTCCTGGAAATGCCTCGTCATGCCACAGTTCTCCAGTGCCATCCTCTCCAGCAGCTTGTGGTCTACATCATTGCCAATGCCGATGGTGAAGAGGCAGAATTTATCACGGATGGCATCCTTGGTGTTGCTGAGGATTTTGGATGTCTGTGTTTCCCCAACAGTGGGCCTCCCGTCCGTGAGGAAGATGATTAGAGAGACGCTCCTGGCATCAATATCATTCTGAGCAATGTAATCATTTAGCAGCTTTGTACCAGTCTGGAGAGCACCGTTAATATTAGTCCCTGGGAAGGTATCAAAATGATTAGCTCATTTCTCCTTCTAAGAGTGGTATAAATAATTTCACTAAGCTCCCTTTAGTATGATAACAGCACCTCTGTTCATCAGGATGCTCCCTTTCTCTACAAGAGGTTGCACTTGTCCTTTAATTCAGTTCAGCTCAGTTACTCAGCACCAGTTTGGGATAGCTGTTTATAGTCTTATGAACTGAATTATGAATTGCAGTTTATTATGTGAAATTGCTGTATCCTTGAATGTCTCAATGTGCGATAATCAGCTGTGGTAAGCAGAGTCACAGCCCATACCATGTCCTGCCAGTACATACAAAAATAGTTAAACTTAATTACGGGACTCTCCCAGATGATATCTGAACTAGGAAAGCAAGTTCTGCTCACTTTGTCTGAAAGGGCACAAGATTTGAAGAGAGGAAAAAAGCCTTGAAATGGGAAAACAAGTGGTTGGGTTTGTTCTTCAAACCCCAGGGGCTAACAAAGTTTAAAGGGAAGAGCAGTGGCTTTGTTAGCTGGGGAGTGTGTTTTCACAAAACAACTGGCTAGCAAAGAATGGAGCTGCCTGAAGTGGGGAGAGAGGGAGAAAACAGAAAATAAATGAAGGAACAGATGTACATTAGAAGAATAGCCATGAAAAGGATCCAAGCCTACTGTGTGTTCAGAAAAAAAAAAAAAAAGCAGGGAAGTGAGTACAGGTATCTCCTTGCTCCATGTATTTCTTATGCTAGTCAAAGCAAAGAGGGATTGGTTGTGGAACCTTTGTAATATCAGTACATCTGGGTTAAAAACAGCTCTCAGAAAAAAAAGCAGGTGAAATGGGTTAAGAGCAATACACAACAGAGTCCTGGGGGTCTGGAAGGGGAGATCTAAGAAGGTTGTCAGCAAGGATGTGCTAGCAGGTCTGACCATGCATCATATACCTAGAAACTTAGCGCGCACCGCTCCAGTGACTGCAGCAAGACAAGGAACAGGAAAGGGGCTAAGACTTCTGAAAAATCCTCAAAATCCAAACTGGTTTTTTGCAAAATGGTTTTGAACCAAAACCCTGCACCTAAATATCCTATCGCTCTCTCAGTGTCCATCCAGATCCAAAATTTCAGAAAGAATTTTTTCCCCAGAAACAAAAGCAAACCATCCCACGTGGCAGATAGTGTCACTTCAAAGCCAGCCATATCACAGAAGCTACCAAGCACTGAAAACTGCCTTTTACCACATGCACAAATATTTAGCAGCAATATTTTGTTCCCATTTCTTTGGTGTGTGAGTATGACACAGAGGTGTAAGCACAGCACGTTCTTTGTGTGCGTGATCTGTGAGCCTGAGTGCATTCACGTTCACTGGAAGATACTCAAGCAACAGCACTTTTATAGGGAAAATGCAGAGTTAGCCAAAACTAAAGTACTGCCGGCCTGTAGCGGAGAATCACTGCACCTTCCTCTTGAACCCGAGTTAATAATTTCCTTTTACTTTTGTTCTCTGGCAGGTTCATGGGCAAACTCAGCTGGTGCCTGCACAGGTCTTTTGGCACTTCAGGAGTAAAAAACTTTGTACTCTGAGTTTAGTCCCACTCTTGGTAATTGTTTAACTGGGCAGGTCCCTCAACCGCTTCCTAAACTCTTCCTCTCACAATACAAACAGTATGGCAAACCATCCTGTTCGCTGTGTTTTTCCATCAGAGAGTTTCCTTTGCTAGGAGTGGTCACTTGCTCAGGGGCAGCCATGGGAAGGCCCTGTCTGACCTTCAACCAGCTGTGACAGCTTGCGTGGGGAAGAATCTGCATAGGTCATGTTGCAGCTCTCTGCTTACCTGGGGAGTGCTCAGCTAGGATGGGCACAGCTGCCAAAGTATGTCTGATTACAAACCTCACTATGTTTTTTTTTATACTAGTGTCCATAGCCTCATAGGAGGCCACTGAATCAAATTCAAAATCATGCCTGCACTCTGCTACTGCTCTCGGGACTCCTCCTCTCCCTTCTTCACTCCTGGCAACAAGGCACAAGCAAAAAGGGACAAGAAATTCTTAAATGTCATTCTGGCTGCTCCTTGGTAGAGACAAGAAGAAGACAGTGCTAGGTGAGAAACCAGGTCTTGCAGAAGGCAATCCCACAGCCCACACTGGGTAGTCCATCCCTGGAGTTTCCAGCCCAGGCAAAATCACATGCCTGCTTTTACACAGGCTTTCAGAAACTGCACAAGTACTGGCCCTGTGTGTCCTTCACCAGGATATGGTATTTCTTCCTGTGTCCTCAAGAAATAATGCTGGGAACTTTCCCACTCTGAGGTTCTCACCAGATAAATGGGAGAATGGGCCCGAGTTGGCTT
This sequence comes from Mycteria americana, assembly GCF_035582795.1. Classification (NCBI taxonomy): domain Eukaryota; kingdom Metazoa; phylum Chordata; class Aves; order Ciconiiformes; family Ciconiidae; genus Mycteria; species Mycteria americana. Next base: position 5,086,432 of record NC_134365.1, read on the forward strand.
TAATAAATATATCAGGTCATATGACTGGATCTGGGGACACCTTCCCATCATGTACACTGATAAAGGGCACATATCTTTCTGTCACATAACCCTGAGTGGGGGTAGGGAAGGGGACCCCTTGTCCCATGACCTAAGTCCCAATGTCTTTTTATTGCTACATGCTACATGACCGCATTCACCACTCTCCATTCTGGTGTAGTTAATTGCATAGCAAAATTAATCCCGTTCATATCTCTGGATCATACCTCCAGTAGGTGACATGTTATGAATGTACTTTTTGGCATCTCTTATATTATTTGGAGTAACTGGCACCAGCTGGTCCTGCTGCCAGACCTTTATTCGGTTCGAAAAGCCAATTATATTGAAGTGGTCTTCAGGCCTTAGGTCCTGGAGAATTGTGAAGAGAGCTTCTTTGGTCTAGAAAGAGAAGAGAAAAGAGACCAGTAGGCACAACTGTCACTGCTTTAGTGGGCAAGAATTTAATTCTTAAGATGTTCTATCTTATATTGTATCTAAGATGTTAATATCTTATAGATATTCCTACACTGCCAGTTTGGCTCATGAAGAAAATTGGGATGTCCTTCCCTGTCTCAAGGCCTGATGTCTGTGGTGCCAAGTGTAATTGTAAGATGAAAGAACAATTCTTGCCCAAAAGATTTTGCAAAGATGTGAGACGTGCCTGGATCTAACTGAGCTTAAAAATCATGCATGACAACTAGGATAAAAGCTCCCAGGAAGAACTGGGAGAACCATGCCCTGAACTAAGAATTACTGAATAATGTTGACTAATACAAAAGCCTCATGGAGTTCTTCTAAAGTCCTCTAGACTTGCAGTAAGCTGTAAGTGGCATATGGTTAAAAAGGTTACTTATGAGTTGAAATACATCTAAATATGTCAAGGATGCACATGCTCTGTTCATAATTAGGGTACCGATTGGTATATACGTCCTCCAATGAATACTTCCAGCAATTAACAAATGTTTAAGCTAATATGTTCAAATAAATAAGATATAAAAAGAAGCCCTGACTAGTCATTGCAGATTCTACCTGCTAGTTGGTTTTGTCCCAGGCATGCTGTTTTTCTAGCAATATGCCAACGTTGTATTGCTCTGCTGTTCATCATCCTATGTAAATATAGGCAACCAGAGTGAGGAAAGCTGGTATCAAGTTCATAGCGAAAGACGTTAAGGCTTCTGGGTGACGGGAAAGACAGACCACTGAGGCCAAGTCAACAGGAAGAGTGCAGATATGTGCAGTACTCCCCAGTGCGGCCAACTTTGATTTAGCAGCCATGCAGCTGTGTTTGCATGGAGACAAACTTCAGTTTCGTAAGACCAACTGAGAGAAGATGCCCAAAAGCAGCCTCTGTCCATGCAAACATACCCTATATTGGGATGCAAAACACATGGGAGGAATACAAGGCAATATCTGTAAGCAGAGAGATCAGCAGCTTCTCAGCTCTGCCCCTTCTTGGCCACCATTAAGCTTTTCAAATTCCAAGGAAAACTATGCAGGAAATAATATGGTGGACTCATCAGCATTTAAAGGTTTCTCTCATGCTTATCAGGGAAATATGCAAAGGGTTTGTGCAGCAGTGCTGGAAATTACATGTTTCAAGGCCTGATGTTGCTATGTAAAGACAGTTTGGAAAGGAGCTTAATGCACTGATCAAGCTGTGCCGTCAATCTCCCTCTGGATTCTGCATTGAAGCTGATGATGCAATGATGCAACTGCAAACAAATTACGCACCGCAGTGGAATCTCTAATTCTCCCAGCTGGTGACTTGGCTTCCAACTTCATCTGAAGTTAAGGGGAATGTTTCCCACAGCTTCAAACATTTTGGAGCCAGGTCTGGAGTCCCTCCCTGCCTGTTTCTGTCCTCTGTATAAACCATTTTCCTCTGTAGGGATCGCAGGATTCATCCCTCCATTTGCTTAGCAGGAACATTGCTCCACGTCTCACCACCATGCATTTGATGAATGTTTCATAGATAAGAATACTAAACCAAATGTTGGTGGAAGAGGCTCTTTCAAAGAGAAGGGGAGAACCCCACTAGGTTCACATCATGATGTGCACCAAATAAGCCTTCAAGAAGATGAATGCCTGCCCCAAATATGAGGGCTGTCTCCCCAGTCTAACAATCCATAGAGAACTTGCCAAAATGAGCTAAATAGCCATTATTTGAAAAAGAAGGAAAGGTTTTATGGTCTGTCATCTCCTCTTTTACAATAGCCTTTGTATTGTAAAAATGCATCAGATAATGCATGACATCACCCCTCAGAGGGACATTCAAACATTTACAGTCCCATTTTACAGAGGTGAAAACCAAGGCACAGGCTACTTTAGTAATGATGTCAAGGCCACAAATGGAGAGCTTTCCAAAACCTGGAGTTTCCAGGTCTCAATCCAGTAGGCCAGACCATCTCTCATGCATGCATAGAAGGGCAAAGCAACAATCACACAGTGGAGAAAAGGACTCCGATTTATTTCATGATAACAAGAGTAGCCTATGCATTTGTCCCTCAAAAAATGGGATCAAAGTAAGCAAAAAGTGAAAATGGAGAAGCTTCTATCCTGTGTGAGTGTGATCAGGCTTTCATGCCAACCTCTGCTGAAGGAAATTTTGGACAGGATGTTAAGGCAAGAAACAATGAGACCACAACAGCTTCCCATGTGCAACATCCCTCCTCCACTCCCCGCCAGGGTAGGCAAGGGAAAGAAAAAGAGGTGCCTAGAAGCAATGATTTGGAGGGAAACTGATTATAATTAACATCACTTGACCTTTCCCATTACAAAACCCCTATTTTCAGTTTTTTGCAATTCTGTCAAACTGCACTTTTCTCAGAGGGATTTATTGGGCTCAAACAGCTCTGTTGTTCCTGAGAACAAGGCAACAGATAAAAATAATCTTGCTTTGGCCTTCTTGCAGAGAGAATGCATCTCACCTCCAGTGTGCTCAGAAATTCCTTTTGACATTCTTGCCTGTGTTAGGGGAAAAACAAGGGGGAAAACAAGGGGGAAAACAAGGGGGAAAACAAGGGGGAAAACAAGGGGGAAAACAACGCAGACACCAGTGCAGTTTGTGTGTACTCTGCGTCCAGGCTAGAATTGCAGATGGCTCAGGAGGGAACTGAAGCAGACTTTCCTAGAAAACGCAGCACTTCCCTACACCCTCATACAGGGGCCAAATGTGGGGTTGGGACCATCTCTCTCTCCCCTTCTTTCATCCTCTCTTTCCTTTTTGTCTCTTATTTTTGTCACAGTTAAGTCATTTCCATGGAGTTTGAGTCAGTTTTTCCCAGGAAAAAGTTCTGTCATATTTTAATGCAGAGACAGCCTGGATTCTGGCATCTCTATCATGTACTTGTCTCTGCAATTTCAAAAAACCTTTGAATTTGTGTAATATATATATACATACAAAGACATGTGTGTACGTGCACATGGTTTTGCTCCAAAGCAAACAGAATGAGAGAGGCCATATGGTTCATTCTCCTGTAGCTTTTACCTCATCCCCAGTAAAAATAAAGGGTGGGATTCAGCTTTCCCAACTCAGTCATCAGAAAGCTGGGCATTGCATCTAATCCCTCTCTAGGCAGGGGAAGACACCTCCAGAGAGTAATCCATCCCATCTGTTTTGGATAGGTTTTAGGATGGGCTGAGTCATTGTCTGGAAGTGCCTGTCTCCCAGCATTGCCTCCAAGAGGCTGAGTACCTCAGCTATAGAGAAGGTGGGACTCACCTCAAGACCAAATTCTGCCCAGTCCTGAGCACTATAGTGCTTACTGGAGCCAAAAAGAGCTGAACTGGCTCTCCACCTCTCCCAGAATGCTCTGAATTGCCTGGCTCATCCTATGTGTTTCCATCTCTCCTCCCAGCTCATAAGGACACCAGGTTTATACTAAAGACCGCAGTCGTCAAGGGGTGGCAACACACACTTTGCTACCAATATGCCTCACCCATAAATGGGCTGCAAGAGAGACGTGACTTCCCTCCGGAGAGCTGGATATGATTCAGGAGCTGGCAGGCAAAAGCAACTTTAAATAAGGAGAATATCTTGGTAAAAGCGCACTGCTTGAAATCCTGAAGTACGTAGCTATGACTGAGTGCTGTTGGTGCCCAGCCCTCTCCTCCAGGCTCCACCAGCCCCCAGGCAAGGATTTGCAAAGCTCTTCGTGCAGAGAGTGCCTGGCAGCAGCTTCAGTCGGGACACGGCAGCAGGTTTCTCATTTTGGCCTTGTAAGGCCACAGCTGGAACTTCTCCTGGCTCCGAGGAGCCAAGGGCTGAGGCTGCCGTGGGATTCCCAAGCTGCTCCACTGCCGACGGGGTCTTTGCACTTCCACTCCCGCCTGGCCCCAGTGAATCATTTCACTGAAACTCATGCCAAAGGTGCTCTCCTGTGAGGCAGCAAATTAATCATTTCTTCCCTGGTGAGGGCCAGATCGTTCCTCCACGGCTGTACATACAACACTGGTTCATTTTGGGGATAAGCTGGGCACAGATCTAACCCACTTTCACTAAGGAAACCCAGTTTAAGGGTCCAGCGCCCTTGTGCCGGGTGCTGTAAGGTGAAACACTTCTCCCAATGTGTGTGTCTGGGTAGATGCATTTTTGTGTGGAAGGTGGAACAAGGATTGAAGGAGAGGGTGGCAGGAAGTAACAATACAGAACACCTGAAAAAAAAAAAAATCCATTTTTGCCAGTTGGGAATGGTTTGTAGCTGTCAGAGACAAGTTTTAAATCAGGATTTAAAAGAGGATAACTCCGTGGAGGAAGATTCCTCTGTTTCCCCCAAATTAGCATGAATGAAATTGAGCTGAAAGGTGGAGACTGAATTGCCACTCCAGTGCATTTGAGTCGAGAAGTTGTGCTTTTGGGAAATAAAATCTTTTTAGCTGTGCAGTTGGGAAATATCACTTCCCAAATCTGGAGCAGAAGAGTCATGGTCTACAGCTGAGGATAGGCGAGATGACCATGGCTGCCAAGGATTGATCACAGTTTTTGTCTGTGCTTCAGAAATTATGAGAAGCTGAAGACGAGCTCACACTGACTAAGTGACCGATGTTCAGATAGTGTGTCCTCAAGCCTACAAGGTCAGAGACAAGCCATCCCAGCCACCACTCTGGTCTTCGTTGTCACTTCCACACCAATACCTGGGCATGCAACACAACTGCTGCTCTTCTGGCTCTTGCTTGCTAAAAGCCCTGCATCACAGCCAAGATGATTTGGGGCTGTATGACCCAAATCAGAGGAGAACTCCCTCAGCAACACTGCAGTTCAGCTGTCAGTTGTCACCATTGTACCTGGCCCTTGGGGCTAGCTTGACAGACCCCACTTATCTTAACCACTGGTGGAGCAAAGCATGGGAAAAGACACACTCCCATGGGAGAGCTGAGAGCCTTCAGCCCTTTCTTGGGTCAAAGAGCTGCCTCAGAGACATCTGGGATGATGTCAGACCATCTGGGCACCTTTTAGGAGGAATCCAAGTCCCGGTGACATTTCTCTCACAGTCTCTTGTTTGTTTGAGGAGCAGGGTGAGGGCGAAGCCTGGCTACCCTGAAAGCTGTGCAGTTCAAAAGGAGACAATGTGTGGTTGTTAGATGCCATGGCATTGCCAGGCATTGGCCCTGCTATGAACCAAGGGGGGAATTCAAGCACCTCATTATAATGCATGTCCCAAGCCCACGTATTCACACTTTCCATTGCCTAGGAGCACTTGTAAGTGCTTCATCCGAGGCCCACATCCTCTGTGCAAGCTTCATGCCAGCCCATTAAAAAAAAAAAATCAAAAGACTTTCAGTTCATGCTGAATCCAATTCTGTATGGATAGTGGGTCTTTGCAGCACTGTAGTATAACTCAGCCCCTCCTGGAAACGGCTTCCAGATGCAGAGGGAGCTCTCCCAGCACCCACCCCACCAATGCCTCTGAGATCACTTAGCAATCCTCGGCTGCACCCTGCACGCCCAAACACAGCTGGCATCTGCCCTCGCAACGGCTGGGCAGTGAGACATCGACACCAGTGACACAGCCCCTTTCCAGCTTCAGCCAGCACCAGGGAACCACATGGGCTTGAGAACAGTCAGTCTAAAGAGCATGGCTAGCAGAGAGGACAGCATTCACAACCAAAGCCTTTGGAAAGCAGTACCCATCAGCTGAAAGCGCTGCACGAGGACAGTCTGCAGCCATATACTGAAGGATGCCACAACTAGAAGACAAAATTTCAGTAGGCTTTACTTTGTCCTTCCAGATCCCCTGTGAGAGACCACATTTGACAAGAAATGAGCTAAGGCACAAGATGTAAGCTCAAAGGGAATTAGGAACCCACGGCTCTGTCCACTAACTTGTCTGAGAGAGCAACAGTGCAGAGAAGGGCTCAGAAACCAGATCTCCTACAGCGAGAAGGAGACAAGTACAAGTAAATATGTTGTTTGGCAAAACAGTGCAAGGAAGCACGGGGAGAAAAAACAGAAGAGCTCCCCCCTCCCCTTCAATATCCTCTATGCTTTGGTTCATATCTTTCCCTTTCCAAATATGCACAGGCAGCTGATAAAAAGGTCCAGACCTGGCTTTTCCAAGCTACAACAGCAATAGCTCATCAATTCTGCCCATAGTGTGTCAGAGGGATTAATACTGTGAGTTAAGGAAAGGCTGGCATCAAAGTCACACCTGAAATAGTGCTATCAAGGCCAGACGAGGTATTGCCATAGACTTGGTTTGGGATCCAGTACCCAAGGTGTGAGCTCCACTGCCATTTTACAGGGAGGAGCAGAGGTACAGAGAGAGCAAAGTGTTGGGCAGTGTCATTCCTGCTAAGGTTTGAAGCCACATCTTGTGAGTTTTGCTTTCCTCTATGGTCCCATTTCCTTTCTGCCCACATAATGCAGATCAGGTGCCAGCGCAGCACAGGGACTTTTGTACCAAAAATGGGTTTTAACCCAGAAGGGTATCCTTGGATTTTTTTTACCTTCCTCCATCCCTTCTTCGGGAGGACAATCTGCCCTTTCTTCCTCTACAGGGAGCGTGGTGCAGTTCAGGGACTGCAACTAACCCTCTCCCTGTCAATGTATCTTTGTGCTTTCTTCCTGGCAGACACTGATCGCGTAACCAAGGAAAACTCCTTCACAATTCTGGACAACAAGCATTTTGTTTTACACTGACACTGGCCTGTGATGGGAGGGAGTTTGGTTATAGAGCTCTAGACAGTCAAGGTCTGTCTGCAGTGCATGGTCCAGTCTCTCTTGCCTGAACGTCACAGATCCCTTGCTAGTAACTTGAACATTGCTGACTCCCTATATGGCCTTAGAAAAAGTTGCTTCCCGGTCTGCAAAAGAAATACTCCATCATATAGAGCAACTGTTTCTATTGCCTTTTCTGAAAGAGATTTTCCACTTAACTGAGTAAATCACTTAGCTCCGCATTCATCCAGGGCATTTAAGCACTGGATTTCTGCTCAGTGGAAGATAAAACTGCCTTCAAGGATGTGGACAAGTTTAGCTATCAGTTAGGGTAACTCAATTCTCTAGCACCCAACAGCACAGTGAGGATAAATACATGAAAAACTGCAAGATGATCTGATTTCTCAGGAACTGGAATTTCATGTGCCTAGAAGGCAGAGTAGATGCTAAGTCTTTGCAATTGCAGTGTTGAGGGTATAAATAAATGCTTGTACAAAGTTTTAAGGAGGCAAGCTCTTCTCAGCACCAAACATCATTACTTCAAGCATTTATCAACAGTGCAACATGGATGACATTTGGGGCAGTAAACATTGCTGTACAATAAGTCAAAGGGAAAAGTTTAAAGGCTGCCCCACAGTGCCATACTGAAATAACCCCACTGGAAACAACAGGGCTATCTGGGCAGACAGCCAGACTGACACAGCAGTGTATGAAGGCCACATTCTTGTCTTGTGCTTAGCTCATTTTAAATGGGATCGCATCCCATTACATGCCAGTCGGACACTCAAAACCCCACCCTGTCAGCATGACAAAAAATTTCCATGGAGCTAGCAGCAAAAAGGTCAACACTAAGGGAGAAGTGCCCCATGCCTCCAATGCAGAGCTTGACATCTCTCCCTCTGCTCATCCTCAAAAGGTGGAGTGAGTCCCAGCGCATGAAAACCGTTCCAACAATTTGGGACTTTCATTCTCTGTCACACAGATCAGCAACTGACACAGCGCTGGGAAGAGCTGACATGCCCAAGAGGCTGTCCACAGCACATCCCCTCAATTTCAGCACCCATTAGCTGCTACGTTATGCAGCAGGAGTTGGGCTGAGACACAGGTTGCTATGCTTTTCATGTTGATTAGCCTCCATTCTTCATCATGTAGACACCCTCTCACAGTGGGTGCCTCAGCAGTCGGAAGCCTGCCAGGTTTGAAGCTTTCTAGCCCTTTCTCAGAACATACTGTGTGTGTAACCTGCTAGGGGAGATGCATCGCTCCTTCATGGAGAGATGCGTCCTCTCCATGGAGAAAAGACCTGTGCTATTTCACCAAGGAAAGATTGCACCATTCCTACTCAGGGAAAAGGTGGTATTTCTCCATGAAAAGGAGTGCTGTACTTCCACAGAGATGAAGTATCTGTTATCCCTCTGCAGAGGCTGTGACTCTGTAGCCACCTCCTCTCATAGCCCTGGCCCTTTTTCCTTGAACTGTGACACGTCTTACTTTTACATGCAACTTCCCCATTTTCATCTCCAGTGAGTGAGGGATGGTGACGATGGTTGGAGCAAAGACCCAGCACTTTTGCTCAGGGTTAGCATTAAGCAATACAAGAGCACTAAATTGTTCTTTAAAAAAAGCAAACTTGCCTGTTTTCCCGCCTGAGAGTCTGCCACAGGGCCCTCACAGTCCTCCAACACCTTCCCATTTTCCCCATTTCCAAATGACCTCAGCATCTCCAGGTTCCCCACTCCCTCCTGCACATCCCTGCCTCCAACCCTTCCCCTGCCCACTTCCATCCCAAGCTACTGCATCAGACATGAGTACAGGCCAAGTCTTTGCCCAAAACTCTGCAGAGAAGAGAGCAGATATTTTGGAGAAGATGAAGTCACTACCTCAGGGGCAACTATCCAAGCAAAAGCTCTCTCCTTGTGATACACATAGTATCATATCCCTCATTCCTAAGGGACCTCAGATTACATCACGTGGGCTTTCAGAGTCAGAACTGCCTGTGAACACTGTTTGATGACTTCATACAGTAATATAACGTGGAAGACCTCACTCCCGCAGGCTTCCACATGAGGTCCCACAAGCACTTCTGAGCTTCAAGTGCTCCTTACAGTTAGAAACAGACTGTCCCAGTTGAGCAATGTGTAGTACACACCCCTTATTAGGGTGAAGGGGTATTTACTTGGAAATAGCAGTGTTGTTGCAAGTAGTGTTAGATTAATAGCTTAAGCCTTGGCAAAGATCAGGTGTCTTTTAGACTTGGGGGATCTTGTACAACCATAAGCCCAGCCATAGGTTTGCCAGCTAAACAGACAATACTCTGCAGAGACAAGCACAGACAAAGAAAAAAACCTACCTAAGTTCACATAACAGATCTATGATGAAAACATGAATAGAAGCCAGGTCTGGCTTCCAGGTATTGCTCCAGCAACTGGAAAAAACACAGTTCCAGCTTGGAAAAGACCATTAAAGAAACCCAGATTTATAGTTTCATAGACTTGCATGTGTATGCCAGGGCCTTGAGCATACTAATAGGCTTTAATGGCTCTGACCAGCCCCACCTGGGGCTTCCACCCACAATCCTGCCCTTTTAAGCTCCAGTCTGGGCCCTCAGTTCCAGTCTGAGTCTCAGGCCAGGAGTTATGCTGTAGCTGTTTCTAGCTCTGTCACAGCTTATGCCTGGTCATAGACCTCAATGACCCTGATCCATGGACTGACTTCCCAGCTTGATTTTGTTCCTTCCTTTTCACTATGGACTTGTCTGGTGATCACTGGGCTGTGTCTGACACTTCAGTAGCACCTGTTTTGAGTTCATCCTTCAATGAATTCAGCAAAGGTCCTATTGAAACCCTTGGGAGAGCTCTCAGTGTCTTCAGGGGGTTTCAGTTCAAGCCTCAGCAGCATTTCCATGCTAAACTCTGCAGCTGCCTTTGCATTCTATTTAGTCTGAACCCAGTTAAGGGACTTGCCATTTATAGGTGGACTGGGGTCTTCTTGGGAAATTCTGTCTCTACTTCTACTTCCTTGGCATGGAGCAAATCAGCTGGGGGCATGTTGGCTGTTAGTCCTGAGATGAGAAGCAGGTGCTCCCTGTCCTGAACATCTGAGGGCATCTTGCTCTGAAGGTTACTTGTTTCTCTGTATGACCCTGTCTCATTATTTATAAATTTTAGGGTTTGGGGAAGGCAGATTATTTTGCTGCATGACAAGTACTTGCACCTTTCTTGGAAGCTGGGCAATTAGGGTCTATATGGATCTGACACCTTATTTACTGTAGTAGTTCCTGTATTTCCTATTCACATCTACAGAGGGGCCTGAGATGACACAGCTGTTGTGTATTCCCAAGTAGGAGGCAGCTGCATAAAGCTGTCAGTGCTGCAGACACTGCATACAGTTCTTCTGCATTCACTCAGGTTGTTGCTTCCCAATAGAAATGGAAAAGCTGACAAATCTTTCTTCTTCACAGTAGCTTTAAACTCACTAAAGGCCATAATTAGAATTAGCATTTTTTCCAAAGTGCCCTGGTGATTTAAGGTAGTTCTCCTGGGCAGCAGCCATTATTTGGACTCGTGACACGAGTCCAAATGGCCCACAGCCCAGCCCTGCAGCAACCAGCAGAAGTCAGTAGAGTTCAGAATGGGAACATCAAGTCTTCAGGTGCTTGTCTGCTCTCTCACCACCCTGAAACTACTCAGAGGGAGTCTGTGTGCTGAGGCACAGAGGTTTAGGGATATGTATATATAAGGCACTCAGACCCTCAGAAGGGCTTAGACAGTGTGGGTCGCAGATCAAGGGTACTGACAGTGTCCCTTGGATGGACACAGGCAAATGAACTGAAGCACTTGCAAATACGCAGCAGGTCCCAGCTTCAGTTGAGTTCCTCCTAGAGCAATTAACCTCAAAGAAAATCACAGTCTGGCACACTACCATTGACAAGTTGCCAGGCTTGCGGTGCAGCCAACCGTTTAACTGAGTGTGTGGGCATTTATTGCCTGTGGGAAAGGTAAGGTGAAATGAATCTGTGGTTGAAACAACTACATTTTACCTCAGGTCCACAAAATATCTGCAAATCCATCCTCCTGTGGACACATTCATAGCTTGGAACATGTTTGTTCTATAACACTGAAGTGCAGGCTGATAAAGGTCCTTTTTCACCATATTTGGTGAAGCTGGGGATAATCATGGTAATCACAAGGTGGTGAACGTATAACTGGCCCCTCTTTCTCCTAGTTATACCAATGTAAAACTGCTATGTCCCCCTCTCCCTGGCCAAAGGTACCATAAAAATCAGCAGGTCAGACTACTCAAAGGCCCAGATTCTCAGTGGAGGTGGACTGCTGTAACACAGCTGAGTCTGCTAGACATCACCAGAGTTCAGAGGCTGTGAAAACTGCAGGAAGAATATGCATGTTAGCTGATCTTCCCCACAAAGCTAATATATGTCTCAGTGATGTGAGGGGAATGTCTCAAGGGTCTTAATGATTTGATTGAAGCTGATCAACCAGTCTCACTATATGTGTTTGTAACTGGGTCTGGACATCTTGTTGCTTCAAAGACTGAGATATCTTAGGAAGAAAGGGATGGCACAAACAGATAAAAATTCGTGTAGGAAAAAGAAAACCTTAGGAGAGGAAAAGAGAAATGACTCACAATTAGATTGTGGGAACTGCAGGATGCATGAAATCCTGACCCCATTTGAGTCACTTTGCCATTAACTTCATGAATGCAGGTGACTGAAGAGTACAAAAGCTCCTCGCGTTACTATAGAAAAGGGTGCACAGCTGGTGTTTCTCATCCTTGCTTATACAACCCTAAAAACTGTCCTTTGCCATAGTTACCGCAGCTGACCTGCAAGAGCACTCTTTACAAATGCTGACTGTATTTTTAGCTGATCTTGCATGTGACCCAGTAGAGACGAATGAGGAAAGACAGTGCCATGGGAATTCCCAGCTCTCTACACACCACCGTAGCTCACCACAGCTGCAAGAGTTGGAGAGAAAAGAAGAAAAGGAGGCATTTTCTCTGCTCAGATGTATCCTGCCACCAGGGGACGTGTCTGTAATTTAACAAACTTCTTAATAACAACAACAATTGGGTAAAAAGGCCACTGAGCAGACATGGGCCATGGTTGTAACTCATCACACTTTCTTAGTGTACCAAAAGAGGCATATTATTCAGCCAGTCCTAGAGTTTGGTCTTTCCTTGACTAATCTGTGTGGAGTTTTTTATGATTTAGGTCATAATTCTGTGAAGTTCTATTTTTTGGAGCAGTTGAAATCAGAGGAAGATAAGTGCTTCCTGCACATAGCACTCCTCCATAACGTACCAGTCGTTCTCCATAAAAACAGTATACGGAGATAACAGGCAACAAGTTTGGTACACCCTCAACAAAGGTTCTGGCTAGATGATTCTCTCACTTCAGGCTCAAGAGGCACCTATTTGTAGCTAATTAGCCTGAGATTCATGTATATTTAGCAGTAGCAGCTGGCTAGGCTATGAAGTAGACCTTCAAGGGTTAACGGCCATGTTGTTTCTAGTAAGTATATGAAAAAGAAACACTAATACGCTCAGCAGGAGAATAAAAGCTTTCATGGTACAAGGTTAATCTGCTGACCCAAGTCACTGCTTGCGCAGCTCACACTAGCACCAAAGCCCTTCAGAGTCTTAATCTCCCTGGTTCAGCGCTGTATCACTGACTGTCTGCTTTCAGCATGCAGGACCAGGTGTGTTTGTGCAGTATCTGTTTATTCTGCAAGGCAAGACAGACAGAAGGATAACAGAAAGCCAAGAGCCAGGCTCTGTCCACAGGAATTTGTAAAGATTCAAAGGCATTTTCATTGAAGACCTGATTCAGCATAGTACTAGGTATGTTTGTTGACAACTCTGTTTGCTGCTCCAGTCAGTGGGGAAGGTAATTAGGAGCCATAAAAGTCATACTCCATTTTAGCTCACAGTGGAGATAATTTGATTTAATAGGGACACGGCTTCTAAATTAAGATTTATGATCACCATTGAAACAAGACAGTAAAGTTTTTAGCAGAGAGAGAAAGGCATATATGCCCCCAATGTCCTTGTTCAAAGACAGAGAACTGTCAGAGAATGACCATGGTCTATGTTTGTCAAGGACATTTGGGCTAGTGTTGGTGGTCAAGGGAAAAAAAAGGCTCTCAAATAACCACACTTTCCAGAAATATCACCATGTGCCAGGCAGGCGACCAAGGAGCCTGAATGGACTAATTAGAGCTCCTTAACTGGCCAAGATACAAGTTCAAGCCATTGGCCTTCAGTCATTCTAGTACGGTTACAACAGGACGCCATCCATACAAGCTGAAACTGCCTCATATTGGTGTCAACCTATGTGGAAACTGTCACTTTCCACTGTCATTAGCTTGGCCATGGGAAGAAAGTAGAAGGTAAAGATGTGGCCATCCAACAGAGAGAAGCCAACTAACTTCTACAATATCTCATGCCTGTGGGGCAAGTCTTCAAATAGAAGGAAACAATACTAACTCTACTAGGACTTTTCTCCTTTTCTGCACAGATATATAAGATGGAAACTAGACTTACCTCTCCAGTGTGAGTGCAGACCTGAGATATATCTGTCAAATCATTCAGAACAGAATTGAAGTCTTAATTAATCTCTGCTTCTAGTTTAGACGGATAATATTGTGTTGAGAGAGAGCGTGTATTTCCCCAGGCACAGTCTGCTTCTAGTTTAGCCTGATAACACCATGCTGAGAGAAAGAGTATATTCCCACAGGCACGGTGCCCTTTCAAGTGAACTGCTTGGCTCCTGAACTGGCGATGGTTTCCATCTGACCAGCTCAGAGAATAGAAGAAGCAAAAACGTTTAGGCACCAGCCTGAACCCTCCATGTCAAAGGTCAATTTTAAGCATTGGTGATGTGCCTTTCAGCTTGGTATGTTGGCTCATGTCAAGATCTGTGCCCTGAAAAAATGTCTGAGATTTGTGCTGAAAGACCCAGATTCTCAAATAGGACAAATTGACCTTTCTTTCAACAGAACCCATTGTTATGTATTGCTAAGGGTTTTGCTGAGTTAATTTAAAGACAGCAATATCTTTTCTCTGCTGTTATGGTGGATATAATGGTCTGCTGAATGCACTTTGGTGGGAATTCTCCCTATTCTGCCTCTCTTCAAACTGCCCAGAGCAGAACTGCCCAGGACAATCCTATCTGCAGCATCCTAGCTCAGTTGTGACAGCATTGACCTTTTTTACAGAGTGATGAAGTCCTCTGCACTTCTTGTTCCCATCCCATTCCCACTAACATGACAATTTCTCATTGCAGGTAAATCATCTCACCTTGAGGTTTCTTCAGAGCCTCCTCTCACCTCAGACATAGCAAACATTTTGCAGAAGAACCCATCTGGTGAGACAAAGTCTGAACCAAGCTCTCTGCAACCTTACAACCAAACAGGCTATAATAAATGCGAGGACCTCACCTGTTTCAGTTTCGTTCCCACCATGGAAGCACTGCTGTCAAGCACAAATACAACGTTCTTTGGCAATGGAGGAAGATCTGTGGGGGCGAAGTAGTGCACGAAATACCCATTAAGAATCTGTGGAAGAGCAAGGAAGTCAGGAATTGAAGGTAGATCATGATGCAATGTTCCACACACATCATTATGGGATATTTGGTTGGGCACACCTGATCCTGCTTTCAGTGTCTGTGTCTACATTGGAGGATATGAGTGCTCCTTGGTATCCCTCTTAATCCTGGTTCCCTGTTTATCCAGACTGGGGGAGCCTGCTGGAGCTCTCCACATCTCCTTCCATGGAGGACATTGGGGTTTCCTCCCAAATGCAGTAATGATATAACGTATGTACCCAGGGATCAGAACCGCAACATGCATTTGGGGAACTGGCCTTGTATCCAGATACATACAGCCAGTATATTGAGAAACTGAAAAGCAGATACAAAAAAGAAACTCAATGAAGTAGGTACCTGTGGGTTTTAAGTCCATCTTGTGGCTGCCAACTGACTGGCTTTATTCTGGATAGTTCTTACAAGATGGAGAAGTAGCCTTCACTTGGAAAACATTTTCTAGGACATTTGGAGCATGCAAGACAATTGAACCATCTCAGGTATAGTTAATAAAACAGAAAAGATGAGTCATGTGTACAGTACCTGAATATCCCCAACGCTCAGCTCCCTGTTGACATCATATCTAATTATGAAGTCTCCCAAAATGCCATTTCGGGCGATCCTGGTTTGCTCGACGACGCTGGGATTGAACGTAACTTTAGCTAAGGTTTTGGTATGTCCAACTACAGTAGAAGGAGGAGGAGAAACATCACCTGTTGAGATAAAACCACAATATTACAAGTTTTTCCCATTGTCTTACAGATGTCTAAGCACAACATAGACAGTATTACCATGGAGTCAGGTCAACTACCATAGTTACATACTGAGATTAAAGATCAGCTCAGCAGTGATAAAATAAGAACTTAATAACCCCTCCCCCCTAATTCTAAACTGAAACCAACATTGCAACGCTATCAGGGATATAAATGTTTAGGCAAAATTCCTGTGCTCACTTCTGTTTGGAGGTCGCTGAACTCCAAGGCCAGATACTCTCTATATGATTGTTAATTGCTTTCTGTAAATGATGAACACACAACTTCAGACATGTATGTGGTATTCATTCCAGCCAATTCTAGACATCTAGAATGCAGATCCTATACCTGAGATCCTGCCAGTCAATGCAAGTATGATTCATTTGACCTGTTTAAACATTTCCTCTAGGATTAGATGATTCATACTGCAGATTTCTCCCTATGGATTATAAAGAGTTCTTAAGGTGACTTGTTCAGATGTACTGTAGGCATGTGAGGTGGGATTGATCTGACTAATTGATCGCTTGATCTGACAAGCGTCTTGCGTGTAATGTCTACATCTGAACAAGTCATCTTAGCTGCCTTTATGTTCAGCAAAGAGTTATCAGTATAGTCGCTGCAATTTCAGTCTTACTGATTAAGACAAAATCCAACACTTACTAGTGCAGTCATGCAAACTGCATCCCTGAGATGTAACTCATCCTAATCTCCGAGAGCCCTTCCTGAGTCAACGAAGAGAGATGTGCCTTTCAGAGGGAGTCTCAGACAAAGACAATAATTTAGGTCTGAGTCAACCTGAAGGAACCTCTGCCTGTCTTGTTAGCTGTGATCATTTTCTGAAGTTGAGGGATATGGAGATTCCTTGTTGTCTCTCTATGTGGCCAAAATCCCACCTTACTCTCTTGTGGTGTGCCAACTGTTCATTCCCTCTGAACTCTGTAAGGACCCTTACATGAGACTGACCAGAGGGCAGATTTGACCTTGAACTTCCCCAGACTTTGAGGGCTTTCTGCCTTATCCTAACTGGCTATTGAAAACACAAAAATAGATTCTCAATTGATGTTCCTCTTGGGTGCTTCAGCTCTCACAGTGATTATTGCAACACTCCTCTGAGGCACAGAAGTTCTATTATGTCTGCTCATGTGCTGATTAAAATCGGTGGGAATGAGCTGCTTAATTATACTGTGTGTGGGGGTCTCAAATCTTTGCCAAAGATGGTCCAAGAAGTCCGTGGCATGGCAGGGAAAAGAAAAGCTGGGTGAGATTCAGTTCCAGTTTAGGTGTTCACAATGCAAATACCTTCGTCTGAGCTTATTTTCTAGGCTCTCATTATGCTCAATGGAGATCATGTCAAGAGTGTCAAGGGAGGTTAGGGTATGATACATCTGGCCAGACACAGACATCTGCTTTAGGATAATTTTAATTATATGCTATACCCCATTAACAATACCGATTACAATGACAAGGTGGAGGCAGTCTTGGAAAGCTCCTCTTCAGGGGTTCCTATAACACTGTTTATGTAACGAGGAGTGGCACTTCTCCACCTTTGTAAAGTGCTTTGAGCAGCATTAGAGGGATGCAATGTGACATCTGTATGCAACATTGAACACAATCCACCTCGCATCTGGATCCCACAGTGATTTACAAAATTGGATACATATGATTATGTCCATTTAACAAGTAGGAAAATGGAGGCATGGAGTGGTTACCTAACTCACCTGACTTCCCACAGGTCAAAGTCCACAGAAATGCCAGGACTAGGGTTCTTGTGGGTTTATAAAATGATTAGCCAAAGCTGTGGCATTTACTCTAAAGTGCTATGGACAATCTAGACTCCTCTAGGCAAAGGAATGAAAGTAAGAGTCATAAATCAATAGCACTCTAGGATGTTACTTCCATGTTGATTTGGCTTTACTTTTGTAGCTGTCCTGTGAGTGAATTTGAATAGACAAGGCACAAGATTGTACTATTGAGGCAGGGAAGGGTTTTCTCATAGGCCCAACTTCTACACAAATAAATTATAGGTGGAGGACCTGGAATGTGAAACAAACTCATCAGCAAAAAGTCTTGACCAAGGAGGCTAATGACAGATATTACTAAATTTCAGTAAAGTCACGAATTGACTCTGTATCATAGCTTCTCTGACTATGCCAATTCCAATCCATCCATCCTGACGGAAACAGAGAGAGAGGTCCCAGCCAGATTGAAATCACTTAAGGACACTAGTGTTGGATCATAAAGGAGGCTTACAAAATGATTACCCAGAGCTTTGACATTTTTTCTGAAATCTGTGTACAGTTCAGGTTTCTCCTGGCAAAGAAAAGTCATAAATCAATAGCTGTACAAGATTTTACCTCCATCTTGATTTGTTTTTACTTTTATTGCTGCCCTTTGATCTGATGAATCAACAGATGTAATATGTTTTTAATACACAATGCATCAGATTTGCTTGTCTTGGCCTTCCTGGATTTTCCATCTGTCTTCGATCACTTCCAAAATCCCATTTAACTGCCAGTGTGTGGGAAATGCCCAGAATTCATAGAAATGGCTTAACAGTTCATTTATATTTTCTGATCTATTTGAGGGTTTCACATTACTTCTCCTCAACTGCTGAAAAGCAAGCATTGTCGTCTGTTAGGCTGCCTGGCGATATCACATCAGGGTTAGTGAAAGTCAGTCTCACACTGGAAACAGAAGCTCTCTCCTTATACCTACCGCACATAGACATCTGTGGCTGCAGCCTTTGGACTTCACTTCTGTGTTTCTCTGCCATAAGTACACTGATGGGTGAGCACAATATGCTGTGTGCCACAACAGCATGAGTTCCAGTCCTAGCACTTCTATGGACTCTGACCATCTGAAATTAGCTGCGTTAGGTAGCCACTCCATGCCTCAGTTTCCCCACCTGTTAAATGGGCATAATCACATGTATCCAGTTTTGTAAAGCACTGTGGAATCTAGATGGGATCATGTGGATCACATTGCATTCCTCTATTACTCCTCAAAACACTCTTCAGAGGTGAGAAATATCATCCCCTGTAACACAGACAGTACTTTAGGAACCCCTGGAGAGGAGGTTTCCAAGGCTGCCTCACATAGCCATTGTCAGTGACAAGAATAGCTGGGGAGGGTCTCCCATCTTCTTCATAGCCACTCATCTCCCACCTCCAGAAAGGAGACTAAAAACAAAAAATGGTCTGATAGGAAAGGTCCAAAATAACGTTTTTTTCCCTGGAATAACAGAAATCAGGTCTGGAAGGCAGGTTATCAAATTCATCCCATATTCCCAGACCGAATCCCTTCCTACTTGGTTTTATGACATGGTCTGGAAACAATCCAGACCTCCAGTAAGGGAAACTCAGCACCTACCCTTGCCAGTCCTTTCCAGAGCTTCACTTTTTCACTATTAGATATCTTCAATGTCTAATGTACATTTTTCTTTCTGGATTATAAACCCATGACTTCTCGTTCTTTCTGTTATTAACACAGAAAGCACAGTATTCTTTTCCTCCTTGCAGCAGCCTTTTATATATTTGAATACAGTTACTATGTCTTCCCCCAGGTTTCTTATCTAGGCAGCACTTGATATCTGGATCACAATTAGTCTCCTCTGCTTATCAGCCCGGTTCTTTTCAAAAAAGTGACTGAGAGAGGAAAATCTATGAGATATTGCAGAGTACACAGCATGGATGAGCTCCAAAGACGTGAGCTGGTCTGTGCTCACACTGAGGTAGTTAATAGGGCCTTTAGACAAACTTTCAACCAAATTCAGCTAAAGAAGAAAACAGAGCAGGAAAAAGCATTTTTCATATGAAACTGTAGTCCTCACATGACGAACAGTTAAACCTAAATTATTTTGGAGACTGGCAGAGTCAGGATTAGAGCTCAAATGCAAAGTTCATCCTCCACTAACACATGGAAACTTCTAGACAACTGTGATAAGAAATAAAAACTTTTCTGAGACCTATGACTTTGAAGAGAAATAGTCATTCTCAAGCAGCCTAGTGTCTCCTTGCCCAAGTCTATGACTAGTTTTCACACTGCTGTGCTGGAGGAAAAGGATGAGGACAGTCATCCCTGAGGATGCTGGGTAGGACATCATTCAGAAAATGGCTCCATTCTGAGGTCACCAGAGAAGGCCAGGATCATTGGCCTCAATGTCTCCTGTTTTGGAGTTTGTATGTGACAGAAGACAACACCTGCACATGCCAAAAGATCACTTTCCAAAACTCACATGCCTAATATCTTCCTTTGGGAAAAATACAACTCCCAGATGGAGCTGTGTGCACAGGAGTCACTGACAAAGGAAATATCCTGGAAAGACCTGGCATCACATTGTCTCTGCTCCATATTCAGAGAGGATGTACGCAGGACTTTCCAAGAGCCTCTATCTATAGCAAAGCACAGCTTTACTTTTCATAAATCACTGTAAGTTTGTGGAACCAAGTCCAATCTTTGTATCTTGGGCCCCTACAGCCAAAAACAGGCCGAATTGGACTCTTTACTGCTTCTGCTCCTACTGCTGTGATTTCTGCGCTCTTTTATAAATGGCAAAAAAAAGTGTCCTTCCCTCTTTCTCATCAAGGGATGTCTTCTGTCTATACATCTTTAAGTTTTACCTCTTCTGTTCATCACAGACTGTATGGATATTAGCAGTTTGGCTGGAGTCAAAAGTGCAAATCCTGAACAACCATTAAACAGAGAAATTGTTTTTTCCACTATGCTTCCTGCATGGTACATTGGCTCTATGGATAGCATGTAGAAATGACCACCAATGTAAGAGGATTGGTCCATGAAATAAAGGCAGATCAGCCATTCCTCCACTTTTGGTCATCTAAACTATTGTTATTATTTTTTTCATTAGTTTTGCTAACAGTGTTCATTGCCACAATAAGTTGGCATTTCAGTTATGAACATCAGTCACTGCCGGTGCTCATCATCTGGAGCCGTGGATGACTCCAAAGCCAAACATATTTGATTTTCAACTTAATTTGTCTATCCTACACTGGATCTTCAGGACCTGTACTCAGAAAAAGAATGTAGTTTCTTATCCAGGTCAGCCAGAGTCAAAAGTATCTAAATGACTTGTGAAGCTACATCCCATCCTCAACAATGGTTTCAGGTTGGTGGCGCTTTGGACATATTACTCAGAATGCCATTTGACTGATGACTTGATGTCACAATACATTTTTCACCTAATACATTCAAGGTCATTTACTAATACTTATAAAAATCTCACATTTTATCATTAACCATGAGATACTATAGACATCTTTGTAGACATAGGAAACTGAGGAAGAAAGTTTTCATGACATATTCAAACTCAAACCAGTCAGGCAGTACAATTTTTAATGTGCAGGCCTCTGTTCCTTATTTGGTCATTTTTTTAAGTCATGACCTCTCATTTGGTGCACCACAGGTAACACAGTATGGCAGCATCTGGTCTAGCATCCTTTGCTAGCCACTTACTTACTAGATTGCTACCATGGTCTTCAGTCAAGAGATACTGAAGAGTTTTAAGCCACAGGAATCCAAGAAGAGACCAGACATTGTCTTTTTTCTGGTTTATTCCCAGTTTGCAGACTGTCTGCCAAGCAGCCACTCTTTAAAGGTAAGACTCACAATTCACCTGGCTTTCACTTAAAAACCCATAGCCTTCCCTGGAGGTCTCACTGGATGTGCAGATCTCATGTTCTTGGGTCTTCAGGTGTCATATGAGCAAGAAGGCTTTGCAGGGATGACCTAATGACTCAGATGTTTTGCTTTGTGAATCAAGCTTGAGAGATGACGGCCGACTGGAATATAGTGGATTTGCAAGTGAAGTGCTCCTTGCCTTGGCCTTGCCCTCCCTAGGAGTATTGTTGTGGTGTGCATTTGTGTTTAGGAAGGCAGGAAGTTCCAGTTCTCTGCTCCGATTGTGATTGATCGTTGGCCAGAAGACATCACAAGCAATAAACCTCTCCCATCCAAAACAAGCTGTCCTTCTCTGCACCCTGTATTAGACCCTTCTGAGACCCTCTGCCAATTTTTTTTTTTTTTTTTTTTGTCTGGCTGCTGGTGATGTCCTAATCTCCTCATCTTGCTTTAGATCAGAAAGAAGCTCAGCAAACCTACTGAATTCATTAACCCTATACACTCATCTGAGTGGCACACACCTGAGTACCAATGAAGACTTGATCTGGCAGAGACACAACCCACTCCTGACTGCCCACGATGGACCCCGAAAGTGTGTTTGGCATTTCAATGACTTCCATAGCAGTGATTTCATGACAGCAAACAGTTTTCACCAACTGTATAGGGCGATTCCACATAGAAAGGGTCTGTAATTGAATTCTGAGCAAGTATAAAGCACAGGGAATCTGAGTTTCAGTTGCTTTACCCATCCTGAATTTGGACATCTATTTTATATACATTTTACTGGCTAGGGAGGCTTATGGAATCTTTGAGCTTGGGCCCATGTTTATATGAGCTGTTTTAAATCTGAAGCACAGTGCCAAGAATGATCAGTGCTCACAGATTGCCATTTGGAGAGCAAGTTACGAGAGTTTTCCCCATATGTCATTTACATATAGGAATTTCCATACTGCACTAGACCAACAGTGTGTCTGCTCTGCTTAGTCTGTCTCTAACCTTGATCAATGCCACATGTTTTGCAGGAAACCATATACCACAATGCACTATGATACTCCCTGATAGGTGAAAAAGGTTTCTTGTCCCTCCTGATGAGGGGCAGAGCACATTTATCACACAGTGCATGGATGTACAGCAGAGAGACTAATTAGTTGTATAAGGCTTGACCCAAAGCTAGTCTGAGTCACTGACAGCCTTGATTTCAATGTGATTTGGATGAAATCAGTAGGATCACACTGAACAGTTTAATTCCCTGTTCACATGGTTTAAGGTCTTTACCTGGCAGACATGAACAGCTCCACTGATTTTGCTGGCATTATGTCACTTAGCGTAACTGAGGATCAAGTCCCACAAGACTCCACATCCTGTTTCCAGCTCCGACTCATCCTCTTTTTTTGGTGAAGGTTTTTTGTCAACATGTAACAATCACAGTATCCTGTGCTCTGTTAGTTTACACTAGAAAAATTACCTTTACACTGTCTGAACAGTGAGTGAGGACAGTTGGGGGTAAGAGTAGATACTTGGACCGCACTTAGTGCTTTGGCAAAACATGGATTTTCCTCTTGGAATTTCCCATGTTCTAAAATGCAGGATTTCCTATCTGCCTTGGCATGGATGGATGGAAAAAACAATTCACTGAAAATAAACAGTTCCCAGGAGGTGTGGAGCCAGGGAAGAGCCTGCTCAAATGCTGAGCACAAGGCCTGAAGGTCCAGTTCAAAGGTCATAAAGACAATAGCAAAAAAAAATTCTGTTGAGTTGAATGGGATCAGCCCTATAACCTTCAAAGTTCTCACATGCTCATGCACAGATACCACATAGACACAGTCATCTATAGAAAACAGAACAAAAGCCATCAGCCTTTATGATAAGACTGAATTCCCACCACTGAACCGCACAGGGTTCATAATCCTGAAATCCCTTTCACATTGTAGCCATTACACCAGCTTTCATGAACTTGGAGATTGCCCTGAGATCTCTAAATAGGAATTGCTGATGGCCTGCAATGCTTAGAGACTTGCTTGTCATTCAAATGCAGCCACCTCTGGAGTGGAATGTACCTGGCATAGAGTGAGTGCAGCAAGAGTTAAGAAGGGAAAGTAAAAAATGTATCTTTCTAAATAAAGTCACAGCTGGAATTTGCCAGAATAATTTATGCCCAATGAGCTGCCAGCATTCATTTTTCTTGTTGTCTTCATGAGATGTGTCCTCTAGTTTCTAATACAGTCTTGATCCCAGACAACGCTGCTTCAATACAATGTTGGGGGTTTGTTTAATGCCTCATTTGGAGCAGAGGGAAAGTGAAACACCAGTCTACACAATTATCCAAGATTGCCTTGGAGAACTCCCAACACTGCCAGTCCAGATCTTGAGAAGTGATTAAGGCCCCATGAGTAACAGAACCATGGGTCATAAAATCTCTCCTTACCTTCAACTTTCCCATTGCCTTTATGCTTGCTGTTTCGAAGGGGAGGCACTTCCAGTGAAACTATGCCTGAGTTCTCCAGGATGTTCACCTCCACTCGTAACCTCCCCACCAGCTGCTGGGGCCGGATGCTGACTGTATACTCATATTTTCCCAGTCGCCTTTGCAAAAGCTCTTCATAATGCAGTAGGAACCTGGCCTGCATCTTGCGAGGAATGAAGACAGAAGCTTTGAATGTCTCATAGCCATTCTCCCTGGAAGGAAAATCCAAAGACACCTTCACACGCCATACACATCACATACCACCTCCTCCAGTGAATGATGAATCTGGATTTTGTTGGTCCAATAAAAGTATTTCCTATCATTGAATACGCGAAACCAGCAAGAAGGAAAACACCCTAATGCTTCACAAAGCACTGGGCACATAGGTGGTTTCCACAGGAGGAAAGGTCTTAAAAGATGAGATGACTTCTTATGGAGAGGAATATGGCAGACATGTATAACATGGAGCAGGGCCAGAGGAAAGGCTGTCTCTTGGTTTCTTACACAGAGGATTTGCAAGACCCATATTTAATTCTTGACTTTGCCACAGCTGACTCATTGCAATATCTTAAGCAAAGTACAAATGAATTCCTCTTCCCTAATATTAGCTGTTTATAGCTACATACTCAATGGGGAGAAATAGGACGCTTAAGACAATTGCACCACCGGACACTTCTCTAAAAGGACTCTTCTCTTCTGATTGACTACAGTGTGCCATCAGCCACTCAGCATGCAACTGTCAGCTTTCTGTTCGCTAGTTTGAAGGGAGAGGAATTCCCACCTTTAGCTTTTATTGGCTTCGGCCGCCCTTCTGTTAAACAGAGATAACTTAAGATGCTCTTCCTCCCATACAGTGCACTGTAGTGTCCAGCTACCAGGCACTGATGTGACGCCAGGCACTACTATTTGTGAAGGGAAAATAAAAAAGCCACATAACAAGAATGGAAAGTTTTAATGCCATGTAGGGGTAACTTCAGAACTCACTGATGTGAAATTTGGTGATGCCCACAATTCAGTGAGTATTGAAAAGGATTTGACACTTTGATTTCTCTAACACATATAAAAAGATATTTTTTTTACTGTTAGCCTTTAGGACAGTTGGAATGACATCTCTGGGTCATACCAGTGGTCTATCAATGACAGGTAGTAATCACCTACAGAAGAGGATGCAACAGGGCAGGACAAGAGAAATATAGTGCTTCAAGAGAAATATAGAACTCGTTCAGGTTCTGCCAGTCTGTGTCTGGATCCTGAGACAGTATCCTTTGCTAAAGGTTCGTGATGGATTTTTCCTACCAAAAATTCATCTAGTCACTTTTTGAACCCACATTAAGTTTAGCATCCGCAATTTCTAGTCACAAGAAACACAATTTATGTGAATAATACGATTTATGTGAAGAATACCTTATTTTGGCCATTTTGAGCCTGACATCTGATCATTTAATTGAATTTTTCCCTAGTTTTTCTATGAAAGACAGAAAATAAAAATTCCTTATTCTCATTCTACATACCACTCCTGAGTTCAGATCTCTGCCAGACCTCTCTGTCCCCCCAGTTTCTCATTTCTCTGGTCTGAAAATCATAGTCCATTTAGCTGTTCTTGATCATGTGTTCATGTTGGAATAGTGCTACTGTCCCAGGTAAGTGGGAATAGGGCAGGATTTTCCAGAGCAGCAAAATCCATCCAATGGTGCATATCTTTGAAAGCTATTTGGGTTAAATTAAAAGGGGGAAAATACCCCATAGTACTGCTGAAGAAGTGCATTCAGGTGAACATATAAGTTTTAAGATTATTAAAGGGATGAGACTTTCTGCCAGTGCTTGGCCAAGAGAACTAAACACAGAGCCAAGTGCCGAGAACAGGGCAAGTAAGCATGACTGCAAAAGGCTACCTGTGGTTCTACCACTGACTAACTTTGTAGTCTTGAAGTGGTAACTCATTAAATTTCTGTGTGCCTTAATTTTCTTGCCTGTTTTTCAGGAAGTAACAAGATTTCTTTCTCTCTCAAGTACATCCTGGAGCATCTTGGACGTGAAAATATTGTTTTAACAGGGCTAGAAAAGGCCACATGCAATTTTACGTGACTTGGAGTATGGGAATGACACCAGGCAGTGTGAGTAACATTCTATTTAGTTCTTTCTACCTGTAAATCCACGGATGGGTATGCCAAAGCAGCAGAAATAAAGATGGGAGGAGAGTATGTCACTTCCCAGAACACAGACAAATGCACGAGACTTACCTTCCATCTGTAGAGTTCGGAGGTTTCTTGTGCCTTGCTTTGTCATCACTGCTATGTTTCTTTTCTTTCCCTGTCACCTCGCCGTAATAAGTCTTGTTGCCGATGCTCCTGGAGAGACCAGAGATGTCAGCATGACCACTCTGCACCCATATACAGTGACAGCTGTACAGCTTGTTGTACACAGACTGAGCATATGTGAATAGGCTAAGTGTGCTCCTGGTGTAACTCTCCTAGAGTCCACTCGAGTCACTGAGACAGAAGCCGACTTAGAAGTTCCCTGGCTGGTTATACCAGCAGAGTACATTTTTAGTCCAGGAGTTTACCTCTCTAAAATGCTAGTTCAGTAGGTAATCTCCAAAGCATAATGATGCATACCAGAAAGCAAAGTAATTGCCAACAGTCCCAATGAGCACCTTTTTTTTGTCTGGTCTCAGATCCACCACCTGTGTCAATACACGTGGCAGTATTCAGGATGACTGCTCTCAATTATCTGCCTCCCTAACTAAAATGCTTCTCCCTAGGAATGAGTTACAGGGCCACGGATTCCATAAGGAAACATCCCTTAACATACATTTTGGCTGGCTAATGGCAAAAGACTGGTTTTCCTCCTATTCAGTCCAAATGGAAGTCTTTCTAAAAGAGCTGGGCCCTATCTGCTATGGTCAGGTCCAAAGTTGTGGCCCCAATATCCACCCAGAGGGGGGATCTGAGCATGAGCAAACCAAACATATTTTTGAAACCAAGAGCTTAATTTATTCCTTAGTGAGTCATTTCAGTACAAGCTTGGTTGTCTTCTACTTGCTCTGTTATCCACAGAGAACGACTAGCACCTCCAGCAGCAAGTGAACCTATCTGCTAGTTGGAGTTGACTCTCCTCCTCCATTGACAGTATGGAGAACCTGGAACAACAAGGAGCTTCTTAGGCACCACAGTCAGTTAGGCACCACAGAGATAACTATCATGTGCCAGTGTTGCTGAAACTTTAATTGGAAAGGTTTCTGAGGGCTAGGAGAGATTTTTTGGTCCAAATTAAAGAGAGAGGAGGAGAAGGAAGTTGTTAAAAGGCACTCAGATGCCAAATAGAATAATTTTATTCCCCATGTACATTGAGGACTTGAATCTTAGCATCCTGTCATCCAAGGACTTGCTCTGTGCTTTGGGGCCATGACCAGTCGCAGATGGAGTATATCATGCGTGTAGTTTTATTTTTCCCAAAGAAATACCTTGATACAGTCCTACTGCAGATTAGCCAGTTTTTGAAATCTCAGACAGCTATCTGAGAACCATTGTCCACCCGGCTGTCAGCATTACTTACATGGTAAAGTTGGAGATGAAGGCTGCAGCTGGGATCTGCATCTCAAACACACCTTCGCGTGCCTCAGATCCGCTGTTCACCATTGTGCATGACACTGTGGTGAAAGCATATCGGGAAATGATTGTGGATTTCACAGTGAATTCAGACATCCGAGGCCTGGTTTCCTGTAGGTATCAAAAGGTTACCTGTTAACACTGACAGCTAGATAACTCGCCCCTTCAGTGTTTCAATGGCTTTAATACTTAATATGCTCAAGCAAATTTCCACCCTATGAATATTAGACTCCCCTATGAAAACCAGTCAACAGCAGGCAAGGTGGCCTTGCCCTCAAAATCTCAGGTGAGCTGCAAAAGGTAAATGGCACTGCCCTTGTTCACGCACAAGAGCAAAGGCCACAGTCATTCTCCGATGCTTGCGAAGGGTCTGGGAAGGATGAGAGCTCTGATTATGCCAGCCTTTATGTTGTGAAACACACTGATAAAATCCACTAGTATCCTGAATTGCACCCTTCAACTCTGACGGTATGAGAGGATCAGGATTAGTCCTTTATGGCCTGGGAAGAGAAGCCCAAAATATATTCCCACAGGGTCCAGAACTGATGTCAGAGAAACTGCTCTGTGGAATGTGCACAAGAGCAGATGTAAGACCACTTGAAAGACTGAGATCTCTGTGTATGAAGCAGCATCTTCAAATTCACACAATCAGATCCGTAAGTTATGTAAACAGAAAAACTGCTGTCAGTGGAGTAGGCTGAGTTCTCCTTTGCTCAGAATCCATCCTGGAGGTCTCAGCCAATGGATGGAAGAGACTTAATAGGAAACACTGACACTGTGACGTCTCAGGCAAAATATTTTAAGCCCACACTGGATTCCTTCCAGCAGAGAAGCAGCAGAGGCTGCACTGAATGACACATGATGTAGCAATGGAAGCTGAAAGCCAATTTCTGCTTCTTGGGAATGTGTTTTTGTGCACAAGTCCTGGGTTGGAGCATTTCTCCAGTCTAACATGATTTTTTCAGAGCAACATCTCCATGGAGCTCAACAGTTTTCTTCCCGGAAGACTTCAGTGTATTTAACCATAAGCGGTCCATGTAAAAAAAGTTTCTGTATGTTGCCTTAAACAGTCAAAGACCGAACCCTCAAAAGCAGAAGGAAGCTAAAGAGTAAAATACATTGCAAATACAGAGCAACTTCACTAAGCCAAATAAACCAAGACTCTTCCTATTGAGGTTGATAAAAAGTCACAGCCACATAAGACTTGTGAAGACAAGAATATGCTCTTCAGCTGCACTTCCAGGCTTTTTTTCTGAACAAAAATCACTTTGACAAATGGCTTAACAATGGGAGCAAGTGGTTGTATGAGTAAGTATGAAATAGGAACATTTCTGCAGTAGCTGATGGCATCAGAAGCAGTAATAAGTGAGCATCCAGCTAACCAAGCTGCTGGGCTAGTGAATTCCAGGCAAGTGGAAGAATGAGGATCTACTGGAAACAAACACAAAACCATCAACAGACTTGGAAATAAAGCCCCCCCTGCCTACACTTTCAGGGCTTGGAAAGACTCTGATAAATGTGTCTCAAATGAACCTAATCGTGATAGATACCTTTAACAGCTGGAGCATGTGTGATGTGCTCTGTGTCCACGATCATCCTGCTTAGCACAGGCTCAGCTCCCATGGAGCACAATGGCAAGAAATTAGCACTTCTAGTCTCTGATTTGCCTCACTGGTTTCAGACGGCTCAGTGCGATGGATCTAGACTAGAACGCATCTGCTTAGATCTAATGTCGCCCCATTAGGCCACTAGTGGCTTTTACTCAATCACTGTTGATTAGAACTAGACCCTGCTGTTCTTAGGACCTTCCCTGATACATAGGCATGGCTTTCCAGTCTCATTATCCTGAAGGTGGAGAGGATAGGGAGTTTTCATCGGAAGTAGTGTTGTAGGAACGTTTCCAGAT
This sequence comes from Mycteria americana, assembly GCF_035582795.1. Lineage (NCBI taxonomy): Eukaryota > Metazoa > Chordata > Aves > Ciconiiformes > Ciconiidae > Mycteria > Mycteria americana. Next base: position 5,115,570 of record NC_134365.1, read on the forward strand.
ATAATGAGCTGATGTTTCATTCAGTCTTCCATACCACTAATTGCCTGTGGCATAGCAAGAAGTATAGAGGATTTAATAACAGAAGTAAAAGAAAGAGTCTGAAACTACAGCAAATTCTTTGCTTCCAGATGTCCTGCACCCACTCCCACGTTCTGCATTTCATCGTAAGTTGTGGGTTCAAACATGGTGGACAGCTCAACAGCAAAAGAGGATCAAGCCCTTTGCCTTTTACTTGAGTTACAAGGTGGTTCTGCAGTGACAGATTTCACACAGAGTCTAACACTGTGAATGCAGTGATGGATTTATCTGAAGTCAGAAAGTCTTTAGAATGTGACAGAGGACATGGACTTGTTATGACAAGAACATAAGAATGGTTGTATTGGGTGAGAACAAAAGCAATTCTAACTCTACAGCCTATCACTGGCAGAGATCAATAGTGCATGCTTAGAGAAGAGCGTAAAATCAGTCCAACCTGCACTCATACTACCCAGAAATATTCTCTCAGTTTTCAGTAATTTGTGGCTGAAGGACCTCCTGAATCAAGGATGGTATTTTTGTGCTTAGTAAACCTCTGTGGATTTTTCTTCTATGACTTTACACAATTGCTTTTTGAATCCATGTAAACTTTTAGCATCCCCAACATCATGTAGCAAGGAGTTCCACACCTTAGTGATACTTTATATGAAGAACCACATCGTTTAGGTTTTTTTTCTGAACCTACTATTTGCTGGTTTGAACTGATCTCTGTCGTATCTCTCTCTCCCACTGAACAAGCTCCAGCTCTGATATCCTCACAGACTGAGGAAAACCAAACACAAAAAAGGCATTCAACACCTCTGCCTCTTCCTGGTGGATAGGAGTGGCTGTTGGAGAAAGCAAACACTGAATAAGGGCATCACATACAACTGAAGATGAAAGAACTGATTCATCTTCCCATCCCTGGAAGGGATCTGCCATTCCTTGTATATAGAAAATATAAACGGTGGGGGCAGAGGCAGTTTCCAAACAGGTTGCTAGGTCAGGCTTGGCGGGCAGCCCAAGTTCCAGTCTGCGATTCTTGTGCGTTCCCTGGAGCTCTTGCACAATCCATCAGTGCCTGATGCTCTGAATTACAGCTGCGCAAATGCCTGTTTGTTTTCTCCACTTTTTATTAAGGCCTTCAGAAGATGAGAGGCAGCACAAAGGAAAAAACAAAACAAACCATTTGTTTAATATTATTATTACTGTGATTTATTATCCCTATTAAAAATAAAGCTAGGGAACGCCAAGGCGGCAGATTAGCACACTGCTGTGAGGCAGGTTGGCTGGGTGCTTTATGAAGGTGTCCTGGTGATTATGATGAAGTGGGAGTTGAAATTTTCTTGCCAAACAAATTATTTTATGCTTGTTTACATTAAATGTTTGGAAAGACAGAAGAATGCTGAAGATCAATGAAATACACTCCATGTTTTTACCTTTATCAGTTGCTTTCATCAAAAAAAATTGACTGTATCTCAGATTAGAAGTAACAAACTGGTAATAAGCCTGAGAGTTGCTCTCCTCTAGGCTGCTGATTCAAATCTATCAAAGATCAAAGGGACCAGAAGCTATTAACATGTGATGGCTGCTCAGTGTGTGAAATGAGTTCCTCCAGTTCTCAACTGGGAAGCCCCCATACCTCAGAAAAGCCAGAAAAATAACTGGCCATGAACAGCAATTTCTCTGGCTGCTTCTTTAGCCAAAGTTTTGATCTAAGCCGTGCAATTCTCAGCACAGAAATACAGCCAGACATCACAGATTTGCTGTACATCTCACAATCGCAGGTAAACATCTTAAAGCTTAGGTTCCCATGCCGAAAGAAAGATTGGCTTCCTTCTTTTCTTCCTTTCTTCAGTAAATTTTGGCCTCTGCATCAACAGAGAACAACAGAGATCTTCAAATTTCAAAGCAAACTCTCCCTTTCTCTTCCAATTCAATGACATTTCATCAGGCTTATGTTCACTGTGTGGTTGAGGTTTGTAACATTGGATGTTCTCTCTCCAAATCTGGGGTTGAGAAAATATATTGGGAAGTATTAGAAGAACCTGTACCTGTTGCATTGATCAAAATGAAGATTTTTTTACCTAGAATCTCATCCTACCATCACCCACTGACATAGTTCATTCTTGGGCACACGGATGCACACATAGATATGTATATAGAGCAAATGTGTAATTCCCATGAGGTAAAATAAAGACACGGTGTGATACATACCAGCCTCTGCAAAAATTTGGCCTGTCTTGGAACACGGCGTGCAACCTGCAAAGAGTTAAGGGAGTTAATGGAGCCTAGTCAACTTACAGAAGACATGTCACTTGTTTAAATCCAGACACAGGTTTGTGTGACTGATCACCCATGGCCAGGTTCAAATGTTCCTCTGGTTAAAATTAAAACCTAAATCTCTTCTATATTAACAAACCCACTGATCAAAGCTCAGCAGTGGAATGTGGCTCTCGCAGGCAGGCGAGGAGGTACTGTATGTTTTGCAAATACTACTTGTCAAGAGACCCTCTATATGAAGACAGGAACCTCAGCCTTTAGCCCTAGCCCTGGATACTATGTCTTGGCCCTGGAAGTGTATACCCTTATAGCTTCCTATGGAGTCACACAAAGGCTCTGTGTCACTGTTTTTGCCCTGTTACATGATAAGAAGGGCTGCTAAATGGTCCACAATGCTCATCAAATGTCATGCAGGATCCATCTACATCCTCAGGCGAGTAAAAGCCAAAGCCTGTTCCCCAGTCCAGAAGTGGTCTACGTCCATGCAAGAGCACTCATCATGGGTTACAGACACTGGGCAGGGAGAGGGCTGAGGGCACGACAAGCCCAGTCACCTGAGGCTGTCCTCAGCTCAGCACAGTGCAGCTGCTTTGAGCTTGAGCAGCGACCAGGTTAACACCTAGCACCCATGTGGTGGAGCTTAGCAAGCGCAACCCAATTCTGCTGCACATGTGGGACCTGCTCCAAGGGAGGACTTGTGTAAATTAATGTTACGGCTTCAGCTTTATTGATATTACCTCAACCGCAGATCTGTTGCCTAAAAAGTCTCCCCAGGTACTGTGGATTTATTGCACAGTGACAGAAAAACACTAGTTATGTGCAAAAAGGGAATAAAGATATTTAAACTCAGCCACAGATTTTATTATGAAATGAAGTGCTTCACCTATGACAACGCAATCGCACTCATTGTATCGCCCTTCACAACAACAACTCCTCTGACTTCTTTCCTGCACATCGTGTAAGTCTCAGCTTAGCAACATCTCTAAATCAAATCCCTCCCAAAACGGAGAGTACAAGTCTCTTGTCAATGAGGGGAGCCAAGTGACTTCTTAAAATGTCGGTGAAACTCCAGAGAGCAGAGGAATGCAATGACATTTTTTTACCTGATTTGCCCTTTCTGTTGATTTACACTGAAATAACAGCACTCCTTGCCAAAGAGACTATTTTATGTCTGTTTATATCATGCATTGCAAAGCTAAGGAAAGCCCAATGGAGAAATTAAACAGTCTCCTCTGCTAGAATCCTTTTTTTTTCCTTCTTCATTATTTTAGCCAACATCTTGTAAAATTAGAACCAAGGAAAAACAGCTCCCTCGGGAAATTCTCAATGGAGAGGAGAGGAGAGGAGAGGAGAGGAGAGGAGAGGAGAGGAGAGGAGAGGAGAGGAGAGGAGAGGAGAGGAGAGGAGAGGAGAGGAGAGGAGAGGAGAGGAGAGGAGAGGAATTCTCTGCAGTTTAAATTTTGGAAGAAACTTTCTGTCTGAGTATATTATCTCAGGCAAGTAAAGCACCTCAGGAGCCTGCTGTGAGAGGCTGCAAAGCCTCCATCACTGTAGGTTCTTCAGAACAAGCCAGACAACTGTCTGTGAAGTTGATCCTGCTTGGAGCAGAGGCAGGGATGAGAGATCACTGATTCCCAGGACTTTTTTTACTAAAGGATTACCTTTTGGAACAAATCCACCTGTCGTCCTCTATGGAACGATCACAATGGTTTTTACTGATTAATTGGTGAAACTGGAAATTTGGTTACTGGTTTTATCTTTCCCCACCACACACCAATTTTGTTTAATTGCTGATTTGCATAAGAAGGTGTTGTATGACTTGACTCCTTCAAAAGCTACGTTCTGAAGTCTTGAGGATAGCACATAGACATCAGTGACTAGCTAAGGATCATCACATAACAGTATTCTGTTTGCTAGGACTTCATGACTACTGCCAAAGCACTACTGCAGGGTTTATAATACTGATCAGTCCATCGAAGTGTTTTGAACCAGCCAGCTTCACTAGCATCATCTAATGGAACAATTTACAAGTTCCCATCAACCTTTCTCTTTAGGGACTTCAAAAGCACTCATTAAAGCCCAATAATTGCTAATAGTGACCCCATAGCTGTTGCCATCTGCTAGTCTTAGCATGGTATACAGACAATAAGCTGGACAGTAGCAACCCAACTACCTGTGACGAGCTGTCCAGAAGAACTACCTCTACCTAATAACTAGCAACCTTGTCAACTACCTTAGCAGAGTGGTCAATCATTGGATGAGCCAACAAGTAATCCACACGCATTGCAAATACAATGATCCTGCAAACACCTGTGTCTACTTGCCTTTGTGTAGGAAGATCCTTCTAGTTAAACAGCCTTATATGCTCTCCAGAATTAGTTAGAGATTTGCTTATAGGGGATGTAGTATGTTGATCTAGGGAAGCACTTGCCTCTTCTTAACCTGGCTCATGTGTTCGGTGAGGATGGACAGATGTCCTCTTCTAGATCTGGCTGTCCCAGGGGACTAGATCACCACCTCTATTTATACATCACTGCTTTCCTGTTGCAAGTTACTGCTACCACTCATCTGCCAGCAACACAGCTCCTATGAAAACACCCTTATTTGCCTCAAGCAAGATCAGCCAGGTTACTTCAACACTGTGAGCCAGTTGCTTGAGCTTCGCAACTGATTTTCCCCCTACAGCAGATAAGTGAGTGTTCCCAGATACCACTCCACTGGCAGAACAGTGGTGGAGATATTCTCTTCCACTTGGACAGGTGGGTCTGCAAGACAATGTCGGTTTGTGGCTGAATTCCCCAAGAAGGAATATGTGTTCACAGTAATCAGGATCGACAACAAAGTTGCCGAGGTCCTTGTACTGGAGAGAGATGGACACTTCTGGAGAGAAATTATTCCCATTCTAGCATGGGTGGGATGAGCAACTGAATGACCAATTCTGAGCTGGGTACAGATACATATGAAGAGTCTCACTCCTCCTGCTTATCGTATGGCAGAAGATGCCAAATACAGGCATCTTCTGACGTTTTAGACACGCTAGGGTACCCCACCTAGCCTCTAGCAAGACACAGGTCTTCCACAGGTCCTGCATTATATCTGCCAGTTCCACATGGGTATACTACAGAGGCTCTCAGATCTGATCAAATTTAGATAACTGGTTGATGCCCTAAGTGACCCAAAGCACACAGGATAGCTGGTATGGACCTGAAGGATGTGAGCACAGATCTGAAGCTCAGCCTTTTAAATCACAGCCTCCCAAAACAGTACCCAAACTCTCTTGCTAACTTGCAAAAAGTTCATTGCCCTTTCAGCGGTATTTCCCCAGAAAATCTAAGCCATACAATGATACAACGTAACAGCCCTCACTTGCAGAATAAATTTTTTTTTCTCTCCTGCTCAAGAAGCATTTTACAAGCTGAAACTCATGTGGTTCATTTCATCCAGCATGAGTTAAAAATCAAGTACAGTAAGACTAAGACCATAGGCAGAAAAACTTTCCTCCGAGCCTGAAATACTCTGAATTACTCAGACTGGCGCATGGCCAGGACACTGCATTAACTCTCTTGTCCCTGCGAAATGCCGCGTTAGCACAGCTCTCGGGATGTCGGCTTTGAACCCAACCCCAGGCAGGAGCACCCAGAACAGGAGGGTGCCAGTGCTCTCCTGGCTTAGCACCTCCAACAGCTGCCTTGCTCGTTGGTAGCAGCCTCCCACAGAGCTGAACTGCTGCCGCAGCCATGGGCACGCTGCAGGGACGGGTGCAATAAATGCAGTTTTAGCAGGCTGCCTTGCGTGTCAATACGATGGTTAAGAGGGGACAAGCCAGCCCTGGCCACCAGATGCTCCCGAACGACGACCGCCTTAAAACCTACTTGCTCCATGATGCTGTAGTCTGCCAGCAGCTTCTCTTCCAGGTACCTTGCCATCAGCTCTGAATCGGGCTGCCCCGCCGAGGTGGAAAAACCCCAGCAGAGCCACAGCCAAAGGATCATGGTGGAGGGGGGGCACTGGCCAGGGCTCCCTGCCCAGCAGGTGAGAGGAAAGCCCCGCTGCCTGCAGCTGCTCCCTGCGCTGCCGGACGGGCTGCGAGGAAGCTGACGGGAGGCGAGACGACCCACCCTCTTCTCCTCCTTCCCAGCTCGGGACCGGCCCCTTTTCCACTCTGGGCGGCTTCCCATGCTGCCAGGGGCTGCAGGGGATCCTTCCTTGCAGGGTTTCCATCCTGCGGCTACTCCCCTCAGCCGGGGGTCCTGTGGGCCGCCAGGCACGAGCCACCGCCATGCCCCTCTCAACGCCGCCGTCAGCCTCAGCCCCCATCTCGCCTCGAGTGGCGGAGAGGGGTGGTGCTGGGGGTCCCTGAGGCGCTGCCGCCTGTCGTTTTGGCACCAGCAGCACCCCAGCCCCGTGGTGGCCCTCGGCGGGGGGGGGGGGAAGGCTGAGGAGACATTTCCTCCACCTGGCTGGGCGCTGAGGCAGGGTCTAAGATGGCTGCTGTCACACGGTGCCCCCCTGAGGGGCTGGTGCAAGTGCCCGTGGGAGCTGGAAGGATGCGCTGGGCTGGGTGTCTCTTCACGGGGTCAGCCATGGCATCAGGCAGGCCTGTACTGCTTACACCGCAGTCCATATTAAAAAGCACCCTCCTACCCACCCCCTTATGGAGCACAATTCAAGGACACACTTCAAGGCTGGGGCTTTACCAAGGAGTGGTAAAACCCTCTGGTTTCACCTCTCTGAAGGGACACCTTCTCCTACTCCCCAGTCTGGAGAGCCCTGGTTTGTTTGTGAAAGCTGCCCTGGGGCCTGCCGTCCCGGAGCAGGGCAGGGCTCCCTCCACACCCTCACCTTGGCACCCCGCCGGGCAGCCAGGTGCGTCCCCACCGGCAAGGACGGCCAAGACCCATGCTTTCACCCCTCTCTCTTATCATCTGGGCCCCGTTTCTCAGCTGGGCAAAGCTGGGGTGAGCCTTCCCTCCCTTTCCCAGAGGCAGAGCCCTTTCCTCCCCAACCAGCCCCAGGGCAAAGGTGGACGCTGGCTGGGCAGGCTGGGTCCCCACCGCTCAGCTGCCAGGGACATTCCTCCAGGCACGGCCGTGCCAGCTGGCATGGACCAGGCACGTCTCATCCCCAGGCGTTCCTGAACTTGCATCTGCAGCGCTTACCTAACCCCAAATCAGACACATTTACTACTTCATTCTTCTATGCCAGCAGTAACTTCTTAAATCCAGCAGACCCAAATTTCTTCTCTTTTTGTTTGGGTTTTTTTTTTTTTTTCAGGTGCTAGGTACTGCATGCACAAACCTGTCAGGTTTCAAACCACTGTATTTTCTTTTTCCTTTCCAGCTCTGGGTCATTAGGGACTGAAGCTGTTTTGCTTCATCTCCGGTCCATGGCAGTGACAGTCCAGTGAGTGGATCAATGTCTCCTGAGCCTTGCTGGGATGTATAAAAATACCCTTGGGCCACCCAAGTTTCTCCTTCTGGACAGATATGCGTGCACCCACCTGAAAGCATATGTCCACTAAGAGCATATATCCTGGGACCATTATGCCCTCCAAACCTAGCATGTGTAATGGAAGAGCAGGAAGGGGCTTGCTCCCCATTGAGAAGGGAAGAGGGGAGCTGGAGATGGAGTAAAGGGAAGAGGCAGCAAGGTCAACACCTTTGGAACGCCACTTTAGCAAATCAGTGGCTCAGACTTAGGCTGAGGCCACACCATGTTCACACACAGGCCCCTTCTGGCATTGCCAGCAGGAGGGAAGGAATCAAAAGCCTGGCCAGCCCTTCTCCCACTGGGACCAGTCCACCACTGGCAGGTACAAAGGCCTCTGGAGTGGCCACATCCCTGATGGGAGCTGCAGAGCTGGGCAGCACTGCAGGGAATGATGAAGGGCTTATGTGGCTGGAGAAGAGAAGATGGTGGGAGAAAGCTGGAGGGAGGCTGGGGCAGGATGCATCAGGCCCCCAGAGACACCCCAAATGGTTGCTGTGCTGATCTGGTCCCTGCCAGAAGATAGTCAAGGCATTATCTTCAGCTCCTCACCATTTCAAAGGGAGATGGAAGAGGGTTCAACCATCCAGTTGGGAATCAAGAAAGACTTCAAAGCAATGGTTCAGGCTGAGACCTGGTTTAAGGACATACAAAAAATAGTTTGAAGTATTTTTCATCTGGGTCCAGTTTGTTTCAGCTCCTGCATGTCTTGTCTAGCTCAGACACAGAAGTGCACTGGAGTAGCATGAGAAGTAGGGCTGCAGCCTCCTGTGCCCTCACTACTGACATTAGGGTGGGCTGCTCCTCAACCTGCTCTGTCCATGTTTCACTAACCAGGGGACACAGATGAATAAAAGTCTTGCAGCATATGCTTAGAAATGCTGGAAATGGGCATTTAAAACAATACATATAGGATGATTTTCCTACTGTTTTGGAAAACCTAGAGGAAACCAAGGCACCCCTGTAAAAGCAAATGAAAACTACCCTGCTAACCGTAGAGGCAACGGTAGTTCCTGAGCAGGAAGGGGAGATGTTTGCCAGTCTGAAATAACCATTGGGCAGTCAGGAGGCATTTGGAAAAACATCCAAATCTCACCGGCTATCACTCTTTGCCTCCCGATCAGTATTCAGCTTGTTTCTACCGCCACTCTGCTTCTCCCATTGCACAGGTGAGGAGCTGAGGGCCAGAATAAATCAAAACAGTGAGACAGTGCGAAGGTATTGCAATAAAGCTGATCCTAAGCACATCTGGTGAAAGGAGGATATTCAGACCAAAACAGGACCCTAGAGCAGGTACAGGATAACAAACAGGCATGAAAGAATGAGCTGGGAAAAGCACTGCCCTTCCAAAGTGATTAGGAGCAGCCAGTTCTGCTCATGCTCTCCTCAGCAAGGGCACATAAGGACACGGCACGTAGCTAAATAAGACCAAGGTGTGTTTTAACATGGTTCAGATGCGGTTAAGTTTGGTGATTGAACATTAAGCCCTGGGGTTTTGATTGTTCACGTTATCCCCTCTTCCCCCTCCTTGGAATAAGGTCTCCTGATTTTGGGGGGAACATGGCAGGCACTGTTCTGGGGATGCCGTTGGAGACCGAGATAAGCAATTACTCAGGTGTGTTCACATTAGACATGTTTGATGCTGACTTTTGCCGACTTGGCAAGATGAGCAGCTGTTCTTTGGGTGGGAGCTCAGCAAATTAAATTGCCTGGCTTGCCTGCGGCCAGCATGAGCAGAGACACTGGAGAAAGGCATGATCTAACAGCTGAGCTTCCACACACATTTCGCCTGGAACAGATCACATTATGTCAAGGAATCTCTCTGTGTTGACATACAAACACATGCACCTTGGTGATGCTCTGCCTTCACACATCTGCATCCCCCTGTTTTTCCATGCAAGGCTCATGGGCAGGACCAGTCTTCCTCATTTTCACTGTATTGGTTAAATAAACCCTGTGGGGAGTGTTGAAGCTAAAGAAAATGTTGGCACCTTCTAGCTCAAGAGCAGGAGTTTTCCAGACTCCAGACTGAAGCTGAGGGAACAAGATCAGAGCTGCATTTGGTCATAACATCAGTGCCATGGCTGCATGGATCCATAAATTAAAGATTTCCAGTTCTCTCTTCTTCTAGGTAGAAGAATGGGACACCAGACACCCACCTCATGCAGAGGCACCTACATTAAATGCCCAACTAGAAGCGTCTGAACCAGGGACTAAATCTACACAAAGCACTCACAAACTGTAGAATTTAGTGGCATTCAAAGCCAGCAATTTGATCAAGCAATTGGCAAGAGTCCCAAAGGGTTACACAGGCACAGACATAGATAAATGTCCAGAGGCAAAATTAATTATGGTGAAGTTCAGGGAATTACATTAAATATTTTATTTCAGGTCTTAATCTAATGAATCTCCTCTGAAACATCTGGATACGACCTGATGGTCCCCAGTTCTGACACTATTTGGGAGGTGCCTGTGTTCCTGAAAGGGCTTTTCTGGGGTCCCTGTCACTGCTGATCTCCACATTGCCATTAGCTTTGTGCGCCATGGCCCAGCAGAGCATTTCAGAACTTCAAAATCTGGTATTGTTCTGATTCAGGATGAAAATTTTAAATATGCCCGAATTCTCTGCCAAAGGTCCTCGGTGCTGGGGATGTCTGAGTCTTTCTGGGGGTCTTCTGTGAAAACATGCTTTGAAGAGGTCATCTGGTCAGACAGCAGGTCTCCAGGTCCTAATACGTGAAATGGCTCTGTTGAACGCCAGTACGAAGAGATTAAAGTTGAAGCAACAAGAAACCCTGTTTGGTATGTCCACATATAGTTTCCCAGAATGACTGGTGTGTAGTGGGATGAATGTCAGGGCAGTAGGCACTTCGTGCAAGTGTGCCTTGCAGGTACACCCTGTTCTTGCCTGGATCACTGGAAATTTTCAGATAAAAAAATCAGTTTGGGAAAGGGAAACTGGCTATCTCATAAGACACAGAAATTGTGAGCATTAACTTGGTGCAAGCCAAGTTAACACAGTTTAATTATTCTGAGGGACAGACTCTGCCCAGCAGTAACTCCAAGTGCTTCGAGGAGGACAGTGCATGAAAACATCCTTCCAGAAGAATCCCAACCATGGAGGGGACTAGTCATGAAACAGCCCAACTGACACATACCACAAAACATCTTACTGAAATCTTGTCCTCCCCATGAAATTCTGGGGAAGTTCACCTAACCTGATAGCACATGGTAGAGCTCTGAGCATCCTCAGCGCTTGTTCCTCCCATATATTTTTTGTACCTTCTCCTTGAGAAATTTCAGCTTTTTGGACTCTTTTGGACAGTATATTTGAGCAGTTCGTGCCATCTAGTGGTCACACTGATTTCCCAATCTTGTTATTTTTACCAAAAAAAAATAAGCCACATTTGGTGGTTATGAGAGAACTGAAATTAGGAGTCACAAAATTAATGTTTGAATTAAATTATATTCTAAAGGGACTTTTTCATCTCGTCAGAGCAGCAGTGATTAGCTTCTCGGTCCAGTGTCCTAGATACTTCCAGAACAGCTATATCTTAAGCTTTACGTTTCTGATGAGAAAGGACTGGTCACTCTGAGCTAGTGAACAGAACTCGGCTTACATGGAAAATTCAAGCTATAGTAGATACTGTCAATGCAGCAAAGACTGGGTGCCCTATGCCTGCTGCTCTCGCAGTCCTGGATAAGCCCTGTCATAGCCATAGCTCCGACCGCACTCATGGAGGTGTTCCTAAGCTAACTTTAAGGTTGCTAACTTAAATACTGCTAGGACTACAGGCACACAGCACTGAGCAAAATCCACCTAAGAGGCTGAGTAAACACTGAGTCCAAGGTATATGGTTAGATTGTCAGTCCCTTGACTACATGATTTAAAGCCAACTTGGATGTTTTATGTACTGCAGAGCTGTAAGCCAACCTCCTGTTTGAAGCAGCGTGCCTGGGATCTTAATGCTGAGATTTCCCTCTGCTCAAAAAGCCTACAATGGTGATAAATGAAGAGCAGCTCACTTCAGGAGGTAGGAGTCATTTGATGAAGCGTAGATGTCCTCCTCTGAGCTCTCTGGACTCCCTATATTGTACATGGTGTGAATTAGAGCCAGCAAGGGCAGGATTCATCCCATTCTATGATGCAGCAGATAACTGGAGTCAGGCACCAGATGGTCAGAAAAAATCTATCTATTTCCATGGACTAAAAAGGGAGACAAAGATGTACAGTAGGGTAATCCCATCCCTCATTATGGGATTCTATCCCATCGTTATGTTACTTTGGTCAACAGCTGGCTGAATATGAGCCAGCAGTGTGCCCAGGTAGCCAAGGCCAACAGCATCCTGGCTTGTATCAGGAATAGTGTGGCCAGCAGGACTAGGGAAGTGATCGTGCCCCTGTACTCGGCACTGGTGAGGCCACACCTCGAATCCTGTGTTCAGTTTTGGGCCCCCCACTACAAGAGGGATATTGAGGGGCTGGAGTGTGTCCAGAGAAGGGCAAGGAAGCTGGTGAAGGGTCTGGAGCACAAGGCTGATGGGGAGCGGCTGAGGGAACTGGGGTTGTTCAGCCTGGAGAAAAGGAGGCTGAGGGGAGACCTCATCGCTCTCTACAACTGCCTGAAAGGAGGTTGTAGCGAGGTGGGGGTCGGTCTCTTTTCCCATATAACAAGCCATAGGACAAGAGGGAATGGCCTCAAGTTGCACCAGGGGAGGTTTAGACTGCATATTAGGAAATTTTTCTTCACCGAAAGGGTTGTCAAGCATTGGAACAGGCTGCCCAGGGAAGTGGTTGAGTCGCCATCCCTGGAGGTATTTAAAAGACATGTAGATGTGGTGCTTAGGGACATGGTTTAGTGGTGGACTTGGCAGTGTTAGGTTTATGGCTGGACTCGATGATGTTAAGGATCTTTTCCAACCTAGAATCCTAGTTCTATGATTCTATGATTATTGAAAAACCCTGCTCCCATCCTCCCCATTCTCCTCCTGTACACTCCCCTCCTCTGTGCACATCACTTACCCTCACCTCCATGGGAAGCTGCAACACAGAAGATGATTTGGAGCAACATAGGGGAGGGGAAGACTGGCGAGGTCATGCCGTTTGGGCCTGAGGGATGCAGAACTGCTTATCGAGTGACCTCTGCAGTCAGAAAACTGTCTGTTCAGGAGAAGCAATGTTGCAGGCTCTACGTGTGCACCATCTGAGAGCTGAACCAGAGCATACGGAGAAAGTAATAAATAGAAGTAATAAATAGGTGATGTGGGGAACCACCGTGTGGATGGATCAATGCAAAAGCAAGATGCACGTGCTGTGAAGGCTGTGTACCAGTTTGGGTACAGCCTACAGGCTCCTAAGCTTTCTAGCAAATCTGGAGCTATGTCATCTCCAAGTTCAAGATCCAGGATTGCCCAAAACATTGTGGGAGAGGGCAAATCAGGACTAATTATTCAATACCTTTTCCAGCATAACATCTGTGAAACTGTATACGGAGCTATCATGTGACAAGTTCAAAGTGATCAAAAGGCCATGGTTCGTTCTGTGTATAGTTAAGGTGTGGAACTTCTCACAGGATGCTATGAATGCTAATTTTTTATCCAGTCTCTTCAGAGGAGATGATAGGGTTTTTGGAAAATAAATTAACTGAGGACTGCTAAATAAAAGGAAACCATCTCCTGATCAGGATGTACTATAGCTACAAGTAGCTGGAGACTAGGCGTGTCCTTGGAAAATACCTTACCTGCTTGCTCCAGTTCTTATGTTCTCCCCTAAGCACCTTTGGCAGCTCTTACATGGCAGTGAGCTGAAAGATCACTATTCTGCTTGGGTTCCTTGTGAACCTCTGAAGGTAGTTTCAGGTCTCAGCCTGAGAAACAATCTATTGAAAAGATGGAGGAAGGATGTGTAGCAGCAGACTGGTGCGGCAGAAATCTTTTACTGAAACATCGAAACATAACGTAACAGGGTAAGATGACAGAATATAATTAATATAGTTTATAATATAATATAATATAACTTAATATAATCTTGGCTGCTGTTTTGTCCTTGGGTTCACATAGTAATTTTCCATTGAGGTTGCTCAGATGTCTGCAAATTTCCTTTCTTCTGGGAAGAGTGGAAGGGGTACGCCAGCTCCTTTTGCCAGAAACCTGCTTCCTCCCTTCTTTTCCCCTTTTGCTTTACTGGCTTACTTTATGCCATCTCTTGAAGTACCCAAAGAGGCAGGGAGGCCAAAACAGTTTCAAAAGCACTCAGGAGCTGTACAACATGCATCTGAAAATACCATCAGATGTTTTCACATGACTAACTTTGAAAAACTAGAACTATCCCACCACCAGCTATGATCCTTTCCCAGCCGGAGTGGAAAAGGGTATTTGTATGGGTCAGGATCCAGCCCAAAGGTCTCTGCCAACCCCTGTGAGATAGCTGGGTGGGATGACCCTTGGAGAAGCACAATGTTGCTGCCTCTATCACTCTGAGAACCAGTCTTCACCTCATTTACTATAAACAAATAAGCTAGGAGTGAGTTCTTGCTTTGATCTTTCAAAATTTTGGATACTCCAAGGTCTGTGCCTAGCAGGAAATTAGTCAAACATCATGGGAAGCTACAAAAGCAAGAAGTGAGCCTATCCAAGCCTGAGCTGTTATCGAGGGCAGAGGCAAGTGAAGACACTATTTGGATAACCCTTGCTCAGGCACCACAGCTCAGACTTACGTTGCAAGGCAAATATTTACCTATGGCCTAAACAAAGTCAGCGTTTCAAAACTTTGTTCAAAATACTGCATAACCCTGAGCTGTTTCCTTGAACTTGTCTCAGAGAAGGAAAGATCTTGTGTCTAGTACCTATGCGGGCTGTTCTCAGGAGACAAGCAGGAAGAAAATGAAGCATCTGCTCTGCTTCCTGGTTTTGTTCCTCATTTCTGGAGTAGGAAGCTTTGATCTTGTTATCGACGAAATCCCAGATGTGAGTATTTCCAGGCAGGGCCTAGGTGTCCCTTCCTTGCTGAAGTCAACATCGAAGCTGCAGCTGGCTTCAGTGGGAGCAGAATTGGGTCACTGCTTCACAGTTCTGCTTGTATCTCATTAATTCTCTTCTACTTTTAGCTGTAAATGGGATTATTCTGATAACGGGTTTTCACCTGTCATTCGTAGTGTTGCTTTTTTTAGTATTATTAAAGTTGGGATAGTATGGGCATAACTCCAAGTTTCTTTTCAAGCAGGATTCATATTTTTACCTCAACTTTGCCTTTGCTGGTGGTTTTAACCTTTAAACCTTCAAGTGGGCTTCTATGCTCAGGCTTTCAGCATATTTTATATCCTGTTTCCCTGAAATAAGCAGAAACAGAGCACCTAGATATCTTTGTGGATGGGGTCTGCTGTATGAACCACTATGAATTTCAGCAAAGCTTCTATGGACTCAGGTTTTTGTTAACAGGAACTCAAATATGGAGTTAAGGTCCTGTTGACCGTACATTCCTCAGCAGAGGGATGAGATAATTTATAGAAGAGTTTGTAATTGCTGAGGATAATACGATGATGAAAAGAAGTACAGTTAGAGCTTCGACTCTGAAGCTGAGTCCAAATTTAAACCCCCAGACTCAGGTGAACTTAGATTTGGGCATCTACACCCATTTCCACGTTGCCATATTGCAATATTTCTGTGAAATCAGCAGGGATGGTGTGAAGCTTTCTTTTTCCTTTGCAAGATTAACAAAAAGAATTAGTGAGCAGGGATATCCTCTTTTTCTATCTTCTTACAGCACTTTTCATGACACAGAGAGATTTTTATCCTGAGTTTGTAATTCCCAGGAAAAATATTCCAGACCTGTGCTCCTTTCTAACCATAGATGCCATATCAGTTTAACGTCAATGTGCTTAAACAATTTCAGTTAATTTTGTGCAAACCTTTTTGTGTATGCTATCATATAAGTTGGAGAGCAACTCATAAACTTAAACTTCTTCATTGCCATAAATTAAACTTCTAACAAACTTTAATTAAGAGTATTGCTGTGGTATAAGAACCACGCTTCTAACTGAATCAGTGCAGCTTTGCACTTGGAAAACACCTGATGTTCCTTTGCTATCAATGGGACAAATTTAGTTCTCAGGTGTATTAGTATAAAACCAGAGACACTTGGTTTGAGCAGAAATTCTCTGAACTTGCTGGTTTAAGTGAGATCAGTATCTGAAATGGTGTAGTTACCATGGCTGGACCCATCCTGATGATAATCTGCCTCTTGCTCTTTATGGGCATTTCAGTGTGTTAAATATTACTCATTTTAGAAGGAAAGGTTGTAAAACGATAGTAAAGGTCATGGTCTTAAAAGAGTATATAGACCTAGTTGGCCACATATGGAAACTGAACATGTGAAGATGCAGCATTTTGGTCTCAAGTGGTTTGCACCTTTGCTCCCCATTTGCACCAAGGGGAGCTAAATTCTCTTTGGAACTCGATTAGTGCTAATCAATAATAAATCAAGTGATAAACAGTAAGGCAGCAGCAACACCTCTTTCTTTCTTTCTCTTTCTCCTCTAGGAAGTGGAAAACCTGATTGACCTAGAAATTGATGGATTTCCATCAAGCTCCAAGACGAGAAATGGCAGGTTCCAGGTACAGTACCCAGAAATGCTTAAAAAAATAAAAGGGAATCAAGAATGCCTGGAAGCTCTCTCCAAGCAGCCTGTTCCATGTCAAGGGTTGTGCATGTGCAGTCAGGTGGGACCAGCAGGTCCTTATGTGCATTGAGACCTCCATATCTCTTGTTGGGATAAGAACTACTACTATCCTTTACGTGGTACCTGGCAAAACAAGGCTTTGTTCCATATCTGAGCTCCTACGGACCTTAATACAGATGCTAAACAATGGAGATACTTCTCTGTGTAACTTCACTTGTGGGAAGAATCCCCTTGATACTGGTGGGGCTTTTCCATGAGAAAATGGAAAAGGACTTCAGACACTGGCAATGTAGGCTGAAACCTTTCAGTCCCGCAGGTAGTCCATTCATTCATATTTAACACAGGTCAAAAGAGTGCAGCACAGTGTCACATGGGTAATGAGCTGGTGGAGTCTGAGACCAGGGAAGAAAGTTTGTTTCCAGCATGCTGATGGGTTGCAGATTATTATAGTCTGTCGGCTTTTGAAACAGAAGCATTTAAAACAGCATTGCAGGAGGTTTCTTGTGTTTTACGCAGTAGTAATTAACGATAATAATCATGAAATCAGTTGTTTGAAGGTATTAACTTTTATTACACTGCATGAAAGAAACGATGATCAGAGTGGACCATGTCCTCCACCAAAGCTCTGGTGCTGCCTTTCTTGAGCTTGTTCAGTATAGTGGAAACAAAAGATCTTCTGGAGTAAAGCTGGATTTCCCAGCATCTTTGAAGTTAAGCACAGGCAAACATGATTCTTCTTTATCCTAAGGCTTTTTGAAAGGGGCCTCACACAGAGTGTAAATGTAACTTATTGACACCTAAATCCCTCATTACACTGCCAGAAAAATGGAAGATTTTAGCACAAGTATGAATCAAGCCAGCTCACATTTGCCAGACCAGTATTTAAATAATTTAATCATGATCTAAGCAGAAATCCTCTCTAGCAGCACTTCTTCAGGGCATCATTTCTTTCCAACATGTCTGTATTAGTGCCATATGTATTATGTTGCCTCTGTTCCCCAACATTCCGGATACATAGTGGTATAGACATATGCATGCAGTAATTTGCAATTCTACTAGTGGTTTTATTATACCAGTTATTCCTTATATTCTCATATATTATTTCCCATCCTTTACCTATCAAATGAGTCTTTGCAAACCAGCAGAACTATGATCTCAGCTATAGGATGAGCTACCCTTACGTCAGTTGAGTCATGATAAAATATTAATAAACGAGATTAAACTGAACTACGCGAAACATCTTGACACAGTAGCTCTTGGCCAACAGCAGGCACACAGTTACTGTTAATCACTAGAGGAAGACTGTCTTCCAAATTATTGTTTTAGCACTATGTTTTTCTACAGTGAGGGAACTAGTCCATTGGCAACAAGACAACAGAACTCCTCTGCAGACCCTACTGATTAGCTCTAAATAGAAAGAATTGTTTTCTAGGTCCAGATCAGGTATTCTGGTGAAAAATATTTGCTCCTGAGACATTCCAAAAAGACTGTGTCTCAGGTATGTGAATAGTCCTCATGACCACAAAACCAGAGCACCCCATGGGCTGGAATGCAGGTAACCTTGTGAACCTCTACATGAGGGTGCACTGCCGTTATCTCTGTTTTGGAGACAGATAATGGAGCTTGTGTCTAGACTGTGAGGCGGGATGTTCTGTAGCATGTCTCCCAGTCTTGGTCCTGATCTCCGGCTGTCCAGAGCCAGGTGAGATCACACCTATTCCCTTACCGCTCTGCCTGCCTGGTTACCTTTCCATGAGAATCAGCACAGGAAGGAAATATGGAAGGAGAGAGAGGGTGGAATCAGCTGGCTGGAGAGGCCCCCAGCTCCCAGGGTATAAATGCAACCAGAGAGACTAGGGTCCATCTGCAGCACTGTGAAGACAAACTCTGCCAAGCCTTAGGTTTGAAATTGCTCTTCTTGCACCTCACAGTAAGGGTCATGCTCCCCAAAAGGATTCTGAAGAGCCTGCAAAGAAATTGCAGTGTATTAAAAACTGCTTAGGAAATGACTCACGTGAAAACAAGTGAATCTATGAGGAAACAGCACCTCAAAGAACTGGGAGGACATGTCAGGTAGATCTCATCTTCTTTATAGTTTCTCATGCTGGGCATCTGCTTTTCAACTTTCTCCATGTCCCAGTAGAAAAGTAATTTCCTTCAAATGCAGTATAACATCTCTGAATATGCTTTCCTTGTTTTACTAAGTCACACCTCAGAAGTAGCCTGTGGACTGCAACTTGAAAGCAAAGGTAACCTAGGCATCCCATAGATGACGTAAAAACTGCAATCTCTGGTAACGTGTTACCTCTTGTAATGCGTTCCTCCCTTAGACACCATGGCTTCTTCCTCCATGGACAGGACAGGAGGAGTCAGGGCCAGCAGCCCTGGATAAAAGTTGGCTTGAAGTACCCAATATTTTCTTGCATAGTACTTGCAACATTCATGCACAGTGATTTGAACAAAGATCATTATGGAGGGCTAAATATCCATAGCCTGCACAGATGTCAGAAGATGGGTCTCAGTACCTGAAGATAGGGCCCAGCATCTGTCAAGACCAGACCCTTAAAACAGTTCCTCCACCTAATTAACAATTTGCCACACATTAGATATTGCACAAGATACTGCTTCTAAGCAGTGCAGCCATCCCCAGATCTGGATGTGGTTTAAAGGCAAGGATGGGCCATGAATCCTCATGCCAGAAATGGCACGAGTCTCGTGTGCCACAGAAGTCCCTACAAAGCCCACGTTCTCAGTAACCACACCAGCGTTCAAAGCTGAAGTATAGTTACCTACAGCTCTGTCCTCCTGACCTGATGGAGTGGCTGCCCTCTGCAACCTTTGAGATCCTAGGGGGATGGTTGGCCCACCCCATGTCTGATCTCTAACAACAGCAGTGGGAGTCACTGCATGTGCAAGTGATAAGCTCACGTCTCTATCAGCGCCTCCCTCTTCTCCTCCACCCTCACAAAAACAAACAGGAAGGAAACCTGGGCATCTTGAAAGCTTTAAGCACCATTCGTAAAGTGAGTCAGGAACCCTAAGCTCTTCTGAGAACCAGAAAAGCACCACAATAAAACAAATCCCCTCTGTGCTAAGGTCTTGGTCTTCATCTTTTGAAAATTAAATTTGTTTCAGTTAAGGTTGGTTTAGTCTTAATTTGTATTCATGCTGGTGATGTTTCATGTGCCAAGGGTATGTGTGGGGACAGCAGTCATTCTTCACGGTCTGGTTCTTTATCAGATGTGAAGGGTCCAGTTCACTGTACAGTGATGTTTGTGGGGTGTTGGGATGGACTGAGCAAGGATTAGTCCATCAGGCTTTGCAGAGGGTCTCTAGAGAGCCATAAACTTCCAGATCCTGAAATCCCAGTCTGAATGGTTCAGGTGGAGCCTGTATAGCTAGTAAATAAAACCCCGCATTTGTTCTCAGGCAGGTGGAAAGCCTGCAGTCTCTCTATCTGGCTTTAAAGGATCCTTAAAAATCATCTCATTGAAATGATCTTGCTATAACATGTATCACCCCTTATGCAGCCCAAGATTTTCCTAGTAACAGTATATTAATTAGCTTCAAATGAACTTAGTAACTGTATAGCACGCCTTATATGCACTATATGACTAATGCAGTTTTCATGAGCGGCTTCTGTGGTTTTGGGTCCTCTTGGATTCAAGTGCTACTGAAACCTGAGATGAGATTGATATGTTTTGGTTCATTTTTATAATTTAGCCATCAGTATCTGAACTAGTCTCCCTAAGTTCGTGATGATCATCAGTGGAGTTGAAGGGCTCAGCTCAGTTGCCTACATGTACATATCTAGCACTGTGTGAGCTAGCACAGGGAGTCCAAGATATCTTACTGGCTGTCAGCTATCATGCAAGACCTACAGGAGCCTCATGACCTCCTGGACCCCCAGCTGAAGGCCAGGATAGTACCCTTGGGCACCACGGCACTGCGTACCCGCTCCTCTGATCAGTACAGTCAGCACGGTTTAGGGCAGGACTCATTCAGCCAAAGGGGATTATCTATTTTCAGATGAAAGGGATCACTCCATTGACTAATTGTAAAGAGCTAACTTTGCCTGATGATAACACCAAAGTAGATAGCTGCATTAAACAATTGTATCTCCCCCTATAACTAGGTGAGCCAAATCCCATCCTAGGGTTACTCATGCAAGATTAAGTTTTAGGGAATTAACCAGAATGATTCAAATGGCCACAAGATGTCACCAGCTCTTCATAGAAATTTCCAAATGGAAATATTCATACGGCAGGGGAAAAAACCCGCCATTAATGAACAGTTTCAGCTCTTCTAAGCAGTGCGTACATAACTAACTTTACATATATAAGTATATAAATGTAATATCAATTATGCAATAGGTTTTTGTATACATGCATATAACACAATAATATAAATACATATTCTATAATATAAATGAAAACAAAATGACATTAAAAGGTCTGGATTTTGAGGGTTTTCCACTTTTCCTAGGAAAAAAAAAAGATAATTTTTGTGTTAAAAGCAAGGGTTTCTGAGTGTGACTATTTGCCAGCATGTTTTGCTTTCAGGAAGAATGTTTTTGTTCTAGAAGATAATGTTTGCTCTAAAAAATAAAGACAGAGGAAGTGAGCTGTCCTGTTTTTGATAGTCTGTAAGTCACAGCTGGGAGATCACATGCTCCAACATCCCGTGTATAAATACATAAAATAAGACAAAAGGAATATGCACACTAAGTCTGAGTCTCAAACCTACTCTGGTCATCCTGGAAAGCAGCTTTTAGATGTTACCACTGTCGACCCCTGTCTTGAAACAGCCACAATCTATGCTCTTAGCTTTGCTGAAATACGTTCTCCATATTTTTCTTTTCCAGCGAAGCACATCCGACTGGGGGTATGTTGGAGATCTGGTGAGTTTTTTTCTTCCTCTGTGGACAACAATACTGAACAAAGTGTTTTTCTAGTTAACCATTTTTTGGAAATCAATCCTTTTGTTTGTTCAGTTCCTTGTTTTTACCGCCGGTTGGATATTAACCTATTTTCTTTAAACAGAGCACTGTTTGCACAATACTGTTCATACAACTGCTCTTGGAGGGAGAAGGGTATGGTAAATATGAAGAAATAAGCAACAAAAGTGATTAGACCAAGGCACTATCTTAATATACCAGTTTAATACTGTTCTCCCACTGCCGTGGTTTAACCATTTACAAGACTAGGTCAGTAACCAGTGCTTCAGGTCTGCTTTATTGAGGACCTTTATTGAAAATGTAAGTTCTCTTCTCCTCAAAATATAATGTTGAGGATTACTGTGTACCCTTCTATGCTGGATTGCACCAACAGAATCATTCCAAGGACTGGTTGCATGGTCAAAAGCAAGAAAAACATTCCAGTTTAATAAATTCCCCCTTTCAGGTGAAATGTTATAATGAACTATATTCACATGAGTACCCTACCACAATTGCCAGGTAAAATATAGAGGTGCCTTGAACTTGAGTTCATGCCCCATCTGGCTGCCATATTGTAATGGGCAGCAGTTGAAAAAAAGGCACTGAGGCTATAAAAGGGGTTGATATTGTCCTCTAGGGCACATTTTCTAGCTATGTCCCAAATTTATAGAGTAATTTTATCAATTACAGGTGGAGGACGACGACAAGATAGGTCTTTACAGCTACAAAGTTCAATCCACTATAACGTCACGGTTGGCCAACACAATGATCCAAGCCAAAATGGTGAATAACGCAAAAAGGTCCCAGCACATAGTGTTTGATGTACAAGTCCCCAAAGGAGCTTTTATTGACAACTTTACTATGTAAGTAGTGGGCAGGTATCAGCCTTGTGCTCTGGCAGGGTTCAGTGTGGTGGCAGAATGTGGTGGGAGGGAAGTATTCGTAAAAGCAAAACACCTCTTATTATTTTCCAGCTTCAGTGTAATTTTAGCAGGCTTTCTCAAAGAAAAAAAGGCTTATGTCATCATACTGTCTGTCTATCCATCTCTTCCTCTCCAGTAGTTATTGGGCCATTGGCCAACATCAACAAAATCTGACAAAAGGACAGAAGTCTCAAACAGACTAAGCTCCTACCTGTCTTGTGCAAGTTGGCACCAGATCAAAGGCGAGAGACCGACCCCAATTAGAGCCCTCACTGAACAGAGAGAAACTAGCCTGGTTCATTATCCATTCAGAGAGGCAGCAGCCAGCTTGCTGGTCAGGAGGCACGTCCTGATCCATGTTGCAAAACAGCCATGACGTGAGTAACTGCCTGCCCTGCCCAAAGGATGGGGAAGGTGTGAAGCAGGTAGGGGAGAGCAGATCCTCCTCAGAGTACAAGAGTGCTGGCTAGCTGAAATAAAAAAGCAGGTAGGGAAAAAGATGCAGAGCTCCTGGAAACCAGACTTCATTACTTTGGGGTTAAACAAGAGCCTTGTTATTTCATTTCCCACCAGATTAGATTTCACTGATGTTTTTCTAAAGTGAAGAAACAGTCGCTGAATGTAAAGTTGTTTGTTTTACAAACTGACTGTGTTTCTTTCTCCTAGGGATGTCAATGGTATAACATTTACCAGCAAAATTCGGGAAAAATCTGAAGCCAGAAAAATGTACTCTCAAGCAAAAGCCAAAGGCAAAGCTGCTGGAATAGTAAGGTAGAAAGACTTTGGCATATGGATATTGTACTGAATTTATTCATAGGTGAACTGAGGTGACCCACCCCAGGAGGAGATAGATGAGGGAGGGAACCCTGGGAAGGAAAATGGGTTGCTTACTTACAACAACTCTGATATTTAATTGTCAAGGACTTAACTTCTGTTTCTGCTGTCAGATTGATAAAACATATTGTGCTACCAGACAACTGCAGTTCCCTGGTATAGGCCACATTTAGAATCAAACCCAGCAAATGCATAACTCTAAACCAAAATGCAAGGAAGCTCTCTTTCTCCTTGTATTTTCCCAAAATAACTCCGCAGCTGACTTTTCAGGAGCAATGCCTTGGATATGGAAAACTTCAAAACCGAAGTGAATGTGCCCCCAGGGATGAGGATCCAGTTTGAACTTCACTACCATGAAATGATTCGAAGGAAACTGAGCTCCTATGAGCACGTCATCTCTGTGAAGCCAGGACGCTTGGCAAAGCACATGGAGGTAAAGTAGAGCTGGTCTGTGTAGGCAGCACCCCACAGGCGAATCCTCATTGAGTAAGCAGCCAAGGTTCCTATAAGCCCCACAGGCAGGACACTTCATCTACAGCTCCTTCCTTTTATATGGGCTAGGAGAAATAGCCTCAAGGTCACTGTGTAGACCAGCATGAGACACTTCAAACCAGGAGCTACATAGCTACATGAGCGAGGAGCAAATGTGTCCTGCCTCCTCTCGTACTAACGCAGTTGGGCATCTCCTGAATTGTGACTGACTCACGTCAGAACCACTTGGGCAAACAAGCTCTGGCCTATATATACACTTGTATAAACTTGCCTTGACTGAAGGAAAACAAACAATATTTGTCATTTATTTGGAACAGTGCTTTTCATATTAATCCCAACTTCATGAGATAGTGTCCTATGAGAGCCGATATTCTCTGAATGACAGTCCATCCACAACTGGCTGCCAGATGATTTGTCTTATTCTTACCCTCTTTCTTATACACGTTCAAAGGTGTCCTCTCTCATCCATCAACAGACACAAGATACAGGGCTAGCTGGACATTTCCGTCTGGCCATTCTTATGTTCCTGTTTCATAAATGTTGTCTTCAGCTTTCCATGGCTTCAGCACAAGCTGTATATGAAAGTTTGTTGCTCACATTCCCTTGGTGCAGGCTGTGATCTGCTTCAACCTGTCTGAAGGCCTGAGCTAATCCTACTGAAAAGGACGCCATGTCCTGTCTCCTAGTAGTCTTACTAACTATTCAGAAACACAACCAGAAAAAGCCCTTATCTCAGGCTGACAGGATAAAACCTTTATTTTTCAAATCACCTTGGCCATCCAACCAAAAGGGAAAATACTCTCTGTCCCGTCAATAGCATGAGTAGGGAGGAAGAGAACTCATCATTGAGTGTGAGAACTCATCCTCCTCCTGGCCTCTGAACCCAAAGCAGCACTGAGGCAAAGTCACTTCATGCTTCTTTTGTGCTTTCAGCATAAACGACAGTATCACCCTTGACTCCTATCCCACCACTTGCCCCAGGGAAGAGAGAGAGAAAAAGAATGAGCATTTCCACCAAATTCTTTCTATTCTTTGGACACATTTTTTTTTGTCTTTCCATCGTGGTCTATTTTCAGCATTGCATGGATCCCCACCACGAATGAGACTAGCCTTACTGCAGCATTCTCAAGGGCAACCCACCTCCCAGCTGGTGTTTGCCTGCGGAGGGTTCATAAGATCCCGGCACAATACTGGTACTGCTCTGTACTAAATGTCCTCCCTTCCTGCCTTTAGGTGGATGTCCGCATTATTGAGCCACAGGGTCTTCGCTATGTGCATGTTCCTAATTCCCTCGGAGATCATTTTGATGGAATCACCACCATCTCCAAGGGAGAGAAAAAGGTAACAGTCACAGACTGGAAATAGCATGAAAACTTCAGTTTTCACACTTGTTCCTATGCAGTCATGGCATTTTTTCATACCTGCTGGAAGCATGCAAAAATATGGCAAAAAATATAGTGTCTTCATTATTGATAACTAAATGTCTACAGGACACTCAAATACTACAGTGACAGCAGCATAGAAATAGCATATAGTCCGTCCATCTTTGCGCAGAGCTTTTAATTTGTAATTATGAAAGAGCAATGCACTGAGATTGCTGGATGTGAAAAAGATAGGTGATGAATATCAGGGGGAATAACCATTCTGGAATAACTTCACAGTCTCGGTTTCAACTGAGAACATCTGCACAGGGACTTATTTTAGGACTGCTCTTTTCCTTAACATTCTTACCCTAGCTTTCTCCAGCATAGCTCTTGGGTATAAGTAAACCCTCCAACAGTAGAGAAGTCTTTCTCAAGAAACTTCAGGCAGTGACTCTGAGAGGGTACAACTCTTCTTACTCTTACATAGACATCTAATACAGGATATGTGAATCAGGCCCAAAAAGTCTGTCTATACTACTATAATTAAAGATATCAGGCAGTTTTATTTCTTGATAGCCAGGCTCAACCTTATGTCTTATTCACCCACACTCCTAGTTTAGCAAATTATTTCAGAGGTAGTGTGTGGCTCTATATATTATGTCTTATCTTCTCAGGAAATTTCAAGTATCCAGTCAAAGCAGAGAAATAATGCCATAAAGTCTGCATAACCAATCATGTGACTAACGAAAACGATCCCTAGTACTCAATTTACAGACAAATTACAAGGTCTCGTTTGTTTGGGAAAAAATCAATTAAAAAGCTATTTTAAAAGTTGATAAAATTATGGATAGTTTCAACTAGAAAAATGTTAAATAAGCCAACATATTACTTACTAGAAATGGTTTGCACAGCTCTAATTGAAATATTTGGTGCTGTACGTGGGTCATCTTATTTGTGTCACAGTTGCTACTACTGAATCAGCATATCCAGGTAAACCTTAGTGCTGTTTTTCTTTTGAAGTGACAAAGTCCATTTTCCGCTTAAGCTAAGAGTACGAATAAAAAAAGAAGAAAAGCTTTCAGTGAAATAAGATATTTCATGAATAGATGAACTCTTTGTTTCAATGATCCACCTTTCACACAACCTCTGATTGACTGATGATCACTTCTCATTTCAAGGCTCATGTTTCTTTCAAGCCAACGATGGCTCAGCAGCGAAAATGCCCCACGTGCTCATCCACAGCAGTAGATGGAAATTTTGTGGTGCAATATGATGTGAACAGAGAAACAACAGGTGGAGAATTGGAAGTAAGTGTTGCTGTTTAACGGGGACGGGAGATCTGTGAATACAAGAATTGCTGTCATTAAGCAAACTGTGCTAAACTTCATCATTCAGGAGAATAAGCATGAGAAAGAGCTCTGTATCCAATTGAAAGAACAGAGAGATTTTTAAGTGGGCAGAATGGATTTACTTAATTTATGACTAAGACGTGGTCCTACATATAGTCAGGAGCAGATTCCTGTCTTGTCCACAAGCCAATGTCTTTTATACCTAGTAGCACTCTGGTGATTTAATGTTGAATCAGAGAACAGAGTCATTGGAAGTTGTACCAATATATCACAAGGAGACAACCAGAACATCACTATTTTTATGTTAACAAGAAGCAGAGTTATGGGGTTGAATTATTACAGACAGAACAGTCTTTTTTAAAACATTTTTCAGTCCTCCCTATGCTAGTGCATGGCAGTTGTTTGAGAACCAGGCTCTGCTTTCCTTGATAAAAAGTAAAGACTATGGAGTATAAATGCTGTAAGGCTACAAATACAGAGACGTGCAGAGCTGAAAGTTAGATTTGGCCCATAAAGAAGAATAACATTTTCTGCTCTGTTATTGTCTTGAGTTTTCTAACATCTTTAGTACAGTTCATTTCACTGTGAATTTTTTTATTTTATTTTGCAGATTTTTAATGGCTACTTTATTCACTTCTTTGCTCCGGAAAATCTTGATCCTCTGCCCAAAAACATTTTATTTGTTATAGATGTCAGTGGCTCAATGTGGGGACTGAAAATGAAACAAGTAAGTGTTTGACCTCTATTGCAAAATGAACCTCCTGCCAACTTTTCCCATCCGCCTTCCCACACAATTCTGTAGCAGACTAGGACTCAAAATTACCAGCTTTACTCCTTTACGCTTTACTCCGTCAAAAGTCTCACTGAATTTGGAGAATATTTGGCGAATCGAAGTCTTCATGATTTTACTCTTTATTTGTAATGCTCCCTCTGTGTTGTAAGGAAGACGTGATGCCATCAGAATACTGATTTTAGCTCTAAATTAAAATTTTAATTGACAGATCACAAAACATTTTGCAAAAGCTCTGACCCCCTCTTTCTCTAATCTCTTCTATGGAATCCTGGAAAGTCTCAGTGGGAATACTACATCCCTGCTTTCAGAAAGTTGTGGACAAATTGTTGACAGACTACTGAAGAGCAGTGAGGATTGTTTAGACAACATAACCCATGGGGGGAAAAAATGCAAAAAAATAAGATGTTTTAGTCTGCAAAAGAAAAGACTTGGAGGGACATAACCAGCCTCCAAATATGTGAATAATTGTTCTAAAAGGGAAACATCAACTGACATTCATGCCCACCCAGGGTAGATGGAATCAGATGGGTTTATAGCAGGAGAGATTTATATTAGATATTAGGAAAAACTTTGTGGTGCTGAGAGGGGAGTTCAGGAGATTGTATATCATGTGTCACTGAAGATTTTTAAGAACTGGGTAGACAAACATTAGTCGGGGATGATCTAGGTATATTTGAATTTTCTTCGGAGCACAATACTAAGGTTTGGCAGATTGCTTCCTCGGGGAAATCAATGCTGCAAAACTGGAATGCAGGCTAATTGTCACTTGTTTAAGTCACACATCTTCAAACAGATGTTATCCAGCCTGAAATTACAGCATCGCAGACAGAGCTAAGTCTCCTGAGCTGATACGAGCAATTCCTCTCTCCTGAACCACAGTGTCTCACAAACCGCTTCTCTCTCTCACCTCACTCTGTATTAGCAGGAGTTAAGCAAGGATGGGTTGAGTCACATGAGTTTGTTCTTGCTAATTGCATTTTTTCTGTGTTTCTTTGGAGAAAAGTTCAACTTTATTCAAGAAGTGCAAAAAAGGAGAGATTTGGATAGCAGATTTGGATTTTGCATTCCAGTGCTCATGTTCTTATTCATCAGAGGCATCTGTTTGCTTGTAGTCATAAGTTAAGAAGATGCTTTCAGCAACAGGAAGCATAAAGTTGTCTTCTCTTAAATTTCTTCTTCTCAGACTATCGAGGCCATGAAGGCAATATTGAGTGAGCTCCGTGCTGCTGATCAGTTCTCCCTTATCGACTTCAACCACAATGTCCGATGCTGGAGAGATAATCTAGTCTCAGCCACCCCAGCACAGGTTGAAGATGCTAAGAAGTACATCCAGACCATCCATCCCAATGGGGGTATGAGGTTTTGATTGCAAGGTGTTCATGGAAGTTAGATATCACAGGAACGGGTACCTCAAACAACTTTCAGATTGGCAGAGTATTCCTAAAAAAAAGTCTGATTCCCAAGATGGCAAAAGCATGCCCTGGGGTTAAATGAGAGCAAGGATTCCAGTTTATCGTGTTAGGGGATGGGATGGCATTTCCTTCTACTGAATAAGCTATACAACAGATAGAACATAGACCATAGAACAGCTGCCTTTCATCTATAGGTCCAACCTCCAGCCTCACAGATCCCAAATAGCCTTGAAAGACAAAGGCCACGTCATGCCTTTGTAAAGCAGGTCATAAGCAGCGCAACTCCAGGGTCTCCACTGCCTGTAAATTGTAGACTACACCATGATCTACTAAATGCCACCTTGGGCAAACTGTTCATCATTTTTGTGCCTTCATTCCCTGTCTGATAAACAAGGACGGTTGCCTTTTTCAGCCTTACAGAACTTTGGATGCTTCAGTTGTTAGTGCTTGAGCTACTGGTATAGAAAGCGCTTATGATCATTTTAATATATTGCTCTCTGAAGTGCAATTCTGGTTTAGTTGTTCAGTTATTTGTACGCCAATAGTCTGTAGAGGCTCTCCCCAACATCAGAGCCTTCTGGTGCTGTAGCACCTTCACTCCCAGAAACTTTCACTGGCAACACGTAAGGTAGGAGCAACATGAAGTTATACACTTGTCCGAGATCATCAGTGTGCTGGGAATAGGAACCCGCGTTGGGTATATGAATGCCCTATAAGCCCGACTTTGTTACCCCAAATGAACTCACAGACAAGCTAAGAGACCTGCTCCCATCCAGCAAAGCCAGTTTGCAATGCAGCATTTTATTTTCCTGTCTCTGGAGTTGCTAATATTTTTCTTGACAAACAAAATACCCATTTGCTGACTGCTCAGCCTTCCTACTCGTGTTCCTCTCATACTAATTTCTTACTCAGTCCCTTCTGTGCCACAAGCCAAACTTTTAGACAGGGTGAGTAAACATACACCTCTCCTTTCCCAGTCAAGAAGTCCAAGGCTGGCTGTTTCTGGCTGATGCCAGAGAAGAAAGTGTCTTCTTCTCTCATTCAATCATCTGCCTGCAAACCCACTAGTTCTTCCCACAGCAAATAATTCCCAACACCACAAATGGTCCCACTGGAATTAGTGAGAGGGGTGGAGTGGGAAGGTGGAGGCGACAGCTTGGGATGAAAAAGGGTATTGACATCTGGTCTCTTAATGGAACTTAGTGCAAAACGCATATGTATGTGTATATACAGATGTGTATAAATTCATATAAATATGTATTCATATATTTCAACATCATTATAAAAAAAAAGTAACATGCTGATGAATAAATTCAGATGGATTACAGACTATTTCCACTTACAAAGATGTACATCCTGACTAATTCTGTTGACTTCAGTGAATAGTATAACTATAGGTAAAGAAAATAGAGAAGGTCTGTTTAACACAATGACCCACAGGCAACACATTTCAGCTTCTATTTCTTTAGGGAACCAGAGTGCTAGCAGATGTACCATAAGCATCACAGAGGAGGGGTTTTGCTGCCTTGATCTCAGGTCTTGTCCATGCTGATTAATTCCACTAGAATCTCAGAACTGATCTGGATTTGACAAAAGACTCGACAAGAATCAAACTTGTTTTCTTCATTGTGTCTTTGACAGGAACAAATATCAATGAAGCTCTTCTCCGAGCCACATTCATCCTGAACGAAGCCCAAAACTTAGGCATGTTGGACCCTAACTCAGTCTCCATGATCGTATTGGTGTCTGATGGAGACCCCACAGTAGGTAAGGATCCTACGTTAGGTGAGAAGAAAGGCCAGTGGGATTAGCCTGAGAAAAGCATGCAACACATAGACACTTTGACAGTAAGTTAAAAAAATTCTGTTCCCCTTTCTTCCAATGCTTGTGCTGCTCTTTTGCCAAGTGCTATAGGTGCCATGGGTCTTTGCACAGAAGCTTTCAAAAGATGAGCAGATGTTACACAAGTTATGCACTTCTTACAATTACAGAGATGCATAAGTCCTGTAGGAGAGGTAATCACAACCTTAGAAAAAATTTCCTTTTCCAATGACCTTAGCCCACACAGATCTATGCAGTCCCAAGTGTAACATCAAAATCAGGAAAATAAAGTAGAAAGCAAATTAATTTGGATTGGATTTGGTACAGGTCAAAAGCAGTTGCCTACTGCAAGATGCCAGCCCAGAAGAGGCTGCCATTAAAAATAAGTTTGAAAAAAAAGTCCGTCCCAATGGTGGGAGAGAACATCTTAAGTACGAGAAACAAAGTAAAACCTTTATGGAGATGTCTTAGTCTGCAGAGACCTTGAAGCAGTAATTCTGGGAGAACTCTAGATGTGTTGCAATTAAAAACTCCCCAGGAAGTTAATAAGAGCACTGGATATACAAAGAACAGGCATCAGATACCAAAAAAAGAGTTCAAAGGAATCGTCTTCAGTGGAAACAATTTGTTTCCACTCAGGAAACAAATCAACAAATCTCCATTCAGGAGAAGCTCAAATGTCACTGTAGGCACTGCAAAATGGAGATTTGGCATCTGAGCTGGTTGTCTAGATTTCCCTTATATTAAGAGGGAACCAGAAACACTGGAAGAGCATGAATGCGCTTACCTTGATGGAGACTTCCTCCGTTGCTCAGATGGATGTCACCCTTTGTGTGTCTCCAAGGTGAGCTAAAGCTGACGACGATCCAGAAGAACGTGAAGCAGAGCATAAAGGATGAATTCTCTCTCTTCTGCCTCGGGATTGGGTTTGATGTAGATTACGATTTCCTGCAGAGAATCGCAACTGACAACCGTGGCATGGCCCAGAGGATTTTTGGAAATCAGGAGACTTCTGCCCAAATGAAGGTGTGTTTCTGGCCCATTGCCTCTGAAACTGAGGGCCCAGTTCTGTTCACAGCTGTGGAGCTGGGTAACTCCACTAGCAAGAGTAGAGTTACTGTAGGTTCATAGAGAAGGTCACAAAAAACATCGTTTCTTCTGGAGAGTCCTGCAAGATGACAATCATGCATTAGCTTAAGCCCTCCTAGTTACATTTTTTGTAGTATCTATAATGCATACTTTACTGCTCTGTCTAGGATTTATATTCTATAAAACAGTCCTAACCATAAAAAAAGATTTTCGGAATTAAAATTAAGGCCTGGATTTTACCTCAGACCGCTTCAGCACTAACAAAAGGCCTAGATATAAATGCTAAATGCTAATCCAAAGTTTGCCAGTGCAAGAAAAAGTTCAGTTCTAGGAGGCTATGGCTGCAAATCCGTGAGCAGCAATTGCTGATGAACAAAATCTTACCTCCTTATTCTGTTTCTATTCACTGGTTTCATCACCTGTGCAGGCTTCTCATACTTCTTCTTTCCCGACACAGGTGTGATAGGACACACACAGGTGTGCCAGGACACCCTACATGGTGTTCTGCCAAACAGAGCAGCTCTGAGAGTGCAGCCCCTCGGTATGAGACAGCCTCCATCCATAGCACTGTATGGGTACCTGCTTTCCCTCTGGTCCCATATGCTAAACCCAGCTGTGCACACATCCCGGTTCACATCAGCCAGGTACAACAGGGTCAGAAAAGGGTAGACAGTCTACAGGACAGAAGTGAATGCAAGTGAGATATAGGTCTAGTTTTTGGCAAGAATTAGGTGGGAAACAGTTGTGTGTCTTACACAGTAGCCAAGAGTTGGCCAACCTGATAATAGATTCAGGCTCATATACACTTGTGTTCAAGCCTTTTAGGCCTAGGAAGAACACAGCCCATGGGCTTCTGGCCATCCTTTGACTTCCACAAGACTTGGGCCAGACCTTCTTGCTGTAACCTCTTACAGGTGTACTAAGGTCTAAGTATAAAGGCATCTGCATTCTCTGGGACAAGGAAAGTCCGACTTGCCCATTAGGGCTCCAGGTTTTGTCACCTGCTGTCCTTTCAGTAAGAGTAGAACATGTGGGAGAGTTGCTTCGGGTACAACAGACTCACTTCTCTGTCTCCTTCCATCTCAGAATTTCTACAACCAGGTCTCCACCCCACTCTTGAAGAAGATTCAGTTCAACTACCCCCAGGAGTCAGTGTCAGACGTCACCCAGAGCAGCTTCCACAATTATTTTGGTGGCTCGGAGATAGTAGTGGCTGGGAAGGTCGACACGGAAAACCTGCAGCACTTGGAAAGCATCGTCACAGCGACAGCAGTGAGTGAAGGTGTCCCTAGGATACCTGCTCCTGGGGTTTGGGCTGGTTCATTCACTCCTGCGCACAGTCTCCTTGCTGGAGGTTATTGCCAGCAGAGTGTTTTGTCCACCTGGGTTCTGGGTGGGAACGTGGGGAAACTCGTGGGGGGTTTGTCCAACAATGTTTCACAATAGCTTCAAGTACAGCCACGAAGAGTCACTACCTGCATCCTGCAGCCTGCCAGAGGAATTTCCTTCTAATAAGTGTACCACACAAAATTCAATCACAAACCAGACTAAGACTATGGAGTCCTCATTCACGCTTTGTGAAGGTGCAGTGGAGATCCCCTAAGGTAGCTCCTTTCATGGCTGAACCTCCCACTGTTGGAGAGTTCAAGCTGGTGGGTCTACAGTGTGTCAAGTCCTAGCACTGTCCTTTTATGCTCTGCCTTGTGGCATGTGTGATGAGACTTTCCCCATGTTTCAGGGCTGCTTTTCCAGGTGGAGTGGGATGGGGTGGGAATACTACATCCAGATCCTTCTTTCTGAGGAGGAACCAAAATATGCACACCCTTTCAGGGCTTAGGAGTTGCCATTTGTTATTTGCTGGAAAAATCAAAGATGTTCAATATTCTTTCCTGCCAAAACACAGTGCTGTCCAAGGGTCTGTGCGAGAAAGTAGAATTTCATTCCTGTTCCTCAGTAGGAACTGAATGTAAAAAACCCTGAGGGGAGGATAGCAGAGCTCTGTTAAAAGCCTCTTCTTTTGTCGTGTGGTAGCACCCTCTTTTGCTGACAGCTCCTTTACCTATTTTAATCCACTATCACTAAAAGTGTCTTTAACAGAAGACCCTCTTGCTACAGCTCCCCTCCCCATGGCAGTCAGGCCAACAGTGGTGGCACTTTCTGATCTAGAAGTGACCATGGCAGAGCCAGAGTGGCTCCTTAATGCCAGACATGCCGAGAAGGGAACTCAAAGCCACCACATTCTCCTGGCTCACCCTCCATTATCTTTATCTTTCATTGATTGCATAGGCAAATGCAGAGCTCGTCATGGAAACCCTGCGAGATGTTGAAGAACTGGATGGCTTCATGAAGAAAGACAAATACGCAGATCCCGAATTCACTAAGAAGCTGTGGGCCTATCTGACTGTCAACCAGATGCTGGCAGAGAGGTGAGGAGAAATGTGGTCTGTGATGGGAGGGAAGTGAAGCTTGAGAGCAATCTGGTCCTCTCTGAGACCACAGCCATGAGGCTGCTCACCAGGTTTCAAATGCGTAAGGTAAACAAATCAAAATAAAGGTAGGTGATATCTTCAGCCACATTCCTCCTATTTTTAGCACTCACAGGTATCAGGGAATAGAGTTTAGGAGCAGTTAATTAGAGGAATAAGGGTCAAACAGACCTGGCTGTGGGCCTGAGTGAATGAAATGAATGGGAGATTTGCCTTACGGAGCCTGAGTAAAAGCTATGGAGCAGTTCAGGATGAATACCCCCTGAAGCAGAAAGAGGTCTTGTGCTGAGACCAGGAGAAGGACTGGGCTTCTTTGAGTCCAAGCCAAAGCCCACAGAAGCCAAGAATAGCCTTCTTATGGAGAGTGCATTCACGCAGGCCCTCAGCCTTTCCTTCTTGCAACACGTACCTGTTTGTCTCTATGAGTGCTCTGTGGAGGCATTGTCATGGCAGCTGCCCTGTAGAGCTGCTAACCATGCCTTCTGTCTTGTTTCCACCCAGAAACACAGCCCCCACTGCAGCTTTGAAGAGGAACATCACCAAATCCATCCTACAGATGTCTCTTGACCATCATATTGTTACCCCCTTCACAGCCATGCTGATAGAGAATGCCGAAAAGGATGAGATAATGCTGGCAGACCAGCCCAAAGACCCCAGAAGGGGCTGCTGCCCAGGTGAGTGTCTCAGTCTGTCTTACTCTACCTCTCATTTTGGCTTTGTTCTTCTTGTGCTGGAAGAACAATTGTGTTCATTGTTCGCTCCGGGTGTTTGTGCTTATAGGATAGCCTGTATTTTCAGTGAAAGCTGACCAAATCTTCAGCCACTTTGGGAGCATCCTGTTACACAAGTGCTGTTTGGAGCCATTGGCTTCAGTGAGGACTGAATGTGCTAACGTTGCCATGATTACAATGTCACAGATTGAATGTCTTCTTACTGGGCCAGATATGCCTAGTTCCCTGCACTGAAGCTGTAGAATTGACTAAACCGTATCTCATCTCCACTTTCAAGCCTTGGAAGCTTCCTAAGATTGTTACCAATCAGCCACAAGCCTACACAGAATTCAAGTTGCCTTAACAGAGTCCCTCATTAATTAAACTTCTGGATTTCTCCTTTAAATCCATTACTTCAACACGTGCTCCAAGGTCCTTGTTACAGCAACCTTACATCCAGCCAAATGAGGCAGGGTTGACTTGTTCTGGCATTATATGGTAGAGTCAGTCTCAAAGCAATAGCTGTTGACATCCGTGGGTGTCTAGCAGATCCAAAGTCATCCCTGCACAGCCATGTGCTGCCAATGAAAGTTAACAGCAGCTATTTTGCGCCCTCACCAGTCAGTGATTTGAAAAAGCACAACTGTTGCTGTCGGAAACACTGCCAGTGCGATGCAATGGAAACACTGAAAGTAAAATATCACCTCCTTGAACAACTGAGTCTGGTGATTTAAAACCTATTAATAAATGGGAGAGTTTACCATTGGTTGTGAAGGAAAGAAACAACCTACATTACAGCAAGAGACAACATCATCCATCTGGTATTTCACACTGGAAGTGATTGTGACTTTGCTGAAACTCCAAGCACGTGTCCTGCATGCTCAGTTCTCATGCTCCTGGATAACTATAAAAATGTCCTGATGCTGGCTCAGTGAAATGGGGTGTTTATGTCTGTCAATTGTTATTTTTTGCTTCATTTATTCTTCTTTTCAATTTTAAAGTTTGCAGCTGAGACCCAAATAGAAAATAAATAGTTGGTATTTACAGTGCATACTACAACTCAAGTTCAAGGAGCATCTGGACAACACTCTTAGTCATATGGTTTAGCTTAAGGTAGTCCTGCGAGGAGCAGGGAGTTGGACTTGATGATCCTTATGGGTCCCTTCCAACGTGAGATATTCTATAATTCTCTGAACTCACAACCACCAAACAGTTCAGCACAGAAATAGAATGTATTGCATTCATTTATAATTAATTCATTATACATGGCACCAACTGACTAACTCAGACCACAATTATATTGATTGAGATGATGCAGAGGATTTAAGTGATTTTAATATAAGTTCTTGTGTCTTTGTGTTTTGATGGAATAGTCAAAACTTAACAGCACTGAAATCAGGGTCAAGGCATCTGCGGATTTCAGGGACAGTGGGAGATGACTCTTGAATCTTAGCAGAGGCAAGAGCTTGTAAAAATAATATCAAAGTAAATCTGTGCTTAGGATTGTGCAACACGTGGGCTATACCGGAAAGTTTGTACGTACAAGGCATGGAATGGGTAATCTGAAATAGATTTTTCTTGTCTGTCCTTTCACAACTCCCATCAGAGCTGCGCTGTGTGTCTTCATAGGCAGAGACTGTGCCTTCCGCTGAAATCCCTCACTTTTCAAAGGATTGTCTAATTGTTCTTTTATCATGACAGACATTGCAAAACTGGACTGTGCATGGGAGAGCTTCTTCACGCATAATGGTCTGTGAAATTAATATGACCTGGAAACTCAGAAGTCTCTGTCCAGTTTTTAGTTCCTGTATTATCTGCGCTGACTTCATCTATAACTGTGCTAATAGAAATAACTGTGCCTGAGTAAAAACAGCCTATGGTCTGAATTAGGAGTTCAAGAAAGAAGATGCTGACAGAGATTTAGAAGATCTAGCTGTGCAATATTCTGTCCTACTGTTGTCCCCCAGCTCCTTTTTCCCCTTACTCCTCTTCAGAGCTGGGCCAATGATGCGAATATGTGCCTTGCTTCAGCTCTTCTTGTTTCCAGCCCAACGTATTAAAACAAACCAAGTTTCATGGATCATTTAAGATCATATTGCTTTACAAACTAAGTGGGAGAGAGAGGGCACATGTTACTTTCTCCTGCCTCTGTCATGGCAAAGGCAGAGAGACCTCTAGCAGAAGGGAACACGTTAGAGGATCATATTTTAAATGCTTGCACTTATTTGCAACCTTTATGCATGTGGGTCATCCCAGGGCATGCAGAAAGAGTCCTACCTTTTCTCAGGCACCCCAAACTCAGGACCCAAGTCAACAAAGCTTTTTACCATGTGCTAATTTTTTAAAATGCAGCTTTGGTGAAACACTTAAGCCCTTGCATTGGGAGATTTGCTGAAGTGGGGCCTATTCACATGAATAAGAGTTAAAAAGTCAGGCTCCATTTTTCACCAATAGCTTATGGTTAGCTCAACTGCACTGGTAAGTCATATTCCTCCAGTGGAGACGCTGGAGTAAATCCATCCTGACTTCTTTATACAACTCTGTCTGTTGTAAACGGTGTTGTGCCTGCTTTACATTGGTATAATGACATCAGGCTCTGATCTACTGCGTTACTTTAAAAATTACACTATTAAATATGTCAGCACTAACAAAAACCTAATTATGACTCTCATTTAACAGGTACTCTCGGATTAACTCCAAATGCACCTAATAATAACAAGGGTATCCCAGCCTGGGCCAATGTCACAGCTGTACCAGTCAGCTTCATGCCTGAGCAAAGGAGTCCTCCTGTGTCCTCTCTGAGCATAAACAGAGGTAAAAGCTACAGTATTTCTCTGCAAAGAAACACCAGACAGCAACACTCATCACCCAATAAAGAAATAAAGGCAATATAACCAAAGTCATTGGGCACTTTGGGAATTTCAGCTTCTGTGACAAGATGCTAAGCTCTATAATGACGGAGGAGTCTATCAGTTGTCCTGATTTTTCTTGTTGAGTTTTCTGAATCGTTGTAAAAGCTGTATCTTCATTTAGGGGCTAGTCCACAAGAGAGTAAATCAACTGCTGTGACTAACTGATGAAGTTACTTCACTGCTGTTGCAGAGGACATCAGTGTGAAAGGTCCTCGAGGCAGCCCCTGCTGAAGGTGTGAGCAGGGCACAATCATGTGCATCCCAAATCACAGCCACCTCAGCCAAATTTTAGCAAATCCATGTAGCGCCCAAGGATTTAGCTTTTCTTTATAAAATACCGAGTCATTTTGACTTCGAATAGATGAACCCGTAAAAATATGCTCTAAGTTACAAGCATGAGATTAGTTTAGATCCTAATAGGATCCCAGCAACCCCATCTTCTGCTGCATGCTTCCCCGAGGCTGAGGCTGCTCACTGGGCTTACCTTCAGCTTCTCTGCAGTAGCAAAGCTAATGTAAAGTTACTGCCATTGTAAATGACAGATGAATGCTCTGTGGTAGATAAAAATCTCTGAATGCACCAATGACTGATGGATCCTGTTAATGCTTGGGCCTTTGCCATAGCTTAGTGCCTACTTAAACAAACCAGCTGTGAGAACCATCGCCTATAAAAGCGGTATAACTACAATAACTCTGGGAGTGTGCCTGTGTGTGGATGTGTGTATTTACGTAGCTATCAAACAAAGAGCTATCAAACTCCTTCTCAGCATAGCTCAAGGGTTAGTCTAAGACTTTGGATAGTCAAGAAACTGCTTGGAAAAGAAGGTAAGCAAGGCAAAGTTACCTGTCCATCTTAAACATGTATTTTGCACTGGAAATTCTTTTTGTTCCTGGAAATGTTGATCAGAACAGAGCTTGGCATCAAGTTGAGGAAGATCAAGCAGTTGGTGAGAATAAGGAAAAATGATTGAGGTCTATATTCAAGAGGTTCAATATATTCAAAAGATTCAAGACATTCAAAAGCTCCTTGACCCCTTGGAGGGTACCTACCCCACCGTTTCGTGTGAAGACATTCCTAGTCAGGGGTCTAGGATTTGTGTAGTGCACAGGAAGAGTTAAATAATTCCAAAAGATGAGGAACACCAGTGAATGAATGGAAGCTGGCCTGGCTATCCCCATAGACAACACTGAGCATGGGGATGTCTCTGCATGTTGACAGGGAGATGCCAACCACCACCAAACCAGCAAGAGCTGGACAGTGCTTTGCACTTCAAGATGAGACTGGAGGCAGCTGCCTTTGGTGATAGGTGCAGGTGTTTGTCTCATTTGAGGCAAATTTTAAAGAACATATGACTTTCAGAGGGGCCCAGTCCCACCAGGGTGTTAAACACACTGTGAGAACAAGTCCTGGATTTTATTCCTCAGGGGAGCTGATAGGCAGGATGTATCTTTACCCAACATCAGTATGGTGGTATGGACTTGTGTCTGAGAGCTTCTTAGTTTGAGAGAGTGATATCCCGGGAGCGTGTCACTTCTAGAAATAGGCAACAGCTGGGCATGGGGGGGTAGATATTAGTTTTGAATAGAGGTGTCACCCAAGTCCTGCTTTCCGTGCCTTAGGTCCTTTCCTGGATCTAGGCCTCAAAGATGTGTCCCTGTCTGTCTGGTGTGCAGATGGGTGCTTGGTCTCACCTGGAGGCTCACTTCCATCATGAAGAAATAAAACTCAGCTTCTAGAACTCCAGGTTGAGCCTATGGCACCCTAGTGTGCATCTGACCGGTTAAACTAATAGTTCACTGCACTTAGCGGTGCTCCTCAAGCCAATAATGTCATGTCCTTTCCTTAAACAGGGGAAGTATATGAGGAGAAAGTGTCTGACGGGCTTTTGTGAGGAGCATCTGAGAACTTCCTTAGCTACTGCAGGGGTGGTAAGGGCCCTCGTCCTACTCTGAGGAGTCCCAAAAAGTGCTTCAAAATCCTCTGAGGAAAGTTTCTCAGTCTTTGTGTCCCTTACCTCTAGGGCAGGTACCAGCCTGCTTCTCACGCCTGTTTCTTTTCTATGTTTCAGTTGACAATGACCCACATTTCATCATATACCTGCCCAAGAGCCAAAGGAACATCTGCTTCAATATCAACTCAGAGCCTGGAAGGATCCTAAACTTGGTTTCTGATCCTGATACAGGTAAGGGAATAAAACACGGTTTACTTTACAGCTCACTTTTCTTCTCTCAGCTCTGAAAGGTGTTCAGAGGGAGCAGGGAAAATGCCTACAGGGATGGCTGCGTGCCAATAGGATTGTGGCCAGCAGGTCGAGGGAAGTGGTTATTTCCCTCCACATCTGGAGTATTGTGTCCAGTTGAGGCTTGCCAGTACAAGAAAGATGTTGACAAGCTGGATCAAATACAGTAGTGGCCATCAAGATGATTATGGGGCTGGAGCACAGGACATATAGGGAGGGACTGAGACAGCTGAGTTTTGTCAATCTTAAGAAAAGAAGACCCACAGTGAATCTTGTTGCTCTCTACAACCACCTAATCAGAAGGTAAAGATGGAGCCTGACACATCTCCAAGATGCATAGCTAAAGGACAAGAGGCAACAGAAACAAGTTGCAATCAGGAGTGAGCTATTAGGAAAAACTTTTTCACTGTGAGGATGGCTAAACACTGGGAAAGGAGCCAAGATAGGTGAGGAAATCTCCATGATAGGTGAGGATTCCCCTCTCTCATTTGTACTTTTAAAGAAGAAAGTGGAAGATAGATACAAAGAGAAATAAAACTGGAGGCATCCCTGGTGGCAGGCAGAAAAAATGTGTAACTGTACTCCCAAAGGAACCAAAGGGAACCAGCTGCTTCTTCTCAGAGGGCTTTACCTATCAGGATTTCTTTAACTTCGGGAATATATGTGAAAAGCGATGAGCATTTGCAGGCAGGTTAAGCTGGGCTGGAAACGTGGTACCATTCCTCCACTGCCCATCTGCCCCATGCTTTTCACAGACAGCAAGGGACTGAATGTCTTATGAATCAGCTCATTCTACCAGCAAGACCTAACATCAATTCCCACCAGATTAATAGGCTAAGGGGTGAACAGTAGCATCAGGATGCGATTTAATAAATTATTCTCTTCTCTTGGCTGGCAAGATGAGAAAAACAGGGGGTCAGAGGGGTTTCTGTTTCTGCTGATCCCACGGTACTCCCTGCTGAGATCAGAACTCCAAGTCTCCAGGTGGTGCTCCAAGATTTAGACAACATCTGCTTCTCTGCTCTTCACAGGAGTTGTGGTCAATGGGCAGCTCGTTGGGGCCAAGAAAACAGAGAATAAGAAACTCAATACATACTTTGGCAAAATTGGTTTTTATTTCAAAAACAAAGGCCTGAAAGTGGAGATCACCACAGAAACGATAACGCTGAAAGACGGGTCTTACGGCATCACGCTGACCTGGTCTGACACGGGGCACATCATTCGGAAACAGTAAGTTGCTGAGCATTCGTTGTCTGCCCTGTGGAAAGCATTTGCAAGGCAGCACTGGACTGACCCAGCTATGGGTGGGATCCAGGCCACAGGGTTCCTACATATGGGCACGTGAATCTTAGCTAGATGTCTGAGCTCCGTTATAGTTAATGAAATTAGGCGGTAGGGCCAAGAGAGCGATTCAGTTGACCAGACACAAGTAGAAAGACATGAATTCCTCTCCCTACTGCTGACTGCGTTAGCCAAGACCAGGATTCAGTTGCCTAAACACAAGCACCTAATGTTATTTGAGATACCTTCAGGGTTTCTGATGTAATGGGAGACATGACTCACATCTGGGAGACCTTCACGTGCACATTAACAGCTAGCAGCCACGTTGGACACCCTACAGCACTGTTTAGGCAACGGAATCACTTCCAAAATCTCCATTCACTGCAGCAAGAGCTGAAATTTGTAGGGTACGATTTGG
This sequence comes from Mycteria americana, assembly GCF_035582795.1. Lineage (NCBI taxonomy): Eukaryota > Metazoa > Chordata > Aves > Ciconiiformes > Ciconiidae > Mycteria > Mycteria americana. Next base: position 5,157,092 of record NC_134365.1, read on the forward strand.
TTGCCTGAGCATGCGCATGAAGTGTCTGTGCTATTAGGCACTGTCCTGCCAGACCTCTGGGTACCACTCCCAAGGCTGTGAGTTTCTGATGGATCCTCTGTCCTATCTGCCAGCCCCGTGCAGTTTTCTGGATGCCCGAGAGCATCTCAATGGGCCCGAGAGCTTCTGTGTGGGCAGCTAAACTGAGTCCTTCCTTTGGTTCATCTCTGCTAGGCTTCTCATATCTGTGAAGAAAGAAAGCAATGTCACTATCACCGTGGGTGATGAGATGTCCTTCATGGTTTTGCTGCACCGTGTGTGGAAGAATCACCCAGTTAATGTTGACTTCCTGGGAATCTACATTCCCCCCGAAAACCAGTTCTCTCCTGCAGCCCACGGGCTGATAGGTAAGGGCTGAGAGTCGGGCGGTGGGAATGGTGGGGCACTAGGAAGGGTTTTTGCTAGATCTTTGAGTGAATTAGTTGGTGTCAGAGTCGGGCGGTGGGAATGGTGGGGCACTAGGAAGGGTTTTTGCTAGATCTTTGAGTGAATTAGTTGGTGTCAGTGTCCTGATGGGGAAGGTGTGAAAATTATTCAAATAGAAAATGGGGGAGATTCCTGTAATGTCCTGGAAGCCCCAAGGACATTGTAGAATATCAGGGACCAAGAGATTATTCCTTGTCCCAGCTGGGGAAGGTGTTTTCAAAACAGGCCTGACTAGACTTGGTGACACTGTGATGGGGCTTTCCCAGCCTGGCTAATCTGCTGCGGGTTGAAAATAGACTGAAACAAACCCCTCAAACCTTCTGTCTGAGAAGAATTCTGTGCAAACATTTGTAATTCAGCTCTCCCTTGAATGACAGCCCTTTTCTGGCAATGGTATAAAACAAAAGCAAGGGCTCAGTTCATAGGGAAAATCAGCCCTCCGAGCCCTGGACCCACCCAAGGCTCCTTTTAAGATGTGGGAATCCTGAGCAGCAGAGGTTGTTTTCCCAAATACTCTTCACAGCTCCAGTCTGCTTTCTTAGAACTTTGCTGGCTCAAAAGCAGAGCTTTTTACCCTCCCAGCGTGGGTGATCCGATAGCGCTGGAGACACGGTGCCCTGTGATCCATGCAGGAGGGGTTTGCCTGCTGCAGCTAGTTTGATTTTCCAAAAGTGCCCGGCAGCAGCTTACATGAGAGCCTCAAAGGTTGGGACACGCAAAGAGCTTTAAACCTCTCTTGATCAGGTCAGTTTACATCTGAACCAGAAGTGTATATCCACCATGAGAGACCTGGGCAAGCTCCAGAGAAACCACAAGCCACCATGGAAGTGAAAGGAAACAAGCTCACTGTTACCAGGTAAGAATAACGTGCTGTATTGCTCTCTTTCTAAATCTGACTTCTTTTTAATGATGTCAATGACTGCAGGCTTATTAAATCTCAAGGATCTCGGGGAGAAACATCCCTCTATTTGCCTTCTGCTAATGACCTGGGTTTAGCTGTTGGCAAAACACTTGGGACAAGTTGAGTTCTTCCGTATTTGTGCATGAGCGGTTCTGTCTGTGCAGCTGCCCAGCATCCGACAGGCCGTGTAGAAGTGCCTGGGACCCCCACAAAAGGACCCGCGAGGTCATAGAACTGTAAAATTCATTGCATTTTGTGGTTGTTTCCACTCTCTGCTGGTGGAAGACATACATCTCGCCACTTTGGCAGAGCAGCACCATGAATGAGCAGGATTATCGATGTCTTCTTGTCTACCTGTCATGCCGTGACCTTCATTTTGGGTGGCCTCTTCCTCACAGGGGGTTGCAGAAGGACTACAGGACGGACCGCGTGCTTGGGACTGATGTGCAGTGCTGGTTTGTGCACAACAGCGGGAAAGGTTTCATAGACGGCCACTACAAAGATTACCTCGTCCCCCACCTGTACAGCTTTCTGAAGAAACCCTGAATGCTCCAACATGAAACCGGTTTCTTACAAAAAATTTTTATCATCTGCTCCTTCATGCCCAAACAACTCTTCCGAACAGCTGTCAGCCTATCAAGCCAGACCGACCGAAGGTGACTTCACCACCATTTGCTTTATAAATGATCAGTGTTTCAAAGCAATGTAACTCCCTTTTCTGTTAAAAAATGAAATCTGTAATAAAGTGACATGCTGGGTTGTAGTAGGTATCTTGCACCTGCCGTGTCTGATTTAGTGGCTATTAAACCCCCATTAAAAATTTCAACCGTTTGGTAATATACATTTCATAGTAGACTCGTAGCAGCACTGTGGCTCCTGCAGCTTGGGTAACACACATGACCAGATTTAATACTTACACTTTTGCTTTTTCAGACTCCTGAAAAAATGTAAGTTCATGCACTGCTGGACTGGGCAAAAAGCAATGGGTTTTTTTAAGCCTAGCCAGGAGGATGTGCATTAGATGTGAAGGAAATCTAACAGAAAAGGAACATGGTCACTGGAATGGGCATCATGAGGAGTCTCCAGTCTTTAAGGGTGGGTTAACCAGTGGTGAGGAATGTCCTTGAAACAGCTGATGCTGTCATATTGCAGGAAAATGAATTAGGTGAGTCTGGGACACCCTCCAGCCTATTTTTTTTGTGAAAATTTCAATGTCACAGTGGAGTTCACACCCAGATATAAATCTCAGAAAGCAGGAAAAATTCAGACTACATAGAATTCACCATCAGTACTAAAAACTTCCCCTCCAGTGGGATCAGCTCCCAAAAGATGCCCTACTCTTCAACAGTATTCAACAATGAATGAGATCAGTAGCGAAACAAATATATATGTGTGTGTACCTAGAGCCAGATTTAAAACTCTGCTTTCAGGCAACTTTAGGAAAAAAAATGTTGGCCAGATTCTTCTCAGCAGCCCTAATCAAGGAAGGGGATTCAAGTAACGTACCTTCCATTCTGAACTTTAGTTTCCTTCACTTATGAACTAAAGGCTGGTACATGATCTTGGTGCATGCCATGGTGTCAGGAGTGAGAGGATTAATGTGTTTTAAGTGTCTCTTCAAAGTAACTCTCAGAAGCATAAGCAACTTCCCTATAAACCATTCATTGCTTCTTTGAACTCATTTATTAGTTTTGGCCTCCACAACATCCTGCAGCAGTGAGTTCCCCAGTGTAACTAGGCCCTGTGGGGGGAGGAAAAACCTGTCAAGTGTGTTTTTAAATCCCCAAATCAATAATTCCACTATCTGTTTCCTAGCTTGTATGTGAATATGAGCAGTGAATAATCATTCTCTGTTCATCTCCACAAGATTCGTAACTTAACATGTCTATTATATTCACTTTAACTTTTCAGGCTCCAGAATTTTAAGTGTAATTAATTATTTTCAGTGATACAGACGCTGTTCTGTTCTTTCACTTATCCTCATTAACCTCCTACATACCTCTTCTCACTCAGTACCTGCTCTTTGAAAGGGCAGAGCTATTAACACAATCCAGGTTGCACAAAGAGCCTGAATTTACAGACAAGTGTGTCTTCTGTCTCCAGCTCCCTTCCTCATAACTCTCCATTCTTTAGATACTGCATGAGTGCTTGATTCTGCCTTGCAGTTACCTCCGGGATCCCTGGAAAGCCATTTGATGTCCTGTGTGAGGTTATTTCAGGCTACTCCAGACAGCAGCTGTTTCACTAAACGTCTGCAGTCTTTCAGTTTTCCTGCAGGGGTCCTCTGGAAACCACAAATCAACAAGACAGTGAACCTCTGAGGCAAGGAAAGGGACAAGGAACAGTGACTTTTGCCTCTAGCGACCTTGAACTTTTAGACTGCGACGTAAGCGATGTGCACATCACGACAGCATCCTGCCCTCTTCAACCCTCAGCCGAGATCTCCGCTGAAGGGTATGGGGGCTATCAGTTTTCTGTCCATCAGGTTCCAGAGAGACACAACCTAGCCAGGGGCAGACTGGACCATCAGGTGACAGTTTGGATTTTGCCTGGGACAACTTGCATCTTTCTTTTACACAAATAAGGCAGTTCACCAGCTGGGCACTTCACTGTGCTCTCTCGTGGATATAAACCAACAGACGCCTCGTGCGTTTAAAAGGCTGATAAGAAATACACTGACCTAAGAAAGGTTTATGTTTATTCCTGAACTGCCTTAGAAATTAAAACATTGTACAAAATGTGACTTTTTAAAAAAAATTTTTAAAGTAATGTTACATCATTTAGCACGAGTAATGTTACTCATGTAGCAGAGCAACAATGGAAGCACAAACAAAGGAAAAGGCTCTGGAAAACCAAAACAGCAATCACCAACTCGTATCTGCACACACTTTGGCTGGCATCCTAGAAACCCCACAAGGAACATCCATCTTGGAGTCCACAGGAAGATAAATTGCATATTAGTATTATTAGGAACCCTGACAAACAAGATGATGGAGGAGTGATGACTTGCATTCTACTATCGCTCATGTGCTAACCAAAAATAAGTTGGTGACAGCACTTAATAAACGAGACCATTCTTACAATATCCAGGAAAATAATCCCTTGCAGCACTGCTACCTTACTGCTATTCTCTTAATCCCTTCCCTTGTTCCTGCAGCCAGAACTCAATTTTGGCTGCAGATTGTGAAATGTGTTGTTTAAACTCCACTGGCTCCGACACACACTGCCTGCCTCAAGCAACTATCTGTAGGTAATTCTCTCTCTTATGGAACTGCTAACATTCTTCAGTAAATAAAATACTCCAGCTTGCAGCTATCTGCTATATTTTACAAAAGGAAATTAAACCAAATATTATAACATAACTTTGATACAGAATCAGATGAAGTATTTCCACTGATAAGATTTCCACAAACATTTTATATAACAAATCCATAGTGATCTTTAAATAAATCCAGTCTGCTTGTGGTTAATTCCTATATACATTATAAATACATACACACACACAATTAAAACCCTGACATGGTAGAGTCTTGTGTCTGCCTGCAAGAAGCCAGAAAGATGTTTTTGGGAACCAAAATCTTCTCTGATCCATGCTTAGCGCCTCAGGCGAGTTTGGAAATGTCTTCGTACTGGATATCTTCAACTCGGCGTCCTTTTAAAGGTCCCTGGAGAATAACATAGTAGAAGAAGTAAGATCAAAATATAAACTTGTTTGTTTGTTGAATTCCCAATAGAGAGCTTAAAGTAAGATAGCTAAAGGGGCTGTATGAAATCTCGCCGCATTTAGACATTTTTCAAGAAGCACAACCAAAGTGAATAGCACTGGAAATCACAGGCATTAGCGTTTTTACTCAGTGCTGCACACAGTAAAAGCACAGCGACTACTTTTCGGTTTCAGTTCTCTGTCCAAAAGCCACGTGTAACTGCACAGGGGATGCATAGCAGAATGCATCCAAAAAACTGGAGGTTTGAGATTTGCTCACGACGCAATGGTTTCTGTTTCATTATTTTCAACCCGACCAGAGAATGTGACAGGGCCTCAACACTGTTCCAGAAATCTTTTCACTTTCAGGACACTTTTTGTCTTAGTTAAAGTCCTTGCAATTTTGAGGCAAACATAAGCAGCTGTTTTGAATTAATTCACTGTGAACTTCTAAGTAGTAAAAGATTTAATTTTGAATACAAACTTCTCACATATAAAAATCCTGGTCACCCTACAATCAATAAGAAAATTCTCACAGACTTCACTGGTTTCCAGGAGTAGTTTCACCCATTTTTAATTTATAGACTCAGAGTTCATGCAGGAAGGGGAAATCTTAACACCTACAAGCATCAGAACTAGAGAAAAACTATCCCTGCTTTCCAAGACCAACATTATCATGATCCTTAGCTCTAATCAAAGCTCCTTCTGTGGTTAGGACATCTGCACAGTCTCTTCTCAAGCAAATTCTCCAGAATCCAATATGGGCTGAGTTCCTGCAGCCCTTCTTTGAATGGGATCCTAACAGGGTCTCCCTCCTGCAAGCCGTGTTTAAGAAATTTGACTTTGAGCCAATATCCTCCCTGCTGTATCAATGAGTTCAAAGATTGGTTTTGCAGAGGAAAACAAAGAAGCAGCCACACAGACATGATGTCATGGCCTAATTTTAGCCCAGAGAAAGGTGATAATGTAAAAAAAAAAAAAAAAACCAAACCCCAAACCAAAAAGCCAACCATAATTGTTAACCATGAACAAGACAACAAATAAGCACATAAAGCCCCACGTTCAGTCTGGAAAAGGCAGGAGAAAATTCCCCTCCTTGCATATTTCACATTTTTTACCTTCCCACAAAATAGTACAACAGCCACATTCAAAATAAACATACAAAATATTTTGCAAGTCTCTTTCAAGTTCAAAACTTGCTAAATTCAGCATCCTGGCATCTTTTTAAAGGCAAACAGCAGAGCATTAGTCTGCAACAGGGGAATATGTGGCTGTTTTCCTACTGGTTGGGAACAGGCGGGGGGTGACCACAGCATTTTGCACACCATAATTCCCCCCTGTAAGACAGGATTAATGATACCATCTTTCTTTGTGAAAGCTCTCCAATGCACAGATAAAAAGCGCTCTACGCAAACGAGATCTTGCAGTGTTTGATACTTACAGAGTCGATGATTATTGTCGCTGAAAACCTCTTTTCATTGATAGATTCCAAGATGCCTTCATTTCCCCTGTAACCACCATTTAATACCATCACTTTCTTGCCTGAAATGAGAAATAGGAAAACAGTTACACAACAGGGCTCCCAACTTCTTTCGATGGAGTTGTGTTCAGCTCCACCGACAGCCGAGGGAGAGAGGGTTTCTCCCAGCAGCTCCAGCAAGCAGCGCGCAGCTTTGCCTTGCAGCCTGCCCATTTCCAAAGCGCACCAAAGTTTACTGCTCCAGGCTACGCTGACTCTGCGGGCAGAAGCCACTGAAACTACATCAGGGAAAGAAGCCAAAGCTATTTCTCCCACATCCCATTCCCTGAGCTAATGGCTCAGTGCACCTCTTTTTTGCCTTCTGTCTCACACAGGCAGTCCCCTCAGGACATCAATCCTAGTACGAGGGTGGGCAGAGCTCACCCACAAGTACCACTGTGCTAAAGAGCACTCACCGACACCATCAACCAGCCCTTCACCAGCTGCAGAAATGCAGAATGCATCAGGTCTGCTGAAAAAACTGTGAATCCCCAAATCCTACGCCCTGTTTCCCCCTATGCTGACATTGTTCTGCTTACTACTACCTTGACCGTTCCCTGAAATACTGGTCAGATGCTACACAAAACATTAGTGTGTACCAGCCAAAGAAATGCCAGTGAACCAAAGAGGAGATGAGGTAAGCTTTGCCAAGTACCCACAGCTATTTGAGGCATGACTTTGGAGGGAAGACACAGGATAAATATGACCAAGGGCTCTGTAGGGCTCTCAGAGATACTTCCTGGCAACTGAAGAGAGATGCTTTCATCTCATCAAATGAACTGATTCCTAAAGCACTTCCGTCTTCTCAGAAAAGAATCTAATTCTTACGAGAAGGGACTGTGAAGACTCAAAGCAGAAGCAGTGTAATAATTCCCTAGAAAGTAACCAGAGGATATTTGGTAAATGATCAGAGTAGCTTACAAAATGCTGTCCCAAGAGCAAGATGGCTCTTGTTATAGTACTTTCAAGTGGATGAATTATAGTTTAAAAGAACTGAAGTATAAGTTTTGCAGTGACAGCTAAGCCGAAAAATGAACAAAACAGCTATACCTGGTGCGGGTATTACAGTTTCCAGATGCGTCTGATCAAGCTTCAGTTTGTCTCCAGAATCAATCATCTTCACAACTGCTGTGTATTTGTCAATCACTTCCTGTTGTGAAAGGCAGAGGCCAATCAGAAAAATAAAAAAAATTCTCTAAACTTACCCTTCAAAATTAACCAACTCAGGACTATGAGTCTGCACTTCTACATTTTCAAAAGCAGCAAGGACTTCTGTGCCGTCCTAAAGGTGTCCAGCTTTCACAAACTGCTGACTAGCCCCACTCTGAAGTTAAGGCTAGATTAAAAGGGCTCCTCTTGAACATCAATGACTCATCTAATTGACCACTAATTTTGTTGGCCTTGTCTGAAGCTTTTGTCAACCTTCGCGTTAGCTATCTTAGCTATTCTCTCAAAGATGGAGAGTAAATTAGAGGCTTCTTTCCCCCATGGGAGGCTAAGCTGGCTGGAAGCCACAGTGACAAGTGGGATACTACCTCTCAATGAGGCGAAATGTCACTGATCATCTTTGCGCCTAGCATAAACCATGTTCAACCTCTCATATTCAGAGCTGAGTGGAAGACAGCCTCTGGGGCTCATAAACCCTCCCAGATATCTATCAAAAAAAGCTGTGATTTTGAGCTCTGTACACTCTAGTCAATCATTCAAAATGCACCTGGGTGTCATCTTTAGCACTCTTGCCAGAGACTGTTGAGCCTTGGACTACCTAGCACATCACTTCACTGGCAGTGGCTAAAAGAAAGCACTTCCAAACAACAGAGCAAGGCTTACAGCCTGAAGATTCTGTATGCAAATCAGATCTTGTTCAAAGGCAGCCTGCAGCTTAAATATCAGTGCAAAACGGACTAGTCTCAGATTAAAATGCAATTGCATTGCTCTTGGTCATATCACATTGACAAAGTGACTATTCTCCAAGATGGACGTGTTAATAGGGACAAACCATGCAGGACAAAACAGTGCTTAAGAAAGGATCACTGAGTAAATTACATTAAACCAATTCAGAGATTCACTCCCTGCCCAGAATAAGTCCCAATACAGTTAAGGTGACGTTTCAGGCCCTGTCAGCGTTGACTTAAGGCTGAACAACTTGCACAATGAAACAAAACTTACTAAGTCATCTGATACCAGAAAAACCTAACCAATGCCACATGCTTCCATTTGCACAATTTACCTTAACAACTGCCTTCTTCTTGTGATACTTCTCTCCAAGCTTTTTTGTTACAATTTTCACAACGATTTCCTGGAAGATTTGAAAGGAGAAAAAAAAATAAAATGCCGAAATATAGAAACAACTACACAGTCTAAACTAATTGCACATTCAGGTCGCTCTGACTCCAACCACAGACTGTACAGCACAGCGCAGGAAGCAACAGCAGTACAGACTCGGCTTTCAGGAATTTGTCTTTATCCTCGAATTATTGCCTCAAAGTAGCATGTCTCAAGACTTTTTTTTGCTTTACAAATACAGTTACACTTGAATTCAGGATATAATGTGACAGCCCACAATGGGTCAAGGGCAGGACTTCTTGATCTAGAAGTCCAGTCAAAAAGTAGAAGCTGAGATGAAGCTCTCAGCTCAAAGGCTGATGTTGACTTCTACATCTCTGTGCGAGTCAACTACTATGCAGAAAGAAGAGGGCTGTAAGTAATATCGTGATTTAAACATGATCTGTAGAGACTCACTGTACCAACTCTTTAATTAGAGAATTCCACCCCATCTGAGATCAGGCATACGATGCTTCAGACTGCAGATCATGCTCAACCAGAAGAGTAATTCCTCCCAGATACTGTAATATTTCACATTTGGCAGCTTGGAAAATAAGAGTGAATTTAGTTTGGAATCTGCTTTTGGATCTTTACACAAATCAATAGCGGGTTTAGAGATGCAGAATTGGTTGTATTTGGTATAATAATAATAATTTTTAAGACACTTACAGGCTGCAACCAGTAGTCTCTTCGAGAAATTCTTTTCTTCTCCTCTTCAAGCTACAGAACAACAACAAATAATCACCATTTACTTCCTCCTTTCACTGCAGCTTTCCCATGCCTTTGAAAAGCTGAACCAATTCTCCAGGCCCACATCAAGTGGGGAATAAAAAAAAAAAACCACCTAAATAAGGGTAAGTCAGTGTGTGCTTGCTGTATAAAAATCAATCTGATGAGATCCAGGAATCCATGATAAAATGATGGAGATTTATATTTGTTTTTTGCCAAGTGTTTCTAGGTATTTTCTTCTCTTCCAAAATCTGTATTCCTTTACTTCCAACATGTCAGTCGTCTGGGGAACAGGCACAGATGAGCAGCAGAAACCAGTTTTAATGGGGAAGTGAAATCATTTTGCCTGATAAGATATGAAAGTCTGAATTCCACATGAACTGAAGGTCTGAGGTCACTTCAAAGGGACGCCCTGGTAAAGTGGACATTGCCAGAGGCATGGGGTTACACAGACACAGATCCTGCATGATTATTACCTCCATAATCTCATCCAGTGCAGATTTCTTCTTTTTCTCTTTGGACTGACCAGAGCTATGAGCTGATTCTTTTCTTTTAACTGCCCCTTCCACCATCTTCAGTGCATTCGGTCCAAGGACACTGCTGGAAGAGTAAGATGGTGTTTTCACAGCAGACCTTACATTGTTTCCTCTACCAAGACGCATTTGAAGAACTGGCTGTGCAAAAAGGCCTGCAAAAAGGCCTAATTTCAGTTGTGCAAGTCACCTTCCAAACCCTGCATGCCTCCTTCGCTAGGACTGCATTTGGCAGCTAGAACTGAGCTCCTTGAGGTGTAAACTCCATGTCCACTGCCGTTTGCTGCTAGCAGTCCAGCAGAATGAAAACAACCTAACAATCAGTTCACCAGTGCAAAAGCAAAGAGTTGATCGGGGACGTGAGTTCAATGGAGAAGACAAAAGCAGGTCTGCAAATAAGGTTTTCAAATTCAAAAGGACAAACTTGTGGCTTTAGAGAAGCCACCTGGACAGAGCAACTCAAACATGGTAGATGTCTAGAACTCCTTCCAGACAGAGATACTTATCCTATGGGGCAATGGGAGAAAACACATGGGAATCTGTAGAAAAGGGCTCCACACCCAGCAAATAAACACCATCTTCACAGTAATACTCAAAACAGGCAAACAGCCTACAAGTTGTGAAAGAAGAGAGCCATCAGCACAAAAAGTTACACCTCGGGGATCAGGGAACATCTAGGTAAAGTGAGAACTGCCTAAAGACAGTTGAGTTAAGCCATTTTTATAAAAGACATTTGAATGTAGTAAAAAAATGTAGGTGTTCTCTCATCCAGAAAGATGAAGAAGGCTGCTGTGAGGTGGACAGTAAAGTAATATTAATATGGCCTTACAACAAATTGCATCTTCTGCCTGTGGTGAGGATGTTGGACATACTAGCAAAGATACGTAAGATACGTAATGAGAATGAAGATACAGAAATGGCAGTAGAAGCAAAATTAAGAGAAAAATTGTATTTCAGAGCAAGTCTGGATAATCTCAATCGCAGAGTTCTAGAAGAAATAGCACATTAAATCACAAATCAAATAGCAAGTACTTAAAATAACATCTCATAAAGGGTAACACACAATTAAAACATAACAACTGCAGTACCTATATTTAAGAAGGAAAACATATCTAGCTGTGAGGTTACTAAGGGATTCCTGGGTGTCAATACTAAAACAAGTATTTTTTAACATATTCATTATGGACCCTGGGACAAAGAGTGAGAGACCACCAACACTGCGGGTGTGTCATCAATATGGAGGACACAAGAAAGAACTGAACACCAGAAGAGACTGGTTTAGCTCAAACCCATCTTTTAAAAAATACAAAATTCAACAGCACATTATGCAAGCTCACATACTTTGGAAAAGTTTACTCTGATTACCTTCTATCTACTGGGAGCTGTTTAAGAACAACAAAAGCAGAAAGGGGTCTGGCTATAATCACAGATGACAGCTACCAGTGTGGACCAGTCATGAAAGAGTCAAATGCAACCCTAGGAAGCATCAAGACAGACAAGCATTAGTGCCTTGTATAAGCCATGGTGACATTTCATTTGCAGCATGCACAAATTCGAGCAGCTCCCCTGTTCAAGATTAGCTGAAACTGGAACAAGGACAAGGAACAGATATTCAGTGGATCAGGGGAATGGGGAAATGAGGCCAGCACCACGCTGGCCTGCTTGTACAGCACAGTGAAGGCTGAGAGACTAAAACTGTTCTCTGCAAATACATTGTCTGAGAAAGCAAACACCAGGGAGAAAAAGAACTATTTATGTTAAACGCCCCTACCAACATGAAAGCAACTGGTATAAACCGGCCATGACTACCTTTACGTGGGAAATTATAGACAAGGTCCTAACCATCAGAGCAAACAGGTTTTGAAGGATCTTCCCTTGGGATTATAGGACTGGGGAGACCCTAACTGTGTACAATGGAGGTTGATCAGTGCGCAGACAGGACTGTACGCTGGTACACTTGCAGTACTGCAGACAGGAGTCAGTGACCTTGATAGTAGCTTCTGCTCATTCCTTAATTAGAACTAATTCTAATCTTACTTGTCCACTGAGTGAGTTAAGCAGGGATTTGAGGATGTAAGTTCTTGAGGGAAAAAAGTAAGCCCAGGGGTTCCAGTTTGCTCAAGGACAGTTAGCATTAGAAGCCATGCCTACAGTGGCAGTGGTGACTCCTAGTTTCATGTCACTTATGCAGATGTTCAAGGGAAGGCACACCTCCACTCTCACTCCCCTTCTCAGCAAGGCTCCAACTCCATCTCTGTACCCAACTACCAGCATCCCCATGCCCTCAAAACTCTACCATCTGCTACCTATGATCTCCTGGTCCTATTTCTACTCCCCACTCAGGAAATACAAGTGCCAGGTTTCTGTAGCTTGTGCTGTGAGGACAGAAGGTGGGAAGCCAGGAAGTCCTACTGCACACTGCGCTGGGGTACTGGACATCAGGTTGAACTCAACTGATCCTCAACAGCAGCCAACAGCTGCAGAACATACCTTTATGCTGACACAGGGAAGCGGCTTCCATATATGACTCTGAAGCAATTCCTGTATCACCAGTGACATATAAACCACCATCTGGTCACTTTACCATGAAGTGGGTATTCTAATTTTGCTTCTACACTACCATTACAAAGTTTACAGACAAGTATCTCTCATATGCTATGAAAAAATTAGACTACTTGATATATGATTTCACATTCAGCCAAATTTTAGCAAGCACCTTAAGTATTTCTCACTGAAACTATTCAAGTGAATGTCTGAATTAAGTTTCAGACTCACCTTAAGCACAACTCAATGCTTAGGGATAATTTACAAGTTTTCCTCAAAGCCTGAAATCTGCATCTATTATTGCAAAAAACTACTTTATTGTCTCATTTTCTGCCTGGCATATCTCCCATCAGATACCTTATCTAAGAGCTGAGCTTGTGGTGAGAGAAAAGCTTTCGTTTTACCTGCAATACATTTAATTACAGTATTGCCTCACATGAAAAGATGTACTGCTCATCAAACAGTTTCACAGACTGCTATAAGTCAGTATTGTTTGCATTATTGATTCCTTTTGTCCTGCGTTGCTCGTGGTTATATGATGACAATTAAATTCATGAGCTTTAGAAAGATTTACATCAGGTAGATTCAGCTTCTTAAATGATGATCAGAGAAAGTATTACATCCAATTAGACAAGGCAGTCAAACCTTTTAGGAACCAAATTAACAAGTCATGAATACCCATTCATAGAAGGCAGCTGGGACTAGATGGCATTCACTTCAAACGCTTTGACTAGATCCCTTATCCACCCTTTCACATAACAGTATCTTCTCAGAGGAACCTCTAACTGCTTATTACTTTATGGGCATCTGCCATGAACCATAGTGAATTCAAGAAGGCTCCTCACAGCACACATTTAAGATATACCCATTCATCCATTTTAAATACAAAAGAAACCATGAAGTCACCTAGTACCCCCTCCTGAATAACATGACAGGATGAGATATTAGATTCCAAATATTTCAGGACAAGATACATCTCCCTGCCCATACAATTATCATTGTCATGTAAGTGCTTTGCAACAGTAAGGGTTGGCCTTAAATTCTTTTCTCACCTTGTTTTAGAAGATGCTGCTATTGAAGTACTTGCTCCTTTGTTTAAATTAAACGCAACTAAAAAATAAAGAGACATTACTCTATTTCTATCTTTAAAAATAACTGCATTGAAGGATGTTACAATTTTAAAAATCTGCAAACGGAAAAGATCATAAATTTGAAAATATTTACTAATCTATGTTTTGGTTCAGCTTTTAAAATAAATTACTTTAAACTTTATAAGAAAGAATACTCTGTATTTCCATATTCCAGTGCTCTTTATAAATGATCTCAAAGCACTTTATGAAGCACCAAGCGGACCTCAGTGCTCCTCTCGTTTTAATCACAAAATAAGCTTCAGTAGGTTCTAGAAAATTACATATATCAAAATCTGGTTACCTTTTTCTTCTTCATTTTCTCTGTTCAGTTCAGTATAGACTGGCTTTTCCTGCCAAAAACACACAAAACACATTTCAAGAGTCAAACAGAAAACCGAGCCAAGATATCATTTTTTGGTGATCATGGATTAGCTCAGTTTTACAGACTACTGCAAGATTATTAAAGTAACTGTAATATTCAACCTGGATTGATTCATAGAAGATTATAAATTGAAAACATTATCTCATTACAGGCTCCTGTGCAAAATTCTCTAATTAACACTCTCTACAGAGATGCTGTCTAAACTTGCTTGATTCCAGCATGAAAGGAAAGTGGCCTTACTGTAGCAGTTTCCTCTGTTTGAACCAGCATGATTAGACTGGTTTCTGGACAGACTGATAACTCAAAGAAGGAAATTCTGGAATCTTTCCAAATTTTTAGCACCGAAGGCTCAGACCATTTAAATTTCAATTAGTTTTAAATTAAGAAAAAGATAATTGTTTACAACAGCGTTTCAATGTACCTATCAATACCCAAGATCAAATGGGAGGTTCCAGTCCCAGGCAACAACGTGTATGGAAGTCATGGAATGACGCCAAATAAACAGATCCCAAATACCACATGAGCACTATCAAAATAAAACTTTTCACTATGTGGATTTGATGTCAGCCCCCCCCCAGTTATTTATCTCGGCCTCCCCACTGCACAAGGCACTTGTTACTTGCAGACCTAAAAGTTGTGAAATACCATAAATGAAGACAAGTCATGCTGGTTACTGTATTGTTTACTCTCCCTTCCTAAATTCAAGAGTGATTTTAAAATCACTAATTACTTGAAGAGCAGTAATTATTACTCCTTTAGTACTAAAGCAAGCCAGGTACAAAGTAACTCCAAGTTTTCCTCCAAAGCAGGTTATAATCTAAGATAACTGTATAGCAGAAAATTCAGAACACAAGTGAACTGATATGGTGATTCAAGTATGGAAGAAGACAGTCTAAATCAAAGCCTGAAATGGCCAGGATCAGACCCTAGGGCCACAGGACACAACTCTAGTAGATTTCAAAATCACATAAAATCTAAAAGGAGCTGAAACCTCTTGCTTTCTTTTATTTATTTATTTTTTGAAACTGTGATTCCATAGAGGACCTTGATGTTCATCAGCTGTAAAAACCACCAGCAAGTTGGCTCGTCAAGGAAGTGTAACAAGTTGCAATTTCAACAGAAACAAGTTAGTCAAGGCTGTTATCAGAAGTATCTGGGAGAAGACTATTCCTGGTGGCTTAGAAAAGAACAGCAAGGCAGCCAAATATGCCCACTGTTTCCCAGTTTGAACTGGTGATGAGCATGTAACCTGAAGCATGAAGCTTACTCATCACCTTCTAACTGACTGCAAAGGAAATACCAGTGCAAGGATCCCAGCAGCATCGAATTCACCATTAACTTAAGCAAGAGGAGTTTTGAGCTGAAGGTTGACATACAGTGCAATTTTCCTCACCAGTTCTTTCCCCTCCAAACCTCTTCTCACTTGTTGTTCAATGAATTTAGCAGTTTTTTCTTCATCATCAAGGTCCTGTTTCTTCTTCCTCTCTTGTTCTTGTTGCCTGCGAATAGTCTCTGGGTCCCTATCAATATATTGAATATACCAGCCTTTTGGAGTCTCATCAACCTTGCAAAGACCTAAAAAGTCAATGCAAGATAAAGTAAGATTAATACTCACAAAAGCAAGTAAGGGACAAAGAAAATATCAAGATCATTTTCACAGTCTACGTTCACTATAACAATGCAGATACTTTACCAGAGACAATGTACCCCTTACTGGCCTGGTAAAATTGACTTTGAATTATCTTTAGTATCTGTTTCTGCCCTTCAGCTAGCCGGTTCTATTTGGAAATTGGCCAGAGTACATAATAAAGTGGAGTGTTTTATAATACTTTCCCTACTGAAGAAAATGTTTCCTTCCCACTGTTTTAACAAGGAAGAAAACAGAAATCTAACATATATAAACAATACACACTAATAGCATCATACTAGAGGAAACTTTACTATGCTATGCTATTGTTACTAACTCTCGCTAGAGTGACTTTTCAAACGCTATATGACTCATGAATGTATCCTGTAGGACACAGGCAATCGGAGCCAAAGTAAACTTTCTGTCATACCACAGTGCCATTTAATCTCTCTTTCCTCCCGCTGAACACGAAACTGCAGATCTCAAGTTTTAACCCTTTCCCTAGGCCAGAAATGAAAATGACTGCTTGCTTCTTGTCACCTTAAATATGGAAGGATTCTGTAGTCATAGGAAATGTTCTATCATTGTTTTTAATTTTTAAATGGCAACTGTTGGAAGTTGATTTAGAATTCAGCAATACCTTCAGTAAATATAGACCAACAGATGAAACAAGGAAAGGTTCATGACTGACGCACTTATCCCAGACTTCTGACATTTTTCATAAGCAAATTCCTAATGGTTAGCCCAGAAATACGTTTGGACATCTGTTAATATATATACAGAGGGGAGGGGAAGAAAGAGAAAGGAAACGGGAGAACTAACATAAATGTTTACTGATCACTTATCAGCAATGCAATTACCCAATAATTTTAAAACTTCCCAACCCTGAGCAACTACATTTACCTTCTCTCCCCAGCCATTTAGTAAAATCAGTCAGCGTCTCCCACTGTGTGGCGTTCATGTGGATGTGTTCTCGATGACTGATATATTCATTGTACACAATATTATTGTGAACTCTCTTTGTTCCTGAAATACAGAATTATTATTATTATTAATATAAATACAGGACCTAGGAGAAAGCAACCAAAACTTCTTGCACTGAACTAATAAAAGACATTAAAAACAAAACAAACAAGCAAACAAACAGTAAAATATTTACCAAATCGCCTCCTGAGCAGTTCTAGGAAATCATTTCGGAACTCCCTCAGGGAATAAAAAGAAAGTATTTTAGTAAAACTTGAATGATTACAAAGCAATTTTCTGTTGTCATTAACAATGAAATATCTGCAGTATAAAAATGAGTATTCTTTTGAACTGAGCATAATGAAACTCAGACGCTCATTTCCCTTTTTCAGTAAAGTAGCATTAAATGCAGTATGTGTGCACAAAGAAACACAATATGGTACCTGCACATACAAGTTAAATGTTCAAAAGGATAATACCCCTTCAAAGGGATAAAATGGAAAGAACGAAATCTAAACACTTCCCACTAATTGCTGGTATTTCATTACCAGGTATCTTCCCAGGTTGACTGACACAAAACACACGGCAGGACAAAGGGCAGCAGTGGCAGACGGGGTAGATTGATCACTCATCTCACTGCTAATTCAAGGGCTTGAGTATAAAGCCTCGCTCCAGACTCCTGCTGAAGACAGCTCCAGTCAACCCAGCTGTCACGTAGGTCAGCTGGACAAAGGACTGGGGGAAACTGTGGGACGTTAGTCACACCTCTGACTTGTTATCTCTCCGTAATGGTTCTTTCAGCTCTTTGTAACTCTGCGTGTGTGGCAGTCGCTTAGCTGGGGCAGAACGGTGAGGTACTTTGTAACATAGAGCAACTTAAAACAGGACTCAGACACAGGATAAAACGGTCAAATTTGATTAAACGTCATGGCTCCCTGAAAGCTTTAACATGCGTTCAAAAGTGACATCGCCTAAATTTTCAAATTGCCATTAAAAAAAGAGCTGACGCTAAAATGTATCAGGATAAAGTGTCCTCAGTGCGACATGATTGGGTCTTAGAGGTACAGCTACGCAGATGTGATACAGGAATGAAGGCTTGGGTAAGAATATATAGGAAACTTACTCAGAAAAGTAATCCATGAATTGCTGAGGATTTTCAGAAGCCAGCAGCAATTGCCTCTGGTGGGACTCAGACATGCAATGACATTTGAAGCCGTTCTATAAAACAACAATAAATACTTTGTCTGTCTTTGTCTCAATTTGCCACACTCGCACAGCTGAAGAGTATTAAAAATAACGTTTTGTAAGTTAAGTTTCCTGGAGGCTCCACAGAAAACACCTTAACTCAGCCACAGCTTACATGGGGTGGTTGTTCCTCCTGACCGGGCAAGACAGAAACAAAACTCTTCCTGACGCCAAGAGCCTTAAGACGAACTGTGAAAGGGGTTACAAGACAGGACATTCCAGCAGTCCTCTTTGTCCCTTGCGGAATGGGATAGATGTGGCACCACCCAGGTCCACCCAGGACCCATCCAGGTGCTTGTGCGAG
The DNA here is from genome assembly GCF_035582795.1 of Mycteria americana. NCBI lineage: Eukaryota > Metazoa > Chordata > Aves > Ciconiiformes > Ciconiidae > Mycteria > Mycteria americana. The sequence goes on from NC_134365.1 coordinate 5,175,462, forward strand.
AGCACTGGAAATGTTTGCTGGCTCCCTACCTGACCAACACTGATGCCAAATGTGTGTAAGGAGGGGATGGTGTCCTGGGAGCGCTCAAGCTAGGGACTGCGATAGTTGGGCCACCTCTGGCACAGGTTTGAACTCATCAGAGCTCCCCAAAAAGCACCCAGACATAGGATGTTTGACTGCATCCTTTTTTTGTCTAATATAATGCTCTTTCATTACAATATGATTAAATCTACAGCAAATTTCATTCCACGGGAGCCCCATCCCCCCTTACAAAAAGATCTGGTTGTAACGCAGTGAAGCTTTTTTGCTTGTAGACACTGGGAAGAGAATAGGATTTGAGCTTCTTGGATGAAAGGGAGAGGGGGGCAGAAACAGCTGAAGAACGAGACAATTAAACCTCCACAGGATGCTTTACTTCTCTAAGGCACATTAAAGCAGCTGTTAATGGAGAATGGAAAACTAAAAGCACAGTTAGGCCAAGTGGAGGTACTTTTGGAGCACAACTCTGGTGGACATCAGGAAGAAGAGGACACATCCCACAAGCATCTGGGTCCAAGTAAATAGACAAGTGAAAAGAAGAGGGGGAAGCTTTAGAGAAAAAGCATCTCTTCATAACAGGAGACGACGGGAAGAAACCAAGACAGAATCAGAAGGAAGGAGTCCTCAGTACAAGAAAGACATGGACCTGTTGCAGCGGGTCCAGAGGAGGGCCACAAAAATGATCAGAGGGATGTCACCCTGCTATCAGAGGATATCACCCTTCACTTCTGCTACGAGGAAAGGCTGAGAGAGTTGGGGTTGTTCAGCCTGAAGAGAAGGCTCCAGGGAGACCTTATAGCAGCCTTCCAGTACCTGAAAGGGGGCTGATAAGAAGGATGCAGCCAAACATTCTGGCAGGGCCTGCTGCAATAGGACAAGGGGTAACGGTTTTAAACTAAAAGAGGGTAGATTCAGACCAGATAGAAGTTAGAAATTTTTTACAATGAGGGTGGTGAAACACTGGCACAGGTTGTCCAGAGAGGTGGTAGATGCCCCATCCCTGGAAACATTCAAGGTCAGGTTGGACGGGGCTCTGAGCAACCTATCTAGTTGAAAATGTCCCTGCTCATTGCAGGGGGGTTGGACTAAATGAACTTTAAAGGTCCCTTCCAACCCAAACCATTCTATGATTCTAAGATTCTATGAGAAGAGACCTCATGGAGCACCAGATGTACATCCCCTTGGGCATGTCGCTGCACCCACCCTGTCCCCAAGGGAATTCATGGCTACCCTCAATTCCCCTCTAAGGTGGATGGGAGCCACCTAACTCTTAACTCCATCGACCTCTCAAGCTGTGTCTAAGGGAATCACCCCTCCAGGGGGTTTGGGGCCACCCTGTGCTCCCTCTCAGCCTGGGTTGATCAGTGACCCTGCAGGGGATTGAATGTCCCCAAAGACAGATCAGGGCCAACACACTTTCTCCAAAGTAGATGAGGACTTCCCATGGCGGATACCAAATGCATCGCCCCACCCCCAGCAATTGGGAACCCTCCACGTCCCACCAATCTGCTCCCAAGGGGACCATGGACCATACAAGAGGGATTGGGGACCCCCAAAGGAGAATAAAGGCCCTCTCCAATGCTTCCCCAAAGAGAGTCAGAGCTTCCCGTCCTCTGAGCAAGCGAGGCCAGTATGCTCCCTAGAAGGACTGCACTCCACAGACAGGATCAGAGGCCCCACAAGATGACTGGGGACACTTACAAGGGGCGTCTGGGCCAGCCCTGTACCCCCCACAAGGGAACTGGGGAACCCTACAAGGTTATGAGGCCACATGCTCCCTAAGGCGATCGCTGCCCCCAACAAGAGGGTTGGGGACCGCAACGAGGGCGATCGGAGCCCCTCCGTATGCCCCTCAATGGCACTGCGGACGCTTACAAGGGGGATCGGAGCCCCCACAAGGCGATTGGGGACCCCAACCGCGGGGATCTGATGCCCCTGTGTATCCCCAGGAGAACCGCCCCCCTCAAGGAGAATGGGCTTCCCTACAAGGGGGTCAGAGCCCCCCGTGCCCTCTCATGGAGGATCGCCCTCCGTCCCCGAGAGATCCAGGCCCGGCCACCGCCGGGGCGAGCTTACCTCATCGCGGCACTGCTTCTGGCACATCTGGCAGTACCAGCGCAGCTTCTGCAGCCCCTTGGACTTGATGCGGTTGGCGATGGCCTTGGGGCTGAGAAAATCCGACTTCCCCATAGCGGCGGCGCTGACTCTCCGCCACCCCTCTCCCTCTCCCTCTCCCTCTCCCTCTCCCTGCCCCCGCCGGAAGCGGCCGGCCTCGCCCCCGGAAGCACTTCCCGCCACCCGCCGGGCCCGGCTGCGCGCATGCGCGGTGCGGGAGCGCTGACCTTCAGCGGGGCTGTGGTGGAGGCGCCGCCATGTTCGCTCGGGGGGCTGCCGTCGCGCTTTACCAGCCGCAATGGTAACGGGCGGGGGTGCGGGCTGGGAGGGGCCCTGTGGGGACGGGGGAGATGCGTCCCGGTGGTGGGGGCAAGCGGCGGGGCGGCCCCGCGGGGCGGCCGGGCGGCTGGGGCCGGCCCCGGGGGGCTGAGGGGCCGACGCTCCCCTCGGCCGGCGGCGCCCAGGGGTAGTGGGGTCGCCGTCCGGCCCAGCCCCTGAGATGCTGTGGGCTGTGGTGTGGCTGGAGGAGCGGTGACTGTGAGGCTGAGGGGAAGCGGGCTCCCGGGGGCACGGCGGTGACCTGCCGGGGACGAAGGCTCCGTTCTCTCAGCCGCGGCTCTGTGGGTGGGGGTGAGGGGGAGACGGGAGCTCGTAGGGAAAGGGCGCTCAGCCCCGGGGGGTCAATGGGTGAGGCAGGAGGACTGAAAAGGACAGCTTCGTAGGTGACAGGCGGTGCGAGGAGATTCTGCTCTTGTCAGGAAACGTTATAGCCTCCTCTGCTTCGTTTTAATAGTTTTTAAAAAACAGTTAGGGTTTTTGAATGTTGTACTTTTCTGATGCCTTGTTGTCTGGCCCCCGTTTACATCGTGCCATTATCCCCGGCAGTGGGTAATGTGTTGAGTGACATAGGGGATGAGGGAAAGGATGGAAGGTATGCATGCAAGGCACGGTTTAGAGTGGCTTGTCCTTGCTATAGGTGCTTTTTAAGAAACAGCAGTTCTTAAATTGTCATGCTTCTGAAAGGGACCTGCCCTTGATAGGTGTTGGTTTTCTGGAGAACTAGTGAACTATCATAATTTCTCCTGCATTCATTTTCAGGGGCCAAGTCAGGAATATGGCAACTCTAAAAGACAGTAAGTACTGCTTTTGTTTGCTTTTGAGGGAGGGAAAGTGTTGCAGGAAAACCATATGTTAAAATATAATTTAGGTTAGCCTCTGTTGGATAAACCAATTGTGATACACCATAACCTGTGCCTCCAGCACTTCTTATATTAACAAGTGTCCTTCAGAAAAGGCATTGCTTAAAATGTTTTTAGCGCAAATTTAGATGTCATTTCAGCAAAGCGATAGAGTTTTACTCAAACATATTTTAAAAATAACTTATTTACTAAAACAGATTTTTGCTCACCTTTTGTCTATAGGACACCTATTTTGTTTTCTTTTTGCATCAGTATTTTTATGAATCTCATTTTGCCACAAACTAAACAGAGGAGGAAGTTTATTCTGTGTCTTTATAGTATGGGGTCTTTTATTTGTTTCCTCCCCTTGTCATCTGGGAAAAGATGACAATATGCCTCAAAGGATATATTTGTGAAACAGGTAGAAGTGGAAGGAAAGAGAATAGTAAATAGATCTTATGTTGGGCTAAATATTACATAAATGTTATGTCTGGGGAAAAAGACATACCTGTTGTAAAGATGCGTTTTGGTTAACCAGATTACTACTCTTACTGCTTTCTTACTGAAAATACTAAGGGCATGTCTTTTATGAGGTTTATTTGTGCATTGTTTGTTTATTTTTTTTCTTTGAGGAACTTGGCAAGATATTTTTGGATGGCTGTTGCTAGCATTTTATTGCTTGTTTTTGATGTCGTTATGCCCAGTACAGCCCATGACCTTCAACTATTAACCTTGTAGTTACCAGGCGCTTGAAGTCCATCAAGAACATTCAGAAAATTACAAAGTCCATGAAGATGGTTTCTGCAGCAAAATATGCAAGAGCTGAGAGGGAGCTGAAGCCTGCTAGAGTCTACGGAACAGGAGCACTGGGTGAGAGAAGACTCTTGAACTGTGTGATGTGGGAACAGAAGAGGAAGGTTTTCATGCTGGTGATAAAATGCCTAGACTTTTTTTAACTTTTTGGTAGATTTTTTCCAAAAGAATTTGTGTTTCTAGGCCAATGTCACCTTGAGTATTCCGTATAAGTAATTTATGGATAGCTGTTTTTAAGAGTTCTAATGTGAAATTCATTATGATTTCTGGTAACTTTTTTAACTTTGTGTGATTGGTTTTGTTAGTCATAAAAGCACCACAGCTCAGAATTTCTGGCCTGCTTCTATCTGTTAATGGAATTGTGTCCTATCTCTGTAGCACCTACAGCTACTGCCAAACTTCCTTGTGAACTCTTGGGCTGCACTCATGCTCCTGAGGCAGTGGACTTGCACAGTGAACTTAACTAAGTAATGACACTGATTGTGTGATATCCGATGCAGAGATGTGGGTGGCTTTGAATTGTTTCTTTGTCACCTCTGGTCAGATAACGTGCACACTTGAATGATTGTGAGGGAGATAAAATTCATCTGCCTGTGATTTGGAACCCCTTTAGAAATCACTTTAGTTAGAATAAGTCAGAGGTATTTTGATATGACCTATTTGCTTCCTAGCACCCTTGAATAATTACCCTTTTCTTTTTTTCTTTTTTTTTTTTTTTTTTTTAGCTCTCTATGAGAAGGCAGAAATAAAGGCACCTGAGGACAAGAAGAAGCACCTCCTTATTGGTGTGTCCTCTGACCGAGGTCTGTGTGGTGCTATCCACACGTCTATTGCTAAAACCTTGAAGAACGAGATTACCAACCTCTCAAATGCAGGGAAAGAAGTTATGGTGGTTGGAGTAGGTGACAAGATCAGAGGCCTGCTTCAGAGGTAAGAAGGGTTTGGTTTGGTGGTTTGGTTTGTTTTCTGTGGTAGAAATTTCAAGACTGCTCAGAAAGCTGTGTGGCATTCGCAGGCGATTGCATTTAATGGTGCTGTGCTAAGTTCAAGCTCCTTTAAAAAAAGAAAATCTGCAGATATGCTAAAAGGGGTTTTGATCGTCTGGACATTCATGAAACTGCTGCACAGCACTATTATATTTTGAAATAAAAGTCTAAGAGCTAGCAACACTAGCTCTGTGTCGTGGTTTAGCCCCAGACGGCAACTAAGCACCACGCAGCTGCTCGCTCACTCCCCCCGCGGTGGGATGGGGAAGAGAATTGGAAGAGTAAAAGTGGGAACACTCGTGGGTTGAGATAAGGACAGTTTAATAGGGAAAGCAAAAGCCCCGCGCGCGAGCAAAGCGAAGCAAGGAATTCATTCACTACTTCCCATGGTCAGGCAGGTGTTCAGCCATCTCCAGGAAAGCAGGGCTCCATCACGTGTAATGGTTACTTGGGAAGACAAACACCATCACTCTGAATATCCCCCCCTTCCTTCTGCTTGCCCAGCTTTATATACTGAGCATGATGCCATATGGTATGGAATAGCTCTTTGGTCAGTTTGGATCAACAATCCTGGCTGTGTCCCCTCCCAGCTTCTTGAGTACCTGGCAGAGCATGGGGAGCTGAAAAAAAAGTCCTTGACCAGTGTAAATACCACTTAGCAACAGCCAAAACATCAGCGTGTTATCAATATTATTCTCATACTAAAACCCAAAACACAGCACTACACCAGCCACTAGGAAGGAAATCAACTCTATCCCAGCCAAAACCAGGACACTCTGTTACAAGTGTGTGTTTATCATTGAAGCTCTCGTAATAATTTAACTAAAAAAAAGCAACATTTCTCTCAGACCCTAACTCAATAAAATACTTAGTTCTGAACACTAGTAAGTTACAAAAGTAAGTAAGTCTTGCTGCCACACAGTTGTACATTAGAGCATCCACTTGTTCTAACACAGATTTGATATGACTGCAGGACACATGGCAATTACTTGCTGCTGACATTCAAAGAAGTGGGACGGAGACCTCCAAGCTTTGGAGATGCTTCAGTCATTGCCTCCGAGTTGTTAAACTCTGGGTATGAATTTGATGAAGGCTCTGTCATCTACAATCGATTCAGGTAAGAGTAAACTGAAACTGCACTGGAAAAATATTGGGTAGAAGGCTTCAAACAGCACGTTGGCCCAATGAAGTAATATGAAAACTGACTGTGAATTGTCACGTTTACTTTATTTCTTGAGGAGGGAGTGCGTTTTGTTGTATGTGAAGAGCCATTGGTTGTTTTTTAATAGCTGTGGTTGGAATTCTCTTTTTACTTTTATAGTGGGTGCTGTTACATTTACACAGTCAGCTCGTCGTTATATCCACGTGGTATCTGAGATCTCTTCATCGGGATTATCGCAGAACTTTGTGGAATTGGAAGGCCAGAAGTCGTCCATTCTAATTTGCTTTTAAACACTCAATTTAGGGTTAGTTGAACTGAAGACCCTGTTACGCTCTTTTTATACAGGTCTGTCATCTCCTACAAAACTGATGAAAAACCGATCTTCTCCCTCGAAACAGTTGCTGGTTCTGGTAAGTAGTGAACTAGAAACCACCGGTTATGTGAAGTGATAAATCACAGAAAAAGTACTCTGAACATGGGAATATGGTATTAAAACATCTTATTATGCTGTTATGATACATGTGTCATAAGTTTACCAGGTTGTTTTATCATGGCAGTCCAAGGCTGTCCTCTCAAGGTGCTGTGGGGCAGGGAGGTTAAAAAGAAAGATCCTACTAATTTTGGGTTGAGATTCTCTCTCAAGCAAGAATTGTGCATATGCCAAACTCTGTCAGTTCAAGTGTCTTCAGCACTGAACGGCCTGGGCATTGAGTCACTTCGCACTACTCAAGAAAAATACCCCAGAATGTTTCTGCAACATTGTATGGGAAGATTAAACATAAGACACCAATAATGTATTTGGCCTTGGTCAGAATCTGACTTCCCTAGTAGTAAATTGAATGAAAACATGTAAAATACTTAACCTCTCTGCTGCTTAAAGTTTTGTTATGAAAGTACACATAGTACATAGAGAAAACCCCTCCATGCTGCCTTAAATAGAGAAACAGGCTAGCCTTGTAGTCTTCCGCATGGCATTGTATTGTTTTGCTAGAAGTAGTATATCTTGGATTTCTCTTAAGTCCGTTCTTCCATATTTTACAGAAAGCCTAAGTATCTATGATGATATTGATGCTGATGTGCTGAGAAACTACCAGGAATTTACACTAGCAAATATTCTGTACTACTCCCTGAAAGAATCCACCACCAGTGAGCAGAGTGCTAGGATGACTGCCATGGACAACGCTAGCAAAAATGCTTGTAAGTCTACACTGTGGGCTTCCCAGGATGTCAGTAGGTTAGCATGAAAGTACTGACCTCCCTTTGTGTAATTCTTTGCTTCCAAAATGATAAGAAATGAGCTGGTTTCTCTCTTAATTCCAGTTTGAGTCTGTTTTTTGAGCCAGTTCTACTGGGATTCACAAAACATGTGAACCTTATTTAGTCCCTGAAAAGAGGGATTGCTGTCAAATATATGAGAAACAAGACTAGGTAACTGGAAGTGAAGTAATAGATTCTTTAATAAGAATATGAAATATTAAACTAATCATGTAATGGCCAAAAATTCTTTATGCTTTTCTCATGTGGCTGGTCTGAGGATTTCCAAAATTTTTATAAACCTGTACCTGCTTGTGAGCCCGATGTAATTAGTACTGCACCAATTTAAAGGTGGGGAAACTGAAACAATGATTAAATACTTTACCACCTGTCAATCAACAAGTTGAGTATGTACAAGTATTGCTTGGAAGGTGTCCAAGCGGAGTGCAGTGCAGAGAGTATGCAGTTGGTATTAGTGGGAGACAGCTAATAGCTTTTGATGTGGCACGGTGATAAGACTTCAGTCCTGAGCAGGCAGTGGTGCATAAAGGATACTGGTGACTGAGTGAAGCTGATGTGATGTGCAGTTGGGCTACCCGGAACTGTAAGTATGGCTCTCTGCTGACTGCCTTATCTTGAGAGAAAGAGATGATACCTTCTGCATTTAAAAAAACCCTTTGAAGAAAAAAATTTTCAAAAAAGTCTGTCTCCCTTTGCCAGAACAGCAGTAACTTGAAGGAAATACCAATGTAGTTAATTGACACAGAAATCTAATTTAAAAGCAGATAGCTCATGCTTGTCTTATGTTAAAATAGTGATGTCATCCCATGGTATTTACTAGTCTGTCAGCTGTTATTCAGATGTTTAACTCTGATGCCGCAAGCCAAATTACCAAGTTCCTGGATTGTCTACTAGTAGTGTTATCTGTAGGGGGGAAAAAAAAAATGAGAAGTGCAGTAAGCCTCTTGATCGCTTGCATGGATTTACAAGACTGGTATTCTGTTCGTACAGCTTCTCTGTATCTGTATTTGAATAGTTATTATATGTTTAAATTCCAATCTTAATTTTTTCTAGCCGAGATGATTGACAAATTGACCTTGACATTCAACCGTACCCGTCAAGCCGTCATTACCAAGGAGCTTATTGAAATTATCTCTGGTGCTGCTGCTCTGTGAGTACCTGTACAAATGTGAAATAGAAGTTGCTCCAAAGTCATGTAATGCTTGTATGTCCTGCTTCAGTCAGGTTAACGGGGAAGGTTAGGGCACGTAGGTCCTAAAACTGAAGAGAAGACAGTCCATGGCATGACTCCCAAGTGTTTCAGCTTGCGCAGTTCTACTAACAAGTGTGAAGTTTGGCAGTCTTTTTTTGGCCAGATGAAGTTAAAAAGCTGGTAAAATAGATCTTTAGCCTCAACACACATCCTTGCCTGAACAGGCGGTGGTTTTCCTCCTTTTTAAAGGCTTTTGAGTGGATTTTCCCCCACCTCCCTCCTACCTGGGCTTCTCCTACTCTGTTTGCTCAAACAGCCCAGTGGTGTTGGATGGGGGAGAGCAACTCGGGTGACTGAAATGCTTTTGGGTAAATCGGCTTGTGGTTGGTGTTCAGAAGCTGAGAGTTTGGGGGTGGCGTTGGAAGAAGGAGGGGGTTTCCAGAGTCTGTTGATACTGAATGTGTATTTTACTTTAAGATCGGTATTTTGCTTATTTCCCTGAGAAGTTTTGTGAAGGTGTGGACTGCAGGTTACAAATGTGTGGGCTTAGACCACAATTTGTAACTGCGTGTAGCTAATGCGTATTACATCTCGCAGCTAAAAATTCGTGCTATACTCGGATGCAAATACATGTGTTTATCCTGTGTGTTTACAAAATGCCGGGAATACATACCATATAGCAGTATGTGCTGTATTGTGCTCCTCACAATACATTTGCGGTCATAAATAGGCGCATAGTTTTGCCTGAATTTGCATGAGTTGCTTCCTAACCTGCTTGTTCTGTTTTTTCTCATAATACCATAACCAGGGATTAATCGGAAAAAGCGGTTCAGCCAAATCCAAGAGGTAAAGTTATGAAATAGAAACTAGATTGTGTTTTAAAATGAATTAACGCGGACAGTCTTGAAGTCAAATGAGGAAGTTGGAATTCGGTGGTGTTGGTCAGAGAAGCTTCTCTTCCCAAAGAGCTGGGAAACTGCCCATTGATAGTTCGAATCTGTCTGCACAAAAAAGCTAAGCACCAATAATTTTAAGCAACATACGTCCGCATTTGACATACTTTTCTGTGGTTTTTTTAAACATCTCTGGGTTATTGCATTCATTTGCAATTACCGGTTTAATTTTTTCATAGTGCCATGACCTTATGCAATGACTTACAGTGTCTTACATACAGACACTTTTACCTGAAGATGTTTCGGTAGCAATATAAGCATATAGAAAATTTAAAACTTCAAGGAAAAATAGACCTGATTGAGAATTTGTGTGGGGAGGGAGTAAGGAATATTAATGAGTTGAAGTATTCAAATTGGAGGAGATAAACATTTTAAATAAATAAATGAAAGGGGTTTAATTTGCTTCAATTTTCCTTACAGGTGAAGAAGAGCTCTTCTGAGCATGTGGTTTAACCTGCCTGTGTCTGTGTTCACAAGACCGCTCTGTTATTTTGTGAAGAAGTGGTAAAGCCCCAGAAATCTGTAAATTCTTACAATAAACCACCTACATGAAACAAATGCTTTTGGTTGTCCGTGGAGCAAATGCTCTCGGTGTCTAAATATCTGCCTTTGACCTGGGTATGCTTTGAAACATAATTTGTTTTAAAAGCTGTGCTCTACATGTTGTAGTGTATCTGGCATGCAAAAACATCTGAGCGGGTTCTTTTTCAAGAGTGGAAGAGATTGCCTGTCTTCACCTTGTGTTTAATAGCGTTGGCTTGTTACGTATGTTGTGTGCTGAAGGAGGAGACTCTGCAATAACCTCTCTGCATCGTGCAGTTGAACACTGATCTCTGTCTTATTTGAATACCATACTACTACTGTTTCTAGATGTTCGTATGCTAAAATGAACTGAGCTGATTACACAAGCCATTTCAGTATTTATTTAGAATGCGGGCTGTTTATATCATGGTTAGTGTGTGTGTTTACGTATTTGTATGCTATATAATACAGGAATGCCGCAGTTCTCGGCCCTCGCTGGGTATGACGGAAATGTGAGAAAGGAAAAATTTAAAAAATCGGGCGTAGCGGAAGTGTAAGAAAGAAATAGTAGTGGTGCAGAATAACCACAAAAGTAGAAAGCTGCCACTCCCAGTCTGGTAGACGAAACAAGAGCCTCGAAGGGCTCAGTAATATACGTGACGGAAACGGGAAGAGGGTTTGCAGAAGAGATCTGGAGAGACTGGAAATGGCCTTGAGCTTCAAAGCGATCTGTGAGTGTGATGCAGGGAGTGGCATAAGCAGCCACCTGCGTGCTGAGGCTGCCATCGGGTTGAGCTGGACCTAAGTCAGCTGGTCTAGAAACCGTACAATCAAGTGATGAGCTTGAGCTAATACGTTTCCTTAGAGGCAACTTGTTGTCTTAACAAAGTGATGTGTTGTTGATACCCTGCAGCTTTCTGTGTACATGGAGATGTACGCGTGGATAAGAAGGGAAGCAGTAGCACGACCTCAGGTTAGGTTCAGGAAAACAAGGGACTGTCTTGGAGCAGATTTGTTACGGATTTAGAAAACTCTTCCAATGACTTCTTTTAAGGATCTACGGTTCTAATGCTGTTGTTACGTGCACCACTGGAGTGGCAGACTGCTTGGAATGGGTGAACTTGGGGAGTACTAAAATGTGGGAAGACAAACGAGCCACTGAATGCTGTGATAGTGTAGAAGTCCCTGATTATGCAATTCCCAGTTCACGACCTTGAGCCTGTAATTCTTTTAAGCATAATTTTATTTTTATTTAGAACCCCTTTAAATCATGCTTTGTCTTGTTTCCTTTTCTACCTAAATGTGGGAAACGCTGCTTTGAAAGTGCAAGCCTAAAAAGACAGTAGACTGTAATTTATTGAGAGCTAGCCCCACTGTTTAAACAGCTTCCATTTTTTTTGAGGTAATCCTGTTGATTTATGGTGCCCTTTTCCTCTCTTAATTTATCCACTCTCTCTGTTCTCTTCCATGTGAGATTACATCCCCGTTAAGGAATAATTTAAGGCTACTGCTGGCTTTCCAGTGCAGTTCCCAGCACATTCCTGACCTGATGGCAGGTGAACCAAGGTCCATACCCATAGGGCCAAAGCTTTCCGGCAGTGTCCCAAGTTCTTGTGGCCGCCTGGCCTGCTGTCACCACCTTGCAATGCAGAGTGTGCAGCTGCTGGGCTCAGCAGGCCAGGCAGCCATCCATTTCTGTCATCCCAGATGAGAGGGATATGACACGGTTGGACTTGATCTTAAAGGTCTTTTCCAACCTATACAATTCTGTGATTCTGACACGTGCGTGATGCTGAGCACGGAAACGCTGGTCTGTTTGAACTGGTTGGCAAAGCGGAAACTGCTGCACAGGCCCTGGGCAGAACTGCCTGGTTCAGCGGCAGCGTGTCAAGCCAGCTGGGTCTATCGGGGAAAACACACCCTTCCTGCTGTCCCCGACCCATCTGACTGTTCCCTTCCTCACCCCCCACACAGTGTGTCCTTTAATTCCTCTCAGATAGGCAAGGAAATCCTTTCTGCAACCTCCAGCCTTCCCTTCTTCCCCATTTCAAGACACAAAGGAGTACCTCAGCTTGATGTACCTAAGGAATAGCCCATCCTTTTCAAGTCCTTGAATCCTGTGTTAATTCCCTTAAGAATACTTGCGAAGTTTCAAAAAGGGGGCCTATGTATTTGCAGCTTTGCAGAGCACTCAAAAAAATACGTTTCTGAGATGGGAAGTGTGATGCCAGTTCAGAACTGCCCAAATCTTCTCAACGGACTGAAGGGAGTGAGCAAAGACGATCCACCTGCCCTGACAAACCAGGAGCTGCAGGACTTTGTGGTGGGTCCCGCTCCCCTCTCCTCAGGTTGCAGACTTGAGATGTGACTGATACAAGAGATGGGGCTGTTTATTGACTAATCAACACACTACTAATGGTCTAATAAATCAAAGAGCTAATTTGTGAACTAATTAACTTCTAATAATAGACCGCTATTATTTACGATTCTGTCCTTCACGCTCTGATTAGTTACACACAATTACCGAATTACAGTTTAGCACTTGTGATGTTAGTATATACACAGCCACCATTGAATAACAGCTCTGTCGCCCCTCATTCTACCTCCCGCACCACTCAGTAACCGGTATTTTTGTTTCTGGATCGTCCTTTTTGCCACCAGTTTAATCCTTTCCCTGCTTGTTTGTTTTTTCCCAGATAAACAACTCGCCCATAAATGCTTTTTCCTCATTGTTGCCAATTTTGCTACATCTGTTCCCAAAGCTGATGTTTCTACAGCCTAGGCAATCTTGGCCTTATATGTAATTATTTATATACCTGACTACATACAGGTGACCTTGCAAGGTTCTGTTTCCCCAAAAGATTCCCCAACCTTCTCATACAAGCTCTTAAAAATGATTTTTTTTTTTTCTGTGGTTCCACCACGTGCAAAAAAACTGCAGCTGCAGGAGAGATTCACAAAAGTCGTCTTAGCTCTGGAGGAATTCCTGAAATTAGAAAGGAAAAGAAATCAGCATTTCTTTTGCTGCAAAGGAGAAATATCCCCTACAAATCTTCTGGCATTAAAGTCAATTTTGTTTTAAAGTGTCTTAAATCATCCTCCTTCCTGTGTCCTTAAGTCTCTTCACTGTCAAAGGATTTTCTGTTACACTAAAATGTCCTCTCCCATTTCTCAGATTCCCGTTCCTCACAGCACAGGCCTAATCCTCCAGCTTCCACCTCAGCGCAGCAGGTTGCTCCAAAACAAACCTGACGCAGTGCTGGCCATGCGTGTGACATGTATGACAACACGCGTGGTGAGGCCGTACGGCTGCGGAGGGACGCGGTGGAGCCTGACGGCCCGAAACCGCCATCTCCAAACCAAGAAGTGACCAACTGACAGGATTAGCATGAAGAGTAATTAAAAGGCTTCACCCAAAAGGGAAGATTTAACTGCCAGGTCTTGACAGCAAACATTTGATGTCTGTGGGTACGAGCTGCCCAAGGATGCATCACCCAGCGATGGCGAGGGCTGCCACCTGCCTCCTCTGTCCAGCTGAAAAGAAAAAAGAGAAAAATAATCAAACAGGGCTTCGGATAAACTGTTTTGACCAAGAATTTGCAGCTTTCTGGTAACACGTGGCGTTGCTGCCTGTTTAAATGATGCGCCCGGGTTCTGCTCCAGCGCCTCACGGGTACGGCCCCTGCTCGGCTGCTTCGGGCCCGCGGAGGGGAGGAGGCGGAGGCGGCGGCGGCCCCGGCCCCGGCCCCGGCCCCTCGCCCCTGGGGAAGCCCTGCCCAGGGCCCTCCGAAAGGCCGCCTGACACCAACTTTTCCTCACATCGCTGTAGGAAACTCCAATTTCGGGGTTTTTTTGGGGAGACTCGAGCCGCTCCGCGCCGAGACCCGCCCGCCCTGCCGAAGGCCGAGAGCTCGATGCGGCGCGCCCCGCTCGATGCGCTCGGCGCTGGAGCGGCGCGGCCTGGCGCGGGCGGCGGGGAGGCGCGGCGCCAAGATGGCGGCGGCGGCGGGCTGTGCGTGAGCCTCCCTCGGCCCTCCCGGCCCAGGGCGGGCGGCGGGCCCGGGTGGTGCCCGCGCCGAGCCGAGCCGGCATGTGCGAGACCTACTCGCGGTGGCTGCTGCGGGTGTCGGTGGCGCAGATTTGCCAGGCGCTGGGTTGGGACTCGGTGCAGGTCTCGGCCTGCGACCTCCTCACCGACGTGCTGCAGCGGTACCTGCAGGGGCTGGGCCGGGGCTGCCACCGCTACTGCGAGCTCTGTGAGTGCGGGCCGGGCCGGGGGCTGGCGGGCAGTGCCGTGGGGAGAGGGACCGCGGCAAAGGCTGTAGTCGTTGCCGTCTGGACGCGGTCCTGGGAAGCCGGCTGTGGTGGCCCTGCTTGAGCAGGGGTCTGGACGAAGTGACCTCCATAAGTCCCTGCCAACCTCGGCCATTCTGTGAAGGGACCCTGCGGAGTAGTGCTATGGGCCGTGGGGAGGGGAGTCTGTGGGGAGGAAGGCTGTGGGGTTGGACTGTGGAGGCACGGGGGGAGCAGCTGTGGGGTGGGAGGCTGTAGGGCAGTGCTGGGGGGTGCTTTACAGGGGGAGGGTCGTGGAGATGTGGGCTGTGGGGCAGTGCGGGAGGGCATGGGGAGGTGGGCTTTGGGCAGCGCTGGGGGCTGTGGGGCAGCGGGTGCGAGGTGCATGCATGGGGGAGACTAGGCTGTGGGGCAGTGTTGTGGTGGCCTGTGGGGCAATTCTGTAGGGAGAGAGCATGGAGAAGTGGTCTGTGGCAGGGAGATGAGGGCATGGGGGAGATCAGGCTGTGGGGGAGATCAGGCTGTAGGGCATTGGTGGAGGATGCGAGGAGGTGGGCTGTGGGGTGCTCCAGCTGGGGGAAGATGAAGGGGAGCTGGGCTGTGGAGCAGCGCAGGGGGCTGAGAGGATGAGGGGGGAAGCCATGGGGCAGTACTGGTGCACAGGGGCTCTAGTGCGAGGGAGAGGTGGGCTGTGGGGCAGTGGGTCTAGGGTGTGGGCATGGATGAGGAGTTGGGGCTGTGGACTTGGGGGAAATGGAGCTCTGAGGCAGTGGGTCTGGAACGTGGGGACATGGGGCTGCTGCCCCCCTTTCTTTGGCTACAGCGTGTGTACAGGAGGGGGAGATGGGACTGTTGGCTCTGCTGCTGGAGCTGTAGTGCTCTGAATCTGGGAGGTGAGAAGGGGCAGCCAGCCCTCTTGCTGGGTGGGATATGTGTATGAGAGGATGTGGTGCTGATGCTGTGTTGTCCTGGCTCATCTCTGGGTCAGGCTCTGTGCTGTGGTGGGAATGCTGAGGAGGTTGTGGGGACCCACTGCAGGTAGGGATGTATGTGTAGGGTCCAGGATGTGGGCACAAGGGGAAGTGCTTAAGCTGTAGGGCACAAGGTTTGGGCTGGGTGTATGGGGCAGGGAGGTGGGAGGTGTTAACCCCTGCCATGGGAGGTGTGTAAGGAGTGAAGAGATGGAGCTGCAGTGTGTGGGGTCTGAAAGGTGTGCCTGGGGGGAGTGGAGTCACCTGCATGGGGAGAGAAATGTGGCTGGAAACACTATTGCTGGGACTGGAGTTCTCTGGGTTGGGTATGTATGTGTAAGGGGGGCAGTGGTTTGTGGGGCATGGAGGTCCACGTGCGCAAGGGGAGGTGTGGGGCTTGAGTGCTGGCAGGGGATGCACATGTACTGTGCTATATGGGTTCAGGGATGTATGTGTATAGGGATGACGTGGGGCTGTGGTACCTTGTGTCGGGGATGCACATGTATGGGGCGGGCAGGGGCCTGTGGTGTCAGGGATTAACGTGTACCAGGGCAGCATGGGGCCATATACGTGAGGCTGGGGATGTGTGCGTACAGGGGGAAGCGATGGTACTGTGGGGCTGGGAATGTGTGTATGGGGGATGTGGGGCTGCAATGTGTGAAGGCAAGGATGCACTAGAGTGTTTTTTGGGGGAGATGGAGCTGTAGTGCACAGGACGTGGGAAGGTGACGGGGCTGCATGTGGGAGGTGTGGAGTATGTGTATGGAGAACAGGAGGGATGGGGCTGGGGATAATTTTAGCGCACGTGGTATGAGGCACGAGTGTCCTCGTGGATGCAGTGGAAGAGGTTTGGCTGGATATGTGGGGGACTGGAGTTAGCCAGCGCTGCCATTGAGGTCGCATGTGCAGAAGGAGCTGGGAGTCATGGTGGGGAGCAGGATGCCATGGCCTCGCTGGATTTGGAGTGAGGCTGTGCTGGGGTGGGAGAGTGGAAGGGGCGAGTTTACACCAAGTGGGAGAAAAGAAAGAAAAGAGGTCTGGGAGTCAGTGCGAGGACTGCTGGCTGGGTCACATAGGAGTATGGAGAGGGGCAACAAGTATCACTGCTGGGTCTGGGAATGTGACGGAGGATGAAGTTATGTGTCCCTTGGGGTTGTCTGCGTCCCTGCAGAGCCTGCAGTGGAGGTACTGAGGGGGGCGGATCACCTGCTGGTACCTGCAGAATATGGGGTGTGGGAGGATGGGATGCCCAGTTGCTTGCTGGGTCAGTAATGCTGACTGGGTGGTAGGGGTCTGTTGGATGTGGGAATGTCAAGAAGGGGGTGCTGATGTCCTGTTGGGTCAGGAAGGGTGTGGGGAGGTGGTGGTATGTGGGGAGAGGGAGGCTGTCAGGGTCGCTGCTAGGTCTGAACACAGGGAGCGTTGCGTGGGATGTGGAGCAAGGCTCAGGCTGTCGGTGTGGTTGGACGGTTGCGAGTCTGTGTGTGCGGAGGCCTTTGCTGCCCTATGCCTGGGGCAGGGAGGGTGTAACGCGGCGGGGAGGACAGCAGTGATGTGTGTGCAGAGATGAGGCTGCCAGTGGTGCTGCTGGATCTGTAGGTATTGGGGGGGAGGTAAATGGGGGGTGCACAGAGTGGAGAGGCTGGGGGGAGCGAGGGTGCCCTGGAGGAGTGGGTATAGGCTGTGTGTGCATGGAGAAACAGGACTGCTTGTGCCGAGAGAGACCTGTCCCCCTTCCTTTGGCGTGCTGGGGAGCTGTGGGGTTGTGGGCTGCCACTGCTCCACGTGTCTGTGTGTACTTGTGGAGGGGGAAGTCCTGGAGAGCTCCTTGGGTGAAGGTCAGAGCTGCTGCGGTTGGGTCTGACAGTGGGGAAGGCGTTTAGAGGAAGGCAGGGCTTGGAGTTGGGATGGATAATGTGATTGCTTACCTGAAGCGCTGGGTGAGAAGAAGGTGACTCGCTGATGGTGGATTTGGGGCTACTGTAGCCACCACCAGTTCAGAGAATGTGCTGGGGACTGCAGCAGGTTATGGGAGGGGTAACAGGGATGGCAGCCCTGAAATGTGTAAATGGAAAAGTTTGCTAGCACTTCTGTCCAAGTTGTGGGAGCTGCGCTAATGAGGGTGTCACAGCTGTGGGTGAGAGGAGTATCGGAGGCATGTTGCTGTCAACTGGTGGTGGATGCAGCCCCAAGATCAGAGGAACTGTGAAGGTTGGAGGCGTCGGCTTCCTCTGCAAGAGTGAATTTGGAGAGCATGTGGAGCAAAGACCCGCGAGCTGGGAAGCTCGGCGTGATCGGCTTGGTTGGGAGAGGAACAGCTGTGGCCTGAAGGTGCTGCTGCTTGTGGTCATGTCCCTTCTCTGAAGCAGAAGTTCTCACTGCTGCAGTGATCCCCGATAAAGCAAAGTGATGAGCTGAATGTACCTGGTACCTGGCCCTGCCTCTGCTTCATCATTTCAGGAATAATTGAGATAGAGTCTGGCACTGCCAGTGTAACTGAGCTTAGGAGAGACTTAGTGATATCGCCGCAAACTCTTTGGATTTCAATTCTAGGTTGAATAGGTTTCCTTGTACAAGCTTTCCCCGAATTTGAGAGCTAGTTAGATGTGAAGCTGTGCATAGTTAATCTGGAAATGGGACTGTGCAATATTAACCCGTATCTCCCAGCAGCACAAGTGCAGCTGCTGCACCTCTGAAGTCTGTATCTCAATCCAAATAGAAGTGATCTGTAAAGCGATTAAAGGGGGCAACACAGACAGTTTGGGAGGACTGAGTTATAGGGTGAAAAAGGAGCTAACCTAGGCTTGGTCAGAGCTGTCCTTTGATATGGTTAGTACAAATACTGGGGAAGATGCTTTTGTTACTGGGTCACTGCTTGTGTAAGAGATGAGTTGTTGAGCAGCGTTGCTCCCCGAGCTCAGCTGCCTCTGCCACAAGTACTGCAGTGTTTGTAAGTCTGGGAGGAAAAGATGCAGAGATGGTGAAAATACAACTTTTTCCTTTTGCTGCTTGAGGAATTGGAAGTGCGTAGAACTAAGGTATCCCTCTCTTGCTTTGGGTGTGCTTACTGAAAGTGGGGAAAGGAATTCCCCCCCCCCCATGAATGGAGAAGGAAGTATCACAGTCTTTTTTTCTTTTTTTTTCTTTTTTTTTTTTTTGTGGAGGAGAAGGAGAATATGCTGTTTTCATGCGAGTGATATGGTATTTTTTGTATTACCTCTCTTAAAATGATTCCTGTATTTCTTTCTTTAAAAGGTTTGTAAAAAGACATCTTAATGCTCAGCTGACATCTCTCTGCTTTTTCAGAATTGTTTCCTTTTGCTCCTAAAATAAGTTACTGTACAACTGTACAAACCCAGCTCTGGATGAATGAGTTGAATTTTGCCATGGTTTTGCGAAAGTAGAATTAATTAAATTCCAATTGTAGCATCTTTATTGTCAGTCTGTTATCTTGGAGTCAAACCAGTGGGGTTTGAGTTAGCAGGCTTGTCAGCTGGAGGGACATAATCTTTGTATTCGAAACTGAATGGATTTACTCTGACGTAACTGAGACAGTGTGGTAGTCTGAAAAGCATGTCATTGCTGTTCACATATTTTCTGAGTTGCAAAAGAAAATGGTGACTTTCCCAGCTGTGTTAGATCTTTGTTCCAGCTGTTACATCCCATTAGGAGAGCTACATTCAAGATTTTCACTGCTTTTCTGCTGTTGTTTCTTTGCATTTGCAGTAGCTGTAGTTGATGGGAGCTTCTGTGGCTGCAAAGAGAAGGCAAAAAGATTTGCAAAGCGGGCTTGAGATGTGTTTGATGCCGTGAAATGCTTCTGAATACTGTGTTGGGGGTGGAGGAGAGAGTGAACTAACAGGAGAGAAAATAAGGGTTTTCCTGTTAAAGTACACCACATTATGCTGTTCAAATTTGTGGAAAGCTTGTAAGAGGAAGCCTATTCCATATGCTGTACGCTTCACACATGTTTTTATCCAAAAATTTAAATAAAATATTTGAAAACCAGTGTTGGAGTATGTAATTAAGGTATTGAACTACAAAACAAACTGACGTCATGTGGTCTCTGAGAGCTGAGTTCCATGTTTTTGTTGTTGTTTGTTTTAAGCAGAGGTGAAGAGGGAAAAGTTCTCGGTTACGTGCTGCTTCGTTTTGCACTCGCATTTCACGTGGTTTGATAGAGGTGGTGGCACAGCTGGTGGTTTGGGTTAACTGCTGTAGATTTTCTAGTATATGTTGGGTTTTTTATATTGGGGAACTGACCAGTGAAGATAGACGGTATCTGCTTCATTTGCTATGAATTTAGCTAATGCAGCTTGGCAGTGGGATGGTTGGTTATAGGCATGCAGAATACGTCGTGCTTTGCCTCATAACTTGGCACATCCAGTAAGAGAGTTCAATTTCCAGTATATTTACATGGGTGGTGCAATTAATGGGAGGGATGAGGAGGGGAGTCATGGTTTATGCCCCCAAAAGCCTGATTTTTCTATTACGTTGCTTTAAAAAACAACCAGGTAGAAGCTACTTAACTTTAATCACTGAGGGCACCTGGGCATATTTCTGCAGGACAAATTGAGATCATCTGCTGCTAAAACTAGAAGTGTAATAAACTAGATAATTAACTTTGAAGTATGTTGGATCTAGAAGTGGGTTTTTCAGTACTCTTTCCCTGAATTTTCAGTGTTGAGCATATGCTTGGATATGCTGTGAGGGTTTTTTTTAGTTTTTTTTTTTTTCTGCTGAAAATTGCTTACAGTGAGGAAATAAAGTTTAAAAGTTGCTCTTTAGTTACATATTATGTGACTACTTTTTTGAAGATTATTTTTATGTAAACGTAGAATCATAGAATATCTCAAGTTGAAAGGGACCCATAAGGATCATTGAATCCAACTCCCTGCTCCTCACAGGACTACCTAAAACTAATTATATGTGTGTATATATATAATAATATTAAATATAAAGATAAATAATATTAAATAATATGTTAAAATTGATATTAATAATGCAACTGCATTTTTTAATATAAAGGCAGGATCTGATCCGGCGAGCACAACATTGTAACTGGAAGGAAAAATGACAGATCTTGTGAGATGTTTTGCCAAGATGGAGCTGGCTCAAAACCTGCTCCAGTGTCACTGCACAATCTCCAGTACAGGAAAACTTAACTTCATTATAGCAAACCTCTGCTTTGGAGAATGCAAACAGCAGACCAGTATTTTCATTGGGAATTACCACAGTGGAGAGCATTGACCTGGCATCAACCAAATTTTTATTTGTTTCTAATTAGGTGTCAAATTTACCTTGTACATTTTTTCATTTTTGTTGGGTTTTTTTTTTTTTTAGTTACTTCACTCTTACCAGTGTAGAATAATAACGTCTATCAAAGCATTAGGTTTTGATGATCAGTTTAAATGAGCTGATTCCCTGTACTGATGTTGAGTGAGTGTTGTAACAAATATTTATCCAGGGCCCAGAACATTTATTATAAGAAGAGTACCTCTTTATGTCCTGATAACCTTAAATGTTGATATTTTTAAGCTAATTAACTTCTTGCTGGCTACTAGTAAAGAAGGTCAGCTTGGTTTGTTTTTGCTTGACATATATGCAAGCAAGAAGACGCTTTTGCCTGCCTGGTAACTACATTAATAGGACCCTTTTTCCCCGCTTAAGTGCACTCAAGTAAGGCATATATACTTATTAAATAATCTACTGTGTATGCTTCCGACTGTTCTTGTGGATGCTGGATGGAAGCGATGTGTTGTCTGCTTGAAAGAATTATCCCGGAGTAACTATTCAGTGTAGATACAAGGCTATTTAATACATGACAGGGTTGTATGACATACTGGAGCACAAGGAATCTGTGATAGAGCTTCTAATAAAATTACTGAGGGGCCATGCCTCATGATTTGCTGATTAAAATAAAATTTTTAAAAAAATCTCTTTTATAGTAGACATGAGGGGGAGTGCTGAGCTATTTATAATAGACTGTACGTGTTGCATGGGTAGTGACTTACTAATTTTTCTCAGTGTATTTATTACAGAGCTGTAGTTGCTGCCTTTAAAAAACCTGGCATGGAACTAAAAGCTCTTCTGTACTTACTCGCTTGTTAAATTTTCACTGATTTGTATGACATTGGGCCAGGATGGAGGAGGTGATGGGGGTGAGTTTGACAAAAGTAAATCAGCTATTCCTGAGACTGAATTTAAGGAAAGTAAGACAGTTCTTCCCTAACCCCCACCCACCCCCTCCCAGTGTCTTTGGATGACATGAGCATTGGTCAGCTTCTTTGCCGGAGGGCTGGAGGAATTATTGTGACTTTTGCAAAAAATAACTAGGCTTTAGTAGCTTCTAAAAATTCCTTTTCCCCACAAACCAAAGGCAAGCTTTTATTGCTTGAAGGGGAGTTAGTGCACCGCCCTCATTCTGTTTGATTTGTTTTCCCTTGTGGACAACTAGGTTCATCTGCGGGTGACACTGAGCAGTAGGGTTGAGGGCTGAATAACTTTCCACCCAAATACTTGGCTCAGTGTGGATTCTGTTTCCCCATAGTTTCGGTGCTGTACTCTTTTGGGGATCCATTTCTGTGTGTAGATTCCTCCTCACGTGGTGTTTGTTTTCATGCATAGGGAAGATGAGAGTATCGTAACTGCACGGCCATTCCCACAGGTTTCTCGTGAGCTGTTTTGAGAGCGAGTGGTCTTAATTTAGCTCTGCTGTTTGCCGCAGTTATATCAGTTTTGGAGCACAGTTCCCATTCAGGGAGATAGTACAGCTTAAAAGCTCATGAGAAAGATACTTGCTCAGTTCACTGTTTGCGGTCTAAGGAGGAGAGTTGTAACTTGCTGGATGAACTATTCCCACCTCCTTCCATCTCTTCCCAATCCTGGACAACAGGTAGTATTTGAAGTGTTTTGGTATGGGGGAACAGCAAGAGGCTGGAAACCAAAAGCTCCGAAGCTGTTTGTGATCTGGTACTAACTTGCTGTGTGACATTGGATTAATTATTTCACTAGGAGGCTTCAGCACCTGAATTTTTAAACCGAGGGTAGCACAAATATCTGAAGAATATTGAGACAAGTTCAGTACGCAGAAATTAAACTTTTTTTTTGCATCGTTTAGTTGCAGAAAAAAGCCTAAGACTAAATGAAAGACCAGGAGAGAGTGTGTTACGTGTTCGTCAGCATCCTCTTTCATGTGTCTGGCTTCTGCTATTTTAGCGAAATTTTATTAAACCAGAGAGAGAAGAGGAATGCTAAACTGTTCAAATAAAAGTATAAAGGCACAAGCCTTTATTTGATGAATCACCTGAAATTACATCTAATGCATTTTTGTGCTGTCTGTATTTCCAATTGATAAGTGTTTTGATTTAAATACAGATACGAATACAGACCTGAAACTTTGTACACTTTTACCACTGAGGACACTCTTTCTTGAAAAGAAGAGGTTAACCAATCAGTTCTTTCATCCCTGTGACAGTTGCAGGTTTAAAAATTTTTTTTTTTTTAGCTTTTAATCAGTCTTGTGACTTGGCATTGTCTCTTTGGAGGCAAATGTCACAGGGGAAAATTGAATCTTCTTCAGGTTTTTTTTTGGTCACCTTTTGAACCTGCTTTCTAACACACATAATTATTTTTCGATATGGTTGCTTAAATATTTCCATGCTTCAGTTACACTTAGTAGTTCCTTCTCTGCCACGTGTTCTTAATAAGCACTTGTAGGAAGAAGTCCTTTTTAGCATTTATCACTTGCTAATCACATTAGTACACTTTTTTGGAGGTTAAAAAGATCACGTGCAGATCTAGGAAAAGGCCTTTTCCTATTGCAGTTCCTAACTGGACTAAACCTTCACCCTGAGTACATGACTGTGCTGGAGTCAAGAGGCACACACTGAACAAGGTACTCGAAACACCTTTTTGTCCCCCAGTAACAGGGTAGATGTTGTGGTGCATCTTGCAGTCCTGTGCCCCAGGTTGTCCAGCTGGAGAACCTATTGCAGCATTTTCCCTGACTGCGTGCTTGGTTTTTCTTCCAAGGGAAGCTGGACACAAGCACAGTGTGTGTCCGAGCCTGTCGGTACGCTTTGCAGGTCTAGGCGATGCCCACCTGGGAATGAGTGCTGTGGGGCTCGCCATCAATCCCCCCGTCTTGCAAACAGCACAGCCAGTGATTTCGGGAGTGTCTGGGAAATACATATGCTCTACTTCTGGGCTTGTTGAAAAGTTTTCCCCCCAAGTTTTTCTTTTTAACTGGCTGTCCAACTTGTGCCTGTTAAGTCTTGACAGCTTAGAAAATGGTTCAGTAAGTTCAAAGGTATATTGATAGTCAGAAGAGCAACTAAAAGTGACAATGCAAAATTTCTTAGCTGTGTCAATTATCTAAATTTAATTTTTTAAGGATAAAACACTCTTCCATCTGCCTAATAACTATAGGGATCTCAGAATTACTCCAGAGTGGTGATATCCTCCTTTAATTATGTTTACGTAAGTCTCCACATTTCTCTGTTCCTAGAGTCTGCAGGGGAAACTGGTATTGCACTTGTACTAGATATTATACAAACACAAAATCCAGGATGGTTCTTGTTGTACGGAGTTCACATTCTAAATACAGACGGACAAAAGAGGCGATAACTTGGTCTGATCTCCCTTTTATCTGTGGAGAGAATTAAAACACAAGCAACTTGCCCAGAGTCACACAAGAGGCCAGTGTTACAGAGCTGAGAATCAAAACCATAATCTGAGTATTACCCTTATCTTCACTGCAAGACTAAGAAGAGAAATTCTAGAACAAAATTCTTATTTTCTAAATGTACCTGCAGGCATAAGTTGGCTGAGGGTTTGAATTCATCCAGTGATGTGAGAACCAGCCTGCTTGACTGCTTCGGCTTCAAGATAAACCAAGAAGAGATTAGGTTAAAGGACAAACAAAAGAGCATCCCCCCCGTTCTCCAAAGCTGGGGCTTCACAATAGCAATTGTGTTCCTTCAATAAGCACGGGCTGGTTTTCCATAATTACTTTTTAAAGTAAATCATGGCTTATCATCATGTAGGGATGTAATATCTTCATAAGCCAACTATACAGAATTTTAATAATTCAGTATAATTTTATTGAATAAAAAAAAAAATCGTGTTTGGGGTTTAAGGCATCTTTTTTTTGTGTTACTGTTGTTATGAAAAGTTAGGATGAGACTCAAAGTGGTGCCTTGGCTACCAAAGCCAGGTGCCCAGTTCTCCCTCCGGAGGCCTTCGGAGGGATTTCCCTCTGTCAGGTCAGGGAAACCAAGGCACTTGGAGGACTTCTGTGCTGTATAGTTTAAATCTTTGAGCCAAATTACATGTATAGAACAAAGTGCATCCTCTCTTGCACTGTTTTTTTGGAGGTCATATTAAATAAAGATCCTGACTGCTTGGCCAGTAAGGTTTCACTCTGCTTTTCATAAAGAAAAGAAGATTTTTGCTGTAGAGTCAAACTTAAATTGCACCCCAGGAAATCAGCCCCTGAAGTTTAGTATAAAATACTCTCTCCTCATCAGACTACTACTTAATATTCCTGTGTTTCATCTGGGAGGTATATCTAACCGGTAGGTAAAGTGACTCATAGTTTATGAAGCCTGTAGATTTCATCGGGTGGAAAGATACTATGTGAAGTATTTTTGTTATCAAGAGATACATGAGATACCTTCTTTTTTTGCTACCCGTAAACTACAGTTGGTTCAACAAAATGAAGTTGTTTCTCTTCTAGATTGAAAAATAATGATTGGTCTGTTACATACTGGTAAAAGGGCACTTTCTGCACATTAAGGGCCTGTTTTGTTCATTTGAATTTACATTATGAAATTGAAAACTATTTTAAGTGGTGTTGCACGGTGTTAATTGACTGTTGCCAGGTAAAGCTGCCTGTTGCTGCTCCCTCGATTTTGCTTGAGTTGCTTCTTGAGATGCGGTTCTTTAATGGTATGAATTGAAACAGTGATATGGATCAAAACAAAACACTTCTAAATGAGAGTGTGTTCTTAGCCTGAAACGTTGTATACCCCAATGAACAGTAAACCTGGCAGAACTGTGGGACAGTAATCTCCATTACTGGTGGTGAGCTGTGGCGGATTGTAATCTCTAAGTGTAGACCTGCAGGTCAATTCTTTTAAACTGGATTTTTGCAAAAACGTTGTTCTTTTGTTGTTTTTTTTTGTTACAGATGGCCGCACAGATCCAATTTTGGATGATGTAGGTGATGCCTTCAAGCTTATGGGGGTTAACCTGCATGAGCTGGAAGATTATATACACAATATTGAACCCGTCACTTTCGCACATCAAATCCCTTCGTTTCCCGTCAGCAAGAACAATGTCCTGCAGTTTCCCCAGCCAGGAAGTAAAGATGCTGAAGAAAGGAAGGAGTACATCCCTGATTATATGCCACCTATTGTCTCCTCTCAAGAAGGTGCGAAATTAATCCTTTGCTTTAAGTTTTGGTCCCTGTGTGTTTGCGTATTTGTTTGCATCCTCAAGCGGTTTGAGTTGTGCTGCCCGTAGCAGTCGCTCAGAAAGGACCCACTGGGTGTTACACAAGCATGGTTTCAAAACAGGTAGCAATGCTGCGGCAAGTTTATTTTGCACTCTTTCTTTCCTCCAAGATTAACTGGTGTCAGAATACATTGTGTTAATACGTGTTTCTATACTGCATTTAAATTTTAAGTTTTCGGATGACAATAGAAATGAATGCTTTACATTATCTTTTATGTGTTAGCCTCCCTCTTATATATACACTGCAAGAGCTTACATAATTTGGTAAAGGTAGAAGAAGGAAGGCTGGCAAGACTGGCACAGCATTCCCAGCTCCTGACAGCTGTTTCTTCTTCCTTTGAACAAATCTAAAAAAAAAAAAAAAAAAAAAAGGAAAAAGAAAAACCAACCCTCTTCCAGTTAAAATGAAGTCAGATTTAAAATAAGGAAGTAAGAGTCATTTAGAGGCACAGTGCTTGCTTTTAATTCTCTTTGCTAATGTTGATCAGGGTTTCATCATCACTGTTCCAACTGCTCTTCTTCCCCTTCTCATGTAGAAGTCCAACGGAGGCAGGGGATGAGGATCACTGTAACAGTAAAACCAACTATACAAATGCTGCGAGCTGCAGTTAGCCTGAGAATTTTAACGGTGGCAGTGGAAAAAGCAAAATCGTTGTTTTCTGGTTTTCAGCTACATGAGACTTGATTGCTAATAAGATAAATCTTTAAGAAATGCGACCTATTCCAGCTTTTCCTTTGAATAGTGAACATCACACAACTATACTTTGTGGGGAAATAAATGTATGTAAGCTTGTGGACTGGGTACAAAAATCCCAGACAGAAGAACTTTATTTTTCAAAAGAGTGTAGCGAACAGGTGCAATCCTCACAAGATACTTATTTAATTTATAATTTCCTTGGAGACAGAATGGATGTCATGCTCTATTATGCATATTATTCTTTTTTAAGAACTAAGGTCTCAGAGTCTGGACATTGAAATATATGTAAAAATTCTGCCCAGTGTAAAGATGAACATAAATGACATCACCTTATTGGGTGAACGAAATCCATTCCTGTGCTGGTGCAAATGTCGCATGGGGCAGTTTTTCAGTGATTTAGTAAGCTGTAGTAAGTGTAGGTTCAGTCTTTCACACATCATGCTCAGCTAGATAGATGCAGTTACCATGTGCTCCAGTTAGACTGAGTGAAATTATAGTCAGGAACAGGTATCTGAAGTGTAAAGGACTGTCAGATACAATGGGTTTAGTGTGTTCAGAACAAATACGCTATTTCCAGTAACAATGTGAGGACTTACTCATGCTGATGAGTATTTCTGAAGCTCTGTAGACCTGACATTTCTGTTTTCTTTAATTGCATAGAATACATAGTTATTTTATAGATCAATAGCATTTTAATGTCTCTTGTCTTAATATAACCCAGGAAGTGAAACTGCACAGTTGCAGTGAAACTGCAGAAATATTTTATTGGATTGATAAGAAGGTACTAAAACCTCCCCCTTGTGAAGTTTGTAAAAAGGGTTGTTTTTAAATCTAACAATCAACTCTCTTAAACCAGGAAGAGACTAACAATGTAAATATCATATAAGTAGACAACATTAGAAAGAGAAAAGTATAGAGGAAGAAGACGTTGAGAAGTGAATAGGGATTTTAGCTACCCTGTTCTGACTACTTTCTTGAAACACTTTAGCCTGATTTTTCAGGAGGTAAACAAACACCATTCTGTCAGAGAAATCCCAGCATCTTTGAAGTATAACAAGTTACCCGGCAGTTTTGCATTTTGGGTTGGGGTTTTTTCACTTGGAAAATCATACTTTAAAAATATGCAAGACGGATCAAATTCAACAAGGCTCAAAGCGGCTGTAGACAAATATCTGAAGATGGGGAGTGAGAGATGAGAGTATTACAGACTCAGTCTGGCGATACATGACATAGAAAGAGAGGCTAAAAATTGAAATGGGGACAGTTGTGCGCTTTTTTTGTATGTAACTTTTTATACTCTTTCTCTTGCAAGTTAGATCCAGGAGTTAGATTTTAGCAGTCCTTATAAATAATGTATGAATCCTTTTAACACCCGAAGCAAGAAGATATTATTTCCAAAGTTGGATGAGAACCAGGAAAACTTCTAATGCCTAAGGCTAGTGTATCAGAGGACCTATAAACACAACTTAAAATAATGAATACAATTTTTTTTTAATGGAAATTTAAAGCAAGCATTAAATACAACTGCTGAATGCAGGTTTGTTATAGCTGATTTAAAATACTTATAGTTGAGGACATCTTAATTTTGAATTAAGTGTTTTCTGAAAATGCTATTTGTAATTTTGTGCCCTACTTTTTTTTTTTTTTGAAGGGGTGAGGTGGATCAAGAAACTCTGTTGTATATGTTTTCTTGTATTCTACTCCAAGTAAATTTGGAAGAAAAACTTTTACTTTTGCAGATTAAAGGAATCATCGTAAAAGCACTGAAGAATTGCAGAAGCTGTTTGAATAGCTTGCAGATCTCTATAAAGTAGAAATAAAAACATGCTGCTGCTGAGATTGTGCAGTCTGTAATATTTGAGCTGCTTTGAGTAGGCAATAAAGATAATTAGTCAGTAATGAAGGAAGGCTTCATGCACGTTACGATGTAGAATGTAAATCTTTCAGTCACTTAAAGGAACTGTCAGGAAGACTCGTTATGTCCCATTTTATATTAAAGCCTGGAGCTCAGCTCATGTTATGAATATTTATTTACTGATGGGATTCAGAAATTACTAGTGCTGATGTATTTTAGCAATAATGTGGCCATGACGGTCTAAGGGTAGGAGCAGAACAAGGTTTATTGGGAGAGGTAATATCTTTTAATTTTATCAGTTGATCTAATTAGAATTATTATCTCTGGTGACAAACTGACTTCATAGGTAATTTTAGCTAGGTGCTTTAGTACGAAAAAGCCTTTTTTTATTGATAATTTAAAAAACAAAACAGTGTTCATTATGCACCATGACCAGTAGGTGTTGCTAACCTCCTTCTAAAACATCCGCCTGTTCTGTGCGTGTAACTAACTTCTTATTTCCACTTACTCTAGAGCTGGTGGTGTTGTGTTCAGAGCGTACAATCTACCCAACAGCTTGTGTGATGTCTTAGTTATCATTGCCAAAGGCTCGATAAGAGCAAAGTCCTGTCCAGCCTGAGAGAGGCCATTTCCTTCATATATACTCAGTAGTAAAAAATGCTGAAACAGCTCACTGAATGATTTCTGACGTTGTGGGGGAAAGGGAGGAAGGCAAATAGGTTTTCAAGACCTGTAATTTGTGTCAGTTGGAAGTTCGGTTCAGTGATACAAGTTTTGTTCCAAGAAAGCAGAAAATGTTTTCTTGCTTTAACTATGGAGTGCCTCATTTCAGCAACGTGTGCTAACCAAATGCTTGCACTGCAAGGATCTGCATAGATAATTATATATTTTATGAAACAATCTGACTCAGTATTGCCATGGCAAATGTTGGGTTTTTAGCAGTATTTTTACAAAGGACACTGAAGGGATAATTTTATGCCAATGTATCATGATGTTTGCTGTCTGCCTATTTTTAATTAGTCTCCTTTTTGTTTTTTGAGTTATTTTAGCCCTGTTGTCACTAAAATGTCATGGTAAACTTGTAAGACAGATTAAAAAAGGAGAAAAAAATAAATTAGTTGCAAAACATGATGGTCATGCTTTATTTCTTATGCTTTAATGTAAAAGAACATACATTTTGCAGTAATAAATGAACTTCATAGAATTTGTTGATTGCATTTGAAGCAAAACAGTACTGTGCTGAAACTAGGCCAGTTGAGAAAGCCCAGATACTTTTCCACAACTAATAATTATCACTGTTACATTTTGTGATAATGTTGAGAGCCCTGGGTCCTGATGCTTTAAGAACATGTATCATTCTCCATAATTAAAACAAAGAAAAGTGAAATGTGAATCCTACATGTGCCATGGTAACCTTATTTTTAAGCTTCCTGGAATGAATTTCTACCTGTGCTTGCTGCCTCTTGTTATTACCTCATTTTAAATAATAATAATATTTTTTTAAAAAGTAACCGCTTTATGTCAACTGCTTTCTTTTTCTGACTTTTTGAAGTCACAGGTAGTCCATCCCTGTTTCTCTGACTGGAAGACTGAAGAAAACATGTTGCTTTTATGCATGCAATACTGTTCATAGTCTATTATATTTGCATTAGACCCTCATTCCCCACTGTTATTGTGCTGGTGTACGTCAGAAGGATATGATGGGGAAGACAAGAGAGTCTTTTCCCAGTAGCTGAGATTTTTTTGTGGGTAGCTTTTAGGGAGTCAAACTTCTTTCTCAATTCTTGCTTCATTTTTTTCTGTCTTCTGCTTCATACCAATTGACTCCCACTTCATAGAGGTTCAGCTCCTTTCCCTTAAAGATAACCTGAAAACAAATGTCATTTGTATCAGGCATTAAGTTTTGTGGTCTTCCATTCCTGATAATATGTGTTCAAGCACTGGCATTGTATTTCTGATCATTGAGTCCCGACCAGTTCTGGGCATGGTGTACAAATTTGGATTTATTTGTAGCCTTTTCTGTCAGAGCATTTTATTTCCCTGGCAGATCAAAGCATAAAATTGTTGATCTTCTTACAGTCCTGCCTTTTCCCCTCTTTGCTGTTGATGTGATGTTAGGACCTGTTGCCCACCAAAGCCTCATGCTTGCAGCCACCTGGAAGCGTGGAAACTCAGCTGTCAAATTATATATAATTTCAGAACGACTCTAGCTTTTTCATACAATGTTAGTTTCTAAAAATCACATTTGAATTGATGAGAATGGGGGGAGGTTGAAGCAAGGCGCTAATCAAAATGACATGATTTTTGCATCTGATATCTAGGGTCTACTGGTGCTAGAATGGTAATTGTATAAAGCATTAAGCATCACGGTGGTATGAGGCATTAGTGTCTAGATCCAGTGGCTGGATATATCAGATTTTAAAATTGTCACTGGCCGCTCAGTCTAGCAGTGCTTTCTTTGGCCGTGGTCCAGAACTGAATGTAGCAAGTCTTGGATCTCAGACCAGTGTCATTTCAATCTCTGGTTTCCTTAAGGGTTAAACAAAGCCAATACCTCTTTCTAAATTAGCACGTGATGGACTTTAAAAGGGATACTGGGATATCGACTTTACCATTTTGATAACACAGGTCTCGCTGTTGTCATTTTTAAGCCTTTCTGCCTTTCCGCAGATCTAGTTTAACCCCACAGACTAACTCTTCTTCGTTCTAACAGCTGCACCGATGATTTAAAAGCAGCAATGATCTTTTCAACAGAGCTTTTCCAGTATACTTGGTTAGGAAACCACCACCCATCAACAAACAGGTACTGTGTAGTCAACCAGTTTGAAGAGTTAAACCCCTGCCAGACTGTGAACGCTTTGCTCCTGGCTGCTAACCGTGCCTGGTTGCTGAGTATTTGCAAGCATCCTTTAGCCGTCCGTGCACTATGCTGAGTGTTAGACGCTGATTGCTTTTGTGCGAATGAGTCTTCACGTATGCATCAGCCTAGCAAGGAAGAAGCAACAGGAGAAACAGACAAAATGAGAAAGGCAGCCAAGCTTGAGATGCAGACAGAAGAAAAGCATTGGGAAAGAGCCAATAGGAGAGGCAGGTTTCAAAGAAAAAGGAAAATATGAGACAGGAACAAAAAAAGAGTACAGAAAATGTGCCTGGTTTAAATCTTGCCATTAGACAGAAAAATAACTCTTTTGTAGAAGGTGTGCTGATAAAGCTGTAATTGGGAAGACAACTGTATCTTTACCTTTTCTTAAGAAGTTGTATCATAATCAAAAGCATAATTTCCAGTGAAATACTGCAAGAAAGGATTTAATGAGGAAGATTTTTTTAAAAAAAGCTTAAAATGTGAAGCTCAATAGACTTTCACCAAAGAGCTTCATTTAATTTGCAGCACTTGGGGGAAAAAAAAAATCAATGTAATAAGTGCCATAGTAAAACTTTATCCGTGGCAGAAACCAAATCACATAGCTGGGATCCGTAGACTATGCAGACAGAGGCATACACTATTTTATATTCTGTAGGAGACTAGTACCTAACTTTTCCTAATCATTCATGTCTTTGGGGAAAAAAAAAAACACCCTCTTGCTATTTTTGTAAGAAGCATAATGGCATCTGGAAGTGGGGAATGGAGGAAATGGATTAAAAGCGTTTGCATAGGGAGACGGCTTGTGATGGGTTTTCATGTTTTTGTTTGTTGGGGCCTTTTAAGTGCTGTGTCCTTCAAAAGAAATAAACCAGCTGCAACCTGGCTGTACCTGAATAAGCA
This sequence comes from Mycteria americana, assembly GCF_035582795.1. NCBI lineage: Eukaryota > Metazoa > Chordata > Aves > Ciconiiformes > Ciconiidae > Mycteria > Mycteria americana. Next base: position 5,207,794 of record NC_134365.1, read on the forward strand.
AATCGGAAAATACATTTTATAAAGATGCTGACTCCAGGTTTTTTAAAAGTGATAACGAGGAGTTAGTTATACCAATTATAAAAATTCAGCATTGTGAAAATATTTCTTTAGCGTCTTCAGCTATCTTGTTTTATTCACTGCATATAGCAAATGAAATGAAGTTAATGTGAGTTTTTTTCAAGGGGATATCATCCTTTTAAAAGCTTCCCACAAAGATTTTTCTGTTTTTCAGACCTGTTTAGATAACTTACAAGTTGTTAGTGATTCTTAAGGATTCAGAACAAAAACTGCACAATGCAGAAGTTGACTCATAAAAGCCAGCCTTTTGCAGTAAATTATTTACATTGAATTGGAATGAAAGTCATGGATTCTTTCACTGCATTGTGATGTGCAAATTGCAATTTTGGCTATAATAAAACCAGAGGAGAAAACGGGACTTTATGATAAAAGGATTCTATTGTCTTGTGTATTTAGAACTGAAATGCTGTCATGATTTTAATTTCCTACTGATCCTTTTTCAGCAAAACTTTTGTCACTTGTCTTGACTCGTCATGTCAGATCAGTTTTTTCCCTTTTCTGACAATGTATGACTTTGTTTAGCGCCTGCGTTGCTTCCTGCACTGTCTACTGCTACTATACTTGAGGATTTTATTTCATCTGGATCATCAGACACCTTTGTGCTTTTGAAAGCATAAATTTCAAATTAGGTTATCGTCTGATAGCTGTGTGTTTACTGTTCTCAAGCGTTTCAGACTTTCCCTTACTGCACTGAGTATTTTTTGGTGACAGAGGGGAGAGGGCGGGAAATGGAAAGTCTAGCCGCTGCTTAAAGCAGGATAAAAGAGAAGTGCAACTGGCCTATTTTAAGGGCTGACCTTGTAACTTTATTATTTTTCAGTGCTTTTGCTTCATGCAGGAGCCATTCCTATTTTTCTTCTCATCGAATGCTTTTAGTTTTTTTCTCTTTGACCTTTGCCGCCAAGGATGCTTTAACTTAATGAAAAGGTTAGTCAGTAGTTACTAAAAACTCTTGGCCTTTAAAAGGTAAATAAAAATTATTTTAGCTACTGGGAACAAAACCATAAATTTGTTAGCCCCCTGCACAGGAATTTGTGCCAAACTTTCTGAGAAATGGCTCATAACCCAAGCAAGCCTTAATTTTGTACTGTATTTGAGAGAATCGTTTGGGAAGGATGTGGAAGGAGGACATGTTGCTTGAGACCTCAGACATATGTCTGATTTTGAGACATGTGGCCTTAAGTTTCTCCAGCAATGCAAGCATCCTCCTGCTGCCGATAAATGGCTGTGGCATGTGCATGGACACGGGGAAGGGTCCAGGCCTGGAGTTCAGGAGTTGGTGCTCCAGGTGGTTGTTCTGAATAACGCTACTGTCCAGAGAGGAGTTACTTGTAGAGTAACTTTTTTCAGTTAAACACTTTCAAAGTGTCTGAAACATTTCTTTCCTCCTGTAAAAAATATCCATGCTTGGAGCTATTCAGGAATAGACATTGCATGGTGTTTACATGCACATTTTCAAGTGTAGCTGAGCCTAACCTTGATCTTAGCATCAGAACAAGCCATTGTCTAGACAAAGATCACTAGTGGATTATGGGACCCATATCTCTCTTGCATTAATCAGGTGAATGACTCATTACAAGCTTCTGCAGACAAGTTTGTGGTAGAGTCCAGGTTAAGACCGAGGAACTCTGCCTTCTAATTTTTAAAATTATGACTAAGAAAGCTCATTTGAATTATTTGTCTTTTGCCACACACAGATAAGCGCTATAACTTTACCGTACAGCTCTTAACTTCAGTGCCTTCTTCCAGTCTTCACCTTTGGTACATGTTCCTGTTTTCTCCAACTCTCAACTAAAGGGAATATTAGTGAGTGGGTAAGTCATTAGGAAGGGATAACTCATTTTTGTGTGTAGGCAGTTCCACTTCATTCTGCAAGAGAAATGTAGAGTTGGATGGATAATGGGGAGAGTTCAAATTAGAAGGCATTTGGAGACGTGACCCTGGTTCATGTAGCAAGACGCTTGGATAAATAAAGTTCATCTGTAACTGAGTGGGTTTTTTTGAATCTTTAATTTTTGTAATTTCACTCATTAGAAACATTAATGCCTTTCTGATGATTTGACAAGACGGTATTTTTATATATTTCTTTAGTTTGGATTTTGTTTCTTTGAACAGCTGTGTATTGCATGACTAGGTAAAATGTAATTCTGTTTGCGTGTTGTATATAAATGGATATTGTTTGGATCGGTTAAGCAAAAGCTACCATAGCATACCTGTGTTTTTGAGAAGCAATGTCAAACTTGAGCAGGGCTGGATCTGGCTTGTATTTAGCCCAAGGCTGGAAAACATAGGGTCTTCAGGTGGTAACACAGTAAGTCACAAATTTCTCTGACTTGGTTTGAGATTAATGTTTCAATCATGGTTATAAGTGATGACGCCACGCTGCCAGAGGTGGTAATTTATATGGGGAGATAAATTGAAGTTCAGCTCTGCGTGTGTGTGTTTAAAACAGTCCAATAACAACTTAAATGGCCTTTATTCTGGCCACTTTACAATCTGCAGCATTCTGCTTAATTTATTTTCTTTGGTGAACTTGTTTGCCCTCTGTATTCACACTGTTGGTGTCTGCTGCTTTCCCATTCCAAAGAGTTGTGTTAAAGGAAGACTGTGTTTCATGTGTATTCTTACGGTTGGGATGAAGCATACTTTTCTTCAAACGTTATGAGCTCTTTTCCCTGAGGGGAGGAGGATGGTACTGATTCTGTGCGTCTGAGAGGTATGGCTTAACAGATTGGCCAAATAATCCATCCTGAATTGGAGAGTGAATAATTTTAATACCCCTTATCTTGCATAGATTTTTGTGGATATTCATCTCAGCAAATGAACTTTGCATTTCTGAATGTTTAGAGCAGCGTGTTCGTTCAGGTACAGCATACTTGAATCTTAATATTCTCCAAGTTTCTCCACGTTTCTCCAGGTTTCTGTGCATGTGGGACTTTTGTTCCAGGCATATTTAAACAAATGTTTTGCGCTTGTGTGCGGACAACGCTAATTACGTCTGACAGTCACAATTGGGAATAGCATGGAGGAAATAATAGTTCTTGACCAATCGCTAAAACACAGGAAGTCCCGGTGCCATAGGAAGGGAGAGAAACTCATTTTTCATTTCCTTTCGAGTCCAGCGTGCTCAGATTAAAGGGAGCTGAGATGCAACTCTGAGGATTTAGTCTTCAATCGTGTGCTACCTACGCGTGGAGCCCATCTCAGCAGGCAGTTAGTCACCAGCCAGAAAAGCTCTCATAGCTCAGCTGCTGGGTATCCTATTGCAAATTAAATATGGAACAAGGATGCGTTTGGTTTTGCATGAGAAACTTTTAACACATTCATTAAAGAGGCTTTCTTTCTGTTCTGAATATTTTAAATCACAATATTGCTGAAGGTGATAGCTCATCTGTAATCTTTCAGAGATAACTAGCTTCTTTTGCTATTTTAAAGAGAATTAATGGATATTTTTACCATTCTTATGTGCAACAGTTTTTCTGTAATACAGGCTATACATGTTCAGATCAGCAAGGTTTATTGTAATTCAGTTACCTTTTTGGGGGCGTGTGCGTGTAAAATATTCTACAAGCAAATATTTGCAATGTGATCAAAATGTGCACATGGATTCTTTTTTGAGATAAAAGCTACAGTTAAAATCACGTATCCTTGTCCAGGGAACTTGGGTTGGGATGTTTGGTTTTTTTCTTTTAAGAAGCTTTAGAATTACAAGTGAAAATCTGTATTTGGTGAGATTTAGCCATCTGTTTATCCTCCTTTAGCATCATACCTTAACTTTTTTTTTTTTTCAGAGTCCTTAGAAACACGATATAAAATCATATTGGTTGCGATGAGCTGAAAACTCAAGGTGGAATTTTATTGTTACGGTGTTGCAATATGGTTCAGTTACACTTGCAAACTGCAGCATATGAAGGGTTTATCACAATATTGCCTATATTGAAACAATTCAATATTTTTTTAGGCCTCTTGGGGAAAGTAAGTTTTACGTGAAGTAAGAAGTGATAGCTATCTTAATGCTTACATTGCAGGTAACAACCTTCTCTTAGATGAGCTCATTTTCACGGAGTACAGCTTATGCATAGTATCTATTTAAAACTTAAGGTGATTCAGGCTGAAACACTGAATTTCTTCAGAACCTGAGTGTAAACCTCAGTTTTATAAATGGCCCATCTGTTTAAGGAGTTTTTTCCTTTACACAGATATTCCTTCTCACGTGAGCTCACTAAGCTGTGCTCCTTGCATGTATTTTTGGTCCGTCTGTGCTGTGCAGAGGCAGAGAGCTGGGTGAGGCGAACTCCCAACACATCTTCTAGACCCCCCGGTGTAGTTTTATACAGACGGGTTGCCAGCGTAAAGCTGCGATCTTAAAAACTAGCCCTGCTGCCCGGTCAAAGACAAAATGCTTCCACTGGTATGGGAAGTGAAGAATGTTAGAAGAAATCTGAGCTTGAATTTTGCAGTGTCGGTGGTCCGTATGTCCTGTGTGCGGGACATCTGCCCTGTGCCCTGCCGTGGCGGGCTATGATTGTCCTAGGTCCCAGGCTAAGCCAAGCAGGGTTGCTGCAATACTCCTAGCAGGACACATCCAGGACAATCCAATAAAGCAGGAAATAGTGTTGATTAGTAGATGGCATTTTGTAAGAAGCTTGGTCTGCTGTTGAGACTGGCGTATTTCAAATGAGATGAAAAATTAAGTCCTTGCCACTTGTGGTGATTAAAGCCTCAGTGGCTCACTTTTCAAGAGTAGCATGTTAACCCTGCTGGCGTGGTTCCAGTTGGGTTATAGAGTTCTGCCAACCTAAATGCCCCGAGCAGTTTCAAATTCGTGGAGGAGAAAGCGCTCAGCGCTGCTCTGTGCCGCTGAATAGCCGCCACATCCTCCCGCCAAGATTACTGCATTTCAGCGGTAATTGAAGTGATGCTGAGTTGAGGCCAGGTCCTATCGACTGAATGCATGCAGCAAGCTGCTTTTTTTTTTCTTCTTCTTTTTTTAAGGGTAAATCCAGCAGTGCATGCGTGTTTTCTAGGTTGGCGTTAGACCTGTATGTATGAATGATGATAAATAAATGCAAGGTCATTACGCTCTTTCAGGACAGGGAGTAGAGCCCATCCTGGTGTCAAATCTGTGTTTGCAAAGCAGAGAACTGTATGTGATCTGCAGGTGCTGCTAATGTGCTGAAGAAACTTGGGGCGAATAAACAGAAATGTTGATTCCTTTTATCTAAATAGTTTTCTTCCTTTCACTTGCAGGCTGCTTTTGTGCATCATATAGATAATAATTTCCATGCGGTATTTTTAGCAGTCAATGTATAGAAAAGGTGTGTGGACTGTTAGGGTAATTAGATGCAAATAGCCAAGTAGAGGGACAACTGGTTATAATCTGCTGCGAAAGAAAGGCGTGTGATGTGGGAAGGTGATGCTGGCGGTGGTGTGTGTGCCACCAGAAGGATGCGTGCTGGGGTTAAATAACTTACAGTAGGATTTTTGTAAAATGGAATAATTCTTATTAGCCCCTGGTAAAACGGCTAACACTCGTGCTGCTTTCAGACTCCAGTGTTACACATGTGCTTATTCTATGCAGTAGCTATTGGCCTTATCTAAATGGAAAACCCTTTCCAGCTTGAGAACAACTTAGCAACTTTTTAATATCAAAAAGAGCACATTATGCACAACACATGTACAAGACTCAAAGGAACATGTATGCTGCCTAAAGTTTTTGGAGCTAGTGTGTGTGCGCGCTAATCTCCTGAGAGTTCATTGCTCCAGGCTTTTATCGAGAGCAAAGGGAGTCAGAGCCGAAGACTTCTGTGTACTGCCGCTCCGTCTGAAAGAACCAGCTCCTTTTTCCTTAGTTCAAGGCAGTACGCCCAGAAGTATGTGTACATCGTTCCTATCAATGCAGTCACAGGACTCTGACTTTCTTTTTAAGTGAAAATAAATGAAAGTGTTTTCATTCCGTATTGTTAAACAGTGGAGGAGGTTTCTGCTACAGTCTAATTGTCTTAGATCTGTTTCTCAATGCAGCGCATCTTTGCATTAAGCTATTATTACCTTTTAATGTTGTTTAGAAGAGATGAAATATATTGGTAGTATCTCAAGGGGAAGATTCTAGATGCTGGTTTTATGAGGAAAAGCTTAGATGTGATTTAAAAACCTGCTTTCTTCTGTTTGTCACGAAGATGACTCCAAGTTGACTGCAGTTCAAACTACTCGGAGTTACTGCAGCTTCTAAAGGTCCAGTTTTGCAGTTTATTTGCCTTAATTCGTGTAAGTTTTGCTTTCCCAGATAATCTTTTATGAAAGGGAAGTGAGATGAGGGAACAAGTGAGCTTCAGAGTGAGAGATCCCGTCAAGAAGTCATGTCCACTTAGTATTGCATTAACAGGGAGAGAACGCGTGAGCTATTAGATTACACACTAAACACTATTCTCCAGAATTAGGTGACTTTGTTTCCTTTCCTACATTTAGTGTCCCAGCGTCCCGCAAAGGTCAGGGTTACTTTTTGAACAGCCAAAGCTGCATTAGTGCCATTCTTTTTCTGAACAGTAGTTAATTTTTTTCCTCTGGCATTAAGACAGCAGCTATAACCTTTTCATTTTAATGAGCCAAAGCTTTGTTAAACCAGGAACCTCTCCTGGTCATAGGTAGCATGGTACATGAACATATTTAAGGCAATTCAATTTCTGTAAGAAACAGTATGCAAAGAAAAGTCTTGCTTCCTCATGCAAAGAGCTGGATTCCTAATTAGAACGGAGTTGACAAAGAATGACATTTGGCAAAAATCCAGAGCAATACTCAGCCTCGTTGCCTCTTGTTGCAGAGTGAGGCACCTTAACTGTTCTGTCATCACACCTTCTGATTTAATGTAAGGAAAGTTAGAAATATAAATGGAGATTTTCAAGATTTCCCCCACACACACACTTCTATTTGAGAGCATATTAATACCGTACTCATCAAGGCTTTATGTTTCTTTTATGTTAGCTTTCCATATTGAGTTATATCACACCTACCTTCACTCTGCTGATGCAGTATCAAGGCTGAAACTTTTATTCTGCAAAACCCAAGTAATTTCTCTCGAGCTTTTATTTTGTCTTTTATGTGCATGTCTTATTTACAGCATTCAGAGCAAAATATGTGTTCTTAAAATAACAGCAGCATAATCTGGTTACATATGGCAAAGGAAATAATACGAAAGATCTAGGCTTTCTCTAATCCGAGTCCATATAGCATCTTATATTGCTACATGTTATGTGGCTATAAAATGCATTGCACAAGTGGAATATTCGAAGTGTTGTGTTAAAATTTGCAATTTTAAAAAATTTAGCATCTCTAAAATACTAGTATTAATGTTTACTGCATTTTAATGAAAATTAATTGAATGTGTTTATTTCTGAGTTTACTTGAAATTGCTTACTAGCTCTTTCTACCACCACCTCTTTTCTTGCTCAAAAAGAAAACAAAGGAGCATATATCCAGAGAGGGTGATTGCTTGCACACCACATGCTGGCTTTCAGAATGGAAACTTCAGGAGGGAAGCCGACAGGAGCCAGACAAGCACATGCAAAGAAAATTAAATGTTTCAGGCCAATCTGAGCAGTGGAGATCAGATAACTACAGTCATGGTGTATCTTCTCGGAGGTTGTATTTGTAGTTATAATGCAGTAATCTCTACTAAAGAACAAGAGCTTAGTGTGTGATACACCTGGCACAATTTGGAGCATGAGGTCCAGTGGTTTGCTCTTAGCGATCTCTGTCCTCGGGAGACAAAAAAAAAAAAGACACCAAAGTGGTCTGGCTCTAGCAGTTGCTAGAGTTTGGGGGAAAGGGAAAACAACTAAAACACTATCCACGCTAGTAAAGAACATGTTCTGTGGTTGAGTTGAACCAGAGCCATCGGGGCACACCAAGCTGTCAGCAACGTCATCGCCATTCCCGTTGTAGCTCTGGGAAAAGCACAGGACCACAGCCTGTCTCCGGTTGCACCCCCTTCAACTTGAGGTGCTGAGGACATGGTGATGCTGGGGGAAGGGAGATGATGACTTAGAAGGAGCCAAACCCTTTCCACAAACTTGTTGCGGTACTGTAGTTCTGGTGTATAACTCGGTAAGGGGAGGTTTTGGTGTGTGATGCAAGAGATGTAAGCCAGGGCTTGAAGTGTTTGCCTACGGTCTGTTGCAGTGACAGATAATGGTGATGGTGCTAAACAAATTACCTTGGGTATTAGAAACAGCAGAGCCATGTTACCAGGACACTTTTGTCAGGTCAGTTTATACTGTTGAGAAGAACCTAAGCCTAGCTGTGCTTGGCAAGCTGAACCTCTGTCTAGGCGGGTGCCCTGTAATGGGAGCACTTGGTGGAGAATGCTTTGGATTAGAGCTTGCACAATACCCTTCTGCAGTGTACATGTGTAGCAATATCTGCTTGAAGGACTTCCTTTATTCAGAGACTACATCCACATCTTTTTGTTCGATATTCCTTGATGGATCCATGTAAGGAAGAGCAGGAATCCCTGCTGAGAAGCAGAATACATGAGTCCAGGTGGAGTGCTGCACTGAAAGATTATACTTGCTTTGCTAGCTGAGCAAGGTTTTAGGATATGGGTACAACACTCTCAAGTTTAGACTGGTTCTGAGATGTCCTTTCTCCCTGCAAAACAGGCGGACTACGTGTCTGCAGACTGTCGGTCAGTGTTTGGAGTCTGTTAATGAGCCAATTGTACAGAAAATGTATATTCCACTGGTTTTTGTCTTCATCAATCTTCTAGATATCCTGGGAAATTAGCTATTTTCCTTTTCTCTCTTAAAAGTCAATCAGATGAGATCAAATGTTGTTTTCAAATAACACAGCTGTGGTTTTTCACCATAGTTACCGTATCTCATTTGCCGCGTAATGCAAATTCAATAATCATATTGGTTCAGACTTCTACACTGACTGCATCGGTGTGTTTTTAACAGTAATATTTTACAAATCACTGCAGAAACGCGTAGGTTGCACGCTATTTTCTGAGGAATTTCCAACTTGAAAGTGCGGTAAACTTTCTTTATATTAGCTAGAAAATCCCGAGGTGTAAAAGCCCAAAAGGTCTATATCACTCTTCTCCCTTCAGATACCACACGTGCAAAAAATTTTATAGCATCGTTCCAAGCCTCAAGTTGAGAGAAGTTATGACTTAAGGCTATTGAACATGTAGTTTTTCAGACAGCTGCAAGTTCTGCTATTTTTAAACACTTCTTCACGTGCAACAAAAGCTCTAGTTATTCTGTGCAATAATGTATTCAATAAACTTTGATTTAAAACATTTTTGATATTTTAGCTGCATTTTGCTAATAAAAAAGGAATGTGGAAGGAAATATTTTGTGAACTCAAATAGCTGAAGTCTTACGGCAACTTTCTCACAGAAATTCAGCTCCTAAGTGGAATCCATGCATAAGATGTTGTATTTCTAATGGATACAGTTGGGGTTTTTTCCTCCCCCCCCCCGAGAATTATAAATGTCTGAGGCACGATTTAAAATGGAAGTAGCATTGTAGCCTTCACCGTCGTTGTCACTATCAATTTGCTATAGTTAAACCATTTGGGGAGATAAAATAGATTGAATAGACCTATCAGATAGTATCTCACAGTCTTTTTATTTAAATGCGCTTCACTCTTAATGCAAAAGAGACCATGTATATACGTGCCTGTGTATGTTACCGAAAGGGACTAAAGAGCCTGAGTGCTGCTGGTGCTCAGTGAGTTTTGGTTTTCTCTGTTAGCTAGTGTTTTTGCAAACCTCATATACTCTTTTCCCCCATCTTAACTTTTACATGTGTATTGCTTTGCTAAACCAGCATGTTTAGCAATATTTTTTTTCCTCAAAGCTGTGTCTTTCCAGCATTCTGGAATTTTCGATTTTCCTAAGCACCTTCTAATTTGTGTGCAATTTCCCGAGCTGGAAACTGGAACCTGGTTTTGACGTACAGCTCTCTACTGTTTCCAAGCAGTGTTGTGGGTCTTCTAATACTAAGACTGGCCTAAATGCTATGGTCAGATTTGCTGTGCCTTTTCTCTCTGCCAGTGCATTCCTCTTACTAGTAGTTACCACTCCAAAGTATTCCATGCTTCTCTTTCTAATTAACAGGTTTCTTGAAATGCATTAAGTATTTTTTTTCTGCGTGCCAAGATCAGCTTACATTGTTCTAAGTATAATAGTTTATTTATGCATGCCTTTTTCCATGAACGTTTGCGCCACGCTTTCAATGTTACACTTTCTGACGAGTTTCATTAAATGGGATCATCCTTGTTTTTAGAATATGCCACAATAAGAGCATGCCTAAATTATATTCTTTTGGTTCCTTATTAGATAGCTCCCTCCACTTGTTCATTACCACTTGTCTGCATTCCTTCAGCATGTTTAATTTTTTGTCCAAGACTTTTCAAGTAAGATTTTGTGATACTGTCAGATATCGAACTTTAAAGCTTCTATTATAGTTTCCAGTTATCTATTATTTTTTTAGTTCTTTCAGAAGAATCTGAAAATTGATCAAGTTATCTTTTTTCTTTTTTTTCTTTCCTGTCTAATCTTGTAGTGGTTTTTTTTTCTTAATACATCCTAATTCTGTTATGGGTTGAAGTGGTAGTTGTTAGGGTCATTCTTTTGAAGTATGTGTATATTCTGGACTTACTGATAATATTAATTAGATACATGTAATAACAAGCAGCTTTAGTAATTAGTGAACTCCTGATAGAGACAGCACAATAGTTTGAGACATGAATTTTCTTGAGCAGCAAGACAAAATGATCCAGATGCTCTTCGTTTCAGTGTCAAAACAATGTTGTCTGCTATGTACAGGTTTCTTGGGTTCGGGATACATAACATTTAGTACTGACTGACTATTTATAATTCTGGAATTATAATTCTGGAATTTGCTAGTGATAGTTACAGTAAAAAAAAGGCAGAACAAAAATACAATCTGTTGGTTCTATATCACTGAAAAAGCTTTTCTTTTATACAAGTTTTATTATAGAAATGCGAAGATATTATTAAGTGAGCAGAAGCAGCCGAAAATGGAAACTGCCCAAGAAGTTCAAAAAAGTCAGCATAAAGTGCAGAGAGAGAGAGAGGGGGGCTTAAAGCGTTGGAGTTTGTATTTCCATCCCTGTTCGCCTTCCTGGGAACTTGCCCTGGGTTCGTACTTGGGACCAGCTGCGCGTGGTAGCTGATACAGAGATGTGGCTGTAACCTATGACCACCCTTAGAAGCAAATGTTTTTCTCTAGAGTTCTTGCTAAAGGACAAATATAAAATAATTTTCAATCTTTTCTTCCTAGTGTTTCCTTTTATTTCCCTAGTTTGTGTTCGTCTGAAAAGGCAAAAGGGTTTTCCTTGCATAGTTGGACAGTGCAGGAGTCTTCATTAATTTGTCTGTCTGGTGTTATATCCAAACTCGATGGCTGCCGTGGTCCAGATTTAGCGTATCTTTAGAGGTTTGAATGTTTATGTCTCCTTAACATTGAAAAAAGTCTTGACATGTATCTTGACACTGTTGCATCAGTGCTAACTGCATTTTTTTTTCATCAAATAGAAGTTTTACTATTATATCCAATTATTTTTCCCTATTAAATATACTTATCTTGGCTTACATACCCCTTATCCACTGATGTGGCTTAAAGTAATTTTATCACCTCTACTTAACCTTTGGTGTGCGTGAGTTTAAATATAGGTCTACGGAGGCTCACCTGCTGCGATCTGTGCAGTGGTCTCTTGGGGGAGAAGCTTCATAAAAAATTAGACTTGTGAAAATTAGGCTCACAACACAGATTTGAAATTTAAGTAAGTGGTATGTGAGGAAGGGTGCCTCACTCCTCAAAAAGACACACTTTTGATCTCTCAGCATTTTCTATACTATTTTTCTACTTATTTTTCAGAGCACAGTTAACCAAAAGTATCCCAGCTTTGCTGATGCGAAACAGAGGCAAAAGAGAGGTAGATCTGGATGCAGAAAGCCCAGGGCTTGTAACAGTATGTAGTAAATAAAAAGGCTGTCAGGATTGCTAAGAACTCATATCTATCTTTGAAATTAGCAGCACCTGTAGGTACTCCCAACCCTGAAGGTTTATACCTAGTTTTAGCATCCTGATTTCAAACCGTTGTGCTCGATAAAGATCGCAGAAGACGGTGTCCGTATCAAAGCCTGAGCGAGCACCCCGCTCTCCTTCTCCAGCACCGCCATCTGGATGAGCGTCTGATAGATTGCCACCTCTCAGGAGGCTTGCGAGGTGGTGGAAAAGTTACTGTAATCTACAGTACGTGCAAAAAACTCACTTCAGGATTGCCAGCCTGCGTTTGTGTTTTACGTTGAATGTTCTCTGTCATTTAAAACCACATAAATCTAGTATTTCTCAAGAATAGGATGGGGGGGGGGGGGGGGGGGGTTATTACTACTATTAAAATGAAAGCAGGAAGATCACCATTTACCCCCAGTTTTAAAAAAGGTGTCACTAAGGTGGAAAGCCAGAAGTTTTAACCTGGTCTGTGTTTGCCCCTTTCATACTGTTCACCTTGCTCCTTTTCATACCCAGACAGCACAGTGTCTGCTCTTACCTAAATTTTATGGCTACAATCTAATCTAAAATATCTGGGTGCTTGTGGCTGTAGTTTTTTGCCGGTGACAAAAATTATTTGTGAGTTAATTGTTAGAGAGCTATTGAATAACTTGTGAGTTTGGGGAAAAGGCAATGCTCAGACTTTCAAAACTGTGGTTCGTTTGTATTAGTTGAAATTGTTAAAACTTTGGTCAAAGAAAAAAAACATTAAAGTGGGATCTCCTTTTATTCTTCCTTCACTCCTTTTATTCTCCCAGATTAAGGTAGGAAAGCCAAGGGATGCCAGGGAGGGTCTGCCTACCTCGTGTCTGCAAAAGGTCAATCCTGAGCACCTCTGTTTTTATAGCTACAAAATTGTGCTGCTGAAATAGTTCCCCCAAACACATAAAATTAGAATGATTGCACTGAAACCAGATTGTGAAAACCCACTCTCTCAGGAAGAGTTTACTTTTATTTGGTCCTTTAAAAATCCCAATTGTAATGGGGGGGTGTCATTTGGTGGGGTTGGGTTTTTTTTCCTTAAGGAAAAAGGAATGGTGAGGGAGCTGTCAGAAATTTCTATGCTACACTTTTCAGTCATGTTAAGATCCTTTGCCTCCTATTTCTATTTCCCCTTCCCTTTTCCACTTGGCCATCTGAAACTGGAATTTTGAAAAACATCAGCCAGTTTCCCCTTGATGCTTGGGATGGCGTTTATTTAGCTGGTTTATTGTCAGGAGCCAGACAGCAGTATTTTGGGGGTATTTACCATCTAGGGGGGCGAATCCGTTTTCTTTTTAAAATCTATTGAATAATGAATCAAATTTTTTTATTTGGTTTAGATTCTTTCATAGCCTGTTTGCTTTCAAAAGTGTTTCTAGTATCATCTAGTTACATCCATTGTAATGCATAAGAAAACTAAGCTGAATCTTAAGAAAAGCAGTGCTTTAGTACGGGATCCTAAACAGAGCGGTCTTTGGGAATATCCTCGCTGGATGGATCCTGTGAGTGAGCACAAAACAATTCAAACCTCAGACATTGCTTTTTAAATTTCTTTGAAATACGACTGTCTTTTGAAAAGATTAGTTGCAATCTCATTGAAAAATGCACGCCTTCCACAATGCCGCGCTGGCCTACTCATCCTGCGGAAGGTTGCCTTAATTCGGTTTTATGAGGGTGCCTGATTTTAAGCAGAAATGATCCCGAAATACTGATGCCTAGTTTTGCGTCCTGTTTGGGGTTCATGCAATAATTCAGCGTTATTTTGATGCCTCAGCAGAGGGCACTGTTGTAGCATTAAAGGCACTTGAAAGTCTCATCTCCAGCTTTTCTTGATTTTTTTTTTTTTTTTTTTTTTTTGGAAAGTGTTTAATGTTCTCCATGTAATTAAATTCAGTTCCCTGTATAATTAGCAATGGAGCCTTATTCTTTGTGCCACTGCTGTGGATAGTATTATTTTTGTCTCTATTTGCCTTCAGTCAGTGCAAAATACTGTTGCCTATCAAAACCTAGAAAGTTTTATTGCTATCTCTCAAAGCTAAGCAATATTTAAAGGTGGAAATATAAAACTGTGTAGTTAGTTTCATTTAGTTGCTCAGAGTAAATAGGAAACCTTTAAAATTCCTGCTCATGGCTCGGGAAATAGCAGAGTTAATGCGCCATAACAATTTTACCTTTGTATCCAAATGTGTATTATTATATTTTTGGATTGTCAGTACTTGCAGGTTGTTAAAAATATCTACACAAACCTGTAATATTTAATTATGTGGGAAACTATTGATTTTATTTGGCAGATTTTTTTTTCCCTCTTTCATTTGTTTTCCTCTGTATCTTTGCAAGAAGTTGTACTGTATTGGTGCTGTTTAGCATATTGAAATATTAATTACAGAGTGATCAGGCAGTTATTTTTCATTAATTGCAAATGCAAAGTAATTACTGTGACCTAGAAATAGTTTGCTTGTCCAAATACCTGTAAACATCCTAATTTTTTTATAATTTATGAAGACCAGCTACAAAACATTGTGTCAGAAAGAAATAATTTTTTGAGGTACTAGAGATCTTAAATCTTCATGCTTACATTACATTAGAGTGTTCTTACTGCTTGTAAAGAGAAGATATTTGGAAGATGGAAGTCTATTAATATTCTGATATGTTTGGCTCTTAAATTGGCAAATACGTACAGAATTAATTACAGCGAACATGTTCTAGTTTTCTTTCAGAACGCGACTCTTTGTCTGTAACTGGTTGAGTTACACGAACAACCTGGAGAAGTTCGCATTAAAGATCGAGGGATACGCTCTGCCGCTGACTGGCAGGATACTCTTACATTCATTTAAAAATCAACCACAAAAGACATCTCCCAAAATCTCTGTTGCCTTAGAAATAGCGAGGAATCTTTTTTTTTTTTTTTTTTCCTCTTCCCCTTTGGTAGTTGAAAATGTTAATTAAGTTATCGACAGCTAAATGCAGTCGGGAGGATTGCAAGGAATGGAGCACCAAAGAGTTTGAAACGAAAGGGTATGGTACGGATCCGTACGTCTCTTCACTTCTAGGGCTTCCACGGGAAATCCTGGGGTCGGGGCCTGATCCTGCTGCAGACGTGGTTCCTTGGTGGTCTGTCGGGTCTCTAGGAACGGAGGGCCCCGCGCTCTGCAGGATCTGTCTGCAGGCTGCCCGGCTGCGTGCAGCAGGACTCGTGTCTCAAGGCCAATGCCGCTGTCTAAAGTCGTCGCTAGGACTGCAGCTGGAAACGGCAACTTGAAATAACAAAGACAAAAGTTGGTTGCATTGCTTTTTGTCAGTGCGGTGTAATGCAACTGGCTTTTCCTTTCACAGACAGGGACGATTGCCTCCAAAAAAAAAAAAGGGCATATTCAGTAATACTGCTGTGCAGAGGGTTGTAACGATCTCGTGTTACTTATTTTCTAAGGGGACTAATATTGTGCCCAAGAAGACTCTTAATTAAATGTACGGTTTTGTTCTTTAAAGCTTTCTTTCATATCGTTTCCTATTTATTAGTGTCTCCTTACATCTGCTTGGTAGGCTAATACTCAAGCAAATTCTTGTTTCGTCTGAAGCATTAATACTGATGTACTGCTCCTGTATCATCTCTGTAGCTGTTATCTGTTGTATGTTTTCCCCATGAGAGGCTATCGCAGGTTTTTAGTCCAGACTGTTTGTATTCGACAAGGTCAAGATAAGTTTTATCTCTATAGATAAGTCAAGTGCATTAGGATCGATACAGTTACAGTAAAATACATTGGCGATATTTATTGCCAAGATCCTAATGAATTTTTAAAGCTCGTAAGACTCTGTCAGTGTAGTGTGGATGCCCTAAATGGTTGTTTATAACGGGACCTATGCAATTATAAAGTTAGGTACTTTTTAAAAATAAAAAATGTACAACTTTATGTTTTTTGACAGGGATGAAGCTTTATGCTCCTCCTCCCCCAAATCCTAACAGATTCTTAGGAAACAATCAAAATAAGTGTTTACTTTCCATTCACTTGGGTGTCTGTACAGGGATTTATGAGACTTATCCCCAAGTCACCTGTTATGATTACAAAGTTGCTCTATTTTTAGCACTCTAATAGTTTTTTGGAATTTTACCTTCCATTTTTTATTGACAAGATAATTGTCTTTGTTTTGGCTTTGACGGAGTGGCTTAGGCCAGTTTCATTTGTGATATAAATTTCCCTAGGTACATATTTATGCAGTTAAATCAATAAGTATTTCATAATCTCTCTAAATACTTATGTAACTTAATAATTCCAGCCATTATGATGCATCTACTTAAATATGTATTTTATGTAGGGGCATTTAAAAATGCAAATTATAGGGATTATTTTCCTTCAGGCTTTGTATTTTTCTGTTGCATCAGATAGAGAGTAAGAAAATTAACCCACAAAAAATCCTACTAAAGTAACACTGAAGATCTGACTTATATCCGGTAAAGATAATTTGTTGATAAGACTGCATGGCTCGCTCAAACTCATTTTGCTTTCTCTGTTTTCTGTAGTTGATCTTTTAAACCACGCAATGCAGCTGTAGCAGCAGAAGGACTAAGTTAAGGAGAAAGTTTCCACCTTTGCCACAGTCACTTACTTTTGGGTCTTTTAGTAATGCCCCGTTGTCATCTTTCGTAGGTATGTTTTCTACCCCTCCTGGCTCCAGAGCGCCCAAAGATTGCTTCTTTGTGTTTTTAATACTTTGAAATTCAAAATCAGGATTGATAATACTGTGTTCGGAAGCTGCTGTGTAGCTTCTGTTCGTCTTTACCATGGAGGTTTGATACCTGACACTTTTAATTTAATTTAATTAGGGAGGCAGAACCCCATCTTGGTGTTCATTAAGGGGATTATTCATCAAAGTTATTGCTTCCTTGATGGAGAATAACAATATCACTCGCAATGGCTGATGTTGCTCTCATAATTATATTACTTTCTACTATTTTTCTCTCCAGGGCTTTGTACTTAGTCTCTTTATTTGAAAATTTTAAATTGAGGGAAGCGTAAACTTCTGGTATAGCAAATTCACGAGGGCCACATTTATTTTAGCCTAGTAGCTTTATGTCGTGTAAATGCTTCGTTGAATTTATTTTCTTCTGCTTTTTATTGGTTCTCTGCGCTGTCTTTAAATATTTGTATTTCTTTCAAGCTTAGCTGCACTTCGGCTCGGGGCCTGAGGTTTCTGGCTGCCTGTTTGCTGATGTAGCTGAACTCCGCCGTGCTGAAATCCTGCAGAGATCGCTGTAGTAAGGAAGCCTCTCTGGAGCAGGGAGTCACCGTGGGGTTTGCTGGAACGGAGTCGAAATCTAATGTAAAATTAATAAGGGGGGGGAGAGCAGACTGTTTGCAAAAGTTATCTTTTGTAACGCAGCCCTAATCAAATATTCAGAAAATGACAGCTTTAAAAATAGAACAATTGTCCTTTTAAAACATGACTAGTTTGGTTAATTTACCCCCAAGTATCCGGTGTCTGTGACTCAGAAAAACCCTTATCTACTAAGGGGGGAAAAAAGAGCATTGCAGAAAAGGTGACAAGTTTTCACCTCTTTCCTCAGAGAACATTTTAATTCCACTTTAATCAGCCTGCCAATAAAAGAGTACTTGGCTTTCAAGGGGAAACAAATCAAAATATGCATTTATCAGTCACGAGGCAGAATTCAATCGCTCACAACTGATGAACTCCAAAAGGAATGAAACTAGTACTATCACACTGCCTTGGTGGTTTGCTTTGTACTATCAAAGAGCTGGTACTATCTTTTTCTGCCACATCCACTGTTTGTCTGTCATCCCTAATTATGGCCTTTCAAAAGAAACGCTTCATAATTGCTGTTAATAGTTAAAATAAAAAATTTCACATCTAGATAACTAAACTAGTGTTCTGCTGTGTGCAGATTGGTATGTTCTGCAGCTGCCAAAATAACTAAAAAAAAAAAAAAAAAAAATTAGCAAGAGATGAGGCAGAGGAAGGAGAAAGAGGTTGCAAAGTGGTACTGTCAGTAGTGTTATACAGGGCTCCTGCAAGGGCATGTCACAGGCCTGTCTTATTAAAATAAAACTTTATTTTCCACTAGGAGAGGAGACTTCAGGTTCACGTTGCGCTGCACAGGTGGGCTCTCGTTTCAGACTTCTCTCTGCCACTCCGGTTAAGAAAGAAGAACCTGAAGTGGAAAGAAGTTTGGGGTTGGTTTTTTTTTTTTTGTATTGAAGCAAAGTTGGATGCTGTTTCACGTATGGGTGTTTCTAGGTTGTGGGAATTGATTGCTCTGGGTTTTCTGCTTGTTTAGCATGAGGCGAACACATTGCTCACTTTATTGATATTAAACAGAGTCGTCCTGATGGTTACAGTAGTTAGACTACAGCATTATACACAGAGCTGAATCTTTCTGGTGAGAGAAACTGCATTCTTTGAGCTTATCTTGCTCCCTGCGCTGGAATTTACATGCGTAACTACCAGTGCATCAAGATGAGTTTTTTGCCTTTGTGTGGTTTGCATCTCAATGAGGGTGGAGAGGTGCAGTCTGTTTAGCTTTCCTGCTCCCTGCCCTGAAAAATGGTTAAAACTCACCTCATACTTTATTTATGCTTTGTTCCATCCGACTTCTCTTCTGTTAGTAAGGATTTATGAGGCCAGAAAGCAAGAGCCAAACTGCTCTTCTGTTTCATTTTCTCCATTTCTCGTCCTTGTTTGCTTTCTTTTTTGCTCCCTGTGCAGAACACGCTTTCCCCTGCCTGACTGCGTACCCCGTTAGGGCAAGGCTCGCGCAGATCCCGAGATCCTCGGCTCCCCTAACACAGCACCATGCCTTGTTAAAATCCGTGCCTCGACTCTGGTGTCCTGGGATTGCTGCCTGAAACTGGTTGTGCAAAATACCAGCCTTGGCGTGAGTTTGATGTGCAAAAACACCAGGATCTGACCTCTAGTCTCTCCTTTTCCCCTTCCTGTGGTTCCACAGTATCTCACTTGTGTTGCCCCAGTCTGGGGAGCTTTCTACTCTCCTCCGTCCCACTGAGCTCCATCCTCTCTTCAGATCTCACCTCCTGACCTCCTTTTTTTTCCCCGGGAGTCGATTTAGACAAAGGAGGTACGTTGTCATGTGGATGGTATATACAAATAAATTGCATTGTATTTTTTCCTCTTTTACGGTTGATTTTAATCTTGTGCTTCAAAAGCCTGCTAGTAGCAGTTGCAGGTAAAAGAAATATAAAATAGGGTTGTTAAAGTGCCTGTTTGGGTCACGTGTTTGTGAAAATGAATGTGTTGATATTGCTTGAATAGATAGGAGAACTTGTGATACTCTAAAATTAAAAAGCAGGGAGAAACAAAGTAGAAATGGATGTTGGGGAGAAACTTTGGTCTCTTCTTCTATTCGAGAGTGGTTACGTCAGTCGTAGCGTAGTAGGAGTAAAGGGGTTTGTGCGCTCAGCTATTTTCAGGACTGCTTATGTTTAATTGACATGAAACTAAGCGTGCTTGATTTAAAAGGTATGTTGCACAGCTTTGGAAAATGAAGTTTAGGAAAACCAAGTAGAACTGTAAATAATAATCAGTTTATAAAAATACTCTTATGGCTGCAGATAAATGACTTAGGATTATAACTTGCTGTTGCTTAAATAAACAATTGACTCTACAAACAACAGATAGTACAGAAACCAAAAGTTTTCAAAACAACCTTAATTTTTAAAGGAGAGCTAAAGGAGAATTGTAAAGGTTTGCATGGAGCTTCTTACATTTCATGTATGCATTTGCATTCACGTTTTTGTCACATAGACCTTCGCAGACTTCATGCTCTCATACACGTTGCTTGAATTCTTGCCCCTGTTGCCCAATTTTCTGATGATTTACTGCACTCAAATATTTATATGTTCACTCTGGGAAAACATGGAAACATTACTTCTCTGTTAGGTAGTTTTGCTCAGGAAGTAATCTGCTGAAGGTGTGGTATGTATCTGAACCACTTGGAATATTGTATATACAGGCTACTGAAGTCTTAAATTAAAATGTTTGTACTGCGATGTGTGAATATAGATAGTTCTGTGTTTCCCAGAGAGCTGATGATCAGAAAAATGATAAATCATTAGACAGCACTAAGGAAGGTATGTCACGTGAGGGTTGGAGGAGGAGGACTACTAGGTAAAGGATGAGTCAGAAGCTGACAAAGTTCTTCAGAATTTGGTAATTAACAGAAGTGAAAATAGGAGTAGCAGGAGCTGGAATGACGAAGATCTCTAACTTCGTTTAAGAATGCAGAAATCCTGCTGCTGTAATGTTGGGTCTGTATCCTGATAGAGGATTTGGTTTGTTATCCTGTGTGTGATAGGGAAATTCCAAGTATATCACAGCAAAGTATGAAATGTCCTTTGGAGGACAACTGTAGAACATCCTACCCCAAAGAAAAAAAATATTTTCCCTTAACGTTCCCTGCAAGGCTTGTGTGCTGAATCATAAGGACTTAGAATAGACTTTTAAAATAGAACTGTGGCTAGTCTTATTAAATGTGTCAAATTATTTCCAAGTTGTACACAAACTTCAGAGTTTTTTGGCAATACATTTCCTGCATTTAGTGGTACACTTTTGGGGTGGGGGAAAAAATGATGCATTTTATATTGTTGTCTTTTGGAATTAGATGCCTAATTCATCTTTACCTCCTCTTTACCACCTCTGTACTTCTACCTATACTGCTTTTTTTTTTTTTTGCCTTTTTATTTTCTTTTTTCTTCTAGGTAAGCATGTAAGATGACTAGATACTTGTGTCACAGCTGTGGCCAGTGAGTTCTGCCCTTGCGGGTCTAATTAGCTGCCCTGTTATATTGCCATGTTATGTTGTTCGGCATGTAACAGCCACCTATTATTATTTTTTCCTGACCCTCCTATAAAGGGAAACCACAATAATTGAAGGGGCCTCTGACTTTGTAGCCCTTTCGCTGGATGTGTTTGTGTATGTTACTTCAGTGTTCTTGAGCAATTTTTATTACGCTTCTCATGGCCAAATCTTGTTCTCAGTAAGATTAGTGGGAAATGTCCCCCTTATTTCTTTGGGGGCAGATTTTGCTACTGTGCATTTATAACTTCAAAGGCAGCAATAAATAGCTGGTCCCCGTCATTGGAGCGAAACACACTTGAGTGAAAGGTCAGAAAGAGGTGGCAATGCTAAGAAATATCCCTGAATGTTAGAATCAATTAAAATATTACTTTCTTTAAATGACTGATTTCATGGCATTATTCTAATTCATGGAGCCTTTTAAAGCCATGAGTTCCATTTGGAAATATTAACACTAAAAAGCATTGGGTGCCTGAAAGCTGTGGGTTTGGGGGGTTTTATTACTGGGTTTTTTAGGAGATGAGTAACTTGGAGTCTGTCTAGTTTATGAAAGCGTAGACGGAAGATGTAAGACACAGGAATACGAAGGGGAAAATTAATTCAAGATCCTTTCCTTGCTGCTTTTTAATCTGCTGCAATTACTGTATATTCTTAACCGTGTCCGTAAGTGAAGTTGGAAACTCAGCTATCCCTTACCAAAAAAAAAAAAAAAAAAAAAAAAAAAAAAAAAACCAAACAAAAACCAACAACCAGAAAACCCAACCAACTTTGGTGCATTGGGTTTCAGAGAAAGACGCCACCGCCATCGCCTGCAGTGTGGTGGTAACCTAAGGGTCAGGCGAACTTGAACTGCAGCATTAGGTCTGTCGTTACGTCTATCAAGCTTTTCCTGTGAACCGGCGCTCCCTGCGCTGCTGACTCGGGCTCGCACGCTGCGGCTGCCGCAAGCTTTTCAAAGCAGCTCCTTCCTGGTGCGTTTGGCACGAAAGAGAAGAGAAATACATGTCATCCGCTGGTTTTGCCTCCTCGGGTCGGAAGGAGCTTTTACCTTCCCGTTTCACTCGCTGAGAACTTCTCCTGAGCTATTGTGATGGGAAGTAATGCGATTTAAAGAGAAATATGTTTTGGCATGCCATGCTTATCTTACGATAGGACTTGTTAAGTGTCTAATGTGTAGCTTGTTTTTACCATGGACATACTACAGTTGACTGAAAAACTCGAGGCAACTTTTCGCGTTTTATTTGATCCAGCGCACACGTTTTTGATGCTCACTTAATGTTCAAACTGGTAACAGCAAAATCCAGCTTTCCATAAGTAACTACTAGCTCTTAGCCTCATTTTTCAGATTGCGGTGCTCCATACTTCTTTAAAATATGATCTAATCTTTCTAGGAATGGCTCTGTTAAAAGCATTCATATACTAAACACATACTTGGTTGAAAAGGTAGTTTAAAAATTTAGGTGGTAGCTGACCTGGAAGACAGACAAACTGCCTTTTTAAGAATTTCCCCCAGTATTGCTATGTGGGTTTACTTAATACTTAGTACTTTTCAAATTAGACAAGATGACGAATGAAAAATAAAAGTCTTATGTGAACTAGTAGCTTCTGATTTTGAGTATTACAAACCCAAGGAGCCCTTTACACCTTGGATTTTACAGTTGTGATGATGTACAAGATGATTCAACCAGACTGAACCTCCAGTCAGTTTAATGTATTCATGGGTTTCTTTTTTTAAGCCAGAGGAATCATTATAACATTTACTTCAACCTTCAGTATAACAGGCAGTAGATTTCTCATCAGCTTGCTTTGTATGGAGCCAGGACGTTTGGAATTTTAAATCTTATTTTCCCCTCTTATATTGCCTGTGTGCATCTCTTGCAGCAGGCAAATGCTTTCACTGGCAGGGCAGGCTGAGGAGCACTTACTGATAAGGAAAAGTGACAGTGAACTTCAAAAGAAACAAAACAAAAAAACCCTAAACACACAGTGTTTGAAAGCCCGACCTCTGCTAACTTGACCCTCAGTTTCAGGGCATTTTGTTTGTGTTGGATGCAAAAGGGTGGCTGCGGGTCTGCAGCGACAAAGCAAGTGAGCACAAAACCCTATAACTGAAAACTCCTCAGTTATTAAATCTTGATTATTGGATTACCTTGATTATAGTCTTGATTATTTTGTTCCTCCTGATTTTTGAAACTTCTGCATGTACTTAAAGCACACTATATTCACAACCATGAGAACTAGAAAGTGTTTGCAGTGAAAGCCAGCATCACTCATGCAGTCTTCTGGACCTGCACATAAAGTCCAGAGACAAACACAAAATACCTCTTAAAAAAAAAAAAAAAAGTGGTAAAATTTAGAAAACTTCTAATATGCTTTTTTCCCCTCTGTTATTTCCCTTAGCTTCTTGGATTAGCAAATTTAGTTGGGAGTACTATATACGGTTTGTATTTCTAATATTCTTCCAGACTCATTCATACCCTTCCAGGGATTTCTCAGAAGTAACAAGGGGACCTCCCTTGTTACACGGACAAAGCATTTAGTTATCTTTGGAGAAATTTCTCATTCCTGACAGTTGGAGCAGGAGCAAGACACGGGCTTTCCTGTTCTTGCTGCCTTTTTCCTTGGCAGGGCAGGGAAGGACCGAGAAGGTGGGCGGTGGAAGCAGGGGATGGAGATGCACGATATCGTTAGGGCTATATGGAGGTGTTTGGATCCAAGCACCGGTCTGGTTAGTTCTCCTTGTGTGTGAACATTTTATGCAACAGTTTGTTTAAACAAAAAGAAGAGAAACATTTTTGTAAAATTGCAGAAGAGGTAGCGTGGTGTAGCAGGACATCGTAATAGAAATCGTCTTTTAAGTGTAGTAGGTAAAGGAAGTGTTGGGGGTGCAGGTAGCCTAATCTGCTCGAGATCTCTGTGAAATGCCAGTTGTGTTTGGGTTTGGGTTTGTGTGTATATTCCCTGCATTGTTAGATGCTTCTGTGTCTGAAGGAGTGCTAGCTGCTGCAGGAGCTTTAGAGAGGTATGAAAAACATTCCTTCTAAAAATACTGGGAAGCTCCCTCCACCCCCATTGTTTATTGGAAACTTTTCCCCCCCCTCTTAAGATACTTGATTATGGTGTAATGCAGCTAATTTAAGCATCTGTTTATCACTGCCTGGCTAGACTGAATGTGAAATTTCAATTGAATTACCTCCCAAGAGAGCTTTGAGCTCTGAGGGTAAAACAAATCATTTTCTCTCCATTCCCCTGGGATTGTCAATAAAAAGAATTCATCTAAATAGTTTACATGCATTTTGAAATGTTGCATCTACTAGACTTGGTTTTGTTGTTAGTGGAAAATTGCCAGTGTGAGTGGAATATCGGCTTTAACTCGACTATGGCAGTGTTATAGCATGGTAGTACAGTGTCTGGAAAGGCTATAGCTGAATGAAAGCGAATGCTGATGAAGAAATGAAAGCATTTGCAGCTCAGTAATTCATATTTGATCAATAAATGTGCGTGCTTTATTTTAGAACAGAAGATAGCATATAAACCTTAGCTTACTACAACGTCAGACGCAAGCTGCCACCAGCCCAGTAGCTTCTCCAGCTCTTCCAGTTGGTATATGTTACAGTAAAGTGAATTATTGCTGTGGACTGGTGGTGGGACACTGTGAGCCCCTCGTGAACACCACAGCTTTGTCTGGTCCTAAATATTTGTGTGTGCGCATGTTATTAAAAATATTTCCACTTCCACAAGAAACGGTAGATTTTTCTCTTTTATTTGTCATCATGTCAACAAAAATCTGGGAGGGGGCAGAGTACAGGTTTTTCTTGCTTTGCAGGAAAACTAGTTAGCAGATTTACATCTTATCTGTCATGTTGGTAGTGTGAGGAGAGGAGATTTTCCTTCTAGTTTGTCTCAGATCTGAAGTGAAATCTGCTGCCATCCACATGCAGAAGACCTGCAGATCTGTTTTGTAGGTGCTTTTACCCGGGACTGGGCTGCTCTGCTGCAGGGCAGGCACTGCCTTTGCTCAGACTGGGACGCGTGGACGTGTCTGTGAGCTGCAGGCAGCAATCCACGTGCTGGGGATGCCCCAGTGTCTCCCCGCTGCTCTCCTGGAAGGACAAGCAAGTTTTCCTCCAGCTGATTTTGCTGACTGGGAAAGAGCCCTAGACTGTCTCAAGAGAAATAAATGTGGGCTACGTTTCCAGATGCAAGCAAGGACAAAAAGATCAGGCTTCCTTACGGGAATTTCCACACTAACTTTTGCGCCCATCACTGGCGTCTCACAAGTGGAACACCACTGCGCCCTTCAGCTCAGATCTTCCTGCTTACTTGGAGCTGCAGTGTGAGGGTAATTTCATTCGAGCAGGAAAATTGCAGTCCCAAGTTTTACTGGAAGGTGTCATGGCAGCGTGAATGCTTGTACCCCAGCTATTGTACCCCAAACCAGCGTGCAGGTAACCTAGAGAGCGAGCAGACCAAAGGGAGGTGGACGGCAGAATTTGTGTTGCTGACAACTCTTCTCTTGCCAGCAGCAATTCCACCTGGGAGTTAGAAGAAGGTCCAGCTAGCAGTAGGGAGAGCCTTCATCAGCAAACACCTTTACACTAGTTCGCCTTTTATGATGTGGATAGTTAAAATTTGCTCTTGTACAGGTATTCAGGCAGTGCAGAAAAACTTCTTTAAACATCTAGTGGTGATAGCAGTAAGAAGATTGGAGGTACCCATGCAGAGTGAATGCCTGTTGATTGTTTTGGAGTGGAGACGTGTTCAGACCTGCAGGAGCTAGCCCAGGTTAGCAGCTAAACTTGTGTCATCGCCCTGTTACTCCTTCAGTCTCCTGTCCTGGTTCTATTTTTATTGATTATAAAAACCATCTCATGTTAACTGGGGTAATTTTAGATGACATAGCAGTTGGGATGACAAACAAAAATCAGAGTCCAAAAACTGCGCAAATTTTTAAATAAAAAATGATGCTTAAATAAAAATAAAAAACGATGAAAGCTTAAAAGCTTAAAGAAATTTTAGAGTTCACTTGTTCAGGAGTTCAGTGTTTCTGCAGTCATTCTGATAGGCTTTGCCATTAAACATGACCACCTAAAGACATTAAATTCAACGTACATAGCTAGTATATTTTCATAACAGCTATAATCAGCAGTAGTTCTTACAGTCATCACAGGAAGGGTTTGAAGAGAGGGACACAATATTGCTTGCTTACTTATCAATACTTTCTTTAGTATGAGGGATTGACTGTTTAAAGTACTTTTTGCAGAAGCAATAGAAGTTATTCACAGATTGCAACGGTCTAGGAACGATTACTTCTAAATGTAAATTTAAATTATAACAACATTAATCATTAGTAGCAAAGGCATAATCATGGTAAAGATCGTTCTGGATTTTTCTTCCAGAATAGTAGTAGACCAAAAGTCTGCGGGTACATTGGAGCTTTGGCACATGTTGCAAGATGTTAATAGTCCATATTTCCTTTCTGGCTCTAAACATGGAACTGTTTTGACAGTTTAAGTATACTTTAAAACGATTAATCCTGACAGGGTTGATAGTAACCTAAGAAAATTGGAAAGAAAAAAAAAACACCAAAACTGCAGTTTATCTTAATGAATAGCTCATACTGTCAACAGCAAAGCCCTGTTACTGTGTAATAGGGTTTAGAGACTATCATGATGAGAAAGGACAGGTCTTGTAATTTTAAAGTACATGACGAGAAGTAGAGATAGCCCCTTCTCTGCAACCATCCATAGTCTTCCAGCGTGCCCCCAGCCCAAGGTGCTTCACCTGTGCCTCTCTCACCTTGCTTGTAACACAATGTTAAGAACAAATTTATTTTTGAGATCCTTGAACTGAAATGGTCTTATTTTAGATGAGGTGTGTGAAGATACCAGCTACTTAAGATAAAATAGATACAAGAGTTTGGGTAATATTAAAAGCAAGCACCTACAAGAGAATAATCCTGGAGTGTTTCCAAATACAAGTAAGTCCCGTGTCACAAAAAGTCAGAAGTCTCCCTTGAATGAAGATCATTACCCTCAGGGTGCATGTTGGTCACTCTTTAAAATTCTTATAAAAACAAAGAAATTAATTATCCAGTATAAAAATGGGGCATACATCTCCTGGCAAACATTCAATTAACTTTTTAGTGCTTGCTACTTAATGTTGTGTTTGACCAGCCGAGCATTGAGAACGACTTTCCTTTGAAAGGGAGCTGGGGTGGAACGTGGCATTGCGCTGGAGCTTTGCTCCGGCGGCCAGTTGTGGCTGGTCATCAACATTTTTCCCATGATCGTTGAGTGTGGAGCTAGTTATATTTTACTTATGCATGTGAGATGTAGTTTGCTTTGGGACAGGTTTTTTTTTTGTAGGCTGGATGATGTTTTATTGAGAATATAATTTAGCTAGTTTTGCAATCATAGACTGGATTGCAGTGGTTGAGCATGAACTACCAATTAAAAGCAACTGTATAATACTTCTAATTCCCATGACTAATGGGCTGAAAATATGGAGCTCTTTGACCTGGATCCAGTCCAAGCTAAAGATGAATTATGCCACATAGATCACATTTTCTACTGTTAAAATGGCAAATGATGCAAGCGTAAACCCCGAAATTTAAGAAATACTGACTTCCAAGGGGTGAGCTGACGTGATGAGAGATATATTTTGAGAGTAATGCATGAGCAATACTTGAATAACTATTCTTTTTTTACAACTTTTACCTATTTCTATGCATCGGCATCATTTATAGTTTCCTTTCACCATTAATCTCCTGCTGCTTTGCTAACAAGTGATTGCGTAATGAAACAATTGAAAGGGGAAGATTGTCTGGGTTTTTTTTATTGAGTGCCCCATGTCCTTTAGGACTGGCAGTATAAATCTCATTGTTACAAGATACATCTTTTTTTTTTAAGTGCATCCTGTATGTAGAGATTCTCAAATTGATCTTTGATTGTCGTATATGAGTTACATATAAATTTCCTCAAAAGCATCGCTAAAATTGTTAAATTTGGTGTTAAATCTGGTAATCTAAATAGCCCAGTTTTGTTGTTCTTGTAGCAGAACAAAATTAAATATCTATGGGTTAAACTGAAGGCTGGTTGGACTGCTAAAAGCTGTATAAATATGCAAGGCACCGGAGCTTATGTGAAGGAAAGTGCTCTGGTCGTCAAACGAGGGAGTGATTACGTGGCAGGGCAGTAGGAGTTCTCTTGGAAACAGGGGAAATTATCAGCGTACCAGGACAGAATGCAAAGGTCGATCTGCTGAATACAAATAAAGTATTGAGCACCAGGTTCTGCCTCATGGAGCTGGCGCTTTTGGAACCGCTGTGATAAATGCACTGATAAATTCGAGGGAATGAGTGCTATTGCAAAAGCCTGATGAAGGCTAGAAAGTGTCCAGCTAGTAGGAATTGCATTGCTTGGTCAGGCACAATGAAATTAAATAGAATTTGCTTTAGTGAAATTGCATCAAGGATGATTAAAGGTGCTGCTGGGAGAAGGTGGTGATCACCTTTCACTGAAGCCACTTCAGTGATTCTGTCACTTACTCCTTACGTCTGTTTTGTTTTTTCTCCTTTGCTCGTTTCCTCTAACTTCAAGGCTCCTCTCCCTCTCCTGTTCCCTTCCACCATTGCGTCGTGCCCCTGCTCCGAGCCTGGAGGTAACACCAGGGCTGCTTCAAAGAACAGGGAGCTCATCAGAAGCCGCTTGTCAGCACCGTTCCTTGGGACTGTGAGAGTTTGCCCAAATACACCAGGTCCTGCACGTCCCCCTAACCAATACGCAGTGTTCTTCGTTCCCCTGTTCTTTGATAATTGCATTTTGGGTCAAGATTTGCCTTTTCATCTTTGCTGTCAACAGCTCCAAAAAGCTGATCTGCGTAATGCGGCACCGTGTTTCCTTCTTACCTCGGTGAGACAGGGACGTGTGGTTGGAGCTGCTCTCTGCTCCGTCCACAGCCCTGCTGTTCGGATCTGCGGTCGGGATTCGAGTCTGTATCTCCTTTCCAGCTGGGTCACCAAGCAGTCTCTGATCCCTAGCTGCTAAAGCTACCTCTGGTGTGGTATCATGGACTTCTCACCTCTGCGGCTAAACTGCTCTTTGGATGTTTTCTTGATACAGAAGTCTGCAGAAGAGTCCAAGTCAAACTCCTGTTGGTTTTGCTTTAATATTTTTGCATTTTGCATTACTTTTTAGGGGCCTTTGGCCTCATGTGTGTCAAACAATGAATTGTAATAGAATTCACATCTTTCCACTTGTTTTGCTTTCCTAAAATACGATGGCAGAGCGATGGCTGGCGGCTGCAGGCAGGACTGAGGCCTCGCTGTGCTCCGCTGTGTTTGCAGGGAAGCTGTGATACCACGAATGTGTGGTTTGAGTGACTTGAACTGGGTTTTGCCCCAGATGGGCTGACAGTGTAACCAGTCTTTTAAGGTAAAACAAAACACTTATGCACACAGAAATACACACACACGTATATAGCCACACATAACATCCATATGTTACCAAGATGAGACAGTATCTCGTGACTTTTTTGTTTCCATTTGATATTTAAATGACCCTCGGGCAATTATTTAGTTACATACTCTAAATAAAAAGACACCTTCAAATTCATATAAGAACACATTGGCACTGTTAAGTGGAACCTGTTTCCTCAGTGTATGTATTTTCTTGAACAGTTTTACATTTTACCTCTTCTGCTGCTGGTTAATACTAGACTGAGAAGTGTCAGGAATATTTTTCATGCTTACAGTTGTTGGAGCAGTGCATGTGCAGAGCTATATTCGGTCATTTATTCCCTCTTCATTTTTGTAACAATTGTAGCATGAACTAATTATTTTCTCAGCTTGAGATGTATTGGAGTTGCGTTGGATAACTGTTTATTTTACAAATGCTTTTTTGAGGGAGTGACCTAAGCTTGGGCGTGGGGTCCTCTGCTCTTCTCCCTTCAAAGGCACAGGGAAGATCAGGGGCTTTGCCAGGGGAGAGAAGGTTGGGCAGTAGATTTGTACACCGCCTTCATCCGTGTGTGAATATCCAGGTGGAAAGTTAATGCTGCCACTAACAGGATTATCTTCTGCTCCATGCTGGCACGTCCCTTGTATTGCCCAGACAACAGCAGGGGTAGCCAGATGGAGCCGCATGGCTCCGAGGAGGTGGGGAGAGAGAAGCAGAGATGTTTCGGCAAAGAAACCAGCACGCCATTGGTTTTAAACCATTTCTCTTTGCTTATCCCAGGAATCGGAGCCACCGAAATGCTATCTTCTCTCTGCCCTTGACTCCTTTCCAAAGGATTTGCTGTTGGCCAATACGAAGGAACCTCGAGTATACCAGGGAGCTCGAAACTTGCACCAAAATGAAGCTGTATTAATAATAATAATAAAAGTTCCAGTTTCCTAGAGATTTAAATTGGCTCAGTAAATTTGACACCACGTTTAGCTTCTGAGGTGATAATGCATCAGATTACACTGTGTGGTTATTTTTTGTGGCATGTCAGTAAAATAGAAACTAATATTCTATATTGGCAGTTCAGAAGATGTTTCTTCAGAGGGTTAAGCTTTCAGTGAGGATTTAAAGACTGTTAGTATAAAAGTGACTGTTCTGTGTATTTTTCAGTTCGGGCAGCCTACTTCCATTATAGGGAAAATGTTAACAACTTAATATTTTGGTTTAGTTATAGATGGTAGAGTTTTAGAACATAAATAGATGCTCCATATGGCAAAAAAAAAAATTGAAATAGCACTTGAAAGAGCTCATTATCTTCATATTTCCATAACTTCATTAGTTCCCAAATTTACTTAGTGCTCAAGCAGCATTTGCTGGGTGCTTTGGATGCTCACAAAGGGGCAGTTTTTGCCCTGAAAAGTTCGGTCTTGGGCCATTAGATGTAGGATTTGATAATGCAGGAAGCAGTAAACGATGACCAATTTTGTACAGTTTCAACTGTAACAGCTGGTTAAAAAAAATTGCAAGCTATTCTTTAACAGAAAATGAGGTTCTCAATTGCACTAATACTTTTCTTGAAAGGGATTTTGCTTTCTGTAGAAAACTGCCTTTTTGCGGTAAACCAGAAAACTTTTTTTTTTCTTGTAGGGAAGAGTCCTTCGCAGGAAACCATTTTCTGACCAGCTTTAAAATACAGAGATAGCAAAGACCGCTTACAGTTTTTTCTCATCACTCTAAGGAAACTAAATGCTAAACTATCAACATTATGTGAGGTTTACTGAAAGCAAGGAAAGGTCCTTGCTTTTTTATCCTTTGCCTGTATCCTAGAAGAGGAAGAAAATAAAATATAAATACTAGGGTATTTTTGCCCCCAAAGTTGTTATTGAGAGCTTTAGCTGCTTCAGCGCTTTCCTGTCTTCTCTCCTTTGAAACTGTGCTTATTGGTCCCACTTGCAGCAGCCTGCATGGAGACAGCAGCAGCCTAAAACGTTTAAAAATGTGTGGGACGAGAGGAGGGGAAACGGGAGAAGGTTACATTGTCTTTTTCCTGGAAAATGGGACATTTTCACCAAACGTTGATATAGCAAAAGCTTTTCAAGGGAGAAACCAGAGTTTCCATTTGGAAATACTGCTGTAATGCTGCAGGGGTTGACTTGTGTGCCTTCTCCTCATGGCCCGGGTTCCCTGCGTGGACTTCGGTTTCTTCATCCGAATGACTGTGCCTTTTCATTAAGCTCTGCTGGTAAACCAGAGAAGACAGTCTTGTTGGCAAGCTGCATGTGTAGAGGGCAGCAAGGAGGGGAAAAAAGAGAGGCACCCAACTGCAGTGCCCATGAGATACAGTGATGGTGGCTCTAGAAGGCTACACTGGGTTTTCATCTTTTAGACAAAAACCAGCCTCGTGGTCCCAGTAATACTTTCTAGTAGCACTTAGTGTTTGCTAAATCATGTGCCTGCCCATTAAGCTTCCTTTACCATGTGTGTGACATCAGCATTTATTTGTGTTAAAGCAAAACAGTGTCAGAAGGTACTTCGTTGAATGGTGGGTCTCTGTGGATCGCCCTATAAATATATGTCGCTGCAATACCAGGTATCATTCATCATATTTGTCACTGCAATACCAGGTATCGTTCCCAGACTCTGCTGGAGCAGCTTATGTCAATTTGCGTAGCAAATCAGTGGCCAGGCTAGTATTAATTAGTACCTAAGATTTCTTGATTCCAGGCCTCTTACCTGGCCTTAAAGAGCATGATAATTTTGAAATAATTAGTGTTTTGTTAAGTTTTTTAATGAAAAAAAAAAAAAAATTGCATATTTTTCGTTTTGGCAGTCATCTATTCAGAGGTCTCAGCCCAAACAAGCAAAATCAGAGTTATAATAGATGAATAAACAACTTTGTTGATGTTCTTAGTTATTGGCAGTTGCTATAGCAATAGGCTGCCACAGGTTCCCGTATAATGGTTCTGGTATGTGGCTGCTCACCACATCAATCACATCGGAGGTGCATCCTCCCTGGTAATGGAGATGATAAAAATATCTTAGCTACACATATGCCATAAAATTGGGTTTTCATGGTACTTAGAATGGTAAGAGTTATATGTCCGTATGGGTTGCCTTTTTTTTTTTTTTTCTGTAGCAGTACAAAGCATGAATCGATTCCCAGAAATTTGTCCAGTGGGATAACTCCAAGTGAAGAATTTTTTGTTACAGCATCCCTGTGCGTGGTCTGGCAAGTGCCAAAGCAATGCAGCTGTGTAACTGTGGTGGAGGAATCCCATTTCACAATGTATTTTAAGGACCATAAAACTTTATTTGAAGGGCAGAAGCAGAACACTTGGAATGCACTTCCTTATTCTTAACCCCAAAGTCTCAACTCTGTGATGGCATGGGATGGTTTCTTCTTTCTGGCTCTAAATAGTGGCTTTTCCCAGGTTTTTCACTTATTCTAAATTGTGTGTTTATAGGCTGCTCATGATACATATTTCCTTCCTCACTAAACAATAACTTTTCATGTATAGCAAGGTCTAGCCCTCCGGATCTTCACCTCCAGCGTAATGGGAGTGTGTTTTTTGCAGTGCTCAGCGTATCAAAATTCGACCCAGCTATGTTTATTTCAATGTGTGATCTTGTGAGGACGTTCAGACGTAGCCAGCGCCATCATTTGAATCTCACAGTGCTCGTTCAAATAAACTGTGCCGTGTCTGAACGGCTGATCAATAGCAGGTCCGTCCCTTCCTTAACCAAGAGGAAATCCAATGGAAAAATTGATTATTAACATGATGCGGTAGAAATAGGAGGACAGGAAAGGCAGGAAATCAGGCTTGGGTTTTTGGTAGCTGTTTTAATTTGGCTACATAGTTCATGAAACATCCACAAATTAAATTATGTGCTTTGGTTGTAACATGAATATGGATTTTGGTATACTGAACTCTGCATGCATGGAAAATCTGGTTTTGGCTTTGGAAGAGCTGTACATAGAGCACAAAACATTTTGGGATGGATAGATGGGGATGTGCTGCTTGTACAGGAGAGTTTATGTTGAAATGTATACTCAAAAACCCCCCCCCCAGAATGAAGTAATTTCAGCTACAAAGTGTATTTCCAGGCCTTCATATGGTTGCTTGACTATAATCTCATTAACTTTTCTTTTAATTGAATATGGAAGCAGACTTGAGCTCTGAAATTTAGGTCTAAATGTTAAAATAAAATCAAAATTTCTCCTGTTGAGGGATTTGGTTCAGGATCCTCTTTAAACATATATGGGAAGATTCCCACTGGCTAATACAGGCTAACACAGATATCCGAGTTGTTTAACACGTGATTACAAATGGGAACCAAAGATTCCTGTAAAGCCATCGAACAGAGAGACAGGGGAGATGATTCAACACATTGGATATCTAAACTAAATGTCTAAAGAAAATTATACAAATATCTCTGATTCTCCCCTGTTTTCTTCCCTACCCTGTTCTTCCATCAGAGATTTATATTAATCTGCTAGCAAAAAAAGCTGGTTTCCTTCTTTGTTTCACAGATCGTTTTGGCCTTAAACACAACACAATCTACAAAAATGCAGTTATTTAAGTTTTCATTTTTAATGTGACTCTTCATTGCTAAATTGAAGAACCCGGGATTAAAAAAAGCACGTAATGTGAATTAAATGTGGTGGTGGACAGTGAGTGTTTGTGTTACACCAACAGTATCACAGGTTCATTTCCTTTGTATATCTTACTTCAGTTTTGCAAACTAGGATGGAGTTTTTCCAGCTTTTTCTGTATACTTTTCCAGGGGCTTTTGTTTCCAAAGATGTAAATTGAAAGGGATGACATTTCCACGCAAAGAGAGGAAATGTTTATTTTAAGAACACACAAGTACCCAGTTACAATATAACTTGTTGAATCCTCGATGCCAGACTGGCTTTGCTTGGAAGATGAATGTGGACTTGAAAAGAACCCTGTCAAAGTAATTCGGCTTTACAGCTTATTCCTATTAGCCAAATCTTTGCTTCAAGCTCCTCTGTTTTGTCTTTTAAGCATGCAGTAGCAACATTTAAGGAAAAAAAAAAAAGTTTGCAGCGCCTTGATGGATGTGGTGAGATATTTTCATGGTTTATGTACTGTTTCTAAACATGGGCCAAGCCTTCCCCTCTGCCCCCTCCCCAAAAAGAAGAAAAAAAGGAAACAAGCGCCCAAAAACCTCAATACAAGCGGAGAGAAGCAAAATGAGCAAAACCTCAGACGAGTTTTGGTTAGAGTTTTTTTTTTTTTTTCCCCTTTGCCGATGTTGTTGCTAATTTATAGATGGAGCAGCCTGTGGCTGCAGGGAGATGTGCCGAGCTCCCGGGTGGGTTCGCTGGCTGGGATGGGGATGCTGTAGGTCACGGCTGCGACTCGTGGTGTCTGGCCGCAGGTCCCCGGGCACAGCAGAGGTCAATGCCGACTTGATCATGCTTTCAGCTTGCATAGAAGAGGAAACTGGTTGTTTAAAAACAGGCTACCACGTTTTCATCATGCTTGCTTTCTCTGCCAAAGTTGCACAGACGCAGGGAGTGAGAATATCCTCCTGCCACCTTTCCGGAGGCATTTTTATACCCGCACTTCACTGTAAATTGGAAAAGCAATAAAACAAGGGAAAGGGACAGTGTAAGGATCAGCTGAGCTACAGCAGTCACTTCCTGGGGGTGCTTAACCTTGCATATATTATTTTCTTTTTGTCTAACTGTTGCATATGTATCTGCAGACAATGTGCTGTTAAAAAAATTAGAAGTGGGAATTAAATATTGTGCTACGGGATGATATGGTAAAGCTGGGGGTTTCTCATGTAACTTTGCAGAAACATCCTGCTTTCCACCGATCTTTTATTCAGCATTTAGAGATGTAAGATTTGCAGTCCTTTTTCTGGCATATTTTTTAATACTGGTATGCTTCTTGCACTCTACTTTCCCGTTCAGATTTCTATATTTCTAAATGTTATGTGTACGGACAAGGGTTCATAAATATATATGTTCCTTGACGGTTTCAGTTCATGCATGCGTATATGAATATATAACCCTCGATGGAGTTTCAGTTCTGCTGCAGACGCGATGGATTTCTCCGTCTTTATCAGTGGCACCATTAGTAGAGATAGAAATGGAAACTTTTTCAACTAAAACCAGCTGGGATATCATTGATCAAGATACAGTCTAACCCAGGAAAATGGGGTGTAAGTAGTAATTGGAGCTCTAATCCAGTTGAAATGATGTTTTTCTTGCTGTTTGTTTTTAGGATATTTCATGATGTATTCATTCATTCTCTCTCTTTTACCCTTCGAAATATAAATTTCTCAAAGCTAAAGCTAAAGAGGGTTTTAGGGCTGCTTAAACAACAGATGGAAAGGCTATCATTTTGTTCGTTCAGAAAATATTTAATAATATATTAGAAGTTTGTAGAAGGGGAAATGTGACTCTCTAAGGAATTTTCAAATTAGTGACATCTTTTTCCTTTAATGTGTTATACTTAACATTGCTGTTTAAAAGCATGGAATGAGACTTCATAGGTTCGTGGTGTTTTGGGTTTTAAAAAAAAAAAAAAAAAAACAAAAAAAAAAACAAACCTTCCCAAGACACTAGATTTACATTTTAAAAAGAAAACACATTACAAAGACCCTGCCGTTAACTGTACAGAAACGAGCATTTGATGATGAGTTTCAAAAGAAACAGATTAAGTGGTTAGCAAGTACTGTGGCATTTGGCACGTGTGCAGATTCAAGCAATAAGTCAAAAAGACACATAAAATATTCTCAGGGAACTGGCTTTGTTGCATCTGTTTTGATGACAAAGATCTAATTTTGAATTATTTTGACAAATTAGAAATGTAGTTTACACCAGCAAGTATTTTTCCCTTAAATTTAAGAGTGCCAGGCAGACAAAACGACTTGCCTTGTCTATCTTCTTTTCAATACTTATTCTCCATAACTAAGTTCTGGAGTCAGCTCCGGAAACTAATTTTCTTTCCTTTCTAAAATGCATTTTAAAGGCAAAAACTAAACTGTATTAAATATTTACATGTCATCAGTCACCGTAATTACCATAATGTTTATATTCTGTTTGCAGAGAGGGAGGGAGGTGGTCATGCAACATCAAGAGGCAGTTGATATTTAGGAGACAACTTCTATCGTAGCGTGATCACTGTGAGAATACTTTGAGGCAAGGAAATAACTTTTTCCAATCAAATGCATTTTATTAGAAGATTCAATCATCGATCTTGCCTTGCAGTCCTCCTTTCTCAGTTGGCTGCATGGACATTATTAATTTTCACTACAGGTTAGCCCAGATATGGCTCAGATTTTCCCAGTTTCTTCCCTCTAATTCTTTCCATTCTCTCCCTCATCCCAAGTACTTCTTCCCAGCATATGCCCATCATTTTTATACTCTTCTTTGTAGGAAGGTGATATTAAAACAGTATTATAGCAGCCCCTAGTAAATGTGGAGTCTGTGTATATTGATGACACGGGATTAGTGACTGTAGATATGTATACACACAAAAATAGTTGTTGTACATCTTTGGCCAGTTGACCTCGCTGCTGATCAGTCTCCCACTGGATTTCTAGTATTAAAAGCGCTGTAACAAATTCAGAAAATTGGTTTTTTATTAATCAGTATTCTGGAAACAGAGGAAAAGTTCTCACCTTTCTTACTCAGTTTTTGAATGATCGTCTGCAGTTCCTCCTGTATAACACAGCAAAGCCACATCCATTCCTAGAGCGGTGTTTAGGTTCGGTGTATCATGACAGTACATCACCCCAGCTATTTGGAAGGGGTATGGAGCACCAAATTTTAGCTTGTGTAGTTCATAATATATCAGACAATGTTGGTGTACAAAAAAGCTGTTTTCTTTTAAATGAAAAAAATTGTAGCAATCCAGAAAGTATTTCTGTCCATTAGAAGTTTGAGAGTAACACTGTGACTTTGAACAGCTGGAAGAAATTTTAAAAGGTCTGAGTTGTTATTTGTTAAAGATGAACTATGGTCTTTATTTTTAAATACATACACACACATATGCATCACAGTTGTGCTTTGGCTTTTAGCTTCACCCCCAAAAAATGCAGTCATCTCAAATCAGGCCAGGAAAACTGTTATGCAGGTATACTGTATGTGCTCGTTTTCAGGGATAAATCACGCACGCAGTATCTTGTTTTTATGCTGAGGGAATCCTAAAGCATCTGAAAAGTCACACCTGCGTAAGGCTACATGAAGATACGGTAGAGCCATCTCTTGTGAAAGGTAACAGGTAGACGATCCACAGCCCTTTGCCTAAACTTTGTCCTCCCGCATGATGGCATGAAGGACTTTGTCTTATACACCCTATTGTTGTGAAAATTGCAATAACAGATTTAACGTCTGAGCAGAGTAAGAAAGCTTGTTTATTTTTGCCTTATTTGCAGTCCCTTCACTCCTACATAGATGCATCAAGCTCCACGGCAGTTATCTTAAAAGGATGAAGAGCATGTTGGAAATCCTATTAGGATTCCACACAAGGGTTTCTGAGCACTTCACATCTGCAAAAAAAATTAAACATTTCAGCCCATCCCTTCGGATTACAGAGCTAGCACCGCTCCTTGCGGTACAGAGACGCTTGTACCCCGCGTTGCTGTTTCTTCCAGCTGCCCTGGCTGCAAAGTAGTAAGAGTTTTTGGCCATAGGACACTCAGAGCCACGAGACCAGATAATAGGCATTTAAAAGTATTGCCAGGATCATGTAAAATTGTGTTTTATTTTCTCGTCATTCAGGACAGTTGTTTATTTAATTTTTTTGATGGTGGCAGTTATAATAAACGTGCTAGTGTTTCAAAAAGCATAATAATGCATTGTTTTTATGGGGAAACAGAGCTCCAGAGGAAATGATGGTTTGATTTTGTGCATATTTGCTGCAGTAAACATTTTTGGCATTCCTCTGTCTTTTTCTTCCCTTTTTTTTTTTTTTTTTTTTAATACTTTATTTTTCCTGCTGGGTTTAATGCAGCATAACCTCCTCTAAATTTAGTGGGAAGTGTAAATGTATGTAATGCTTTTTCTGTGGTTAGAAAATACATGTAGCATTAAGTTATTAAAGCTTGACTTTAAACTATGTCTTGGGCTAATGATTTTACAGTATAATTGCTTTAGTTAATTTGAAGGCAGGTATACATACAGCTTATTCCATTTTGGCACTATAAAGTTTGCCATTGGTATTATACCTCATTTTTTATATGATTTACATAATTTGTGAAACAGATTTAATATTTTGTGTGTGAGCTAATTAGTTTCTGGTTTAGAGCCTTCATTGTGTGTTCATTGGGTTTTGAACACCTTTTACAGTAGCACAGAAGGTCATTGTTGGATCGAAATTCTTTGTAGAGCAATCAATCCCATTTTAATAAAATAAGTTGCATAATTTTTAATGTAATTAAATTGGGTTCCACGGAATTGTTTTCAGCTGTAAATTTGCTGAATTGGAAGAAATATGGTGTGATGTGTTAATTACTGTGCTGTGCTCTTGTTATGGTATAGTTAGAGATTACTGGACTTTAGATGAGCGCAATTTTATATGTACCTCTAAGGAGCTCTTAAGGGGGTGTCTACTTTTTCTAGTAGAGGGGGAAAAAAAAGGAACATTTCTAGTAGAATTTAAAAAAATTTCTGCATAACTTTCAGAAGATGCAACATTAATGTGTCACTAACATTTATTAGTAATTGCCAGGTGACAACACCACCAGCACTTGCCAAGCACCGAGCACTTCAGCAGGTGGTAGTGAGGTTGGGTGGCTGAAATAAATGCCCCTTTCCCAGTTCCAGGGGCATGCCGGAGAAACGGAGCCCCTCTGTGCACAGTAAGCATCTCACAGTCACGTCACACGCCAGCCCAAAAAAGTTCTTTTCCTCTGGTATGTGATTCCTACATGAAGGCGCACGCTGGCTGTTTTCCTCTCCAAGGAATTGTTTTCTTGGCTGCCGCCATCCAGTGTTTAACAGTACTGTGCAGCTTTAACGGCTCCTGGCTTATTAGGAGTCTAAACAGTCTCCTGTATCCTTTGTGTCAAAATGAGTGAAAGCTTTGGAAATCATTTTGGGATTCACTGAACAGGAAAAGGAGTTGCTCGAAAGAGTCAGACCCTGCAGAAAGGCTAACTTTGCAAGTTAAAAATGGAGAGTAACAATTCCTTTCCGAAAGTTTTTGGCATCCGTTCCTTATGCTAACTCAATCTCTTAATTTACTCACATTATTTCTGTACACAAATTATTTCTAATTTGGATTTTGCTTGTCTGTTGCTACCTCTGTTTTTACCTGTGTAGCTCACACATGCGTGCTCATGCTTTTTTTTTCTTGGTAAAATAGTTGCACTTAGTACAGAGATAAATTAAAAGTTAATGAGACAGAACCAGAACACGGTGCAGGTATTTCCCTTCCCTCTGTTTGTGTGCTGTTAGGAACTGGTTCTGGGATTAAAAAAAAATAATAAAAATTCAATCAGCCGCAATGCAAGTCCGTATCTCGTGGGACGGTTGCTGTAAGTTGTACTCTGTGTATAACTCTGGATCTGCTAAACGCATTTTGTGTTAGAAGCAAATATTAACAGTTGCCTTCGTGCTCTTTGCTAACGTGCATCTGATTTCATTTAACAACGCACATGAGCAGTCTCTTACGCAGACACTGCCATAGAGGTTTTTTGATTATTTCTAAGAACCTTGAACGAAGGCTGTGTTTTTCTGACATGTTTACATGTATACATAGCTATAAAAAAATAAAGAAAAAGAAAAACTCACCTTTTTATTGTTGAATTTGCAGCCTTTCTTGTTCAGCATAGAGTTGTTAGACCTTTGCAATACAATTATACCAGTGGAAGCCTTTAAGGCATTTATTTCCGAGTGGGAATACTGTTTCTCCTACTTTAAACAATTAGACGAAGTGTGATCTCACTTTCTTCCTGTGGAATGCCACACTTTTATTGCTATCATTTATCAGTTGCGAGATGTAAATAAGACGTAAGCTTAGGAGCCTGGCTCAAATAAAACTAGATTGTATTGATTCTTGTGTGGTACAGAATGAAACAGAAAATCATCTGACATCCACTCGGTGTTCATCAAAGCAATTTTTAAAGAATAAAGCTTGAATATGTACGATATAAATTCCTTATCTTGTTTACTTGATATACATGTGCAGTTCAAAAGTCAGAAACGTGATAAAAATCACAGCTAATTGTGTGAGATAGTGCCTATTATTTTCATTATAGGTTTAAACGTGAGATGTCGTGGTGTAGTCTAAAAGCAGCTTCGAAGTATGCAGAAACTTTGGAGATGTGCTGACAATTTATTGATGGACGCCTAAAGAGAGGGAGGGGGAAAAAAAAAAAAAAAAACAACAAACAAAACTTTCACATCACTGACAGCAAACGAAACGGAGTGAAAAACTGAGGTTTTGTCCATGCAGCAAGTTAATGATTTTCTTAAAAAAAAAAAAAAAAAGAAAGAAAAAACCCAACCTTTCCCCATCCCCCTGCACTGGTAGGGAGACAAGACGGCTGCTGATTTCTTAAAGCCTTAAAGTTAGCTGACCTCCTAGCTGAACCCGACTTTAATGTAAACATTTTCTTGAGATGGTTCGTAGCAGGGCCAGCAAATCTGGAGAATATTAGTGGCGCTGTGTTTGCGGGAAGCAGGAATCCCTTGGTAATTCTTAGGAGCTCTTTTCCAGGCCAAGGCAGCCTGAGACACAGTTGT
The DNA here is from genome assembly GCF_035582795.1 of Mycteria americana. NCBI lineage: Eukaryota > Metazoa > Chordata > Aves > Ciconiiformes > Ciconiidae > Mycteria > Mycteria americana. Next base: position 5,248,939 of record NC_134365.1, read on the forward strand.
GTTTTCAGTTTTGCAGGGTTCGTTGGTAATGCCCTGTGTATCTTTTTAAAATGTAATTAGTAAAACACATAATTAGTTTTTGCTTTGAAGTCGAGTTTTGCTTACTTGCTTTCGCTCCGTTAAAACTCTTTATCTTGCCCCACCATAGGTCAATAATATGATAGCATAATATTCGTGTTGCTTTAGTCGTCGATGTTTTGGCGTTGGTATATGAATCTAAACAGAAGAGAGAAATTAGAGCAGGGCTTCCTCCAGATCGCCTCTCTTTGCAAGAATATTAAGTTCCTTCAATGCTCCATGCTTAAGCGAAATGCATGGTGACTCGACCCTGATATTTTAAAGAAAGGTTTTACGCGTGTTTAGGTGTTTGTTGGCACTTTCAGGATCTTCTTGTGTTCCCATTCTGTACAGCATGAATTGATTACAATGGCTGTGTGACGCCTGATCACATGGAGTATTTTGCAGATAGAAACTTGGGGCTGAATTTCTAAATTTCCCTTACCTGCGTGCCCTTTGTTCAAGGTATTTTGTGTTTATCATAAGCCTGAGCAGCGGTTGAAATGACATGCTGAAACGGGATATAATACTTAGCACTTGCTTCTTCCTTTTCAGCTTCAAAGCACTTTTCACACATTAATTGATCTCCCCAACATCCCAGTCTGCCCAGTACTTGCTGCAGTACAGCAGCGTGCCTGGAGTGGGTGCACTGGTGGACATCGGTTCGATGGATGTCGGTCACTTGTGCTTATTACAGCCTAGCAAATGCTCTGTGTTGTATTACACTGACTATAAAAATCCTAATTTTACTTGCACAAAAAACCATGTTTACCTGTAAGAAACCTGTGCCTGTTATGGGCAGCTCTGATTGCTGTCACTGTATGTTGCATGTTAATCTGTACTCCAAAAATTGGGCTCAAGCTGTTGACCCATTAGGTGAAAAAACTTGATAGAATAGACAGATTGATGGAAAGAAACTGCATGTGTAGTTGATTTTTTTTTTTCTGTGAGGAAAAAATTCAGCGAAATTGTTTTTTAGATTCAGAAGGACACCTTACAATTCTTCTATTAACGAGTGTCTAAAAATCCAGTTTTCACTTTCAGCACAGTGCGGCAGAGATGGAAAACTCCCTTTAGATTTTTCATTTAAATTATTGAGCAAACTTGAAGAAAGGGGGGGAGAGGTAGAAGCCCAAGACTGATGTTTTCCGCTTATATTTTTTTTTTTAATTTCAATTTCAGCAGTATGTACCATTGCCATCTTGATCAAAACTCCCATGAACAGCAGGAAAACCGGTGCTTTTGCAGTTAGAGCAGAACCCAGGCAGGACGTTGCCAACATTTGCTGGTTTTCTGAGATGAGCTGCATCAATTAGTCATTCTTCTCTTGCCCTTCTACCCCAGCTCTCTCTAGTCATTGAGTCTGCCACGCATTTTCTGGAGCAAGGATTCTCTTCATTTATCTTTTTTGTAGGTTGTAGGGTGCTTTGAACACACTGGACGCTAGTTGGAGCATGTGCGGCTCCCTGAAATATAAATAATAATGTAAAGGGTTTATGTTATTACATAATAATTGGATTGACATTTCTCAAAGTATTTTTTTTTCAGGTTTTGATTGCAGACATGTTTAATTGGTGTTAAAATTGGCTGTTGTGTATGTTCGTTGTCATGGCTTGTTTAATACCTCATGTTTGCAGTTGTCCTAGTTTTACCATCTTGAAAGATGGTTTCTATTTAGTTCCCTTAATGTTTTCCACAGTTTGTTTTAAAACCCACAAATTTAGCTGAAGTGTTTGTTTTTTTACTTAAGAATGTTAACTTTAGAAATAAAATATTTCCTGTTTATCAGCAAAAGTGTTTCTTCCCACTTGCTGGCATGATTTAGAAGATGGATTTTTTATTTCCTTCTCTTACGCTGCCTTTCTTTCTTGTGCTAAATATAATAAAACCTGAGCAATGATAAAGCTTATTTAACCCAAATATACCTGCCTCACCTCAAATAAATACAAAATAAATTGGGCAAAAGAAAGAGATAATATTTTTGAATCAGTACACAAACATTGCTCTCTGTAAGATATTCATTGTACTGCAATAAATGGGGAAAATATATTGAATTTATGCACACATGATTGACTTTTCATACAGTGAACCCAGGTTAAACATCTTGAATATGGAATATGAATAGAGCTAACATTTTCATATGAAGCAATAATGAAAATGAACAGAGCTCCATTTCGACTGATAGCAAAGAACATTTGATACTCCAAGGCATAAAATGTGTTTAGTACTTGGGTTTTGTTAAGCCTGACAGAAGCCAGGAAATGGGACGGTACAACTACTGCATAAAGGCTTCTTCTATACCCGATGACAGGCTCGAGGATGTAACTGGGTAAAAACAATAACGCCACCCGACCGCTCTTCATTCCCTACAGTAAGAGGAGAAGGTATTCATGGCTGCGTGTCGTCAATGGGTTCATGTCTGAAAATATCAGTCGTTAGGACGTGGGTTTTGTTCCCTGGGCTGAGCCTGGCGCCAGGCTGCAGGGAGAGGGGCGGGAGAGAAAGGGAAGTGTAAGACTTCTTTTCGTGGATTTTACAGGGTGGACAATGTGTGTGATTTTTATTTTTTTTTTCCTTGTTTTGTTCTGTAATAGCCCTGGATGAAATGGGTTTTAGTCCAGGTAACGGGAAGGATGTCCCGGTGCCTTCCTGTTTTGGTGAGGTGCGTGGCTGGCAAACCAACTGCAGTTTAAGAGTACTGGCATTACTTGCTCTGGGTTCCTAACTACGGTGGTCCTTTCTTCTCCCCCATGGCAGCATCTTCTAGTCGAGCCACTCCGACAGAGGATAACAAGCCTGTATTTTCAGGATTTTTTTCCTGCGGTGATTTTAGTCCCTGATGAGCTTTACTTGTTGAGTCTGTGCATGTTACCATTTGATAGGCAGAAAAATCAGAAGTCAAAATATGCAGGTAATGCAAAAACTGCCCGAAACTTCCTTTATATTCCCTTCCCTGCCCACCCACCCCTTTCACTTCTAGCAGGAGCTCAAGTTGCTTTTCTCTTGCAGCCCTATAAATGCGATTGATTCCTTAGTTGTAACCCTATAAATGCTTGTTTAACATGGACTGTGTTTGAAGAGTTGACCTGTTATTTGTTTTTAGTGGTTTAAATTAAAAGTTTAAAGGTACCTAAAAATCAACTTAAAGAAAAATTTGGCCCAGCAATTAAGGTTTGATGTCTGAGTCTCTCCAGCTCCCACATACACGCAAGGAAACTTTCCTGAAGAGTAACACAAGGGAGGAATTTGGCTGATGGGTGAATACACAGCCCATACAGCTCTGCAGGAACGCTTGGCTTCCACTCAATTAAAACAGGGTCTTAATTGATCCTGTACTAACCCAAAATGGGAGCTTTTTGCTTTCTTTCAGGGAGATGGAGACAAAAATAAACTAACAAGGACACCTGTCAGCTTCCAAGTTCCGGGTGTTTTCAGACTGTGTCTGCTGAAAGAGCACTGCGATGCTTATGGTTTAATCATCATAATGATGATTTACATTAGCAGCTTAAATATATAGAACTTCCTAGTGATACCATAACTAAACCTGTACTTAAATTCCTTAGGACTGACCTAAAATACCACGATATTTTGTATTTTGAATACAAATGCCATATCAGTATCCAGGAGAGTTAAAGAGCCACTGGAGGGGTGGCTACTTCTGCACTAGCTTCAAAGTGATGCCATTTTACTGTTCTTCAACATCAGCTTCAGCCAGTGTAAGTTGAAGGTCTTGGACCACTTATCTTTGCAGTGACTGTTTTCTGTATTGTGGATCCTGTTACGCATTAAAAAATGCATTTTTTTAACAGGTTTCTCTGCACATCTTGCAAGTTAATTATTGTGAATAAAGAGTCTTAATTCAAGAACCCTTTGAATTTGTGTCAAGCTTTTGGCTGATCCAGCACGCAGTCATCTTGTATCGTTTCGTCTCAGTTTGTTCACCTGTGAAATGGGTGTGATGTAATGCTTAAAAAATGCACTTAATACACCAGTAGATCCTGCAAACAAATAGGATATTATGTATAGAGAACTTGCTGATGGGTGGTAGGACAACGGTATATGCTAAATTTTCCAGACACAGAGGATGTAGAAGGGACAGTACAGTTGCGGTTTTTGAGTATTGTGTGAGAATAAAACTTTTTAGTCCGCTAAGGAAGATACTTTGCCTCGTTTAGAAAGTCCTTTGAAAGTCGGTACAGGCTGTTGGAGCTATATTTCCCAAACCAAAAAATTGAGACAAAATGGCAAAGGGAGAAGGCAACTAAAGATTTTTGTCTTCCCATCCTTAACATTTTATCATTGTTGTCTGCAGCTGTAAAACTGTTTTGTTGTCTTGCCCGACTGGAGCCCTGAGCTTTCCTGGTGCAGCACCAGCCTTGCTGTGCCAATTCCTCATCTCAGGAGGAAGATGAAGAACAGTTTTGCAATTAGTGCAGTAGACTGGGATTCGGAAGATCGGGGTCAGACTCGCTTTGTGACCTTAGATAGGTCACTTCCTCCATAAATCAGTATTATTACAGTAATATTTCCTTTCCTTCATCTTAGGTATGTCTTCCGTATTTGATTTGTAAACTGTTCTGACTGAGGGCTTTTCAGGTTAAGTCTGGACAGCATCTACCACAATGGAGTTCTGTTGTTAGCTGGGGTGACCAAGATGCTTCTTTAATAAAAACAATCATAAATTCAAAGCTACTATTACGTTACATCATTCTTTTAAATGTTGAGACATATGAGGTTATACTTGTTACGCTCAAAAAAGTCAGGAAATACCAGTGGCGAGGTTGGACATAGAATCTTAACATGTCATTGCACGAGTGTGTTAAAATCACAACTTATTTCTCAAGTGTACGATATCATTTATATTTGACTTATCAGAACTCTGTAAACAGGAGAGGATGCAGCGTGATGTCGTGCACTCAGAGCAGTGCTTTGCTGGAGCTTGATTTGGCAAATCTGGACCTACAAAACTACAATATAGTGGGTTTGCTTGATATTTACATCCAGGCACCTAATATCTAATTTAGTCATTGGTGTATAGTTTTGTAGGTACTTGTCACTGTGTATGTGTGAGATTCTTTTCTGCTTTAATGTTATTCACTTGTAATATTATACTTTACATTGAATATTTCAGAATCTAGAGGAGCATTTTAGAAGAAAAGCAAAATTTTAATCAGTGTATGTCATGTGAATGAACGTACTGCTGAAGCCCAGTACAAGTGACCTGCGTACACCCAGTTTGTCCAGTGCTTCCCAGTTTAAAGCTGACTGTGCCTTTGCAGCCCAGCCTGTGTGCACAGGAAATCCCTGCTCATTTCTGAGCAGACCTAGGAAAAGAAAACAACAGGAACGAGATGCCTTTGCCAGGGCAAGTCATTCAGCCTGCTCGGATTTTCCAAGTATTCCCCAGACGTGCTGCTGTAGAGGAACGGACAGCAGATTGGTTTTTGTGTTCTGGCAAGACATACACAACCAGCAGATCATCAGTTGGGCCCATCTGCACTGTCAAAGATACGTAACTCAACTTAAAGCACTTCCAGTCTTTCGAGAGTTAGCAGGCGTCCCTGTCGCTGTCTCAGGATGGTTTTACATGAAATTTGTTGGCTATTTAAAAGGAAAAAAAATATATAGGATTAATTTTGGCTGCACACCAGCAGATTGGTAATGTTCTGTATGTGACCAGAGTTGTGCCTTGTATCAAAGCTTGCATGGACGGGGAAGGGGATTTACTACTGTAGGAAAGTCCATGAGAGGAAAATTGAGGTCCAGAAAATGCTGTCCGAGATAATTTCTGCAGAGTCCAGTTTTGTTCACTTTTGCTTGATAAGGAGTGAGGCAAAGATCTAAAAGCCCTGACTTGTTTAAGTAGGAAACCTCATTTGTACTTGTGGAAGTAGGGCCAATTAATTCACGTATATGCCTGGTACAGCACAGCTTCTTGGAGGATGGTGTCCCTCTGTTTCACGTTGCTTTGACAGCCGTGTAAATTCTCGCTTTCATTATTTTATACTTTATTGAATTTACATGAGTGGATTCAGTGATACCATACCTAGTTTTCACTACAGAACGCCAAAGCACCATTAGGAGAGGTTGCTCACGTGGTTTCCACCTCTGCTCTGTCACCTATGGAGCAGCAGAACTGCAGTTACTTCTGGTTTTGTTCTACTTTCCCATGAGTTGAGCAGGAGTGAGTAATATGGCCTAAACTTTTTTTTTTTTTTAAAGGCTATGACAGGCCAGACCTGATAAATTTTAGCATGATAGGGAAAGCTATAACCTGCTGAAAATGGGGGTTATAATTAAAATGTGTAGGCACCCTGAATTATAGCTGTTGCGAGTGTTCCTGCTATAGTAATAATTGAAGACCTTTTAATAATTTTATATGTTCTTTTCTAGCTTGGCCTTGAGCTTAGGCAGGACTTCAGTTTCAAGATAATTTTCTTGTCCTCAAAAGTTAAATTGCTTTCTTTAATATAAAGCATACAATAAGGAATGCAATTGAAAAGCTGCATGCCTACTGAACCTGCTCTTTCTGCATGAGACTCCACTTGTTAGGAGCAGATCCAGAGGAACAAACACTCTTTTATTATTAGATGATAAATCCCTGATGCCGTATCACTGTTTTGGTTTTCAACCTTATTGAACTTTCAAGAGAAATGCCTCTGTTTATAACATGAACTGCCCAGTAGCATCCAAATATCTGTCACTGTACTGTGGACTTGAATTTTTATTCGGTAAACTGTGTAGTGTGCTGTGTTGTTAATAGCATGTCTGATACTATACGGCTAGGATCTGGCTTATATCCTGATGAAAAGCTGTAGAATGAGATGTGGGGTTTACAATTTTTATTACAGAATTTTGATTGCAAGTTAGAACTTCTAATAAGTTTTAATTAAAGGAGTTGGCAAATTAAGGTAGGTTCTTCTGAGTGCCTAAGAAATATAAAATAGTATTTCTGTTGAAAGTTATTGGGGTTGTTGTTCCTAGATTACTGAAGCCCTGTTGAGAATATGGCCCTGAGTTAAAAAATATCAATGCTGTAGGCAAAAACCTGTGTGCTTTAGAAAGTATTATTTGCTACCATGTAGAAATATCTAAATGAATGGTAATACCTCTAGCATCTGGATTTGTTAAATGCAGAAAGTCTGTTGGAATGGAAAAGCAATTTGCATTTCTGCATGCGTGCGCATATACATGTTTGGTGAATTATGTTTCTATGTTTGAGTTTTAATTCACTGTTCTCAAGTAGGTTCTGCAGTCTTTAAAAGTGGGGAAACTGAGTCAAGGCTCTGATTTGTTTTTCAGGCAACTTAGTTTAGAGGCATCTGTGGTGAAGCAAAGATAAAAGTTGAAATTCACCGGCTGCCAGATTGGTGTCTTAGGTCAGGATTGCCTGTGAAATTTGCTTCCAAATCATTTCCTTTGAGATACCCGGCATGTTGCTTCAGCAGGAATCTTTGCTTTTGACACAGCAGTGGGGTATTATGCCAAGAAACATTTTTATAATATTGCTATCTTAGCCCACAGTACGATATTTGTTTAATATTTGGTAAGGTCTCAGCTGTAACAAGCAACTAGCAAAAATTTTCTTCTGATGGGAGCTTTCTAATAGAGTCCTAGCACGTAGTCAAGATCTGGTATTTTGTAATGCCAAGAAATATCGTTAAAAGGCTTTATAAGCTATCAGGCTTTAAGCGGTGTTTTCTGCTGCAGAGTATCAAATTGATAGTCAACCATAATTTGGTTTTTAAGTTTGTCTGTTGAATGAGTACCAATTTGTATAGATAATACATTGTGTGTTAAAGTGAGTGCTCCGCTTTTGTACATTCCCTTCCATTAAGAAGATGAGACCTCGGATAACTAGGAGTTTCAGATAATGTGGAATCAAATACGTTAGCAAGTCGTACTGTAACAAATCAGCACAATGACTATTTTATGTTTGAAGTGGAGATCATGTTTTGAGTGCCTGTAAATGCCTTGTTGGAAAAATCAATTCTGAGCATCCCCTTTCTCCACGTTTTGATTCATTTTACCTCAAATGTATTTTGACACTGAAAGTTTCAGTCCGCTCACATGCAGGGTTTAACTCTCTTGGCTTTTTTAAGCTTAGTCCAGATTTACACTAAGGTAGCTGGGAACAGCGTGTGCTTTTGAAGGGCACGTTAACCAGTGCTTAATTACTGTATTTGACTGGTAAAACAGCAAAAGAAAAGCATGCACAGAAGACCTCTGAAGAAGAAATTAAATAACATGGCACTTTTGAATTGTTTCCTCAATACATCTCACTAGACCTCAAACTCCTAATGTTTTTGGACGTCTCCAGTTTTTTGGCAGACTTGCACCGCGTAGAACAGTAACGCTGTAGCATCCTGCCCAGTAGGATTGACAGAGCCTTTTGATTTGGGGCAGGCAAATGAATAAATAAGGCTTCCTGGTACACTCAGAGTGCTCAAAGCACTCGGGAAAAATATCAATAATCCCTATTTGATAGAGGGTGGGAGTAAGGCACAGAGCTGTGGCTTGTCAAGCACCGCCGAGCCGGTTACTGGCAGAGCAGGGCCTTCAAATCTGCTTGAAATAGGGAAGTCGATGAGAGAAAGAGATACGGGAGGGCTATTCCAACCCACCGGATCGGAGGAAGAGGCTTTATAGAGAGATGTAACGTGTTCCTTAGTTTGATTTATTTATTTTTCCTCTCTAAGGAGAGAGTCTGCTGTATTCCATGTTAGATAGTCTTTGCCCTGGGTGCAGTAAGCTTTTGCATTTTCTGAAGGGATATATTGGTAGTATTGTGAAAATGTGACTGTGACCTATTTAGAAGGGTTAGAGTGGGGTACAAATCTCTGCACTAGGAAGAAGTATCATTTTCCAGCTGGGCAGAAAATCGCATTTCTTCTGTAATAGAACACAAGAGCTCATTGAACACCGGAGTGGAGTGGCTGAGCAGTCGGCGCTCCGCCGGGGGAATGAAGTCTCCGCTTAAATATTCCATCAGATAGCAGAAATCCTGGGAGTGCGAAGAACAGAATTACTGGCTTCGGCAGATGCCCAAAAAGTTCTTCTTTTTCTTGGGAGAGGCTGCTCGGCTGCAGCAGAGGATTGTTTTTAGAGGAGCTGCAAGATGCTTTCCGTATGTATTCTCCTTGCTAGTTGTCAAGGGCTGAAAAGAAAGAGGAAAGTATTATATATAAGCATAACCCTGGACTGGCAAGAAGATGACGTTCAGTGATTCATGCACATTTAAATGAGCCTGTCTTAGAAATGGGAACTTTTGAATCAAAGGCTTCTCTTTCCCAGAAAATCGACCATTTGACCTAAATGCTCAGAAGTTGGGGGGCGGGGGGGGAACTACCCTAAATTATTAGGGGTGGGACAGTCCAATATTTGTGTTGATAATGTTGCAGCCAGGATCAGACAGTTTGTAGGAGGAGGTAATACCTCCTCTTAGACCTCCTGTTGTGGTCAGGAAAAAAACAAACCCAAAAACTTGCAAGCACGCAAGGTCCTGGTAAATAGCTTGTGCATCCAAAACTACATGTATTTTTTCCATCTGTTCTTAGCAGGCTAATAGGAGGTTGCTTCCCCTTATAAACCTAGACTTTGCTGCCTTTCTTCAAGAAATACTTCAAGATGATGGCTTTTTTAGATTTATTTTAAGATTTAAAGAAGCTTCACAAATTCACCCTGTAATAAAAATATTAACATGCAAGACTGTGAATTTGGGTTTCATTAAACATCATTAGGTTTGTGCAGGTGCTCTGAAGTGCATCACAGTTATTAAATTTCATTATGCGAGATGGGCAAATCTTATCTTGGCCTCATGCTAGCGTCACAACAGCGAACTTGTTGAATTCCCCTAAGTTATGGAAATAATCTAGTGTAGAACCTAAAGTCCGTATTACAAGTTTTGACACAACTCGTTTCAACCAATGGGGAACATATATTATTTTCTATCCTTCAAAGCTGCTTTTCTGTAGAGATAACATTGGCAAGGATAGGTTCGAAGATAGGTGCTCACTCGGCGGAGGAACATTTCTGTATTACTCACAAAGATAAGGCGGTATTAAGAACTTCCTTGGAGTTCTTACCAAAAATCAATTCTATCTTCTATAGTTCTCCAGAGATAATTCATCTCTCTCCCCATCCTAATCCGTGTTGGGGGGAGGCAGAGGCAGGGAGAAGGACGTGGTAAAAAAGTGGATGTTACAATCTCACAGTCCTTTTGTGATTTATTTTAAAATTTAAAACTATACCTTTTCTGAATGGGACGTCAGCCACAAAGTGACGGTCATTCCCAAATCAGTCATAACCCGGTGACCAAAGTAGCTAATGAATTGCAAGGAATTAAACTACTCTCTCTGCCAGAAGAAACTGCTTATGGTTTCTTTCAGTGGCAGGAGGAGCTTGCCTCTCCTAAGGAGAGATGCAGATCATACTGCAGATGAACAAACACCAACATGTCCTTTTTTTTAAGACATGTCCCCTAATCCAAGGAGTGAGAGATGGATTCTTTCTCCTTCTGACTGTATAAAAAATACCTCATTAGCCATATTCCACCTTCTCTTAAGCAAAAGGTAAACTGGCAGGTTCGGTGTTAGATATCCAAACTCATCCTATACTACTAATTTTCAGCTCTGCCACCAGTATTTTGTGTGACAGTGAGCATACATAAATAGTTTGTCCTTTCTGAGCCCTGTTTGTTTTTTCCTCTGTAAGATGAGACCACTGATTTTGTTTGTCTGTGCAAATTATTTGCCATTTGTGGATGAAGAGCCTGTAAAAATACCTGGCTGTGGCATGAGCAGGTTGTCCTCAAATATCTGGTCTTGGTAATAGAAAATTCCCAAAACAGTGTCTTGGCAAAAATATTATTTCTGAGCAAGAATGAATTTAGACTTTTATTCTGAATCGAGTATCTTGTGTCTCTAAATACCTGCTATTCTTGAGCAGTCATAGAGCTTATTAATCATATTGCTTATGATAAATGATATTTTTTGCCACTCTGTCATGCAGCATGTCTGGTATATGTCAAGGGTAATATTCTCTTGTGGTGGTGTAGCGTATTAAAAATGGATATAGCGTATTTACAGTTTCTCAGGTGTCCTGACTAAAATTGTTACCTGTCTTTTCTCCTCCCAGTTCCTTATACTTTTGACCATAACTGACTATTTTTTTTCTTTTCTAATTTGCAGAAGGCATAGATGCAAGTCCTGACAACACCTTTCTTACATAGAGGATTAAGAAGGTGTCCTTGTTCTTGAAATTTTATGGTTAGATTTCTTTTTCCCCGTAAGGCACCTAGATTTTTTAAACATCTTTCTGTGCAGATAGCTGAGTAAATCTTAGATTTTTGTAGGAAACCTTTAATAGCCAGAGCACAAGATATTTATCCCACGGTAGCAGAGACCCATAAAGAATTTATGGCAAAAGGAAGCTAGTAGATATTGTATTAAAATTCCTAATGCTTTATTTTTCTTGTTACTTCATCCCACAGTTCTGGAGGTCATTCTGATTGAACTTAATGAGTTCCTGGGTGTACACAGAGTACACCAACGTTTTATGTTTGTTTCTCTAGCCCAGAAATCGAGGAGGGGGGGGGGAAGCTCAGAAATAAAACAAGAATTTGATGTCTGCCAGGGTCTTATCAAGCACTTGAAACAAATTCAACTTAAATATTTGTGGGTCTGAAATTCTTTGTTAAAGGCACTTTAGCTCCCTACAAAAGAAGTGGTGGCAAGTCCTTTTTGTACGTTTCAGTGATATTTCATCTTTGAGAGAGATTTCTAGACATTATCTGAAGTTATTCTGCTGTCTGTCTTTCAGCTCAGAGCAGTGGCAGTTCTTGGTGGGAGGGAGAGAGGAAAGGGTTTTCCCTCTCCCACTTTATTAGGCAATAATATGGTGTAAAGAGGGGGAAACAAAACAAAATTTAGAAGGTACATTGAGGAGTGATCTCTGCTGAGTCAACGATGCCATTCAGGAAAAATAAATAAACCTCTTGCCCCAGTTGGAAAAAGAATCCTCTGTCCTACTACAAAGTAAGAGATCTGAATAAGTCTTCTCCTGAACTTTCTCCATCTGCAGCAGGAGGCTGAATCGGTACCCAAGCGTCCGTATCTACCCTTAAGAGAAGATGAAGGAAGTCCCATCTCACCTGAAAGGGCTCATAGGTCTACTAAAATACAAAACGCAAAGTTAGCAACAAAAAATCGTGTATGTGTACTGTGATATACTGACCTTGAACGCTGTGTTTTCATTGTGTGCCATTCTTTTAAGTCATAGCCCCGTGTCTGACGTAGGCTGCTACGTGCTGGGCAGAAGGTTTATCTGCTGTAGCTGTGGAATACAGCCAAGAGGAGCAGGCGTGCTCTCATCTCTGGCTAGTTGTTTCTCCCTCTTTGCTTTGAGTTGGTTAAATAAGTTTATTAGGCTTAAAGTTGTTTTTTTCAGGGAGGATGGAGAGGAGAATTTGGCTTTTCCTTCAGCTCACTGAACTGATCTGCCCTGTGGCTGCACGGCCACTGGATGCTGTGGGATGAATGTCAGAGCATAGCTGTGCTTGAAGCAAGCGTAACATGCAGCCATGCTCTAAGGTAGTCTACATTAGACGGTGTTGGTAGCCCGTGTCCCAGGCTGCTGATCGTGGCAAGCAACTTCATCCTCTTGAGCGTTATATTAGAAACCAGAAAAACCCAAGAGATTATAAGCTAATTCATCTTGGCCGTAATGTGCTAGACAGATATATTCTCGTGGTTTGGCATGGTCACACTGAATTCACCATTTTAAGCAAGACAGTCTGTAACTTAGTGACCAAACTGGGCTTCTTCAGCTATTCCTGGTTTCTACTATAACATATGAATAATAAAGCAGGATCTGCAAAAGTTATATATCTAAAAGTTAGATATCTAAATCCCTTCTGAAAGTAATGAATGCTTCATGAGAATATGAGGTGTAATTACTTTTTAATAACTGCTGAGATATGTCACATCTGAACAGCTTCTTATCTAAAAGTATCCTCAGGCGTTTTTTATTTTCCTGGACGTGCATAAGAAATGAAGCCACAGTATTTGCCATGACAGGTGTGAGATGGAAGAACTCAGGAGTGAAGAGGCTCTCCCTAAATGAGTGTTCGAGGACCAAAGCTTTCAGGGTTTAGCATCATGTGATGGAGAAACCAAACTAGCAAGCAATTGCTCCCCATTCACATTCTGTCTTGTTCCACAGTCGCTTTGACCATGTGTCCACATCCTTATTTGTCCCATCTTCCTCATTTTGGCCCTGAAATACTTACTTAGTGTAAGTCCTCTTTATCTCCTCTTCCTCTTCTTGGTACTTCTTACAGTCCAGTGTTTCGTGGGCTTCCTGGATGTTTTGTCCTTTACCCTGTGCTTCAGCCTTGCCTTTGGCCACCAGTCTCCTTCATGAAAATACCCCGAGTGACATGAAAAGCAAATGTGTTCTTCCCTCTTCTGGTTTTTCTGTTTCTGCGAAATGTTAGCAAAAGAGAAAGCTTAGAATGAGGGACAAGAAAAAGGCAGAAAAACTGTAATATTTTCTGGGGTTTGGGAGGGGCAGGCAATGGAGTCCAAACAAAAGGAGGAAAATACAAGGATGAGAGAAAACAGGGAATCGGAACAAAAAGAAGAAACAAAGAAATGGGAAAGAAAATCTTCAGTCTTGTTTCTGTTCATGATTTATTCATGCAGCAGTGTGGGTGAAGGCAGTGCTTTACAAACATAATTCAGGTCCCTGCCCCATGAATTTACAATTTGAATTGGGAGGTGGGAGAAATTAATGCAGAAAACCTCCCGCATTTCAATTTATTTCTCTGTAACGCATCCCGGAGCATATTTCATTTTGGGGAGAGGACGTAACGACAGATTGTTGTTGCTAATAGGATTTGGGTCAAACTGCTGCTTACTATTTGGCACGTAACTAGGTTAATAGGGGGGTGTTCTTAAAAATTACATGCCACTGCAGGAAGATAATCCCCTCCCCACCGAAGTTCAAGTCCCGTTCATCAGCAAAAGTGTTTGGCTGAGCATAGTCTGCAACAATTTATCCATTAAAACCCAAGCTTCCCTATCACTGGCTTTAATCCTAGCTTGGAAGGAGCTCCCTCGCCATGGGTGAGCGCGCTTCGTTCTGCCTGAATCCTGAGAATACCAACAGTTCATGCTCACTGCCATAGATAAATCTCCCCTCCACCCCCCCAAAACTCATGAAGACAGAGGTGGTAAAGGTCTGAGTTTATGGAAGCCATGTGGAAGCTTTACCTGCATTAGCCAAGAGCTGGAAGACAGACAAGCAACCTAGGTTAAAAATTGCCAAACTAGCCCTCCAGATGCTAGCACGGGCTGGTTATATCCATCTACCAGAATGGCACTTACAATTACGAGGAAACTATGTCTAGAAAATAGCTTATACGAGGTATTACATGAGATCTACTGGAGCTGGAAGGTTGATGGGCTTTTAAAAATAAAGGCTGTAGATTTTTTTTTACAGCGGTGGTTTTAAGAACACGGGTTTAGAGAGTGTGGCAAGAACAAGAAGAAGAAGAAGAAGATCAAATAAATGGTTACAGATTAATTTTGCATCGGCTGTAAATGGTTTGCTGTGTTTGATAGCTAAGGGAAGTTTTGTATCTCAAGATGAAGAAGTTGTCTTTAGTTTGTGGCTTCTTTGGGGCTCTTTGTAGAGCATCGGCTGGTGTCCCTGGGAATTTCAGTTCCCTCTCGGCAGGGAGTCACCTGGTAGTGTACCAGTCTCAGGTCCATGAAACAGGAAGATTACGTGGGAATCCGACAACTCTAAAATAAAAGATTTTTTTTGTTTTTTATGTCTGAGTGGAAAGTTAATGTTATGTAAAACTGCCTACTGAAGCCAATTCCTTTGCTAAATTTGTTTTCATAGGGTTTTTTCATTTCTCCCCTGTGTCCAAGAAAAATATTACTTAGCTAAAAGACATTAATTCAGTTTAAATCAGGGTATCAAGCCCTCTCAGTCTAGTGCTGATGTGTGTGCACAAGTTTCTTGTTTAAATTAAGCCTGCTGGTTACTGGCTCTTTGTTTCTCCACTATCCTTGCTTTCCCTATATTCAGGATGCTTATCTCATAAACTGCTAGAAAACTAACGGCCGAGTACCATTTTTTAAATAATTCAGATGGAAAAGCAATATCCTGCAAAATTTCTGTAATCAAGTATGTATACAATCCAGCTTGTGCGGAAACTTGGTCAAAATAGATCCTTAACTTCTGGTTAAGCCTAATTAGCTTTTTTTTTTTTTAAAGCAGTGTTCGATATAAAACCACTTCTCATTTTCCTTTGTAATCAGCACATCATTTTTGTTTTGTTAAAGGACACAAGTCGCATCCCTTAGTTATGCAGCTCGGGCGAGCTTTGCAAAACAATTAGTGCATCTTTCACATGGTCTAAACTTGATCGAATAATTACTCAAATAATGGTCAGTAATGGAATACATAGGGTTATCTCATGGCTAATCCTCAGGTAATGGAGTTGGTGTATCTCTGCTTTTCCTCTTAGCCGTTCCCAGTGAACAGGAGACTGAGACAAAAGTGATTATGGGAAGTAGAGGGAGTCACTGGAGGCCAGCAAGGAAAAGGAGGCCTTATCTTAAGCAATTAATCAAGAAAACTCCTATTGTGGGACAATTATTCAAAGCTAATTCTAAAATAGCTTTAGAGCCTGAGGTCCTGGAGGTTTTTGTGTGTGTTTTTTGGTTTTGTTTTTGTTTTGTTTGAAGAATTTTGCCAAGGTCATTGGGAGCACTGGGGCAGACCTTGCATCGAAATGAAAGCTGCTGCGTACTTAAGAGCGAGTTGAGTCTAACGTGCAGCATCACGCAACGTCGGCTTTGAGGTGGTGGTCAGAGCTGTAATTTTTTATTTAAAAAATGGGTTGGAATTGTTCTGAAAAGAGAGGATATTTTGAAGGTTGCCTATGTTTCCACAAAAACGTCCTCTACTACTTTGCGTCCGTTGCAAGTGATACCAAGAGGAGTGTATCACAAGTCATTTCACCTTCCTGCCCTGCTCTCCCAGTGTACGTGCAGGACTCTGATACCTCTGAATTTCTCTTCTATTCTTTTTCTCTGTTTTTTTCACTGCTTTTTGCTTAGCTTAATTGTCCTACAAAGGCTTGCAGCAACTACAGAAGCCTAGGATTGTTTCATGGCTGTGGCTTTGCAAAAGACCACGAGGTCTTTCCAGTTGTCCCTCAAAAAAAGCTCTTGTACAGTGAGAACATCTAACAGACTCCTTTGCTCTGTTTTTAGCCCCTGAGCTCCCTTGGAATTGAGATTTATTTGAAGATGTTGCTGTGATCCATGAGGTCCTACAGAAAGAAGCACTAGATTTTAGCAGCTGTCCCTGAAAAATTATAAGGTCGCTGGAAAAAAAGCAGGGGTTTTAAATTGGATGTGGTTTAAATTTTCCTACGGCCTCCTGAATTGAGCTCCTTGCTGGAGTGGGAAGCTGCCCACAGAATTATTACTCAGCACGGTCACCCCATGCTCTCGTAGCACTTTTTTTTCCAGCAGTGCTGACAGCAGCATTTTGAACCCGCCTTAGCATAGGGCTGTCCGATCCGGTTTCAAATGGCTGTTGAGTCGCCGCCTGAGAAGTGCTGCTGTCTAGATGTATAGGTGATCACGCTGCCCTGATTAGTTTTCTCTCTGCCTATGGGCACCTTCTGCAGGGCAGGGTTACAGGGAGAGCCAGGGACACACATGTGCTCCCATACAGACTAAAAGCAGAGAGGCTGAAAGACAAAGAGAGTCACTAATTGGATTTGTAGCTATAAGAAAAAAAACTCTTAAAGTAAACATTTTCCTCTCTTTAAGTCTTTCCTTGGCTTCTTTCGTGAAGACAGCTTGAAAGTATCTGTTTCGGGGGTGAACCCTTCCCAGCAAATTTAATTTTGAGGCTTGTCAAGCTTTATTAAAGCCTTATCACCAGTGATTTCCTTCTCTGCTAGATCAAGAAGATTATATTTGTTATGGGATTCGTATTGTATCTCAGAATTCTTCCCAGCAAATGTGAGGTTTCATGTATGTACCAAGACTCACCACTACCAATTCAGAGTACTGAAGTCCCGGGGTGTGCCTTGTCAGCACATATTCGCGAAGACTTTGGATGCTGTTCAGGCAAAGTTGTAAGCTGGAACTGCATTTGTATTTCTGAGTTAGCAACTATTTAAAGAAATGCATTGCTCTGGATGGCAAAAGCATTCCTAATTGCTGCTGGTATCCTTACAGAAATGAGCTGCTATACCCATTCCCAACAGCTGGAATATTTGGTAAATGCTTCTGGGTATGGTGTGCATATATATATTAAGAGAGAGGTGAACACATGCCTTTTTTTACTTTGAAGATGTAGTAACTCTGTTTGCATTTGTGGGAGTTTCCAGTCAATGGCAGGACTTTTTTATATTTTTTTTTTTAATTATTATTACATTTCAGTGAGTTGTGTTCATCTGTGCCACTATGGATAGATACTGCAGATCAGGGGATTGTGTAACAGTGTAGACATAATTTTCCCATGTTATTGTAGAGCACAGGATCTGGTTGACATTTTTATACATCTCAATTCATATATTGAAAATAGACTTCTCCCTCCCCCATTCTTTTCTCATTTTTGTATAATATTTTTTTATTGCTGGGAAAATAGTTCATGTCCCTTCCTTATCCAATGAAGACAATCAAATGGAGGGAAGAGTTTCTAAATATGTGCTCTGTTGTTTTTTGGGTTTTTTTATAGTGCCCAGAAGTAACCAAAGCACTTTGAAAAATACAGATACGGTTCTTGCCCTGAGCAGCTTATCATTCGGTTTCGAACGTGCCCTTGCAATTGCAAGTAATGCGCAATAGGAAGAGGAGCGGAAAGGCAATTAGTGGCCAAATGAGTTGTTGAACTAAAAAGTTATTTGAAGGTGATATGAACACTCGCAGCCTTTTTACGATGGCAAAGTTGCATCTTTGTCCTGCATAGCAAGAGTGATGATGGTCTTTAAGTTGCGTTGAGCCAAAGCTTCCTTCTGGTAATGCATTTTTGCAGAAGCTCCATCATGTGAGCAGGTATATAACAGATTAATACCCAAAATAGCCCAGGTTTGCTTTTGAGGGAGTAAAGCAAGTCACAAGCAGACGCAGGTAATTGTAGCTGATTGCAGACCTGGTCTCGCAGAGGTGTTCTCTCTCCACCTGGGTTTTGTGCCACACCTAGCCCAGCGGTGTCCGTGTTTATCCTCTGAACTTTGAGATGAGCTCATCATTCAATAGGCGACCGCTTCATATTCCCATTTCTTCCATGCTACCACTTAAATGTCAAACATCTTCCCTGCGCTGATCAGTATTGCCACCGTCTCCCCTCCCATCTCTTCTACCTTTGCCACAAAACCAATAACAAGTTGGATCGCTAATGATAGCTGGGCTGAAGGGCATGTTAGCTATTTATAGCAGCAACATAAATAGAAATATGCTTATTAATAAAATCTAAAATACCCCATCGTGCCATCGTGTCTGTCTCTTACTTGCTGTCTCCGAGACTCCTGAGGACAAGAAATGTGACTCTTAAATTCTAGCACCTGTGCCCTAAACCACAGTTCTGCTGTCATGGGCACATTACACAGAAAGCAAAGCTTTTGGGGTTTAAATTTGGAACTTTTGGGAAGCAAGGGTGAGGTCTGAAGTAATATGGTAAAAGAAATATGTGATGTCTATGGGACAATTATGCCTTACCATTTCTGGGGTTCTTTAGCTCTGTTGCAAAATAAGATATTAAATAATCACTGTATTTTCTCACTTCTGAATCCAAGTACCTGAATGTATATGTAGGTTGCAAATCTGTGAAGGACTCAAACAAATTCTGCAATGCCAAGTAAAAATTACTAGTATGGCAGAAGTACAGGCAGTACAATGTAATAAATACCTAGTTTGTTCCTCTGCTAGGGCGTATAAATAGTTGCTTCCTAAAATATTTTAAAAGTCTGGAGGTTTTTAGCACAGGATTTTATTGAAGGTAGAACAGTATATTTTCTTATACAAGACCATAATATATAAAAGGAAAAGCACTGTAAAATCCTTCCAAATGTTTATATAGGTTCAGTGGTTTTGTTTTTAGTAAGATTTGTGATACTTGAAAAGCTGGTTTGGAAAGCCTAGCCAGGAAGATTAGATACAGAGGTGCAAAGTGAAAAGACTGACCGTCTGCTTTCCTTTTGTAAGAAAAATACGTATAAACCCCTCGTATTACATTCGAGAATTGTTAGATACAGATAATACGACGTGGATTTTGAGTCTTTAGATCATAAATTCAATCTTTGCGAGAAGAGCGGTGCCGAATCTTAGTTGTAACAGAAATTCTCATCCAGAAATACTTCCAGGAAGATTATTAAAATACCACAGGTACTGACATCGGCTACAAAGATCTACTTGTGCGTATTTCTTTAAAGGGGGGGAAAAAACACCTTAATACACAGTATTACCATAGCTAGGCCCTATTATACTATTGTAATCATAGCTGAAGCAAGAACGGTGATTAACGATGGCAATTTATTGTATCTGACGAGGGGAGAAAATAGGAGATGTTGTCGTTATCATAAATCATATCATAAATAACCAAAGAGAAGCACTCAGAAAGCTTGTGTGGTGTCAGCAGCAAGCCCTTTCAGGCACGTTAGCCCAGGATGTAGCCATAGAAACCCCAAAGTCATATTGTTATCTTAGTCTTGCTGCAGTTATGTGATACAACAGTATTAACATATAGATTAGGCCATTTATAATACTAGGTGTCATTTCAGGTTGGCTTGCTTATATAGCATTTTAGTTTTTTATTGTGCCGAATGTTAGGGAAACGCTGCATTTTTACAGGTCAGTATAGAGCCATTTATAACGTATCGGCTTCACACCTCTGTCAGTCTTGCTAATGTACTCTGTTATTGATTGGTTGTACTCTATGAATTGTCATTGCCTAATTACCTTGTCTTTGCTAATAATTTCATTTTTTAGAAGTCAAAATGTTCCTTTAAAGAAAAAACCTCTACGCCTGCACGCATACTACAGGGCGAGTTCCCGATTCTGTTAAGGATTGTACACCCCAGAGGGAGTAAAAAGTAAAATAAAAAGCATGCAGATTAATCCAGATTTTGTTATGGAGGTTTTCTGTCCCTGGCCGTATGTTTTGATCAAACGGCAGTGGTTTTTGCATCACGCTCTGTTCTGCAGATTTCAGGGGAGAGACACAGGTAATTCAGAGCAACACCAAAGTGACTGAAGCGAGGCTGCCCTCCTGATAGGGAGCTGGCTGGTTCTCACGCGTCTTCTCCCTCGATCGCTTCCTAAAGATGCTACTGTGGTTGTTTTTACTCTCTATCCAAAGTCTGCATAACAGCTCCAGACACATTAGCATAGCACTGCCATGCACGTGCATTTATTCATATATGTATGTGTAATCTACAAAAACTGTTGAGCCACTATTAAAAAGTCAAAGCGAAAAGAAAGTCTTCCTCTTTGTATTTAGACGAAAACACATTTTGCTTGCTACATGCAGCGCCAATGCAGGACTGATACTTTGTCAGGTCAGAGAGAGATTGTGAGTGTAGCTGATAACAATCTGCCAACGCTGTTTTTCTGTCTTCAGCAGGAAGCTGGGTGTGTCATTTTAAGAATCCTGGGTAGTTTGGCTTCATAAACATTGCATATTCTAAAACGTATTATAATGAGGACCACCACTAGTAAGTATTTGAAAGTGTTATTCTCATTGCATCCAGTATCCTAAAGCAGCACTGGAAGCCGAAGTTGCACATTATACCCTAAGCTAAGATCTGATGCCCGAAAGATGCTCCGCACCTCTCTGCTCTTCTTTCCCACACCCTTAGGCTTGCGTGATCCTTAGGTGAGCTTTTTACTTTGCCAACTAGACAGAAAAATGCTTTCTCTTTTTTTTTTCTTCCACCCCCAGATATATTTCCATCTGAGTTAGCCCGTTAAGTCACTTCACTATGGGTAAGGGGCAAGGTGGTGATATAAGAAAGGAGGTGCAGGACTTTCCTCTGGCTTGTTCTAGCCCAAAAGTTTGAGTAGTATCATGACAGACCAGATTGGTGATTTGAGTTCAAACTAACGGATGATCTTTCTTATTTTAGCCTCAATTAGTTCCCCATTTTCCTGCGCAAATGCTTGAACCAGGACAAAAGAAAGGATGGGACCGTTTCTTTTTAAAGCAACGCTGTGATGTAGAACTACAGCGTTAGTAGTTGTGGTTTGTTTCTGGCAAACTATGGATTTCTTGTTCTCATGTTGATGTTCAAAAGTTCATCTCCATTGATTTCATACCAAGAAATGCCTTATCAAGAGCATGAAGCAGTTGTTCAACAGGGTGGAGAGGTAACTGAATTGGTCTGGAAATTTGAGAGTCCTGAACCAGATTATTGCTATCATCCGTGTTTCAAGATGGATGGATGTATTTTGTCATTAGGGATGGAGAGGGCGTTTGTTGACCACTTGCAGCTTCTTGGACAAATAAAGAACTACTTTTGGGGGTGACTGATAAATGTATACACCAAGTCAGTCAGCCTTGTTGAACACCTGCAAGTTCAATCCAGAGTGACACCGATTGTTGAAGGCACCACCCAGCCACTTGGGCCAAAATTTTCCAATGTGACTAATGAGTCTGTATGCTTAACTTCAGGCACCTTTAACATCCTCTTTACAGTGTTTCAGTTATGTATGCAAAATCACTAGCCACACCTGAAAGCTCTTTTTTTTTTTTTTTTTTTTTTTTTTTTTAATGTATTTGTGGTTTCTGCATTTTAGAACATACCGAGAAGGCACTGGAATGAACTCGCTGGCAATGTCAGTGGAAAAATTTGAGACACGTGGAAGATGAGCTCCTTGATGGTGCTGTCTTACCAGCTCTCTTCCCATAGAAAGTGTTAACTGGAAAATGTCAGGGCTTGGTAATAGTTTTTTTAATACAGTAAAAGTAATAGGTCCTTTATACAGTAAAAGAGAAATCTGTTGGTGTATCGCCTGTTTGGTAAACCAGTCACATCAGTGATCAGTTGTGTTCATATGGCAGAGAAATTATATATATAATAATATATATGTAACATATATATGTACACATATATCTATATAAAATCTGGCATTTTAAGCTCAAACTGTATTGCAGGTATCTTAGTGTGTTCATTTTGCATTAGAGTATCAGGATATTGGTCTGTAGGATATCAGGATTGAATTTTGTCACTCTTCCATTAATTTCCTTTATGGACTATGAGCACACTTTCTGTTTGTTTTGGGAAAAGGCCATTGTTATTACAAGTTAAAGAGATAAAACCTATCATGGCATAAGAAAAAATCTTTTCACTTTTAAAAGAAGTCAAAAGCCCCTACTTATTAGGCTATGATAGGGATATTAAGCTGTTGACTTAGTGACTTAAAATTTCCCAAAAGATATCTTTGGCTTAATCTCATGCTTTATCTAGACAATAAGAAAATTATTCTGGAAGTCTTCAGGAAGTTTTTTGGTGGGTTTTTTTCAGTAAAAAGTTTCATATGTTGGGTGGGAATGATCACTTCCTTTCTAGTATTTGAGAGGCTAAACTGGCTTGTGTATAAAACCTTCAGCTCGATATCCATGCGGTCCTAAGGAGCGTATGCTTGGAAAGAAAGATGTGTTGAAGATTTCAGTGCAGGCACTGACACATTATTTCCTTTCATGAGTCCTAATTTTCCTTAAAAACCCTGACGCTTTCAACTTCCATACTTAGGTACTTGGTACCATGCAGTGCAAAGGAGCAGAGAGACCTGATATGAGCAGAACTGTGCGTGAAAGAAATGAGTGATCTACTGATAGATCTTTATTTGGCCACGTTGCATTCCATTAGAAAATAAAATGTTCAAATTCTGTTTAAAGAGGAAAGGGTTATGGAAGAAATTTAATCATTGAAAATAGGCGTGTATGAGTTACATGGAAACATCTGCTCCTTCAGAATTGTATCCTAGTGGGTTTGCTCTGATAGCTGATACTGTTTATCTGGCATACTAAAGTTAATATCAAATACCAAATGCCACAATCTTGCATTATTATAATAACAAGAATTGGCTTCCACAGGAACTATTGTTACCTGCCAGAGCTTTGTGCAATTAATACATTAGCCATTGCATTGGAGGTAAGAGGCTGCTGTCACTAACATCGTGTTATGCTTTCTTCAGCAAGTGGTGTCCATCTTTAGGCCAGCATGTCTGACTCTGCTTCATCTTGTACCTAGGAAATACCGGTTTATTCTTAGATCGCCAGGTCTTAGCCAAATGATTTTATCCTACCACCACCCTGTGACATAGGGCAATATTAATCCAGTTTCCAGAAGAGAGACTGGAACTTTGCTTAAATGAAATGGTGGCCAACAGAGAGTTTTTGGCAAGGTCAAGAGCCGAGCAGAGATCTTGTCTGTCCCAATCTGTGCAGTGTTCCTTAGGACAGCATCTAGCTGTAAGTGCTTATGCTGCTATCTCTGAAGCTACCAAGTAAAAAGTCTGGTAATGACCAAGATGATGACAATTTTAATTTTATATATATATATTTTTATATATGTGTGTGTGTCATAGGTTTTCTTGCTTGCAGAATGTCTATACATAGGTGCATTTCTCTTCAATCAGAAGAGTTTTGCATCTCTTTTTTCCTGCCTTCACTTTCATCTGACCTGTTGTTGAAAAAGCAATGTGTGCAGCCTCCTCTAACGAGGCAGCCAGGAGAGCATGATAGCACGGTACAGGTGATTGCACTTCTTTTTCTGCAATAAAGGCAGAATTTCCGTTCCTTTGTTACCCCTGTGTCAGTTTTAGGGACAAACAGTCCCTCGATCATCGTGAACTTGGAAGTTCATTACTGAAGTGTTGAGTATTGCTGTCCTGAAACTGAGCCGTGGCCAAATTAAGAAGGTATATATTCAATAAGCCTTTAGTTTTGGAGTCCCTGCTGTGCTACAGGAACATGATGTACAAAGAAAGAAATCTTGTGCTTCTTTAGTGGTTTTTCATTAAAAAGGTGCAGGAGTTTTGGTTTCTTGCCTGAACTATTCAGCTTAAGAAATTTTCCAGCGTTTGAAGTGGTGACAGATCCCCATGGCTTGCATTTGGAATTCTAACGCTTTCTGTCCAGAGATCCCGAGGAGCTACGTATTTGTCAAGTTCAGCTTTTACAGGGCCTCTGTGAGATGAAATTATCATCGCTTGTCGGATGGGAAGACAACAGTACATAGTGTGACCTGCCTGAGATCGCTCTGCAGACCCGTGTCAAGAGAGGAGTGGATTCCTTCCTCCCTTAACTTCAAAATCATCCTGTCATGAAAGTGAAGAACTTGCCTCGTTGCATAGGCACGGGCGATGTTACACATCCTAATATGCTCTAGTAAGAAATGCTGTCTTAACAAACAGTTTTCTCAGAAGCAGCGTGCTAACAGCTGTCAGCTTGTTTTATTTCAGCGTTGGACAAGTTCACCTTCGGGGCTGCTCTGCGACGGCTGAACCCATCCCTCCTGTAACCTGTGCGTCGGCTGAACCCGGGCTCTGCACGTGGGCCCGCTGACATAATAAACAATTGCTCTGTATAGCTTTAGTAATGTGAGCATTAATATTGATCCAGCACTGACTTCTCTAACAACAACCAAAAAAAAATATATATATATATCTGTTATCTTGAGAAACCTCCCAAACGGCTCTAGTCTCCTTTCATTACAGGAGAGAGTTATTAGGGCAGATGGCCGAGGTGATATCCATTTGACCTATAGATGCTAACTCAAGAGTCGGATCATTAATAAGGTGGCCAGAGATAGGGAGAGATGGCAGTAAAGAGAGTTAAAAAGCAATCCTGTGCACAAAGGATTGCTCGTCGAGAAGTGCCGGGTAGCGAATGAGATGGACAAAGGTGAAAAAGTGGCTGCGTGGTTTTAAATGCTCATCGCCAAGTCAAGCAGATTATGTTTAAAAGCTGATGTTTTCCCATATTTGGTTCCTGCTCCTGTGTGAATCCTTCTGGAGGAAAAAGAGCCTGTAGCTCTTGAACGTAAGACAGAGATTTCACTTTCTCTAATTAAAAATCCCCCCCAAAAAAGTGCTTTATTGTTTTCTGCCACAGTCGCAGCTGCGGTGGCTCAGGTTTGAAAGCTGCTGCCTGGCAGAAAACCAGTCCTCGCTGAGGATCAGACCGTGGCCTTGTTCCAAGAGAAATTTGGGTTTCATTTGACCACGATAGGATTCCAGATTGTCATCTGAGCATGTCTGAAAAGTGGTGAATGTGTGTCAGTAGTTAAGTGCTCGTGAACTTCCTTAGTCCCTGGATTGTTCAGGACTGACCCAGGCAATTTTTTCCAGATGTTTTGGGGAATCCAAGTCCATATAAAAGGGATGGTAATGCTTCTGCTTCCTTACTAAGTTGTCTTTGTGGCTTGCAGGAATGTGCATGAAAGCTGGAGCCAAGACACCCCGATTTCTAGTCTCACCTCTACAAACTGCCCTTTAGCCTTTTCTGCCCTTCCCTGGCATCTCCACACAAGATCACAGCAACTTCGTGGGCCTGGTGCAAACTTTACTTGGCCTTATTAAAAAAAAAATAAGCAATGCTCTTTTTTTATTGTACAAAACTCCGGTCCCTGTTCTCCAAACCTCCTCTGAAATTGTTTTTTCGCCTTTGATCCAGCAGCTGCTGGTTTTCTGCAATCCTGAGTAGGTAAAACATGAGAAGCACCTTGGGATGGGAAGGAGTTACAAAAATATGAAATATTGCAGTGCACTTCGGTGAGACACGGTATAACAGAGTGGCTGTTTAAGCAGACACAGGGCAGAAATCTTTAGCAGATAAATGTTCTGATTTTTCTAGTAAATGTAATTTTTTTACTGTTCATTGCAGTAGTTTCTCTTCCACTTTATTGACTCTTTTTATCCCTGTGGTTTTTATATTAAAATGGTTTATGTTACTATCTCTCAAGTCTGCGTGATCAAACCCTGTCTTTCCTAATGTTTGAGTTTGGCTCCACTTTTCATCTTGTAGCCGAGGCAGAAGACTTCTCTAAATCCTGGTTTTAAAGTACGGTGTTTGTTTTAAATTTTATCTCTTTAAAATTTTAAAGGAAAACAAACTCTCAGTGGCAAACTAGGTTGAATGGCGTTGGGAGGGAATTGCTTGGTAGCAACCGGTGCTGTATGACATCTGATGAATGCTAATTCTTCATCTCCAAAACAGTTTTGAGCAGATGAAGGCAGCTGATTTCTGCAGCAGCTTAAACAGAGATTGAAATGACTTCCATGATCTGGAAGCAGATTTTTTTCCCCCATAGCAGGTGCAGGCTCGGTCCACAGTGATTTCTCAGTTATACTCTAACTTTGCAGTTTAAAAAATTTAATGTCAGTGCCCAGCCAGGCAAAACCTAACTCCCTAACATTTCTGTTTTTCACGGAAGGCTAAGACTTTATCCTCAGGCAAAGTCTGCTCTCTGGGCTGGCTGCTGTAAATCCTCTGGGCCCTGGCAAAAGCCAGAGTTGCTAGCTCATTTTACTTAATTTGTGATGCTGGCAAGATTTGTGCTGCAGCCCAGGGCTCTTGACTCAACTCTCCTAAATCAGAGCATTGACACATTACAGTAGAGAAACACCAGCACAGAAAACCTGAAAATAAACGCCTCGAAAAGAGATAATTTCAGAAAGATGCTGTCTTACAAAACTTTAAATGGTGTTAGTGGAACATTATAAGTTTCTCAGTGTTTGCTTCTTTAAAACCACCTGCTCATTAAGAAGTTGGGTTTTATCCGCTGTCATAATAAATGCTTTTTACTACGTATTTCATGCGAGAATCTTAGGGCACTTGATATCTTTCCGCAGAAACCCTGCTAGGCAAAATGTTATGCATTTTTGCAGGTGGGTAAACAGAGACATGGGGTAAAGTGAAGCGAGGTTGTCTATGCAGGAATGGTGACCAGCATGGGTGTAATGACGTAGTTACAGCAAATATAAATGTGTCAGGTTAACGCCAGTGTGCTCGTTCTTATTCCAGACTAAGAATCCTTTTTCCTGCTTGGATAATTCCATTTTGAAAGTGAGGAAGTGTATCCAAGAGGATAAAGCGCTTGCCTGTGGTTGGGGAGATCAGAGGTTCTCTTCTCAAACCTGCCGTGGATTTGCCGGGAGATCTCAAGTGAATTTTCTCCTTTCTCTGCACCATAATGTCACATGTGTAGGACTGAAGATGGTGTTATATGTAGGAAAAACATAATTGCTATTAAACAAAAAAACAGAGCAATCACACAGGTGGTGTCCACGCTGGCTTGAAACAGTTGGTGCCTGATGTCCACACTGTGCACGTTTCAGGTTCATCTTATTTTCAAAAGCTGGTTTTTTGGTCTCATAGCCTGAATGCCTACTTGCGACTGGAGCATGTTAGGTGTATTCCTCTGGCAACATATCTTTCATTTTGGTTTCACTGTAGCAGGGAGCCAGCGTATGGACTCCAGAATTGCTCCGTGATGCAAACAAAACAACAGTAAGCAGGGATGATGGGGAGATGCATTTCAAAGGCACACTCCTGATCCAAACCAACATGCACACACGCAATGCTGGGCTGTCCCCATATAATCATAACAGATAATGTCCGTGTGCAGCAAGCTCTTAAGATGGTATCAGAGACAGAACCTGGCAGGTTGAATGGGGCTTAGTTCTCTGCTTTAACCTTTAGACTGTGCTGCTTCAGGAAAAACAAGCCAGGTTTAGGAAGACATTTTCCTAGTAGTTAACCTGCAGTCAAAATTGTGTGATATATAAGCAAGACAGCTAATTCCAGTGAATTTTACTTTGATGTATGCTTTGCAGTCCACTTTGTTACAGCAAAAAATGCTTTAACCTCTCTCCCTTCGTTTAAAATTAATGAAGCAGGTTCATGTTATTGTAATCCCAACAACCGCAGTAAGAAATAATCAGGATGTTTTTAGGTAGAACTGTCGCTTTGGACCTGCTCCACAAGGTCTACCACCATTGGAGAGCTCTACCCTCATATCCTTCGCTCATGGGTTTGACGTTACACTGCAATGAGGGCACCTGCCAGTTGTGATGGTGGCTGATGCGAGACAGAGGAGATGCCACACTTTCCTTCCAAGTAGACCAGTAAGAAGCTGTTAGGTGGCCAGTTATCTCTTATGGCTGAGATGCACGTGAACATTTGCTCTGATGCCTCTTTGTTTCTGTAAAACACATTTTAATTATCCTAATGCTTTTTTAAAATGTTCTTTGTTACAGAAGAGGAAGAGGAACAGGTGCCTACCGATGGAGGTACATCTGCAGAGGCCATGCAGGTGCCACTGGAAGAAGAGGGAGATATGGAAGAGGATGAGGCAATTAATGATGAGAACTACTTGAGCAAGAGACCGTTAGAAAGTCCTGATGCTGAGGAATTTCCGCCTGTGAAACGGCCAAAACTATCCGTTTCCAAAGGGGAAACCTTGGATGGAGCTTTGGAACCACGTGAGCCTCTTAGCTCAATAAATACTCAAAAAGTACCACCAATGCTTTCTCCAGTTCATGTTCAGGACAGTACAGACTTAGCCCCTCCTTCACCAGAACCACCAATGTTGGCTCCCATTGCAAAATCGCAAGTGCCAACCCCCAAAACTTTAGAGGCAAAGCCGTTAGTACCCAAAACAAAGTCCAAAACAAGTTCTCCAGGACAGAAGACAAAATCACCTAAAACTACGCCCTCGCCAGTGGTAACTGGAAGTCCCATACGTTCACCAAAAACTGGATCCAAAGAAAAAAAGTCACCAGGTCGCGCCAAGAGCCCAAAAAGTCCTAAAAGTCCAAAGGTTCCTGCTCATGTTCCCCCACCACCTGTCAAGCCTGAAACACCAAGTAGAACCCCTCTGGCTGCATTAAGTGACAAGATAGGAAAGGAAAACATTCAAGTAAAACAAGGACAGACACCACCTGAGCCTGCCACCAAGCCAAATATTGAAAACCAGACTAAGAAAGTACCAGTAATGGACAAGACCATTGATGATTCAATTGATGCTGTGATTGCTCGTGCATGTGCAGAACGAGAACCGGATCCCTTTGAGTTTTCCTCTGGTTCCGAATCAGAAGGGGAAATTTTTACCAGTCCTAAAAGACTTTCTATTTCAGAGACTACAACTCCTAAACCTTCTGTTTCTGCCAATAATGCAAATAAGGCAGGAGCAACTCCAATACCTCCCTCAGGTGGGACTTCAAGTTCAGACATTTCATGGACAATGGATGACTCAATTGATGAGGTCATTCGAAAGGCAAACATGGGGACACCTTCTAATCCACCTACCAACTTCACTTATTTCTCCTCTCCTTCTGCTTCACCGCCAACTCCAGAACCTCTTCTCAAAGTCTATGAGGAGAAAACCAAGTTCACTTCATCGGTAGAAGTGAAAAAGAAATTGAAAAAGGAGCTGAAGACAAAAATGAAGAAGAAAGAAAAGCAAAAGGAAAAAGATAAAGAGAAAAACAAGGAGAAAAACAAGGAGAAGGAAAAGAACAAGGAGAAGGATAAAGACAAGGAAGGAAACAAGGAAGCGAAATTTCAGTGGAAGGAACTACTCAAAGATGATAATCTTGATCCCTATAAATTCAAACTAAAGGACTTCGAGGATGCTGACACAAAAGTAAAGTTGAAAGATAGCAATACCAAAAAAGAGAGAGAAAAACATAAAGATAAAAAGAAAGAGAAAGAGAAAGGTAAAAAAGACAAGGATAAGAAAGACAAAGAGAAACTTAAAGATAAGGCTAAGGAAGATAAGATAAAGGCTCCATCAGCACCTCTTGTGTTACCTCCCAAAGAAGCGACTTTGCCCTTGTTCAGCGCACAAACTGCCATGAGGCTTCCCAGCATGTTACCTTCCTTGTCTCCAATGCTTCCTGAAAAACTGTTTGAGGACAAAGAGAAACCAAAAGAGAAGAAGAAAGACAAAAAGGAGAAGAAGAAAAAGAAAGAAAGGGAGAAAGACAAAGAAAAGGAAAAGAAGGAGAAGGAAAAGGAGAGGAAAGAAAGAGAAAAGAAAGAGAAAGAAAAAGAGAAACACAAACATGAAAAGGTAAGCTGTTTAGATGAGCTGAGATGGCATACTTGCTTGAAAAATGCACATGGATTCCTGTATTTGCTGCTGAGCACTGTTTAAGAGCTTTGAGGAGATGTGTGATTACAGGTTTGGTATTTTTAAAACATAACAACTCCAAGGAAGACATCCCCCAAGAGTTTCAGTGATTGTCCCCCCTCTTTGGAAGACAAAACAATGGAATTTCAATTTTGTGAATTTGAAATGTGAGATTGTCCTTCTGGTTTTCCTCAACTCGCTTTTCACTTTGAAAAGCTGGGGCTCAGACTCAACAACAGCACACACACAACAAATTCATGTAGTGTTGCAATGCACACATTTTGTTCTATAGATCCTACTAGCCTACTAGTTCCACTAGTAGGGCTGGCAACCATATACCTTCCATATAAACTTTAAATTTAGTTTCTAAAAGTCTACTGTTTCAAAGCTTGTAGAAGTCTGTAAATTACCAGGTGGACAGAAATGAGGAGCAGTCTGCCTTCAAATAAACAAGTTCACCAGTTATCTCAGATGTTCAGACGAGCTGCTGAATCCTCTCTTAGCAAGACCGCCCCCTTGTTGCTCCAATTTGTTTGAAGTAAAAAAAATTGTTTTCAAATTATGCTCCAAATGTTCAAATGTCACCTTTCGTTTTGAGTCTTACGCTTGAGAGAGAGAAGAGGAAAGCTAGTTTTCAAGTAGGTTGAGCTCCTTCCACTCCTGTAACTCTTACAGATTTACATCAGGCAAAGGTAATTTCTTCTTTCCAGTATCACCTAATCTTGAGATTATATTTAATATTTAAGAAATGAAACCAGCATATTTGCATATTATCAGATTTGAAATCCCATTAGAAATGGCTCCCCTAATTCAGCGTTTGCTCTAATTTTTTGTCACTTCACCTTATAATACATATTAAATTGTTAATATTAAAAAAAAAAAAAAAAGAAGAAGAAGAAAAAGAAGAAAGAGATTGGCTTCATATGCGATAACCTTGGACACAGGATTTCCTAAATCTCTATCCTTAGCATTAGGAAGCACTGTATAAGTTCTGGTTTTACCAAGATGCTCTTTACATCCTGCTTTGAGTGTAATACTCACTTCGTCCAAGCTCAGATTTGGGACATTCCTCACTTTCCTTTTTGCCACTGTACTCTGTTGTGCTACCTGCTGGACTTGAAACAAACTGCTGATTTCAAAACTTGACATATTTTTTAAGTTGACAAATGGTTTTTCAGTGCAGAATCTGGGTGATCTGGAGAACTAACATTTGTCTGCTGTGGATGAGTCGGTGATCGACGGGGTGGTGGTCCAGTTGTCCATGTTAATTTAATGTCTGGTTTTAGACTGCAGCAATGCTTCCATGGATCCCCCATTTTGTCTGTCTGCCCCTCATGCCTGAGATGTTTTGTCAGTATTTCATTAAGAATTTCTGCGGAGATTTCTTTTTAAGTTAAATACGTGTGTATATAAAATAGAGACAATGAGTTGCTTGTTTTTCCTACCTTTGATTTTGCATTTCTTCTGCAAATCTCTATATCTAGTTTTGCTTTAGAGCAATATAACAGATACACAAACAAATACAAACTGGTAAAGCTTAGGTATAGACTGAACATATATATATATATATATTAGGAAAAGGAGTTCAACAGTAATAAAAACTTGGACAAATTAAATTGACAAAGCTGCCCATTACGTTGGCAAAAAGTCCCTGTCAAAAGATAAACTTTAAAGCTAGAATGCATGAAAGAGTCCCCAGATAGAATTAAAATTTAAACTGATTCTTGATAGATAAGCTTTTTTTAAATCCACCTCTTTGCTGCAAGTCAGGATTTTAAAAATAAATTTCCCCTTTAAATCTCTTGAGCGATTTTCATTTTTTGCAAGGCCGCACCGCTGGTGTCCTGGAAAAATGGAGAGTTAGAGCTTTATCAGTTGGTGCCCTGAGGTATGTGGCAAAGAAGCTAAATCCTTGAAGATTAGCAAAAAAAATGCAGCACATGGCAATAAGGGGCTTATATGACTACTAGTATTAGTTCAGGTGAAAGAAGTATTGCTTATACATAAAACTGGACAAATCCACTGACAATGTATTTTTAGTTAGCTACAAAGGAGTCTTATATTGCTGGACTTTACCTCTTTGGTGATTTGGGAAGCTTAGTAATCCACTGTAAATGCTCTTCTGCTGGCCCCAATTCCCAGTATTACTCCAGAATGCTGCTCTTTCGTTTTAACCCCTAAAAGTACATGTTTCCTTAATTTAGCTTTTAGATCACACAATGACTTATTTAGCCAGCAGTTGTGCCGTAAGAGCAATTGATCGAGTTACTGCTCGGACGCTTAACCTTCCGCGGTGCGTCTGCTTCGGAAGCGTAAGTGCAACCCGAAAGATGAGTTTGTGGGCTAACTGCAGTTTCAGCTCTTGATGGCCAGTAGCAAATATCAGATTTCTATTTCTAATATTGCTATACTTAAACAAAAGAGTGACTCAACGGTAACGTTTCCAGTTTTCAGTATCATTATAGTTATTAAATAAGTGTGCATCCCATCCTGTTGGGGAATTGAAGCTTTTTATGACATTTTCCCTGTAATGTTGCCCCAAGCTGCTTGAAGACCCAGAACAGCAACCAATACTCTGCATAAATGGCAGAAAGCAGAAGCTGAAGGCTGCATGCTAGATGTGTTCGGTGGTGGGACCGAGGAAGAGGAGCTTTTGCGTAGGGCTTGCCTGCAGCTCTGTGCTCCGCAGTAAGTGTTGGGGTGCTGCCCTTGGAGCCAGAAAAGGAGACGGTGAGCTGGGACGCTGCCTTGCGTGCACTACCAAATTAAAAGCAGACAGTTGAAACAGTTACACCCCACTTCTACGATGGAGATTACCGGGCGTGCTGTAGGAGTGACTGAGCAGCTCACGAGGCAGCTGCTGACCCAGTTTCAGCTAACCTTAATACGCTGAGCTGTAAACTAAAGTGGTTGAGGAACTGCTTTGTGAGAAATGGAGCCACCCTTGCATCGGGGCAGGGCTTGCCGGAGATGCCCCAAAGTAACCTGCCCTTATTCGTGAATCAAAATCCTGTCGTCAGTGTAGAGGAAGACCAAGATATCCAGGATATAACTGTGAATGCTCCTTAATTTTCCCTCTGCTGCAGTCATGCAAACCCTACACACAAACCCATGTTGTAGAAAGATGCTTCCTCTCCTCGTATATCAAAGGATAAGATTTAGGGTTGTCGTGGAACCCAGTTTTCCTCTCACAACAGACAGCGATATTGGTATCTGAGCATAAAGAAGTGTTCTGCGTGCTTTTCTTCTCCCGCATGAGCCCACACCACCATTGTTTAGAACATCTTGGTGGCGTACAAATAATAATACAAAGGACCTTTATACAAAGGATGGATGACATGGATATCTTTCTGTGCTGTGTGCTGGAAGCTAATCAGCAGTGCTTGTCCTAGGAAGTTTTGTGTTCAAAGTAGGCACTACAGAGGAGGAGAAGCCTGCAGGAAAAGAGGTAAGATAGTCTGTGCAAAGCCACTGGCCTGAGCCTCCTGTACCCATGGTTCAGTTCCATGTCTCTATCAAGTGGACGATGCTACAGGTTAAGATGCTGGGAAAGCAGTTAAGAGACTTACCTATGGAAAGTGGCAGTGAAATTGTTGCCGGCGTTAGGAGCGCCAGAGGAAAAAAACTCTTGCAACGCTCCAGGGGAATGACATAACAAAAAATCGTGCTATATAAACAAAAGCGTAGAGAGAGGCCTGTGAAGTAGGCTAATACATATCTATGGAGAGCTTTACTGAAAAGCATGGTTAACTGTGTCAAAACAGAAATACTACTCAGGCTGCAGCCCTTCCCTCTCTGGAGTAGACATCTCCTAATGAGCAGCTCAGATTCTTTGGGCAAGGTGTGTGGCACGGGACTTTGTCATTACCATTCCTCAGTGTAAGTCCTAACTGAGTCCTCCCACTCTGGCCTGCTGTCTCCTATGCTGCTTTCTGTGCTTTGAATTGATTGTTTGCCCTCCCTTTCTGTATGAAAGCTTTGTAAAACAGATTTCTCCCACTGAGAGTTGCTCAGTTCCATTTAGTGTACGCATACTATTTTTGTCTCTTTAAGTTCTCAGACCAGATTCAGCTAAGTGATTATTTTATTAAATACAGCGACACACATGCTCAAACTGAGATCAGTCTCCCTCTCTCTATATATACACACATATATATAATGTATGTACACTTCTCATATATATAGATATAATTTGAGCAACTTATGTATGGAGAATCATTGCAATGTCAACTGTAAAATCTGAGATGATTCTGTACAGATTTTGCAAAGCAGTAGCTCAATGGGAGTTGGTAATTTTGGCAGATACTGGTTCAAAGAGTTTAAGGACATACTCAAGTGGTCTAAACTCCACCAGACTGGAAACCAGGCCATTTGAAAAATAACCATTAGAAACCTCATCCTAACTGCATTAAAAAGCAGTGGTTCTGTTACACCTATGTGGATAAGCACTTTCATAAAGTATTCAGTGTCGGTGCTTGGGGTTTATTTGCTTCCTCTGTGTCTAATTTTTATTCAAGAGGGTCACAGTACATTTATGTGATGAACCTGGGAAATAATTGAATTTAAATATCAGAAAAAAGTGCAAACACCAGTTGGCACCTATCAAGTTTGAGTACTAAGGTGCAAGCATTTCACGTCATTGTTTAGGAACATACTGGGGGTTTTGGTTTCTCTAGAAAAATACTAAATCAGGAGGACTTGTTAACAAAGTGTACGAGCAGGTACAAATGCAATGAAATTTCAAGCTGACTTTTTAGTCTGGAATTCATATGTGTGATTTGCTATGGCTGGGAGCTCCCGACGAACTCTGACCATCTATGCTACAGCATGAAGCGTGAGAGTGCGGTGATCAGTCTGTCATAGGTCTGTCTCATTAAGCTGATGTACTCTATTTAGTTAACTCCATCAGTGCTGTCATGTAATATATTTTTCGGAGTCTTCCTGCAGTCTTTGATTGATGATTGTGTTCCCTTGTACAGATAAAGGTGGAACCAGTTGTTCCAGCTCCATCACCGGTTATTCCTCGGCTGACATTAAGAGTGGGTGCAGGTCAAGACAAGATGTAAGTACAAATGAATCCATCTGCAAGGTGTATGCTTACCACAGTTCATCCTCTGACACTTGTGGTAGGTCTTATTTTCAGTGGGAAACGCTTAAAAATTAGCGGCAAATGATATTCATACAGCTATGACATCTTTTGACCATTCTAATGAAATATCAAGCAGAACACTTGCCAGTAGAAACTTTTTGGACATTTTGCCCTTTTTCTGCTACTCTCCAAGTGGGACCCATAATTTTCCGTCCATTCTACTGTGTTTCCCACTCCGTGCCTTTCTAGGGCATGGATTACAAGACTCCATCTAGAACCCTATGATGCCTCCAGTGACATTTAGTGAGGTTTCCGTAATGGATGGTTATCCTTAGTGTAACCTACAGCTAAGTTTCATAATGCTCTTCAGCTGACAGTTGTTTTATGCTTTAAAACATAACAGTTGAAATCCCTTTTATATGCATCTGTTTTATTATAACTGTTGATGATTATTCATGAGTGTACCTAACGCATTTCAAATGTTGGTTCATTAGCTCCCTAATTATTGGGTGCTGTTGTACAAATAATAGTTACTTTGTACTGTATGAGCATAAATAGGATGATCCCTATCCTGAGATCATACAGCATAAACAGATGGCTGGAGAGGCTGGGGAAACCATGCGTCACTGGGCTTTTTAG
This sequence comes from Mycteria americana, assembly GCF_035582795.1. Taxonomy (NCBI): domain Eukaryota; kingdom Metazoa; phylum Chordata; class Aves; order Ciconiiformes; family Ciconiidae; genus Mycteria; species Mycteria americana. The sequence continues at coordinate 5,284,899 of NC_134365.1, forward strand.
GCCGGCCCTGTATTGTATGTGAAGGGTTTCTTTCAATCAGGTTTTTCATGTTTTTAATGGCACAGAGCACACTTTCATGTCTGATGGTAAACATGAGCACCAAACAGATTTTTCCTTTCCATTCATCACATTAAATATCACTAATGTAGTTGTTTCTCTTTTATAGCCATTCTGAACTAAATCTCCTAATCGCTAATTTTCTGCTTAATAAGTTAAATGGCATCTTTGATGATTATTCTGTTTTTCTATGCTGTCCTACTCCTCAGTAGGTAACTGAGTTTTACTCATTTGAAGTTGCTACGGGACTTCAGTCATTTCTTGGTTTCTATGGGACACCCCCACCCCAAATATCAGGGCTTTTTCCTGCTCTTCAACTGTTTCTGCTTTCTTCCTTTCACAATATTTGAGTATGATCTAAAATTTCTGTGCCACAGATTGCTGTCCGAAAGCTCTAGCTTTCTCAGAACAGTTGTCTGTCCTGCTGTGCGTGATTTGAATGTGCACGGCTAGACAGGCTGTCCCTTTAAAGCCCACAAATCCATTTTCCTTCTTGAGGAGCTATGGATACTTTTAAACTCCTCTTCTTCAAGGACTGTACAAGTGTTTATATGGGGAAAATTAAGTCGTATTTTCAAGGCAGAACTTCTAAATTAAAGTTCTGAAGCTATATTTTAGCACCAAAGAGATGACTTTGCTTCCCATCTTCTCTCACCTCAGTCTTTCTCATACCCACACACATTTTGAGAAGGGTCTTCAGACTCCATCTGCTTGCTACAAATCATATGGGTACATCGTCGTCAGCCCTGCCAGCCCGTAGTGGGTCAGAGATTGTGACATCTTGTTTTAGGGCCTTCTGGGAAACTTGCTTCTATCCCAGTTTCCTTTATGCGTCTTTAGTGGCACATTGACCACCATCTGAGGACCTCAGGTGTTGTGATCCTTAGCACGGTGGAGCCTAGAGTTTAAACCCCGACTCCAGGATGGGAGATACACAAAGCTGACTTAGCTCAAAGTTTCTAGACAAATTAGGGGAGAATTAAACACCGGGGCCAAGATCTTCAGGGCCATCTTACAGGAAAAGTAAATCTTGGAGCATTTAGGACATATCCTAAGGTCTACAAACCTCCAGATGAAGGTCCCTCTGAATACCAGACTATTCCGCTTAATAAAATAGAAGACTTTGGTATACATTGTAAACAGTATTATGCTTTAGAAGTCTCATACTTTAAGTCATCTTCGGATCGTAAATTGCTTGAGCTTTTGTGGAACAAGTACTGGGTGAACACCCTCAGTTCTTCTAGTTTGCTTACTAATGCTGACTACACCACTGGCCAAGTCTTTGATTTTGTCTGAAAAATTAGAACAGTCAGAAGCTCAGCTTGGAAGGGGCAGCTTCATGCTGGGTTTAGAGACTCATGATAAGAAATCAGAAGACAAACTTGCAAAAGCAACAAGAGACAGCTGCAAGACCACCATAGAAGCTATACATGGATTGATGTCTCACGTTATCAAGGATAAACTTTTTAATCAAATTAATATAGCTTGAAGTGCATCACCAGCTGATATGCATCTCCAAAGCAGGTGGTGTGATCCTTAGCATGGTGGAGCCTAGAGTTTAAACCCTGACTCCAGGATGGGAGATACACAAAGCTGGCTTAGCTCAAAATTTCTAGACAAATTAGGGGAGAATTAAACACCAGGGCCAAGATCTTCAGGGACAGGGGAGTCCTGGAGGCAGCTGGTCGGTAATGCTAAAAAGTGGCTGTGCTCCAGCTCTCTGCAGCATCTGTACTAAGCCTAGGAGGGGAACTTCATCTTCTCCACCTGACACTTGGCCTTGAGATTGCTTTACGCTGCGTAACCAAACGAGGTTGGAGTCATTAGTATTCCATCTCTATTTGCTTACTGATTTCCCTTTTCTACCTTAAATATCTCCTTACTGCTTACCATACTGGCACCCTAAATTGTCCCGTTGTAATGGCTGCATCACCCAGTTGCACCTTCTGACTGATAGCAAACAAGCACTTGTGGAGCTTTGTAATAGCTTTTAGGATTTGTCATAGTTTTCCAAGGCAAAATCCAGGAAGAAATTTGCCGTTACACTAGTAAATACAGTTTACACCACGTGTTTTGTGTTGCGTGTCAATCAGGTGTCTAATGCAGCAGAGCTCACAGTAGAGCTGTCCTGCTCTAAATAATACTTTTGCTTTCATCCTCAACAATTAATATTCAGCCTGAACTCAGAGCATATTTTAATTTTCATGTGTTGTGACCATTATGAAAAGGACTGGTGTGGCTCTGAGGCAAAGCCTCAGCTGTGCATGTGGCTTGGACCTCTGAAGTAATACCAGAAGTCTCTGCGACCTCTATTTGAAGTTATTAGTTGAAAAGACCAGAGTAGGATCATCAGCCTTTTAAATAGCTCGTAACAGGCAGAAACAAAAGATTTTGTGATGTGTTATGTTAAGGGAAAGTTAAACTTTTGTTTCATCTGTGTTGGTAGTGAAGTTTTGAACATCTGGTAATTATCATATGGAAATGTTATGTTTCAATTAGCATGTCTCTGGTGTTTACTAGCATGGGATTATTTGAGAATACCATAAATCGCCATGGAAAGGTATGAGAAAAGTTTTGGGGGGTTCATAGAATTTGATGAGTAAAAACTAGTTGGACTAGTGAGTTATTTCAATGGCCTCTGTTAGAGAGAAGAGCTGTTTGGAGGCTTTTGGAGGTACTTAAGTACCTATTCAACTGGAGGTTGGTTTGTTTGGGGGCAACTTCATATAAAACATTGTCTTTAATGGAAGTACATACAGATCTTGGTGAGGCCAGGAGGTCTTTCAGGTGTCTTAAGAAAAAGTGTCAGATTGATGGAGCTTGAAATGGGGATTCACATCACACCATAAACACAGCACGATAACAGCAACACAAGGTTACCCAAATAATGCAGCAATGGTGAGGAAAATGCCTTTGCAGTGTAGCAAAGAGTTTATTCTCTATCATTTTGCCTCTTGGCTCCTCTGCTTGGACCAACATACAAAGCAGTGATGGTAGTGGCAGAGAAGTCTCCTTCTTTCTTGTTTCTGTGAATACGAGTACATATTGCTCCTAGATTCAAAGTGATCGCTGCATTCGAGCTTGTCTGCTGTGCAAATATTCTTACAACACACATCAGTTCAAAAGAGATGGCTATTAATAACGTTAGGTTAATAGACATGAAAATGTACTGTTGCTGAAGGATGGAGAAACCAATATCGGGAAAACTGTTCTACTTTAGGGTTTTTTGCAAGTGTTTTAACTGCACAGTAAAACAAGAAGAAAGTAGATTATAATCAAAGCATTTCCATCTTAGTTGTAAACAATTACAGCAATACTTGCATGGATGCCACATTAGAAGAAATTTACTGGATTCCATTCTAATGCAATTAGAGCTAATTTTGTTCTTTAAATGAATAAAAGGTCAGCTAGTAAATCTAGTTTATCTCAAGTCCAGGCTTCAATAAATTGTTTTATTTAATTTGTTGTAAAAGATCTTATCCTTAATGGGCCTAGCTCTTATTAGTTTGCTTGGGTTCTAAAATATTTATGACCACCTTTTTAGATATGATTTGAATGATATGTTAGAAGGGTTTTTCACTGTTTTTTTTTCCACTCCAGTGTTATCAAGGTAGATTGCTAACTGAGTTAGTATAGGAAGGAACTAGAGATGCTATCTTTTTAAAAAACAAAACAAAACACCACAGCTAGTATAGACTTCTAGATTTTAAATCAACTGCAAATGATGAGCAGAATTTAATCCTTTATTCAGTTACATCATGGTTTCTTTTTGTCTGGTTATTTTTCCTAAGCACAATCATTTTTCATACACGTAAGTTTTTTAAAAGCATATCTGTTGATGAGGTGTTGACATTCCAGCTACTACCACAGTTGACATAAACTTTAGCCAAAGTATGTGCTGTAATTTTTGATACTTCAGATAAATTTATTCTACATTTAAATACAGTTTTTAAAAAAAAAACCCACATGGCTTCTGACACTAATGCCAGACCACAAAGCAGAGTACAACTCACTGGTGCTGTTTCAGTGCTTCTGTGACTTAGAAGCAGGATATATCTTTTCTGTGAAATCGGGTCTCCAAATTTACCTTAAAATATCAGACTTTTGCTCCAGACTTGTACTGCATTCTATCATAGCTCTCCCATCAGCAGGGAACCTGAAAACCAGACATGAGAAGGGGAAGGACAGATATTTTAACAATGTTTAACTTGTAAACCTGACCTGCCGCTCTAACGAAGTTACCCCTTGTCTTACATATTTTTAAAGTGAGTAGATATGTGACTTTCTCCAAAAACAAATCCCACACATGCTCAGATATGTATGCATATGTGTCTATAAAAAGCGTATATTAAATAACCTGTGGATTGTAAAATAAAATCCTAAAAGGATTAAGGGATAGAAGAAGTTTTGTTATCCAGATATTTAATTGACTCCACTAAAGGTTTTTATCGCTTGGTAGGATATTATCAGTCCAAGGCCTAACTTATATTTGTTTGGAGGCTCATTTGACTGCCTAATATCCCCATGCCACCAGCATAGCTAGCTGACATCCTTTGTAGGGAATCTCAAAGCCAAGTGGCATATATAGAGACCAAATTATTTTGTGACCAGCAGATGTGACCTCTCTGTGTAATATTGGTGACCCAAAAGCATACTTTTGGGACTAAGAGGACAGGGGAACCTGTCCTGTTGCTTTCTGTTTTATTACACCGAGTTTCTGTGATCATCCGTCTAAGAACTTCTATCACAATAAGGTGCTCATAGCACATATTTTTATAAGTTGCCACAATAACATGTGTCTGAAAAAGTGGAAGCCTGAAAGGAAACGTAGCTTGAGAAAATCTCCACATTGAAGCTATAACCCTACCTGAAACACAGCTGGTCTGCTGGAGGAGTTTATTTTTCATAAATTTACATGGTTTGAGTCATCTGCTACTTGCTCAAGAATTCGTTATTTTAAGTGCAACCACAGTTGGGCAACAGAATTGCAGTAAAACAGTTCTTTAGTCATACTTTTTGAAATGCTGTAAAACTTTATCATCTAACCTGCAGCATGCAGAGAACCACCAAGTTTATTATAGGGTAATGTTCTCCAAAAACAGATGCCAAAATGATGGATCTTCTATCTGCAACAAGCTTAATTTACGTAAGAGTTGAGCCACCAACTCTCCAGAGATTGAATTTTCTTGGGAAAACTGCACACACATATACACAATCGGACTTCAAAAAGGGAATGGCCCCAAGGGAGGAGAGGAGGAGAAGAAGTTATTAGCAAATCCATCGATATGCTTTTTATTGACCTGGTTGAAGACAAGAATTAGGCAAGGACTGTGTTGGTGTTCCCCTAAGCTCACTGGGGATCTGTAGGTGCCGCTGTAACATGAATATGTATTTTTTTGAAAACTGCTCAAACTCCCCGGGAGTTGTGGAAAAAAAGCTAGATATCGAAGACAGGACTTTGCTATTAGCTTCAGTTAAACTAGAGTTCTGCCCTACATACTTTCCAAGAATGCATCTCATTTTTACAGTATCATCTTTGGTGGATATTCAGGATCTTTCATTTTTAACGGCGTTGTTCTTGTATGGATAAATCAGATCGTGTGAAGAAACTTTTGAACTTTGGGTGCTATTTAGTGGAGAGCTACTCAGACTTTGATAATTTAGATTACTGTCTTCATAGTGTTTGCCCACAATAGCTGAATAATGGAGTTCATTAACCTCCCTGTGTAGGCATATCCAAATTGTTTGCCTCTAGCCTTGGCTCCCTACGTGTGGCTGGGGAGGAAAGGATTGGCTTTTTATTGACTTGTCAAGCTGTAGGTTTGCATTACCAGCCAAGTAGCTCATGACCCATTCCATTTATTTCACTGTTTTGTGGTGGGGAAACAGGTAAAGGAATCCTGCTGGAAGCCCCTCCTTCCGCACGTTTTTATGAATAAGAGCAGTGTTTGGAGCAGTTAAGGCACCGTGACCAAATCCTCCGAAAGACGTAATGCAAGCAGCATGGGGCTATTGTGGGACACAGCTGTGGGCGGTGTTGGTTACCCTGCGAGACGTTGCTTATTCAACAGAAAGCTCTGGAGGAGAACTTATTGTGGAATTAAATAGGAGGGAAAAAGTGATACTTCAGGGAGAAAAATGTAGAAGGGTAAACTACTGTTTGGGAAAATTAAACAATAGAGTCCGGGCAGCGTAAGTCTGTGTTTACTGCAGGACTAGTGGGTATCCCAGTTATTTCACAGTCTAGCACTTAGTTGAGAAAGACCATGTTAACTGTCTGTTAACAGAATTAACACTCTGGGTGTCAATCCAGCCTTTGCTGTAGGACGGAAAAGAGCATGGAATGGTGAAATCATTTTTGATATGATCAATAGACCACCTAAGTGAGGAGGCAGAGTAATGAAAAGTGATCTTGCTCCTCTCCAAGGCTGCAGAGGTGTGCTTAAGGAATTCCAGTGATCTTTTGTAAATCTTTGTGTGTGTTTGTGTGTGTATATACATACCCGCATTTTTCTGTTCTGTAGTCTTTTAAATTATAAGAGCTGGAGGACTGATTTTCAATGCCTTCTTAAATGCTGAATGTATTTTCGTGAAGATATTGTCTTGGGTATGATTCATATCCCTTTCCTGATTTTCTTTTTTAGTGTAACATATTGGCCCTGATCCTGCAGTAGAATACCCGTGTGTGGCCGTGTATCCATCCAAAAGTCTTGTTCACTTCAGTGGAGGTTCCCCAGCCTCTCCCTTGCTGCAGGATTGCAGCTTTTACATGGAAAAAAAAAGTGTAGAATACCATATCCCTCTTACCAAAACAAGTAAATGATCACTTCTGTTTATATTTCTAGAGGTGATTTAGAAGAGTTTTTTCTTCCTTGAGTGTGAATTATTTCCAACTTCAGATGTAATCCTTAGCTTTTTTCTTCTTTTTTTTTTTTTTTTAATTACTGAAGCCACCCCAACTAGTCCTGTTTATGGTAGGTGGTAGGCTGTGGCAAATTATTTTCATTTTGCTGCTGGCCACATTGGGTGATGACTCCAAAAGTGAATCCATAAAAAGGCTTGAGTCATTAGAAAACAAAACAACTTACTGTGAGATTCTTTGATTTTGCTGCTTATTGCTCAAGAGTAAAAAAATTGTATACTGTATACCACAATTAAAAAAAAAAAAAAAACAACTTCAGGCAGGTTTAGACACGTAAGCGAATTGCTTGTGTAAATGGGCATGAGCAGCTGCCCTTATAAAGCACAACAGAAACCATTCAAATATGTGTGAAAGATTAGAAAGGCAGATGGGTATTTGTTTAAAAAATAGACTTTGTCTCCATAGAAGATGACTGTGAGAGAAAGGTACTGATTTGTTCTTGTCTTTGACAGAGGTGTTTCTTTTTATTCACTTTTTTATTGAAGTTTTTAAACAAAAATTAGGAAACCATATACACCCAAAGATTTATGTTACAGTCCCTGGGAGCTGGACGTGGACAAGAGGGCCCTAGAGAAGTAGCCATCTGTAGACACAAAGGAAGAAGATGGTCCTACCTGAATTTAGTCAAGTTGTCCTGTGAGCAGTTGATCTTTAGCTGTACAGAGCCTCCAAGTTCAGGACTGACCGGCTTGCTTGGTTCTTTCAGAAACACGTCTCGGTAAAAAGCTGGAAATTACAGTTTTAGAGGTTTCTAAACCGATGCTGGCGTAGTTTTCTGGTAGTTAATAAAATTGATATTCTACACTAGTTCCTATTGAAGAGGGTAGCTGTAGGACTGGTTTATGGGCAAGTTTCTAGATCATGCATCCCATAACATTTCCCAAAACAAATGATAATAAAGGCAGTTTGCAAGGAACGCGTAAGAGAAAGTTTGCAAAGAGCTCATTGGCATAAACATGTTTTACCAGCTTCTGGTTTTGCTGTTGAGAGCTCAGCAGAAGGGGATAATGCCAGGTGGTTTTCACACTGAAGTCTGAGCAGCTTGTTATTGATGATAAGAGAGAAAAGAAGATGAAAGATACCAAGATGCCACACTACCAGCTCCGTTTTGTTTTGTCAGACTAGCGATGAACCATCCAGAGATGTAAGTCAGAATGGTGAGAAAGAATGGGAGGGAGATTTAGGAGTCATCGGCAGAAAGGTGTTTGTGGTTGTTGGGAGAAATACTCTGGTGTAACAGATACGGAGGGCGGAGCCCAAGAGCAGAACTCTATTTCACTTAAAATAATGGAAAAATAAACAGTAGAAAACCTGTAATTCAATTTCAAGAGTGCAAATGTCCATAAACCAAAGGAGTTAGCTAGAAATGTCAGCTGGACTGAAGACCTAATGGATTCAAAAGTGGTGTTTTCTGCATGTGGGAAGGGGGCACTTGTAGCAAAATGACTACAGAGTGACTTATATGAGTAACTCCTTCCAAAAGGACATTGGGAATAAGTGTCGTACCTCTAGGAGAAAAGGACTGTTAGCAAAGAAGTTACGTCTTCAAGGCACGAGACTGTGGAGGTGAAGTCAGGCTTGGCCGAAGTCAAACTGAATTAAATGTTGTGAAGACTACCGAGCAAATAGGAAAAGAAGGGAAGAAGGAGGACCATGGAAATGAAGACAGGGAGAAGATGAAGGATAATACAGGTTTGAGCCAAGAACAGAAAGAATACTTTCCTTCTGATCCTATGTTCATTCTCTCCTTTCCTGAGAACTAGGACAAGATGGATAACAACAGTAGGTTGATGGTGGTGGAAATTACCATAATGAATTGGGAAGCAAAATATAGGGACCTTTATGCACTGAAATCAAGGAATGGGATAATCTTTCTCCCAAGTTCTAGAAGAATGGGCTCATGATTTGCAGACTCAGTGATAAGTAATTTTTAATACATTTATTTTAAAATGCAATGTTTGCTAAATCTATTTTTAATAAAGAATAGAATAAATAGACATGCTGAAGAAGGGAAGAAAGGGAAAGTGATCTAGACACCCAGTGACAGCAGTGCACATAATTATAAAACAAATTTTGAAGGAAGAGCTGATTAAATGCTTGGAAGTAATGGAATAAAACACAAATCAGTCTTCAGTCTTCACTTTATCAGTCTTCGATAAAGAACTGATTTTCTAGGTTAGCCTAGTCCAGTTGGCAGTCCCTGTGAGAGATGTGGCTGGCAGTGGCTGATTTTTTGCCGTGCATCTCTTTTTCCACCACCAATGCTGAGAGCGGCTGCCTTCACCTCCCACTGCAGAGTGATTTCTTCTGGACTGGGGAAGCAGTTGCTGGGTGCAGGATCAAATCGCTTCCCCTCTGAGGAAAAGTCTCAGCTGTGGTGGAGAAGAGGTGAGACACTCGCACGTGCGTAGCTGGAATAAAGTTGACATATGTTCTACCGTTGGAAGAAGGAATGCTCTCTTCTGGATGAATAAAAGATGGCAAATTCTAACTGGATTTCAGGAAAACGTTTAATACTATCACGCAGGACATTCATAGTGAAGCTGGCAAAGACGGGATTAGCAGAGAAACTGCTCAGTAGTAAGGAACTAGCTCAAAGGAAGATAACAACTGAGAGTTGTAAGAGAGCTTATCTAACCAGAGAGGAGGTTACTAGTGGACATGCTCAAGGATGTATTTCAGGACTGGTTTGATTTAATAATTTCATTTAAAATTTTGTCACAGAAGGCGGTAGAACAGTGATGGGTTTTGTTGCAGTAAGGTTGGACTCGATGATCTTAAAGCTCTTTTCCAACCTATACGATTCTGTGATTCTGTGAAGGTTGAAGGACTATGTGAGTACAAATGAGGATCTGATGATTGTCTGGAAAGAACTGGATCCCCTTGCATAGAAGGGAACAAATGGTATTTAATTCAGTAAATGAAAAATTGCAGTTAAGGCTTTGCATTTGAAGTGTACCAATGGACACTTCAGCCAGAAGTAGAGCTAATCAGTAGGTGTATCGCTACGGTAGGTGCATTAAGGGGGTGAGGGATCATTAGTTGATCACAGAATGACAGAGTTGCCAACATGATACAAGTGTGACCATAAGGATGCGTTGCAACAGGGTAATTTTAGCAGAGATAGTGGAAGTGTCCGGGCCATCATATGAGAACCTGTTGATACTTCATCTGAAATGTTATATTCAGTTCTCGAAGGCAGCTTGTATTCAGGAAGGATGAATTGGGAAGAGCAGGTGCAGAGGAGGGCTTGGAGCACTGTTAGGGGGACCACAGGGGAGTCTGTGTTAAGATAGGAGAGGAGAGCAACTTTGTGTGTTTAGTCTAGCATGTGAAGAGGGGATATGATTGCTGGCTACAGATACATCAGGCAAGTAAACATTTTGGAGGGAGAAAGCTGGTTAAGCTAAAGAACAATGTTGGCAGAGAAACAAATGGGAATTATTTGGCTATGAATGTAGGCTGGAAATGAGAAGAGGTTGCTGTGCCACCAGGGCAGTGAGATCCTGGAACGGGGTAATGGTGGGGACAAAAAGATTAACTGGTTTTGAGATGAAGCTTAATAAACTTGTGAATGGGAGTAGGTGACATGATGCCTGCGAAATCACTAGACTCATTTGCTCAGGGAGGGATGTTTGCGGGGTTTTGCCATACCGAGGAAATGGAGAATGGGCTGTTGAGCTCCATATGCACCATTGAAGGTCAACACACTTAGGTGGAAGTTGCGCCGTTTGTATGAGACCAGGCAGTGTCCACAAAAATGGATGATACCTTGGAATAAGTGTTCAAAGTTCATTTTCCTTCATAGAGAAGAATAGCACGTTGCAGGCAATTTATCACATGAAAAATATTTATGTTTTTTTAATTTCAAGTTTAAGTACTGAAGTCTTTTCACTTGCAAAATTGCTAGGGGCTCCTTTGGAGGTTTGATAAATTTTGGCACTCTGCAAACACATGAGTTGGTCATAGCGTGTATTTGTGGAGCTTGTATTTGCCAATATGACTTGTTTGCACAGAATAAAATATTCAGCAGGGCATAAGAGATAAAAACTAAATTTCCCTTTCTAAAAGTAATATGGGAATTAGCCTACATTACAGAGCTTAAATTACACTGATTCTCCTCCAGGGTTGGAATAAAATTTTCAAAATCACCTCTAATCTGTGAAGAATCTAAACCATATGGAAATCTTCCTAATTCCCTTGGGTGTTTTTGACACTCTTACCCATATGTCTTAGAGTATTTCTTTTTTTTCTGGTGCAACAATCTCAGTTCCAGGTGTGAGATTTTTCAGTAATGAAATAGTTACACCACTTAACTTTCTAGCGTCAAAGAACTTATATCAATAAGGGAATATCAATACTAATAGATAATAATGTCACTCACAATAATCCAAGTGAGTTGTACTAGTTTTAATTACGTGTCATTTTCCTATGTACAAAGACCCCTTTAGCTCCTGCTCCTTGCTTAAAAATGGGTCATGGGTTCAGAAAAGAATTAGGACTTTTCAAATGTTGTTTTTCCTTTGGGCAGAGAAACAGCTTCTTTGGAGCTCTGCCCCTGAGAAACAAAGATTGCTGTGATTTTTTACTAGACCTTTTGAAGTACTGATACAGCATTTTTCTGGAGCTCATCACCCGTAGCAATCATTCAGCCCTGTGGCTCATATCCTATTTTTGAAAAGCCATTTCCTTTCGGTGCACATGTCTTTTCCCTGTGTTTATATGAAGCAGTCAATGGGGCTTTCAGCCGTAAGGATCAGAATTAAATCAAATAAATTACTTCCAAAGATAGGAAACCATTTCACACCTTGGAGCCTCATTTTGCTCCAGATGTAGCGTGTTACAGCTCATGCCAGTTAGAGCCGATTATAAACCAACTGACCTGTCGTGACACTTAAAATCTTGGTAGAATTTGCACTTTGCCTGCAAGCCGACAATTCGTTTTCATCCTGTTCGGGCTTGGATCTGTAGCTGTGAACGGGGTGATTGCCCCGGAGTAATGATGAAAATCGGTTTTCATTCACTCTACCATTATAACAAGGTGTATCGATACATGCGTTCAATTATAAATGCACTGAGGTTCTGTAAGAAATACAGTTCCTGCTAGCATTTAAAAAGAAATCCAAAGTGAATTTAGGTTGGACGCAACCAGATACACAATGTTTACATTAATTCTGTTTTTTTTTAAAGGGAGTGGTAACCTTTAGTTATGATTTATGGAGGCTCTTATTACCGCATCTATTCCAAGGGTTTTCTCAGACCCCTTCATTCTGGAGGAACTATTTTGATTCAAAAACAACTTTTAATTGACTTTTTATCTTTCAGTATAGAACGTGTTTGTGATATATTGTCAGGCAAGCAGCCTGCAGAGAAGTGTAATTCTTGTCTTGGGCCTCTGAGTGTGTTGATGGTGGTTGATGTTCATTTGTGTTTGACTACCTCAAAAAATATTAATCCAGCCTCAGTTCTAGAGTTTTTGAATTGGGACGGGGAAGGAGGTTAAATTTTGTCTTGCTTAGTATTGTACTTGCAGACTTTTAATATACAAGTGCTGATTTTGGAAGCATATAAAAAACGCATTTGGGAAAGAAGATAACGATATATGTTATGGTGATGTCCAAACGTAGAGTTTGAATCCTAGCAGGGACCTAGGTACCAGGAGGATCGAAGCTTTGCTGTAGTGAGTACCGCCTACTTGCAGTGTGCTCTGTGCCTCACTTTTCCTGTCTATAAAATTGAGCTCATAAATCTTGCCATCATTTACATAGTGTTTTGATATCAGGTTTCTTTCCAAGTCTGAAGTAACATTAATTACTAGTCGTGGGACTGCTATTTCCCTTTGATTTCTCCCCACCTCCATATTGCCATGTATGCAGCCCCTTCTTCAGGATGGAGGACAGGCTAAACCACCCTCGCTGAGATTACTCCATCACCTCTAATGGTGTAGCACAAAGCCATTCATTTCTCCACTCTGGAGTCTAAAGTCTCTGAACTTCATTAGCCCAAGGGAGTGGTAGGCCCAAGCGTGCTCCGAAATGCCGATCTCCTGTTTTGATAACTGAGCTCTAAAATCAAGATGAACAAGCTGCCCTATATACTGAACATGTCCTAATTGCACACTTCAAGCACACCAGCCAATCAATGAGTGCGTGTCGCCCGCTAATGAATATTTGTAGTTTTGGAAGATTTCATATGTGTTGTTCCTTGTAGCTTCTGCAGTTATTAGCGGACTGACTTCGAAGACCCCGTTCAGGAGGAGAACCTGGCTTTATCTAGACCAAGAAACTGTGTAATTTAATTTCATATGTTAGCTGGGCATGGTCACTCTTATTCAAATTATATTAGCTAATACTTCTTTAAAACTGTTTACACTGTGTGCAAAGTTGTGTTTAAAATCCTATTAGCTAATACATTTCCTAGTCTAGACTTGGGGAGGGTTGACTCCCTGAAGAACTCATAGCAGGACTTTGTTTACTTGGAGGGGGTAGAAGAGGGAGGCACGGAATGAAGGGGTAATGATGTTTTGAAACAGTCCAAATGACTTTTGCTGTGCCAAATATTTTGCTGTCTGTCCCTCTCCTCGCTTTTATTATTGCTAAGATTTTTTTTATTGAGAGGTGGCTCTCAAGTCGTGAGGGTAACTTTGGAAACTATGGGAGTATTGCCACCAACCAAGGTCTTGGGTGTTCAGCGTTGGGAGCCAGGGCTCTCTGTGGGAGCAGTGGAAGGAGGAAGGCACAGAATAAGCATCTGAGTCAGGGTGGCCAGTCTGGCAGGAGCCCCAGGGAGCCACGCGCCAAGACTTTCATTGAACCAGAAACACATCATGGACCTGCAAGAGCCACAGAGAAAACTTTCTTGGTGGGAGATAACAGTGGCTTCTCAGATGTACCCCACTAACAGGAGAATGAGGCTGGATTTGATGTGTAGATTGCTTCCAGGATGGCCTGATAATAGGACATCCTTCCTTCTGCAAGTCACAGACAATTTAAGTTACAAGTCCTGCACTTTGACTCACAGTCTAGCACCTTACTGACACATATAAAGAGCCCGAGCCCCCGGATTAGGTACCTGAAGCAGTCACATCAAGCAGTCACATCAAGTCACATGCAGAGGACATCAAGTGGTGTGAATGCCTTCAGTGTTGGTGATGGAAAATCATCTAACGCCTTTTAAATTCTGCTCCGTTCTTAAGTTTCTAAATTTCCTTGGCTTTGGTTTTCTTCCCCTAGTCACTCGTAGTAGGTCTCGGAAGGGAGGTGTGATGCTACAGTTGGCAGGTTAGGCAGGAATACCAAACCCATTGCTCTGTTTCCTTTTACTAAGTCTGTTTTTACTATAACTTGCCATAGTTCTGATTTAGTAGCGCAAGTGGCATATCTTGGGAGAAAAACACTATTATCTCAGCCAAGCATTAAATACTGTATAATTCCAAGCCTTTCTCAAATGATGGCTTGGATTATTGACTTGAAATGCAGACAATGTCTCCGATCGTAGTGATACTGCCTTTTGAGTATCATAAGAAAGTTGCAGTAAACTCTAAAGTTGAATGTAGAATTCCCATTGACAGTGAAGCTAGACTTCCCCAGTTCTCAGGAGCTGTTGCAATTTGATTTTCGTCATGGTTTTCCTACTGATGTCTCTCGGTTTTGCCTTCTTAAGATATCCTCCTCTCTGGAATGTCTAACCTTTCTTTAAATCGCCTTCTTCCTAGTCCCATCACAAATCAGTTGCACTCCCACAGTTACCATTCAAATATAAATAAGTTAGTTAAATGATTTACCAAAATGTGGTAAAGCAAATAGACCTATCCTGCATTTTGTTTGAGGATTTTTTTGTTTTGTTTTCTAGAACATCCTTTTCCTTCTCTTTATGTTTCTAATCTAGAGCCTTATAGTAAGGGCTTTTTCCGTCTTGTCCGTTAAATTGCATGCACATCAATAACACTGTGTATCAACATTCATTAATAAACGTTGGGTCCTCTATGTATCCCCCTTCCTGGGCAAGATTATTCTATACTGTGTATTTACTAGAGCTACATCCTGTCTACTTCAGCTACTCGAGTAAGTAGCAATATTTTAACTGCTGAGTATATAGTGTGCGTCATTTATTTGTCCTGACTAGATCCACTGCTGATTTCATAAACATTTGGGGAAAGAAATACCAAACTAGCAAATATTTGGAGAACCCCCTAATGTAGGATCTTAAGAGGATGATAATCGTCTCTCAGTTTGAAGATTAAAATCAGTGCTGTTCACAGCTGATTAACTTTCCTTTCTAATATTTCTCACAAATTGAGCTAATGTAATAAAACTTAACGAAACAAGGTTTAGTAAAGCCACAGAGAATATTTATAAGACAGCGAGCTATAGAGCGGCTCAGGCTGTCCTGGCATTCACTTTGTAATGGCTCTGTGCTTTATCCTGTCCAATGGATGGTGTAGCAATGACAACAGTCCTTGTGTTGCGTTGAAACAGCCTCTTTGATTGCTCAAAGGTGATGTGAATTAGCTGCATTATATTTTCTTTATAGCTAGTCAGTGATCGATCGTTGCTTTCTTTCCCATCAACTCTTAACGATTCTCATTTTTGGTCCTACAGAGTCATCAGCAAAGTGGTGCCAGCTCCAGAGGCCAAACCTTCTACTCCTGTGAGCCGGCCCAAAACACCTCCACCCGTGCCATCACCAGTACCAGCTCCTGTTCATGTCACCCCTCCTCCAGCTCCAGCTCCTCCTCCTCCACAGGCTACCGTCTCGCCAGTCCTGATCCCACCGCCCTCTCCAGCCGTCTCGGCGGCAGGAGGCTCCAAAGCTCCGGTTAGGAGCGTGGTGACCGAGACCGTCAGTACTTACGTGGTAGGTAAAGCGTACTGCCGTGCTTTGTCCCAGTGCCAGTCACGCTCATCTCTTGAATTGTTGAGCTCCTGGGTGACTCATCATCTCAAACTGATGGTACCTGGGCTTGTGATGTTGCTCTCTATGAAGCTACTCTTTATCCAGCCCTCGCTTCCATGCACGTATTTTGAGGGGTTAATAACTTAATTAAAACACTACTAGTTGGACTGATTTTTTTCTGTGTTCCCAGTTCAATGTTTAAGTTTCGTCTAACAAGTCCAGTTACGTCCCACTTTGTATTTTCTGCTAACTGAGCTAGAGCATTTATTTTTGGAGGTGGAGATTTTTTTATAGATGCTTTTATAAGTGTTGAATTGAAACCTCAAATGTCAAGCTCGCCATAGATTTTGCTGTCAGTCAGGTGAAGTACAAAACCCTCATACAACATCAAGAATTTGACTTAGCCCTCATTTGAAATGTGGAGAGTCCACTAATCTCTTTTCTGGTTTCCTCAATGTACTGAAATTGCAAATGTTTGTGCATCTCAGAAAGTCTGTAGGTAGTTCATTAGTCGACAGTTCATTAGTCGGTTTGACATATGCTCTGAACTTGGCTCTCTGGTAGCATTAAGACTTCTTCATTCCTTTAGAAAAGTCTCCCATCCAACATGATGTAGGAACTACGTTCTGTGAAAGAATATAGACATACGTCTGGGCAGGACTAGGATTGTTGCACTACTGAAAATTTCTGCTTTAGATGCAAAGTAAAATGGAAGTCCTGACCGTTTCTGGTCATTGAAGAGCAGCAGATACCATTAACAACAGTAGCAGTGTTGTTATCCTCCCTGTCCTGGCTAAGTTCCAGCTTGGTTGGTGACACCTTGCTTATCTGCAGTGGGTAGCAGTTTAAAAATCTCACCATGTAAAACACCTGAAACTTGCTTTTATTACTGAGTTTCCTGTGCTTTAATGGCAATGTATGCATGATTTTTCTCTTTTTTTTAATTCCTGTTTTTATAACGATTCCTAATGTAAATCTACCCTGCCGTTTCTAATGGAAAAGGTGCTCTTCCCTGCTGGACTTAAACTGTTGTATCGTGTTACTGGTCTCTATTTAAACAGCTGCTACATTTCACTCCCGAGTTGGTTACAGCACTAGGTGACCACACGTAGGCTGTGCATGTCTTTAGGGTGCAGGACACACATCCTCACCTTCCGTATCGCAGGTGTAAATGCAGTGCCACTCACCTATTACAGTAGTGCCCAGAAGCTTGGAAATTCACTCTGAGAGAGAAACATTTCCAAAGTACTGTACTATATCCAATTTTCTTCGATAAGCATTAAAAGCAAATAATTTAGAGATTCTGTTAGTTTAAAGAAAGAAAACCTAGAACTTTTCCTAGATGCTTCTAGTGGTAACACTCTTAGCACCTTATGGAGAATTCAGAGCACAGGTAGGCTCCAGGTTCTTTCTTTCTTTTAAAACTTTATAGTTGAAACCAGGGCTTTACTGCATTAGGACCCAACTATGTGCACAGCCAGAGAGACTCCTCATGCGAGACATTTATAAGTCAAAAAGCTGAGAGAGCAGTTGAGGAAGAAGGGAATAATTAATAACTATTAGCCCCTTGTACGAAGGGAATCCAGAACACAGAATGATGAAATGGCTTTCCCCAGGTCACACGGGAAAGCTCTGCTAGAGATAAGATTGGAGCCAGTGTGACAAAGGTGCGCACCTCCCTTCTGCAGGGGAGGACAGGAGGATGATCTTATAGTTTAAAAAGAAAAAGATAGGATGTGGGATCTCCTTGTAGGATAGCATCTCAGTAAGTGTGCTCTGATCATTAACTCTCACCGGTTTGTACTAAAATAGCACTCAGCAATCACGTACTGTCCCTCCTTCTACGACCCTTGGCCCATTAAGGGATGGGAAGTTGCGCAATATTTTTAACATCCTCATTCAGCAGTCCAATTTCTTGTTTAACAAACAGGCAGAATTTTCAGTGATTATAGACCACCCTGTCCCTCTCCAGCCCCTGAAAGCCTGAGACAGGTATTCTGCAGACAAACATCCCCCCTGAAAAACTAAGTTTGGAAAAGTTAGGGTATCTATCTTCTAACGGGGCAACGTCAGGCAGCGCTGCCTACGCCTGGCACCGGCAGTGCCCAGAACGGGCAGCACGGTGGATGGGGTGCCTGCCAAGTGCCAGTGCCCGTGCCGGAGGATGGTGCGGGTGCAGCCAGGTTGCTCAAGCAGGTTGTAAAGGGCTGTAGCTGTCAGCCCAACAGCCCGCAGCATTGCTTCTCTGCAGCACCATGGCACAGCGTCTCCTCCTTCCCCAGCAGGATTACCCCACAGGAATGACTATGGACCTCTTCACGCCGAGCGCAGACAGTTCACCTGCGGAGCAGATGCTTCTCTACCAACTTAAAATGACTTTGCAGATGTGAGATTAGATGAATAGATAGGAATGATTATTGCAATCAATCGGCTTTAAAATCGAGTTCATTGTATGACATTGCCTACTCCATTTTGCTGTTGGGAAGAGGATTGTTCCCTGCTTAATATTCCTGGGCTTTGTATTTTCTGGTTTTAAATCACAAACAAAACTCAGGGCTTTAAGAGGAGTCAGTCAAGAGTGATGTGTTGGTTGCAGCTCTGGTACATTCCTATTGATTTTTCAGGAAGCGGTGTAAGATTTACAGACCACCATGTAGTGGCCTTTTTTTTTTCCTAAGAGCATTTGGGGCTTTTCATCTACTACTTTTTAATATCATTTTTGTAAGCTGTACAGATAGCAAAAAGTTACTGCCTTAGATATGTGTAAATGCACTAACGCACAAAACCTGAGAACAAAACAGTTTATGTTTTTGAGATTCAGTGATAATGTGCAGATCTTCATAAAGGAATGATGAAATCAGGGTAATAACCCAGACATTTTGTAATTTGTATTGTTAATTGCACTTCTTCGGGTGGATTTCGTGACATTTTGCATGTATGCTTTTATCAAAGTACTGTTAAAGAAACCACTTGAAATTTAAAAATAGAAATAATGGGTCTAGCAGGATATAAACATAAAAAAAAAATTCATAAAGCTCTGAATATGATAAATCCAGTAAGCAGCTACCTAATACTGTAAATGATCTGCCTCTCTTGTTTCATTTACCCTTTAGTAAATTGTACTGTGACATAAATGTCATAAGGGGAATGGAAAGTTACTCAGTAACAACTTTTTTTATATCCTGATCTTATCAGCTAGTTGAAGTTGAAGACTTTGGCTAATAAGTAATACGGCAATATATACACATGGCACCGTATATTTTACATGCATATAAGACTGTTATCTTACGCAGGAGGCAGCCGTTGCTTGTTCTTGCCATTAACAGGGTAGAATTTAAAAAGTCGCGATAGTATAGACAGAGAAGGAATTGTGTCCTTAAGCCCTGGCTGCTATATGTGACTGCCCGTGCTTAGGTCGGCTGGTATGACTAGCTTTACTGGTTTACAAGACAATACAGAAAAATGCATGTTTTTGTCAACAAGTACAGTGTAGAAAAATAAATTAAAATGTAACATCAAGCACTTATGATCAGAGAATTCATAAATAACAACGGTGACCGCTGAATAGCTTTGTCGGATAAGCGAGACGCTTTTTTGGTTTTTTTAAATGTCATTTTTGCTGCCTGCTTAGCCCTGAAAACCAGCTAACTTTCCTTTTCTTTGCACCAGATCCGAGACGAGTGGGGTAACCAGATCTGGATCTGTCCTGGCTGTAACAAGCCAGATGATGGCAGTCCAATGATAGGTTGTGATGACTGCGATGATTGGTATCACTGGTAAGTTGCTCTCATCCATCCTATTCTGCTGTTCCCTGGCAGATTTGGGCTATATTATTAAAACCCTTTTTTTTTTTATCGCTCGTGACGCTGGGAATATTTGAATGGCTTTACTGTGTCCAATTTAATAATCTGGAAGATATTTTTATCTCTGTTTCTCTGGAATTTGAAAAAGCAGATTTTAAGCTGTGAAAGAGAGTTACTTTTTAATTAATGGGCATTGGTGATAACGGTTGTTTTTCAAACTGCTGGGAAATATTGCTGATTCCGGTCATTTTGTGACAACTACAGGATTATGAGCATAGTGTGTACAGATAGACATTTCAAATTATGAAGCATTGTATGAACAGTAATATAAATGTCAGCTCTTATGAAAGGGTTGGCGGGAATTAATCACTTTTTAGGCGTTTTCTTAAACAGCTACATAAAATCATAAGGTTTTTTGCAGGTGTATTAAAGGAGCATTTAAAATTATTTTAAAATCTACCTGAAAGTGCGCTCCTATTATCTGTTAAAATCACATTTCTTATCTGAGTGTCCTTTCGATTTTTTGTTTGTTTGTTTCAAAGCAAGTGTTTTTTAGGTTTCTGTTCGATCGTTATATTCATGAAGATAATGATAATATAATTGCTGTATTAATTTGAAGGCCAGATCCTGTCTCCCACTGAAAAGTTTAACGTCTTTGGGTAAGAAACAGAAGTGACGTTACTCCACTGAGTTGGTACGGTATTTTCCTGTCCTTCACAGGCCCTGCGTTGGGATTACGACTGCACCCCCAGAAGAGATACAATGGTTCTGCTCCAAGTGTGCCAACAAAAAGAAGGATAAAAAACACAAGAAGAGGAAGCACAGGGCGCACTGAAGACTTTGCAGCGGACTGAAGTCGTGCGGTCACCGTGGCACCTCCTGCCCTGACTCCGTTGCAGGGGGGATCCAGCCTGCTCGTGTCTCACCCTCCGTCACCAACTGTTAGTGACTCTGGAGTGAATCAGGGGCGAGGAGATGCTCTCCGTTGGGGGCTGTTGCGTTTCGCAGACCGTCCGAGCCCAGGGGGTTGGATTTTGGTACATTCTGATGCTGTCTTTCACCTACCGAGGGAAATTTGCACAGAGCGATATGAAGACTTCGGTAGTTCATGGTACCGTTCCCGCTCCTGTGGCTCGGCAGCAACAAAGATGAATGTTGTAAATACAGATATCTGTCCTATTCTTTCTCAATTTGTTATTAATCCCTCTTGAACCTTTGCAGCAAGGTGCTGAGAGGAGGAGAAAATGTAAATTGCAGTAAGTTGTAAACTGAGAAGACCTTCTGGAATGATTTCTGTAGTCTGGATACAGTTCAGCCTCTTCTCCTGCTGAGCCAGATAATCATAATGTGGAAATAAAAAGTGGCTGGTAAATATTTTTGTGATGAGAATATATGAAGCTTTTTTCCTTGATTTTTAGTACTAACATAAAATAAACACGTTCAAGCTTTTGTGATATATCTTCTATTTTTTAAAAAAAAAAGTTTCTATTGTGTCAATTTTTTTCTTCCATGTGAATTTATTTCGGTGGACCTGTAATATATTTTATACTTTGGTTTTTGTTTTTTAGTCTTTGTCAATGTACCTTTTCATTGCTTGTACATTTCATTGGTGTGTAAAAACACTTCCCATTAAAAGATTTTCACACATGTAAATACCTGATATTTATAAAGTACTTTTTTTTTTTTAATTTTTTTTTTAGGGCTTGAGGATTTTTATTTTTGTTTGCCTGAGAATACAAACCTAGCAGCTATTAAAAGCCCGTGCGACATATGCCTGTCCTTATGGCTTTAAGGGACTGGCGAGATCTGCCCCAGTGGTGCGTGCACGAGGAGTCGGCCAGCACCGTAATTAGGCCTTGATTCAGATACTTAAACATGTGGTAACTTCTTAAGAAGTGAGTAATCCTATTGCCTTCAAGGAGCCTGTTCCCACACTTTGTTATACATGTGCTTAAATGCCTTCTGAACTGAGAGCTTAGGCCAGGGGGCTCTGCACTTTTAATGGTAGCTACAGTGTGTTAATCTGTAGCTGGAATTGAGCTTTTTTTCTTTTTTCCTTTTTTTTTTCCTAAACAAGTGGTAGTGAGTTTGCCAAAACAATCGGGCTCGTGTTTAGGTGGAGGAGATGCAGAACAGCGTCACGCAGAAGATGCATTACTCTGCTTTGTGTATCCCTTGGAAAGGCCAGTAAAGTGAATATGAGTTGCATTCCCCATTGAAAATGAGGGGGGAAATTGCAGAGAAAAAAAGAAGTAAGGCAGTATTAGATATTGTAGTGCAATGCGTCTCAGAGCTAAATAAAACATAAGAATGAATCTGGAAAAAAAAATTATACATTTTGTTTCCGAAGTGATTTTAGACTTCATTCGTTAATTTGGGGATATTTCTACTTTAAATTGTACAGTGAGAAACATCTGATGTTTGAGAACGTGGCCCTTTAACCTGTTGCACAGATATTAAGAGTTATTTTTTAAATGTATCCAAATTGATATTAATGAGAATGAATTAGTCATGTTTTTAAAAGTACCAATCTAGTTAGGGAAATGAGGCTTTGCTGATAGAACTGTTAAATTGCAAATCAGTGGAGATATGGATGAAATTGGTTTATTAAAAGTGCACTGTTACTTTCTTTGTTCAATGCCACCTCATTTATATTCTGTCCCTGCTAATTACCAGTCAAGAAAGTTCTTGGGTTTGTTTTTTCTTTTATTTTATTTTGAATTGCTGGATGTTGCAAACCTGATTCTTGTTTTTTTCCGCGTGTAATGTGCAGACGTACAAAAAACAGTCTTTGGTCATTTCTGGTCGCAATAATAAAGAACTAGCTTTTGGTAAGTTGTTTATCCATTTCCTCCTCCCCTCCATTAATCAGAACTTCTCGCATTTAATCAACTACATTATTCAAGGTGCCGTGGGAGGGCTGAACTTTGCCATTTCGATGGCCGTTCAGCTATTTCTATGCATGCTTGTGTGTTGCTGCCGCTGGGTTGGTTTCCTACCCTGGGTTTTATGATTTTATAAATGACCCCTGTGGCAATAAAACCAAAGCATCATTTTCAGGAGGCTTGTGTGGCTGACGGGATTAGTAATGGGAGAAGGGGCCCTTCACCTCCGGGTCATCGGTTTGAAGCCAGCCCTGGTCCGTAGCCGTGCAGAGCCTACCTCCCCTTTCACTTAATGCTGGTGTGTATCAGGAATCGGTGGTATAAAAGAATAATCGGCTTCCAAATATAGTTACCCCCTGAGCAGCCGTGTGGCATGGACCTTCCTTGCAGCCCCTCGTGCCACCCAGCGCTGAGCGAGCCCAGCTGCTTCCCCAGATGTTTGTATTTGCTGCTATAACTTCACGGGTTGCGTTTCTTCTCCATAAACCCTGCCAGAGTTAGGGCTGCTCCCTTGATTTGCTGCTTGATTTTATGGCTGGGCGTTTGTGTTCCTCTGAATCCATTTATGATTTGGGTTTTGGACAGCACCGTCCATGGGAAGAGGGCACGGCGGGTGGGTTGCAGGTTGGTTTGCTCGTTGGAGGTCATGGGAGAGCATCGGTGTCTCTGAATGATTTTCCTGCCTCGGACGGCAGCTTCATCCAAGAGGAAAGTCAGTTGTGAGCACTACCTCTGGAAAACATCATGGGTAGTTGGCGTAGAACTGATTAAAAGTTTAGAAAGTAAAGAATTAAAGAGTTTTCAGTGAGGAGAAGACAGCTCGCCATCTGCCTGCGGTATAAAGAGAAGACAGAGACGATTTCCCCCCCTTTACTGATGCACCGTACGCAGTGGATTTCAGCAGTGCAGCGAGTATTGGTAGCAAATATTCAAGAAAAGAGTGTAAAAGCTATTCCGTGAAAAAAGCTTGTTGAATCCTGCCTTTACTCTGGGGCCAGATGATTATCTGGAGTCAGTTGGGAGTCAGTCGGAGCTGTGTCAGTTTACACCAGCCGGGAGCTGCCCGCTCGTGCGGCCGACGTTGGGGCTGGGGAGCAGCTCCGTTTATTGTGAAACGAGGCGGGGGGAGTTATCCTTGTTATCCTGTAAATCCTCCTTTAGGGCAGCCTGTGCCTGCGGGTCGCTGGAGAAAACGGCGGTGCTGGGTGCTCGCTGCGAAGCGGGTTAGTCGTTAGGCAAAATTGCAACTTGTTAATGAGTTTTGCACCCAGAAAAAAAGCCATGACGTTAATATCGAGACGGTAAGCACAAAGCTCAGAAATGGAAGAAACTATCTTGACGACTGATTTTTATTGGAGGACAGAGATATAAATGCAGAGCATCCATCCCCGGAGTAATGGGGATGCAGTTTTCCTGAGATAATCTTCCTTCGGGGCTGTATGTCGTGCTCAAAGCATCATTTCTCTGCTTGACAAGATGTTTCTCTTCTGAAGGTGTCTGCAGCTAAGTACAGTGAGGATCTTTATGCTCCGCAACTGATTTGTGATTCCAAATGTCCTGGAAGAGAAAGGAAAAAAAAAAAAAAAGCAAACCCTGAATCGGAGGGTATCAGAGCCTGCTGACTTTGTCTGGGCTTTCCAGAGATAAAATATAGTGTATTACTTCACTGTATCACCTAAACCTTCTTTGTTCTCCTTTCAATAGGACGATTAAACAAAGACCTACTAACCAAATTAAAGTATAAAATGAACGCTGAGATATGGAAACCTTGCCAGGAAGAATGTTAATGAATGAAGTTCACTAAAGGCATGCTGGCTAAGTTTTCAATACAAATAGTTTTATGGCCAATCTCTTTAGATCATAGCAGTTTTCTTTAGAAGTTTTAAGTCTCAAAAGTAGATGAGTTTCCTTCGCCGGGGAATGAATTAGATAATGCTCTGAATAAACTCCCTCTTTGCAGTCTTGTCAGTCATGCTACTTAGGAAACTCTCCCTTTCTTCTGGGGACTCTCGGATCAGCTGTAACCTAAAAAGTAGAAAGCTGCTATTAATCCATGTGTGCTGTATGGCAGAGGAGGCTGTAACGGGAGATTTACGGCCAGCAAACAGCTCGTACCTGGCTGATGTGAGCAGAAGCCTTTAGAAGCGAGCTATGGCAGCTGATCCTGGTGTGCTTTCCCTCGGCGGTGCTGTTTCAGCCTGTTTAAGGTTTACGCTGGGTGAAGGGGGGGACAAACTTTTCAGCAGGGCCTGTTGCGAGAGGACAAGGGGTAATGGTTTTAAACTAAAAGAGGGTAGATTTAGGCTAGATAGAAGGAAGACATTTTTTACGATGAGGGTGGTGAAACACTGGCACAGGTTGCCCAGAGAGGTGGTAGATGCCCCATCCCTGGAAGTGTTCAAGGTCAGGTTGGACGAGGCTCTGAGCAACCTGATCGAGTTGAAGATGTCCCTGCTCATTGCAGGGGGCTGGACTAGATGACCTTTAATGTCCCTTCCAACCCAAACCATTCTATGATTCTATGATTCTAAGATGCAGCCCTTCGTGCTTACGGAGTGACCTCTTGCACCAGGACTTTAAATCCTGTGATACTCTCCACAGAGAGGAGGACAGCTGGGGGCTACCGGACCACCATGCCCCCTTCGCCCACTCCCCTTTGGCGGTCTCCCCCGTAATTTTCCTTCCAATCCTTGTTTGCTCCAGAGACCCTGACCCTTAACTCAGGTTTCTGGTGGCCAGTGCCGAAACCACAGCAGCTCGGCAGCTGTTGGGTGCCTTGAACAAACGGGGACTTGCATTCAAAAGTGGTGGCACCGAGCAAGTGCTGATAGTTGAGATTTGGTGGAATATTGCTGCCTCAAGCTTCGACCAAGAAGGCCAATTTTTCAAAAAACAAAATGTCAAGTAAACCCAGGATAGGTGGAAGATCTCCCACATGTTTTTTAAAACACAAGGAGAAAGTAATTTCTTATGAACACAACTCCCTGTTATGTTCTCAATGCGAGCGTTCCCATAAGGACTTTGAAACAGATTTATAAAACCAAACAGCAAATAATTAGATGATTTTATTGCCTAAACGAGGGGATGAGGGAGAAAGAGGCTTGAAACACATTTACAAAAATTTAGGGTCTATCACCTGTCATGACTAAGGAGTTTGCTTTACAAATTCGGGAGTCTTGCCTGTCAATTCCTCCCTAAGCCAGCGTTGGTTTGACAACTTACCGTGCCTATCATCTGCTTACTGTGGGACTAATGACAAGCGTGATGGGGTGTCCCCGGCCCACCGCCCTGGTGGCAGCCGGGACCTCCAGCGCCGCTGCTGCTTAGCTGCGTGCAGGAGACCTTCACTCTTCTTCCTTCCAGCTGATCCCTCCCCACGTGTGGGACTGGGCGCTATTTGCTGTGGATTTTTTAAATTTGGCATCCAAATTTTTAAAAAAATTTTTTTTTTCCTTATACAGAAACAAATTAGGAAATAGGGGCAGGGAATAGCGTGCAATTGTTTCTTTTTAATTGAGATGTCAGGTACAGCACTTTTCTAATAAGTGCTGTAAGAGCGGTCATGTTTAGGGTATACATCTGCTTGTAGGTTTTGTTGTCCACATGGTAACCACTGCACGTATTCAAAGGGAGAAATATCATCTTGTTACCGGGAAAGCTGGGCACAGTTCTCAGCT
Source organism: Mycteria americana (assembly GCF_035582795.1). Lineage (NCBI taxonomy): Eukaryota > Metazoa > Chordata > Aves > Ciconiiformes > Ciconiidae > Mycteria > Mycteria americana. The sequence goes on from NC_134365.1 coordinate 5,311,138, forward strand.
CTTTCGTGGCTTTACTGGTGTGTTTGGGCACAGGATCGGTGCGTGTCCCAGTTTCCACCCGCAGGAGGAAGATAATGTTTCCTGCTCTGGCAGCTCTGCTTTGGCCTTGGACCCAGGTGATGTGAAGCTTGTAAAGACAGCCCAGACCTTCCCACGGCTTAAATAACTAGAATAACACCCTTCACATGGAGTAGATAAAACTGCAGAACTATTAGGAGCTCCTCCAGTGCCAGATCTGTCCTTGAACTTGCTCCTCAACTGAGCCTTTCTCTGCGCTTCTGCACTTGCGTTTTCATTGACGTTGGGAGCTGGAAACCATCTACCACACTCCTGAACCAGATAGATCCTTTGCCTTTGCAGGTTTTAGTTGACCCTCTTCCAACAAGTTTTCCAACATGAATCCAATGCTCTTCCCACCTGCTGATTTCGAACCTTTCTGTGGAAGGAGCCTGGCTGGGCTCACGTCGAGACCTTGTTTTGCTACTGGTTCTTTTTTTCTTCCAGGGATATCTGGTGGGATTTACCTGACAAGCAGCTTCTTGCTTAAAATTACTTCAGGGACATCAAAATACATCTCATAATTCATACAATAGCTGCCTTCTCCGGGCTTTGTGGGATGTGAAATATCTGAGTTGGTGCTTGGAGTTGGCATGTATTAAGATGCTGAGAAAGAAGCGATGCTGTTGTTCTCTAGACTTTCTGCAAAGACAGATGCTCAGTCAAGCCCAAAATCCAGGCCTTGGCCTCAGTATCTAATAACCCAGCCCGAGCATTGACTCTTCGTGCCCCCTGCTTTCTAAAAGGCTGGATTTGCAGTGCCACCGCTCAGAAGGAAGCACATCCCTTCAGCCCTCCCAGTTGCCACTGGCTAAATGCTGCATTTCTTTGGTTTCAGGATTGCTTTGGCCTGGACAAAAAAAGAGTTCCCCAAAGCAAGAATGTTCAGCAATTTTGTGCTGAGGATCTCACTGAAGGTATCATAGCTATCTAATACATGAGATGACGTTTAGGAAATATAACCATGACCTATGCAAAGTCTTGAGCTGAACCAGCGAGAGAGTCCCTTGGAGATGCTCTGGTTTGGTGGACAGTTTGCAATGGAGAAATGTCTTTCAAATTCACTGAACCTAAACTTCAGGTGTCATACATATATGCTGTCTGGGATGTTTTTTAAGTCTACCTGGAGGTTTCATAACAAACATGGCAAAGCCATGAGCTCAAGCAACCATTGCAGTGCATCCACTTAAGCTTTATTCAGACTCTATTTACTCATTTTAATCAGATCACAAGGGATCTGTTTTGCAAAACCCTTGTGTCCCTTAGGATTGGGAAAAACATCTCCTGCCTACCAGCCCCTTTGGAAGCTGATCCTGCTCCATTTGATTCTCTATGTCTGTTATTTCTGTGCTCTGCCGGATTTGGCTACATGACCTATGGGGGCCAGAAGGATGGACTATTTTTGCCCTGTGCTTCCAAGTCACAGTGATTCCAATTCAGATGTGTTTGAGATGCCTATTTAGCTATTTTGAAGACGACGTATGTACCTCCCCTTTCAAGCAAGGACGCACCTGGGCCATGGACAACAGAAATGTGCTCAGGAGCAGCACACTGAGGCAACTCATGACAAGTTTGTCCTTTCTGTGTAGCCTCTAGATTAGCAGCTGCTAAAGCAAATTTGCCTTGGAAGGAATAAATCTGAAGTGTATTCATTCTTCCACCCATAGCACACAAGGTAGCATGGCTACGTGATGAAACCAGTGCTCAGGACCTCGTGGTGCCTTTTTCCTCTTTATTATTGCGGTAACAAAAGTGCAGGAGAAACAGGTGGTTCTTAGATGATCCTTACTGCTGGTGGCAAAGTTTCAGCTGCCCTCTATACATGGCAGTGACCTTTCCAGCAGTTTGAGCCTTTTGTCTATGTCTGGCCAAACACAGATTCTTCTGTACCTCTAAAGGCGTGGACCTATTTTTCTTAGCGGGGCTTCTGCAGATATAGAAAATGAAATTAATTTGTCTCTAATGAATCTAATCATCATGGGATATTTTCATTCATTTGAGGGGCTTGGATGGGAAAAGGATGAAGGGGTGAGCAGAGAGTGAAATGTTATAAACTAGTGAGAAAACAGGGAGTTTGAGTAGATGTATTTGTCCAGCATAAGAACAGCTGGATTCCACCCTCACCCATCATCACCTGCGTTGCAGACTTTGGAGTTCATCATTTGCCCAGTGCAGGTCCAGCTCACCTCTGTGCCCAGGGTCTTTGGAAAACTTAATTCTTCAGAGTTAAAACAGGCACAGTGTGCAACTTCTTGCAGGCACATCCAAGGGCAGATCTGCTATTGCTAACGACAGCGAGGCCCAAGGTGAGCTTTTGGCAGGTATCAAATCCTCCTTTTAAGCCAAGAAGTTCCCACTACTAAAGAGCAACACTATGGTCTACTTAAGTTTTGTAAGCCGTTAATGAGTCACTTGATATCAGCCAGATCAGTTCGCTTACATGGAAAGGCTCCTATTTCTCCTGGTGGCGTTGACTTTGGCGTGTAGAACGGGAGCGCGGAGCTCCAGTGACTGATCCTTCCTACACTTGCTTGCACAAGGGTACGGCAGTGCAATGGACTCATCTCAGATTCCTTTGGGAGGTGGTGACAGAGCTCCACCTTAATGAGTTCATCGCCCTGCCAGCATTCTTCCCACACCCAGGTGCCCACGTTGGCAAAGCTACTCTCCACCAGCTCGCTGGAAAACGTTCCCCAGGCTTTTAACAGGCTACAGATCTCGAGATGCCCGCCCGACTCCTCATTTTCAGTTGGCCTTGGTTGACGGTCCACTTGTGTTGACAAGCAGAGCCGAGCATGATGGTTTGGTGTCGGGGAAGGAGTACGGTGGGGAGACGCGGGGGGACCAGATTAATTGCCAGGGCTCCCACCAGGCCAAGTTTTGTACAAGTCATCCAGCGTGCAGGTGGGTGGAGGGAGGAGCCAGCGCCTTAGCCCGTGCCCGAGGCTCTGGTGAGTATTATACCAGCTCTGTTTACCAAAGCCATGCTTCTATGGCTGCAGAGCTGCATCACATCTTTGTTTTTCTTCTCGCTTCTGGATCGCATGCACTGGTCATGGAGTTAACGCTTACCAAACAGTATTACTTGGACTTCTGGTATGAATCCGGCCTTGGATGCACACGTTGCAAAATAGTTTCAGAGCTGAGTATGCTCTTGGCATTGCCTCCCCCGAGGTACTCCAATTTTCTGCAACGACTTAGTAATTTAGCTGTTTATCTCCGTTTTGAGTTATCCTTATCTCAGTCAGAAGTGTCCTGCTGCTTGCAATGGGCCCTCACTTTCGCTTGTCTCTGTATTGGGTTTGTATGGTAAGGTTTTGGTGGGGGGCAGCTACAGAGGTGGCTTCTGTGAGAAGCTGCTAGAAGCTTCCCCTGTGTCCAATAGAGCCAATGCCAGCCGGCTCCAAGATGGACCCGCCACTGGCCAAGGCCGAGCCCATCAGTGACGGTGGTAGTGACTCTGGGATAACGTGTTTAAGAAGGGGGGAAAAAAATGCGCAACTGCAGCTGGAGAGAGGAGTGAGAATATGTGAGAGGAACAACTCTGCAGACCCCAAGGCCAGTGAAGAAGGAGGGGGAGGAGGTGCTCCAGGCGCCGGAGCAGAGATTCCCCTGCAGCCCGTGGTGCAGACCATGGTGAGGCAGGCTGTCCCCTGCAGCCCATGGAGGTCCATGGTGGAGCAGATATCCACCTGCAGCCCATGGAGAACCCCATGCTGGAGCAGGTGGATGTGCCTCAAGGAGGCTGTGACCCTGTGGGAAGTCCATGCTGGAGCAGGCTCCTGGCAGGACCTGTGGACCCGTGGAGAGAGGAGCCCACGCTGGAGCAGGTTTGCTGGCAGGACTTGTGACCCTATGTGGGGGACCCACGCCTGAGCAGTCTGTTCCTGAAGGACTGCACCCCGTGGAAGGGACCCGTGCTGGAGCAGTTCGTGAAGAACTGCAGCCCATGGGAAGGACTCAGGTTGGAGAAGTTCATGGAGGACTGTCTCCCGTGGGAAGGACCCCACGCTGGAGCAGAGGAAGAGTGTGAGGAGTCCTCCCCCTGAGGAGGAAAGAGCAGCAGAGACAACGTGTGATGAACTGACCGCAACCCCCATTCCCTGTCCCCCTGCACCACTGGAGGGGAGGAGGTAGAGAAATCGGGAGTGAAGTTGAGCCCGGGAAGAAGGGAGGGGTGGGGGGAAAGTGTTTTAAGATTTGATTTTATTTCTCATTATCCTGCTCTGATTCGATTGGTAATAAATTAAACTCATTTCCCCATGTCGAGTCTGTTTTGCCCTTGACGGTAAATAGTGAGTGATCTCTCCCTGTCCTTATCTCGACCCACGAGCCTTTCATTATATTTTCTCTCCCCTGTCCAGCTGAGGAGGGGACTGACAGAACGGCTTTGGTGGGCACCTGGCGTCCACCAGCGTCAACCCACCACAGTCTGGCACTGCACGTTTCCCCTCTGTGCAAGACATCTGCCTGTTGTCATCTGCTGGAGATGCACCTCCTGTACCTCTGGTGTCCAGGAGCATGGAAGCTGCTGGAGATCAGACCTTAGCAGATAGCAACCTGCCTCTTCCCTGATGGCAACGCACTCTACAGCCGGCAAATACAATTGATCACCATTTATATGTAGTTAAGACATAAGGGGACCTCCTGAGGCATCTAGGCAAATTTTGCCGTCACGGTGCAGCACGTCCCACCATGCCATTCCTACACTTGCATGCGTTTGGGCAAGGCAGGTGGATGTCCCCAGCAATCACTGGGAGAGGGTAATAAAAACAGATAACTATTCAGGGTGGGTACTAGTTTAATGGCTTAAGGACTCGAAAGCTGTGGTAGTTCCCATCAGATGTGCTTGGAGAAATCACGGGGCCGAGCTAATACCGCTCACTTTCTGTGAACAAGGACTGATTTTTTTTCTGCTGGCATTACGAACAGCGTAACCGAAGCAGGGTGGTGAAGTGATTTGTGCCAGGTCACAGAGCACGTCAGGGGCAAAGCTGAGATGGGAACGGGCACCTCCGAGCTCCCGGCTCCCCTTGACACCAAGTAGATGAGGCTGGTGCCAGAGCCATCTGAGGCCAAGAGGGTCAGCATCTGTGGAGAAGAGCCACCTGATGATACAGGAAGGGAAACTCTCTCCTGCTTTCTAAGCTTCAGGTCCATTCCAGCAGCTAATCCTTGCTTTAATAGTGACATCTGTTGCAAAATACACCTCTGAGCCTCCTTCATCCTTGGGTACCTCTCCAAGTACTTTTCCAGGAACCTTTATATGAACCTATCACTGCAGGCACCAGCTTACATTGAGTTTTTATCCCAAAAGTGGGTCTCAGCTGCCAAGATCTCCATATAATAGACATGCAGAAGTCTGGATACCTCTGCAAGGTGCTTCCAAACCAAAGACGTGGGGAGATGTCTGTACGTGGGCTCCCGCTGAGGCTGCTTGACACGCCTCCCAACCACAACTGGGATACAACGCGAGGCGAGCTCAGCAAAGCACTTGCAAGAATTGGGCAGGAAGTGGTGATTTTGGATAAAATCAGGTTCGTTTCTTCTTGAACCAAAAGACGCATCTCTGCAGAGACCCCAGTTGCTTTGTCACGGATGTACATGTAGACAGGACTGTGGTCTGGTGAGCAAACTGGAAATGAGAGTCTCCCAACTGGTTGCGATAAACTCTGTCAGCCCACAGGCATCTGGAAAGGCATTTCCATTTCTGTGGTCCCACGTCAGGATAATGTGTTTCTAAATCCACACTTGCTTTTTCTTTAGGTTATTGCATGGCATCTCCTAGTTGAAGTGGTTTAGCTGCCTCCACTGTAATTTTCCACACCTAGCTTCTTTGGATTTCTTTTTTTAAGTCTCACCTTAACCCTAAATTTATTCGGGTTTGTTTTTGTTCATATGATAATCACAACATTCTTTTGATACTTTTTTTTTAAGCCTTGATTTACTGAGATTTGCTTGCAACCTTCGTTCCAGTTTACCATTTTTTGTGCGTGGGGATATTTTAAATGAATATAATTATATTTAATAGCTTTTGCAGGTACTAAAGCATCTTTTGATTTGAGTCCTAACTTTCGTTATTACCCCCCACACACATACACACCTTTTTAGATATTCTCTGTTTAACCTATGCCTAGAGATTAATTAAAGTGTCATTAAAATGCCTTTAGTACGTTTTGTGTCCTACATGCCTGGAAATACTTTTTTCCCACAGTCAGAATTGTTGTGCTTGTACCAACAGTAACTGGCATGTGGCTTGTTTTGTAGATCACCATAAGATATAACGAACACTCCTAATTAGAAGAAAACACATTCATTTTTTGGATGCCTGTTCAAAGTTTTCTCAGGAAGACCCACTAGTTTTTCATTTACATCTCTCCATCGCTCGTGGTCGGCTCTGATGCTGGGGCCGAGCGCTCGCTCGGGAGCACAGCGTGAGTCCCGCGTCAGAGATGTTTGCGAAATGGAAATTTGGGATCTTCCCGACCAGGTATGGGGCGGAGTTTCTACCCCATCCATAAATTTTCAAGCTTTGAGTGTTTAAATGTGTATAGTCCAGCCTTGGCTACAAAGTCTCCCTCTTCTTTCAATATTTCTGCTTGGGGAGAACCCATAGCTGGAAATTAATCTGGATTTAGAGCATATATGCCAGGAGTAGGTTTATCTACAGCCAAATCCTGCAGCTGCCCTTGCAAAAATGGAGCTGGTCAGAGGATGGGAATGGATATGGTCTGACCATTGCTATCGATGACCAGAAAAACTAAAGGTGGCAAAAAAAACTCCAAAATTTGCTTAATTCCTCATTTCTTTCTCCCTGCATTGTTTCCAGCCCGGTGGTCTCCGGCGAGCTGCATTGCTCAGCCAGAGCAGCATCACGTCAGCGCCGTTCGCCCTTCGAGCGGGACCCTCGTGCGCGGCGCTCACGAGGTCCCGCCGGGATGCGGGATGCTGCGTGAACGCCGGATCGCTCTCACCGCCGCGGCAGAAGCGAGCTTTGCCCCGCCAGCTGGGGGGCTTGGCACAGCCCTGGCGCTGGATGGGAGAGATGTGTCTGAAGCAAGAGTAGAAATTAGGAGATCTTGGTATTTCCCCGGGCAAGGAGCGGGGCCAGTCCAGGTATTAATGTAAATAATTTGGGAGACTATACAAACCTGGCTCAGTGCTTTCTTCTCCAGTCTTTTGCACCTCCTTAAGAGGACTGAAAAAAAAAAAAAACCCAACAAATAAATACACATGTGAACAGCTGGGATAGAAAAACAAAACCCAAACTGCACAACCTCCCCAAGGACCTATTTCATATCTCGGTGACACCTTTTTTAGGTGGAAACCTGGACTCCGAGCTCCTCGTTCCCAGTTCCTAGGGAGCCAAAACGTGACATCGGGCCAGGCAGCAGGCTCTCGTGCAAAGTCAGCACCAGCTTGGAGGTGCCACGGCTGCTTTCTGGTTTCACCTCCAGGAGCTGAGAGGTTGGAGCTGAGAGGTTGGATCTGAGAGGTTTCAGCAGAGCTGAAAAGGAGCTGAGACTCCCAACATCCCAGAGGTTTTCAACCAGGGAGCCAAGCTTGGAGCCCTCCTCGTTCCCTTGCTTGGTGGGATGCACCAGGAAGGTGCCAACCTGGAGGTCATGGAGGCTTTTAGCATCACCCTGGTGCACCTCCTCCAGTCTGCTCTCCTAAAAGACATGAGAAGAATAAATCAGAAAAATGACACGAGAAGAATAAAACAAAAAAGAATGGGAACAAATTACTGACTTCTCGGGGAAGATGGCACTGAAGATAGTGTAATTATAATCTCTTTCAACAGCTGAGAGGAGTTGGGTTGTTTCATGGCCTGACTTCTAAACCTTGACAGGTTTTGCAGCCATAGGCTTTGGAGAGCCTCTGCTGAGCACCTCTCCCCCTGCTGGTAATTTGTCACTGGCTTAAGGTGAGCCTTGGCCTCAGGCTGGCACATCGGTGGGGACACCCTTGGGACATTACCAGGGAGCATCGTGGGCAGACCCCGTGGCCCCTCTTCTCCTCCCATGACTCAGGGCCGGGGCGACCACATCGCCTCTCAATAACAATTCCTGCTTTTGTAAGAGAGCTGACAGCGACCCACCTTGCAATTAGCAGGTTGTTTGGGGAGAAATGCTAATAAGCACCCTGACGAAGGTGAACCTGGGAGGGAGGCGGATGCTGCCTTGACTCAGCGTCCTCCTGGGGTGAGGGGAGAAGGATGCTCGGGATCTGCTGGACATGATTTTGCGACATAGCCTTGCTCACCCTCTGTTTCCAAAGACTCTTGGGGCATCCCATGCTGGATGAGCTGGTGAAGAGCCCTGGAGACAAAGTCACTTCTGGTTTTAGACTGGGGCTGTCCACTGCCACCCTCTCCCTGTGAATTTTTGCAGCCTCTCTGCCTCTCTGCTGCCACAAACACCTTATTGCCAACGTCCTTTTCATCCCTCGCTTTTCTGGTGGGTACCACTTTGCAGGAGTGTTGGAAAAGCCTTAGCAGACCACCGTTAGTTCAGAAACAAGGGGTCGCCACCCAAAAAAAATCCCAGGTCTTCACTGCTGTAGCCTTCAGCCCCTCCATCCCCCCTCACAGGTCAGCGCCATGGGTTATAATTTGTGCTACAGTAGCTCCAATCAGGACCTGGGGTATTATTTATCGCATTTAGTACCAGCCATCAGTCATGAAAACTTAACAAAGACCCTATTGGGTTTATCTATAGGCAGCTAAACAAACGTATCTTGCTCTCCCGTTATCTTCTTGTTAACAAAACACTATCAGGATGTTCTAAACATCAGCATTTACTGCACAAGAGCCCTTTATCTAGCATGATATATAGAGAGCCCATCAATTAGTGCAGGGGGCTCGGAAATACCTGCCACGTTTCGCTCAAAAGTCCCAGCACCATCCCAGGGCTGCATCACAAGCAAATATCCTGTGCGTTTCCCAGCCTCGAGCATCCCTGTTGGAGCTGGGAGAGCTCGTTATGAGCAGAAATCATGATAAATATATTTTTTTCCACCCTTTTTTTTAATATCAAGGCAGGCAGGCTGGAGACTTTCCATGGAAGGAGCGGTGCAAGAGCAGCCAGGGCACTGCGTGGTGCAGGGCATGGGGAAAAGGGAAATGGACTTTTATTCAGAAAGGCTGGATGTGGTTTGGGAATACAGTGAGAAGTGCCATGAGGCAGTGCATCCTCCTGACAGCAAGACCTTGTCTGCAGGATCAGTCCCTCTCGGGTCCCCCCACCGTAACGTCGCACTAGCGGGGCAAGCCTCGCTCTTGCTCACCGGCAGCTCGAAGAGGTGGACGTGGCAGGTCTTGGACACCAACCACCCAGCATCCAGGGCAGCTGCTTTCTTCAAACACCTCTGCTAAATCACCACCTCAGCAGAGGAGCCACTTCACCCCACACCATAAACCACGCTCCCCTGTGTCAGCTGGGCCGATGGTGTTTCACCCTCCTCCACGTTGGTTGCATTGTACTGAGAAAATGATTCTTCAGATAAATGGCAGATTGGGAAGATTAACCCCAACTCCTGTTTGTCTCCGATTATTTGAATATCTTGCAAAACAGAAACTTTGTAAACAAGCACAGAGCCTGATTTGGAAACCACTGCTGCTGTCTCCAAGTGGTGGTTTGCTCCTGGGAGATGTCTTCCTCTAAGTGGATCTCCAAGCCCAGGACTTCATGGACTTGCAGAGGTTGGACTCATGTGGACTTCCCAGTCATTTCAGTGGCTCCATGTATCCAACAGAAGAAGCTGAATGTTTAAAGGTTGTTTGGTTTTTTTTTAATTCCCAAACTAAAAATAAAGGGAGAAACAGTGGAGGACCTGGGGCTGGGCTGACCTCTGCCTGGCTTTGAAGAGGCAGCATCAAAAATTTAAATGAAATAGTGATAAAACCAGTGAAGCCAGTGACGGGAGTCGGAGAGGGCAGATGGGATCAGAGCTTTGGGCCAGGCCGGTGCAATTAGGAGCGTGTGTTGCACCAAGCTGAGCAGGACACTGTAGGAGGGAGGCCAGAGAGGTGCAGCAATATGGAGAGATAAGATCCCGGAGCAGTGCTGGAGCTGTCTGGACAGAGAAGAGTAGGAGGCACCATAGAAATTTCCTGGGAGCTTATCACCGTGGGCCATCTTCTCCTCCTCTTTCACATCCGTGGCAGACCTGATGCCGCAGGACTGTCCGAGCAGCCGCCCAGCCCTCGCCCTTCCCCGCTGCCATCATGCAGCGCGGCTGCAAGACCCATCGCAGCAGCGTGGGGGTCTTTGTCCTGATGCGGTTGGAAATGCAGACCTCCAGAGATGTTTAGCTGCCTTAAAACAGAGCCTGAAAGAGGTGATAAATATCTTCAGGCCAAGGACTTGTGATTCCAGGCACTGAGAGGTGGTGGGACTGGTGACCAGCAGACACTGAATGTGGACATTTGTTGGGGTTGGCTTCAGTGCTAAATTCACAAATCCATGAAAAGGCATCTGTGCCTTTACCCGTGCCGTTCCTGGTGGGGAAGGGCTGCTCGCTAAAAGCCAGCCCAAAGCGACGCATCGCATTCAGTCTCCAGAGGCAAAAGATGGGGCTGAAATAAAATCCACCAGCGTGGCCCCATATGGGCAAAGCCTCGCTGGTGGGGAGGGAGCACCTCAGGTTAGCGGGGACCCTTTTCAGCAGCACATTAACCCGTTGTCCTCGTACAGTCAGAGCTGGCTTTCAACACCCAGCTCCTAACACCGCAAAAAGGACCCCCTACAACTTACCCCCAGAGCCAGGAAGGCCAGGTAAGGAGCCAGGTAGAAATTGGACTTGAAAATCACCCTGGCAAGGGGGTGGTGACTGCCGATGGTTATTTAGTTATTTGTGTTTGGGAGGTGCTTGGTTTTGCAGGGCGAATCTCCATGTGGGTTTTACATTCAGATATTCACCTCACACCGCTCTCATATCATTGCTGTCGGCTGTTTTTTCCTCCAACTGCTATTAAAGTTACTATTTGATAGGAGAACAAAAGACAAATAGGAATCATTGGTGCAAAACCTCGCCATCTAAGCGTGATCTTTCTGGACCAGGAACTCTAAGCCCCTGATCTGTGTGATATATAGTTTGGGTACAATAATATCTGCTACAGTTATTATTACCTATATTACAAAGATCTCCAAAAAAAAAAAAAAAAAAAAAAAAAAGGGAGAGAGATTGCACACGTGCCGGCTAGTTTCTCTGTTAGGGGGAGGGAAAAAAAAAAAAAGAATAAAAGTTTAATAAACGTGTGCTGTGTTGTGGATGACTTTGTGGCGACCTTTGTTGCAAATGGCCTATGCATGCGGAATAATGGTCTCCGTGCAGAGAGGGAAATGGCTTAGTGCTATCATCGTTGCCTCGGTAACCATCAGAGTCTCCATCTAGCAGAGAGAAATGAGTTATGAAAAGGCTTGAGTGAAGAAGGGATTAACACATGATCCCAGGGACAGCATGTCAATCAAAATCAGCGGAGAAATTACACTGCTCTATTTGAGAATGTCTCCGGAAACGCAACCTTAGTGGGTGTATGTATGTGGATGTATGCAGGCATGATGGAGAGACGTATAGCTCTGAGCCTTGTATGGAATATATATATTTTTATACATATATATAGCGCAAGGTATCTGCGAGCACCGGTGTGCACATGCACAAGCACCCCCTGCGTACACGCTACCTATATGTTCACGTCCAAGCACACGCATGAGGCATCTCTCCATAGGGACACACCTTTGCAATGCCCATACGGTGCGCGGCCCCGTGCTCACTGGGCTCCATGCTACCCTGAGCAGCTGAGCAAATGAAAACCACTAGAATTTAAAAAAAATTAAAAAGAATCCAAAATGCATATTTGATCCTGAAATTTGCTCGTCCTCTCTCCCATCCTCACCGGGCTTTGTTAAAATGTCCATGACCCTGATGGCATCCCTTGTTCCTGCAGGACAGCCCAGGGGCTGAACCCCCCGACGTCCTTCGTGCACCTCCGAAAGGGAGAGCAGAAGGAATTTGTTCCCCTATAACATGCTCAGAATGCAAAAGCCGGGGCGATGTGGAGACGATGGCTTTAGACTGAAGGCCTCGGTGGCTTCACCTGAATATCTTCCGTCAGCGTCACACTCCTGGGCCCTGCAACTTGTAGGTCAAGGGCATGGGAACTAAACCCACGACTAACTCCCTCTTGGTTTTAGCTCTTGCAAACTCTCTGGTAGTTACAAGCCCCGGCGCTGCTCAGCCGTGTGTAGCTGGGCACACATTTCCTATGGCCGGTTGTTTGCCTTGATTCAGCTGACGAGCTTTACATTACCTGGGACCAGAGTGAGTTTTCTGCTAATGTCGGGAGGAAAATGTGATTGCTGGGAAGGGAGGGCTCGTGCGGCTTCGTTCATAGCTGAGGAGTGTGGCTGGAAAAGGCCTCGAGTATTTGTTCTGTTCATTGGCTGCTTCAGTAATAGAAAACTTTCTCTTCCAGGAAATTCTCTCTCTTTTTTATTTATTTTTTTTAAGCAGATGATTATTACAGGGAAAGTAAAATTTCTCTTTGGCATCTTCACTGCCTGCTGAGCCACCCAGCCTGCCCCCACGCCGGGAAGCGCAAAGGCACTCGGGGAGGGGCTTTGCCCCCCAAAAACATCGCTGGATCACCCAGCCCTCCACAGCCCGAGGTTCTCCCTGTGCTCATCGCCCAGCACACCCCACTCACACCTGCACGTCGGCATAGCGCGGGCCCCTTGCACCCATGGTCCTGCACCCCTGCATGAGCCCCGTGCACGGCACATCCTACACCCGCAGCTGATTCACACCTTGCGCTTCAGCTACAGGCACAGTTGCTTTACAACCGCCCCTATATGTTCCATACATCCACAGGCTCTTCACCTGCCCCCATCCTGCCATGCCCCCGTCACCACAGGCAAACGCTTCCATACATGCCTCTCTCTTCCTAATGCCCAGATACATATGGCATCTCCCTAATGCCCCTTACAGCCCTCATGCCGAAACACACGTGCCCTGCATCACCCCCAGGACCACAAACCCACAGCCAGGTACTCAGCCCTCCCTGCCAGCCCTGCCCTCACGCACCCTTTGCACAAACACACCTTCTCGGGTGCATCTTTGGGGTTTTCCCCTGCACGCAAACACCGTGTGGCCCCTCCACCCACACCCTACAAAATCCCCCCCCGCGTCTTCAAACCCCTACGGCTGCACTCGCTCATCCGAGGTGCACCCACCCGCACCCTGCAGCCTCCCGGTATAAAACATCCGGGATCAAGCATGCACAAGCCCAAATGTAGATGCCATCAAAATACATGCATTGTGCAAACGCTCCCGGACAGCCCCCCAGGATGGCCAGGAACACCCCCAGCCTAGCCAGGGCCACCAGTAAACCCTCCACCAAGGGCTTCCATAGCCCTCCAGCACCATGAAACCCTTGGCCGTGGCTTTTTGGGTCTCTCCAATCCCCGCATCTCTCCCCACACCCCATCCTCTTCCTTCCCACCTCCTCGCTTTCCTTTCTCTCGGGTTTATTTCCCCTCAGCTCCCACTCCTTCCCCCCTTTCCTTCCCTCCCCCCTGCCACGTCCCCAGCCTCCCACACAAGTTTAAAGCCATCAGCCCAGCCAACGGTTAACCAAATCGCCTTGACCTCTCTGCTATTTGATATTCGCCTCCTTGACACTCATTTAGGAACGCGCAGCGGTAAAGCAGACATTGGACAAGTCCAGCCTGAAACCAAAGCCCTATGAAAGGAGGAGAGAGATCAGAAGAACCTGATAGCTAGGAACTTGTTCTCTCCAAAGGCTTTCTGGACATTTTAGCCTGGATCAGGGGTCCGTGGAGCGCCAGTTCGTCGCCAAGCAGGGTGTAAACGTTAAATGTTAGCTATTTGTTCCAGAGATTGGCATGAAGATCGAGCCTTTCTGCCTCCTCTCCCCCCCTAGCCCCCCTCCCACAGTCTCTCCAGCCCGTCCAGAGTCTCACAGACACTCATTCATTAGCGGTTTAATAACCCTCCCGACGTGATAACATCCTTTACTCCCGGCTCTACCAGCGGAGGTGACCCTGGGGGGGGGGGGGGGGGGGGCTGCTCACTCGAGATGCTCCGGGTTGAGGGGGGGGGGTGGGGGTGTCGGGGGTACCGGGCAGCCAGCACGGGCTGCTCCTGCTGCAATGGCCGGGAAGAAGAAAAGCATCTTCCCACACACACACACACAAATAAATAAACCCCAAGTGCGGTGCTCGAATCCCTAAAAGTCCGCGGAGTGCCTCCCCCCGAGGTCCTCAAGTCCGGAGGGGGACGCGCAGGCACAGGTTGCCCTCCCCGTCGTGTCCCCAACCCCGGCGCCCCGTGTCCCCAACCCCGGCGCCCCGTGTTCCCAGCCCCGGCACCCCGTGTCCCCAACCCCGGCGCCCCCTGTCCCCAACCCCGGTGCCCCGTGTCCCCAACCCCGGCACCCCCTGTCCCCAGCCCCGGCACCCCGTGTCCCCAGCTCCGGCACCCCGTGTCCCCAAGCCCGGTGCCCCGTGTCCCCAGCCCCGCCACCCTTCTCGAGCGATGCAGAAATGCTGGCGGTGCCTCAAACCTGATGGAGCCCTCTCTTACGTTAAATGGCTCTAATTTCAACATTTATGGCATTTGCCCCGCAACTGCGGATTGAGGCAACCTTTCGAAACTCTGATTAGTTCAGCTTCCTTCGGTGCCTTTTCCTCCCTCTCCTTTCTCTCCAGGTTTTTTGTGTCCCCCCCCCCCCCCCGCTCCCTTTCTGAGCGACTTTCATGCGCTGCAGATAAGATATAAAATACTCTATCGGGATACTGTAATATTAAAGATCAAAAGTGGCATCAATTGAAGACCAAACGCACGGAAAACAAAGGGGAAGGCTGGGAGATGTTCATCAGCTAATTACAACTGCAAATATTATGCAAATTTATCTTGGCACAGAAATGGAGTAAGCGAGTTTAAGTGCGGAGATAATGCTGGAATATTGAATGTTCAGCTGAGGGTGGGACGTGGTCCAATAAATTCATCTGAGGGAGAACCGGTATTATATATATATGTATATTCCTATCAAATCATCTACACTTCAAATTGGGGGGGGATCAAAAAATTGTGGTTATAATTGATACTTGAAATTCCTTGACAAATATTGCACGGAATGTACGGTGGAGGAAGAGTGGGGAAGCAGAGATTACCGTTTGGATGGGATTTGTGAAACACCGCTTATAAAACGATGAACCTATAGCGGGGAGAGGTGCATTTGCAACACGCACACGGGTGGGGGGGGAAGGTCCCCCCCCCACTCAAGACCCCAGGTGGGAGCCTTCCCCTTTAGGCAAAGGGGAAAAAAAACCAAGTTGTTTTTCAGCCTCATTTCAGAAGCCTCTCCCGCTTCCTGGAAAAAAAAAAGGACCTGGTCAATGATTAAACACCGTCCCTGTGCCGGGAGAGGCAAGAAGGGATGAGAGGGAGCCAGGAAAACTTAAACTTAAAGGCAGAATAGGGCTGCCTACCTGTCCCCAGAAATTTTAGCATCAGGAGTGCTTGTACACAAAGAAAAAAAAAAAGAAAAAAAATAAAGGAAAGGGGGTGGGGGGGGGGAAGCGAGGCGCAGCAAATTGACCACGAAGAGGATTTGAGGCACCATTTTCTCTCCGGTGCTGTCCAAGAAATTAAGAGGCGGGGATGCTCTAACGGGTCAGGAGCATCCCCCAGCCCCTCGGCAGGGTTTGGGGGCGTTCAGCCCTTATCGGATTGGACCCACGCCGTGGTTGAGTCGAGATGAACTTTTGGGCTGAGTTGGTATTGCGATGCGAGTCGTCCCCCCCCAACCCAACCCATCCCTTAGAGGGGAATAAAGGGGGTGATTCGCCGCAGAAAATGTTTGAAACGCATCTTTTTCCCTGCGCAGGTGAGGAGGCAGACACCGGCTGCTTCTTCCCTTCAAGGACTCAAACGAATACGTTTAAATCCAGCAAAATATCAGCAGATCTTCCCCTCCTCAGGCAGAGGAATATCAATAATTTCAGGTGAATGCCCCCCCCCCCCTTTTCATTTCTGGCTGCAGAAACACAGAGCAGCGTTCATTTGCATACAAAGCAACCGCGGAGTTTCTCCAGTTTATGAGAAATGCCTTTTAAAAAAAAAAAAAAAAGGAGGCAGAGACACAGGGAGAGAGAGGGGAGAGACTCCTAGCAGAAACCTTATCGATTTTTTGCTGTGCATGTATTTATTTGGCAACGGGGCGGGGAGAAATATTGAACATTATTGGCAGCCCTCCCTTAAAAAAAAAAAAAGGGAAGGAGAAAAAAAAAAAAGAGAGATGCAAATTGTGTTTTAGCTTAAGCCGGCTCCGTGCTTTATTCAATGTTTATGATGCATTATCTCCCCCTTAAATAAAAAATAAATCATGTAAAATTAGGATCTCGCAGCCACCGAGAGGAGAGAAGCTCCGGTCGATTTTCTTAATTTCAGTCTGAAAGTGACACACTAATTAAAGCGCCTCATCCCCCCTCCCCAACTTCTTTTTATTATTATTATCAGATTTACCTTATATTTTCCCAATTAAAAAAAAAAACCTAAAAAAAAAAAAGAAACAGTTTCGCTGCCCCCAGGATAAAACTAAACTAAAATAAGGACCCCCGGTTTTTTTTTCCCCAACGTTGCCCATCGCTTTCCGCCATCAGATTCATTGTGATGTATTAGATGCAATAAATTATCCCATGTAACAAAACATTGGGAGCTGAAAGGGTGATAATCTGGAAAGCAGAGATAAGGATTCATTATTCCGAATCATTATGAATCCAACGTTGCCTCTGACTTCTTTCTTAATCAGCTCCTCTGATCCTGGATATGTGAGCAGCACAGATAAGGAAAGAGTCATTTATAATTCTGTACCTCGTCTAATATTTTAAATAAAGTCAGAGGCAAGAAAACGCTATAAAACACAAGCAAGAGGCGGGCTCCGAATGAAATATCACTTCGATGTTGTTAGAGCCGCAGTAAGATTTAATTAAAATTCTCCACTTCCACGTGCTTTATATATTTTTATAAATATATTTTGCACCTTGGCTGTAATGGATAGGAATTTTCAACTGGGGGCTATTTGTTGGCCTCTGGATTTGACTTTATTTCCAAGTCCCTGATTTGGGTGAATGGAAGATGTAGGCGGATGGGGGGGGGTGGGTGGGGGAGGATTATTTTAATTTCCGAGGTTCCCCCCCAGCCCCGCTCTCCCTCCCCACCGCTCACACAAAGTCATTAGGTCGATCCTACCGATGGAGGAGGCTGCGTTTAATGGAAATCGTTTTAAAGCGAATATACTCTGGGCACACAAAGCGCAGGATCGATGCCAAACCGGCTGATTTGGGGGAGATCAAGAGGAAGGGGGCTTTCTAACCCCCCCCCCCCCTTGGAAATGAAGATTGCAACGATGATATTAAAAACTCACCTGGCTGAGACCGTGTGTTCACGGGGAGGGGGAAATTATTGATTATTGACAACTTTTCTTGGGGGGGGGAGGGGGGGGGGCGAGAAGGGTGGGTTTTCTCTCCAGAGCAGCCAAGGCAGTTTAATTATAGCAAATAAAACATCCCGAACCTCCTTTCTGCAACCGGCGGAGCGGTTATCACTAACAATAACGTATGGATTATATTTATGGAGGGTCCGACTGCAAATCTTGGTTCAGGCGGAGCCGGAATGGAGCGTGTGTGTGTGTGTGTGGAGGTATTTATTTCGATATATACGCGTCTAAATGTGTGCCAGGAGGAGAGCAAGAGGTGGGAGTAGCCACACGCACTCGGAGAATCACAGACTCCCCTAGTGAGTTGGAAAACACAAGGAAAAAATATGTATATTCCATATATATACACACACACACATATGGAATATATACACACACCCCCATATATTTATATTGCACATATATATATTCCATATACATATACACACGCACACAAGGAAAAAATATATATGTGTATGTGTGTATATATATATGCATGCATTTATTTATTTGAATGACCTCTGGCTACCTGACTCTTGCTTTTAATGTATATTCGGACCTAAACTGCAGGCATCAAGGAAGGTCTGTGATATTTATGATAAACCCCGGGTGCCATTTAAAGCCTCATTAGTTATGTTTAACCTTTGCATCGCCAGCCATCCTAGCTGGAAATGAACTTCTCGGTGCGGGGTGAATGCGGGGGGGGGGTATGGGTGTGAGTGTGGGTGCGCCTGCGCCTCTGCCCAAATTCCCTCTGCCCCCCCCCCCCCGGCAAGCCCCAGCCGGGGAATAGGGACTGTAGGGACTGCATCTCCATGGGCTTCCCAAGAGGTTTTTGCAGGAGGATCCGTGATTTTTCGTTTCCCCACTTCCACCATGTGCTCAGACATCCCAGATCCAGCTCCCTCACCCTCCCTCTTTTATTTTTTTTTTCTTTTCTGGGCAGTTTTGGAGGGATCCGGCAACATCTTCTTCCACGCTGATCTCGCCTCCCTCCCGCAGCACTATTTGGGGGAGCAGAAATCGTGGCGAGCAGATTTCCCAGGGATTTTCCCTGCCCGCTGATGGGGAACACACACCCCGAGTGATTTTAGCTGTATTCTCCTTTTTTTAAATCTATTTTTATGCAAGGATTTAGCCCCGGCTCCTCTACTCGGCTCAGTGCAAACCACACAAACCTCGTGGCTTTAAAATACTCATTTTTCGAAGCCTTTTCCTAGCAAAAGCCGTATTACTCGGCGAGGGAAGATGGGCTCAACCCGCCCCCCCACGCTATTGGGGTGCCCGAGCTGTTTCCATCGGTGTTTCGCGGTGGGAAGGCTCCCTTCGCAGCTCTAATGAGCTTGAAGTTATTACCTTAATTGAATGTGTTTTCTAAAGATAGAATTGGGAGGCGATCGCGTTACCTTTCACCTTACAGAGTCACTCGAGAAGCGGAGATAGCGAACTCCCAACGTCAGCAGAAAAAAAAAAAGCAATATCCCTCCAGGAGTAGAAGTGTGTATATATATATATATATATATAATTTTTTTTTTTTCCCCTAAGTGATCAATTTTCGCCCCCGTTTCTCAAACGCCGGTTGCGCCGGGACTCGGCACCGCCGGGATGCGCGGGATCTCCGCCGGGTACCGCGGAGACTGGCCGGGGAGGGCGGCTTTGCATCCCCCCCGCACGAGTGGATCTCCCACTCGTGGGGCCTGGGGACTGCCGCCCGCACCTTGTTTAGCTTTGGGAATAAAGCACTTCTGATTTATTCCCGTGGGAGCATTTCATGCCACTGGTAGATGTGGGGTTCGTTGGTAAAAAGGGGGGAGGGGGGTGTTTCTCCCCCCCCCTCCCCACTTTTTCCCCCTCCCCACTTTTTCTCCCATGCCGGGCAGTGGCTGCCCACCCCGGTACAACAGCGTGGCCGCTCCGGGACGTGTTTTCCGTGGCGATGTCCCCCCACGGATGGTCCTCCGGGTCTTGTCCGGCTTTGCTGGCGGGACCCCCCCCCGGTGGGGGAGGGCTTTGAACACCCACCCTTAATAATAAAACCCAGCATCCCCAAACCGCGGGCAAGTTTCCTTACGAGCAAATCTGCCGGTGGGTCAAGGCGGTGGGGGGGACACTGCAGCACTAGGACTGACACGAGTGGGGGGCGAAATGTGGAAAATCAGCCCCCCACCCACCCCCTCCGGTCCCTCCATCTCCTTCTCATCGATGCAAGATTTGGGGCATCCCCCGGAGCCTGCGGCATGGCCACGGCCCCGCTCCCAGGCTTCTCCCCCGGCCCTACAGCAGGCTGGGGGGGGGCTTTTGTCTTCTTCCCCCTCCCCAGCCCCCGAAAGCCCCCACGTCCTCATGGGGGAGCGGACTGGGGAGGGGGCAGGGGGCTGCAGCTCCCCCCGGCCGTCCCGTTCGCTCTGCACGGAGACCGGCCCTGGGTTCAAGCCCGTCCAGCTCTGGGAGGACAGAAGCGGCGTGGGACAGGACACACAGACCCCCCGGGCTGGGACCGACCCCCAAGGTCGATGTCTCCCCGCAGAAGTGCCGCGCTACTGCCCGCGGCCGGGAGCCTTCCTCGTCCCGATGAAGAAGGGGGGGACAAGGGGGACAGGGGGACAGTCCCCCCCCCCGCTCTCGGAGTGCCAGGGGATGCGTGTGGATTATATATATATTTTTTTCTTTTTTTCAGTCCGGATCCTGGAGCCTTACACAGACACATATACAAAATAAAAATAAAAATTCCTAATAATTTTAACAATTAAATAAAGGAAAATAAGGTGACTAAAAGTCCCTCCCGAGGAGGAGGGGGGGACAGAGGAGAAGGAACAGCCCCTCGTAGCTAATGTCACCGCTTTTCCTCGAAAGCTTTCGATGCAAGCGCAGCGAGCCCGGCGTTATTTGTATGATCATAAGCTTAATTATTTTTTTTCCCTCTCTCTCTCTCTCTCCCCCCCTCCCTCCCCAGGCGTTGCCGGCTCCCGGCAGTGACAGTTGCTCCCGGGACGGGTTACATCACGCTCACACCGCTGCGAGCCCCAGTACCTGCCGCATCCCCCGGCCCTGCCCCTGTCCCCCCCCCTCCACCTCCACCTCCCCGCCCCGTGTGATTCCCGGGATGGGTGTGTAAAGAAATGGCCCATCGTATTTCTCTCACTCTTTCTCTGCCCTTTCCCAACCCGGAAGAGCTCTGATCTTCAGCCCAGCCCGAAGGAGGAGGAGGAGGAGGAGGAGGAGAGCAAGGGTGGGCGTTCGGAGGATGCGGCTCCCCCAGGTTTTCCCCCTGGGTGGGAGCTTGCGACATGCCAGCAGCCGCCGCCGCGGCTCTGCTCCTCCCGCACTCCTGCCCTGAGAGCTCCAGCGGAGCGGGACAAAATAAAAAACCTCTGCCCAGGTCAGTGAACACTCCGATTTGTCCGTCTGTATGTCCCCCCACCCTTCTTCTTTCTTTCTTTTTTTTTTTTTTTTTAAATTCCTTCGCCATCTCCTTTTACTCCTTCTCCACGTGGAGAGAATTAGGACGGGGATCGCGGCTCTAAGGGCAGCAGCCGCCCGGCTTGAAACTTAACCCAACCCCCCCCTTATTGCTTGGGGTGGGGTGGGGGAGTTGGGTTTTCCTGGTGACCTTGGGGAAAGGCACCCCCCGGCCCGGGAGGGAGCCGAAATTTGGGAAGAGGGTGAGAAAAAGCTGGTTTAGCCCTGGGCGTTAGAGGCAGAGGAGTGAGGCTGGGGTGGTCGGGGGTGGGAGGTGGGACACGGCACTGGCGTATCTGGATGTGCAATATTAATCTCAGGAGGGGAAGGAATATATCTGTGCCTGCGGGATCGGGGCCTTTCCGTGCCTGGCTTCATACCTATGTGCATATACCTTTGTATATACAGACCTGCATACGCGGTATCAGTTATAATTCCGTATACAGCGATGTCCGTGCGTGCAGGCGTGTGCCGATGTCTGCTAGCGCGGCGTCTGCATTTTTATACTGTTCCCACGTTTAATACTCACCGATGTTGATTTGATTATGTTAGGTCGGTCCGTGCTGTATAGTACATGGTATATACTATACATTTAGCAGTATATATGTTTATGTTAAAATATATATGGTGTATAATACATAACGGGCATACTAGGCTTCTAATAGGATCTAATCAGGGCGATCTTCCCCCCCTTTCCGCAGATATTCCTCCTTTTTATACCTTTTAAACGCAAACCACAGCTTCCCCAGCCGCGGAGGGGAGATGTGCCGTTAAGGCGGGCTGAGATGAGGAGGGAGACGGCTCCGCTCCGGGCCCAGACCCCGCACCTTCCTTCCCCGCACCTTCCTTCCTTCCTTCCTTCCCTCCCCGCGGCTCCCGGCCCCGCCGGGCAGCGCTGCCCGCAGCGCCCGGGCAGATCCGTGGGCCGGGCCGGGCCGGGCCGTCCTGGCAGGACTCGGTGCCGAAGGACGAGAAGAGTTTCCCCTCTCTGCCAACACCCCTGGATTTAGGTCTTTCACCTCCTTCCTCCCTTGCAGGAATTTTTTCCACCCTTCAGACTGGGCGGAGGGTATTTCGGGAAGGAGCTTGGAGATGGCTCGGGCTGTCCAGAAAGGCGCGTTAGCTGTCATTGAGAGCGTCTTCAAAAGAGAAAGGGGAGGAAAATATGTCCGTCTGTCTATCTATTTATTTATCTGTCCGTCCATCCATCCATCCATCCATCCATCCATCCATCCACCTCGCCTCCTCGTACCTTCACGTCCGTACACAGGCAGCGGGCTCCGGGTGACGGATTTTAATGCAACCGGATAATTAATAACCACCGGCCCGGCTTGTTTCGCCATTATTTATGGGCAGCCGGCACCCGGCGGTGCCGCGGGCAGGGGCTGCACCGGCGGCTGTCCCGGCCGGCCGGACACCGGTCCCCCCTCCCCGGGCGCACCGGGGCTGGCACCCCCGGCCACCTGGGCAGACAGCGGGGACAGAGAGGGTCCCGGCAGCCTGGGGGGCACGGGAAAGGAGAAATAGGCTCTCGGGAAGGAAGGGGAGGGGGGGAGAGGGAAGGTCTCCCCTCCAGCACTTTGCTCCCGGCTGGGGCAAAGCGCTTCCTTCTCCCCGGGGATGTTTTGTTTTTGGTTTGGTTTGGGTTTTTTTTTGTTGTTGTTGTTGTTCTAAAGAGCCGAGGGGGGTGTTTTAATTTCAAGGGGGGAAAAAAAAGACCAGGAGGTGCTTCCCCGCAGGGACAGGTAGGGAGCGGGGTGAGCCGGGGAGGGGGGACCCGTCTGGGGGCTCCGCTCGCCCCCCGGGATGCGGGCAGCTTGGGGGAAAACAGCTCAGGGGTGCCTATATGGGCACCTCAGGGGAATTTGGGGTGAGATAGTCCCCTCCTTAGAGCGAAAAGAAAGCGTGCAGATCTTGCAGCCCCTCCACACCCCCCCCCCCTCGGGACTATCGGAATTTGGGAGCCTGGGACAGTAAAAGGGAGCCCCGCATTTAGGGAGCGGGGGGTGCCACTGTGCCAGGCGGCCGTGTCGTGCCGGGTCACAGCCGGGGGGGTTCGGGTGTCTGTGGACACGGGAGGTTTATTTTTGGGGGTGATGGGGGTGCGGGGACAGCTCTAAACTAGCGGCAGCCGGACGCTTCCCGGAGCAAATCGCTCCGGTTTTAATCCCGGGAGGTCAGGATATGCCCCTGCGCCTCGCCAAGGTACTGGTATTAATTCTGCCGCCTCTTCTCACGCCAGCCACCCGGCGATTTGTGTTTTCTGCTTTATCTAAGTCCAGGGGTAATTTCTGCTTTTGAAAAAAAACCAAAAAAATTTAAAAAAAAAAGCCATTAAACCCTACGGCAGCTTGACCTTCTCCGTTGGGTGCGAGGAAAACGGCGCGGCTCGGGTTTAAAGCCCGCAAGATGCTTTGCCTTCGCTTCAGTCCGCCTTCTAATCTATCGCTCAGAGCGCTCCTGGGCGATAAAGCAAAGCCGAAAAACCCGAAATAAATCGATTTTCCCCTTCTTTTTTTTTTTTTCTCCTTCTTTGCTAATGCGCATTTCCTTAACCTCACCTTAATTTGGAGTGGCCGTTCAGGCGGATTTCTAGGGGTTTTTTTTCTTCTCTTATTTTTCATTTTATGGGGTGGAAGCCTTTCCGGAGCGCTGCCCGGGAGCGATGCCCGGTGCCGCGGCGGGGACCCGCGCAGCGCGGCGGGGCGGGGGGAGCTGTCAGCTTGGGGAGGGACGAGAAAAGGGGGAAAAAGGGGAAAAACAAGGGGAAAAAATAAAAGGGAGAAGGAGAACCCCTTTTCAAGCCGCCCCTTTGCTGTCTGAGAAACGGGAAGGCGGGGGGAGAAAAGGGACTTACCGGGTTGAGCTCGAAACCGGGGCTGTGCTGTGGAGGGAAGGAAGGAGGAAAGGAAGGAGGGAAGGAAGGGAAGGAAGGAGGGGAGAAAGGAGGGGAGGAAGGAGGGAAAGGAGCTGGACTCTGCCTCCCATCCCGGAGCGGGACGGGGCACCGGCAGCCGGGGTGACACGGTCGTGTGTCCCCCCCCTTCTCCCCTTCGCCCGGCTCCTCTCCGCGTTTCTGCCGCTCAGTTCGGGGAATGTGTCGGGGGGAGAGGGAGGTCTCCTCTGGGACTTGCGGAGCCGGTTTTTGATCTTTCTCAGACTTTTTTTTTTTTTTTTTTTTAATCCTGCAGTGTCCCGGGGCAGTCGCCCTCCTCTCCGCTTCAAAGAAGGGGGGGGGGGGGAGGAGGGGAAAGAAAAGTCCCAGTTTCTCTCCTCCCAATTTTAATTCTTCGAATTTCTTTTCTTCGGCAGAGCAGGGTTTTCCCCCCTCTCTTCCCCCCCCCCCCCAAATATCATCATTTGAGCTGAAAAAAAGTGTGAGTGTCTGGGGGGGTGGTGGTGCACGAAGGGAGAAAAAAAAAAATTGGACCCGGTGCAATCAGACGTTGATTTGTTCTCTCTGAATTTGCATGGCTCGGCACTTCTTTGTGTGCCCGTGTTTATGTTTTCTCCAGATCTGCGCGAACGGGAGAGAAATGAATTATTAGAAGAGAACGGAAATATATATGTATATACTTAAAAAAAAAAAAAAAAAGGAGTAAAAAAAGATAAACCACCCGTGTGGCTGGTTTCGAAGCGGAGGGGAAGGCTCACATGTGATGAGAAAGGGGAGACGCAGAAATGCCAGTCTAGTATCTCCTTTCTCTTTCTCTTTGACTTTATTATTATTATTATTATTATTATTATTATTATTATTATTATTATTATTATTATTATTGCTGGCTTGCGGTTCTTTTTACTGATAAAGAGAGAGGGGTGGGTGGCCTTGGGGGAACAGACCATAATTCCTGCCTGACTCCCGAAGGGGGGGGGAAGAGGAAAACAAAATATTCCCTCTTCTCTCCGCCTTTGTCTCACCCGAGATTATCTCAGCAGCGTTACCAGCCCCCAGCCACCCTCACGCCGGGGGCCGGCCAGGGAGATGATGGCAAAGCCGCTCCCAACCCCGGGTCCCTCTCCCTCGGCAGGGGAGTAAGTTGCTGTATATCCGAAAAAAAAAAAAAAATTCGGAGCTCTGCCCTGGGCCGTGTCCTCTCCATAACCCTCCGATTCCTCGCTCCCGGCTGTTTGTACAGCTTTACCTGTGCTATTCTGGTACCCTGTAAAAAAAAAAAAAAAAAGAAAAAAAAAAGAAAAAACCAGCCCCGCAAACGTAACTTAATCCGCTTTCAGTCAGTTGTCGTCTAAAAGGGGGCTAAAGGAAGGGGGGGGGGAGGGGGGAGAAGGGGGGGGGGGGAGGAGGGGGCTTTTTCTGCCTGTCCCCGCCCCGAGGTGCCAGTCTCAGCGGTGGCACCGATGGGGACGGAGGCGGCGGGTGGCCCCGGGTCCCGGCACCAGAAAAAAACTCCCCTACATCTATTTTAATAGGAAGACCTGGAGGAAAAAAAAAGGGGGGGAGGGGGGGGGAAGGCATCTTTAATGCCCTTTGACTGCTCATTTTTAGGGGTAGGCTGGGTTACCGCCCCATCTCCCCGAGTTTGGTTTTTTTTGTTGGTTTTTTTGTGTGTGTGTTTGGTTTTGTTTTTTTTTATTTCCCGCCTTTTGGGACTTTCAGTGACTTTTGTCCAAAGCGTTTCCTCCTGACCTTTTAGCACCAGAGCTAGCCCCCCCTCCCGTCCCTCCCCTAGCTAGGAGGGGTGCTGGAGCCCCGCTCCCCCCCCCCCCCCCCCCGGCAGAATTAACCCCCGAGCCCCCGAGCCTTATCTGGCGGCTGGTGGCGAGCTTGGGGCTAATTGCTCCAACAATGGGCTCCTATTAACGCCGAGCTGTCACTGGAAACCCTGCTGGGGGCTGCGGGGGGGCGAGGTGATGGATCTGCAGCCACAGCCTGGGAAAAGGACGGTCAAGGCCAGCGCTCCTCGCAAAACCCCCGGGGATCACAGATTAATCCGAGAAGGGGGGGCAAAATGATGGGTTTGCTGCTTTTTTTTTTTTCCTCTTTTTCATTTCTTTTTTTTTAATTGGAGGGGGGTGGTTTTGCTCTCCCCACCACGGTTTTTCCAGCTGGGAAGGGAATAGAAAGATTGCGGCTATCGAAGCCGGGAGTGAAAATACAGGGACGGGCTCAGAAAAGTCGATTTGAAAGCGGGTGTCCTCCTCCCGAAATTGGGGCTGTGGCTGCGCAGGGTCCCGCCGTGCCACCCCCTGTCCCCTCCCGTCGGGGCAGGACGAGGCCCTCAGGGTTGTTCCCATTTCTTCTCCCCCCCGCCACTGATCAGACTTGGTATAGCTATTGATTTATTGTATGTATTTTTTTTTTTTTTTTTTTTTTTTTTTTTACTTTTTTCATTTTATTTTGCCTTAAACATTCCGTGCCCTCCAAAAGGCTGAAGGAAAGCGGTTTCCCCCTACACCCGGACAGGGGGAAAGGCACTTTTTCTCGATGGCTTCGCAATTTTGTGGCCTCGAGACAGAAATTCCCCTCCTGTGATCCCACGGCTGTAGGTCTCAGGGCTGTAACTGCGGGAGGGGGAGAATTAGGAATCTCAGCTCACCTGCCCGAAGATTCCACCCCCCCGCCCCAGATGTTAAAAGAGATTTCTTTTTAAAGTGACTTTTTCCAAGTGCTGGAGACCACCCTCACCCCCAGGGTCTGCTTGGGGTGTGGGGAAATTTGGGGAGCAGTGATAAAGGGGCAAATCCCGGGGAGACACTTCGTCCTCACGTCCATAAAACGCTTAAAGCTGCGTGTGTGTGGGGAGGTTTGTGCCCTTGCTTGCAAATAAATGCTTTGCAAACGATGCTCCCCTCTTTTACTGTCTTTCTCCTCTCAAAAAATTCCCTCTCCCCAAGGAGGAGGGGTGGGCAAGGGACCCCCCGGTGCTGGGGCACCCCGCCGCCCCCTAATACGGCCGGGGCGTCCGGGGGAGCGGCCGTGGGGCCGCCCGGTGCGGAGGGAGCCAGCGGGGCATCCCGGCAAGGGCATCAGGAGAGATAGAGCTGGTTCCCCTCCTTCCCCCCCGCCCCCGGCAGTGCACCCCAAAAACTGGGGTAGGGAAAAGGTGGGCACCCTGAAGAAAACCAAGCCGCAGGCAAAGCGGCTCCTGTCTATCTGGGGGGAGAGAGGAAACACGAGCTTGCCCGGAGCGAGTTAAAGCCCCCGGCTCGGGGAGGGCCATGAGCATCCCCCCGGCACCCCCCCCCTCCTTCCCCCGTCCTCCTAATGGGCTGCCGGGAGCGGTGCCCGGTTCCCCCCGGGCGGCGGGGCTCGGCGCTCGCCCGGCGGCGTCGGCGAGGCTGGACAGCGAGGGGCAGCGCCGAGCCCGGCCCCGCCGCTGCCCCCCCCTTGCCCGCTCTTCCGGACAGTCCCGGGGGGGTCGGACCCCCACCCCCCCTATCCCAGCCGGGCACGTCTCCCCTGGTCCCCCCCGGCTGGGCTGCACCGACCCCAGCGCACGGCTGGTTCCTCGGCCTTTATACCTACCCCAGACGGCTTATTTTAAATAAAATAAATATATATATATGTGCATCCCCACCGAGAAGCACGAAACCTCAGCGGTGCTCCTCTGTCCCCACGCCCAACGGTGAATGGGCCGCACCGTGGGCTTAAAACCGGGTTTAAAATGGGCGCAAGGAGCCGGAGCATCCTGCGGAGCTCAGCCCCGCTTTCCCTCGAGGAGCGGATCGGAGCGGACCGGCCGGGGAGGCATTTCCAGGCTGCAGGTTGAGCCCAGCCCGGCGCTGCCGCCGCGGGGAACGGCGCGGGCCCCGCAGCCCGGAGCCCGGAGCCCGCAGCCCGCTCCGGCGGCACCCGGCGGGGGCAGCGGCAGCGGCTCCGCTGCGGAGCCCCAGTTTTTAATTTGCCCCCCCTGTATAAAACCTCCCGAGAGGCGCTTCCTCTCGCAGCCGGGTTAGACGCTCTCTTGCCGGCGTGCGGAGAGACAGCACGCAAAGGCACCCTGTAAGTGACTTTTTCTACTTTTTTTATTATTCTTTCTTTTTTCCTTTCCCCTTTTTCTTTTCTTTTCTTTTCTTTTCTTTTCTTTTCTTTTCTTTTCTTTTCTTTTCTTTTCTTTTCTTTTCTTTTCTTTTCTTTTCTTTTCTTTTCTTTTCTTTTCTTTTCTTTTCTTTTCTTTTCTTTTTTATATTTTTATCTTTTTTTTCTTTTATTTTTTCTTTTCTTTTTCCTCATTTCTTTCTTTTTTCTCTTTTCTTTTTTCTTCTTTCTTTTCTTCTTTCTTTTTCCTTTCCCTTTTATTTTTTCTTTCCCTCCGTCTTTACCTGTCTTTCTGCATCTTTCCTTTCTCTCTGCGTCTTTTATCTTTCTCTCTTTTCCCTCTCCTCTCTCTCCCTCTTCCTTTCCCTTTCCCTTTCTCTCTTTTCTCTCTTTCTCTGTCTTTCCTCTTCCCTCTCTCCCCCTTTCTCTCTTTTTCTGTCTTCCTCTCCCTTTCTCCCCCCCCCCCCTTTCCCTTCGCCAGTCTTGGGATTGTCCCCTGGCCGGTGCCCCGGAGGGGGAGGCCGGGGCCGTGCCATACCGTACCGTGCCATGCCAGGCCGGGCCGTGCCGTGCCGTACCGTACCGTGCCATGCCAGGCCGGGCCGCGCCGTGCCCTACCGGGCCATGCCGTGCCGTACCGTGCCGTGCCGTGCCGGGCCGTGCCGGGCCGGGCCGCGCCGCGGTGCCGGCGGGGCCGCTAGGGGATGCCCTGGCTCAAGGCAGCGGCCGGGCCGGCCGGCGGGGCGCGGGCGAGCAGCCAATCAGCGCCTCCCGGGGCCGGCGCCCCAGTTCCTGCTCGCCCCCCATTGGCTGCGGGCGCGGCGGCGGCGGCCCCCGCTGGGCGGCGGGCGGCGCTGCGGGCGCGGAGCCCGCGGGGGGTCGGCGGGGCCGGGGCCGGGGCCGGGGCGGCCGGGGGTCCCCTCCCTCCCGCAGCCCCGCCTCGGACGGGCAGCCTGCCGCTGCCCCTGCCCTGCGCCCCGCGCAGCCTCCCCGTCTCTATTTGAGGCCCGCCGGGACCTCCAGTGGAACGGGGAAGGGGACACAGAACCCCCCTAAACCGCCCCAAAATCGGAGTGTTTCCAAACGCGGCCGTTTCGCTGCGCTTATGTCCCTGAGAAAAATATAGTCTAAATCCTTGATGTGACGGAGCAGCTCTAAACCCGCCGGTGGAGGGGGAGAGGCAGCTTTATTTCAGGTGGCCAGCCCCCCGGAGGCCCTGCACCTGCCGGCACATCCCCGGCTCGGCCCGGTCTCGCTCCCGGGGGGGGCTCCGGTCCCTCTTCGCATCCCCCGGGGTGTCGGTGTGGGCAGGAGAGCCGAACCGGTCTCCACCGCGCACGACCTCCCTGAGCGGCCACTCGCAGAGTTTCCCTGCCAGCGGGAAAACTTATTTTCCCCTTTAAAAAGGGAGAATTAAAAAAAAAAAAAAAGAGAGGGAAAAAAATTAAAAGAAGTTGCTAAAAGGGGGTTCCCGCGGGTGCGTGGCGGGGGCAGCGCGGAGGCGGCCGGTGCGCCCCGCCGGTCCCCTCCTCAGGCGGGGACAGGCTCCGCCTCCCCCGGGCTTATGACACTGGAACCTCCTTAAGTTGCGTCTCGCCACAGCTGTCTGTAAGCACTGAGCCGGCTGGCGCCATCCTGCTCCTTTCAGAAAGAATGCCTTCCCTGTAAAAAAAAAAAAAAAAAGGGGGGGGGGGAGGAAAAAAAAAGAGAGAGAGAGAGGAAAAAAAATAGGGCGAGCAAGCGACCACAATCTGATCTGATCAAGCACTTTCAGCTTCATCCCTCCTGGGTCCCATACTGCTTCTCCACCAAGGTTTGTGCAGAATTTCTTTAGCAACTTGTCGCGCTTTTTTTTCCCCCCTTTCTCTCCCCCCCCCCCTTTTCTCCTCGCTCCTTCCCTTCACCCCCACCCTCTTCTCCATCGCTTTAACCCCCCTTCCTCGATGTGTCCCCCCCCCTTTCTGTTTTCCCCCCTCTTCCCCCCTTTCTCGGTTGCATCATAATTAATGAGCGATCAAAGTGACTCTAGGCTGCAGAGCAGCGAATGGCACAAGTTCTCACCGGCTTAAGCCACTGGAGCTTCTCAGGTGCAAACGGAGCAAATAAACAAATAAACAAACAACGGCGACGACCCCCCAAAAAAGCCAAAAAAAAAAAAAAAAAAAAAGAGGCAAGAGTAAGAGCTGAGGCGGCAGGAGCGCGGTTAGAGCTGCTGGGCTCCGCTCCGAGCCGGGAGAGGAGAGAGCGAAAGAGAAAGAGGCGCTGGGGAGAGAGGTGGGTCCAGGGCAGAGCAGGCGCTTCCCAGGGATGGCTGCCGAGGGATGGGATGGGTTTTCTCCTGCCTAAAAAGTCAGGTGCTAAAGTTCAGAACTTCTCAAGCACGTTTCTCTCTCTGCCTCTCTCTCTCTCTCTCTCTCTGCTCCTTCCCTTTCCTCTTTCTCGTTACAGGTGATCAAAGAAGAGAAACATCTGCAAAAGAGCGGAAGATACCGAGGGGATCTCACTTCGTAGAGATTTTTTTCCCTGAGTTTATTTGTTTTCCCCTTTTTTCCCCCCTTTTTATTATAGTCTTTTTTCCCCCCTTTTTTTCCTTTCTTTTTTTTTTTTTGGAATCGATCGTTTATCACCATAATCCCCCTCCCTCCACTTTAAACCAAACCTAACCAGAAACATCCCCAAACTCGCCGAGCACTTTCCCCCCCACCCTCTGCATAACTCCAGCACCGTCTCCCCCTCCTATCTCAAGCCCTCCGCGCCTTGCTGAGGAGGAGGAGGAGGAGGAAGAGCAGCGGCGGAGCAGCGAGCGCGGAAGATGGAGGTCTCCACGGACCAGCCGCGGTGGGTGAGCCACCACCACCCGGCCGTGCTCAATGGGCAGCACCCGGACTCGCACCACCCCACGCTTGGCCATACCTACATGGACCCCACGCAGTATCCTCTCGCCGAGGAAGTGGATGTACTTTTTAATATCGACGGACAAGGCAACCCCGTCCCGCCGTATTACGGCAACTCCGTGAGAGCCACCGTGCAGAGATACCCCACGGCCCACCACGGTGAGTGTGCCCACCGAGACCCCGGCTCCCACGGGGAGGCCCCGGCCCCGGCCCCGGCCCCGGCCCCGGCCCCGGTCCCGGCCCCGGCGGCTCCGCGCTGCCCCGAGCCCCGCCGGCCGGGCTGCCGTCGGGGAAACTACGTCACGGGTGGATTTTGGGGTTGGCTTATTGGAAATAAATAAAAATCTAGGCTTTCTTTCTTTCTCTCTTTCTCTCTTTCTCTCTCTCTTTCTCTCTTTCTCTCTTTATCTCTCTCTTTCTTTCTTTCTCTCTTTCCTTTCTTTGCCTCTTTGCCTCTTTCCTGTTTTCTTCTTTCCCTCTTTCTTTTCTTTCTCTATTTCTTTCTCTAGATCTTTCTTCCTTTATAGTTCTTTCTTTCTCTTGCTCTCCTCACTTCTCTCTCTCCCCTCTCCTCTCTCCCTTTCCCCCTCTCTCTTGCTCTCCTTCTTTCTCTTTCCTTCCCTTTCATCTTTTGTTTTCTTCCTCTTTCCCTCTCTCTTTTGCTTTACTCCCCCCCCCCCCCCCATCAGGTTGACAGTTAGGGTTTTCATACCGTGTTTAACTTTTGCACGATTAAGCTGCTCTGGAGAAGAAAAGCAAGCTGGAGAGCAGGGGTGTGAAAACGACCCTGCTGTCCTCACACTGCGGCTATTTCATTCGCACTTGGTGAGCTTGTTAGGCTTGGGTCAAAAGTTTTGCACGTCCACCCAGGGCCGCACCACGGCACGTCTTAAAAATAAGAAGGAAAAAAGAAATCCCTTGGTGTAATTAGGTATCAGACCTGCTGTGTTTTCCTGAGGGTCTTGCAGGAAGGTAATGATCCACAACGTGAATTTTGTTCCTGGGTCACAGCTTTTAGAGAAGAGGGGAAATACCTGGGGCCGATGGGGCCCAGGTCGGCGAAGGGATGAGTGCTTCAGTGCCATCTTTTATGAAGACTTGGAGAGATCCAGTATTTATAGCTGGAGTTTACCTGTATGGTTAAAAAATAGGGAAAAGAGAAAAATAAAAAAAGGAGGGAAAAAAGCAGATGCTGATTTGTGAAGGCGGAGAGTGACCTCTGTAGTGGCGAAATCTAGAAAGCCCGAGGTTTGCAGTGGAAATCACCTCAAAATCAAGGAGAAGAAAGTGGGACGAGCGAGTGGAGACAGAGCCGAGCTGGGTTCAGGGGGTGCTCCCAGCCCTCAGCTACTTGTTGAGTGCGAGTCTGCATTAGGCTCCGCTCAGTAACTGCATTGTTCTGCTATTAGTCCCTTTAAAACAATTATTTCTAAGGATCAGCAGCCTTTGTCCTCTCTTTCTTTTCTTTTCATTTCTTTTTTCCAATATATCAGCAGAAAGTGGAAATGCGGTCTCTCTGATCTAGCCTGAATATTATTTACCATGCTACTTCCTGGAGAAGATAATGAATCTTGACCCTTTCTATTCGTATAACCCACCTTCCCTTCCTTTCGAGCAGTTACTTTCAGTATTGTTCACAAATGTCTGGTACGATGAAAACTAGCTTGGAGATTTTCTAGACACACACGAGCTCCCATGCAAACATACGTATCCACGCTGCACCAGCTCTTTAACTATCTGTGGCTCTATAGATCTGTGTTTGCATCTCTCCTTCTGTATATTTAGCAGTCTCTATACACGTATCACGATACCTACAGAAGTTAAGGCTCTCTAGATGTCAATGCGTTTCCAGGGCTTCATTAGCAGGCACAAATTTGCTCTCCTCCAGTTGAATAACTGTGTTTTTCAGCTTATAGCGATGTGTTCAAGCTGCTGTGGATTTGGGTAGATTTGATTCTTTGGAGATATATATATATATTTAGCAAGGGCAGCGATTAATTTAAAATATTAGGTATCATCCGTTAAGAGCGTTTATAACCAAAGAAAACAAGGTTTGACCACGTAAATCTAGTGGGGTTTTCTTTTGCAAAGTCCAGGTCTGTATTTTAAAATACAACCGAAGGGTCTCTTGTCATAAGAAGGGGATGGAGAGTTTCTTTTGAGACAGTTGGTACTCTCTGCGTGTGCCATATCACCACAAAAAAGCTGTCTAAGGTTTATGTGCAGCCTCGTGGAAGAAAAAAAGACTTCGCTAAACTTGCAAAGTTTAGCAGCTCTGTTGGAAAGGTTATTATCACATCTGGGGGCATCTTCTGGGCTTCTTCGTTTGGCCAGAATATTCCCAGGGTTTATAGCCCACGGCTGCATTCGGGAAATTATTTTCCAGCTAAGAAAAAACATGATTTCTGCAGTCGGGGCTTGGCAATTTCACGCAGGATCTTCGCTTCAAAGTCTGCGTGGGATTGTCTGGAAAAGGGGAGAGTGAAGCAGGGCTCGCCAAATTCCGTGTCCCAGGGCTGGCATCCCTGCTGGGGGGGGTCCCGACCGGGAGACCCGGTCCTGACCAGGATCGGGGCTGCCACCTCAGCCTATTGCAGCTTTTAAATTTTCCTTTTTTAAGGGCAGTTGGGGGTTTGCCTCAGATGTAATTTTGCTTGCTCCCCCCCGCATGCTGAGCTCTTTGGGAAGGAGGAAGGGGGGGATACAGCCCGGTACCCCCACGGGGGGCTTGCCAGGGTGGCAAAGGGAGTGTAACCGGCGTTTCGCTGTGCTTTCTCCGCGCAGGGAGCCAGGTGTGCCGGCCCCCGCTGCTGCACGGCTCGCTGCCCTGGCTGGACGGGAGCAAGGCGCTGAGCAGCCACCACAGCGCTTCCCCCTGGAACCTCAGCCCTTTCTCCAAGACTTCCATCCATCACAGCTCACCGGGACCCCTTTCCGTCTACCCACCCGCCTCCTCTTCCACTTTATCGGCCGGCCACTCCAGCCCGCACCTTTTCACCTTCCCACCGACCCCTCCTAAAGATGTGTCCCCGGATCCGTCCATCTCCACCCCCGGCTCCACCGGCTCCACCCGGCAGGACGAGAAGGAATGCATCAAATACCAAGTGTCCCTGGCCGACACCATGAAGCTGGAGTCCTCTCACTCTCGGAGCAGCATGGCCTCTTTAGGAGGAGCCACCTCCTCCGCTCATCACCCCATCACTACCTACCCACCGTATGTCCCAGAATATGGCTCTGGACTTTTTCCCCCCAGTAGCCTCTTAGGAGGATCGCCTACCGGGTTCGGGTGTAAATCGCGACCGAAAGCACGGTCAAGCACAGGTAGGGCTTTTGGCTTCTTCATCCCCGTTGCTCGGGAGAGGAAGCTATGGGGGGAAACGGGGGGCGAAAGGGGAAAGGCTGCGCCCCCCGCTCCTCTCCGCACGCAGAGGGATGCGCACAAGCATCCGTGTGATGAAAGCCCCCGGGGGGGGGGGTGGGGAGGACAGACGGACTTTACCTTCCCCCCAGGTTGCCCTGCTGGGTTTATAACTAAACTCCCCCTTGTCCAACCCGGGCTTGGGGGTACAACCCCAGGCAGGCCGGGCCGGGAGCCCAAACCTTCCCCCCCCGCTGCCGCAGGGCTCCTGCCCCGGGGGCGATCCGGCCCCCTCCGCCACCCCGAGCGCCTACGGTGTGCTCAGCTGCGGCGCCTAAGGAGGAAGCGAAACCGAGGGAACCGCAGCATTAGTGTATCTCTCTGCATTTTAATAATGGTACTAAATCCCGGCCAACTTCCCCCGCCTGCCCTCCGCCTCGCTCTTTCCAGGGCCTCTTCCCATGCGGCGCCCGGAGATGCGGGGAGGGTTTTCCCTGGGGCGGTGTGTGTGTGTGTGTGGGGGGAGTTCGCCCACGCAGCCCCCAGCCCCATCCAGCTCCGTGCCAGGGTCTTTGACCACCCCCAGCCCCATCCAGCTCCGTGCCAGGGTCTTTGACCACCCCTAGCCCCAGCCAGCTCCGTGCCAGGGTCTTTGACCACCCTTAGCCCCATCCAGCTCCATGCCAGGGTCTTTCATCAGCCCCCCCCAGTGCAAGACCCCCAAAGCATGCCCCTGCCCGCACCGCTCGGGGAGGAGCTGGGGGGTCCCAGCGCTGCGCACCCCGCGGAGGGGGGGGGTTGCGCGGCTTCGGCTCCCGACGGCTGAACGCTCCCGGGCTTGGACGTTTGTGTGCACCGAGGGGTAGTGGGTGAGCCAAGGGGGGGCGGTGTGCAGAGGAAAGGGCGATTAGTCAAAACTCTTTTTTTTTCCTTTTTTTTCTTTTCCCCCCCTTTCTATTTTTTTTTTTTTTTCTCCGAGGAGGCTGCTGCAGGGTTGCCTGGCATGAATGAGATCAGTTTTCAGGGTTTTTCCAGGGTGACATTTACTCTGTCTGTCTGAGCAGGGACTGTCTCTATTTAGCTGATATGTTTGAGCTAATCCAATTATTTTCAGACTGCTGCACGCGACAGTTGCATTGTTTATCCAGCGCCAGGAACTTTAATAGAGTCCGGATGCGGTTTGAGTGACAAAAAAACCCAGACCTGTATGTTTTGTACATGAAAGCAGGAGAGAGAGAGAGATGGAGTGAAACAAAAGAGAGGGACAGAGACTCAAACAGCCCCGGAGCGGCTGCCCCGTTTAACCAGAGGGGAACAAAACGACCTGGGTATTAACGGGACCAGCTCCCCGCCTGGCCCCGGTACGGACCGGGCGCTGTGTCGGGGTAGGGACCGGTTTATCCTCGCCCCCGGTGCAAGGCTGGGCTGGGCTGGGCTCCCCCGGCCGTCCCGGCGCCCGCCGAGGCGCAGCTCCCGCCGGGGCACCGGCTGCGCGGTATTTTCAAACCGTCTTGCCCACCCCCACCCCCCCCGCCCCGCCTCTTGTTTTCCTTTTGCCACTTTCTGTTACTTTACCTTCTAGAGAGACCTCTGCGGTTCGTGATAAACCAACCCCAGGAGCAACACCTATTTTTTTTCTTTCTTTTTCTTTCTTTTTTTTCTTTTTTTTTTTAAAGTTGATTTTAGCAAGCTGGGAAGCTCGCAGACAAAGTGCTGGAGGAAAAGGAGGGAGGGGGTGTTTTTGCAGGATGAAAGAGGGAGAAACGGCTGCAAATGTCTTTTATTTTTTTTGTTGGGGGGGTGAGACGAGAGGGGTTTAGTGCAAAGGCTCTGGAAAAACGGTTGCCGTTTGTGGTTAGGGTGCGGATGCTTCTTGCTCGAACGCAGCGCGGGCTGGGGCAGCGGGGAGCCGGCTCTCTGCTGAGTTAGCTCTGCTCTGGCCGGCTGAGGTCTTCTGCTGCTCTCAGGTGGGCTGGGAGTGCCATTAGGTGCAAGAAAAAAACCCCCAACAAAGCAAACACCCAAGAAAAAACCAGTCAACCCTCTGAAAGTAGCTGAGAGGCATGCCTGCACCCCCCCTCAATTCCCTCCTTCAAGCTGGGAGCCAGTGGGCTGCGGGAAACCCCCCCCAATAGCTAGGGGAGAGGATAGAGAGGTGCCAAAAAGGAAGAGAAGAAGGAGGGAAAGACCTTAATCAGGGCTCAGGCAGGCTTGGGCTCTTTGGGATCCCAAATATCAGGGATCCCAGGCTGCAGATGCAGTAGGGAAGCCAGAGGGGTTTCCGCAAGTTGGGTAGTGGAAGCTTAATTGCAAAGTAATCAATAACGGATATTGGCAGAGTGGTGGTGTATTGGCTGGGGCCGGGGAGGTGTTTTGGTTGTTGATCTGTGATGATTTTGGGGGTCCTTGATGTGGTTTGACCTGACGCTAAAGGAAGGCCCCCCCCCCCCCCAGGCTCATGCACCCCCCTGGGAGCTGGGGCAGTGCTCAAGGAGTGACCCTGGGGTCCTCATACACATCAGAAAGGGGGGCATGGACTTAGATTTGGCATCCATTCGTCTCGGGGGGGTTGGAGGCTCCTGCAAAGCCTGCCAAGGTTCGTCTGGTCCATATGGCAACATGAGGGCTGTAGGAACCCTTAGTCCAGAGGTGAGGGGGAATTGCCAGTTCCCCCCCCCCCACAAAGAGGGACCCACGGGAGGGGTGAGAGCTTCTCCAGGGAGCCCCTCGAGCCACCATGGGGTTCGGGTTGTCATTGTCACCATCCCTCTTTCCTGCTGCTGGGACACAGGCCTGATTCTGCCTTTGGGGTGGTGCTGGGGAGGGGAACAGGATCAGGCCCCGCCAGACTCCCCAGCCTGTGCCAGGAATGTCACTCAGCCATGGCCTTGGACCCTTGCTTGGACATCCTGAGCTTGGAGAGGACTGGCAGGGTCTGGCATTGCTGCGCGTCTCTTGGGGGGTTGTTTTTTTTTTTTTTTTTGAGGGGGGCCTTTCCCCAGCCCCTTTTACCTCCGCTTTCCCTAAGTGAACTATGTGCTCTCTTGTTTCCAGAAGGCAGGGAGTGTGTAAACTGTGGGGCTACCTCAACCCCTCTGTGGAGAAGAGACGGCACCGGGCACTATTTGTGTAACGCCTGTGGACTCTATCACAAAATGAACGGGCAGAACCGGCCCCTGATCAAACCCAAGAGAAGGCTGGTGAGTCTCCTTCTTTTTTACTTTTTTCTTTTCCTTCTTCTGCAACTTTTGCTTCTTGTCTGCAGCTCGGGATGGACAGGGAAGCGCAGCCAGCTCCGAAATCTGGTCCCGTTGCGTCAGAGGGCTGGGAAGGGGGGATGCTTGGAGAGATGCTCCCAGGCGCTGTGGGCCTCAGTTGTCTGGTCCTCTTGCAAACTGCAAAACAGGTTAAAAAATCAAAATCCAGGGCTCCTTGCAAACCAGAAGTGAGTTTTCTCCCAGGTCGCAATGGGGCGGATGCCTCTGCGCAGCGCTTCTGGAGGGCGATCCAAGGACGGTGGCTCTTTCCAGGGGCTAAGGGCAGAGTAATCATTTCCTAGTGACCAAAGAGATTATCAGGAGAACAGGATTTCTCCTGGGCTCTCCACACTGCTGTCCTCTCCTTCCCAAGTGTGTCTTCATCCCCCTTGGCTGGTGTGGTCGTGGAGGGGGGACCCAAGCTGGGTACCGGTCACTGTAGCTGGTGCCACTGGGGCACCGGTTGGACCTTGGTCCCGGTGCCACTTGAACCTGGTGTGGTCATTTGTACCTGAGCCATGTGGGTCTCAAATTGTGTCATTTCCCTCTGAGCTGGTGTGAGCGAGGACACAAGGTAGGGGATGGCAAAGCCCGGTGAGCGTGCAAAGCGGAGCGTGTGCCCGGAGAAGTTGGAGGAAGACAAAATGCGCGGGTAAATATTTGAAATAATAGTTGCAAGCCTCGCGACTGTACTATGTACAGGCAATACGTTACAGCATCCCCAGCGATCTATTTATGAATTTCCCTGGAAGCCACAAAAAGATCTGGAAGCTGTGGGCATGGCTAATAAATGCGTTGAAGTATATTTGGCAAATAATCAGGCGAACCACAAGGGGAAAAAACATATCAAGTGGGGGAAAAAAATATGTTCCCTGCTTGGGAAGTTATTGAATATTTCGAATCGAGGCATGTTTGGTTTCGTTAGGATTAAAGATGTGGACGGGCTCCTGGGAGCTGCTCAAAATGCGGAAGAAAAGTGGCTCTCACCTCTCCGCGGAGTTTCTGAGCTGATGGATGGATCTGGCCGGTTGCGTGAGGCTTGTGCCCGGCATGGCCGGATCCTGCGGGCAGGCAGGGGGTGGTTCATTGGCCTCGTGTTCCCTGTGAAGGTGCGTACGGCCTCGGTCCGGCAACTCTTAGGCACAGATTCGGCTTCCTCACCTATGAGATGCCTGCAAAATTCCCACAGGCGCTGGGAAGCGTTTGCAGGATATGACCCCAGGAGGGGTTACGCCGTGAGAGGCAGCGGCGTCGGCTCTGTCTGGCCGTGTGGGTTTTGGGGAAGAGATGCAGGTTTGCTCCCCTACCCCCAAACTTCCCGCGGGCGAAACCTCTCTGTGATTTCCTCTGGGCTTTTTCCGTCTAGGAAAATGTTGGTCTCCCTCTTCTTTCATAGCCTTGTTAGAAAAAAGGAAAAGCTTTCTAGGGAGGGAAGTGCGGGCTGGGATTTTAAATTTTTTTGGGCAGCTGTCTTGTTCTCTTCTCCTCCTCCCCCCGGCCCTTCTGTCTTAAACACACACACCTCGTTTTCTTTTTTATTTTTTTTTTCCCTCGTTCTCTCTTTATGCGTAAAGTTAACTTCCTAGGAAAAAGCTGCCGGATATCTGAGCCCTGGAGATAACTCCTAAACAACAGTTCTGTTTCCCCAGCCCAAACACACAGGAGCTTGAGCGTATCCAAACAAGCGGAGGGGGAGGCAGAATAGGAAAGCGGCTGGAAAGGGAGGGAGAGCTTTCAAAAAGTGTCTGATGGAACCACGAAAGAATGTCCCGAGTCACCCTCAGCCCGGCACATGTAAAATGAACTATATAAATAAATACATTGTAAAAGGTCATTCTTGGGGGGAAAAAAAAAAAAGAGAAAGAAAGAAAAAATGTAAAGAGAGACCTTGTCTTGCATAATCACTCCAATCGTGGGCATTTTAGTTAAAGTTTAAGTTACAAAAAAGTTCTCATTCTTTGGCTACGGTCTATGCTAAATGGGAACTTTTGATTTTTCTATATATTTTTTTTCTCCAGCACTGCCTGGGAAAAAAAA
This sequence comes from Mycteria americana, assembly GCF_035582795.1. Lineage (NCBI taxonomy): Eukaryota > Metazoa > Chordata > Aves > Ciconiiformes > Ciconiidae > Mycteria > Mycteria americana. The sequence goes on from NC_134365.1 coordinate 5,350,700, forward strand.
CGAGAAGCATTTCTAATGCTGTTTGCTTCTATATGTATTTCCCTTGCTAACCTCCAAAAAAAAAAAAAAAAAAATCGGAAGGCACCAAAGCTGGGCCCGTGTTTGCATTTTGCGTGCGTGGATGTAGATGCGTGTGTGTGCCCGTGGCTTGACTTGATCTTTCCTGACTCGTGAAGGCGAGCGGGCTGGGGAAGGCGGCGTGTGGATGGAGGCTCAGGGTGGGGATCCAGCGTGTGTTCCTCTCCCTCTGCCACAAGTTTCCTGTGAGACCTTGGGCTGGTTTTGTAGGCTCTGATCCCAGGCGCGCTGAAACTAATGAAAGGACTCCGATGGGTTGGAAAGAGAAGGCAAATAAATCCTTAGATGCTGAGAACCCAGCTCAGGCCTTATTAAATTCAATGGGTGTCTCTGTAAGGGCTTCCTTTAGGGGAGATGGATGGAGCCTTGCCGGTCGAGGGGGCTCAGACAGGTCTGCTTTGGGGGGAAGGAGGAAAATCTGGAAATGTTGGCCGGGGCATCGGGAACGGGCAGGTGGTACCACACCACTGCTCTGCTTAAAAGCTCTACAGCCCTCCTGGAGACTGTTCCTGTCCCTGTCGAAGCCAGTGGCAGCCCCGTCACTTATGTTGCTGAGATAAAACCTTCCTCTGGCTTTTCTTCCTTTCCCTGCCCGTGTGGATGCAGAGCTCTCTGTTTCCGTGTCCAGCCATGCTGGTTTTGGAAGGATTATAGCCAATTTCTCAGAAGGCCCATGCGCGTGCAGTCTTTTTTTAGGGAGCTGATGCTTGCAGCTTTCTGGGTACCCCATGTAAATCCAGACACTGAAAATGCCTCTTAATTAAGCATCTTTATCAGTGCTTGGTTCCTCCTGCACGGTCCTCAATTCCACCTTCTCGTCACTGCCAGCGCTTCTGAAGTTGTGCCCTCGCTCACATGCAACTGGGCCATGGGGTCTGGTCCTACAGATGCTATGGGGCACCCTGTTATTCATCCCATTACTTACATGGTCAGGCTCAGATTGTGACTAGCGTCAGTGGATGCCATTTCTGGGAGCTTTTACAATAGCGTTATTATTCATTGTTTCCTGCCTGCTGCTGGTGTCTCCGGTATAAGTTGGTACAGCATGAAAGGTACAGTCTGGGACCGAAAGAGCACAGAGTTTAAAATATTCAGCTCACGACGCTGAATTTTTGTAGGGGAAACACGGCAGATGGAAAAGGTTTTAGAGGAGATAGTGGACATTGTGATTTATTCGTTTATTTAATGTCAGAGTTAGTTTGAAGGTAGCAATGTGGTGACCAGGCATGTCTTTTAAACGCACTTACCGTAAGAGAAATTACAGCGAACGCCGTGTAGAAACCCCAAATATCTTCAAAGGGGATGTTTCCCCTGTGCGGGCTGAGTCAAATATCACTGGTTTTTAGAAATTTCCTTAGGCTTGATTTTTGGGTCTGATAAGGGCAAAGCTGCCACCGAGAGACTCAATCCAGCCCTGAGCCCCCCGTGCTGGCTGGTGGGAGCTGGGGGGGGCAGAGACTTGAGGCTCGGCCCCTGGGTCTCCGCGAGAGCCCGGCTCTGCAAGCTGTTGTGTCCATGCTGCGTTTGAAGCGTGCGTATTAACCCGTTGATTTTGATGGGAACTAAATCTGGGGCCGTGGCACGGTCCAGAGGAGGACAGGGCCGAGGCGTGTATGCGCACATCTGTTGGGGGCTCTGCCGTTCGTGGTGGGATGCTTCAGCTTTTCCTGCCGGCTGTGGGATTTTTGTAACCAAAGACTCGTGTGCCGTTCCCACCTCCTGCTTGTCACCGGCATGGAGAAGTCAGCTAGAGGCCTCATCGGGCTTGAGATCGGCTCGTTTCAGTGTGGTTTATGGTCAAGCAAAATGGAACTGTCCCCACGGACAGCTGGTGAGAGCCCCTTGCCGTCAGATCAGGCTCTCTGTGATGCTTCCTAATGCTCATGGGCATCGTATTATTTATATTTTAGGCAGTCCTTTTCGTCTAATTAAAAAAAAAAATCCTCTCTATCTAAAACAAAACCAACTCGTCCTCTCTCCACCTACGCCGCATTCAATTATGATTAAAATTGCAACATGACCTAACAAGAGTTGGTATTAACGCTAGCGCCGTGCCAGTGTCCATGTTTGCATTTTGGGTTTGTTGTACGGTATCCAAAGATGCGGTATTTTTTTTTTTTTTTTTTTAAATGTTGGATGTGCTACAGTGTGCGGCTGTGTGGGGTGAGGGGTAAATTTGAAACAGTAAGAGCACAAAAGAGAGCATTAAAGGCTCAGTTCTGCAAGGTGCCAAGCATTGCTATGATCTGGCAAATCGCTTAAGCACATGTTTTAACTTTAAGCACATGAGCAGTCCCATTGAAAGCAATGCATCGGGATGAAATCAGAGCTCTGGGGCTGTGTCATATTGATGAAGAAGAGATAGGACGGGGATCTAAAGGTCTTTTTTTAGGAGCTGTAGGCACTTGCACACAGGCAAACATGCATACGCATTCACATAGGAGTCTGCAAACTCCTTTTCCTCCTTCAGTGGCGGAAGGACAATTTGTTTGCTAAACTTGCAGTTTTTAAATGGTAAGCACAAATGCATGCATGTGAAAGAGGAGCGACTTTGCTGAATTAGGCTTTGCTAAATCATTATCACAGCCAACAAAAAAGCTTCTTTATACACCTTGACACGTAGACTTTTTTTCTTGTCCCTCCCCCTTTATGAAATGGTAAATTCTTCTTTCCGGCTCATTACCAATCCTTAAATAAACATGAAGGTTTAGGCTGCAAAAGGGTGTAATTAAAAAGTTGGGATTCTCGCTCTTTGCCACAGTGTTATTTCCGATCTGGAGCCTGTATCCTTTGAAGCCGAGCTGAATTTACAGGACCGGGCTGTGCTTGCGGTCGGACCCGGCGAACAGCTGCCCACCAAGCTCAGTGCGGGTCTCACCCGGCGCTCGCTGGAGCCGGCGTGACTCATGCCGTTGACTCCGGCAATTGTTGGTTCAGGCCCTGACTGCAGAATTAGACCCCTGGGGGGTCTGAGAGAATTAAGATGGAAAGACATGCTGGCATTTAAATAATATTTTCCCCTCTGGAATGGGTTGTGCCAGCGCCGCTAATTTTGATGAGTTCTATCAGAGGTTTAGCACTCACTTTTAGGATGCCCCTTGGCACCTGATTCAGTTCATATATAATTTGGGATTAAAGTACCTCGGGGATTTTTTTCAGAATTACTATTTGTTCTCACAAGCCAGTTTCTGGAGGCCTCTGCCGATGTGCGTCAGTCTTGCAGGGTTGATGTTTTCTTTCTCGGCAATTTTGCTGATTGCATCTTTTTTTTTTTTTTTTTTTTTTTAACATGGGTGCTTTTCTCTCCTTCTCATCCCCTGTCTCTCCCCCTCCTTTCCGCAGTCTGCAGCCAGGAGGGCGGGCACATCCTGCGCGAACTGTCAGACCACCACTACCACCCTGTGGAGGAGAAATGCCAACGGCGATCCCGTCTGTAACGCCTGCGGGCTCTACTATAAGCTGCACAATGTAAGTGTGACTGTAACGCTCAAAAACGGGGCCTCGGTTTTGGTGCTCGATGGTCCAAACTGTTCCTTGACTTAAGGATTTCCAGTCTTGGGCGGTGCTGAGACCTCCTTTATCCCTTTGGGGACCTTGGGGGTTGGAGCGATGAGTTGGCATCCCCTCAAACGTAGCTGGTCTGACTTGGGGAGGTATACGACAGGTCTGTTCATGGGTAATGTTAGACCTTTCCCATGCCTGAGCCAAGAAAGGAAGAGTGGATCAACACAGAGAGACGTTATCCACTGCCGATCGGGCTCAGCACGTTGGAAAAGACAACACTCCATCCTGCAAGCTGATACCCCTTCTATGTGTAGCTTGGTTCCTCCAGCAAATACAAACTCTGGAAAAAAAAGCAAAATGTGCCAGCAACTGTTTAGGTCTTTCTTGGGTTTGTGGCTGCCTTTGTCCCATTCCTCCACCAGTCTCCAAAGATGATTTATTTAGGTCTTGTGTTTGCCGGGGTTGACGCAAGCGATTCCTAAACCAAAAAGGACTTGATTTAGTTAGCGGGTTGCAGAGTCTGCTCAACCTGTGATGTGAATTTTAAAGCATCTGTCATGGAAGGAAAGGAAAAATGAAATGAAATGGCTGGCAGATTTAATCTAATATCTCCATGCAAAGCCAGCTTGCAGGAACCAGGGATATGTGCCCCAGGGAGAGAGCTAAAGGGATCTGAAAAGTCTTCTACTGAGTAATACGGCTAATAAAGGAGTCTTAAGGCTACTCCTGTTACTCTCATTCCACATGTGGCATTAGAATAATTATTATGTCAGAAGAAGGAAAAGAATTTCAATTTCTCTGCTTTGATATCACTTCTTTTTTTTTTTTCCGCGAGTGGTCATTTGCTTTATGCTTGACTTAGAAATCTCGGGCTATGTTTTGCCCTCATGTTCACCCACGCAAACACATCAAAGACAGATTGGGTTTCATGGGGCACCCAACCCTTGTGGTGTCTCAGTCCCTTCCATTTGTTATTTCAAGCTCTTTGGTTTCTCGGGATGAGTAAACAAGTTTGGATTCAATAGGAAAAAAAACTCAACCAGGGTTATTTTTCACCTGTTCTGTGAGAGGCATCTCTCTTGGAAAAAAGGAAAATGTGTTTACCCTTTAGTGGGCAGGCGTCTCAGTACGTTTTGGGTCCTATGTAGCAAGCAAAGCTTGTCATCAAACTCTCAGTGTGATCACTGCAAACAAAGGGGTTGGACCCAGAGTGAAAGCTCTCAGAATATCACAAGAAAATATTCTCTGTTTTCTATTTCCATGGCAAGAAGAGAGCAAGCTCAGCCAGCTTCACTGGAGGAGTCTATGCTTGTGCTGTGTTTTCATTTTGGCCTTGTAGCCACCAGTGGTAGGACTTAAATCACATAGCTTGGGAGACTTATAGGGAGACCTATACCTGAGCTGCTCCCCTTGTACCCCAGCAAAGCCCTTTGAAGAAAATAGGGTCTTCTCAGCTGCCATTCATTGGACCTGATGTTTGGAGATGCCTGTGTTTGGATGAGATGACTTGTACCCTTGAAGACGGTGTAGTTTCTCCTCATGACTACAAAGGTGGCGGGATGATGAGTTCAGATGTGTCTACCTGCATTGTAGACACCTGACTGCAAGAATCCCCCCTAAGGTGTCTAGAATGGTGTCTGAGTGCTGAGGTTCTCCAGAAATGTGCCTGCAAGAGCACATCCTTTTCTTTTTCACACTAACGATGTGAACTTAGTTGGCCTGAATTGACCCCTAGATCCACTGTTTAGGGAAACTCCGATCCAGCTGTGAAATTTGTGACATGGGGCAGGCCTTGAGCACATTGGAACCATTTTCACATTCATTAAAAACACCGACAGCTGCTTAAAAGCTCAGCACAGCTACTTACCGAAGTCAAGTAATATCTTGCCTTATGAGCAACTCCATTAATGGAACCTGCTTAAATGAAACCCCTAGAGGACTGAGATACTGTGTGCAGCAATATAACTAGGCAAGGATAATAAATCTGGCTATGAGTGTGTAGATCCTTTTTTTTTTTTTTTCCACTTTTTTAAGATGATGCTTAGTTATGACAGTGGTGAGAAACAGGCAACATCGCAGCAGATAGCCCTTGAACATACCACCCTCAGCTTTAAAGGTCCACGATGGCAGAGGATTGGAGCGTTATTCTGCAGCCCAACTGGCTTTAGAGGCTGTGACTGTGAAGGCCACGTTGTGCTTCAGAAGCCAAATACGAGTGAGTTTTTTGTGACCAGCGGTAAGGCTGTGGTGGCTTCACGGAGATGGCTTCTCTTTTTGGCTGCTGGGAGGCAGGACCTAGGGAGCTGTGCTAACAGCCTGGTGAATGGCACCAGCATCATCCTTTAATCAACTCAAGGCAGGGAGGAAGTTTGGTGGTTGCACATGGCCGAGGTTCCTTGGCTGGTGCAAACTGGTCTCGTCTGTTAAAGTGCAAGACCTGTTTGTGTAGGCTGTGGTCCTGCTCCCATTGTGTATCTTATCTGCATCGGTTCTCCATCAGGAGAGGTGTCAGAAATAGAGAGGCTCATTGTAGCATGTCTCTCCCAAGCAGCTGGTGTGTCTGCACAGATGTTGTGCCAATGCCAGAGGAAGGCCTTTGGCCGCTCCGACGATGCCTTCACCCTGTTTCAGGCTTGACTGTAGGAAATTCCTGGCTGCTTTTTTATCCCCCCCCCCCCCCCCCATTTTGTCTTTCCTTTGGGTTTAATGAATTTTTCTTGGGCCTTCAGATTATTAGGTTATTTTAATGGATTGATCTGAAGAAGAAACTTACCCAGTTTTTAAGTCCACACTCGGAAAGATTGCAGTGAAAAGGCTATTTTTTTCACGGTGCTGTTTTTTCATGGGGCTATATCAGTTTGTTTTACTGTTGATTCCCACAGCTTAAGCAAACCCATTTGTCAGTAGGACATAAGCAATAATCATAATAGTCTTGGGGTGCATTTAGTGAAGCTGCTGGCATTTCTCCCACTGACTTCAACAAGAGCCGTCTCCATTAACACCAGTATTAACAATGACTAATATTTCACATTGATACGGTGCCTTTCATCCTGTGGCATCCCAGAGTGCTTTCTAAGATACAGCCAGCCTGGAAGATTAACCCAACATTGTAATGACTATGTCTGAAGGATAAATCCGCTTCAGTGACAGGACCTTATTGAGGTCAATGGCAAAATCCCATTGTCTTCAGTCAGAGCAAGATCAGACCTATAACGTTTAAGACTATCCCCTGGATTTGATCTGTTGAATGTGAGGTTCTTGTCCTTGTTATTTTAGTCCTTCTTAGAAGTGGGATGAGCCCTCACTCACTTCAGGGGTGAGTGGGAGTGTACCTTGCTGGAGCTGCACAGCAGACTGGCCTGTGCCCATAGAAATGAGTGAGTTGCCATTGTTTTTGGTAAAAGTCCTCAGAAAAGGCCTCTATTTCACAATATCCTAAAGCAGGGCTATGCGTCCCAAGAGCAGAGCAGTCAGTATTTTGCATATGATAAAACAAAGAGCATAATTCCTGCCCATAATTAATTGGCTCCATATGAAATTAATGAATTTCATATACATGCATTGGGCTGGTTTAATTTTAATTTAGCATGTGTTTGTCATTTTTATGACAATGAATTTTCATGGAGAAGGTCTTCCCTCCGGGTTTCTCACTTCTGTACCCTAGAAACAGAGATGGGTCCATGGCTTTGATGTTTTGGGGATCGCTTCAACTCTTCTGTGACTGGCCTTTGAAATCACTGGAAAAATTTTCCAGTTTGCTGTTGCGATTCTGCTGGTCTCATTCTTCCCGACATTGATGCGAGCCCTTATCTGTTTGGCACTTGGGTCAGGTCCCTGCTAGGAAGGTGAGACCACGTACACCGGGATGATGTGTCCAGCTAACAGCTTGGATGGCATCTCTGACCCCAGTTGCAGGGCTGGCCATGGCTTTGTCACCATCCTGAGCAAAACTGGTATTCCCATCCTTAAGTTTCACATCAAATAATGGCCTGGGCTAATCTGCTCTTAGCGACTGAGTGAAACCTGAGAGACGTAGCTTTGAGGAAGCGGTCATTGTCCTGCAGGACATGACACCAAGCTACACAGGGTCAGGACCCTATGCTTGCTCTAAGAGCCAGCACAGCCCCAGTCCCAGCACCAGGCTGATGTCGCTCTGCCACCACCAGCTCCTGAGCTTGCACCTTTGCTTCTTCACCTGGAAGTCAATCCTGGCTGCCCCTGAGCCTTTGTGTCACAATGCAAATCCTCATTAGGAGCTGGGGAGCCTGGGGCTCATGTGTGCCTCCCCAAATCTCAGCTGGATTCATCAGGGATCGAGACTTCCAGGTCTCCTCTAGCATTGCTGCCTGGTGGGGCTCGCCTGGGGCTTCCTCCTGGCTTTGAACCTGGACAACACGACTCTGCTGGCTGACTTAAAACAGGTCAGGCAAAGATTTCCCATCCCAGCCATCCAGCTGGAGCAAAGGGCCTTCCTTGTGTGTGTATCCCCGTTCCCTCGGCGAAGACAGGAAGCCAGGGAGATGGGTGATGTTGTATTTAAAGCCCATGACATTTGAGGGGTTTGCTTGTTGCTGCCTCAGGGCTGCTGCTGGGCTGTGCATGGGCAGCTTTCTCCCTCCTACCTTTAGCAAGCAGGGCTGCTCCCTCCGGCTCTCTTTATCCAGAGGTAGAGGAATCAGCCTTTTATTCGCCCATTTTTAGGATGAGGTGAAGTTTCCCATTACCGCTGCTATGAAGAGCATGGGGTCACTAATTCAGACTGGGATGATGAACTTTGGGATGCTTAAACTGGAGCAGATGAGCCTGGTCCTCCTCTCCCCGTGCCTCCATCCCCACGTGTAACAGGGAGCTATTGTATCCCTGCCTCCCAGGGGAGAGAAATCCATGAATGATTCCCATGCTGCGGGGAAAGGCATCAAGCACTGGCTGATGAGCAAGAAGTGAAACTTTGCTGTGATCTGGAAGAGGGGACTGCTTTGTCCTTTGCACTGATTTAAGACCTTATGGATGAAGATCTGCTCAGGACCCTTGCAGAAAACTCTTTTCATTGTCCTTCACCGGGGTTGAGACAGTAGTTCCCAGTGGATAGCAGATCCATTTTTTCCCCCTTTTCTCCCTTTTGCAGAATTTCTATCAGCACTGCTGTGTGCTCACATTTATTATGACCAGTGGTGTCCAGCCCTGGGGCGGGGGGGGGGGGGGGGTCTGGGCTCTTCTGCCTCTGCTGTGGGTAAAATTCTGCAGAGGAGCCAGTGCAAAACCTGTATAACTCCCCAGGTAGACTCCCAAGTCCAGATTTTTAAGGATGTTTATGGATATTGGATACATAAATCCCCTCCCAAGTGTGGTCTTCAGGGCTTTCACGATGCCTGTGCTAATGCACGTTGTGATGCTGGCTTTCTATGCAGCAACAGGCGTTTCTTACAGGAGGTCCAACAGACCTTTTCCTACCATTTCCCAACCCTGACGGGTGTATGGTTGGTCATTGCAGCTGCTTACATCCATGCAGAAGAATATAATGCTTAGGTTTCCTATAGATATGTCTGCATGCAAGTAGAAAATGCTCTGCCGGGCAGCACAGATACCTGTTTCAACACCCCCAAAAAAACCTGGAAGGCTTTAGAAATAAAATTGACCTGCTAAAGTAAACCTGAAAGGATGGTCAGAGCAAAATCTTTTGAAAGAATTAAAATAAGACAAATACCTGCCACTTTTGTGGAGTTTGCCCAGCTCCCTAATGCCGCTGTGAAAGTTTGCGACCACTCGTAGCACTGAAATCCCAGCAGCTCCTGCTGCTAATGGGTTTAGATCAGTCAGGAAGCCTCAGGGTGAGATGGTGTCTGCAGGGAATATTTCAAGGTGATAATGATTGGTTTCGTTCCTAAACACGGTGCAATTACCTAATGTGCAGATAGCTGACATTTTTCAGCCGCTGCGAGTTATTTGGGTATGTTTTGCTCCCGTGAGGCTCTGCCGGCAATTTTCTGTCGTCTTGTCTTCAGAAATTTCAACCGAACTTGGGATTTCCTGGTGGGATCTGAATTTTGGGATGGGGGGGAGAGGTTGTGTAGCCGTGGCACCCGGGGTGTACAAGGGGAGGAGGGGGGCTGCCGGCTGTTCAGCCGGTCCTGGGCACATCCCCAGGACTGCCCGGGCATGCGGTACATGAATCCCACGGTGATTGGGGGAGAAGGGATGGAAGCACAAAAAAAATAATTGATTTTTGTTTAGATTAACAGACCCCTGACTATGAAGAAAGAAGGAATTCAGACCAGAAACCGAAAAATGTCTAGCAAATCCAAAAAGTGCAAAAAGGTCCATGACAACCTTGAAGACTTTCCCAAGAGCAGCTCCTTTAACCCCGCCGCCCTCTCCAGACACATGTCCTCCATCAGCCACATTTCACCTTTCAGTCACTCCAGCCACATGCTGACTACACCAACACCGATGCATCCTCCATCCAGCCTCTCCTTCGGACCTCACCATCCTTCCAGTATGGTCACTGCCATGGGTTAGCAAGAGACTCCCCTGCTGAATGCTTACGGTCTCAAAATGAGATTTACTTTATATACTTGCATTTTTGCAGGCGTGTGGTTATGGGTCTGACGTCCCGAATCAAATGGGAGGGGGAAAAAAAGAATTTAAAAAAAAAACAAAAAAAAAGTTATTTGAAGGCGTAAGAGAGAAAAAAATAAAAAAACCCAGAAAAAAACTACAAAAAGCACAAAAAAGGAAAAAAAAAGAAAAAAAAGAGAAAAAAGTAAAAAAAAAAAGTTTTAAAAAAGTGATGTTTGCCACTTTTTAAAGGAACTCACTATGGCGTCTATGTATTCTTACCCACTGAATCTGGATACCATTTGTGAATAAGCCATTCAGAACTTGCATTCCCTATTGGACAGGATCTCTAGTGCTGTGAAAAAAATAATAAAATAAAATAAAAAACGCTGAACATTGCATATAACTTATATTGTAAGAAATACTGTACATTTGAGGAAGACTTTATTGCATCTGGGGAGCTGTAAAGAAAAAGGCATGAAGGACTCCAAGAGATTTTTTTTTTAAAGGAAAAGAAAAAAAAAAAGAGGACGGGAGGACAATTTAAAAACCAGAAAAACAAACAATGCAGACCAAGAGGAAACGCGGTCTTACGAACAAATGGACCAACTGCCAGTCATGTCTTCTCCTTTTATTTTATTTTTAATTTGGTTTTTTTGGTTGGTTTTTTTTTTCGGTTTCTTTTTCATTTCCGGGGAGAGGGAGGGGGCTGGCTAGAACGGTTTTGATGATGCATTAACTAACTAACTAACTAAATAAATAACTAACTAAATAAAACCTGTAGGGAGATCATTCATTTCAGGCCACGGGCCTTTTACATAGGAAGTACCAATGGTGTCAGGCAATCAGTGTTAACATGCGGACATTGCCAACAAGGGGTTTTCAGATAGCCATTCTCCAGGTCTATACGCATTGTGAACAAGTTCCTGTAATTGTTGTTTGTATGTATAATTCAACGCACCAAAATAAGAAAGATGTAGATTTATTTCATCCTATTATACAGACTGAATGGTTGTACAAATTTATTTACTGCTAGTGATAAGACCTGCTTTTTTTGTTTTGTTTTCATATTTTTTCCTCCTTTTTTTTTTTTTTTTTTGAGAATAAACTAGATTAAATTCTGTTGACTTAAAAGTGTTTTGTGCTTGGGGGTGGGAAAGGAAATATGTTTCTTTATTAATTTTTTTTTAAATTTATTTTGATGGTATTTATTACGCAGTTACCACGGGTACGGGAATGTGTGTCTCTGCGCTCATGCTGACAGCCAACACAGTGTTTGCGGTGGCTTGGTAAAAAAAACAAAACACAGAACAAAGGAAAAAAAAAACCCTTAAAAATAAATGGACTGCATGTTAGTGTAACCCCACTGTCCGGTGTGTGCTCCCTGTCCCTCGAATCACAGCCCAGCCACTGCCCCCGCCTGCTGTCGGGCTCCCACGGGGCATGGGTCCCTTTTGGTCTCAGTCAACCATGGCCACCACGGTGGCAAAAACCTGTGTTGATGACAATTTGGGACTGAGATAAGTGCAAAGGTATGGCAGGGTCCTTATGGTCCCAGCTACTTTTTGGACAGTACTAGGGAAGACCCTGAGACTTTGGACAGGAGCTGGAAAAGTACTTTCTGCTCTGCCCCGTCGGGTATTCAGTGGTATAATTCGATCGTCTAAAGTTGAGATCTTGATGTGAAATCCAGATGGACCAGACCCTGTCCCTGTGCTTGGAGGAATGGGCAGAACCTGTTACAAAAGGCTGGGTTTGATGGTAGACAGAGGACAATTCCCCAAAATTCAAAGGCAATCAGCCAGCCCCTTCCTTCAAGAGTTTTCTTTGAAATAATGCTGTTTGTATTAATATCATTGTTGTTAATAGCCAAGTTTGGCTTTTATAATTTGATTTCTGATGGTTTAATCTTTAGGAATTGGTCCTCCTTTTAGTCTTCAGTATATACTCTTCCAGCTTCTTTATACCATCATAAGGGTTGGACATTTACTTTCCAAATGAAGGGTTAAACTTCTTATCACCCCAGTCCATTTGCCAGAGATTTAAGCATGGTGTGATAAAACAGCAGTTGCCAAGGCTGTGAGAAAATGCTTAAAAAACCCCAAACAAAAAACCAACCCCCAAATGTAAAAACCGCAAGAGATGTGACCTGCAAATGAATTATTATTTTTGGTTTTAATGTGGAATGAAATAACTGAGTTCTTTCACCCAGAAATATGTGTACTTCTGCCTTTCAGTGCCAAGTGGATGGAAAAATACCACCGTATCTGTCAGAGGCTATTTTGAACCCACTTTCTCTTGGGTGATAACTGGAGAGGGTAATGGTGGCATGGTCTAATCTTCTTCTGCATGATGGCTCACATGAGTAAGGATGTTTCATGTAAGAAAGAACCTTTGAAACTTTCGGGATGATTATACAGAGGTCAAACAGTCATTTGATTTGGGAATGGGGGAGGAGGGGAAGAGGATTGACCTTTATTTGGGCTTTTCTTCCCTGTTTCAAAATGAACCTAGTTAAACTATGTCTACCATAAAGGCGGATTTAGCAGATGTAAGCGGAACAGGCAGTAATCGTTTTGAAATGTTGTATATTCTTTCCTTTTTACTCTGTTGACAAAAATGTGTAAAAAAAGTCAGAACAAATGGCACACATTTAAAATCTTATGTTAATCACCTTTTTGCTTTCTCAATGAATATTCTAAGCATAAAGACTAAATGTCGAAATAAAACAGAGTGAAGAATTACTGAGATGCAAATGGAGATCTTGTTGGCTCCTAATTAATCAGCTGCGAACTATAAAGCTATTTTCAATTAGTCTGACAAATCAAAGGAAATAATAATCTTTGCTGATATTAAGCTTGAGAGATTATTATTTTTTAATTCGTGATGCTATAACCTTTCCCTCCTTTTGCTCATCAACAGATTGCAGTTGGAATAAGATATTGATTCCAGGACCTCAGCAATAGTGAAAATTAGAGGAGGATTCGCGCAGCAGAATTTTGCACTCGGGTATTATTGTGTTTGAATCTTTCCGTTTGCTTTAGAGGGAACTGGCTCCTGAGTTTCTCGCTCTAACTTTTCTTTCTAAAAACTGGGAACATCATCTTCTTGCAGTTTCCTTCTGATGTTGTTTCATAGGTCTTTGGGGCATTGAGCGAGATGAAGCAGGATTGGGGCCAGCTCAGAGGATGGGCATCCTGAAAGAACACAAATGCAGACGCTCTGTCTGCATATACACTAGGAAACATATACAGTTTGTCTAGAGAGTTCTTACATCAATTATCTTATATTCTGATGCCAGGAACAGGATGAATAAGATCTCTCACATCACATACCCCCTGATTACTGCCTGAGATGCTAAATTAACATGAGTGGTCTACCAGTTTCTCAGTTATGTTTTTTTTTTCTTTTCTTCTCCCAGAGCAAATATTCCAGAATTTTAATGTCTTGAAGGGTTTTGTTTGCTTGTTTGGTTTTTGTTATGTTTTTTTGTTTTGTTTGCTTTGCTTTGTTCCTTTGCTTAGTTTTTTTGTTTCTTTCCTTCCCTTTAACACATGGGAAAAAGCTGGTTTACAGAAAAGGCCAAGAGCTGTTGTTCTTGGGCAAATGTTTTGTTAACGGCAACTCTGCCTTTCTTCTTTTCTGAAATTGCAGGGAAGAGCTGATGATAGGCAGGTTGGAGCAGGGAAGCCCTCTGAGTCATAGCTCTAGTTCGATAATCTATATTGTGTAGAAAACACTATGGAAGTCATTAGTGGGGTCAAATCTTGGGGTCTTTTTGCAGCAAAATGCCTTCTGGGAATCTGAGTAATAGCTGCTTGTGCTGATGTGACCGTGGTAACTACATTTTACTCATGATCCAAGCAAAAGTCCATTGACATCAGTGGACAGTCTTTCCTGACATCAGGAAAGACTCCGAATGAGTAATGCAATAAGACTTGAATCAAGACCTCCTAAGTATGAATTTCAGTGTTATCACCTTGATTTATCTGCCTTAGTTAATTTTTCTGCTGCATCGGTCCAGGGTCAGTACACATGTGCGCACACAGCCATACACGCAATATCGCAGGGATATTTTTAAGATTACCAAGCTCAATGCTTCAAGGTTGAAGAAAGGAGAGATGCTGTAATTAACACCATCTGCAAAACCTTTTTTTCCTATGCATTTGAATTATGAGTTGTCTTAGGATGCATCTAGACCTGCATTTAGGTTCAGATTAGCAGTGCGTTTTTGAAGTGATTTCCCAATAGTCCCACTTTAAGGTGATGAGATTTTACTTTGGCTCATGCAATATGGTTTCCTTGGACCCCCACCTAATGTGCTACTACACTAGTGGGAACTCAGGCCACAAGGCCAGACTAAAACTACCCTGAAGCAACCCCCCAAAATATGGTCTTTGGGTCCTCAGCACAGATTGCTTTTCCCTCCAGAGTCACTCCTATTGCTAATGCACACATTGCCATAAACCGCATGTTTTCATACTCCTTTTTGCTCACCGAGACTCCTGATTCACTCAGGACTGGTTATAGTCTGGGGAATAATCTGGGCAGTTGATGAAGGGACTAGAGGGAACCTGTCTTTTTTTTTTTTCAGCATTTGGGAGGTGTTTGGGATAAGAAACCAGAAGATGTTCTTATGGAAAAAAACTGTAAACTACTCCTTAAAAAATGTCATGTTTATCCCTACTTCTTTCACAGGGGTTCTATATGGTATTGGGAAACTCAACCCAGTCTTATCACATGGGGACAGCCACTAATCGTGTGATCCTCCATTTTGGGGATGCCTAATTTCACAACCTGAGTTCTGCTTTGCAGAAATGTTCAGTGCTCTCAGTGGTATCTGAAGCCAGGGGATCTTGTGCCTGGATTAATGCTGCATAATACCAAATTCTTTAAAAATACAGGGTTTATCTCAACCTGAACTGCAAATCCAGAGCTTCATTTCTTCCACCTCCTTCCATCCCCAAATCTGGAGAACAGATAATAACTCCTTCTCTCCTCAAAGATGTGTTGTGAAGATAAAAATCCATCACTTGTGAAGTACTTAGATGCAGGTTGATGAGCACTGTGGAAAACCCATCAGCTTCAGCAGGTCTGCAGGAAGGAAGGCATGAGGAGTAAGCAAAATACAGGTCCACTGCTCATGAAGGGCAATGTCCTCCCTGTGCCCTGAATGAGGCAAAGTAAAAAAAATTGGTGTGATGGTCATATGTAGAAGGAACAGTGGAGGTGGAGGGAGAGTGAGCAATTCAATATGGTGTTTCCTAATATTTTAGTGGTTGATTTTTTGATCTTCACACTATTTTAAATGCATTTTTTGGTTGCATTCTTCTGTAAAAAGATATGCGTACAGGTATAGACGGGTGCTTATTGGTGGTATGGACTCCGTGCTTGTCAGCGAAGGAAATGTGGCGTGTATCATGCCTATGAATAAGTATGTCTGGACCCAGAGAACTGGAGGGCACCACTTGTCCCCTGTCTGTCTTTGTTGGTTGTGTGATGTTCTGTGTGTGCCTGTGTGGATATCTAAGCTACAGCTCTACAGAAACCAAGGCACAACAGAAATGTACAGCAAATTTATACCTGTTTCACACAATTCCCTGAGGCCATGCAGACTCCCGGGTGGATGTTGGATCACTCTATCTTAGAAGTATATTTCCCTTGTTATAAGTTTAAATTAAGGCTTTGACCTGAAGCTCAACTCATTTTTTTCTCTCAAGGTACAAAACACCTGGTTATTTAACCTGTCCTTTTACATTTCCACTCTGGGTTACTGTCGACTCCAGAGGCACTGAAATAATTCATGAGAACCTGTCCTCTGGGAAGACAGAAGTGACTGAAATGCTCAGGGAAAGCTTGTTTGTGAGCCTCGCAGGCTGGTGTTCATGCTAACGTGGATAATTAGCCGACCTTCTGCATGTGTATTTAGGCTTAGCCCATTAAGTGTTTTAGTTCCCAATTAATATTATATTGCAATATTGTAGTGCAATCATTTGCTTAACTATTTCTGTATTAGAACTACATTAATCTTCTTACACTACTTGACTGGATAACTCTTTTCTCGCTAAGCCACAAATCACCCAGTGTGTAAATAGGGGTGGTCCCATTGACTGCAGGGAGCACTGCTGTCCACAGATCTGGGTTGTTTTATTCCAGGTCAGGATACAAGCCTTCAGCTCCAATTCTGCTTTTAATTACACTGTTCCCTAATATTCAACAGTGATAGGAGAGCCTCCTCTCTCAGCTGAGGTCATTATGAGTAATTAAGAAGACAGGAGAAAGCAGTATGAACTGCTGTAAATGCAGGGGGACGTTGACGACTGTTGGTTACTTGAGACTCTTAGTTTCTTCCCCCACGTGCCAAGACTTCCCATGGCACGGGAGGCCAGAGGAACCCTCTCTGCAAGAGGTGAAGTTGTCTCGCTCGTAAAACCTCAAGCCAGTTGCAGAAGGTCATCCCTTTTCTGCATGCATGCAGAAATGATCGCTGATGAATTTACTTCCTGCGGAGTCGCACTGGAGCAGATTTATAGATTCTGTGATAAATTTTAAACTATATTTAGGGACTCTGAGGAAATAGGAATGAATAGGCACAGGTCCTGAACTGTGATTCCTGATTGCAGCTGCTTCATAATAGACTTTTTTTTTTTTAAAAGTACCAGTATGGGACAGGAAATGGAGTGGAATATAGAATTATGCTGAGCCTGGAGAGAGGAGGGTCCTCAAGTAGGAATTGAACAGGACCCATGGGAAAGCCAAAAATGAGGAAGGAGGGACTGAACTTATGATGGATTTCTGAACAGTCACCCAGGGTCTTTCCATTAATAGCAGGCAGGATGTTTTCCTTTATGAAAACCCGATTAAGTTTGTCAGACACTGATAACCTTTCTATAAGAAATTTCATACTGTGTGTACTGTATATATGTACATAATAGGGATATCGTTGTCTATTAATTTCTGTAGGGTGGCTTTTCTATAACATCCTCTACATCAGAAAAGAGTTATGCTTGCATATGGGCCTGTCAACCTTGTTTGTTTTTACTAGACCTTTTCCAAAAGGGTCATGGGAGAGGAAGGTGAAAGCCTATGGATTTGATGACATATATCTGTCCGTGTTGTGTATGCATAGGTATTTCATGGATGACACACAGGAACGGCTGTTATGTTTGCTCTACAGAGTTGTCCTTTTGCATCAAGGGATGTAAAAGCTGGGTGCAGGCTCTGGTAAGGACACCTCTCCTTACCACTTCATTGGCAAATTGACTTGAAGTTTTATCACACAAACTCCAAGCATCAAATTCAGCATCTCTGCTCTGAGTCACTGTTTCAAAGTGTCCTTTCTCTCCGCTCTTGCCCTTAAAGTGGACAACACCCAGGTCTCTCTTGGCTTCTTGCTTTAGCATCATGTCTCAGATTTCACCTGCCCATGGTGCAGAGGAAATCTGCTCAAACTGTTCCTGACCTGTTTGAGTGGAAGTAGCTGGTCTCTAAGATTTTTTTTTTAGGGAGTATTGAGTCGGGAGGCAGGTAGGAGGCAACAAGCTTTCCAAGCCTTCAAGTGGTACGTCTTCATGCCTCCTGGCTTCTTGAAGACCTCAGGCTGGTCAAGCACATAAGTACTTGCTTTACTTGAGTAGGATGCATCAGCATAGAGTATGTCGGCATGATTTACGATGTTTGGAGAGAAGAGGAAATCCTGCGTTTTCACTGAATTTTCTTTCCATTCCCTCTGGTCTACTTGATCCACATCTCTGACATTATGTCATGCATCTTTACTGTGTATGCAGAGTGAATAAACCTTCAACTCAAATCTGCCTTCAAACTTTCAGGATCAGATCTTCATCCTAGTGTTGCTAAAATCAATTGCCAGGTCTCATTCTCTGCTCACTCCCAGGAATTACTGGGTTCCTTTGACTAAGTAGTCCCTTCCGGCCATTGGATACCCACATTTTCTCTCTTCTCCACCATAAATCTCCTGCTGGGTTAGGAACATGAACCATTTTTCCTTTAAGGCAGTGGGAAGTCTGTAGTCAATAAGAATCCAATGGCATGGAAGGGAAAACATCTATCATGCCTATAGAAGTTTATTGATTTTCATAAGTGTTTGGGCTAAGATCAATCCAGATGAACAGATTCCTGCTGTTTCAGGACAATCACAAAGATTTCTAGGTATTTCTAGATAGTTCTGTAACATATTTTAAATGTCATCTTTGACCATTTTTCAGCTTGGTGACTGACGATGGCTTAGGAACATGGGTGGACTGCATTACCTAAATGGGGGATGCACCCTTCTCACAGCTCCTGGGTGCAGAGACATTTGTGTTCACACTAGCTGCAGTAATGGATCAGGAGCAGCGATACATACAGGCCTGCATGAGCTCTAGCACATCTCAGCATATCAGAGTATATGTCAAGTGGATGAGCCCTCACAACTATAATTAATCAGATTGACCTGCAAAATAGTTTATTCTGCATCCCGTCTGCTAAACCAAAGCCAAACTTTTCCTTTGTATAAAAATGTATGATCTCATTTCAAAAGACCCTGCACTCAAGTGTCTACTCATTTATTTCTGAGTCCATTCCCGTGTCCTACGTACTCCATCCTTAAGGCTTTCCCATGGCCTCTAGCCTTTGCCCAACGAATGATTTGCTGACTCTGCTATTTGCGTTCAGCAAAGCAGAGGCAGCTTGCAGCAGTAAGTGCAGAAAAATTGATTCAGTTGATTCAGCAGCTGATTCAGAAATATGAATTGACTCAGATCCTGATCTGGAAGACGTTGGTTCTGAAAAGGCCCTCTCCTCTCCCTTGAGGTCCATCTCCAGAGCCATTGGCGCTGATGGAAAGGCTCTCGCCTCATTTGTCAGCTTTGGATGAGCCCTCAGCAAGGGTCAGATGTTGGATTTCCTGGGCTGTCAGCCATTCTTGGTCCTCAAAGGAACAGACAGACTGTCAGAGATGATCAATAAATGTCATTGCCTGCCCTGGAGTGTGAGGCTTTTCTAAAAGAAACTCCCAGGAAGAGTTAAATCCCAAGCCTGGGATGTAATCTTGACCACACTCAGTTGATATTCAGTGAGGGGGGGTTTTATGATGGTGGTAGTCCTCCTTCAAAATGTTCACAGTACTTGTGTCCTCAAGCAATGAAAGAAGAGGTGGAAAAGAGGTGGCCTGATCCTCCTCTGGCACTGCTTTTTTATACCAGTGTCCTGGTACATTTATATCTCCTTTATAGCTAAGGAAGGTGGAGTTACACCTTATTTATACTGGACTGGGATCAGCATTTTGGCTGGGTCCTTTACATTTTTATATAGTCAGGAAAAGTCCATCTCTGCTCTGAAGTGCATCAATGTAATTGATTTTGGTGGTGTTAGAGCTGTGAAACTAAGGCTGGAATTAATCCGGTAACGAAGTTATGTCCTGAATTATACCCACCAGTTGAGCTCCATGAAACAGGAACAACTTTGGAGTTCAAACTTTCTTTGTAGTGAATATCCAGGGAAAAGACTTCTGTTTCTGAAAAATGACATGTATTTAGAGTCTTCTTATCTCTGGAACCTGCACCAGTGTCTATAGGAACTGGCCAGTGACTCACTGTGGACACAGAAAATAACTGTTTTCCACCTGAGGTCTCTTATGACAGGTTTCTGACTGTGTTTGCTGTGTTACCTGCGTCATTTTGCATGTTCCGCTACCTTCTTATGCTTGGAGTCAGAAATACCCAGTCGGAGAAATGCCCTTTTCAGGTATATCTAGTCAACTATATGTGTCATCAGGCTTGAGATTCTTCCCAGACAGCTTTGGACCCTACAGAGAAGAGGTTTACTTACAGGTAGTTATCTGGAGTGTCTCAACAGTAATTGGAGAGAAAAAGGCACTTCTAAGGTTTGAATCTTATACATATTTTAGACAGTCATTTTAGGTTGTCAACCACATCCTGGAAGTGCCCATTTCTTTCCACTGTGTAGCTCTACTGAAGATACCGGCTTTGCCAGTACCTGGAGGTAGGAGAGATAAGTCCCACTCCAGGCATCAGTGCAAAATTTGCAAGAATTGTCTTCATGCAAGGCAAGGGTAACTTTTCTGGCCTTTGAGCTTTGCACAGAAGATTTTCTGGTTAGTTTGAAAGTGGTCTGGCACTACTTGATGGCAAGGAATTTTCCAAGGAATACAGTAGGTAGAGTAGGAAGGAGACTCGTATCACTCCTCAGCTAAACCCCCCCTCCTAAAATGGCATCCCAGCAAAGTCCCCAATGCCCAAACCTTTTCGGATCTGGGCATCTTTGTTTTTATCAGCACTGTCAATGTTGCACTCAGTGCTGCAGTGATTCTTCCTTAACTTTACTGTGATCAACTAATTTACATGAATCAGGTTTTCTTTTTGGTCTTAGACGTGGTATCAAAAGGGCTTCTGGCAGCAGCAGCAATAATTATAGACACAAATTATTTTAATATTTATCTTATCTAACATCTGAGCATGTAATTGGAGGGCACCCAGACACAGCAATGATGTTAAAGGAGCTTGAAATGCCATTGTATAAGTAAATAAACAAACACATAAATACTTTGATTCTCAGCTACATAGGATTAATGCTTCACACATCTTAAGGGGGTGTTATTTCACTGTTAAAGTACTGTTAAAGCATTAAAATCAAGTCAGGACTCCTGAGTCCTATTTTAACTCGTGCATTTAACCAGTCACAAAATTATGGTCACGTAGACACAAATCTATGAAGTGGCCCTTAATTAATTATATACTTTTTTTTCTGTGCCCACATTAGCTTTCAAGACTTTATCTGGGATGGTGGAAGAGAGGTTTAGGCTCCAATGCCTATTTCTGTAGATTGTTAGGTTCTCATCTTTTTGTACATCTGAAAAATGAGGCTAATTAGCCTCATGCCATCAAACCATTGTGAAACCATTTGAGATGCAAAGTATTGTATCTCCTTCATTATGCAAGAATAACAATACGTTTCTGAGTGTGATGTTAAAAGCTTCAAAACTAAAAGAACAGTGGCTGCCATAACAGCACAGACCCTGTCCAACTCCAATTAGTGACCTCAGAAATACCAAAACCCCTTTGACGATACACATACTTAATATCATGGTACTTTGCCATGGCAGGAACTAGGTGATGCTCTGTCTGAGAAATGCTATTTCTGAGGATAAAGTCCTGATAGATCTAAATCTGCAAGCATGCCAACCCACAAAAGACATCTGTGCAAAAATCGGTGGGTTGTTTCAGTTGCCAATCTTAAAAAATTAGAGATTAATAACAAGAAAAATAATTCTGGCTGTTAAAGATGGTGTTAGATTATGGCGTTGCATTGGTTTCTTCTCACAGGAACTAGGTTCCTGATGGAGCAAACAAGTTCGTAGTCTCCCTGCAACTGGGTATTTTTTTAGGTTAGATTTACTAAAAAATAGCATGTGAAAGGGATAGACACTCATTTCAAAAACTGGGCTTGAAGCTGGCTGAAAAAAGCTGTGGTGAAATTAATCCCCAAATGTATAATTTAAACATTTTCAAAATGTTTCTCTTTTGGAAATGTATTTGCTTTCATGTTTCCAAAGCAAAATGTGTTGATTTTTCATTTTGAAAAGGCACTCTTCATAAAAACCTGACTTACCTTAAAAAAAAGGCAAGAAAAAAAATTAATAAGGCTAAGTAACATAAAAATTAGAGGATCAAGTTGAACAAAATATTTTTCCTTGACCTATAATTAATTTTTTAAAAAAATTTCAGCACAAAATTAAAAATTACTGTTAACTCTCCTTATTTTTTTAATTCAGTTTCTGAATGGAACTCCTCCTCACCTTCTAGTAAAGGGTAAATTTTTTTTCCAGATCATTCTTGGGCTTAATCTGCTCTGTTTGTGATCAATTATCAAGCTAGGCCAACATGGTCTGACTTCAGAAATCCCATCATTAACAGGAATCGTGACATTTTAATGCTCTCTTTAGACACCCTATAGAGATATCCAGTGTAAGGAAAGCTTTATTTTATCGATAAGTGACATATTGACCAGTGCCCATGAATGAGATCGCACATTTCTGTCCAGGCAGAACGAAGAAAAATAATAATGATGCGTGTAAAAACAGCGTGCATACACACACACACACAGAGTGAAGAGCTGGACTTCTTGTCTGGGCATATAAATCTAAAGGCTTTCAACTACATAGTTATCAATTCAGCTGTC